>NC_045962.1:75534539-76862039 GCF_010909765.2 Amblyraja radiata
CCCTCTCTCTCTTTCCCTCTTTCCCTCTTTCCCTCTCTCCCTCTCTCCCTCATTGTTTCTTTCAGAAATGCTGGCTGGCCAAAGATATTTCCATGCTTAACAGGCAGCACGTAAATAGTGATAAAAAACATGGCAAGCCCAAAGCCCTAAAAAGTAAGAGAATAATAAATCAGTATTAGCAGAGGATTGAGCAACATTTTTACTCATTAACCCTTTCTATACCTACCATGCTGCATTGACTAAATGGTAAGCTGGTTTGAAGTGTAATGCAAGCAAATCTAATTACTTAATTTCCATTTAAAATCCAATTTAGTAGAAAATTTAATTACAGTGATGTTTTTACTATGGACAAGTCAGGCTGTGGACCCACCTTTGGCTGCAGAAACATAATCAGGGCTCGTAATACACACCGACTGTGGGCTCCCTGATCTGCGCCTCCCTGCCCTGATTATGTTACTATATTTATACACACACACACACACACACACACACACACACACACACACGCACACGCACACGCACACACACACACACACACGCACGCACACACACACGCACACGCACACAAAAACAAGCAATAATAGTGAAAACAGACAATGCTCCGAAGTCTACGTAGTTCAGAGCTTATGTGAGGTTGTAGTGTTTAATAGCCTGATGACTCCAGGGAAGAAGCTGTTCCTAAACCTGGACGTTACAGTTTTCAGGCTCCTACATCTTCTAACCGATGGGAGGAGTGAAATGAGAGCGTGGCCAGGGTGGTGTGGGTCTCTGATGATGCTGGCTGCCTTTTTAAGATCTGGTGTTTGGAGCTCCGATGTTGAACTGACCAACGATCTATACTTTCAAGGGATTCCTTCATTAAGTTAACCTTCCACTGCCGCTCTCCCCTGAGGTTTTGTGCTCCAGCGCACACAGACACTGGGCCAATTCCATCAACCGCTCCAATCTGGAGGTGCGTACTTTATTTGACGCACTAGTCTTACAAAATAAATATTGAGAGGGAATTGTAAAGCATTGACCAGAAACACATGTTTTTTTTTGTCTTATTAAATTTATTTTTATAGGAGGAAAAAAAAATTACAGTACATCTGACGTATGGCATTACATTTCCCTCCATTTTGTTTTTAATAAATAATAATAACAAAATAACCCTAACCCACCCTGCCTAAACACCCCTTGGCAGCTAATGTTTTCACAATACAAATATATCACAAAATCAAATGCACATTTTAACAATAATAAAGTAACAAAGCAGAATAAAGGCAGCTCCCCACTTACTGTCAAGTGCCCTCAGTCAATAGGTAGTTCCTTTAGACTCTTAAAGTTTGATTAAAAAAAAGGTCCCCATTTCAAATAAGACTTTTTCACAGACCCCCTCAATGTGAATTTAATCTTTTCTAGCCTTAAAAAAAAATCACTTCTTCCAGCCAAGCAGCAGCAGATGGAGGAGTGGTAGATTTCCAGACCGGCAAGATTCTCCTACGGGCCAAAAGTGATGTAAATGTAATGATATCAGACTGGGTTGTGTTTAAACCCAAGGTTTTATCTGCTACACCAAATACAGCTACAAGCGGGCAAGGTCTCACTGTCATCCCAAGGACTTCACTGATGGTTTTTAAAACCACTGCCCAGTAGTCACCAAGTTTGGGGCAAGACCAGAATGCATGAGCTAGATTGGCTGGAGAGAAGGAGCTCCTGTCACTGCCAGCGTCTATCCCTGGATATATGTCAGCAAGCCTGGCTTCGCTTAAATGAACCCTGTGTAAAACTTTAAATTGTATGAGCCCCAATCTAGCACATGATGACGAGGAATGGACTCTTTTCAGTGCTTCTGTCCAGCATTCCTCAGACAGATCTATACCAAGGTCATTCTCCCACCTAGCTTTAATGTTAATGGATGCAATCATACAAACGAAAAGTGCTGCAGCACGTTAGGCACCAGGATCTGGGAAGAGAGAATGAAGTTTAATATTCAGGTTGAGAAACATTCATCAGGGTATGCTTTATGTACATGTGCAGGCACAATTTTTTACACGTTGTTCAGTACTTTTATTGATTTTCACAGATTGTTTGAACTATTCTCATTGTTTGAAACTGCTTCTCTTGTCGGCTAAACTGAGTAGGTGTATCGATGGGGTATCTCTAATATTTAATTCTGCCAAAGGGTGTGTCTTCAAGATTTATTCTCGAGGCCTAGTTACATATTTTAGGTTGTCAAGGTGCAGGAGTGGTGAGTGTGTGCTTTCATGCATGTGTGCTTACGTATATTTGTCTTTACTTTAGATTTCAGAGATATCGCGTGGAAACATATAAAATTTGATTGTGATCATAGTATAGAATCTGAGTATAGAAGTTGGGATGTAATGTTAAAATTGTACAAGGCATTGGTGAGGCCAATTCTGGAGTAAGGGGTACAATTTTGGTCGCCTAATTATAGGAAGGATGTCAACAACATAGAGAGAGTACAGAGGAGATTTACTAGAATGTTGCCTGGGTTTCAGCAACTAAGTTACAGAGAAAGGTTGAACAAGTTAGGGCTTTATTCTTTGGAGCGCAGAAGGTTAAGGGGGGACTTGATAGAGGTTTTTAAAATGATGAGAGGGATAGACAGAGTTGACGTGGAAAAGCTTTTCCCACTGAGAGTAGGGAAGATTCAAACAAGGGGACATGACTTGAGAATTAAGGGACTGAAGTTTAGGGGTAACATGAGGGGGAACTTCTTTACTCAGAGAGTGGTGGCTGTGTGGAATGAGCTTCCAGTGAAGGTGGTGGAGGCAGGTTCGTTTTTATCATTTAAAAATAAATTGGATAGTTATATGGATGGGAAAGGAATGGAGGGTTATGGTCTGAGCGCAGGTATATGGGACTAGGGGAGATTATGTGTTCGGCACGGACTAGAGGGGTCGAGATGGCCTGTTTCCGTGCTGTAATTGTTATATGGTTATATGGTTATATATCATGTATTGTCTTTCCGCTGACTGGCTAGCATGTAACTAAAGCTTTTCACTGTACCTCACTACATGCAACAATAAACTAAATTAAACAGGCCCTTTGGCCCACCAGGTCCGCGCTGATCAGTATTATAGTACATTCAACAATAGTGTCCAGTGTACACTAGCATTATCCGAGACACTCGGAACAATTTACAATTTGCCGAAGCCAATTAACCCACAAATCTGTACGTCTTTGGAGTGTGGGAGGAAACCGGAGCACCTGGTGAAAACCCACGCAGTCATGGGGAGAACGTACAAATTCTATACAGCCAGCACCCACAGTCAGGATCGAACCCAGGACTCTGGCAACACAAAACCAGAAGCAAAAGCATGTTCATGGGAAACAGTTGAGTTGAAGAGGAGGAGGAGGTTATATGTTTATATTTATGGTCTGAGTGCAGGTAGATGGGACTAGGTGAGAGTAAGTGTTCGGCACAGACTAGAAGGGCCGAGATGGCCTGTTTCCGTGCTGTAATTGTTCTACGGTTATATGGAGGAGATGGAGGTGCTTGAGAAAAATAAAAAGAACAACAACTACAATTCAGTACGGGTGTCAGGGGTTATGCGGAGAAGGCAGGAGAATGGGGTTGAGAGGGAAAGAAAGATCAACCATGATTGAATGTAACGAGGCCTTAATTTAAAACTGTCCTGGCACCGTTCAGATTAGTTTCTGCCCTCACTGCTCCAACTCCATGTAACTACATTCAATCTTTCAATCCCGGTCTAGTCACCCCATTACATGAAGGATAGGGAGGCTTTAGAATTACTCTGGAATTTAGATGTGAATTTGCAAATACTCTGGAATTCTGGATGAGAGGGGAACTTCTTGAAACATATAAGATTATTAAGGGTTTGGACACGCTAGAGGCAGGAAACATGTTCCCGATGTTGGGGGAGTCCAGAACCAGGGGCCACAGGTTAAGAATAGGGGATAAGCCAAAGAGAGTTGTGAGTCTTTGGAATTCTCTGCCTCAGAGGGTGGTGGAGGATGGTTCTCTGGAAACTTTCAAGAGAGAGCTAGATAGGGCTCTTGAAGATAGCGGAGTCAAGGGATATGGGGAGAAGGCAGGAACGTGGTACTGATTGGGGATGATCAGCCATGATCACATTGAATGGCGGTGCTGGCTTGAAGGGCCCTATGGCCTACTCCTGCACCTATTGTCTATTGTATATTGGTTCATAAGAGATGAATTAGAATGCTGCCTTAATGACAGGCTGGACAAACTTGGACTGTTTTCTGTGGAGCGTTGGAGGTTGAAGGGAGACCTGATCGACGTGCATAAAATTGTGAGAAGCGTAGAAGGGGTAGCTGGTCTGAAACTGTCTATCTGCAGATTACCACTTAGACTCTAAGGTTTGCTGTGGGATTAGAACCTCCATTTAATTCACCAACGGATTTGAAGGAAAATGTAATTTGTGTTTTGTTCCATGACTGGAATCAACTGTTACAAAAATAATAGATGCAGTAGATTTTTTTTTGTCCTTTTTCCAAGTATATTCTGGGATATTTTGTTTGACTAATCTCCAGAATTTGATGAAATTGATACAGCAAACCCGACCACTTCCATCAATACAACATGCAAGGTTATTTGTTAAATTCATTGCCAGAGATGGATTAAGACTTGGGTTTTTGCTTGATATTGACCATAATATGGAAAACAATAATACATCTAAATGGAAGTAAGGCAGGTTTCTAAAACTAGGTGTAGGAGGGAACTGCAGATGCTGGTTTATACTGAAGATAAATACAAAGTGCTGGAGTAACTCAGCGGGTCAGGCACCATCTCTGGAGAAAAGGAATGGGCAAAGTTTTGGGCCAGAACCCTTCTTCAGACTGGCAACCTCAGACCCAGTATGAAGAAGGATTCTGCAGGTTTATAGGTTAATGGCTTCTGTAAAGTCCCTAGAGAGTAGGATAGAACTAGTGTACAGATGATCGCTGGTCAGCATGTACTTGGTGACCAAAGGAGCTGTTTCCAACCTGTATCTCTAAACTAAACTAAACTAAACTAAACTAATCAGGCAGCTTCTCCGGTGAACATGTATAGATGATGTTTCTTCTCTTTCGTCTCCTTCAGGTCCTTGATTATGTTGGCTGCTTTCCCAAGGCAGCATGAAGTGTAGATGGAATCAAGCCTAAGGGTCATATCCAGCATATTAGAAAGTTTGTCTTGGAGCCACTAACGAGGATGAAAAGGTAAGGAAGAAATGTGACCCAGGTGTTCTAATAGCAGGAGCATTACTCTTACTCTTAGCTGAGACACAGTGGTATCGGGTAGACAAAGTTAAGAGTTGCCGCCTTACAGCGCTACTGCATTAATCAACTGCATCTAATCACTACGGGTGCTGTCCGTACGGAGTTTGTATGTTCTCCCCATGACCGCATGGGTTTTCTCTGGGTGCTCCAGTTTACTCCCACACTCCAAAGATGTACAGGTTTGTCGGCTAATTGACTTCGGTAAGTTCTAAAATTGTCTCTTGCGTGTGTAGGTTAGTGTACGGGGTGATCGCCAGTCGACGCGGACTCGATGGGCCAAAGATCCTGTTTCTGCGCTGGATCTCTGAAGTCTAACGTCTAAAATCTACTCTACACCATAAATCTGTATCACTACAGTAATGGACACAAGCATATTTGGTGGTCTTGTGGAGTCAGCCTAAACACGGGCCACTCATGCTCGAACCCTCGTCAGGAGATACGAGGGCGGGCACGTGACGTCATGGGCTAGAGGGAGTGTCCTGGTACTAAAGGTCTCTCACCTCGAGACCTTGAGCAGTCAACCAGTAGCTGAGCCAGAGAGATCAACCTCGCTCAGCTACAGCAACATTGTATTATAGATAGCGCACCAACCACCACTGAATAAATGACTTTGAACCGGCCTGACGTCTCACCTTTATTCACCACGTATGGTGCCGCTACAGTCTCTACGTCCATAGTAAACTCAATGCATAATGTTCAGAAAGTTTACTTATGATAAACATTACAAAATGCTGGTGACACCTTGCAGGTTCTGACAACATCTGAGATGGGAGAAATAGCCAACATCTCCGGATGCTAACTTTAACCAAGGTCCATCAGTCTGTAACCTTACACTGTTTTTTCCGCCACAGAGTGTTTACTGCATTTTTGTTTTTACGGGGATCGCTGGTTGGCATGGACTCAGTGGGCTGAATGGCCAGTTTCTGCACTGTATCTCTACACTTAACCAAACTAAACTTCAGATTTCCAGCAGCTATTCATTTTTGCTTTTTCAAATAGACCTGTGGGATCAGAGATCCAAAAAATTAGGATCATAATGTCTCTAACATATCTGGTAAAAACAGAAATGTGACAACTAATGTCAGAGAGTTATGGAGCAAGGAAACAGGTCGTTTGGTTCAACTCATTTGGTTCAAAAGTTTAGGGGTAACATGAGGGGGAACTTCTTTACTCAGAGAGTGGTAGCTGTGTGGAATGAGCTTCCAGTGGAAGTGGTGGAGGCAGGTTCGATTTTATCATTTAAAAATAAATTGGATAGTTATATGGACGGGAAAGGAATGGAGGGTTATGGTCTGAGTTCAGATAGATGGGACTAGGTGAGAATAAGTGTTCAGCACGGACTAGAAGGGCCGAGATGGCCTGTTTCCGTGCTGTATATGTTATATGGTTATATTCACGCTGACCAAGATACCTCATCTAAACAAGTCCATTTGCTGCAATTGTCCCATCTATCTACACTATTACTAAAACTCTCATCTGTGTTGTTTTAAAATTTGCACAAAAACATTACCTTATATCGCTAGGATGTTTCGCCACCTTACTCATCGTTCACCTCTGCTCCAAGCGCACCAAGTTTTTATCCATTCGGTGGAATATTAGGAAAGTTATGAAGGTTTAAAAAATCGTGAGATCAGCAGAATGGTCTTCTCGCCTGTCAGGGGGCGAGGTGAATAAAGATGGAGCGAGTGCATGGGAGGGGGAAGGGCAAGGGGCGGAGTGGGGGGGGGGATGAGGAGATAAGGGGAGGAGGGGGGATCAGGGGCATCACAACAGGAACCGTCACCTGCGCCTGCACAGTTGGGGGCTATGCGTGAGTGGTGGAATATTGGAATTGGCGGAGAGGTGGAATATTGCGTTGGGGGACCTGGCATCCTGTGTGAGAATGGGACCCAACGGGTCCCACTTAGTCTAGTATACCTCTAAAACTCTCCTATACATATACCTGTCCGTGTCTTGTAAATGCTGTTATAGTCCAGCCTCAACCCCCGTTCCATATCTGACTGAAACAGTTGCCCCTCAGCTTCCTGAAGGGGACATTTTGCCCCTCTCACCTTAAGCTTGCCCCTCTCACCTTAAAGACCTGATATTCTTCAGTGGCTTTATTTTGCAGCTAAAGAGAGAATAGTGGTCTAATGTGATCAGTCGTGTACATCTTTAGTCAGAGGGTGGTGAATCTGTGGAATTCATTGCCACAGGCAGCTGTAATGGCCAAGTCTTTTGATATTTTTAAAGTGGAGGTTGATAGTCTCTTGATTAGTTCTTGATTAGTAAGGGCGTCAAAGATTACAGGGAGAAGGTAGGAGAACGGGGCTGAGAGGGAAAGATAGATCGGCCACAATTGAGTTGCCAAGTAGACTCGATGGACCCAACGCCTAATTCTGCTCCTATGACATCAATTTATGAATTTATGTTATGCACAGGTTCTGGCAGTAAGAAGGGAGAATTACTTTTTTGTCTGATGTTCTGCAATCCGAGAGAATAAATGAAATTATTTTTTTCAATTCTAATCACAATATGTATGGAACATATTTCCATTAAGGGAATTAAATTCTATCTCAGTTGAAGATCACTAGAAATATTTAGTAAAGAATAAAGACAGATACAGTTGACTAAATTAGATTATCATGGAGAGGAGGTGAGGGGGGAAAATTGGAAGGAGTTGTAAGGGAATTAAAATTAATAATGCCAACATGATAAGTATAATTTACCAAGGAATGTTTAATTTGTGAAAACAATGAATGTTTAAAATCCATCATCTGATACCGGTAGGATTATCATCTCACATTGTTATTGAGTCTTAAGGGCTCTTAGGCTTGTGAAAATGATTTCAAGCAAATTATGCGGTCATACAGATAAATGCACTGTCGACTTGCCTATGTCTTGGAGTTACCTTGGATGTGGAGAGGATGTTTCCACGAGTGGGAGAGTCTAGAACTAGAGGTCATAGCCTCAGAATTAAAGGACGTTCTTTTAGGAAGAAGATGAGGAGAAATGTCTTGAGTCAGAGGGTGGTGAATCTGTGGAATTCTTTCCCACAGAAGGCTGTGGAGGCCCATTCAGTGGATATTTTGAAGGCAGAGATAGATGGATTCTTGATTAGTACAGGTGTCAGAGGTTATGGAGAGAAGGTAGGAGAATGGGGTTAGGAGGAAAAGATAGATCAGCCGTGATTGAATGGCGGAGTAGACTTGATGGGCGGAATGTCCTAATTCTACTCCTATTCCTTATGACCTGAGGATTTATTAAGCCGTTAGTAACATTTCGAAATTGCGTCTTCATGTACTAGAAATATCAGTTTCAGTAAGCTTTGTTCAAGTAACTTATTTCACATGTGGTCTGCAGAAGCGATTCAATTTGTCTAGGCAATGTGTGGGATCTGTGCTATTGAACTCAATGAAAAGGTCAACTGAGACTGATGTAAAATCTGCTTATGACACGCTGTCCATACAATTAAACTTGAGTCCAGAATGGTTGTAACTTTATATAGACAAAAGCAAGACACAGGATACAGGCTAGCAATGTTTTCCTTGAGAATCATTAAATTAGCTGCAAATTAAATACTGCATTCATGTGTCTAGGTAGATTTGAATTGCAGCTAACTCAGAGCAATCAGCTTAACCAGTGATGTACATTAAAATAATCATATTGTTATAGATCAAGTCTTTATCAGGGAATGGGAATCAGAATAATTCCTGGTTACTCACGCCAAACTTTACTGTTTACAGCCCTTGAGAGCTATATGAGCTTTTCGTCGCTCATCTAAGTATATCTGCAACAAATGATGTATCTAATTGTTTCAGTTGCAACGTGCTATCTTCATAAGTTCATAAGTGATTGGAGAAGAATTAGGCCATTCGGCCCATCAAATCTACTCTGTCATTCAATCATGGCTGATCTATCTCCCTCTGAACCCCATTATAGACAATAGACAACAGGTGCAGGAGTAGGCCATTCGACCCTTCGAGCCAGCACCGCCATTCAATGTGATGATGGCTGATCATCCCTAATCTGTACCCCGTTCCTGCCTTCTCCCCATATCCCCTGACTCCGCTATCTTTAAGAGCCCTAGCTAGCGCTCTCTTGAAAGTATCCAGAGAACCGGCCTCCACCGCCTTCTGAGGCAGAGAATTCCACAAACTCATAACTGCGTGAAAAAGAGAGGCATTCCCCTGCCTTCTTCCAATAACCCCTGACACCTATACTAATCAAGAATCTATCTATCTCTATCTTAAAAATATCCATTTTGGTCACCACAGCCTTCTGTAGCAATGAATTCCATATATTCACCACCCTCCGATTAAAGAAATTCTTCCTCATCTCCTTCCTAAAGGAACGTTCTTTAATTCTGAGGCTATGACCTCTGATCCTAGATGCTCCCACTAGTGAAAATATCCTCTACACATCAACTCTATTCAGGCCTTTCACGATTCGGTAAGCTTCAATGAGGTCCCCCTCATCCTTCCAAACTCCAGCGAGTAGAGGCCCAGTGCCGTCAAACGCTCATCACATGATCTTTACAGCGTGTTTGTGACCTGGCCTACGAACCAAGTCTAATCAAGTCATATTGTGTGCTCAGTTTATCTTTAAACCGTTGACTCAAGAATATCTCCGGGACCAGTAATGGGCCCTGAACATGGTCAACCTGGTCCCCCTACCTTACCCATTGCTTCTGATCAGATCCCTCCTTTTGTAATTGCGCAGTTCCCAATGCCCACTCCCGTAGCGCAAGGTGGAGTGGACCACAAGCTGCAATGTTGGGGAATCTCAGGACGTGGATTATTCCAGAAATAAATGGCTTAAATCATTTTAAATTCTCGGCAGCCATGGGCAGGAATCCATTCACTTCATGGGCACGCCCTGTTGACAAAGCTGCGACCACAGCTGTCTCAACCCTTTAAATCCTCCCTTGTCTGCGCTGTTCCTTCCCTTGTTTGTTGGTTTAATTTATTTTATTATTGGCACGTGTACTGAGCAACAGTGAAAAGCTTTTGTTTGCATGCTATCCAGTCAAAGGAAACATAGAAACATAGAAAATAGGTGCAGGAGTAGGCCATTCGGCCCTTCGAGCCTGCACCGCCATTCAATATGATCATGGCTGATCATCCAACTCAGTATCCTGTACCTGCCTTCTCTTCATACCCCCTGATCCCTTTAGCCACAAGGGCCACATCTAACTCCCTCTTAAATATAGCCAATGAACTGGCCTCAACTACATTCTGTGGCAGGGAATTCCAGAGATTCACCACTCTCTGTGTGAAAAATGTTTTCCTCATCTCAGTCCTTTATCCTTAAATTGTGACCCCTTGTTCTGGACTTCCCCAACATCGGGAACAATCTTCCTGCATCCAGCCTGTCCAACCCCTTAAGAATTTTCTATAAGATCCCCCCTCAATCTTCTAAATTCTAGCGAGTACAAGCCGAGTCTATCCAGTCTTTCTTCATATGAAAGTCCTGACATCCCAGGAATCAGTCTGGTGAACCTTCTCTATACTCCTTCTATGGCAAGAATGTCCTTCCTCAGATTAGGAGACCAAAACGGTAGGAAAGGCTATATATGAACACAACCAAACCTTCCAGCAAGCACAGATAAACGATGAGGGTGTAGGAAGCAACTACAGACGCTGATTTACGCAGAAGGTAGATGCAAAATGCTGGAGTAACTCAGTTGATCAGGTAGCATCTCTGGAGAAAAGGAATAAGTGACGTTTTGGGTCTGAAGAAGGGTCTCCACCCAAATCATCACCTATTCCTTTTCTCCGGAGATGTTGCCTGACCTGCTGAGTTACTCCAGCATTGTGTATCGATAAAAAGGATAAAGGGTACAACATTTAGTGCAAGATATAATATTGCAGTCCGATGAAGTCCAATTCAAGAGAGTTCAAAGGTCTCCGATGTGATAGATGAGAGGTCAGGAGCACAGAGTAGCTGAGGGGAGGACCGTTCAGTTGCCCAAACATCCATTTCTGCCCAACAGTGCTTCTGCTCTCCTCCATTATTGACCTTACTCATCCACAATTTTCATTCTGCAATTTCTATTCATTGGTGACTATGTCTTCAAAAGTACGGGCTCCAAGATCCAGAACTTCATCCTAAACCACTCCATATCTCCAACTCTCATCTTTGAGACACTTAATCCTAAATCCCACTTCTTCGATCAGACAATAATAATTTTTCTAATAGTTAATTTTGATAACGCTACTACACTCTGTGGCACAGAGGCGCAGCGGTAGACTTGCTGCCTGACAACGCAAGAGACCCAGTTCAGTCCTGACTGCGGGTGCTGTCTGTATGGAGTTTGTACGTTCTTTCCGTGACCACGTAGGCTTTCTCCGGGTGCTCTGGTTTCCTCCCACACTCCAAAGATGTACAGGTTTGTAGATTAATTGGTTTCTGTAAAATAGTTAATTGTCTCTAATGTGTAGGAGAGTGTTAGTGTACGGGATGATTGCTGGTCAGCGTGGAATTGGTGGGCCGAAGGGCCCGTTTCTGCTCTGTATCTCGAAAGTCCAAAGACTAAAGGCCAAAGTCTGTGACATTTTACAAAGTTAAAAGATGCCATATACATGCAAATTATGAGGCAACTGCCCTGCCACTTATTCGACCTTCCTACAGTGTGTATGATTCTACAGCAGCAGCGATAGACATGAATAGGACCATGATCCAATTTACTCAGGATTATGAAGAATAACTGAAATTATTGCATATATATTATTGTTAATGTTGTATCCAATTTGCCTGTAATACTGCAGCAGTAATAATTCCATTGTTCTGATTTATATCCAGTGTATAGTCTTGACTCTTGGAGACGCAAAATACTGCAGATGCTGGGATCTTGAGCAAACGACAAAGTGCTGGAGGACTCAGCGGGTCAGGCAGTAGGACTGGCGATGTTTAGGTTGGGACCCTTCCTCAGCTTGAAGAAGGGTTCCGATCCAAAGCATTGCCTGCCCATTCCTTCCACAAATGCTATCTAACCCATTGAGCTCCTCTCAAACGTTGTTTTTAACTCTTGATTCTTTTGGTTTAGAGATACATCACCAGAAACAGGCCATTCGGCCCACCGAGTCCACGCCGACCTATGATCCCCATACACAAACACTATCCTACACACACTCGGGACAATTTATTATGTTGCGGGCGGAGCACCAAGGCAAATTCCTTGTATGTGAATACTTGGCCAATAAACGTATTCATTCATTCGTTCATTCATTCATACATTTACCAAGCCTAAAAACCTGTACCTCTTTGGAATATGGGAGGGAATTGGAGCACCCAGAGAAAAACCAGGTCACAGGGAAATGTATAAACTCTGTACAGACAGCACCCGTGGTCAGGATTGAACCCGGGTCTCTGGCGATGTAAGGCAGCAATCCTACAGCTGCACCACCATGTCGCACTTATAACCATATAACAATTACAGCACGGAAACAGGCCATCTCGACCCCTCTAGTCCGTGCCGAATATTATGATTCTTTTTTCTTGATTCTTTAAAAACCATGATGAGAATTTTGAACCTGAGACATTGTTTAATAGGACAGTGAGCCCTGAAGGATTGGGAGAGTAGAAGTGGTATCTGAATCGCACTTGAACTCTCTCTCTCTCGTTTAGATCAAAATAGGTGTACACTCAAGGCTAGGTCTCATCAATGTTTCACTAGATGGGCTGAGTATCCTCACCACTCCCCATCCTATCCCCTTTCCCGTACCCTCTCACCACCTCCCATGAAATCATTTTAACTGTGCCCATCATTATGTAAGCATTAACTCATCCCATTCAATGAAGCCAATGTTACCCAAGTCAGACTACACTGCTAACCTGAACCTACAGTGAAGTAGCGTATTTAGTTTAGCTTAGTTTAGTTTAGAGATACAACGGAGAAACAGGCCCTTCGGCCCACCGAGTCCGTGCCGTCAGCGATCCCCGTACACTAGCATCATTCTACAGTCTTTAGGGACAATTTTACAATTTTATCAAGCCAATTAACCAACAAATCTAGACGTCTTTGGAACGTGGAAGGAAGCTGGAGCTCCCGGAGGAAACCCACGCAGGTCACGGGGAGAACACACAAACACAATACAGACTGCACCCGTAGTCAGGATCGAACCCGATCTCTGGCGCTGTAAGTAGGCAACTCTGCCGTCGCACCACCTGAAATTTATATTTCAAATAAATTTGTGAATATTTCATTCATTAAAGTCTGACGAGGAGATCTGACCCAAAACACAGCCTGCCCATTCCGTCCACAGGAGCTGCCTCACCCTTTGGGACCCTCCATCACTTTGCGTTTTGCTCAAGATTTCAGCCACTGCAGGTCCTCATGTCTCCATTTTGATCCGTTATTTTTTTAATTCTCACCAGCAGGGAAGAGATTAGCCTTAATTTAGCATGTAAGTAGACACAGTTGAAGCTGGAAATGGTCCCAGGAGCCATCTTGGTTGAGCTAACAGTACTTGATGACCGTGTCTGTACCAGGGAATAGGGTCTCCAACCACCTACTTTGCCAACAGTTGTCCTCAGATAAGGGCCTGATTAGACTTTAGAAACAGGCCCTTCGGCCCATCGAATCCACGCCGACCAGCGATCACCCAGTACACTGGCACTATCTTACACAATTTACAATTTTTACCGAAGCCAATTAATCTACAAACCTCTACGTCTTTGGAGTGTGGGAGGAAACTGGAGCACCTGGAGAAAACCCAAGTGGTCACGGTGAGAACGCACAAACTCCACACAGACAGCCACCTGTAGTCAGGATCGAACACCACCGTGCCGCATTGTTGGGGATAAGAATGGAGGTTTGGAGATCTTACCGAGGGAGAAACAAGGAATAATATATCTCACCAGCAGCAAGCTCATTGGACTCGATAAAAAATCGCAGATGGTGGAATCAGAAAAATATAGAAACTCAGCGAAACAGGCAGATCAAAGAAAAGTGATGGAAACAAAAGAAAGTTTTAAGTTGCAGAAAGCAGGAGGTACAAAGAGGAGAAGGAATGTTTATGAAGGGGTGGAGATTGAAGTTGTTAAGGTAACCATTATGTAAAACCTTGCTTGGTAGAGGCAGTTCGTAATGGTGACTCTGAGCTTCTAATGGGCTGTGACTTCAGTTCTCAGTTCCACTTCCACTCCAATCTCGGAAAGACACAAAGTGCTGGAGTAAAGCAGTGAATCCGGGGCTAGGCCGCGGGCCAGTGGACGACATCGTCGGGAGCTCGCAGGTCACAGGCTGGTGCCTGTTTTCCGGAGCTCCCGCGGCAACAGCTGCGTCTGCTGGACTGGAGGGCGGCAGCTTCGACCACCCCTGGGCCGCGGAGCTTGAACTGGCCCGTTCGCTGAGCTCAGTGAGCCGTGGGACTGACTTACCATCGCCCGGTGGGGTAACAACATATCGCCTCAGCGCAGGGGGAGAATGAGGAGGGAAGAGACAGTAACCCTAAGATTTTTGCCTCCATCACAGTGAGGAGGTGCCTGGTGAACTCACTGTGGTGGATGTTAATTTGTGTTTATTGTGTGTTTTGTTGTTTATTATTATATGTATGGCTGCAGGCAACAGCATTTCGATCAAATAAAGGATCTAAGTCTAAGTCTAAGTCTAAGTCTAAGTCAGTGGGCCAGGCAGCATCCCTGGAGCATGTGGATAGGAGACGTTTCGGGTCGGGTCCCTTCTTCAGGCTGGGGCTCTTCCCCACTCCCACCTCTCTGCATTTGACTTCCCACAATGAATGATGTAATTTCAAGCTACAGCACCTAACCTTCCATCTGGGCATGTTGTAGCCCTTGGGAATCATTACTGAATTCAATAGTTTCAGGTAACCAAATATTAGGTTTTTTTTCCATGGCTGGTGCTGAATATGTCATTTTATGCTTTGTTCCATGTTTTTTTCCACTCATTTATTCTATCTGTTGGTATTTAAATTAAAGGTCACCTTAGCAACTTTGGTCTCCACCCTATTACAAGCATTCCCCCTGTTCACCCCCCCCCCCCCCCCTTTCTTTCTCCAACTTAAAACAGGCCCTTTTTTCTCACATTTCCAGTTCTGGTAACGAGCTGTGTAGGAAGGAACTGCAGATGCTAGTTTAAACCAAAGATAGACACAAAATGCTGGAGTAACTCAGCGGGACAGGCAGCGTTCTCTGGAGAGAAGGAATGGGTGAGGTTTTGGGTCAAGACCCTTCTTCTTCAGGTCTGAAGAAGGGTCTCAACCCGAAACGTCAGCCATTCTTTCTCTCCGGAGATGCTGCCTGTCCCGCTGAGTTACTCCAGCGTTTTGTGTCTATTTTCTGGTAAAGGGTCACTGACTTGAAAGCTGTCTGACCTGTTGAGTTCTTCCAGAATTACTCTGATTGGGATAGTATGTTAATATTATGTTCATAAATGATTGGAGCGGAATTAGGCTATTCGGCCCATAAAGTCTACTCCACCATTCAAACATGGCCGATCTATCTTTCCCTCTAAACCCCATTTTCCTGCCTTCTCCCCGTAACCCCTGACACACGTATGAATCAATATCTTACAGAGCGTAATAGTACCTTAAGGAGCAGAGCATAACGGAGGGTACGACCGGGCGGCCTAGTGGCGCAGCTGGTAGAGCTGTTGCCTCCACAATGCCAGAGACCCAGGTTCAATCTTGACCTCGGGTGCTATCTGTGTGGAGTTTGCATGTTGTTCCTGTAACCACAAGAGTTTCTTCCAGGTGCTCTAGTTTCCTCCCACATTCCACAGAAGTGTGGGCTTTTCAGATTAATTCGCCTCTGTAAAATTGCCTGTAATCTCGAAAGTAGGATCATATAGAACTAGTGTAAAATGGGTAATGGATTGTCATCAGAGACTCAGTGGGCCAGAGGACCTGTTTCCACGTTGTACCTTTAAACTAAACTAAACATTCGTATGTTGTTGTACCAGCCATTACTTAAGAATTGAGTATACTTACAAAGCATATTATGGGTTTCTTTTGGGACAGCTATACCCAAGGCAGCACGAAATTGCTGAGAATTGTAGATGTAGCCCAGTACATCACACATACCAGACTTCCCACCATTGACTGCATCTACACTTCATAGTGTCTCCATAAAGCAGCCAATATAATCACGCACGTCCGATCCTGGTCATTCCTTCTTCTCCCTGCTCCCGTCCAGAAGAAGGTACAGAAGCTTAAAAGAGAGCACCATCAGACTAAGGAACAGCTTTCCCCCCTCTGTTGTCACACTTCCGAATGGTCCTCCCATAAGCTAGTTTATTGACCGATTTATCTCTGTGGACATTAGACTTTGTCTATGGAACTGATGTGCTACAATGCTGAGAATTATATTCTACACTCTGTATCTTCCCCTTTGTTCTATTTATCGTACTTGAGTTTGACTTGATTGCAGGTATGTGTGGTACATCTGATCAGTTTGGATCACATGCAAAACAAAGCTTTTCACCATACCTCGATATGCATGATAATAATAAACCTAAAGCTAAACCTAATTTCTGGAGTATTGTGTACAGTTTTGGTCTCCTAATTTGAGGAAGGACATCCTTGTGATTGAGGCAGTGCAGCGTAGGGTCACGAGATTGATCCCTGGGATGGCGGGACTGTCATATGAGGAAAGATTGAAAAGACTAGGCTTGTATTCACTGGAGTTTAGAAGGATGAGGGGAGTTCTTATAGAAACATATAAAATTATAAAAGGACTGGATAAGCTAGATGCAGGAAAAATTTTCCCAATGTTGGGCGAGTCCAGAACCAGGGGCCACAGTCTTAGAATAAAGGGGAGGTCATTTAAGACTGAGGTGAGAAAAAAAGTTTTCACCCAGAGAGTTATGAATTTATGGAATTCCCTGCCACAGAGGGCAGTGGAGGCCAAATCACTGGATGGATTTAAGAGAGAGTTAGATAGAGCTCTAGGGGAGAAGGCAGGCATGGGTTATTGATAGGGGACGATCAGCCATGATCATAATGAATGGCGGTGCTGGCTCGAAGGGCCGAATGGCCTCCTCCTGCACCTATTTTCTATGTTTCTATGTTTCTATGTTTTTAATTGGCTGACTTAAATGGAGGATGTCTGTTGCTAGCGCGACACTGTAATTTTCCTTCTTAATTTCCAAAAAGTCCACAGATGCTCCGCTGGACCTCTGGGCTCCCATTAAGCTCAAAGGACCAACCTCGATGTGCCTCAGCCTCTTCAATAACTGCTGCAAATTACTAAGGCTTGAATGACACCACTCTCACACAGCACTCAAGGGCGGCACAGTGAGACGGGGCACAGTGGCACAGGGGCGGCATAGTGGCGCAGCAGTAGTGTTGCTACATTGCAGCACCAGAGACCCGGGTTTGATCCTAACTATGGGTGGCGTCTGTACGGAGTTTGTATGCTTATCCTGTGACCTCGTGGGTTTCCTCCCACAATCCAAAGACATACAGGTTTGTAGGTTAATTGACCTCTGTAAATTGTCCCTAGCATGCAGGATAGAACTACTGTGTGGTTGATCACTGGGCAGCACGGAATCGGTGGGTCGAGAGGCCTGTTTCCACACTGTATCTCTAAACTAAACTAAACTAAACTAAACTAAACTAAACTAAACTAAAACTAAACTAAGCTAATCTATTTAAGTTAAACTAAACTTATCATAATCCCAACTCAGTTCACCCCTTGTTCGCCATGGGTAATTCTTGGCATGCAGAGTTATATGTAACGTTGTAATTCATCATCAACAAAAACTTGCTTTTATTTAGTAATTTTAAACTACCGAAATATCCCGAGGCACCTCGTAAAAGCACTATGAAATGAGTCCAATAGCTACAAAATGAGATATTAGGGCAAATGGCCAAAAGCTTAGTTTTAAAAGATTTAGGTTTTAAGGAGCATATTACAGTAAATGAGGCAAAATGGTTTAAGAAGAGAATTCCAGAGCAATTAGGGTCTCAATAGCTCAAGTCATCTATGATGAAATGAAAAGAAATGTGGCAGAAATATGAATTGAAAACATCCAGAGAAGTAGGCTCTTTAAACTAGGGTCTGAAGAAGGGTCTGGGACCCGAAACGTCACCCATTCCTTCTCTCCAGAGATGCTGCCTGTCCCGCTGAGTTATTCCAGCTCTTTGTGTCTATTTTAGGCTAGGGAAGGTAGTTTGGAGAGAGGTCATGGAGGGATTAGATATCAAAGAAACTGATGGCTACAAATAGTGAACTGTTATCGAATGAAATGCAAAATAATTGGATATTTTTAGCTCAGATTTTATTTTGTTAAAGTATAATACGATATAGAAAAATGTCTATCAGTGGCAAGATGCGATTTCTCATATTACATCGCACCAGTCATTTACTTCACTTGTGTACTACTGGACTGCATCATGCTCAATCAAGAGTCCAGTGTGTGCTTCTTATCTATACATTGTGATACACATCTATCACAATATAATGAACACTAAGGCCCTTTGTATGAAATGAGAATATAGCTTAGCAAGAGTACCGTAAGTGTGTTTAGTGGTTGGGAATTCTAAAGGTCATGACTTCAAGATAGTTCTGTAAGTAATTAAGAAATGGCAATGGTCTCTTGAATTTCAATCTGCTTTTTATGATCCCCCAGGATAAGTAAAGGGAACCACAAGACTCCCAATACTGATTAGTATGTTAGTGGCCTTCATTAATCCTCATTTTAAATTGTAATTACTTTATCTTGTTGGAACCACAAGCTGTTTTAATTAGGACTTAAAATCAGGATTAGTCAACAATATACATCATCCTGATTGTGGATGAGATTTAAATATTATTCTCGCTAAGCGCATTATTCTCTCAAAAACAAAAGAGGTTTGTTATCTGGATAAGAAATAGCCGAATCGTAAAACACCATTTTTCTTCCCCTCACTAATTTTCGCCATAAAAAAAAACCTGGCCAAATCTGATTCTTGGCTTAAAACATGAATGGATTTCATTTCTTGCATTCTAAGATAAGTGTGACAAAATAAATTAAAACTGTGCAAATCTAGAGCAATTTTGGTTTGTTGAGAAGTTATTGAGATATAGAAACATAGAAACATAGAAAATAGGTGCAGGAGTAGGCCATTCGGCCCTTCGAGCCTGCACCGCCATTTGATATGATCATGGCTGATCATCCAACTCAGTATCCCATCCCTGCCTTCTCTCCATACCCCCTGATCCCTTTAGCCACAAGGGCCACATCTAATTCCCTCTTAAATATAGCCAATGAACTGGCCTCATCTACCTTCTGTGGCAGAGAATTCCACAGATTCACCACTCTCTGTGTAAAAAATGATTTCCTCATCTCGGTCGTAAAAGTCTTCCCTCTTATCCTTAAACTGTGACCCCTAGTTCTGGACTTCCCCAACATCGGGAATAATCTTCCTGCATATAGACATAGAAACATAGAAAACAGGTGCAGGAGTAGGCCATTCGGCCCTTCGAGCCTGCACCGCCATTCAATATGATCATGGCTGATCATCCAACTCAGTATCCTGTACCTGCCTTCTCTCCATACCCCCTGATCCCTTTAGCCACAAGGGCCACATCTAACTCCCTCTTAAATATAGCCAATGAACTGGCCTCAACTACCTTCTGTGGCTGAGAATTCCAGAGATTCACCACTCTCTGAGTGAAAAATGTTTTCCTCATCTCGGTCCTAAAAGATTTCCCCCTTATCCTTAAACTGTGACCCCTTGTTCTGGTCTTCCCCAACATCGGGAACAATCTTCCTGCATCTAGCCTGTCCAACCCCTTAAGAATGTTGTAAGTTTCTATAAGATCCCCCCTCAATCTTCTAAATTCTAGCGAGTACAAACCGAGTCTATCCAGTCTTTCTTCATATGAAAGTCCTGACATCGCAGGAATCAGTCTGGTGAACCTTCTCTGTACTCCCTCTATGGCAAGAATGTCCTTCCTCAGATTAGGAGACCAAAACTGTACGCAATACTCCAGGTGTGGTCTCACCAAGACCCTGTACAACTGCAGTAGAACCTCCCTGCTCCTATACTCAAATCCTTTTGCTATGAATGCTAACATACCATTCGCCTTCTTCACTGCCTGCTGCACCTGCAAGCCTACTTTCAATGACTGGTGTACCATGACACCCAGGTCTCGTTGCATCTCCCCCTTTCCTAATCGGCCACCATTCAGATAATAGTCTACTTTCCTGTATTTGCCACCAAAGTGAATAACCTCACATTTATCCACATTATACTGCATCTGCCATGAATTTGCCCACTCACCCAGCCCATCCAAGTCACCTTGCAGCCTCCTAGCATCCTCCCCCCATCTTCATGTCATCCGCAAATTTGGAGATGTTGCATTCAATTCCCTCGTCCAAATCATTAATATATATCGTAAATAGCTGGGATCCCAGCACTGAGCCTTGCGGTACCCCACTAGTCACTGCCTGCCATTGTGAAAAGGACCCGTTTACTCCTACTCTTTGAACTTAAAGCAAAGAACAGGAGAGTATAGCTCTCAAGTTGGGGATTAATTTGCAATATATTAAAATTAAAGGACATAGAATTGTGAGTGCAGAAATAATATTGTAGTGCGTTAAAATGACCAAATTGTTGACCATGTTACCAGGAAGGTTCAGAAGTGAAAACAGAAAACTCATGAATTTGTGCGTCTGTTGGCTGTGCTTTTGTGTCATTCGTAACTGTCCCTGTATGTCATGTTGTTACTTGTGGGCGGAGCACCAAGCCAAATTCCTTGTATGTGAATAAACGTATTCATTCATTCATTTATTCATTCATTCATTCATTCATTCATTCATTCATTCATTCATTCATTCATTTAACAACCAAATAGAAAGAAGGGTCTCAACTCAAAATGTCACCTATTCATTTTCTCCAGAGATGTGGCCTGGTCCACTGAGTTACTCCAGCATTTTCTGTAAACCAGCATTTGCAGTTTCTTCCTACACAGGTTTTTTTCCTCAGCTTTCAAATGCCTGACATGTAGTTCAATGTGTAGGAAGGAACTGCAGATGCTTGATTACACCAAAAATAGACACAAAATGCTGGAGTAACTCAGCACATCAGGCAGAATCTCTGGAGAGAAGGAATAGGTGATGTTTTGGGCCAAGATGAAGAGTATCAGTACTCGAGTTAATATTTCAGAACAGTATGCCAATTGAAAGTCACAGCAGTGGCTCATTTGGTAGCTTTGTGGTTTCTGTCAAAAGGTTTGCTATTAGTTCAGTTTAGTTTATAGATACAGCGTGGAAGCAGGTCCTTCGGGCCACCGAGTCCACGCCGACCAGTGATCCCTGCACATTAAAACTATCCTACACACACCAGGGACAATTTTTTACACATACACCAAGCCAATTGACCTACATACCTGTACGTCTTTGGAGTGTGGCAGGAAACCGAAGATCTCGGAGAAAACCTACGCGGTCACAGGGAGGGCATACGAACTCTGTGCAGACAGCACCCGTAGTCGGGGTCGGACGCGGGTCTCCGGCGCTGCAAGCGTTGTAAGGCAACAACTCTACCGTGTCGCATCACAGAAGAAACTTGAATCGTTTAAGGGCCTGTCCCACTTGGGCGACATTTTCGGTGACAGCCTGGAAAGAGGTTGTCGCGCCGTGGTTGGGGCGTGACCCGTGGTGACGCATGTAGTGACGCGCGGTGACACCCTGTCGCCCTGTCACACGCTGACGTATGCTGTCTTGCGGGTGACGCCCGGTTAGGGTTAGGGTTAGGGTTGGGGTTAAGGACCACAGATGGGCTGTAAAATATTCTTCCTTCAATGCATGGATATCAAACATTAATATATTAAAATTAATACAAGAAAATCAATTGTGCAAATGAAAAGATGTCCGAGTCGTTCAATTTTATTTATAGATGTATTGGTCTGCATCCAGATCCAATCACCGTCTCTATAACTATTCACAGGGATGGATTCAGTAAGTGTAGACTGAACTCCCCGCTCCCCTCCAACCTCTCTCCCGCCCCCATCCCTCCTTCTCCACTCCCCCCCTACCCATCTCCCCTCCCCTCCACCCCTTCTTCCCTTCCCCCCTATTCCTCCCTACTCCCCGCTCCACTCTTCTCCCCCTTCTCTACTCCCCCCCCCTCCCCTCACATCCCCTTCTCCATCTCTCCCTCCCTTCTCCCATTCTCCAACCACCCCCCACTTTCCCTGACGCCCCCATTTGTGAACCCAGCCTGTGACTGCCAGATCCCACTAATAGTACTGCACAAAGGCCACATCATCTGTTTTAGTAACATTGACTATGGGATAAATGCGGACTTTGGGAACAACACCCCCCACCCCCCCCCCCCCCCAACCCCGCACCCTAGCCTTGCTTCAAAATGGGTGGTGGGTATTTAGACTCAGTGGCCGGACCATGTGGGTGGCACTTGTACATTGACAACAATGCCTGTACCCAGTTGAAAAGCCCGCTGCCTCTGGGGGTTTGGAGAGACCATTGGACGAGAGATCTGCCTCTGGGACAACTCGTGGCCAACATTTCAGTTCCCATGAGGAGCAGGCAGAACATTGGGGGTTCGAGTCCAACCCCTGGGGCCCCGGTGTCACATTAAGTTCAGAGATACAGTGCCCTTCGGCCCACTGAGTTCGCACCGACCAGCGATCCTCCGCACACTATCCCACACACGCTAGGGACAATTTATACTTATACCAAGCCTAGGGTTAGGGTTAGGGTTAAGGCTAATAGGGTTATGGTTTGGGTTTCCTCCCGCACTCCAAAGGCGCGCAGGTTTGTCGTAAATTGTCCCCGGCGTGTGTGGGATAGTGTGTGTGTGGGTCGCTGGTCGCAGGCTGGATCCACAAATGGGGGGGCATCGGGGAAAGTGGCGGTGGGTGGGGGGGGGGGGGGGTTGGAGAAATGGAGAGAACGGAGGAGAGAGGGGGAGAAGGGGATGTGAGGGGAAGGGGGGAGTGGAGAAAGGGGGATAAGAGTGGAGCGGGGAGAAGGGAGGAAGAGGGGGAAGGGAAGAAGGGGGGGGAGAGGGGAGGGGAGAAGGGTAGGGGGGAGTGGAGAAGGAGGGATGGGGCGGGAAGGGGAGAAGAGGGGGGTGGAGGGGAGAGGGGAGTTCAGTCTACACTCACTGAATCAAACCATTGGAAAAGTTCTAGAGACGGTGATTGGATCTGGAAGCGGACCAATACATCTCTAAATAAAACTTTCATTTGCACAATTGTTTATATTATATTAATTTTAATATATTAATGTTTAAAATCCATGCATTCAAGGAAGAATATTTTACAGCCCATCTATGGTCCCTAACTGGCGTCGCCCGCATGGCAGCATACGTCAGCGCGTATGTCGTGCAACTTGACGGTTTTACGGGCATCAGTCACTGACGCTCTGCAGTCGCCGAAAAAAATCGCAATGTGGGACAGGCCCTTAACTGCACCAGTGACCACACTTCATGGGGGTCATCGATGGGGCACATGCACACAATCTTTTTCCCAGAGGACGCAGGTTTAAGGTGAGAGGGGAAAGACTTAACAGGGTCCTGAAGGGCAATATTTTCACTGAGAGGGTGGTGGGTATATGAAATGAGCTGCCAGAAGAAGTGGTTGAGATGCATAATAACAACACTTAAAAGACACCTGGACAGGTTTAAGGATTGGGGAGCTTCAAAAGGATACGGGGTCAAGTGTGAGCAAATGGGACTAGCGTTGATTAGCCTTCATGGCCAATTTAGGATGCTAACATTTTTAACAACTCTGAACTTGAACAATACAAGATGGTGCCGGAAAAGTGGCAACTCTTGTGTACTCCCTCAGTGTAATCCACTAATCTTACACTCTTGTACTTGAGTACGATTGTGCCTGCGTATAGTAAGATTTTACTGAACTATACGCAGCAAAGGAATTTCACTGTACCTGGGTGCATGTGCCAAATACGCACCATTGAACCATCTAGATCAGCATGGATAAGTTAGGCCGAGGAGCCTGTTTCTGTGTTGTCCATCACCATGACTATGACCCTATGACTTCAAAACTATTTTATAGACTGTAAAGTACGTTGGGATGTTCCGAACGATGCTATATAAATGCAAGCCTTTTTTTTATAAAGTCAGTATTCTTTTACAAATACACTTTGCAATTACGGATCTAAAGATCACATGATGGGAATCTCACAATATAATGCCAGCATTAGCTATTTGCAAGACCTGTTTAAACAAGCTAAGCAGCGACTGATTTGGAATATTTCTCATATGCAGTTAAGTAAAAGTATTGTTATACAGTAAGCACGATCTTAGTTAAGTACAAGTGCATAGGAATAGTACACTACGTTAATAGTACACTGCCTTAAAGTGTTTTGGAAAATTAAGAAGCAATGGTCTTTCTTCATCTAGTCTAAAACTGAAAGGACTGGGGGGAAACAAAATGTGTAGGAAGGAACTGCAGATGCTCGTTTATACCGAAGATAAGACACAAAATGCTGGAGTAAATCAGCGGGTCAGTCTGACATGAAACATCACCTATTATTTTTCTCCAGAAATGACATGAAACATCGCCTATACTTTTTCACCAGTGATGCTATCTGACCTGCGGTTGTCCCACAGTACGAGCTAATTCAAGAGTTCTCCCGAGTTTCCCGTAATTCGAACTCGGAAAATTACGGTAATAGCCGCTCGTAGGTACTCGGGGCTCTCGTGGACATTTTTAAACATATTGAAAAATCTTCACGAGTCTTCCTGAGCTTACCGCGTTTCCCGAGTACCTGCCGTTAACGTTACGAGCCGCTAAGAGACGTCCCGAGCTCCGACGTACCCGCTACGTACACTCTACCTGCTTACTACGAGTTTGATTTGTTTTAAAACTCGGGAGAGCTCTTGGGTGAACTCGTACAGTGGGACAGGCCCATTACTCCAGTATTTTGTTCCTATTTTAGGACTAGGAGGTAGATCGCTTAATGGGATCGGACCATCTTAAGTGCAAGACCATATAATTCTGGAAATTAAAATAATTCCGCTCTTGGGTTACACAATAGCAAGCCACCTTTCAAACAGAGACATAATAAAATTATTAGGTATGATTATTAATGATGTTTCATTTGAGCAACAATGATCCAGTGAATGGAGGGGTGAGGTGGATAATGTTAATGATATAGCATAAAAGGTGTTCAATATATCTCCATTGTTTGTAAGTGATATGTGTTTGAAAGTTGTTATGCATTGGTTAAATATTTCAACAATTCAGGCATTCTAGAATTATTTTTGAATTCTATTCCCAGAGGTTTACCACATACTTAAGGGGCTGTCCCACGAGCATGCACCTGCATGTGGCGAGCGCGACCAAACCGGAAGCAGGGGCCGCGCGAAGTTCGACCGATCCCCGTACAGGGCCGGTCCCACCTGCACGCGCCTGCATGCGGCAAGGGCGACCGAATCGGAAGCGGGGGCCGCGCGGTGGTCGAGTGAGTGACGTGAAGTTCGAGCGAAGTCCGCGGGAAGTTCGCTCGTGACGTACACCGTCAAGACGCTGCGTACGGTGTCGAGACGGTGCACACGCCCGTCGAGGCGGTGCGTACGGCCTCAATGTGGGTGCGGGCCGGCAGGCCATTGCCGCACGGAATTTTTGAACACGGTCAGTTTTTCGGAGCCCCGCGCGATGTCAGGACCAGCTCCGCACAACTCAATATGGCTCCGGCGATCGAAGTGGGACCGGCCCCGTGAGGCCGTACGGCTCAAGCGACCACGTTAGGTCGCGCTTGCCGCATGGAGTCGCATGTTCGTGGGACAGGCCCTTAAAAATGCATTGTGTCTCTCCAGAATAAAGTATTGGTGTTTGAATAAGCCTTAATAAGCATGAAAGATTTAATCACTTTTTAATATACCCTTTACTGTACTCTGACGTAAACACCCTCAATGCAGTATTGTACTCTGACTGTAGTTGTGCACGTCCACTATAATTTGAAGACTAACTCTGCCCTTGATGTGAGCACCTTTGATTCTGTCCCACAACAGCGTATTCTGGCCAGACTTGCTATCCCACCTGTCTGACCAGAAGTCGAGAAAGTCATGACTGAAGAAGGGTCTCGAATCGAAACGTCACCTATTCCATTTCTCCAGAAATGCAGCCTGACCCACCGAGTTACTCCAGATTTTGTGTCTATCTTCGATGTGAAGCAGCATCTGCAGTTCCTTCCTACACGTTGAGAAAGTCATGGTCCAATTGAGGAATTACCTCAGGCGTAGACAGCATACCCTTGAAAATACCAAAATCAGACAGCAAAGATCATCGGCCACAAGACCACATTCTCCTGGAGGTAGCATCAAGGAACCTCAAAGATGCCATAGTCATGATCGTCATAAAGAGAAGGACGATGTCTGTCTGTGGTAACGACAGTGGGGTCCCCCTGATGTTTGTCACAGTGAAAATCCTCAACGGAGCGCAGAAGGTTAAGGGAGAACTTGATAGAGGTCTTTAAAATGATGAGAGGGATAGACAAGAGTTGACGTGGATAAGCTTTTCCCACTGAGAGTAGGGAAGATTCAAACAAGAAGACATGACTTGAGAATTAAGGGACAGAAGTTTAGGGGTAACATGAGGGGGAACTTCTTTACTCAGAGGGTGGTAGCTGTATGGGATGAGCTTCCAGTGAAGGTGGTGGAGGCAGGTTCGATTTTATCATTTAAAAATAAATTGGATAGTTATATGGACGGGAAAGGAATGGAGGGTTATGGTCTGAGTGCAGGTAGATGGGACTAGGGGAGAATATGTGTTCGGCACGGACTAGAAGGGCCGAGATGGCTTGTTTCCGTGCTGTAATTGTTATATGGTTATATGGCTATATGGTCCATCAGCACCGTCCCCCACACATTGGCAAAGAGCAGTTCCCCACGTCCATGTGGATTCTGTCCACCCAGAAGCACAGTGGACATAATGTTAACCATATGCCAATGCTGAGCAGCACTGGCAGGTTTATACGGCCTGCTTTAACCTCACCAAAGCTAGGAACTCTTATCAATTGCGAAGAAATGTGGAACATTCTTCTGAAATTGGGCTGCCCACAGAAATTCATCCTCATTTTAGCAGCATGCAAGCCATGATACTAACCATAAAATCTATGACAGTGTCAAACAAGGTTGAGTCTTTTTTTAAGAGTTTAGTTTATTGTCACATGTACAGAGGTACAGGGAAAAACATTTGTTGTGTGCTAATCAGTCAGCGGAAAGACAATACATAATTACAATCGAGCCATCCACAGTGTACAGATACATTATAAGGGGAATAACGTGAATAACATATAATGCAAGATAAACCCAGTACAGTCCCATCAAAGATAGTCCGAGGACGCTTACGAGGTAGATAATAGTTAGTATAGTTAGTAGATAGTAGTTCAGGACTGCTCTATAGTTGTTGGTAGGATGGTTCAGTTGCCTGATGACTTGTTCCTCCTTTGGCTCCACAATGTTGGACTTCACATCCAACAAACCCGCTTTGGGAGTTGAAATAAGCTTCAGAACTATCGAAAAATAGTTCAACCTTGTTCTGATGACACAACTGAGTTTCAGTAGTCAAACTGGGGAATAGAGAATCTGCTTGAGCTTGTGCACCCTCAGATGCTGAGCTCCAAGCCGTTGCAACTCATTCACTGAAGCACACAAGAAGAAAAGCCTCACACTCAACATGCACATGAGAAAAATCCTCTACCAACTTGCCTCCATGGCATCAAATGTCCTCCATTGGTAAAAGTTCACAAATGAGACTGGAAAACTTGGACCACTTCCCATTTCAAGGGAAGAAGCTCTTGGGGATATTGGACATCCATGAAGAAATCCACCACTACTTTCAATGCAGCACTAAAATTCTTTGTTCGATTGAAACAACTATTTGAAGAGCAAGGTCTCAGACCCAGTACAAATCTCATGGTCTACCATGATCCCTACGCTTAGAAGATCATGAAGACTCAAAGAATCATTAATAGATGTCTGAAGATGGGTTCCGACCCAAAACATCCACTATTCCTTTTCTGCAGAGATGCTGCCTGGTCCGCTGAGTTAGTCCAACATTTTGTGTCTGTCTTCCCACTATCGAATGGATCTATTGCAGGAGCTTCCTCAAAAAGGCAGGCATCGGCAGCCCACACTACCCTGGGCCACGCCTGTCAGCGTGAGGGAGATATAGGAGTCTGAAAACCATGGCATCCAGGTTCAGGCTCATCTTCATCACATCCATCAGGTTATTGAACGCTACAAACACTGACTAAACCACCGGGTGGCACCCATAATGGCAGCCTCTCCAGCAGTCTGTCTTGCCCCTTCTCTGTTTTTAATATTTTAAGTATGTCTTGAATGTTTGCTTTAATGTCTCTTGGTATGTGTTATGTAGCAATGTTACAAAATTTGGGTAAATGCACAGAGTCTCTCGCCCAGAGTTGGGGAACCGAGAACCAAAGGTTTAAGATACGGGGTAAAGATTTAATAGAAACCTAAAGAGCAGCTTTTTTTACACAAAACGAGCAGCCAAGGAGGTAATTGAAGCAGGTACTATTACAACATTTAAGAAACATTTAGACGAGTAAATATATAGGGTAGGTTAAGAGTGATATGGGCCAGACGCAGGCAGGTGGAACTACTGTCGATAGGACATGTTGGTCAGTGTGGGAAATTTGTGCTGAAGGGCCTGTTTTCATGGCGAATGACTCTATGACTGATTAAATATTGGCCAAGAATCTAGGGATATCTAGGCAATTTGCCATATGATCATTTTTATAATACCAAGAAAACAGAAGCCTTTCTTTAAACCCGGGTCTCTGGCGCTGTAGGGCAGTAGCTCCACCACTGCGCAACCGTGTCGCCTCTGTGTTGAGGAAATTAATTAACATAGAAACATAGAAACATAGAGAATAGGTGCAGGAGTAGGCCATTCGGCCCTTCGAGCCTGCACTGCCATTCAATATGATCATGGCTGATCATCCAACTCAGTATCCTGAACCTGCCTTCTCTCCATACCCCTTGATTCCCTTTAGCCACAAGGGCCACATCTAACTCCCTCTTAAATATAGCCAATGAACTGGCCTCAACTACTTTCTGTGGCAGAGAATTCCAGAGATTCACCACACTCTATGTGAAAAATGTTTTTCTCATCTTGGTCCTAAATGATTTCCCCCTTATCCTTAAACTGTGACCCCTTGTTCTGGACTTCCCCAACATCGGGAACAATCTTCCTGCATCTAGCCTGTCCAACCCCTTAAGAATTTTGTAAGTTTCTATAAGATCCCCCCTCAATCTTGAATGAATGATTTACTGAGATGAATCAGATGCTCATGACCTGAATGACACAGTTCTGGTCAAATTCACCAGTAATACAAATGCAAGTGCTACTTTTTGTAATGTGAATAGGTAGCTTAATCGTGGTATGAACAGGCCTGTTTACAAGCAGCGATGACATTGTATCATTACCACAGAGAGGGAAAACCACGATGAAAACATTGCCCTTTTGACTCCACAATTTTCAGGAGAGTTGAGACGAGTCTTTCTGTGCATCATCCTTCACAGTCATGCAGAGCTGTACATTCATACATCCACGTAGATACACAGGAGCATTCACTATTTGCAGGATAGGTATAGAGAATTAGAAAAGACCAAGATTAAAAAGATAATAAAAAAAAATTAGGAGCTTTTCTTTTCAATGTTGCCGTTGCCTACATCTCTTCCAATCTTTGCAAACTTGCATAATATGGTTAGTTTTCAGTTGACTAATCAACTATACCATGTTCTCCAGGATGATGTGTGGGAAGGAACTGCAGATGTTGCTTTACACTGAAGATTAGACACAAAAAGCTGGCCGGGCAGCATCTCCGGAGAAAAGGAAGAGGTGACGTTTCGGGTCTGAAGAAGGGTCTCGACCCGAAGCGTCACCTGCTCCATTTCTCCAGAGATGATGCCTGACCCGCTGAGTTGCTCCCAAATGTTGTGCCTATCCAAGATGATGGACAATTAAACGCTGTGTAGACTGAGGAGAATTTGTGGAAATGCATGATGTACCGGTCACATAAATTCATCATTTTGCTTGGTACCCTCAGTATGAAGAATACAGCAGAACTTCTGAGCAAGTTCTCCATTTGGCTTTCGCACTGTCCACCAGGTGCTCCTGAAACATAAAGGATCTACAATAATCATCCTTGTAACATGAACTGCTAAGCTACAATAAGCATTGTATCTTAACAGTTAACATTACAAGGAATGTCTGCTCAAAAGTTAACTTCGCCTTTCATTTTCATTCAGTATACAATTTGAGGAAAAGTAAATATTGATCTCAACTTCGACTTTGACATGGTATATTCCAGATGACAAAAGTTGTTGATATGTGGGTATCCACTTACTTGTTGTGTATCACAGTTTGACCCTGAGCTTTCCACTGACTCTTTCATCGATGGTGACACAAAAGCATTGACATTTAACGAAAATAAACCGGTGAAGTGCATTACCTCAAGCCTGATTTGTCGACAAACCTGATTTGAAACATAACGTCACTGGAAAGACAGATTAAGACAACACAAACTGGGAAGCAGTGGAAGACCACGATCATTTTATTTCTAAAACCAGAGCATTTTGCTACCAAGATCTCGATTGCAAATTTGTGTGGGTCACAGGTGAGTAAGATTAAGTGAAGTCAGGATAGCTGTTGAGATGTCAAGATGGAATAGGAGAAGGGAGTGGTGCTGATCATAATGCAGCAGTAAAGGGACCTAAAAATAGTTTTTTAAAAAAGGAAACCTTATTCTTTGGAACTGCTGTCATTTACTGATACAAATGAATATTTCTGCCAAGGGCCAAAGAGAAAGAAAGAAAATAATCTGCCAAGCAAAAGTTACGAAAGTAGTTTGAAAGGCTGAGAAAGTATGTGTTCTTTGGGGGATGAGGAGGGGGGGGGGGGGGACACAGAGGAGGGTGGGGAGAGAGTGCTGAAAATTCCTAATTGACTTATAATTCCAATCTTTTGCAATAAAATGAAATGCTGTAATCTTTCTGTACTGCCTGACAGCTGCCCCGTCTGATCCCACAGTCTGCTTACAAATTGGTTTTAGTGGGGCTAATAAAGCAGATTAGTGTTGTGACTGGAGTCCCACTAGCCTAACACTGCCAGCTGGGCTGACAAAAGCTGTCAATTACAGAGCAGCTGTTAGCTCGCATCCGAACCTCATTCTCCCATTGATACTTCACTCCTCGAAAGACATTTCCACTAATTGGACGGCACTGCCGCGATACCATTTAATGAAAAATTTTGGACATTTTCACCACTTTTAAGCTCATTTAACACAAATTTAAAAAGATTTCTCCTCAGTCGAATAATCCGCGCAAAACGTGCAAACGTGAATGCTAATCGCGATATTTACCCTTTCGTACGGAATTGTGATGTGCCGAAATGTTCCGGAATGTTCCTGAGGACAGGTCACTTTAAGAACCAAGCAATTCGTGTCCACGGTAATTCGGGTTAAACCACAGGAGTAAAACAAGGAGAATTCACAGAGGGGGAATAAAACATGTACTGTGTGAATGGGTATTTAGTTCCCTGAGAAATGTAGGGAGACGATATCAATCACAATTTCACTTCAAGTCAACTTTAATAACACCTCAATTAATTTTTCTGAAATGCCCCAAACCAGGAGAAGAATTGCGTTTTTTGTTTTACTAATGTGGATTGAAATCTGATCTCTGGTTTCGATACTGAAATACCCGTGATCTGCTGCTGACGGAAAAAGCTTCCCTTGTCATCTAAAGTTACAATTAAATACGTGTCATTTTTTCATGTCAAATTACTTGACAACGTGGCTATTTTTAAGGAGAAGTATTTTCACAGGCAGAGATCATATTAAGATATAATGATCTTTTGCAGATTAATGTGACAAAACTATTAAAATGCCATAACTCAAATACAATGAGTTGAAACAATCCAGATTTGCTTTTTATTTTTAGAAGATTTCTGCACACACAAACAGCTTATGATAATTTGACTCTGTTCATTCAGTTTCACCATGCAATATGAACTCCTAGAATCAAGGAAATAATATCTGCGAATTACAGTCAGCGGTGGTTCAATTGATGCACTAAATCGGACAGATGTGGGTTACATACACACACATGTACAAATACTCACACACACACACACACACAAATACTCTCTCACACACACAAACACACACACACAAATACACACACACAAATACTCTCTCACACACACAAACACACACACACAAATACACACACACAAATACACATACACACACATGCACAAATACTCTCACACACACACACACATGCACAAATACTCTCTCACACACACACACGCAAATACTCACGCACACAAACACACACACACACACACACACACACACACGCACGCGCATACACACACACACACACACACACACACACACACACACACACACACACACACACACACACACAAATACACACACACAAATACACACACACAAATACACATACACACACATAAACACACACACACAAACACACACACAAACACACATGCACACACAAACCCACACATAAACACACACACAAACACACATGCACACACAAACCCCCCCCCACACACACACACACAAACACAGACATATAGTTAAACACACACACATTCATACACACACACAGTCAAATACACACACAAAGTTAAATGCACATGCACACATACAGTCAACACAGACACAATCAAACGCAATCAAACACATAAACATACACAAACACATACTCTACACACACACAGACACGATCAAATACAAACACACACACACACAAACACACACACACATACACACCGTCAATCACATGGACACGCACATAAACACACACACAAACACACACACACACACATACAACACACATACACAGGCACACACACACACCGTCGATCACATGGACACGCACATTAACCCTCACACACACAATACACACACATAAACACAAACATACACATACACACCGTCGATCACATGGACACACACATAAACACACACACAAACACATACACACATATAAACACACACAAACACAAACACTCACATACACAGACATATAGTCAAATACACGCATACACGTACTACACACAAATACACTCGCACAATGGAATGTAACTTTGTAGAGATTTGCTTTAGAGTAAATGGGGGAGAAAGCAACAAGACCTTCATTACCTCCCATGTACATCCACACATCATGACGTCACCAGCATGCAGCGACTGCTTTATTTGGCACCAGTCGCAGCAACAGTGGCTGCTGCCAGCACTGTCAAGACAACCTGACTTTCTGGAGTGTGCAGCAGAGTGACCCGAGCCAACATTCACAAGGCAGTTAATGCAAATTTCCCTGCAACTCCCATTCATTGTCGTCCACCGAGATACACAAAGAAAGTTTTGTAATTGCTTTGTGACCAAATGCTCCGCTATGGTTTGGTTCAGTTCCATTAACGTGGTGGAATATTTTGCGCAGTGATTTTGTGCCTTCTTAAAGTAAGGAGTAAGCAGGTCACATGTTTATGTCGACAATTGTGAGGAAAAAAGGATTTTAATGACTTTTTGAAAAAAAGATTGTAGCATCATTGGGAGGATTATACATTGATAATGCATCGATATCCAGCAGAGAAGGGCAGGTGTCAACTATACCCAGGCTTCTAGTAATGCTGCTCGGAAATTGGCTGCGAGGGAGGTGTGTGAGATCTGCCTCGGGTGACCCTACCCATGGGGAAGACCCCAGACTCGACTTGGCACATCCCTTTGCTGTAATTGCATGTAACCCAAGACCGCATAACCTCTTCCCTTCCTCACCCAGCTCACGGCCACAAGCACGCATCTGCCATTCTGCCCCTGTCTGAGTGGATTGACTTTACGCCATTTTGCTTTGCCACAAAAAACGTTTTATATCTTGAGGTTAATTATTGACTACAAATCACGATTCATAGTTCAAAACACAGTTGGGGCGGCATGGTGGCACAGCAGTCGTGTTGCTGACTAACGGCGGCAGACACCCGGGTTCGAACCTGACTGCGGGTGCTCTCTACGGAGTTTGTACGCTCTCCCTGTGACCGGCGTAGGTTTTCTCTGGGTGCACCTTGTTTTTCTCCCACACTCCTAAGATGTACAGGTTTGAGGGTTAACTCTCTTTGCCAAAATTGTAAATTGTCCCTAGTGTGTAGGATAGTGTGAAAGCCCTGTCCCACTGTACGAGTTCATTCAAGAGCTCTCCGCAGTTTTAGAAACAAATCAAACTCGTGGCAAGCACGTAGAATGAACGTAGCGGGTACGTCGGAGCTCGGGGGCGTCTCTTAGCGGCTCATAACGCTAACGGCAGGTACTCGGGAAACGCGGTAAGCTCGGGAAGACTCGTGAAGATTTTTCAACGTTGAAAAATGTCCACGAGAGCCCCGAGTACTAGCGAGCGGCCATTACCGTAAATCTCCGAGTTCGAATCAGGGCAAACTCGGGAGAGCTCTTGAATGAACTCGTACAGTGGGACCGGGCTTTTAGTGTATGGGATGGGGGGGGGGGGGGGGGGGGGGGGGGGGGGGGGCTTGTCGGCGCTGACTTGGTGGGCCGAACGGCCTGTTTCTCTAAAGCCTAAAGTTCTGCTGAGGGAAATCTGAAATGCTCTGTAAATGCTCAGCAGGTCGGGCAGCACCTGTGGAGACTGAGACAGAGTTATTGGTTCAAGTTGGCGACCCTTTGTTAAACTATTAGCTAGACCAGGAGTGGAAAATGAAATCAGGATGCGATCTACCAAATCAGCATGTATGCAATCACCACTTACAGTACGTCATGAAAGGAAAATAAGACCATTGGACCCTTTTTTTTGGAGGAAACTCCTCCACCACTTGCCTCTCTGCACTATCCACTTATCACATACATCTGTAATGGGACAAATATAACTCCAGGCTGTTAAAATTACCCAAAGACTTCAGTCATTCTTATTTAGGTCCATCTGTGGAGCAATGTTTCTTTTCTTCTCTGATTAGTTGGGATTAGAGATACAGCCCAGAAACACGCCCTTTTCCCCCACCTAATCCACCCCAGGGATGAGTGGGTTAGCATATGAGGAACATTTTACAGCACTGGGCCTCTACTCGCTGGAGTTTAGAAGGTTGGGTGGGGACCTCATTGAACCTTACGGAATAATGAAAGGCATAGATAGAATGGATGTGGAAAGGATGTTTCCACTGGTGGGAGAGTATAGGACCAGAGGTCATAGCCTTTGAATTAAAGGGCGCTCTTTAGAAAGGAGGTGAGGAGGAACTCATTGCCACAGAGGGCTGTGGAGGCCACGTCAATGGATATTTTTAAGGCAGAGATAGACAAATTCTTGATTGAAACGGGTGTCAAGGGTTATGGTGGGAAGGCAAGAAAATAGGATTAGGAGGCAGAGATCAGCCGTGGTTGAATGGTGGAGTAGACTTGATGGGCCAAATGGCCTAATTCTACTCCTATAACTTGTGATATGCCTTCTTCGCCACTCTATTGACCGTTGTTGTCATTTTCAAGGATCTATGGATTTAAGTCCCAAGTCAATAAACAATAGAGAATAGGTGCAGGAGTAGGCCTTTTGGCCCTTCGAGCCAGCACCGCCATTCAATGTGATGATCCACAATCAGTACCCCGTTCCTGCCTTCTCCCCATATCCCTTGACCCCCTATCCCGAAGAGCTCTATCTAACTCTCTCTTGAAAGCATCCAGAGAAACAGCGGTGGAGGGTCAGGGCGGTGAGGGCTTGAATCGGGCACGGGGCTTGTTCTCACAGAGACCCAGGACCGTTGGAGACAGCGGTGGAGGGTCAGAGCGGTGAGGGCTTGAATCGGGCACGGGGCTTGTTCTCACAGAGACCCAGGACCGTTGGAGACAGCGGTGGAGGGTCAGAGCGGTGAGGGCTTGAATCGGGCACGGGGCTTGTTCTCACAGAGACCCAGGACCGTTGGAGACAGCGGTGGAGGGTCAGAGCGGTGAGGGCTTGAATCGGGCACGGGGCTTGTTCTCACAGAGACCCAGGACCGTTGGAGACAGCGGTGGAGGGTCAGAGCGGTGAGGGCTTGAATCGGGCACGGGGCTTGTTCTCACAGAGACCCAGGACCGTTGGAGACAGCGGTGGAGGGTCAGAGCGGTGAGGGCTTGAATCGGGCACGGGGCTTGTTCTCACAGAGACCCAGGACCGTTGGAGACAGCGGTGGAGGGTCAGAGCGGTGAGGGCTTGAATCGGGCACGGGGCTTGTTCTCACAGAGACCCAGGACCGTTGGAGACAGCGGTGGAGGGTCAGAGCGGTGAGGGCTTGAATCGGGCACGGGGCTTGTTCTCACAGAGACCCAGGACCGTTGGAGACAGCGGTGGAGGGTCAGAGCGGTGAGGGCTTGAATCGGGCACGGGGCTTGTTCTCACAGAGACCCAGGACCGTTGGAGACAGCGGTGGAGGGTCAGGGCGGTGAGGGCTTGAATCGGGCACGGGGCTTGTTCTCACAGAGACCCAGGACCGTTGGAGACAGCGGTGGAGGGTCAGGGCGGTGAGGGCTTGAATCGGGCACGGGGCTTGTTCTCACAGAGACCCAGGACCGTTGGAGACAGCGGAGGAGGGTCAGGGCAGGTGAGGGCTTGAATCGGGCACGGGGCTTGTTCTCACAGAGACCCAGGACCGTTGGAGACAGCGGTGGAGGGTCAGAGCGGTGAGGGCTTGAATCGGGCACGGGGCTTGTTCTCACAGAGACCCAGGACCGTTGGAGACAGCGGTGGAGGGTCAGAGCGGTGAGGGCTTGAATCGGGCACGGGGCTTGTTCTCACAGAGACCCAGGACCGTTGGAGACAGCGGTGGAGGGTCAGAGCGGTGAGGGCTTGAATCGGGCACGGGGCTTGTTCTCACAGAGACCCAGGACCGTTGGAGACAGCGGTGGAGGGTCAGAGCGGTGAGGGCTTGAATCGGGCACGGGGCTTGTTCTCACAGAGACCCAGGACCGTTGGAGACAGCGGTGGAGGGTCAGGGCGGTGAGGGCTTGAATCGGGCACGGGGCTTGTTCTCACAGAGACCCAGGACCGTTGGAGACAGCGGTGGAGGGTCAGGGCGGTGAGGGCTTGAATCGGGCACGGGGCTTGTTCTCACAGAGACCCAGGACCGTTGGAGACAGCGGAGGAGGGTCAGGGCGGTGAGGGCTTGAATCGGGCACGGGGCTTGTTCTCACAGAGACCCAGGACCGTTGGAGACAGCGGAGGAGGGTCAGGGCGGTGAGGGCTTGAATCGGGCACGGGGCTTGTTCTCACAGAGACCCAGGACCGTTGGAGACAGCGGAGGAGGGTCAGGGCTTACCAAATCCCGTAACGTTCCACACTCCATAGGGAGGGTTTCTGGGGAAGCCGCTGATTGGTGGGAGCAGACTAGAGGAAGCAGCTGATTGGGTGCAACCTCAGGTTAGCATTTCTGCTTTCTGGTTAAAGGTACAGTGATTTAGTAAGGGTACGGTGAGCTAAGGGTACAGTGGGCTAAAGGTACAGTGGGCTAAAGGTACAGTGGGCTAAAGGTACAGTGGGCTAAAGGTACAGTGGGCTAAAGGTACAGTGGGCTAAAGGTACAGTGGGCTAAAGGTACAGTGGGCTAAAGGTACAGTGGGCTAAAGGTACAGTGGGCTAAAGGTACAGTGCTTTTTGTTTATATAGTGAAGGTACAGTTTAAAGGGCAAGAGGGAGCAGTTGTTGTGAGTCAGATACCTGCTGATTTCTCCCAGCAGTTTCTATTGTATTGTACTGGTATCGGATCCAGGGTAAGACGAGAGAATGACAGTCAGAGCAGTGTACTGTTCTGGATGTCAGATGTGGGAGGTCATGGTGTCGGATGTCCCTCCAGACGTCCACATCTGCACCAGGTGCAGAGAGATGGGGCTCCTAAGGGACCGTATTAGGTTCCTGGAGCAGCAGCTCGATGACCTCTGTCTTGTCAGGGGGAGTGACGAGGTCATAGAGGGGAGTTATAGGGAGGTGGTCACTCCAAAACCTCGGGAGGGAGACATGTGGGTCACGCTAAGGAAGGGAAAGGGGCAGAGGCAGGAACGAGGGAGTACTCCAATGTCGGTACACCTTGCAAATAAGTACTCTTGTTTGAGTACGGATGAGGATGACAGCCTGCCCGGGAGTAGCAACAGCGGACGGGCCTCCAGCACAGAGACCGGCCCTGTTGCTCCGAAAGGTAGGGAAAAAAAGAAGAGGGCAATAGTAATTGGGGACTCTATTGTTAGGGGGTCGGATAGGCGTTTCTGTGGCCGCAGTCGGGAGACCAGGATGGTGGTCTGCCTCCCTGGTGCCAAGGTCTCGGACGTGTCTCAACGCATCCAAGATATCCTGAAATCAGAGAGAGAGGAGCCTGAGGTCGTGGTACATATTGGTACAAATGACATAGGTAAAAAGAGTGAAGGGGTCTTGAAGGGAGGATTTAGGGTGTTGGGACGAGAGTTAAGGAAAAGGACCAAAAAGGTAACAATCTCAGGATTACTGCCTGTACCACGCGACAGTGAGAGTAAGAATAGAGCGAGGTGGAGGATAAATGCGTGGCTGAAAGACTGGTGCAGAGGGCAGGGATTCAAGTTTCTGGATCATTGGGACTTCTTTTGGGGAAGGTGGGACCTCTACAGAGAGGATGGGTTGCACTTGAACCCGAGGGGGACCAACATCCTGGCGGGGAAATTTGCAAAGGTCACTGGGGGGACTTTAAACTAGAATGGTTGGGGCGAGGGACTCAAATAGAGAAAGCTAGTAGACCGAATGGGAGGCAGGAAGCAGAAAAGGGAAGCACTCGGACACAAGAGGAGAAAGAAAAAAAAGGAAATAAACAGAGAAGAAGAGACGGGGGGTTTCTTAAATATGCATATTTTAATGCTAGGAGCATTGTAAGAAAGGTGGATGAGCTTAGAGTCTGGATAGACACCTGGAAGTATGATGTTGTGGCGATCAGTGAAACATGGTTGCAGGAGGGCTGTGATTGGAAACTAAATATTCCAGGGTTTCATTGCTTCAGGTGTGATAGAATTGGAGGGGCAAGAGGTGGTGGTGTTGCATTGCTAGTCAGGGAAGATATTACAGCAGTGCTTTGGAAGGATAGATTGGAGGGCTCATCTAGGGAGGCTAGGGAGGCGGAAAATCAAAATGTGACAGGAGGATCCAGAATGTGTGAAGATAAAGCTCTAGATGTAAAAGGGGCAAAAACGGAAAGGAAGGGTAGTAAAAATCATCTGAAAGTGCTTTATCTAAATGCGCGGAGTATTCAAAATAAGATAAATGAATTAACGCTGCAATTAAGTATATAGTTATGATATCGTGGCCATTACGGAGACATGGCTGCAAGGGGATCAGGACTGGGAGTTAAATATAGAGGGGTACTCGACAATTAGAAAAGATAGACAGGAAAGAAAGGGAGGAGGGGTGGCCCTTTTAATAAGGGAGGGAATAACGGCAATGGAGAGGAAGGATATTGCGTTGAAGGATCAGGATAGTGAAACAGCTTGGGTACAGATAGAGAATAACAAAGGGAAAAAAACACTAGTGGGTGTAATTTATAGACCTCCAAATAGCTGTGACGCTGTTAGTCAGAACATAAATCTGCAAATAGTTGACGCATGTAAAAAGGGAACTGCTGTAATCATGGGGGACTTCAATTTTCATATTAATTGGGCAAACCAAACTGGGCAGGGTAGACTAGAGGAAGAGTTTATAGAATGTATTAGAGACGGGTTCCTAGAACAGTATGTCACGGAACCGACAAGGGGGGAGGCAATCTTAGATCTGGTCCTGTGTAATGAAGCAGGATTAATTAAAAATGTCATAGTTAGGGACTCGTTGGGAACAAGTGACCACAATATGGTCGAATTCCATATTCAAATAGAAGGGGAGCAGGTTGAAACTCAGGCTAGGGTGCTTAGTCTAAATAAGGGGGATTATGAAGGTATGAGGACTGAGCTGATCAAAGTTGACTGGGATAGCAGACTCAAGAATAAGACGGTACATGAGCAGTGGTGTACGTTTAAGGGTCTACTGTATAACCTTCAAGATAAATTTATTCCTATGAAGAAAAAAAGGGGTAAGGGTAAGAACAGTCAGCCATGGCTCAGTAAAGCTATAAAGGATAGTATTCGGCTGAAGGCAAGGGCATATAAGGTAGCCAGAGGTAGTGGGAGGGCAGAGGATTGGGAAGCATTTAAAGGTCAGCAAAAAGTAACTAAGAGATTAATTAAGACGGGGAAAATAGGCTATGAAAGGAATTTAGCGAACAACATAAAAACTAATAGTAAGAGTTTTTATAGCTATATAAGAAGAAAAAGGGTGGCTAAGGTGAACGTTGGTCCATTGGAGGGTGAGACTGGAGAGTTGTTGGTGGGGAACATGGAAATGGCAAAGGCATTAAACGAGTATTTTGTATCAGTCTTCACCATAGAAGACACAAAAAATATTCCAACGCTGGATAAACAGGAGGCGGTAGGAATGGAGGAGCTAAATACTATTAAGATCACCAAGGAGGTGGTATTAGGGAAATTAATGAGACTGAAGGAGGATAAATCCCCTGGGCCTGATGGATTACATCCAAGGGTCTTGAGGGAGATAGCAGTGGGGATTGTAGATGCATTGGTGATAATTTTCCAAAACTCCCTGGAGGCAGGAACGGTCCCAGTGGATTGGAAAATGGCCAATGTAACACCTATATTTAAAAAAGGAAGTAAGCAGAAGGCGGGTAACTATAGACCGGTTAGTCTAACATCGGTGGTGGGTAAAATGTTGGAGACAATTATTAAAGAATCACTAACGGGCCACTTGGATAAACATGACTTCATCAGACAGAACCAGCATGGTTTTGTGAAGGGGAAATCGTGTTTAACGAATCTGCTCGAATTCTTTGAGGAAGTAACAACCCGAGTGGATAAAGGGGAACCGGTGGATGTGGTATACTTGGACTTCCAAAAGGCTTTTGACAAGGTGCCACATAAGAGACTATTGCTAAAAATAAAAAATTGTGGGATTGGGGGTAATATATTAGCATGGGTAGAGGATTGGCTAACGAATAGGAAGCAGAGAGTGGGGATAAATGGTTCATACTCGGGATGGCAACCGGTAACTAGCGGGGTTCCGCAAGGGTCGGTGCTGGGACCCCAGTTGTTCACAATTTATATAAATGATTTGGAGGAGGGAACGAAGTGTAATATATCAAAATTTGCGGACGATACGAAAATGGGAGGGAAAGTAGGGGATGAGGAGGATAGGAAGAGTCTGCAAAAGGATATAGATAAGCTAGGTGAGTGGGCAACAACTTGGCAGATGAAATTTAATACTAATAAATGTGAAGTCATTCACTTTGGGGAAAAAAATGATAGGGCAAGTTATTTTCTAAATGAGGAGGAGCTGCGTTGTAATGCAACGCAAAGGGATCTAGGGGTATTAGTACATGAATCACTAAAAGTCAGTATGCAGGTGCAGCAAGCAATCAGGAAGGCCAATGGAGTTTTGGCCTTTATTGCTAGGGGGATTGAGTATAAAAACACGGAGGTCTTGCTGCAGCTGTACACGGTATTAGTGAGACCACATTTGGAATACTGTGTACAGTTCTGGGGTCCATACTTAAGAAAGGATGTACTAGCCCTGGAGGCAGTGCAGCGAAGGTTTACAAGATTAATTCCTGCAATGAGGGGATTGACATATGAGGAAAGGTTAAGTAAGCTGGGACTCTACTCTTTGGAGTTTAGAAGAATGAGAGGCGATCTCATTGAAACGTATAAGATCGTAAGGGGCCTTGATCGGGTGGATGCACCGAGGATGTTCCCAATGATCGGGGAGGCTAGAACTAGGGGACATAGTTGCAGAGTGAGGGGGGGCTCTTTTAAAACTGAGATGAGGAAGAACTTCTTCACCCAGAGGGTGGTTAGTTTGTGGAATTCACTGCCCCAGGGAGCAGTGGAAGCAGAAACGTTAAATATATTTAAGTCAAAAATAGATGGTTTTTTAGCTGCCAAGGGGATAAGGGGCTACGGGGAGAGGGCAGGGATATGGACCTAGGTATGGTTAGTATAGTAGACCTGAGTGATCTCCTGGACAAGTGTCGATCGCCTGGATTGGGGTCGGAGAGGAATTTCCCGGATTTTTTTCCCGAATTGGACCTGGGTTTTTATCCGGTTTTTTGCCTCCCCCAGGAGATCACGCGGTTCTTGGGGTGGAGAGGGGTGATAGCGGTATAAAGGGGAGGGTAGTGTCTTGTGTTCTGTGTCTTGTGTCTACTGTTTGTGGGTAAGTGTGTCTGTTTAGTGTTCAGCCATGAGTGAATGGCGGTGCGGGCTCGACGGACCTGGTGGTCTACTCTCGCACCTACTTTCTATGATTCTATGATTCTATGAAACCAGCCTCCACTGCCCTCTGAGGCAGAGAATTCCACACACACACAACTCTCTGTGTGAAAAGGGTTTTCCTCATCTCTGTTCTAAATGGCTTACCCCTTACTCTTAAACTATGGCCCCTGGTTCTGGACTCCACTAACATTGGGAACATGTTTCCTGCCTCTAGCATGTCCAAACCCTTAATAATCTTATATGTTTCAATAAGATCCCCTCTCATCCATATAACCATATAACAATTACAGCAAGGAAACAGGCCATCTTGGCCCTACAAGTCCGTGCCAAACACTTATTTTCCCCTAGTCCCATCTACCTGCACTCAGACCATAACCCTGCATTCCTTTCCCGTCCATATAACTATCCAATTTATTTTTAAATGATAAAATCGAACCTGCCTCCACCACTTCCACTGGAAGCTCATTCCACACAGCTACCTCTCTCTGAGTAAAGAGGTTCCCCCTCATGTTACCCCTAAACTTCTGTCCCTTAATTCTCAAGTCATGTCCTCTTGTTTGAATCTTCCCTACTCTCAGTGAGAAAAGCTTATCCACGTCAACTCTGTCTATCCCTCTCATCATTTTAAAGACCTCTATCAAATCCCCCCTTAACCTTCTGTGCTCCAAAGAATAAAGACCTAACTTGCTCAACCTTTCTCTGCAACTTAGTTGCTGAAACCCAAGCAACATTCTAGTAAACCTCCTCTGTACTCTCTCTATTTTGTTGACATCCTTCCTTTAATTGGTGGACCAAAATTGTACACTATACTCCAGAATTGGTCTCACCAATGCCTTGTACAATTTTAACATTACATCCCATCTTCTGTGCTCAATGCTCTGATTTATAAAGGCTAGCACACCAATAGCTTTCTTTACCACCGTATCTACATGAGATTCCACCTTCAGGGAACTATGCACAGTTATTCCTAGATCCCTCTGTTCAACTGCATTCCTCAATTCGCTACCATTTACCATGCATGCCCTATTTTGATTTGTCCTGCCAAGATGTAGCACCTCACACTTATCAGCATTAAACTCCATCTGCCATCTTTCAGCCCATTCTTCCAAATGGCCTAAATCTCTCTGTAGACTTTGGAAATCTACTTCATTATCCACAACACCACCTATCTTAGTATCATCTGCATACTTACTAATCCAATTTACCACACCATCATCCAGATCATTGATGTACATGACAAACAACAGTGGACCCAACACAGATCCCTGAGGCACCCCACTAGTCACCGGCCTCCAACCTGACAAACAGCCACCTATACTCAAATCCTTTTGCTATGAATGCTAACATACCATTCGCTTTCTTCACTGCCTGCTGTACCTGCATGCTTACTCTCTGGCATCTCCCATTCAGCCACTGTTGAATCCATCTTGCTACTCCACCATTAATACCCAACAATTGAACCTTCTTAACCAACCTTCCATGAGGAACCTTGTCAAAGGCATCACTAAAGTCCATATAGACAACATCCACTGCTTTACCCTCATCAATTTCCCTAAAAACATTTTCAAAAAATTCCAGAAGATTAGTCAAACATGACCTTCCAGGCACAAATCCATGTTGACTGTTCCTAATCAGACCCTGTTTACCCAGATGCTTATATATATTATCTCTAAGTATCCTTTCCATTAATTTGCCCACCACTGACGTCAAACGAACAGGTCTATAATTGCTAGGTTTACTCTTAGAACCCTTTTTAAACAATGGAACATCATGCCCAGTACGCCAATCCTCCGGCACTATTCCCGTTTTTAAAGACATTTGAAATATTTCTGTCCTAGCCCCTGCTATTTCTACACTAACTTCCCTCAATGTCCTAGGGAATATCCTGTCAGGACCTGGAGACTTATCCACTTTTATATTTTTCAAAAGTGTCAGTACTTCTTCATCTTTGAATCTCATAGTTTCCATAGCTACTCTACTTGTTTCCCTTACCTCACATAATTCAATATCCTTCTCCTTGGTGAATACCGAAGAAAATAAATTGTTCAATATCTCCCCCGTCTCTTTTGGCTCTGCAGATAGCTGTCCACTCTCTCTCTAATGGACCAATTTTATCCCTCGTTATCCTTTTGCTATTAATATAGCTGTAGAAACCCTTTGGATTTACTTTCACCTTACTTGCCAAAGCAACCTCATATCTTCTTTTAGCTTTTCTAATTTCTTTCTTAAGATTCTTTTTACATTCTTTAGACTCCTCAAGCACCTCATTTACTCCATCCTTCTAAATCCTAAATTCCAGAGTATACAAGCTCAGCCGCTCTAATCTGTCAACATATGACAGTCCCGCCAGCCCGGGAATAACCTCGTGAACCTACGCCGCACTCCCTCAATAGCAATAATGTCCTTTCTCAAGCTTGGAGACCAAAACTGCACACAATATTCCTGGTGTGGTCTCACTAGTGCCCCTAGTACCACTGCAGGAGGACCTCTTTGCTCCTATACTCAACTCCTCTTGTTATAAAGGCCAACGTGCCATTCGCTTTCTTCACTGCCTGCTGTACCTGCATGCTTACTATCAGTGACTGATGAACAAGGACCCCCAGATCCCGTTGTACTTCCCCCTTTCCCAACTTGACACCATTTATATAATAATCTGCCTTCCTGTTTTTGCCAGCAAAGCGGATAACCTCACATTTATCCACATTAAATCCACATCACCCAACCTGTCCAAGTCACCCTGCATTCTCATGGCATCCTCCTCACAGTTCACACTGCCACCCAGCTGTGTCATCTGCAACTTTGCTAATGTTACTTTTAATCCCTTCATCCAAATCATTAATATATATTGTAAATTGCTGTGGTCCCAGCACCGAGCTTTGCGGTACCCCACTAGTCACTGCCTGCCATTCTGAAAGGGACCCATTAATACCTACTCATTGTTTCCTGTCTGCCAACCAATTTTCTATCCATGTCAGCAGGGGTTGAAGAGCTCCTGGAGCGGGGCCTTACATCATCGCCCCGCGCGGCTTGGAATGGCCGCGGGACTCTGCGAGCGCACGCCGGGGCTCTAACATCAAGAACCCGGTGTGCGACCTTGCATCACCCGCCGTGGAGATAGATAGATAGATAGATAGATAGATAGATAGATAGATAGATAGATAGATAGATAGATAGATAGATAGATAGATAGATAGATAGATAGATAGATAGATAGATACTTTATTAATCCCCTTATTCAGGGGAAATTCTGATGTCCTTGCAGCACACTAGTAAAAATACAACACAGTATTCATAAAGAAATTCAACATCAAAACATCCCCCCACAGTGATTCCCACTGTGGGGGAAGGCACAAAGTCCAGTCCCCATCCTCTTGTCCACCCATAGTCGGGCCTATTGAGGCCTCCACAGTCGCCGCCACGGCGCCCGATGTTCTCGCCGGGTGATGGTACTCCGGCGTCGGGAGAACCCCCAGCAGCTTGGGGTGCCAGGAACGGCCGCCTTCCCACCGGAGCCTGCGGCTTCCAAGCCAACAGACCACGCCAGACGGAGCTCCGCACACTGGTGATCTCGGCGAGATGTAAGTTCAAACGTCGCAGCTGGCCGCTCCGCAGAACCGCGGCTCCACGATGTTTTCCTCGGTGGTACCAAGCATACTGGAGTCCCAGCGCGGCGACCCAGGAAAGGCATCGCCCGCTCCGCAATAGCGCTCCAGCGCTGCACTGCCGCCAAAGCCGATGTTCTGCGCCGCCGCCGCCAACGCCGATGTTCTGGCCAGGTCCCCTCAGGGAAACGTCGCTCCAGGACCCGCTGGTAGGCCGCTAGGACAGGTCGAAGACGCTGCTCGGAGGAAGGCAACCCCTCCGACCAGGTAGGGACTTAGAAAAGCAGTTTCCCCCTTCCTCCCCACCACCCCCCACACATAAAAGATTTAGACCCCCTGACTGTACACTTAACGAACTAAAAATAATAAAAAAGAAGGGGAAAAAACGGACAGCTGCAGGACAGGCAGCCGTTCAGGACAGCGCCTCCTCCGGATTTTAATGGCCGCGGGACAATCGCCAGGGGGCTTTGACTTTGACTTTGACTCTGACATCGGGTGGGAGAGTGCAGTGGAGAGATAAGTTTTTTTGGCCTTCCATCACAGCAATGTGATGGATGTTTATGTAAATTATGTTGTGTCTTGGGTCTATTTGTTTGTAATGTATGGCTGCAGAAACGGCATTTCGTTTGGACCTCAAGGGGTCCAAATGACAATAAATTGAATTGTATTGTATTGTATTGTATCCACTAGTTCTCCCTTCTCCATTATCCTGGTTACATCCTCAAAAAATTTCAGAAGATTAGTCAAGCATGATTTCCCCATCGAAAATCCATGCTGACTCGGACCGATCCTGTTACTGCTATCCAAATGTGCTGCTATTTCATCTTTTATTATTGATTCCAGCACCTTCCCCACCACCAATGCCAGGCTAACTGGTCTATAATTCCTTGTTTTCTCTCTGCAGCCTTTCTTAAAGTGTGGGACAACATTAGCTACCCTCCAATCCACAGGAACTGATCCCGAATCTATAGAACATTGGAAAATGATCATCAATGCATCCACGATTTCTAGAGCCACTTCCTTAAGTACCCTGGGATGCAGACCATCAGGCCCTGGGGATTTATCAGCCTTCAGTCCCATCAGTCTACCCAACACCAGTTCCTCCGCCACCCCAGATATCTCGCCGCTAGTATATCAGGAAGATTGTTTGTGTCCTCCTTAGTGAAGACGGATCCAAAGTACCTGTTCATCTCCCATTTCCTTGTTCCCCATAATAAATTCACCGTTTTCAGTCTTCAAGGGTCCAACTTTGGCCTTAACTAGTTTTTTCATCTTCACATACCTAACGAAGCTTTTACTATCCACCTTTATATTCTTGGCTAGCTTACCTTCGTATCTCATCTTTTCTCCCCTTATTGCGTTTTTAGTTACCATCTGTTGCTCTTTAAAGGTTACCCAATCCTCTGGCTTCCCGCTCATCTTTGCTACGTTATATTTCTTCTTTTTTATTTTTATACTCTCCCTGACTTCCCTTGTCAGCCACGGTCGCCCTTTACTCCCCTTGGAATCTTTCTTCCTCTTTGGAATGAACCAATCCTGCACCTTCTGTATTATCCCCAGAAATACCTGCCATTGTTGTTCTGTTGTCATCCTTCCTAGAGTATCTTTCCAGTCAACTTTGGCCAACTCCTCCCTCATGGCTCCATAGTCCCCTTTGCTCAACTGTCATACCGACACCTCCGATTTACCGTTTTCCCTCTCACATTGTAGATTAAAAAATATCATATTATGGTCACTACCTCTTAATGGTTCCTTTACCTCGATTTCCTTTATCAAATCCAGTTCTTTGCAAAACACTATGTCCAGAATTGGCTTCTCCCTGGTAGGCTCCATTACAAGCTGCTCTAAGAATCCATCACCGAGGCACTCCACAAACTACCTTTCTTGGGGTCCAGTTCCAACCTGATTTTCCCAGTCTACCTGCATGTTGAAATCTCCCATAACAATCGTAGCATTACCTTTACTACATGCCATTGTTCATCAATATTCCTTAGTGCCCTCTATTTCTTGTATATGGTCACTGTTCCCAAAGTGCTCCCCTTACCCAATTCCTCTCTCTCCGTGCATCCCCCGACATAGTTCTCCAACTAGTTTTGCTGTCCTCCTGATTAATTTTGCGGTTTGCATGCCTCGTTGTCACCTTTCCCTCAGCCAACAATGAACCATTCCACATTTCCTTGATCATCGTCTGCTTTGATCTGACCTTTTCTCACTTTACATTCTTTCTGTGCCCTTCCGTATCTTTAGTTTCGCTCTCCCCTGACCAAAGTAGAATCTCGACCCAAAATTGCACCCATTCCTCCTCTCCAGGGATGCTGCCTGTCCCCCTGAGTTACTCCAGCATTTTGTATCTACCCTGAGTGTAAACCAGCATCTGCTGTTCCTTCCTACACAGCCACAACCTGGCCAGTTTAATTATCTAATATCTAGTTGAGTACTACTCCAACTCAACTAGGACCCTCTACATATTATGTAAATAAAATGATTGAACATATCCAAATAGCCCTTAGCAATGAAGCAATCCCAGTCAATATTGCAAGTCAATATTAGGAAGGTTAAAATCACCCACTAGCATCTCTTTATTGCTCTTACTTCTTTCTCCAGTTTGTTTACATATCTATTCCTTTAATTCCTTCTGACTATTGGGAGGCCTTTAGTATAACCCCAGCAATGTGATCTCTTATCTCTAAGTCCTATCCAGATGGCCTCATTTTTGAAGATCTCTCTTGAGCATCTTCTTTAAGTACTGCCTTTATCTTCTCCTTAATCAACAATATGACATCCCTTCTTCTTTTGCATTCCCTCTATCACGTCTGAAACTTCTGCACCCTGGAACATTAAGCTGTCCATGTAGCCTTTCCATCAACCACGACTGCTTTATTGTAACAATAAGTATGGTGGATTATTGTTTAGCAACTACAGTTCAACATTCAACACCACAGTCCTCTCCAAACTTATCATCAGACTCAGAGCTGGGACTCTGCTTGTCCCCATGCAATCGGATCCTCAACTTCCTCATCGGCACACCACAATCAGCATGAATTGGCAACGGCACTTCCTCTTCAATAATCAATGTAGGTGCACCTCAAGGCTGGCTGTGTGTTCAGTCCTTTGCAATACTCTGTCTATATCCACGGCTGTGTAGCCAGATGCGGCTCCAACGCCCTCTTTAAATTCACCAACAACACCATCGTTGTTGGATGAATGGGCGGCATGGTGGCATAGCGGAAGAATTGCTGCCTTCAAGCGCCAGACACCCGGCTTTGGTCCTGCTTGTCTGTACAGTGTTTGTACACTCTCCCTGTGACCTGCGTGGGTTTTCTCCGGGAACTCCGGTTTCCTCCCTCACTCCAAAGATGTACGGGTTGGTGGGTTAATTGTAAATTGGCCCTATGTGTAGGATAGTTTGTCGGTAGGATAGGGATCGCTGGTTAGCACGGACTCGGTGGACCGAAGGGAATGTTTCCACGCTGTATCTTTGAACTAAACTAAACTAAACTAAACTAAACTAAACTAAACTAATGGGTAACATTGAGTCAGAGTACAGAAGCGAGATTGATAATCTGATTGACTAGTACTTTCAATGTTAGCAAGACCACGAAGCTGACAGTTGACTTCAGGAGGGGAAAGACAGGGATCCACAAATTTGTTTTCATTGATGGGTTGGTGTTAGAGAGAGTGAACAGCTTCAAGTTCCTGAGCAGGCAAATCTCTGAAGATCTGTCCAGGCCTTGGCACATGTCTCTCTCCCTCTCTCTCTCTCTCTCTCTCTCTCTGTCCCTCTATCATTCTCTCTCTTTCACAGGGTTGCAGATTTCCTTTTCCATAACACATTGATTCTCTCCCTCTCTCTCAATACATCTCTCACTTAGCTTTCTCTTCCTCCCACACTAATTTTCTTTTTGATACACATTGGACTCTGTGTCACACACTTTCTCTCTTTCCCATTGATTTCTTTTTTCTATACACACTTCCTCTGTCTTTCCCTCTCACATCCATAATCAAATTGGATATTTTTAAGGCAGAGACAGACAAATTCTTGATTAGAACAGGTGTCAAGGGTTATGGGGAGAAGGCAGGAAAATGGGATTAGGAGGCAGCGATCAGCCATGATTGAATGGTGGTGTAGACTCGATGGGCCGAATGGCCTAATTCTACTCATAAAACTTGTGAACTTGTGAACGTGTGAAAGCATGCACGCATTCTCTCTCTCTCTCTCTCACTCTCTCTCTGATCTGCATACCCCATGTAGAAAGGAAATAACATTAACAACACTTTAAAAAAATGTGGACAGGTACATGGATTGGAAAGGTTTAAGGAGATGTGGGTCAAATGCAGGCAGGTGGGATTAATGTAGATGGGGCATCTTGATCGACATGGGCAAATTTGCCGAAGGCCCTGTGTCCCTGTGTATGACTCCATGACTCACTGACCATAGAGTTAAAAGGACAAACAATAATGCCCAGGGTATGGATTTGAGAGAAGGTTTGCTGGAGGTTTATAAGAGTATTCAGTACAAACTATGCAGTACATTGTTGACTAATGGAAAGAAAAAAAAATGTAAATACAAAGAAAGGGTGGCACGGTGGCGCAGCAGTAGAGTTGCTGCCTTACAGCGCTTGCAGAGACCCGGGTTTGAACCTGACTGCGGGTGCTGTCTGTACGGAGTTTGTACGTTCTCCCCATAACCGCATGAGTTTTCTCCGAGATCTTCGGTTTCCTCCCACACTCCAAAGACGTACAGGTTTGTAGTTTAATTGGCTTGGTATTAATGTAAAATTGTCCCTAGTGTGTGTAAGGTAGTGTTAATGTGCAGGGTTGGCTGATCAGTACGGACCCGGTGGGCCGAACGGCCTGTTTCATAGAAACATAGAAACATAGAAAATAGGTGCAGGAGTAGGCCATTCGGCCCTTCGAGCCTGCACCACCATCCAATATGATCATGGCTTATCATCCAACTCAGTATCCTGTGCCTGCCTTCTCTCCATACCCCCTGATCCCTTTAGCCAAAGGGCCACATCTAACTCCCTCTTAAATATAGCCAATGAACTGGCCTCAACTACCTTCTGTGGCAGAGAATTCCACAGATTCACCACTCTCTGTGTAAAAAATGATTTTCTCATCTCGGTCCTAAAAGATTTCCCCCTTATCCTTAAACTGTGACCCCTTGTTCTGGACTTCCCCAACATCGGGAACAATCTTCCTGCATCTAGCCTGTCCAACCCCTTAAGAATTTTGTACGTTTCTATAAGATCCCCCCTCAATCTTCAGCCCTGTATCTCTAAACTAATCTAAACTAAATTAATTTTATTAATTGCAATTGATAAATAAAGATTGTTAGGTAAAATAAATCTCTGCACATGTAAGGGGGAGCTAGTTAATATCCAGATATTTATAATGGAACACATAATAAATACCATGGAATATGATTATGATAGCATAATTGTTCATTTACTGGACTGCTAGCCTGATAAAATGATCTGCTGATCTGGGGATCTGAGTTTGAATTTCAGAAAAAAACTACTGTGGAATTTAGAATTCAAGGATTTAAAAAGAAACTATAAATAGAGCAAGCAACCACCACATAACTTACTATGACATAGAAGGAGTTCATAAGGTCTAGGCAGGCTATCAATAAATCAATCCCATTCCTTTGTGTACTCCCCATTAATCTTTCAATTCATTCTCTCACATGTATCCATAAACTTCTCTTAGCCATTTATTTACAGCAACAGGTAGCTGTTCAAACTACCAGCATGGCTCTTTGATGTGGGAGTAAAACAGAGCCCCCAGGGAAAGCCACAGGGTTACGGGCAGAATTCGAGGTCAGGTTCGAACCTAGACTGTTGGAGCTGTGAGATATCAACACTTTCTATTGCACCACTGTCTACCTGGTAGAACTACCTACCACAGGACGTATCTGATCCACGAATATCCTTCTGTAGGAAGGAACTGCAGATGCTGGTATAAACCGAAGATAGACACAAAAAACTGGAGTAACTCAACGGGTCAGACAGCATATCTGGAGAAAAGGAACAGGTGATGTTTTGGGTCGAGACCCTTCTTCGGACCTATCCACAAATGTCCTTCATCCATCCCCGCCCAGTTAGATCTATAGTTGACTCCAAGTCCATCAATTGAGTTATTTGTTTTACTGCTTGCTGAAATGCCTTACCAAGAGGGTGTTAGGAATGGGTCCAAATCACTGGGTGGCATGGTGGCGCAACGGTAGAGTTGCTACCTTGCTACCTTACAGTGCCAGAAGTCAGTGTTCTATCCTGACTATGGGTGCTGTCTGTATGGAGTTTGTACGTTCTCCCTGTGACAGCGTGGGTTTTCTCTGGGTGCTCTGGTTCCACTCACACTCTAGAAACGTGGGTTAATTGGCTTCAATAAAGCTTGTAAATTGTCCCTAGTGTGTAGGACCGTGCTAGTGTACGGGGATCGCTGGTCGGAGCGGGCATGGTGGGCCGAAAGGCCAGTTTCCATGCTATATCTCTAAACTAAACTAAATTGGTGTCAATTTTACAAACTATTGCGGTATTATTCTTTGCATTCCTAAAATGCACGTTAATGTTCCTTTTGAACAGAAACCTCAACTAAATTTAAATAATGATATACATCCCCATTGACAGAAGAATCTTGGAGAAGCTCCAATATAATGAACTACTTTATGTTGATTAGCTCTAGAAACAAAACGTTTCCTGCTCAAAGTGCATGATTGAAACAATTATTTAATACATCTATATAATTAAAAGTCTCATCTTGACCACTTCCTGTCTGCGCCGTACATTGATTTTAGAAAAAACGCTACCCTGTATCGCTCTGATTTTTGGCCATGTGTATGTGAGTGTATGTGTGTGTGTGTGTGAGTGTGTGTAAGTGTATGTATGTGAGTATGTGTGTGTGTGTGTACGTGTGTGTGTGGTTGAGTGTAAGTGTGTGTGTGTGTGTGTGTGTATGAGTGTATGTGTGTGTGTGAGTATGTGAGTGTGTGTGTGTGTATATGTGTGTGAGTGTGAGTGTGCGTAAGTGTGTGAGTGTTTGTGTGAGTGTTTGTGTGAGTGTGTGTGTGTGTTTGTGTGAGTGTTTGTGTGAGTGTGCGTGTGTGTGAGTGTGTATGTGTGTGTGTGTGTGTGTGTGTGTGTGAGTGTGTGTGTGTGTGTGTGTGTGAGTGAGTGTGTGTGTATGTGTGTGTGTGTGTGTGTGTATGTGGGTGTGTGAGTGTATGTGTGTGTGTGTGTGTGTGTGTGTGTGAGTGAGTGTGTGTGAGTGTGTATGTGTGTGAGTGTGTGTATGTGTGTGTGTGTGTGTGCATGTGTGGTGTGTGTGTGTGTGTGTGTGTGTGTGTGTGTGTGTGTGTGTGTGAGTGTATGTGTGTGAGTGTGTGTGTGTGTGTGTGTGTGTGTGTGTGTGTGCGTGCGTGCGTGTGTGTGTGTGTGTGTGTGTGTGTGTGTGTGTGTGTGTGTGTGTGTGTGTGTGTATATTGGAATTGGTGGAGAGGTGGAATATTGCGTTGGGGGGACCAGCCCTCCCGTGTGATGCTGGGACCCAAAGGGTCCCACTTAGTCGATTATAAATAAAGAAATTATAAATAAAGAAAATAAAAAACAGCAATTAATTTAATCGCAGAATATAATTTTTTTGATGTAAAGGTTAGCTGGCACAGTTTTAAATTATCTTTGTCATTCACGTGATAAAGTTTTAAAAAATAGCTTTAAAGTTTGATGTTTTTAAGACAGAAATCATATCAGAATGTAGATTGTATGCTTACATGGTCCTTCATATTTTAAGCAACTAAAAATCAATTTGAATGATATTCGTTGTCTTTAAAAGGGATTCCACTGCAATTTTTTCATTCTTGGTAATTTTCCATCGGTCGAGGCAAAATTTATGCATAGCAAGTCGTGACTTGAACTGAATGGCAGCCTCCTCTCTTAGTAATGGCAGCTCTAGGAAGCTGCATTAACACACAGCTGAGGATTCTTTCAGAGATATAAATCAACATTTTACGTCTTCTTAGTAGCAAAAATGTTCTGGTACAAGTCAGCCCATGCACTTGCTGCTCATTTGTAGCAATTTTCTTTATTAGCAGTTGATGCTGTAGTTTCCTTTCCAAGGTGCAGACATGGGCAGGGAAATATGGGATCCCTGTGTTGCACAAGCTACTGGGAAACAGAAACGATCCCAGGGAGAAATATTATTTGCTTTATCCTGTATCTGTACATTATAGACGGCTTGATTGGAATCATGTACAGTCTTTCCGCTGACTGGATGGGATCCAACAGAAAAGCTTTTCACCGTGCCTTGGTACACGTGACAATAAACTACACTAAACTAAACTAAACTAAATACTGCTCGGCTATAGTTGTCAGATAAAAGTAATTAATGATAGCAGGTCACTTCAGGGCTCTGTTCTAGGTTTCACTCACCTAGCTTGTAGTTTAGTTTAATTTAGTTTCGATTAGTTTTGTTTAGTTTAGAAATACAGTGCAGAGAGAGGCCCTTCAGCCCATCGATTCCGTTCCGACCAGCGATCTCCGCACACTAACACTATCCTTTAAAAACTATGTACAATTTTACCGTAGTCAATCAGCCTACAAACCTGTACGTCTTTGGAGTGTGAGAGGGAACCGGAGCTCCCGGGGAAAACCCACGCAGGTCACGGGGAGAACGTACAAGCTGCGTGCAGACTAGCACCCGTAGTCGGGATGGAACCCGGATCTCCGGCACTGTAAAGCCCCTGTCTCACTTAGGAAACCTGAACGGAAACCTCTGGAGACTTTGCGCCCCGCCCGTGCGGTTCCCGGAGGTTTTTGTCAGTCTCCCTACCTGCTTCCACTACCTGCAACCTCCGGCAACCACCTGCAACCTCCGGGAACCGCAACGGAAACCTTGTCTCCAGAGGTTTCCGTTCAGGTTTCCTAAGTGGGACAGGGGCATAAGGCAGCAGTTTTACCTTTTTTTTTTTTTTTTTTTTTTTTTTTTTTTTTTTTCAAAATATACTTTATTCAATTGGTAAATATATACAATTTCTGAACCATTCAAAACAAAATTCATCCGACATTTTCGGAGACTATACAAACTTTTTCCAGTACAATTTTTTACATTTGTCAAATTTCACCAAACAGTCCCCCACCAGTGCCACTCTGTGGCCCCTGTTCAAGTAATAAATATATACAATGTGTACACAGTGCGAAAATTTCCATCTGACATTTCAAGTTCCACAAAAGATGTCCCCCACCTGTGCCACTCATGTGGCCCCCTGGTGTGGGATACCTTCCCTTAATTTAATTTGAGGGGCGTCTCCACCATACTGTGCCCCCCATGTCCAGCAGCGGAAGGACCCTAGACTGTGGCCCTCCCCCACCGAGCCTTGGCGTTGGCTGCACCAAGCTTCAGCGAGTCCCTTAGCACGTACTCCTGCAGTCTGCAGTGGGCCAGTCGGCAACATTCCCCGACGGACATCTCGCTCTGCTGGGTGGTGAGCAACGCTCGGGCAGACCAAAGAGCGTCTTTCACCGAGTTGATGACCCTCCAGCAGCACTCGATGTCAGTCTCTGAATGTGTCCCTGGGAACAGTCCGTAAATCACAGAGTCCTCTGTGACGGAGCTGTTCGGGATAAATCGTTCCAGGGACCCTTTCATACCTCTCCAGACTCGTTTTGCAAATCCACACTCTGCAAAGAGGTGGGCAACCGTCTCCTCTCCATAGCAACCGTCCCGGGGGCAGCGTGCGCTGGTAGTGAGGTTCCGACGGTGCAGGAAGGATCTAACCGAGAGGGCTCCCCTCACCGCCAGCCAAGCCAGGTCTTGGTGCTTGTTGGTCAGTTCTGGCGATGAGGCATTTGCCAGACAAGCTGGGCAGTCTGCTCTGGGAACCACGCCACCGGATCCATCGAGTCCTTTCCCTGCAATGCCTGCAGGACATTACGTGCTGACCACTGCCCGATGGACTTGTGGTCAAAGGTGTTGGTCCGGAAGAACCTCTCAACAGACGTCAGATGGGGCGGCAATGTCCAGCTGACTGGTACATTGCGTGGCATCTGCGCCAGGCCCATCCTTCGCAACACCGGGGACAGGTAGAACCTCAGCAGGTAGTGGCACTTAGTGCCCACGTGCCTTGGCTCTACACTCCGCCTGATGCAGCCACACACAAAGGTGGCCATCAGGATGAGGGCGACGTTGGGCACGCTTTTGCCCCCGTTGTCTGCCGACTTGTACATGGTGACCCGTCGTACCCGGTCCATCCTCGACCCCCAGATGAACTGGAAGACGGCCCGGGTGATCCCCGTGGCGTAGGAGGGAGGGACAGGCCACACCTGTGCCAAGTACAGCAGACCCGAGAGCACCTCACACCTGATGACCAAATTTTTCCCGGTTATGGAGAGGGAGCGTTGCTTCCACAGCTCCAGCTTCCTCCCCACCTTGGCTATCCGCTCCAGCCAATTCTTGTTACTCGACTCAGCCCCCCCGAACCAGATTCCCAGCACCTTCAAGAAGTCAGGCTTGATGGTGAAGGGGATGGAAGATCGGTCGGGCCAGTTGCCAAAGAGCATGGCCTCGCTCTTCCTGCGGTTCACCCTGGCTCCCGTGGCCGACTCAAACTGGTCACAGATGCTGATCAATCTGCGGACCGACCTTGGATCCGAGCAGAAGACGGCGACATCGTCCATGTACAGGGAGGTCTTGACCTGAATGCCCCCACTGCCTGGCAATGTCACTCCTCTTATGCTCGCATCCTTCCTGATGGACTCGGCAAAAGGTTCAATACAGCAGACAAACAAGACAGGAGAGAGAGGGCAACCCTGCCTGACTCCAGACCTTACAGGAAAACTGTCTGATTCCCACCCATTGATTTGGACTGCACTACGGATGTCGGTGTAGAGCAGTTTGATCCAATTTCGGATTCCCTCCCCAAAACCCATTTTGGAGAGCACGTCCCTCATGTACGTGTGCGATATCCTGTCGAAGGCCTTCTCCTGGTCCAAGCTGACTAGGCAGGCATCCACCCGTCTGTCCTGCACGTAGGCGATGGTATCTCTCAGCAGCGCTAGGCTGTCTGAGATTTTCCTGCCAGGTACAGCACAGGTTTGGTCCGGGTGGATCACCCGTCCCAGAGCAGACTTGACCCGGTTGGCGATGGCCTTAGACAGGATCTTGTAGTCTACATTCAACAATGTTATGGGTCTCCAATTCTTTATATCTTTCATCTCCCCCTTCTGCTTGTAGATTAGGGTGATGCTGCCCTTCCTCATGCAGGTCACGGGGAGAACGTACAAACTCCATACAGACAGCACCCGTAGTCAGGACTGAACCCGGGCCTCTGGCACTGTAAAGGGCCTGTCCCACTTACGCAATTTTTTCGGCGACCTGCCATCACACCCATCAGAGTCACAGCAGGTCTCCGAAAATGTTCAACATGTTGAAAATCCAGCGGTGACCAGAACAAGGTATGACTCTTTGGGCGACCACTCACGACAAACAGGCTTCACCCCGTGACATGTCGCCAGGGTGTCGCCTGTATGGTCATGAGTAGTCTCCTCAGTCACCCAAAGAGTCGTAGCGTCTTTCTGGTCACCGCTGAATTTTCAACATGTTTCGGCGACCTATGACGGGTGCCGGCAGTCGCCGAAAAAGTCGCGTAAGTGGGACAGGCCCATAAGGCAGCAACTCTACCGCTGCACTACTGTGCATCTGTGCCACCACTTTGATTTGATTTGAAAGTTTTCTATCACTTGGATTTGGTGCTATGCTAGAAATTATATTTGTACCTGATAGATTAAAAAAAGCTTTGTAAATAAAGTAGCCTGAAACCTCATGGCACCGTAAGCCACCCATGCTTAAGATCGGTTCAACTGTCAATTGACAATAATCTTTCCATTGACTGGGTAGCAGCAACAGAAGCTTTTCACTGTATCTTGGTACATATGACAATTAACTAAACGCAAGCACAATAAACTAAACTCAGATTGTCTCGTTTGTAGGTGGGTGGTGAAATCTGGGAGGAATTGAAGAGAATGCGAGGAAAACAATTGGATTTCAAGTAGCGTTAATGTAAATGAGAGGTCAGCATGGACTTAGTGGGCCGAAGGGACTGTTTCCTTGATGTATATGATATGATAAACTCTTCATAAATTACCAACTTCTTTAACATTTCCAGCAGTTGCTTTGGAGAATTCTGCTTGAATAGTCTCATTCAATTCTCAATGTGAAGGAAATTGATACAGTTGGTGTGGTTTATATTATTTTTGCATTAACCGAGTGAACTATTTCCCAGACACTCACCTAACCCACAACCCAACATGGACACAAAGTGCTGGAGTAACTCAGTGGGTCAGGCAGCATCTCTGGAGAAAAGGAATGGGTGATGCTTCAGGTCGGAATCCTTCTTCAGGTTGAAAGTCTTAAGGAAGGTCCCGACTCGAAACGTCACCTATTCTTTTTGCTCCGGAGATGCTGCCTGACCCGCTGAGTTATCCCAGCTATGAGTCAGCGGCTCTACCAGCTCACCACTGGGCCAGCTGAGGTGCGCTGCTGGTGTATAATCACTCTGCAAAAATCAGGACATTCAGCAACTCCGTGACTGAAAAGGAACCCCAAATTTCTTGATAATTTTCGGTGTCACTAAGATAGTCCAGGTTGCCAAATATCATCACCAATGCGTGCCAATTGCAAAAAATTTTAAAAATCCATATCTAATTTTCATAAGTTTCCTTTGGGGGTTCGCTCACTAACGACGAGAGGATTCAGCTGGCCTGGTATTAATGAATTGACAGCCTGAGAAAAAGGATAACTTACAGCTGAGCATCTTGCTTACTATTTGTGAAGAACACACTCGAGAACCAGAGGGCATAGGTTTAATGTGGAGGAGGAAAGATTTTATAGGAATCTGAGGGCTAACTTTTTCACACAAAGGGTTGTAAGATCCTAAGAGATAGGAGTAGAAATTAGGCCATTTGGCATCATCATCGTTGAAAACATTAGCGACACAGTGGTGCTGGTTTCTGACGGGCCCAGTGACGGACGCACCACACATCTCTGACCTCCATTTGGCCCATCAAGTCTACTCCGCCATTCAATCCCGGCTGATCTATCTCTCCCTCCTCACCCCATTCTCCTGCCTTCTCCTCATAGCCTCTGACACCCGTTGGAGACCCGTTGGAGGAGCGGACTCAGTGGGCCGAAGGGCCTGTTGCTGCGCTGTATCTCTAATGGATGGAACTAACTGCTGGAGGCGGTAGTTGAGGCAGGTACTATCCCAATGTTTAAGAAGCAATTGGGCAGGTACATAGATAGGACAGGTTTAGAGGGATGTGGGCTAAACACAGGCAAGTGGGACTAGTGGAGATGGAACATGTTGGTCAGTGTGGACAAGTCGGGCCGAAGGGCCTGCCTCCACATTGTATCACTCTCTGCGTCTATGACAAAGCAATATTGCTGCTTTGCATTAAATAGGGAGTTCAGAAGGAATCGTCAATGTCTGGAAGTAATATCCTGTAAACCCTGCTTATTATACAACTCAGATGTTTTTGGGCTGTTTTGACTTCAGGGGAGTGGCTCTGTTGGAAGTAGTCTCATCTGTCAGCCACAAGGTCCTGGGCTCCAATGTAACTCCAGTGTCAAAAGCACTAAAGTCTCCACTGATCTTCCAGTACTTTACTCTGACAACTACATTACTTTGAGGGCAGCACAGTGGCACAACAGTGGAGTTGCTGCCTTACAATGCCAGAGACCTAGGTTCAATCTTGACTATGAGTGCTGTCTGTACGGTCCACGTGACCCTGTGGGTTTTCCCCGTGTGCTCCGCTTTCCTCACACACTCCAAAGACGTGCAGGTTTGTGGGTTGATTTGGCTTCTGTAAATTGTAAATTGTTCCTAGAGTGTGTGGGATAGTGTTAGTGTGTGGCGATCATTGGTCGGCGCGGACTCAGTGGGCTGAAGGGCTTGTTTCTGCACTGTATCTCTAAATTAATCGAACCTACTCAGGGTATGCTGCACTGTTGCAGATGTGACATTAACCAGAGGCCCAGTCTTTACCCTGAGAGGGGCATTGCAGTGGTTCCATCAGTAGAGCTGCTGCCTCACAACTTCAGTGACCTTGGATAAATTCTGACCTCCAGTGCTGTCTTCGTGGAGTTTGCATGTTCTCCTTTCTTCTGGGTATTCCCGTTTCCTCCCACATTCCAAAGGCATGCAAGTTGGGAGGTTGCTTACAAATTGCTCCTAATATGTAGAAAATTGGTAGAATCTGTGGGAAAACAAGGGAATATGTGAATAAGTGCAGGGTGAGTTTCATGGGTCCTCGATGGTCAGCGTGGACTTGCTGGGTGGAAAAGCCTGTTTCTATGATGTGTGATTCCCACAGCATGGAAGCTGACCATTCGGCCCACTAAATCCACATCTATGATTAACCTTCTATTTCCACTCAACCTATAACAAAGGTCTGGCAATATTAGTGTAAATTGGGACGACAGATGGCACAATGGGCTAAGTGTTCGGCTGGCAACCGGAAGGTAGCTGGTTCGAATCCCGCTTGGAGTGCATACTGTCGTTGTGTCCTTGGGCAAGACACTTCACCCACCTTTGCCTGTGTGTGAATGTGTGTGAATGTGTGTGAGTGATTGGTGGTGGTCGGAGGGGCCGTAGGCGCAGATTGGCAGCCACGCTTCCGTCAGTCTGCCCCAGGGCAGCTGTGGCTACAGAAGTAGCTTACCACCACCGAGTGTGACTGAGGAGTGAATGAATAATGCGATGTAAAGCGCCTTGAGTATTGGAAAGGCGCTATATAAATCCCATCCATTATTATTATTATTAAAGGACTTTGTAATTTATTCCTGTGGTATTGGCACAGGTATCCCTGTGATATTTTAGAGTTATTCCTGTGACATTATTCCTTAAGCAACATTACTAAAATAGATGATCGCGTTTGAAAATCAAACAAGTGCAGATGCCGCACAGAAATACAAACTGAAAAATGCAAATAAATGGCCAAATTTGCACCTGTGGAGAAGGAAATAGAGCTAATCGAGTTCTAATGAAACATGGATTTTTTCATGTTTTAGTTTATTTGTTATTAGTTTATTGCATTGCAGCTTGTGGGAAATATGCCCAAATACAATGCTGTGGGACATGGCAAAAGGGGTTATTGAAAAGCTAGTCTTTCTTTTTCCTTCAGCAGAGGCCAAGATGATTTAGGTGAGTTTCGGGTCGAGACCTTTCTTCAGACGTCTGAGGAAGGGTCTCGACCCCGAAACATCACCCATTCCTTCTCTCCAGAGATGCTGCCTGTCCCGCTGAGTTATCCAACTTTTTGTGTCTATCTTGGGTTTAAACCAGCATTATTCCTACACAAGATGATTTAGGTTCTTGGTATTGAGTATTGAGTTTCTTTTACAGAAGGAATTGGAAAGAAGTGCTTGAGATGGAATGGTCATTAGGAATCCCAGTGTGATCACCTGCAGTGCACAACATTTATTGTACTTTCTATTTTTTCGCAATGAAGAATCTGGGGTTGCATACTCTCAAATGGGAAGGTGGATCAAACAGTCTCACCATTTGAAAGAGTTAGCACAGACAAGATAAAGTGAAAACAAAGAAGGGTCCCTACACAGAATTTCAGTTATCCTATGTTCTCCAGGCACGCAGCCTCAGTAACCCGCTGAGTTACTCCAGCATTTTGTGTGTTTTTTGTTTACATCCCTGCAGTTTCTTGTTTCTACTCTTCAAAGTGAAAATGAAGTGTTTTCCATGTTCCCTTTGCCAGCCATTGCGGTTTCCATGGAAGGACAGACACCAGAACTGTCCAGATGTATTTAAACTTGATTGCTTTTGGAAGGGCACTTGAAAAATGATGCATAATGTTTGTGCGTTCACAAACGCACACGCACTTCATCTGTTTAATGGAGATGGGTTAGGGCAGCTTTTTGGACTCTCCTGCCTCACTCCTCATCACAGGCACATTCCTACACACCCCAGTCATACTCAAAAGGGCAGCACAGTGCTGCAACAGTTGAGTCGCTGCCTAACAGCGCCAGTGACCAGGGTTCGACCCTGACTACGGGTGCTGTGTGTACGGGGTTTGTACGTTCTCCCTGGGACCGCGTGGGTTTTCTCCGGGTGTTCCAGTTTCCTCCCACACTCCAAAGACGTACAGGTTTGCAGGTTAATTGGCTTCTGTAAATTGTCCCTGGTGTGTAGGATAGAACTAGTGTACGGATGGCCACAGATCGACGTGGACCCGGTTGGCAAAAGGGTCTTATGTCCCTGAACTAAAATTAAACTATAGGTGGACAGAGGCAAATTTTCTTCCTATCTCAAGATTTAAAATGACACCTGCGGCAACTGTTTGGCAATAACACCCGCCAATCAGTTTGTGCCCAAGGAATGGGGTATCAATATCTGTTGCGCATGTAAGTGATGAAAGGAAACAGTGGCAAAGAAAAGATAGAAAAATTGCGATAAATTATTAAATAGACAATAGACAATAGGTGCAGGAGTAGGCCATTCGGCCCTTTGAGCCAGCACCGCCATTCACTGCGATCATGGCTGATCATTCACAATCAATACTCCGTTCCTGCCTTCACCCCATATCCCTTGACTCCGCTATCTTTAAGAGCTCTATCTCTCTTGAAAGCATCCAGAGAATTGGCCTCCACTGCCTTCTGAGGCAGAGAATTCCACAGATTCACAACTCTCTGGGTGAAAAAGTTTTTCCTCATCTCCGTTCTAAATGGCCTACCACCTATTCTTAAACTGTGGACCCTGGTTTTGGACTCCAACATCGGGAACATGTTTCCTGCCTCCAATCCCTTATTAATCTTATATGTTTCAATAAGATACCCTCTCATCCTTCTAAATTCCAGTGTATACAAGCCCAGTCACTCCATTCTTTCAATATATGACAGTCCCGCCATCCCGGGAATTAACCTCGTGAACCTACGCTGCACTCCTTCAATAGCAAGAATGTCCTTCCTCAAATTTGAATAATGACATCAGGATCTTAGAGATTCTCTTGAGGTACGAGCAATGCTGGCCAATTATGTCCTTGGTGGGAAACAGAAATAGGAATAGAGTCAGGAATCAGAAACAAATGTTCATAAATCTTAAAAACAATGAACTTCATCACAGAAATAAAACTGCTGGACAATCTCAGCAGCATCAGGCAAGGTTAGCAGACCCAAAAATGTGACTGTTTCTCTTTCTACAGATGTTGCCTAACTTGCTAAGATGTTCCAGCGTTCTTTGTTCGTGTTCAAAATATCCAGCATCTGTGGTCTTTTTGATTTTCAATTTTATCACAGCTTGCCCAACACAAATAAATACCGACCTTTTTCGGTCATTCGTGCCTTTGTCTTCCCAGATGCAACTTCCCACTCCAAACCAGCCTTCTACCATAGAAGTTCCCAAAATGTCTTAACTACTATCCTATTAAAATTTCTGCTGGTGTAGCATGTGAAAGAAAGCGCATCTCAATGAAAAATGCAAAGCTCTTCTGGCAATTAGAGCAATGGAGTCATTGTCATACTGCATGGAAAAATGCCCTTCAGCCCAACTTGCCCCCACCGACCAACTCTAAATATGTCCTATCCATGCACTATTTAAATGTTTCTTAAATGTTGTGATAGTACCTGCTTCAACTCCCTCCTCTGGCAGGTTGTTCAATACACCACCACCTTTTGGGTAAAAAAGTTACCTCTCACGTTCCTATTCAATCTTTCTCCCCTCACCTTAAACAAATGTCATCTGGTTCTCGATTCCCCTTCTCTGGGCAAAGTTATAGATAGTCTAATTGACTAGGCTGATTAGGGTCAAGGTGTGATTGAATCGAGAGACGCATTAAGCAGTACAGACATTGTGTACCTGTTCTTGTGCTGTACTTTTCTATGTTCTATGTTCAAATGGTACAGTTAGAAATATAACAGTGTGGATCTACAGCAGTGCAATATCCAACCAAAGTAGAGTGGACAGATAAATTCTCAAACATCAGGAAGGAGATGAGGAGGAATTTCTTTAGTCAGAGGGTGATGAATCTGTGGAAATATTTGCCACAGATGGCAGTGGAGGCCAAGTCGGTGGATATTTTTAAGGCAGAGATAGATAGATTTTACTTCGGAGTCACGTGAGTGACTACGTGAAGAAAGGCCGTCCGTCTGCGTGCGCGTCATTACGTCTGAACGCAACGCGCATGACGGACTGGAGAGGCACTGTGTCTTCCCAGCCGTCAGGATAGGGCAGGTAAGGAGTGTTGAATTACTTACCTGCGTTCTCTCGGACTTGAAGCTTTTTGTAGTTTCAGAGCCCAGATGTGGAGGAGACGGTCCGCGGGGAAGTCGGCTGCCGAAGACCGCAGTATTCCCAGTAGCGGGCGACGGTCTTGTTCCCGACATTACCGCCGGCAGTACCGGCAGGAAAGACTTGGTGCAGGAGGAGGAGCTCCGTGGTGGTCCTGCGGGACGTAAAAACCACCCGCAAGTCTGACACCCGTTAACTCAGATGAGTCCGGGGAAGAGGGATACCCTCCCTCAACGGAGAGCGTCTGAGGACGACTCTCCCACATGGAGCAACTTATGGAGAAGTTGCTCCAACAATGATCTGCTCCGAAGGAGGGAGCAGTATCAGCACGGGCCTCTACAGCAGGCCGTGCCAGCAGCCTCACTCATGGGGAAAACAAAACAGGCCAGGAGTACCTAGGCAAACCCAATTGGAGAGTTAGCCACTATTTGATCTCTCGCTCTGAGGAAGGGAATGCAAGGAGAAAGCCCCGCAAATAAGTCTGGCCAGGAGGATCCCGGATGGAGAGGATAACCTCCTTCATGGGTAACGTGTTTAAACGTTCAAAACCCACATGGAGCACCTGATGGAGAGGTGCTCCACAATGATATACTCCAACGGAGGGAGTTATCAGCCCGGGAATTATGGAGAACCCGCAGGCAGCACCTGTTTCAGGGCTGCACAAATGTCTCCTGCTCTGAGGAGAGGAGCATCCACGGTCAGTTTCAGTCTGACCCAAAGCAAGAATCACATTTAGGTCCGCTGGAGGGACCATGTCAGCGCAGGTATCCTCAGGGGCCTGCGGCAGCACCTGTTTTCAGGGCTGCCTACAAATCTCACTCTCAGTGGAGGGGAGTGTGAGTGATCAGTAGGTAACTGATCTCGAATTTAAAGTATGAACATACTGAAGCACATGCATATGGCCTCAAGAGACAGCAGTTGGCAGAATATCCGCACAAATGCCAGCAAGGGAACAGCGCTATCAGGGTGACATTGGAGAAGCCAGCCGCCGAATCCTCTCTTCAGGTAAGACCAGAAGAAGGAAGCAAAAGCTGTCGGACCAATCAAGGTACAACGACAAGCAAACTTCATCAGTAGGCGACAACACACCCCACACCTCCATAGGGGGTAAGCAGTTCACTGAAGCCGGTGGTAGCTTGAAAGCTGGGCACGGAAATATGATCAGAATCGTCTTTCAAGGCAGACTCAGAATTATGGCCAGAATTGTCTTACAAGGCAAGCTCAGTATGATGAGGTTTTCAGACCAAGACCCAAGCAGAGGTCAGGAGAAACATGGAATCCACACTCCCTACCAGTCCTACTCCCAATCAAGGAGAGAAAAGGAACCCGCATCAGGGGCCTTTGGGCTTACCACAAGACCACCGGTAGCCATGGAGGTAGGTGGGTCTGGGTTTACCGAAACAAGGGATTGTGGAGCAGTTACATGTTGGTAATTTTACTCTTGTGTTTTTGTTCAAAATGACAATAACATGAATTTCAGATCTGGTTTAAAAAAACAGATAACAACATGTGATTATTTTTACTGCACAACATACATAGGTTCCAAGCAGACTTGGAACTCGGATCAGAGTTGTCTTCGAGGCAGGCCCAGTATTATGGGCAGGATTGCCTTCCAGGACAGGTGACAGATGGAGGATGTCACTTGAATTGAATTGAATTGAATTGAATGCCTTTATTGTCATTCAGACCTTACGGTCTGAACGAAATTTCGTGCTTGCAGTCATACATACATCATACAATAATAACAACAATAAACACAAATTAACACCACCACAGTGAGTCCTCCAAGCACCTCACTGTGGTGAAGGCAAAAATCATAGGGCTGCAGTCTCTTCCTTCCTCTTCTCCCTCTGCGCTGAGGCGATACCCCACCGGGCGATGGTACAAACAGTCCCGCGGCTCACCGAACCCCGCAACGGGCCGGCTCAAACACCGCGGCCAGGGGTGGTCGAAGCTGCTGCCCTCCAGTCCAACGGACGCAGCCGCTGGCCCGCGGCTCAACCCCGGACCCAGGTTACCGCCGCCAGAACGCCGTCCCAGCCACCGGAGCACCGTTCCAGCCCCGAGCTGGATCGCCCTCACGTGAGTGCCGTTCCTCCCTCGGGCTGGGCCACTCCGACGGGAGTGCCATTCTCCCTCGGGCTAAGCCACTCCGACGGGAGTGCCATTCTCCCTCGGGCTGGGCCACTCCGACGGGAGTGCCGTACCTCCCTCGGGCTGGGCCACTCCGACGGGAGTGCCGTTCTCCCTCGGGCTGGGCCACTCCGACGGGAGTGCCGTTCCTCCCTCGGGCTGGGCCACTCCGACGGGAGTGCCACAGCCCCTCATGGGAGAGTCTCGGCCCCTCGCCAGGCCATCCTCACGGGAGCGCAGTTCCAGCCCCTAGCTGGGCCGCCCTCATGGGAGCGAGCCCAGGGCAAGTCCTGACAGGCTGCCTCCGGAGTCCCGAGGTCGCCAGCTCCGCCATTAGGCCTCAGCGCAGGCGGAGGCAGAGAGGGGGGATACGACGAAAAAGTCGTATTCCCCCAAGGGAGAGACAGCAAGCCCCGTTTCAACCCCCCATCCCCCCCCCTCCCCACATAAACACAACCTAAAAACCAAAAACACAACTAGACAAAACGAAAAAAAACAACACAAAAAAGTAAAGACAAACGGACTGCAGGCGAGCCGCAGCCGTTCCCAGCGCCGCCACTTCCGGATCATCTTCATCCAGGTTTAACTCATTTGTGCAGTATAGACTTTCAGAACAGTAAAAAATTGTTATGGTCTAACAACTGTTTTATAGGAGCTTCCTATAAAATGGTCACATGGCATGCATCAACCTCAAAGATGCATACTATTCGGTGTCTATTCACTAAGAACAGGAGATATTTGAAGTTTAACTGGATGGCATGGCTCTGCCAAATGGGTTGACAGCAGCTCCTAGACTATTGACTAAACTACGGAAACCAATTCTGGGTCTAGAAAGGTCTCAAAACCACATAGTAATGGCATATTTGGAGGACATTTTCAATTTGGAGTTACCAAGAATTGGCAGAAGCATCAGTCAAAGCAAACCAAAACCCTGTTTGAAAGAATTGGTTACCTCATCCATCCAGTTAAATCAAAATTGACACCTACAAGGGTAATTGATTACCTAGGATTTACTATTAAAAACAGTAAATATGTTGGTGACTTTGCCTAGGGGCAAACAACAAGATTTAAGTAAGCCTGCTATGACCTGATAGTCAAATACTAGCCATCTATCAGGCAAACAGCGAGTGTAATTGGCAAATAGTAGCTGCATTTCCAGCAGTACGTCACGGGCCTTTGCATTACCAGAATTTACAGCGAGCAAAGGAACGAACACTCAGATTACATGCAGGCCAAATTGGCAAAACTATGGATTACCAGCAGAGGCCATTGTTGATAAACTATGGTGGATAACGAACGAGAGACAGCTCAAGGGAAATTTTGCTCGAAAGCCATCGGTGGTTCAGACCAATGCTAGCGGCTAAGGATGGGGAGCCACAAACACAGTCTAGAGCTGTGGGGGCAGATGGAATGAGCAGGAGTCTGTAATTCCCCAACACAGGGAATCAATTACCCAGAATTGTTGGGGGCACAATATGGACTCAAGGTTTTCTGTAGCGATATGCAACCTGTGCTTGTTCAAATTCAGATTGATAATAGTAAGATTAAACGAGAACTTACCAGTTTGAAGTTTGATCTGTATTTTATGAGGAGTTACGATGAGGGATTATGTGAAGAACCCGCTCAGTGCGCAGGCGCGGCATACTTCTAAGCAGCGCTGTGGAATCACAGATAGACACAGTTATTTTGAAGTAAACATAGTAAAGATAAGGAGACATCAATTTATTAGTTTGATCCATATAATGAGGGTGGGAGCGGAGGGCACATAATACCCTCATCGTAACTCCTCATAAAATACAGATCAAACTTCAAACTGGTAAGTTCTCGTTTAATCTTACTATTTTACTTCGGAGTCACGTGAGTGACTACGTGAAGATTTCAAAGCTCTGTCATTTCAAACCGTGTAACAGTTTCATTTCACTCACTGCCGAAGTTCTTGAGGGAGGAAGTGTTATCGTAATGAACCAATGAGTCTATTTGTAGAAAAACACAATGGTATTTTTTAAACAATAACAACAAAGAATTAAGTTGCTCCCCTGGGCTTAAATTAAATATTTGCAGTTCGTAAATCTTTACTGCAAATAAACCAGGTTTTGCCAACGGCTTATTATAAAATTTCTGAACGGTCTTTTCCCTTCCCACCATCCTGCTGTAGCCAGGATGTGGTCTATAGGCATGTCCATTCTTTAGCCATCGACATGGATGCTGCCCTGGTGGAATAAAATTTGTACATGTTAGTGTTTATTCCAGCAGTTTCTAGCACCTGCTTGAGCCATCTCGCAATGGTTTGGCTCGTACCCCATCATAAGGTTTTTGTGACTGACCCACAAGGCTTTTCATCTCCCTCGAATATTCTGGTTGTGTCTATGTAGGATAGTACGTGGGTCATGGCACATAACCGTGGTTCTGGTGGGTAAGCCACGACTGGATTAGGTGTTCCTGGTCTGCTCTGTTTGATCAGTCGCTGGATAACGACAGATCTGGTCTGGAGCTGTGATCATGTTGTCCAGTCGCAATAGGTGTAGTGACTGGACCCTCTGAGCGGATACAAGTGCCATCAACATGAGCGTCTTTAGTGTAGCTTGCTCGAGGCCGGGGGATCTGGCTGGTGGCCATTCCCTGAGATATGTCAGGACCACACTGATATCCCAAATATGGGTATACCTGGGCTTAGGGCTTGATATTGTAAATGCCCTTCATCAGTTTTATCACCAGTGGATGGGATCCCATCGCCTGTTGTCCTGGCGCTGGTTTGAGATAAGCAGAAAGAGCACTCTGCGCTGTGTTGATGGCACTGTAGCTGATCCCTACATCGTGGTGTAGATGGCCAGGAACTCCAGTATGTTGGTGGCTGTAGCTGTTGCGTATGTTGTCCATGTTTCCTGGCAGTACTTCTCCCTTTTTTGACGCTGGTTAAGTACTGCTTCTTGTTGGATGTTCGAAGGGATGCCGACATGGTGGTGATGGTTTGTTTGGACAATCCCAGTTCCAGGTAAGGTCTGTTCAAACTTGCAACCCAGGCGTTTAATTTTCTCATTGCATGGGTGTTTAGCTTACCTGGTAGGTAAGTAGCTGATAGCCAAATATGTCTTTCGACATACCATTGCCAAATCATGTTGACCAATTTGTCGCATGATAATGATTTTATGCCACACATATGGTTAATATAAGCCATCACCGTAGTATTTATCAATTTGTAACCGAACATGCAAGTGCTGCATATTAGATACATATGCTTTTAAACCATAAAAGGCGCCCAACATCTCTAGATAGTTAATGCCCAGTGTAAGTAGTAATGATGACTCTAGTTTAGTCCATCTACCACTTGTGCTGGATATGGAGTTAGTCGCTCCCCAGCCTTGAGCACTGGCATCTGTTTGAATAACTAAAGTAGGGTTAGTGATAAAGATAGGGCTGAAACTATGTCAAACGTTTTCTGCCCACCACTGTAGCTCTGATATTGCTTCAGTGGGTAAGTTCATGACACGATCATAGTGACCTGTATGTCGTTTTATTGCCCGTACCTTTGCTCTCTGTAAATTTTTTGATAGTGCAAAGGTCCGAATTGTGTAGCCGGAAATGCTGCTACCATTTCCCCAATTACTCTTGCTACTTGTCGAATAGTTGGTCGCTCGTTGACCATTAATTTGTTGCATGATTGTGCTAATTCAACCATTTTTGCCTTTGGCAAGGTAACAGTCATATGGACTGAGTTAATTGTGAAGCCCAGGCAGTCCATGATAGTGGATGGCTTCAACTTAGATTTATCTGGATGTAGGACGAACCCCAGAGTTTCGAGGAGCTGTTTTGTAGCTGATACTGCTGCCACAGCCAATTCCATAGTTTTCCCTACTATCAGAATATCCTCCAGATATGCCATGACAATATGTTTTTGTTTTCTTAGTATTGCCATGGCTGGGTTCAATATTTTGGTGAATAATCTTGGGCTGAAGTTCGCCCATAGGGCAATGCTTTGTACCATCCAGATAAATTTTAGGTATCTGCGATGATCCTTGTATATGGGTACTAGATAGTAAGCATCTTTAAGATAAATGCTTGCCATGAAGTGTCCTTTGGAATTCAGTTGTTTGGCAGTAACAAATGTCTCCATTTTGAAATGTATATACTTAACAAATTTGTTTAGTGATGTTAAGTCAATGATGATGCGACAGACACCATCTTTTTTGGTTTTAGTGAATATATTCGATACAAATCCCAAAGGTTCATGTTTGGTCTTTTCGATGACCCCCTTTGTGATAAGTCTCACCAGTTCAGCTTGTCCCTCACGTTTCTCTTTGGGAGAAATACCCTTTGGGGCCATTGTTGAACTGGCGGCGTTTTTTCTGACATGAATTGTATTTTATATCCTGTAATGTTGTTGAGTATATACTTGTCACTCGTGACCATACCCCATGCTTCTTTAAACAAGTGTAATCTCCCCCCTGTTAATAAAGCACCCTTATTCTCTATATGCTGGTAGGGACCAGACCCACCTACCTCCATGGTTATTGGCGATTCTGTTTCTTCATTTTCCTGAAGATTTTGTTCTGACGTGCTGGCGATGTTGGGGGGAGGCGCATTTTCCAGAGGGTCCGCTGTGGGCCCTGATCTAAAAGATCTTTGGGGATAATGTGCGGACCCCAAGCGTTCACCAGTCCCATATTGCGGACGTCGACTGGTGGATGCCGTGGGGTGCTGCCGCTTGGGTATCGGAGGTCTTGGTTTGCTCGTCCCGGGGCCTGCCCTCATTAGGCTGAAGGTTTTTGATGCTTCCTGCATCTCCTTCAGTTTTTTATTGAAATCTTTCCCAAATAGCAGCGCGTCCGTCTCCGCAGCTGGGGCTTTACACAAGCCAGCAAATTTGGGATTGAGGGCAGGTCTTATGTTTCCCTCCGAAGATTGTTGGTCTCAAATTGTGTGGTACACATTAATGCCAGCACATCCTGCTGGCAGGTATCCATCTCCGTGGTCTCCACGGAACGAGCAAAGGCTGTGATGGCCGACGTCAGGAGCCTTAGGATCCGCTGTAGCTTGAGTTCTTGGGTCCGGATGTGTGACCCACATGCCCCCAGATTTGGCTGTTGACACTTTTTACTTTGATGGCCTCACCGTTTTCTGGTGCTGTGTTGTTTCAGCACCTCAGCGACCACCTTTTCCAGTAATGGTTGATGCTGGCCGCCATTCTTGGTTCCAGCGGTGCTCCAGCCCGTGGGGTTGCTACAAGCGGTCCATCACACCCAACAGCTCTTCATGTTCCTGCACCCCTGGCATACTCCCGAATTCGTCCGCCTGCCCCTGTTCCAGACCAGCCCAGCCCTGGTCACCAATGCTAGCCTCCAGTAATGAGGGAGCAGAGGGCAGTGCATGAAACACTGTGGAGGGGGTGCCTGACCTCCCTCCGTGAGAGCGCTCTTTCTGCGCATCTCGCTGGAGCTGCTCCAATAGATGTTGGATGCAGCTCAGGCGGCTGTCTCTCCTCCATTTAGGTGGAGACATGTCCCCGTCCGACGAATCAGACGCCACCGGCCGGATGCCTGTTCGGATGGCTAGACATCCAGCCCGCAGTTCAGGCACTAGCGGGACTGGGCTCGGCGCGGTGATGCGGATAGCGGAGCACCCGGTAATTGTTCCTACCGCCTTCTTCTGGAGCTTTTGTGCCTTGTAGTAGCGAGAGCTCCCCTCAAGCAGCGCGTCTCGCAGGCTCCTGCTCCGTGAGCCGCTCCAGCGGCTCAGGCGGCTCTCTCTCCCCCCGTGCGGGTGGAGAGACGTCCCGTCCGACATTGGGAAAACCTGCCGGATGCCTCTCGAGTGGCTATGCATCCAGCCCGCTGCTCAGGTACTAGCGGGCTGGCCTCGGCACGGTGTCAGGGAATTACGGAACACCGGGTAACGCTCCTACCGCCTGTTGCTGCCCCCCTCCCCAACGGGAAAACGGGGGACAGTTTTGTTCCAGAGCCTTTTTCTCTGCGTGTAAAAAACACAAGCAGAAAAAGGCTCACTTGTAAAAGAAAACCCGACCTCAGGGTACTCACCTGACGGTCCGGTTCATTCTGTAACGGGAGAGCCTATTTCCCGTGGCAGCCGCTGTTGCACTGCTGGCGTAATGCCGCGCCTGCGCACTGAGCGGGTTCTTCACGTAGTCACTCACGTGACTCCGAAGTAAAACACCACTGCGGTGGCATATATCAATCACAAGGGTGGTGTAAAATCTGTATCTTGCGACAGATTGTCGAACCTCATTTGGCACTGGTGTATCGAGAGGAATATTTGGGTTACAGCGGTCTATCTACGAGGTAGATATAACACGGTGACAGATGCTGGATCACAAATGTTTAATAACAACACAGAATGGATGTTGAATCGGGCAGTATTTAACGAAATAACTACACGATTTGGCATACCAGATATTGATCTGTTTGCATCTAGACCAAACCATCAGTTACCCAGATATGTGTCCTGCGAGCTGGATCCAGGAGCTAAGGCAGTGGATGCTTTCTCCCTCAATTGTGGAGGAATGTTTATGTAAGCTTTCCACCAATTTGTCTCACAAACCGATGCTTGACCAAAATCAAGCAAGACTAAGCCACAGGCATATTGGTAGTGCCAGATTGGCCTACTCAAGCCTGGTTCCCAAAACATTTTGGGAATTATAATCCAGCCAGTTATGGCTGTACCCAAGAGCAGGGACCTCCTAGTGAACCCAGTTACAGGGAGCAATCATCCACTACATGAACGTATAACTTGTTGGTCTGCAGATTCTGAGGAGGCCATGTCAAGGCATAGGACTGTCCGAACAAATACAACACAGTTCGGATAACGGATGTCTTGGAGTTCCTATCAACTCTGTACCATAACTATAAACAAAGTTATAGTGCAATCTATAGTGCCAGAGGCGCACTCTCCTCCTATCTGATGCTGGAAGCAGGGCACGGGTCGATAGGAACGCACCCCTTTACAACAAAATTCATGAAGGGAATTTACAACTTAATACCTCCAAGGCCAAGCTACACGGACACATGGGATGTGAGCGTGGTACTAACCCTACTTTGACAGTGGGGACCGCCTATAACTAACCCTGAAGGTGGTATGCTGACAAAGAGTCCAGACACTGCAAAAGCTACAGTTGGACTACATGACCACCAATATGAACAACATAACATTCCTAATCAGGAACCTGATAAAACAGAGCAGGCCAGGAATGCCAGGGATGGAGATCCAGTTCTTGGCATATCCAGAGGACCAACGGTTGTGTGTGTGGTAACGTACTAACACCACTATCTGAGAGTTACGGAGAACCTCAGAGGCTCAGAACAATCGGTCCTCATCAACCATAAAATAAAATAAATTACAAATTAAAAATTTAAAAAAACACTCCAGAAGGTATCAACTCAAACCATCTCCAGATGGTCAAAGGAGGTAATGGCGGTAGCAGGAGTGAACATTTATTTCGTTAAATCTCACTCCACCAGGGTTGCATCTACGTCGGCAGCAAGAGCTATGGACGTGCCCCTTAACGACATCCTAGTGGCTGCAGGATGGACGAATGAAATACGGTCCACCGGTTTTTATAACAAACCCATAACCGGACTGGGGGTGTTTGCACGTGCCATTTTAAGTTCTGTCCCTTAGTTTCCCCCAAGGTTGGGAGGGGTAACTTTTTTTTAAACTTGTCTTTCATTAAAAGCATCAGTTCTTTACTTAACTACGTAATGTCTGAATGCTTTAATGATTACACGCATCCATGGTCAATCCATTCAGTGTGTGATGCTTGGATTCGTAACTGGCGTAAAATCACAGAGCTTTGAAATCTTCACGTAGTCACTAACGTGACTCCGAAGTAAAATAGTAAGATTAAACGAGAACTTACCAGTTTGAAGTTTGATCTTGATTTTATGAGGAGTTACGATGAGCGATTACGTGCCCACCGCTCCCACCCTCATACTATCAAGGTCATATGGAAGTTCAAGTTTTTCACAATCTTACTATTCTCAGGTATTCTGGTCTTTCTCAGGTCTTTTTATCTGTGATTTAACACCGCTGCTTTGAAGATTGACGCGCACGCAGACGGACGGCCCTTCTTCACGTAATCGCTCATCGTAACTCCTCATAAAATCAAGATAAAACTTCAAACTGGTAAGTTCTCGTTTAATCTTACTATTCTTGCTTAGTACGGGTGTCAGAGGTGATGGGGAGAAGGCAAGAGATTGGGGCTTGGAGGGAGAGATAGATCAGCCATGAATGAATGGTGGAGCAGACTTGATGGGCCGAATGGCCAGATTCTACTCCTATCACTTATGATCGCATGGTCTTGTGACCTTAAAATGCAGCATGAAAGAAAGATTTGATTATTTTGATCAAGGTAATTATTAGCGTTTGTAGGAGGAATGTGCTAACCATGGAGAATGTGCAAACTGAGAATCCCACAGGTGATGTTAGTGGGGGAAACAGGATCAAAATCAGTGTTTAGAATCTGCCACATTTACTGTCAGAGAACATAGTTAACATAACATAAAATAACTCAGCGGGGCAGGCAGCATCTCTGGAGAGAAGGAATGGGTGACAATTCGGGTCGAGACCCTCCTTTAATATGAAGAAGGGTCTCGACCCGAAAGGTCACCCATTCCTTCTCTCCAGAGATGCTACCTGTCCCGTTGAGTTATTCCAGCATTTTGTGTGTATAACCAGCATCTGCAGTTCTTTCCTACACATGACATAAAATGATTTTGATAAGGGAAGTGTGGAAAGATCTAGGAAAAAGAAACAATTTCAACAGATCTTCAAGTTAAAAAAGCTGGTAACCCAGTGGGTAGTGGTTCGATAGAATTCTTTGCTCTATTACGTTTTCATTCTGTCGTTGGCAGAGGGAAGTGTTAAGAGGGCAAAATAATTGAAGTTGTTTAGTTAGTTTAGTTTAGTTTAGTTTAGTTTAGTTTAGAGATACAGCGCGGAAACAGGCCCTTCAGCCCACTGAGTCCGTGCCGGCCAGCGATCCCTGCACATTAACACTATCCTACACACACTAGGGACAATTTACACATACACCAAGCCAATTAACCCACATACCTGTACGTCTTTGGAGTGTAGGAGGAAACCGACGCAGGTCACGGGGTGAACGTGCAAACTCCGTACAGTCAGCACCCGTGGTCGGGATCGAACTCGGGTCTCCAGCACGGCAAGCACTGTGAGGCAGCAATTCTACCGCTGCGCCACCGTGGCCACCATATTATTTGTTTTTCATTTGTTCTGGCACAGAATCAGTCGACATTGCCGGACTAAATATTACTTCCATGCTTCAAAATTCTACAGCGTTGTGAGGCTGGAAGCTCAAGGGACCTTTCATGGTCTGAGGCTAAAGAAGGCTCAAGTTAAATGTAATTGATTAGATTGAAAATTAATTGAATAACAAGGTTGAGAAATTTAACAGGGAACTGCTGAAGCTGGATTAAAAACTGTGTCGAATTAAGTGGCAAATTCATTTTGTTATTTTGACAGAATACAAAATATAATGCATACAATGTTTTTTAAATCTTAATTTTTCCTTCAACAATAAACATAGAAACATAGAAAATAGGTGCAGGAATAGGCCATTCGGCCCTTCGAGCCTGCAACACCATTCAACATGATCATGGCTGATCAGCCAACTCAGTATCCTGTACCTGCCTTCTCTCCATACCCCCTGATCCCTTTAGCCACAAGGGCCACATCTAACGCCCTCTTAAATATAGCCAATGAACTGACCTCAACTACCTTCTGTGGCAGAGAGTTCCAGAAATTCACCACTCTCTGTGTGAAAAATTTTTTCTCATCTCGGTCCTAAAGGATTTCCCCTTTATCCTTAAACTGTGACCCCTTGTCCTGGACTTCCCCACCATTGGGAACAATCTTCCTGCATCTAGCCTGTCCAACCCCTTAAGAATTTTCTAAGTTCCTATAAGATAACCATTCAGACTAGGGAACTTCACGTTGTGTGTTAACGATGGGTAGGCAATGAATAATACTTGCAAAACATACCAACTATCAAAACTGTTTAGCATTAGCCCGCTACCATTATTGGGACGACAGATGGCACAATGGGCTAAGTGTTCGGCTGGCAACCGGAAGGTAGCCGGTTCGAATCCCGCTTGGAGTTCATACTGTCGTTGTGTCCTTGGGCAAGACACTTCACCCACCTTTGCCTGTGTGTGAATGTGTGTGAATGTGTGTGAGTGATTGGTGGTGGTCGGAGGGGCCGTAGGCGCAGATTGGCAGACACGCTTCCGTCAGTCTGCCCCAGGGCAGCTGCGGCTACAGAAGTAGCTTACCACCACCGAGTGTGACTGAGGAGTGAATGAATAATGTGATGTAAAGCGCCTTGAGTATTAGAAAGGCGCTATATAAATCCCATCCATTATTATTATTATTACCATCGACGCATCAGATTCAGGGTCAGAGGACTCAACACACGACCGTCGCTTTACCACCCCGTCGGAAACACATCCTGCTTCACCCCATGTCCGCAATTCGGAAAATCGGCCCGCCTGGCTGTGCTTCTTCTTCCTCCATGCGGGCAGAAACTGAAGAGTGCAGCCCCGGCAAAGGTGACAACGAAGAACTGGCCAGGGGATATGGAGGAGCAGTTATGGGACTCAACATAGAACGTAGAACAGTACAGAACAAGAACAGGCCCTTCGGCCCACAATGTCTGCGATGAACATGATGCCAAAACCATGTCTTATCTACCATGCCATTCCATTCACTGCATATCCATGTGTCTACCCAAAAGCCACTTCAATGCCACTATCATATCTGCCTCCACCACCACCCCTGGCAGCACGTTCCAGGCACTCACCACCATCTGTATAAAAAAACGTTGCCCCGTACATCTCCCTTAAACATTGCTCCTCTCACCTTAAAGCTATGCCCTCTAGTATTTGATTTTTGCATCCTGGGAAAAAGGTTCTGACTGTTCACCCTATCTATGCCTCTCATCATTTTATATACTTTTTTTTAAATCAGGTTTCCCTGCAGTCTCTGGCATTCCAGAGGAAATAATCAAAGTCTGACTAACCTCTCCCTGTAGCTAATGCCCCCCTAGTCCATGTTGGCCATCATTGCAAGAGGATTTGAGTTTAGGAGCAAGGAGGTCCTACTGCAGTTGTACAGGGCCCTGGTGTGACCGCACCTGGAGTATTGTGCGCAATTTTGGTCTCCTAATTTGAGGAAGGTCATTATTGCTATTGAGGGAGTGCTTCAGCGTAGCTTCATCAGGTTCATTCCCAGGATGGCGGGACTGACATATGATGAAAGAATGGATCGGCTGGGCTTGTATTCACTGGAATTTAGAAGGATGAGAGGACATCTTATAGAAATATAAAATTCTTAAAGGATTGGACAGGCTATATGCGGGAAAGATGTTCCCGAGGTTGGGGGAGTTCAGAACCAGGGGTCACAGTTTAAGAATAAGGGGTAGGTCATTTTGGACTGAGGTGAGGAAAAACGTCTTCACCCAGAGAGTTGTGAATCTGTGGAATTCCCTGCCACAGAAGGCAGTGGAGGCCAATTCACTGGGATCAAGGGATAAAGGGAAAAAGCAGGAACGGGGTACTGATTTTAGATGGGCAGCCATGATCATATTGAAAGGGGGTGGACTCGAAGAGCTGAATGGCCTACTCCTGCACCTATATTTCTATGTTTTTATGTTTCTAATCCAAGCATCATTCTGGAAATCCCTGCTGCACCTTTTCCAAAGCCTCGGCATCCTTCCTGCAATGGTGTGTCAAGAACTGTACATAACATTCCAAATGTGACCTAACCAAATTCCTATAGATCAGCATCATGACTTCCTGATGCTTTTTCTCAGGGCCCCTGACCTACGAAGGCAAGCATACCATATGTCTTCTTTGCCATTCTATCTAACTTTGTAAACGCCCTTCATGGGTGCCTGGAGCGCACTGCTGAGGGTGGTGGTTGAAACAGATACGTTAGCGGCCTTTCAAAGACTTTTAGATAGGCACATGGGTATGCATGGAATGGAGGGGATATGGGATATGTGCAGGTACATAAGTGATGGTCTTGGCATCATGTTTGACACAGACATTGTGGGCCGAAGAGCCTGTTCTTGTGCTGTACCGTTCTATGTTCTAAATTCACCTCTGGCAAGCACCGCACATGCCGTGAGAATGGGTGTGATATGAAAGATGAACAGAATAGTTGACACCCTGGAAGCTTGTAGTGGCCAGACAGCTTTTAGTTAGGAATCAATAAGGTTAGGAATGCCATAAACATAAACGGAATTGGCATCTGTCCGCTTTTCAAAATATAGTGTATATTCTATTCCATCTGTCCACTTCATTAAACTTCTCCATAGTACCCATTTTGACAGCTTAATGAATGATATATATTGTTTTTGGCACAAACTCTTTCCTTAGTTTCAAATTACTGAAGTCTTGTTTGGTTTTGATTTTCCAAAGATAAACATGTTTATCCAGTTTCATCACCTCACCAAATGCTGCTATCTAATTATTTTTTATGCTTATCTGGCAAAAGCCCCACGCACAATTCCAAACAATTGTGCCTTTCTCAACCTTGACAACTCCAAGTTTCGAATAAGAGCACACTGCCAAGTCAGACGAATGAACAGAAAATGCTCAAAGCACTTAGCAGATGGGGCGGTACCTGTGGAAGCAATTAATGTTTCCGACACAGAAAACTGGAGTGACTCAGCGGGAGAGGCAGCATCTCTGGAGAGAAGGAATGGGTGACCGAAGAAGGATCTCGGCTCGAAATGTCACCCATTCCTTCTCTCCAGAGATGCTGCCTATCCCGTTGAGTTACTCCAGCTTTTTGTGTCTTTCTTCAGTTTAAACCAGCATCTGCAGTTCCTTCCTACACAATTAGTTCAAGTTCAAGTTCAAGTCTTCTTCAGTTTAAACCAGCCTCTGCAGTTCCTTCCCACACAATTAGTTCAAGTTCAAGTTCAAGTCTTCTTCAGTTTAAACCAGCATCTGCAGTTCCTTCCTACACAATTAGTTCAAATTCAACTCCGCGGCTTGGAGTTCCCGAATCGGCCACTTTCTTCGCGGAATAATAATTCAGGTCAGAGATTTTCTCAGACCTGTAACAGTAATGTTTTTGTCAGTCTCCCTACTTGCAACCTCTGGCAACCACCTGCAACCTCCGGGAACCGCACGGAAACCTTGGTGTGGGGCGCAAAGTCTCCAGAGGTTTCCGTTCAGGTTTCCTAAGTGGGACAGGGGCATTACTGTTTCTCTTCTCACTGATGTTTGACCTGCTTTTATTTCAGATTTATAGCATCTGCAGTTTTATTTTGCTTTTGCTTTGGTACACAATTATGTGAAAGGCACAGTGGCGCAGCGGTAGAGTGGCCGACTTAGACCGTCAGAGATTCTGGTGCGATCCTGACTATGGATGCTGTCTGTGCGGAGTTTGTACGTTCTCCCTGTGACCACATGGGTCTCCTCCGAGTGTTCCGATTTTCTCCCACACTCCAAAGACATACAGGTTTGTAGGTTAATTTGGCTTTGGTGTAAATTGTAAATTGTCCCTCGTGTGTAGGATAGTGTGTTGGAATCGCTGGTCGGCACGGACTTGGTGGTTTGTATCTATAATACAACCACCTGGGACGACAGATGGCACAATGGGCTAAGTGGGCTAGTGTTCGGCTGGCATTGTGCCTTTCTGGAAGGTAGCTGGTTCGAATCCCGCTTGGAGTGCATACTGTCGTTGTGTCCTTGGGCAAGACACTTCACCCATCTTTGCCTGTGTGTGTGAATGTAATTATGTGAAGCACTTTGGGGTCAATGCAAGTTGACTAAAAATGTGCTATATAAATAAAGAAATTTAATTTAATTTAATTTATAAACTAAACTAAACTATTTAACAAGAAGGAGAATTGAATCCAATTGCAAAGGCACTCTCTATGCAATAACTATCAATAACTATCAGAATGTCTATTCCACTGTTGTTTGTACAACAGAATAGTGAAGAAATTGGCTGCTGCATTTCCCTATAATACAAAAATGATCATAATCTGAAAGTACATAATTGGATGTGAAATTATAATATATGAAGTAGGAACTGTAGATGCTGGTTAACCAAAGAAAGACACAAAATGCTGGTGTAACTCAGCAGGTCAGACAGCATCTCTGGACAGTATCCTAGGGAATGCTGCCTGACCTGCTGAGTTACTCCAGCATTAGTATCTTTCCAAATCATATTATATCTTCTTTACAAAGCAAGTTATATAAATGCAATTTCAGTTTTTTCATTAAATAACTATTTTCAGAATTTTCTCCGTAATCCACTCAATTTAGGGCGGCAGAGAGGCGCAGCAGTAGAGTTGCTGCCTTCCAGGTAACGCCAGAGACCCAGGTTTGATCCTGACTATGGGTGCTGTCTGTACGGAGTTTGTACGCTCTCCCTGAGACCATGTGAGTTTCCCTCGGGTGTTCCAGTTTTCTCCCCCATTCCAAAGATGTCCAGGTTTGTAGATTAATTGGCTCCTGTAAAATTGTAAATTGTCGCCAGTGTGTAGGATAATGCTAGTGTACGGGGATCACTGGTCGGCGCGGACTTGGTGGGCTGCAGGGTCTGTTTCCGCAACCCGGGTCTCTAAACTAAACAAATTTTGCAATCTCCCTTTCCTTAAAGGATTTTTGAACTAATTTCTAGAATAGATTCCCAATGCATTTCATTGAATGATTGCATAGTTCTATTAAGAATATTGGGGTAGAGAAATGAAATTAGCTCAGGATTAAATCAGTTTTGCGAAGGTGAAGTGACACCATTGTTTCCAGGTAATCTGATTTTTAAAAACCTGACCTAAAATCTCAAGTGAGTCAACAGAATCAAAATATTTTTCATGCTGAAGTGGTGATCATCTGAAATTAGTACCTCGTTCCTGCTTTTTCCCAATATCCCTTGATTCCTTTAGCTCTAAGAGCTACATCTAAAGGGCCTGTCCTAACGTGGTCGCTTGAGCCATATGGCCTCGCGGGGCCGGTCCCACTCCGATCGCCGGAGCCGTACGGAGTTGTGCGGGCTAATGGACATCGCGCGGGGGTCCGAAAAACTGACACTGTCCAAAAATTCCATGCGGCAATGCATTGAAGCCGTACGCACCACCTCGACGGGCGTGCGCAGCGTCTCGACGCCGTACGTCACGCGTAAACTTCCCGCGGACTTCGCTCGAACTTCACGTCAACTCGTACAGGATCACTCGACCTCCGCGTGGCCCCCGCTTCCGGTTTGGTCGTGCTTGCCGCATGCAGTAGCATGCTCGTGGGACAGACCCTTTACTCTCTCTTGGTGCAGTGGTAGAGTTGCTGCCTTACCGGGTAGCGCCAGCGACTCGGGTTCGATCCCGACTACAGGTGATGCCTGTACGGAGTTTGTACATTCTCCCCGTGACCACGTAGGTTTTCTCAGAGATCTTCGGTTTCCTCCCACACTCCAAAGACATACAGGTATAACCATATATAACCATATAACAATTACAGCACGGAAACAGGCCATCTCGACCCCTCTAGTCCGTGCCGAACAGGTATGTTGACAAAAATGCTGAAGAAACTCAGCAGGCGAGGCAGCATCTATGGAGCCTATAGGCAACGTTTTGGATCGAAAACCTTCTTCAGTCTCCAGTCTGAAGAAGGGTTTCGACCCGAAACGTTGCCTATTTCCTTCGCTCCATAGATGCTGCCTCACCCGCTGAGTTTTTCCAGCATTTTTGTCTACCTTCGATTTTCCAGCATCGGCAGTTCCTTCTTAAACAGGTATGTTTGGTATAAATGTAAATTGCCCCTAGTGTGTGTAGGATAGTGTTAGTGTGCGGGGATCGCTGGTCGGTGTGGACTCGGTGGTGCGGAGGGCCTGTTTCCACGCTGTATCTCTAAACCAAACTAAACTAACATCCAGTGAATTGGCCTCCACTGCCTTCTGTGGCAGAGAATCTTTTGTGCATCGGGACAAGTGGGATTGTTGGAAAAGGAATCATTCTTCAACCTTTCAATCAATTAATCTGAAACAGAGCAGAGAGATCAATTGAGTGATTTAATGCTTTGTGTTATTAAAAATATATATCTTCGGTTGATCGCTGAGAGGCCGGCTGCTTTGAACATTGGTGTTAGATTTGCTGCGAATCAGTGAGCAATGTGTTGACCAACCCTGCCCACTTTAACAAGCACAATAGGTATACACTTGGCCATGGGGACCTGGGATCTTGGCCAGCGCTGTCAGTGGAGACAGCTGGAGGCAAAGGGATTCTTGAACCAGCAGAGACTAGTTATGGGTGGTGCTCACATCTGCTCACATCTGCTTTGTGTTGTTCTACTTCATATCTACGCGGAAGTCATACGGAAACACCAGGATTTTTGTTCCATTTCCAGTCCACTCATGCAGAGTATCAATAACCGCTGAAGTTCTCGTGTTACCGACTGCCCTTGCAAGGGTAGCCAGAAAGGCACGGTCCAATGAAAAGAACCTCAGGGATATGTTTAACAAAAGCACATTTTAAAACATCATTGATTGACTTACTTGTTTGAATACATTTTTCCAAACTCCAACAGGCAACATCCTCCCTATACCGAAGAAAGGCACAAAAAAGCTGGAGTAACACAGCGCGTCAGGCAGCATTTCTGGAAAGAAGGGATGGATAGGTGACGTTTCGGGTCGAGACCCTTCTTCAGAGTCAGGGGGAAGGGGAATGAGAGATATAGATGGAACTTAGGACAAATGAATGAAAGATATGCAAAGAGCAACAATAATCACGGAAAGGTGGAGCCCACAATGGCCCATTGTTGGCCGTGGGATAGGTGATAACAAGTTATTTCCTTCCCTCCACCTTCCTATACAGAATTCTTCCCCTGCGGAATCTCGTATTGACGCAGAGGGAAGCAAAATGGCATGTCATATTGATTAGGACGGGTGTCAGAGGTTATCGGGAGAAGGCAGGGTTAGGAGTGGGGTTAGGTGGAAAAGAATGGGGTTAGAAGGGAAAGATAGATCAGCCAGAATTGAATGCCGGAGTAGACTTGATGGGCTGAACACCGTATTTCTGCTCCTATCACTTATGAACTTATGACTTTATGTACAATAAAATAGAACATGAACTTCAAGCGGCACAGAATCCACTTGCATTGCAATCTTCGCTCGAATCCTGGAATTCAGTTTATTTTTATCTCAGACGATAGCACCTCGGGTTGTTTCAGTACGAATTCAACCACCACTGGGGATTAAGAAGCTTATCACTGTTTGAAACATCTGTCCATTGTTAGACCTCAGAATGCCTAGAGGCAGGTCTTAGCTGGCTGCGTGTTTTAGGAACTTGGTGAGCTGTGGTGGTGCAGTCAGGCACAGAGGGGGGGGGGGGGGGGGCACCGTGACTGTCAACCAAACACAATTTCAGTGGCTTCAACTATGTTTACTCCTCATCTGATATCCATGAGTGGAATGGAACAGGTAGACGCACAGTGTAGGAATGAACTGCAGATGCTGGTTTACACTAGAGATTGACACAAAATGTTGGAGTAACTCAGCGGGACAGGCAGCATCTCTGGATAGAAGGAATGTGTGATGTTTTGGGTCGAGACCCTTCTTCAGAAGAACCCCCTTCAAAGAGTTCAATCAAATAGTAACATAGAAAATAGGTGCAGGAGTAGGCCATTTGCCCCTTCGAGCCAGCCACTCAACATGATCATGGCTGATCATCCAAAGTCAGTACCATGTTCCTGCTTTCTCCCCGTATCCCTTGATTCCGTTAGCCCTAAGAGCAATATCTAACTCTCTCTTGAAAACATCTGGTGAATTGGTCTTCACTGCCTTCTGTGGCCGAGAATTCCACAGGTTCACTACACCCTGGGTTGACAACGTTTTCTCTCATCTCAGTCCTAAATAATTAGTCAGACTTGGCCATCCCTGAACAAAAACATGTTGTTTCTCTCAGATTAATCTTTATGTTTCTTAATAAAGATTATTACTGGTCCTTGGAATGGATTTCAATCATTTGTCCACCCACAAATTTGCCCAACTGGTTTGTAATTACCGTATTTTTCCTATACCTGTCTTTTATTTAACAATGGTAAAATGTTAGCAGTTTTCCAATCCTCTGGTACTTCTCCTGTCGCCAACAGGGTTAAAAATAATCAGAGCTTTGCTAAGTTCCACCTTCAATTTATGTAACACCTGAGATATATTTCACTAGGCAATGGTGATGTATTTATGTTCAAAGAATTTAAATCCAATACAATGGTTTTCCCATAAAATATTTTACACCCATTCCCGTTAATTACCACATCAGCATCACCCTCCTTTATTGTGAAAATGATTTTAAAAAATCACGTTGAACCATATTGATATCCTTCACATAGGGACCTTTTTGGTTCCTGATAAAGAGTCTTAGAGTCATACAGTGTGGTAACAGGCCCTTTGACCCAACTAGCCCACATGCGATCAAAAATCCCATCTACACCAGTCCCACTAGCCTGCATTTGGTTCATATCCCTTGAGTCCTTGAGACTCTTGAAAGGCGCCCATAAATAAAATTTATTATTATTATTATTATATACCATTTGTACTGAAAACAGCTTTCTACTGGAATTTAAAAAAAACATATTTAGTGGGCGGCACAGCACTAGAGAAGCGGGTTTGAACCTGACTCCAGGAACTGTCTGTGTGGTGTTTGCCCGTTCGCCCTGTGACTGAGTGAGTTTCACGGACTTGGTGGTCTGAAGCATCTGTTTCATGCTGTATCTCTAAACTAAATTTGTTCTTATCCTCAGTTACTCAGATTACTGGAGTATTTAATCAAACTTTTGGTTTCGAATTCTTAAGGGATTGGACAGGCTAGATGCAGGAAAAATGCTCCCGATGTTGGGGGAGTCCAGAACCAGGGGTCACAGTTTAAGAATAAGCGGTAGGCCATTGAGGACTGAGATGAGGGAAAACTTTTTCACCCAGAGTGTTGTGAATCTGCGGAATTCTCTGCCACAGAAGGCAGAGGAGGCCAATTCACTGGATGTATTCAAGAGTTAGATATAGCTCTTATGGCTAACGGAATCAAGGAATATGAGGAGAAAGCAGGAACGGAATACTGAATTTGGATGATCAGCCATGGTCATATTGAATGGCGGTGCTGGCTCGATGGGCCAAATGGCCTACTCCTGCACCTATTTTTCTATGTTTCTAAAAGTAATCGGTATTTCTATCATAGTTTAATCAAATATTACAACATTGCCCATTTGGCCTATGCTATTTACTATATGTTACTTTCCAAATGAGCAATTTATTTATCCTGAGCTCATTCTCCCTCTTGCTTTTAAAATTCTTCTTGCTTAAGATAACAATTTAATTCCCTTCAAAAGAATTTATGGATTCTTTCAAAAATGGTTTACATCAGACAGATCCACATTCTAACTAAGCTCTGTGTAAGGAATGTTTTCTAATCTTCTTTTTAATTCCCCTAGCCATTATCTTGCGTGTGTCTTTGTTATCAGCTTGCTGACCAGTGAAAACAATTTAGCTCTATTTATCTTATCATAACCTTTAAAAAATCTCGAAGACCTCCATTAGGTCAGTAAAACAGATCCGGTGCACATGTCTTCTCATGACTTTGGTAACCCCTCAATCCTGGTCATGAACATAGAAACATAGAAAAATAGGTGCAGGAGTAGGCCATTCAACCCTTCGAGCCAGCAATGCCATTCACTTTATATGCTGATCATCTCAATTCAGTACCCCGTTCCTGCTTTTCCCCCCATATCCCTTGATTCCTTTAGCCCTAGGAGCCAAATCTAACTTTCTCTTGAAAACATCCAGTGAATTGGCCTCCACTGCCTTCTGTGGCAGAGAATTCCACACATTCACAACCCTCTGGGTAAAAAAGTATTTCCTCATCCCTCAGTCCTAATTCCCTTATTCTTAAACTGTGACCCCTGGTTCTGGACTCCTCCAATATAGGGAACATTTTTCCTGCATCTAGCCTGTCCAATCGTTTAAGAATTGTATATGTTTCTATCAGATCCCCTTATTGGTTACATCCCAATAAGTTTGAGCAGCACTGTCAGCTCAGCTACTAATGGATCTTGCATGATACCATTTCCCCCAATTCATTGATCCTCAGTTTACACACTAACTTGGGGGAAACTGTTTCTAATCTCTTACCTCGACGGAGATGTGGCCTAACATGGAGGAGTTGGTGGCCTTTGCTGGAGACCGACTTCGAGAACTCCACTGCGGGGAGCCTACGGGACTTTAACATCGCGGAGCCCGCGATCCCTTTGTCAGGGATCGACCTCTGAGCTCCACTGCGGGTGCCTGCGGATTTTAACATCGGTCAGAGACCGATATTGGGAACTCCAAGCCGCAGGAGCTTCGGCCGCCTGGACGCGGGAACTTCGATCATCCCGATATGGGGGCTCCGACCCCCGGCTGCGGGAGCTCCAATCGCCTCGACTGCGAATGGTTCGACTGCCCCGACCCGTGGGGGAAAAATGAGGGAAGAAGATTAGACTTTATTGTCTTCCATCACAGTGAGGAATGTGTGAAATCCACTGTGGTGGATGTTTATGTTACCTTTTATGTAGTTGTGTGTCTTGTTGCTTTTTTCCATATGGCTGTATGGTAATTCGTATATCACTGGACCTTAACTGGTACACTTGACCTTTGAAACCTTTGAAACCTTTGAACCGGGGAGAAGTGAAAGTCTTAAGTTCAGTTCTATTCCAGTGACTTGGCCACAAACACTGAGGAGAAACTACAGCTGATATTGGCACCAACCATGTATCAGGTATGATGTCAAGCAGACGTCTTTTTAGACATAAAAATCACATTTTCTCTCTAATTTTCTCACGTTTGCAGGATGAGAGGTGATCTTATAAAATCATACATATAAAATCGTGAGACAAATAGATCGGGTAGATGCACAGAGTCTTTTGGACGGAGTAGGTGAATCGAGGACCAGAGGACTTAGGTTTAAGGTGAAGGGGAAAAGATTTAATGGAAATCTGAGGGGTAACCTTTTCATACAAAGGACGGTGGGTGAATGGAACGAGCTGCCAGAGGAGGTAGTTGAGGCTGGAACTATCCCAACGTTTAAGAAACAGTTAGACAGGTACATGGAAAGGACAGGTTTGGATGGATAAGGACCAAACACAGGCAGGTAGGACTAGTTGTTTAAGGAAGAAATGCAGATGCTGGAAAATCGAAGGTAGACAAAAAATGCTGGAGAAACTCAGCTGGTGAGGCAGCATCTATGGGGAGAAGGAATTGGCGATGTTTCGAGTCAGTCTGAAGAAGGGTCTCGACCCGAAACATCGCCAAATCCTTCTATCCATAAATGCTGCCTCACCCGTAGAGTTTCTCCAGCATTTTCGGTCTACCAGGTGGGACCAGTGTAGCTGGAAATGTTGGCCAGTGTGGGATAGTTGGGCCGAGGGGCCTATTTCCATGCTGTATGTCTCGAATACTATCTTGGTGCCATTCCAAAGAAATATAGAGGAATTATCCCTGATGCCTCTGACTATAATTATCCTCCACAACCTAACTAAAAACAGATTGCCTGATAAAATGCTCATCTGAAGCTTTTTCTTTCTTAGTGCCACGCATATGAAAATCGGTATTGTGGGGTGGAATGTGACTGTGACGATATCCAGACTGACTCGCACAGCTGCAGAATATCGATTCTGCATCTATGGCAATTGTGTGATTTCCACATCAAAGGTGGGTGGAAAGATATCATTTCCCACACAACACTCATCTAGGTCATGGCGTTCTGAGATGCTCCTGTGGTTAAATTGTCCCTGAGAAGTCCTGCTTTAAAGGGACCGCTGCCAAACTAGACCACAGCCTAGAATCGCGGACTACCTTGGGAAGGTTTTATTTCTTATCCACCGTCAAGCACAAACTCCACTCCGCCCATTGACCTGAACCCCCTCCTCACCACAGTCCCACACACTAATCTCACCCGCACCCTCCCCAGTCTAGACCTTAGACTGTAAGTATACAGCAGGGATACAAGCCTTTTGACCCACCGAGTCAGTGTGACCAGTGATCACCCCGTAACCTTGCACTATCCTACACACACTAGGGACAATTTACAATTTTTTTACCAAAGCCAACTAACCTGCAAACCTGTAATGTCTTTGGAATGTGGGAGGAAACCGGAGCACCCGGAGAAAACCCACACGGTCACAGGGAAACCGCAGAGTTAGCGCCCATAGTCAGGATCGAACCCTGGTCTCTGGCGCTGTAGTGGGCCTGTCCCACTTAGGTGATTTTTCAGCAGACTGCCGGCGACTGTCAAGTTGCCAGCAGTCGCCTGAAATACCGGGAACTGGAACGGTGACTGTCAGAGTGACACACACACACACACGCACACACACACACACACACACACACACACACACACACACACACACACACACACACACACACACACACACACACACACATCGCAAAGGCGGGGGCCAGGGCAAGTGGGGGAGCGCTCTCTGAAATTCACATGGTACAAAGCCAAGGTGATACAGACACACACCGCAATGAACAGGAAGATTGGCGCTGTAATTAAGACAGCTAGCACAGTGTACGGTGTCCTTTAAAAGAGGTGAGAAGGGAGAAGGGGGGGAGAGGGTGGGGGGGGAGAGGGGGGTAGAGGGGGGGAGAGAAGAGGGGGGTTGAGGAGAGGGGGGAGGGGAGGGGGATGGGAGGGAGTGAGAGGAGTGGGGGAGGGGAGGGGGGGAGAGGGGGGAGAGGGGGGGAGACGGGGGGCAGATGGGGGGGAGGAGGGGAGGAGGGGAGAGGGGGAGGAGAAGGAGTGGAGACAACTTTTAAGAAGCCTGACAACTTTTAATAAGCCAGAGATACACAGCTGTGAAGTTCGGCGGACATTTAACATTACCGGTCAGTTGTCCTTGGTTCTGAAAACTCCTGCTTATGTTTTTTTCCCCGAATGAGCCAATGAAAATGCGATTAACTAAAACTACATACGACTACCTCGACTACCCATAACTACATGGCGACCCCAGTACAACTGCCCCAACGACTCCAGGATTATCGATTATCTCCAATTTTTGGTCGCAGAAAACTTTTCAACATGTTGAAACATTTTCGGCGACCACACTGAGGCCGCGACTAGTTCCTAGAATGTGGGAACTTTTCGTGACCATGAAGGAGACTCACCGGAGACCATCAGCGAACATGTGGCGATCGTGTGGCGAGAGCAGAGTCTCCTGCACCCGCCTAAAAAAGTCGCCTAAGTGGGGACATGTCCATTAGCAGCAACTCTACCACTACGCCGCTGTGCTTCCTTCCCCTTGCCCCACTGTGCCACCCCGGTTGCTGTTGGCTTCTTCCAGCTTACTATACTGCTGGCATTCCCCTCAACGTGATCTTCCCTGCATTGAAAAAACAAAACTCCGATCATGTGAATGCTTCACAGAAGACCCCCACTCGGTCCGTGAAGGTGATGCTGATCCCTGTCCTTTTAATACTCTATCCCACTTCCACTCAGACCCCTCTGTCTTTGAGCGCAAGATTAAGAAACTTTGTTCCAAGTACACTTGGGATTCAATATTCAATGCAACTATTTCAGAGCCTTTATTGTTGGCAGGGGGTGGGAGGGGGGGTGGGAGGGGGGGGGGGGGGGGGGCGGCACAGTGGCAAGGCAGTAGACTTGCTGCCGGGAAGAAGAGGGAATGACTGGGGTGAAAAAGTGTCCTTGCTTACATTGGCTGCCCTCCTCAGGCAGCACGAAGTGTAGACAGAGGCAACAGGAGGGGGCGGAGGTTGGTTTGTTCAGTTTAGTTTAGTTTAGAGATACAGCGCGGAAACACGCCCTTCACCCCACCGAGTCCACACCGGCCAGTGATCCCCACACATTAACACTACCTCACACACACTAGGTACAATTTACAGTTATATCAAGCCAATTAACCTTCAAACCTGTACGCCTTTGGAGAGTGGGAGGAAACCGAACACCTCTGAGAAAATCCATGTGGTCACGTGGAGAAGGTACAAACTCCGTACTGACTGCACCCATAGTCAGGATTGAACCCGGGTCTCTGGCGCTGTAAGGCAGCAACTCTACCGCTGTGCCACCGTTGATTAACCTACCAACCTGCATGTCTTTGAGATGCGGTGGGGGGAACTGGTACTTCAAAAGGAAAGATCTAAGCAACAGTCCTTGGAGATGCTGCTGCCTTCTAAGAATGGATCTATTTTTTTGTATAATGCTTACAGAAATGTGGAGGTCCCCACAAAAATGTTTTGACCCACTCCCAGTTCCTATGTGGTTGTCCCCTGTATGACCTCCACCTACCCACCCTCCTCCTGGACCCGAGCGGAAGAAGAAAATGCTTGTGGTGGAAAACTTAGTTTACTTTAGGGATACAACCTGGAAACAGGTCCTTCAGGCCACCGAGTCCCCCCATTCATACTATTTCTACATGATCCCACTTTCTTATCCACTCCCTATACACCAGGGGCTATTTACAGTGGCCAATTAACATTCAAACCCACACGTGTTTGGGACATGGGAGTAAAACCACAGCACCCGGAGTAAACCCACATCGACACAGGGAGAACATGCAAACTCCACACAGACAGCTTCTGAAGTCATGATCGGACCTGGGTCTCTGGTGCTGCAAGGCTGCAGCTCTACCGCTGCGCCACCGTGCCGGTCCTCAGTGTGTGACTGCTCACCTGTGAGGCAGCAATTTTATCAGCTGTGTCAATGTGCCTTATATTCTACTGTGAATAGAAAAGCAGCCAAAAATGGTAGACCATCTGAGCTAGTTTCACCTGGAACCCTGCGAGAGTGATTCATGCCCACAGGTCAAGTACAGGGAGCCGTGCACGGCAGAGATGTGCCAAGGACTGCACTCACCCCAACCACAGACTGTTTACTCTCCTACCATCCGGGAGGCGCTACAGGTCTCTCCGTGGCCGGACCAGCAGGTCCAGGAACAGCTTCTTCCCTGCGGCTGTTACATTAATCAACACTGTACCTCGGTGACTGCCAACAACCCCCACCCCCCCCACTCCTCCCACCAGGAAAAAAAATACTATGACTGTATGCACGTAAATAGATTTATTTATTGCTCATATTCTATGTCGCTCTTCTAGGGAGATGCTAACTGCATTTCGTTGTCTCTGTACTGTACACTGCACAATGACTATAAAGTTGAATCTGAATCTGAATCTGATCTGAATCTGTAACAGGACCTAATTTCAGGAGTCAGGCTCAGACACATCCATGTGTAGGAAAGAACTTCTGATGCTGGTTTAAATCGAAGGTACTGTAGATGCAAAATGCTGGAGTAACTCAGCGGGCCAGGCAATATTTCTGGTGAAAAGGAATGGGTGACGTTTTGGGGATCTTGGCCTGAAACGTCACCCATTGCTTCTCTCCAGAGATGTTGTCTGTCCTGCTGAGTTACTCCAGCATTTTGTGTCTACCTTCATACACATCCATGCCTGAATTTATTAAGCGCCAGATCTCAGTTGGGATCGCTGCTTGATTTTGCGGGATGATTCAGATGATCCAATGTGGGCATTGTGCTGCATTGAACATAGAATTCCTTCCCCAGTTTTCTGAATGAACATCGATCGTGGTGTTCAGGGGCAATGGAGTGAGGATCACAAAAGTTAGCCATAGCCAGTTGACACATGGAAGGTAGAAAGCTTCACCTACAATCAAATCTCTTAGTACATTTATAACCTTCGGTTCACTCCCAAAACAAATGGTCCGGTGTCTTTCTTCCTCTCAGTATTTGCATCTGCTTTCTTGGTCAAGACTCATACAACTACATTGTGCTATAATATTCTGTATTGCAGCAACAGCAATAGTTAAACATGCCACCGGACCTGTGCATGCCACATGCAGAGGTGCATGGGATTCAAAGTTGTGCCACATGCACCGTGAAATGCCTTTGATGAATGATTTAACTCTTTTTAGTATAGTTTAGTTTATTGTCACGTGTACCGAGGTACAGTGAAAATCATTTGTTGCATGTTAATCAGTCAGCGGAAAGACAATACATGATTAGAATTGAGCCTTTCACAGTGTACAGATACATGATACACAGATACATGATGAAGGGAATAACATGAATAACGTTTGGTGAAAGATAAAGTCAAGTAAAGTCTGATCAAAGATAGTCCAAGGGTCTCCAATGAGGTAGATAGTAGCACGGGACTGCTCTCTAGTTGTGGGTAGGATGGTTCAGTTGCTCTTCCATTGTATGAAGCATTTCATGTTGTTTAATTTAGCAATACAGCATGGCCCACCAAGTCCACGCCGACCAGCGTTCCCGTACATTTAACACTATCTTACACACACTTGGGACAATTTGCAATGATGCCAAGCCTACAAACCTGTAGGTCTTTGGAGTGCGGGAGGAAACTGGAGATCCCGGAGAAAACCCACGCAGGTCACGGGGAGAATGTACAAACTCCGTACAGACAAGCACCCTGGGTTCGGATCGAACCAGTGTCTCTGGTGCCGTAAGGCAGCAACTCTACCGCTGCGCTACAATGCCATCCCAGCATAAAGAATATATCGCACATGATGGCACATTTGGGGATACATCAGATAAGGTAGCAAAGGAACTAATATAACCACACAATACAAATCATTGACAATACCTACTTCCAGCTGCAGCCACGAATCCAATGGAGCACAAGAATTCATTAAGTACAACATATGTAAGTAACCAAGGCTTTGCACGGAGAACTAGCCAGTGATAAATGTCAAGAGTGACAAGTGAAGAAAAACAGACACATTCCAGATCTATGCACTGAACGAAATGACATGTCTTCTAAAAGAAAATAATGTATGTCTGAAAAATTATTCTGATTGTGGAAACATCTTTAAATTAACTTTGGGGAAATAGGATCAATACACAGGTTATTGACAGGTGTCAGTCTAAGTAACTGATGAATTTCACTTTGAACATTGCTTTAATACTGATTTGTAAAAGATATTGTTTAATTGTGAGGAAATCATTTAAAAACTTAATTTGTTAATCGTGAATTTTGAACCCATTAAACATGAAATAATATAAAAGTTGCGAGAAAATAATTGGCAGCAAATATTCTCGATTTATTTGTGTTCAGTCAAGTGAGAAAGGTTCTTTAACAAAGTAGAGTAGAGCATCTTCCATACACAGGTCCACCACCGATTTTCCGGCACCATTGGTTCCAGAGCCTTTGTGGATTGTCCATTTTGCAGAGGTCACAGAGGTCACGGCCTGAGGGAGGAAGCGAGATACCAGCCGGCAAAGTCAGGCGCGGAGGTGGGAATAAGTCTGCCGGTGCCAGCCGAGCCGGAGTTCTGGAGCCCTGGCCGCAGGTGGCAAATTCGACCGGTCGATCAGCAGCAGAAGTTGACTATGGGAACGTATCGGATGGCTCCGGCCAGCCTGGAGTTCCAGAACCCTGGCCACGGGGGCAAATGCAACCCTCCTATCGGCGCGGAAGTCCCGATGAGGTTCAGATCGGCTGCCTCATCCAGTCTAGATGCCACACTCTCAGGGGACTTCTGGAGGGCGGGGGGAGGGGGATTTTGTCTGGATTAAAGGAGGTGCTAGACCACCAGTTGTCGTGAAAGGTGGTGGTGGACCGGTAATATCAAATAATTACTTGGAATAACTTTGCAAATTGTTATAGACCCTGAAAAGCGAATATGCTTAAAGGGCCTGTCCCACGAGCATGCGACTGCATGCGGCGAGCACGACCAAACCGGAAGCGGGGGCCGCGTGGAGGTCGAGTGATCCCCGTACAGGGCCTGTCCCACCAGCATGCGCCTGCATGTGGCAAGCACGACCAAACCGGAAGCTGGGGCCGCGCGGAGGTCGAGTAATCCCGTACGAGTTGACGTGAAGTTCGAGCGAAGTCTGCGGGAAGTTCGCGCTAGGCGTACGCCATCAAGACGCTGCGTACGGCGTTGAGACGGTGCGTACGCCCGTCGAGGCGCTGCGTACGGCATCAATGCGGCTGCGGGCCGGCAGGCCGTTGCCGCGCGGAATTTTTGGACAGTGTCAGTTTTTCGGAGCCCCGCGCGATGTCAGGACCAGCTCCGCACAACTCCACAACTCCATACGCCTCGAAGTGGGACCGTACGGCTCAAACAACCACGTTAGGTCGCGCTTGCCGCATGCAGTCGCATGCTCGTGGGACAGGCCCTTAAAGTAGTTAGAAATGAGTACATGTAGATGTATAGCTGGACTCCTATGTGCTGACCATTAAATAGTTTTCTCTTGATTAGTTACATCAGTGCTGTGCAGGTAACTCTTGCCTGTTTGTGCCTGTGGTGCCAAGGCTTCCATTGTGATCCTCATGATAATCACAGGATGTAAGTTCTTGTTCATGTATGAATACCATTCACTTGTATATATCATCCTATGCTTATTGATGTCAGGACACTACAGATGCACAAAACTCAAAGTGCTGGAGAAACTCAGCAGGCCAGGCAGAATCTATGGAGGGAATGAGCAGATGATGTTTGAAGAAGGGTCCCAGCCCAAAATGTCGGCTTTCCATGGGTTGAGAGGAAAAATAGATAGAATGGTGTAACAGACTTGATGGGTTGGTACTGCTCCAATGTCTTATGATCTTATGAACATAGTGACACAGCTAATAAAGGTGCTGTGCCACAACTCCAGTGGTTTGATCCTGGCCTCTGGTGCAGTCTGTGTGGAGTTTGCAGGTTCTACCTGTTTCTCCCACATGTACAGCTCTTTCGCACCTCAAAGAAATCTAGCTTGTTAACTGCATTGGCCATTGTAAATTCGCCAGAGTGTGTGGACGAGTGATAGAATGTGGGTTGGATGGATGGACATGTGGACAGAATAAAATGGATGGATATGTGGAGAGAATAAAATAATCATGGGAATTGAGGGTTCTCGATCGTCATCACAGACACAGTGGGTCATGGGCCTGCAACATGGAGTAAAACAGATAGAGCTATTCTTGTCATTTGCTGCAGAGCCACCACAATGCCCCAGATGAGTCTCTCACCAAGATAATCCTCTCAGTTTGTGGATTGGAGCTGTTGCTAAAAAGTGTCCTTCACACAGCTAGGGTCTTTCTACTTTGGTTTTGGGAGGTTCCCGGAGGTTTTTGTCAGTCTCCCTACCTGCTTCCACTACCTGCAACCTCCGGCAACCACCTGCAACCTCCGGGAACCGCACGGAAACCTTGGGCGGGGCGCAAAGTCTCCAGAGGTTTCCGTTCAGGTTTCCTAATGCCCCCGTCCCACTTAAGAAACCTGAACGGAAACCTCTGGATACTTTGTGCCCCACCCAAAGTTTCCGTGCAGTTCCTGGAGGTTGCAGGTAGGGAGACTGACAAAAACCTCCGGGAACTGCACGGAAACCTTGGGTGGGGCGCAAAGCCTCCAGAGGTTTCCGTTCAGGTTTCCTAAGTGGGACAGGGGCATAAGTGGGACAGGGGCATAAGGAGTAAGCCATTTAGAACGGAGATGAGGAAACACTTTTTCTCACAGAGAGTGGTGAGTCTGTGGAATTCTCTGCCTCAGAGGGTGGTGGAGGCAGGTTCTCTGGTTGCTTTCAAGAGAGAGCTAGATAGGGCTTTTAAAAATAGTGGAGTTAGGGGATATGGGGAGAAGGCAGGAACGGGGTACTGATTGGGGATGATCAGCCATGATCATATTGAATGGCAGTGCTGGCTCGAAGGGCCGAATGGCCTACTCCTGCACCTATTGTCTATTGCCTATAATGTCTACTTCCCTCAATGGAGTTTCAGTACCTGTCCATTGCTTGGTTCTTGGTTCACCCAGAAATAGACCACTGGCATCTGGTGCATTGGAAGGGATCCAGGGACGTTGATGATAACAGAGCTCTCGACTTCATTCCTGAATGCAAGCCCAATGGAAGTCTGGTCCCAGTGGCTCCGTACAAAACAAGCAAGCGCTGACCTTTCTTCAGATGTTAGCATTTGTGCTCTGATAATGGTTCTTTGGCAATGCCCCCCCCCCCCCCCACCCTCCCTGTAGCCAGCCACCTCACGCTGCTGCAATGTGATGCAGTGTCATCAGGATTCTCGGACCAGAACTGCACATAATCAACATCTCCGCTGTTTATTGCCATAAACACAGATGGCCTTCTCTCAACTTGGCTGCAGCCAACATGGAAAAGTGCAAGGCCACATGCTTCCTGTAATCATTTGTATTCTTTGCAATTTTCATTTGACCAGTTGTTTTGCTTATTAGATATTTTTATCATCATGGACTCTAGTGTTTATCTTTAAATGTAATGTGCACTGGGGTTTGGATAGTTGGAACAACACCTGGTACGCTTTTAGACACAAATGCTGGAGTAACTCAGCGGGACAGGCAGCATCTCTGGAGAGAAGGAATGGGTATCGTTTCGGTTCGAGACCCTTCTTTAGACTGATGTCTGGGGAAAGGGAAATACATTGATATGGAAGTGTCAGGTGTTAAGAGAGCACAAAGGGAATGGAGATCAAGGAACGTGTAGAAGAGGTCATTGTTAGCTGGGAGAAGGTAACAACGAAGCAAACAGAGATAATAAATATTGTCGGAGACAGTACGACTGGTCAGAGAACTGGGAAGGGGGAGGGATGGAGAGGGAGGGAAAGCATGGGTTATTTGAAGTTAGAGAAGTCAATTTTCATACCGCTGGGGTGTAAGCTGCCCTAACGAAATATGAGGAGCTGTTCCCCAATTTGTGCCGGGCCTCACTCTGACAGTGGAGGAGGCCCAGGACAGAAAGGTCAGTGTGGGAATTGGGAAGGGGTGTGTTTAGCAACTGGGAGTTCAGGTAGGATAATGCGGTCTGAGCGGAGGTGTTCAGCATACTCTTTTCGTGTATGCATCACCTTTAGCCTTTACTGAATGTATGTATACGACACCATTTGTATTCCAGAGATAAACCTGTTTGTATAAAAGAAAAAAAAGTTCCAGATAATTTTTTTAGCACAATGCTACTGTAATTGTGCACAAAAAAGAAATGACGTGCCTCTGGTAAACATGTTGATATTGAACAATATATTTTTGAACCATTAGAGTCATAGAGTGATACAGTGTGGAAACAGGCCCATCGGCCCATTTTGCCCTCACCGGCCAACATGTCCCAGATACACTAGTCCCACCTGCCTGCATTTGGTCCACATCCCTCAAAACCTGTCCTTATTAGGTGATCTATTAATGTTGGTGAAGTAGACTTGGGGACCTGGGATCAGCCACTATCTTAATGAACGGCCAAAACAATTTGAGGAACCATAGATAGATACAAAAAGTTGGAGTAACTCAGCGGGTCAGACAGCATCTCTGGAGAAAAGAAATAGGTGACATTTCGCGCCAGGACCCTTCCACAGACAGAGTCAGGAAAAAGGGAAACGGGAGACATAAACAGTGATGTAGAGAGATATAGAAGAAATGAATGCATACAAAAGAACCATGGACCACTGCTGTGTCTGTTTGGCACGTTTTTCATTAAATACCTAATCATGATTTTTAAACACACTTCAGACAGCAATGGCACTGTTACTGGTAAAGTCGCAAATGTAGCAATGTAGTGTTGATAGAAAATGAAATAGAAAATGCTCAGCAGATCAGGCTGCAGCTATGATAAAAGAAACTAAAGTTAAAGTAAAATCAGATTTTCATTTTCCTTTGAAATTAACACTAGGTCCGAAATTTATAGCTGAAGCCACTTGTTTTTTTATTTTCAAAGGTAAAGTATTCTGCTTGATATGTTGGTTTAGGTTTAGATTTATTAATGTAACATTTCCCGAGGTAGAGTGAGAAGGCGTGTTCGGCATGCTGTCCAATTAGATCGTGTATGCAATATATAAACACAATGAAGCCAAACTCATTTACAATAGATGGAGCAAAGGAGAAGATACAGAGGGCAGAAAAGGAATATGATTAGCTCAACAACAGAAATGATCATTCCATCCAAAGATTCTGCCATCAAGAATTAAGTATAATCAAAATAATTCATTCAATAAAAGGATCGATTCTTATTTAATTATTGTTGTAAAATTCATCAGGTAAATGGAATTCATAATTAATTATAAAATATGAAAGCATATGTACCTAGGTTATTTGGAAAATACAGAAATGTGTTTGGACGTAGCCCCTTAAGCTAAATTCAACCCACAATATGCATGTATCTGTCACCTTTGACATAGTAAACTGTACAAATGTTTATGATTTTGCAAAGCAGAACATGTTTCGACGCACTTGGATTGTTTTTTACTGCTATGTTGAAGCTCAGAGTAGAAACTCATACACAAGTCCGATCATTTCACATTTTCATTCTAGTAAAATGATTTCCTTTTTATTAAGTCATGAAATTTTGAAAATGACTATTTGTCAAACTATGACTATCTCACATCCACATGATATGCAGCATGGCGGTGCAGCGGTAGAGTTGCTGCCTAATGCCCCTGTCCCACTTAGGAAACCCGAACGGAAACCTCTGGAGACTTTGCGCCCCACCCAAGGTTTCCATGCGGTTCCCGGAGGTTGCAGGTGGTTGCCGGAGGTTGCAGGTAGTGGAAGCAGGTAGGGAGACTGACAAAAACCTCCGGGAACCGCACGGAAACCTTGGGTTGGGCACAAAGTCCCCAGAGGTTTCCGTTCAGGTTTCCTAAGTGGGACAGGGGCATTTACAGCACCAGAGTTTGATCCTGACTGCGTGTGCTGTCTATATGGAGTTTTTACATTCTCTCCATGACCTGCACGAGTTTTCTCCGATATCTTCGGTTTCCTCCCACACTCCAAAGATGTACAGGTTTCTAGGCTAATAGGCTTGGTATGAATGTAAATTGTCCCTAGTGTGTATAGGATAGTGTTAGTGTGAATGATTCTTGGTCGGTGCGAACTTGGTGGTCTGAAAGGCCTGTTTCCGCGCTGTATCTCTAAACTAAACTAAACTAAATTGCTGAAAGTAGTCCATTATGAAATGCAAAGAATGGAGCTTTGGATCTACAACATTGATCTTGTGTAGTGGGAATAACAACCAACAATATTGAGAATAAACATTTAATGGGAACTTATCTATGTGTGCCCCTCTAAAACGTTTTGTTCTGAGTCAAACAGAGAAAGAGTCATGCAGATATACTGCATAGGAACTTTCCATTTGGCCTAACTTGTCTGTGCCATCCAAGTGGCCTAACCAAGTTCATCCCTCTTGCCTGTGCCTAGCCCATAATCATTCCAACTTTTCCTATCCACGTTCCCGTCTAATTGTCTTTTCAATGTTATAATTGTACCTACCTCTACCACTTCCTCTGACAGTCATTCCATATATGCACCACCTTCCGTGTGAAAAAGTTGCCCTTCAGGTCCCTTTTCAAATCTTCCCTCTCTCACCTTAGATGTAAACCCTCTAGTGTTAGATTCCCCTACCCTGGAGAGAAGACTGTGTCCATTGACCTTATCTATGCCCCTCAAGGTTTCATGTACCTCTGTAAGGTCACCTGAAGTCTCCTACTCTCCAGGGGGTAAAAAAAGACCCAACTTATCCAGCCTCTCCTTATAACTCAAACCCTCCAGACCCAGTAATATCTTGGTAGATCCTTTTTGCACCCCTTCTAGTTTGGTGACTTTCTTCCTATAAGAGAGTGGCCAGAACTGTACACAGCATTCCAAATGTTTCATTTCTTAATAATAAGAGACTTGTGGGCTATGGGAATAGTGCTGTTGAAGCCATCAGCCATGATCTTTATGCATGGCAGAGTTGGCGTAAAGAGCCAAACGGCTGACTCATATTTGTTGCCTTCAAGGCCAACACTTACAGATTGACAGTCAATGTTTTGTGCCATGAATTGTGCAGTGGAGCTTATCATTTTCATTTAAATTGTGGAAGATATAACAAAGAATATACAAAATGATAATTGGCCTGATCCCTGGAACAATATGTCCTTACACATCACAAAGAGGAGAGGAGCTATCTTCTTTGGACCCCAAGGAGTCTGTAACCTGCTCGAGATGAAAGTCTAGTTTTGTTTTGTTTAGTTTAGAGATACAGCACGGAAACAGGCCCTTCGACCCCTCGGCCCACCGGGTCTGCGCCCACCAGCATTCCCAGCATATTAACTACTATCCTACGCGCACAAGGTACGATTTACATTTATAGAAAGCCAATTAACCTACAAACCTGTACGTCTTTGGAGTGTGGGAGGAAACCGAAGATATCGGAGAAAACCCATGCAGTCATAGAAACATAGAAACATAGAAAATAGGTGCAGGAGGAGGCCATTCGGCCCTTTGAGCCAGCACCGCCATTCATTGTGATCATGGCTGATCGTCCCCAGTCAATAACCCGTGCCTGCCTTCTCCCCATATCCCTTGACTCCACTAGCCCCTAGAACTCTATCTAACACTTTCTCAAATCCATCCAGTGATTTGGCCTCCACTGCCCTCTGTGGCAGGGAATTCCACAAATTGGCAGGGAAATCCAGTCACAGCGAGAACGCACAAACTCCATACAGACAACACCCGTAGTCGGGATCGAACCCGGGCCTCTGGTGCTGAAAGCACTGTCGGGCAGCAACTGTGCCACTGCAGCACTGTGTCGCCCGTTAGTGTCATACAAGTTTAATCAAGATAGAAATAGTCTACCTTTAGGACATCCCAGCAAAGAATTACAGCGACAGGGAGGTAGCTGCATTGTTGGACACTCCACGATTGTCTACAAGACCCATGGCTTCTTTGTCAGTATTTATCTGCAGGCAGTGAAGAAAGCGAATGGTATGTTAGCATTCATAGCAAAAGGATTTGAGTATAGGAGCAGGGAGGTTCTACTGCAGTTGTACAGGGTCTTGGTGAGACCACACCTGGAGTATTGCGCACAGTTTATGTCTCCTAATCTGAGGAAAGACATTCTTGCCATAGAGGGAGTACAGAGAAGGTTCACCAGACTGATTCCTGGGATGTCAGGACTTTCATATGAAGAAAGACTGGATAGACTCGGCTTGTACTCGCTAGAATTTAGAAGATTGAGGGGGGATCTTATAGAAACTTACAAAATTCTTAAGGGGTTGGACAGGCTGGATGCAGGAAGATTGTTCCCGATGTTGGGGAAGTCCAGAACAAGGGGTCACAGTTTAAGGATAAGGGGGAAATCTTTTAGGACCGAGATGAGAAAAACATTTTTCACACGGAGGGTAGTGAATTTCTGGAATTCTCTGCCACAGAAGGTAGTTGAGGCCAGTTCATTGGCTATATTTAAGAGGGAGTTAGATGTGGCCCTTGTGGCTAAAGGGATCAGGGGGTATGGAGAGAAGGCAGGTACAGGATACTGAGTTGGATGATCAGCCATGATCATATTGAATGGCGGTGCAGGCTCGAAGGGCCGAATGGCCTACTCCTGCACCTATTTTCTATGTTTCTATGTTTCTATTATCTTATGGTCTTAAAATGCACGCAGTGTGTGTGCTGCATGTCAAATTTATAATGTTTTCCAATGGCAACCTCCCAGGCCATTCAATGTCCATATAAATAAAAACCCATATCGACCGCAAACAAACGAACATTTTTCTTTGGAACAAGCTTTGTTTTAGTTCCCATTTCTACTGTTGGATTTAAAAAACAATATTATATCACTATGGCCAAGGGAATGGTGCTCCTTGTGAAGCTTTAAATCAGAACTAAAAAAACTCCTGTGTCCTTTCATAATTAATCCAAAAGCCAAGATTGCAGCAGCAGAATAAAACAGTATGCTTTTGTCCTTGTCTAACCCTTCTCTCTTTCCATGTTTGCTTAGCTTCTGCAGCTAAATGAAAATACTTTGGAGGGACTGGACTGGTGCCTCTAGTAGTTAACCCTTCTGCATATCAACCTTATACCAAAGCTTAGAGAAACTGCCTCAAGTTTGGTCATGTTTATGACTTCTGGTCATCTTATTAACTGGTTTTGTTAAAGAACAAGCGGTTGACTCAGAGAAAAAAACAAGACACAAAGTGCTGGAGTAACTCTGCGGGTCAGGCAGCTTCTCTGGAGAACATGGATAGGTATTGTTACAGGTCGGGACTCTTCTTCATACTCAGCCTTCTACCTAATATTAAAAGCAATCGAACTTGTTGGAGCTCCCTGGCTGTTTAATGAAGAAATGCTCTATGTTTTGGGATACTAAACTAGTCTCAAAATCCCTCCTAAGGCCACCTGGGCTCAACACCTCAGATACAGTGAGCGGATAAAATAGCACCCCGGAAATACATTTCTGTTGACTGTATTAAACTGTAATTAAATTGTATTATCAAGAGAAAAATGTTATACACTACCACCAAAATTCATTCCACCAAAGTTAGAATGATTTCCAGTTTCTTCCCAGCTGTTATTAGGTAACTGAACCATCTAACCAACAACTAGAGATCGATCCTGAACTACTATCTACCGTTTTGAAGATCCTTGGACTATCTTTAATCGGACTTTACTGGGCTTTATCTTACACTAAATGTTATTCCCTTTATCATGTAACTGTACACGGTGGACAGCTCGATTGTAATCATGCCTAGTCTTTCCGCTGACTGGTTAGCATTGGATACCTCGGTACATAGAAACATAGAAACATAGAAAATAGGTGCAGGAGTAGGCCATTCGGCCCTTCAAGCCTGCACCACCATTCAATATAATAATAATAATAACGGATGGGATTTATATAGCGCCTTTCTAATACTCAAGGCGCTTTACATCGCATTATTCATTCACTCCTCAGTCACACTCGGTGGTGGTAAGCTACTTCTGTAGCCACAGCTGCCCTGGGGCAGACTGACGGAATCGTGGCTGCCATTCTGCGCCTACGGCCCCTCCGACCACCACCAATCACTCACACACATTCACACACAGTCACACACAGGCAAAGGTGGGTGAAGTGTCTTGCCCAAGGACACAACGACAGTATGCACTCCAAGCGGGATTCGAACCGGCCACCTTCCGGTCGCCAGCCGAACACTTAGCCCATTGTGCCATCTGTCGTCCCCTGGGATTTATATAGCGCCTTTCTAATACTCAAGGCGCTTTACATCGCATTATTCATTCACTCCTCAGTCACACTCGGTGGTGGTAAGCTACTTCTGTAGCCACAGCTGCCCTGGGGCAGACTGACGGAATCGTGGCTGCCATTCTGCGCCTACGGCCCCTCCGACCACCACCAATCACTCACACACATTCACACACAGTCACACACAGGCAAAGGTGGGTGAAGTGTCTTGCCCAAGGACACAACGACAGTATGCACTCCAAGCGGGATTCGAACCGGCCACCTTCCGGTCGCCAGCCGAACACTTAGCCCATTGTGCCATCTGTCGTCCCCTGATGTCATGGCTGATCATCCAACTCAGTATCCTGTACCTGCCTTCTCTCCATACCCCCTGATCCCTTTAGCCACAAGGGCCACATCTACCTCCCTCTTAAATCTAGCCAATGAACTGGCCTCAACTACCTTCTGTGGCAGAGAATTCCACAGATTCACCACTCTCTGTGTAAAAAATGATTTTCTCATCTCGGTCCTAAAAGACTTCCCTCTTATCCTTAAACTGTGACCCCTTGTTCTGGACTTCCCCAACATCGGGAATAATCTTCCTGCATCTAGCCTGTCCAACCCCTTAAGAATTTTGTAAGTTTCTATAAGATCCCCCCTCAATCTTCTAAATTCTAGCGTGTACAAGCCGAGTCTATCCAGTCTTTCTTCATATGAAAGTCCTGCCATCCCAGGAATCAGTCTGGTGAACCTTCTCTGTACTTCCTCTATGGCAAGAATGTCTTTTCTCAGATTAGGAGACTAAACTGTACACAATACTCCAGGTGTGGTCTCACCAAGACCCTGTACAACTGCAGTAGAACCTCCCTACTCTTATACTCCCTACTCTTATACTTATAAAAATAAATAAATAAAAAATAAATAAAAATAAATAAATTTATTATTATTATACTCAAATCATTTTGCTATGAATCTTAAACTCAAATCCTTTTGCCAAAATATGTGACAATTAACTAATCTAAACTAAACTAAACTAAACTACTATTATTCAATGAACCTTGCTTCAACTGCAGAGTCATGTTGCACCTCCCTTTCCTCATATTCCTACAACTAATTTTCATTATCGATATCCCTCTTGGAATGTTTATCCATTGCCCTTTCAGCCCGATAGCTTGCTGGCTATATTCTGCATTAAAAAGCTTTGCCTTACTTTTCCCCCAAATTCCGCCTAAAATGATGGGCTTAGCTCAGTGCCGAGGCTGATCGAACCGCTGTGTCACGGCGCTATAGACCCGGTTTCAATCCCAACCTCGGGTGCTGTCTATGTGGAGTTTACACGTTCTCTCTGTGACTGTGTGAGCTTCCTCCAGATGTTCCAGTTTCCTCCCACAATCTTAGGATAAGCGGGGTTGTGGGTTAATTAGCCTCTGTAATATGGAACTAGAGTGAAAAGGTGGTCAACGTGGACTCAGTGGACCAAAGAGCCTGTTTCCATGCTGTAGCTCGAACTAAACAAATCATGTGTGCACTTGGTCTATCTACTATTTATCCTATCACAATCCTTCACATTCCAGCTCGACTCTACTAAATGTCCCCTTAAATTTCTTTCCTGCATGGACATGCTCTCCAGTCTAAACCCATAGCTGAAATCGCTGATTCCTGGAACTATTCTCGTAAATTTCTTCTGCACCCACGTCCACACATTTCTCAGAGTCTGGTGGCTTGAAATCGAGATAATGTTCCAGTTATGGCCTAACCAGAGCTTTGTACATGTTGAGTATCATGTGCTTGCTTTTGTAGTCTATGACATTATTGTTTGGATTGATGTGCTTTGCCACTCCATGTTCAGAGATGATGTACACATGCAAGCATATGCCAGCTTTGAACTAGATGACTGGCGGGATAGGATCGAGCTTAGTTTATGTTCATAAGTTGTCGGAGCAGAATGAGGCCATTCTGCCCATCAGGTCAACTCCCACTGATCTATCTTTCCCTCTCAACCCCATTCTTCTGCCTTCTCCCCATAACCCATGACACCCTTACTAATCAAGAACCTATCAATCTCCACCATTGACTTGGCCTCCACAGCCTTCTGTGGCAATGAATTCCACAGATTCACCCCCTCTGACTAAAGAAATTCCTCCTCATCATCTTTCTAAAGGTACGTCCTTTTACTCTGAGGCTATGATCTCTGGTCCTAGATTCTCACACTAGTGGAAACATCCTCTCCACAACCACTCTATCCAGGCCTTGCACTTTTCGCTAAGTTTCAATGAGGGTGCCGCTCATCCTTCTAAACCCTAGTGAGTACAGGCCCGGTGATGTTAAATGTTGGGAGCTTGTGTGGACACAGCATGTCTGTTCTCACTGCTGCGCTGAAACGAAGGAATCACAGCTCTGTGGTGCCCAAGTGATTCATAAGGCTATACAATGAAAATAAGTACCTTTAGAAGAAAAGAGGAAAGTTATTTTGAGGTGGGAAAAGTTACATTTAGGGAGGATTTTTTCTTTTTGAAATATAAATGATCAGAGTTGAAAGCAGCTCAAGGTGACAGTTTTATATCATTGCTCAAAAAAAGATCTTTTCATTCGTTTAGTTTAAAGATACAGTGCGGAAACAGGTCCTTCAGCCCATCCAGTCCGTGCCGACCAGCAATCCTACACACTAAGGGCAATTTGCCAATAACCGACAAATCTTGGGTGGAAACTGGAGCACCTGGAGAAAACCCACGCAGTCACAGGGAGAACGTACAAATTCCGTACAGATAGCACCCGTGGTTAGGATTGAACCTGTGTCTCTGGTGCTGTAAGGCAGCAACTTTACCGCCACACCACTGTGCCACCGTACATACAATACAATACAATTCAATTTATTGTCATTTGGACCCCTTGAGGTCCAAACGAAATGCCGTTTCTGCAGCCATACATTACAAACAAATAGACCCAAGACACAACATAATTTACATAAACATCCATCACATTGCTGTGATGGAAGGCCAAAAAAACTTCTCTCTCCACTGCACTCTCCCCCCCGATGTCAGAGTCAAAGTCAAAGTCAAAGCCCCCGGCGGGCGATGGCGAATTGTCCCGTGGCCATTAAGCCACGCCGGGTAATGCAAGGTCGCACACCGGGTCTTGATGTTAGAGCCCCCGGCGTGCGCTCGCAGAGACCCGCCGCCATTCCAAGCCGCGCGGGGCGGTGGTGTAAGGCCCCGCTCCAGGAGCTCTTCAACCCCGCAACTCGGGCGGGAGAAGTCGCCGTTGCGGAAGCCCCGAAAAGCGATCTCCCTCCAGGGACCCGCGGGCTCCCGGTGCCGTCCGCCAAACCCGCAGTTGCAGCCACCGAATCTCCGGGGGTCGGGCCGCAGCAGCGTCCACCACAGCTCCACCCGCTCTGGACTCGGCCAGCTCCGCGACGGTGAGGTGAGTGTCGGCACTGGAGCCCCCGGTCTTCCTGTTGGAGGCCGCTCCTCGTTGCAGCCCCAACGACAACGGAGACCCGACAAAGAAAAGGTCGGGTCTCCCGTGCAGGGAGAGATTTAAAAGTTACCCCCAACCCCCCCACACACATACCCCAACAAAAATAACAAAAACTACATAAAAACATAGACATAAAATAATAAAAACGCAGACGGACTGCAGAGGCCGCTGCTGACGAGAGCCGCGCCGCCTACCGCCGCCTACCGCCATGTGGACTTCATGAACAATTACTTTGTGGAAAATTACTTCACATTCTTGTTACTTTATTATGAGTGAAGGATGAGAGGTGATCTTATTGAAACATACAAGATTATTAAGGATTTGGACACTATTTAAGAATAAGGTGGTAAGCCATTTAGAACGCAGACGAGGAAACACTTTTTCACACAGAGAGTTGTGAGTCTATGGAATTCTCTGCCTCAGAGGGCAGTGGAGGCCGGTTCTCTGGATACTTTCAAGAGAGAGCTAGATGGGGCTCTTAAAGATAGCAGAGTAAGGGGATATGGGGAGAAGGCAGGAACAGGGTACTACTGATTGGGGATGATCAACCATGATCACATTGAATGGCGGTGCTGGCTCGAAGGGCCGAATGGCCTACTCCTGCACTTATTGTCTATTGTCTATTGAGTGGTGGGAAAGCAAAATCTAAAAACTCATGGCATGCTAGAATCAAATAGCAAAGATTAATTTATGGGAAACCTGAATGACTTGATGCCATTTTTCCCCCCCTTTTTCCTTCCGCCCACAATATGTAAAAGAATATGTGATTCTGTTCCATTCTGTTTGTAGTTTGTTTGTTTGTTTGTCTTTTTGCACAAAGTCCGCGAGCATTGCCACTTTTCATTTCACTGCACATCTCGTATGTGTATGTGATGAATAAACTTGACTTGACTTGATGTGGGAGATTTTGAGAAGATCTAGTTTATGCGAGCATAGATGTACGTAGTAGATAGAACATGGTAATTCTTACTATGTGATTTCTATGTAGTTTCATGCAATTGATTATCGTGATCATTTTCATCAATAGCACCCCATGAATGATCAATGCCAATCCCCAATTAACAGGAAACCTGACACCTACTCGCATCATAAAAGATGAAACTGTCAACAAACTGGTCTCTTTAAAGGCCGGCATATTTGAAACATCTGTGCCACCTGTTAGCTTGTACTCCACGAGGTGTTCCATGGTAAAGTGATGCATTGCGTTTGGCCTTGTTCATATAGATTTCTTGAGGAGAATCATGACTTATTGCTGGCTTTTGTTCCCAGTAACAGGTGCATCTTTTTCTAATACCAAACACCTGTGAATTTGAGCAGTGCATTTTGCACTTCATGTCAGTACCCGATATTATTAAGAAAGAAGTCAATAAACTCATAAGTAGTCAGATGTAGCCATCAAAAGCCCCCACCCCCCCCCCCCCCCTCCCCCACGATCAAAGCTGGTTGTTTAAGCTGCGAGGACAATGACTGAAGACAGTTTAAATAATGGCTCATTCAGGCTGGCCCGAATGTTTGCCCCATTGCGGGTTGACAGGAGATGCAGGTGGACATTTAAACGTGTGTGGGAATGTGCGTTCAAGCAGCTGGCACCAAACACGCAGCAGCAAGGAGGCAGATCTTCCCAACCTGCAACTAAAAATAATTTCAGCCGGTTAAATCTTCAGCCATTGAGTGACCCTGTATCAGTGTTGGAACAAAAGCATCCAATCCTCCCACTTTTAACATGAAAGCAGAAATGCAACATATTTGCAACGTGAATCACAAGTGATGGAATTTTAATGTGAGTTAATCAGTTAGAAATTTAGTTAATTTAACAGTGTAATCAGAAACCATGTATACAAGGCAATAAATGATATACAAGAAAAAAAAACATTTATGCTTGTCAACATTTTTTGAATAATTTACATGTAAGTTTTCTAAACCCATTCCTTGGTGTGTTTATCTTATTTGAATACATCTGTTGCATTGCAACTCTGAGGTTATTTTGCAAAATTAATTCATTATCTGGGGCTATATCTTCACAGCCATCGCCTTGTTCCAGCTTTGCTAAAATAATCTACATGACAGTTTGAGATAAATCTTGATAGTAATTCTGTCACTTGCAATTTAATGAAGTCACAAGATGGATGGATGTAAGCATTTAAACTGAAGAATGTTAAAAAAAAAAAAAAGAGCAGTTGCTCAGTTTCACAATCAACAATTAAGATTTCATGCTTTTAAGACCCTTGAGTGAAGAACTGGTAAATGTTTTTAAGGTAAAATGAATTTCAAAAAAGATATAAGAGCATCAAGAACAAAATACTTTACTGGTTGGCACCAAATAGTGTGTATCTGCCAAGTTCTTCACATTGCAGCAACATAACTTATAAACCAAGCATCATTCCAGATTTTTTAACTGATTAAAATAAAAAATATATTGATCTTCAAGATGACCATGTGAGTTCTCAAATGTACTGAATGTGCTGGTCTAATCATATCCCATCTGAATTTAGTTGTTATCCTTCCTTCATCCTGCAAGATGCACAAAATAGTTTGTGAGTTCTCATTTATTTAACCGAACCACTCTCAAGAAGGTTTTAGGTATTGCAAAAGTTACATTTTCCCCTCTCCCTGCTACTGGATTTTAATCCATCCACATAAAAGTTGCATACTATGGTTCTTGGTGTTCTTATATATTTTTTGAAATTAATTTTACCTTAAAACATTTACTAGTTCTTCACTTAAGGGTCTTAAAAGCATGGAATCTTAATTGTTGATTGTGATACTGAGCAACTGCTCATTTTTTTTTAACATTCTTCAGTTTTAATGCTTACAGCCATCAGTAGTAATCAGTAATATTTGGCCCCTCATAAGAACTGCTTTTTATGTTGGTAACATAGCAAGATAAATCCACCATGAGTCTTTGATCTCGTTCAGCCATGAATTGATTAAGATGTAAATTACCAGACCATTGTCTTGTATTGTTTTAGTAGCCGCTTGCAGAATGAGTGGTGTTCGAGCTGTATTGTCAACATGTTCCCAGTTCCGACCTGTTTGAAACTACCAAGGAATTGTGCACCATTCGACTGTGCGGTGCATGTCATCCCTCATCATATCTCCCAGCAAGGGATAGCAAATTGTATTAGCATATCTTTGTTCTAATTAGACCATGGCAGACATGCTGTCACCACATACTGGTATACACCAGCTGACCAAGAGACGCTCAGAACAACATCTCTTCCTGCAGAGAAGCATTTATGTGGAGAACTGGAGAGGTGGATAGACTCTCAGAACCACCTTCTATTTCAAAGTAATATATAACTGAGCTAAATGAACAGTTCCTGGAGTAATTGGAACTGACAGTCAGAAGAGTGGTAATGTTCATATATTGGCAGGCGTAGGTATAAGCGAGTTCGGTATTCCGACTGCGCATGCCCAGGTCATAGGTCACTCGCGATAAACATTCTTGGCAGCCGTGTTGCTGCTGCATGGAAACAGACCTGCGTTTCATCCGTTGTCAGGATCGAACCCGGGTCTCCGGAGCAGCTACTGGTCCATCCCCGACCCCTCCTGGATGACCCATCCCTGTCCGGGGTGACCCTGGACTGACGGGACACCGGCCTGGAGCAGTGGTGGCCCAGGCTTACAGCCAGCGTGGAGAAGAAGTGCTAACTCCAGCTCAAATCTGCCTGTCCTGCCGGGTTAACCGACAGCCCTGGACTGATGGGACACGGCTCGGAGCAGTGGAGTTAGCACTTCTTCTCCATGCTGGCTGTAAGCCTGGGCCACCACTGCTCCAGGCCGGTGTCCCGTCAGTCCAGGGTCACCCCGGACAGGGATGGGTCATCCAGGGACACCGGCCTGGGCCTCCACTGCTCTGGGCCGGTGTCCCTTCAGGATTCGATCCTGACTATGGATGAAACACAGGTCTGTATCCATTCAACAGCACAGCTGCCGAGAATGTTTATTGCGAGTGACCTTTGACAAATCCCATGATTCTTTGCGTTTTTCAGAATACCGAACTCGCTTATTGACATCATGATGTTATTGCAAAATGCCATCACATGGGGGGTGGGGGGAGGAACCACAGGGCCAAGGGTCGGGGGGAGGGAGCATTATCCATAGATCAGACCATACAGCAACTGCTGAGCTACTGTAAGTGTGTAGAAGATGGTGGGTTGCACTCATTTAATATTGAGCTAAGTAGATAAACATCTCACTGAGATATTTTTGAAATCCATGCTGATATACTGTTAAAAGTCAATGAAGAGTGCCAAAGAATTTACCTTTTTAGTGGGTGCATGTGTACATAGTCACCTCATTCCAAACATTGACTAAATGGGAGAAACATTAAACTTAATGATTTAGTTTAGTTTAGTTTATTGTCACATGTATCGACGTACAGTGAAAAGTTTTTGTTGCGTGCTAACCAGTCTGCAGAAGGACAAATTGTAATTGTTTAAGAAGGAACTGTAGATGCTGGAAAATCGAAGGTAGACAAAAGTGCTGGAGAAACTCAGCGGGTGCAGCAGCATCTGGGTGCAAATGCCCAAGCGGAATATGAGGTGCTGCTCCTCCAATTTCCGGTGGTGTTCACTCTGGCCATGGAGGAGGCCCAGGACAGAGAGGTCGGATTCGGAATGGGGGGGCAGTTGAAGTGCTGAGCCACAGGGAGATCAGGTTGGTTAACGCGGACCGAGCGGAGGTGTTTGGCGAAACGATCGCCAAGCCTATGCTCGGTCTCACCGATGTAGATCAGCTGACATCTGGAGCAGCGGATGCAATAGATGAGGTTGGAGGAGATGCAGGTGAACCTCTGTTGCACCTGGAATGACTGCTTGGGTCCTTGAATCGAGGGGGGAGGTAAAGCGACAAGTGTAGCATCTCTTGCGGTTGCAAGGGAAAGTGCCCAGGGAGGGGGTGCTGCGGGAGGGAAGGGAAGAAATGACCAGGGAGTTACGGAGGGAGCGGTCTTTGTGGAAAGCAGACAGGGGGGGGGGGGGGGGGAGATGGGAAGATGTGGCAAGTGGTGGGGTCACGTTGGAGGTGGTGAAAATGACGGAGGACTATTTGTTGTATGTGACGGCTAGTGGGGTGAAAGGCGAGGACTAGAGGGACTCTGCCCTTGTTACAAGTGGGGGGATGGGGAGAGAGAGCAGTATTATGGGGTATTGAAGAGACCCTGGTGAGCCTCATCTATAGTAGGGGAGGGGAACCCCCGTTCCCTGAAGAATGAAGACATTTCTGATGCCCTGGTGTGGAACGCCTCATCCTGGGAGCAGATGCGGCGTAGACGGAGGAATTGGGAGTAGGGGATGGAGTCCTTTCAGGGTGGGAAGAAGAGTAGTCTAGATAGCCATGGGAGTCAGTGGGCTTATAGTGGATGTTGGTCAGAAGTCTATCACCTGCGATGGAGATAGTGAGGTCAAGAAATGGTAGGGAAGTGTCCGAAATGGTCCAGGTGTATTTGAGTGCCGGATGGGAGTTAGTGGTGAAGCGGATGAAGTCAGTCAGTTGTGTGTGGGTGCAGGAGGTAGCACCAAAGCAATCATCGATGTAGCGGAGGTAGAGGTCGGGGATGGGGCCCTGGTACGCCTCGAACAAGTATTGTTCGACGCACCCTACAAAGAGGCAGGCATAGCTGGGGCTCATGCGCGTGGCCATAACTACGCCTTGTATTTGGAGGAAATGGGAGGAGTTGTAATGGTTTGGTGGAATTGTTCGGGCAGCTTGATATCCTAAAGATAAATCCACCTGCATCACCGTCCAGGAATACATCCAACTAGAGTCGGTGATAGAACTGGAATTCCCAGAAATGAGTGAGTGACTTAAAGGCTTTGAGCTAAAGAGTTATATTTAACTATTTAACCACCTGAAAATGGTTTCAATCTCCTTTTTCCTTTTTTCTTTTTTTTTCTTTTCTCTTTGTCGTCTCTTTCACTTTCTACTTCTTCTTCTTTCTTCTTTCTTCTTTCGGCCTATCTTTCTATCTCACGCACCACTTATGTCAATCTCCTCTTTTCTACTCTTTTCTTCCTTATTCCTGTTTTATTATTAAATTAAAATAATAAGAAATTGTATATGAAATGTAATATGTCAACAAGTATTAGGTACTGTGGTACCACATTATTGTACTTACTTCTAACAAACAAAAAAAAAACTCAAAAAACATCTGAAAAAGGGTTTTGACCCGTTTCAGTCACTCATCAGTCTGAAGACAGGTTCTGACCTGAAACGTCACCAATCCTTTTTCTCCAGAGATGCTACCTGACCCACTGCGTTACTCCAGCACTTTGTGTCTATCGTCAGTTATATATAAGCCTTTAGTACAATTAACAATTGTATTCACAATTAATTGCCCACTTGAAATTTAAATGCAGTTTTGAAAACACTATGTAGGAACATAATGCAATAAATTATGCCTTTCGACTTATCTTGCTTATATATTTTACTTATCATTTAATTGTTAATGATTTCGTTCATTTCGATAGATTTGGAAAGGTTTTGAACATCATAGATACAAAATGCTTGAGTAACTCAGGCTGGTTCTGCGGTCGAGGAAGAAACAGAGGGCTTTAAGACCTTCCTGGTGGGGGATTGAGGTGTAGGGTGACTGAACATCCATAGTAAAGATGAGGGAGTGGGGGCCTGGAAAACGGAAGTCATTGAAGAGACGGAGGAAGTGTGAGGTGTTTTGAACATAGACGGGGAGGGATTTGACCAGTGGGGATAGGATGGAGTCGAGTTAAGTGGAAATTAATTCAGTGGGACAGAAAAAGCTGTTATAAAGGGTCTACCTATGGATTTTTGGGAGAAGATAAAATCGGACCATGTGGGGCTGGTGAACGATACGGTTGGAGGCTGTGGAGGGCAGACTGCTGGAAGTGATCAAATCTGAAATGGTCTGTGAGATTATGGCCTGGTGCTCATCTGTGGGATCATGGTCCAAGGATAAGTAGGAGGAGGCGTCTGAGAGTTGGCATCTCGCCTCAGCCCAGTAGAGGTCCACGAGCCAGACTACCACGGCACCTCCCTTGTCAGCGGGTGTGATGATAATGTCGGGGTTGCTGCAGAGTGGAGGGCTGTACGTTCAGAGTATATCACGCCTTTTTGACAGATTTGATGGATTGTCTTAGATGGAGGACCTATTGTACATTTATTGATAATAAAATGTCCCATTGCCTTGCCTACTCCCTAACCCCTACCTTCCCAGAAGCCTCCTAACACTGTGCCCACTTTTCTCTCATGTGATGATATTAATGTTAGTAGGATCTTAATGCCGACCCTCGGGAAGACAGTAAGAAAATGTTGACTATATATTTTTTGTGGACCTGGTAGAATTAGTGACTATGAATTGGCCTTTGCCTTAATTGTGTACATTAACAGTGATTAATTGACAGCCTTATTAAAGTATCACTTTAATAGAGACGACCATAACTCATATGCACGTAGGGATCTAAAGGGCGCTGCCTCAAAAAGGCAGCCAATATCATCAAAAACCTACGTTACCCTAGCCACACCTTCATTTCACTTCAACCATTGGTCGAGGAATATACATTAAAAACATGACAATTAAGTTCAACAATAGCTTCTTCCCCCACAATCATTAGATCATTGGAGGAATAGATAAGGTAAATGCTGTCGGAACGAGCTGTCGGAGGAGGTAGTTGAGGCACGCACTATCACAACATTTAAAACAATATTTGGATAAGTACATGGATAGGATAGATTTAGAGGGATATGGGCCAAACGCAGGCAGATGGGACAAGATGGGGCATGTTGATCAGCGTGGGCAGGTTTAGCCAAAGGGCCTGTTTCAACACTGTATGACTATGACTCAATTACTTTATAACCATAAGGCTCTTGAATACTATGGACTTTTCCTGTTTGCACTGAGGACACTGGTTTTTTTATACATTAGTATTTAGGTTATTAATAGAGACAATTAAACACTCGAGTCTTGACTCTCTTGTCTTGACTAGTGTTCACTAACTCAGTACAATCACTGCTGTGCTTTTTCATGGCCTTTCATTGACATTGGCAAACCTTAATGACATGCCCTTAGTCAGCATTCTAATAGACCTATGATATTGTTGCCAAATACTAAACATAGAGACATAGAAAATAAGTGCAGGAGGAGGCCATTCGGCCTTTCAAGCCAGCACTGCCATTCAATATGATCATGGCTGATCATCCAAAATCAGTACCCCGTTCCTACTTTCTCTCCTTATCCCTTGATTCAGTTAGCCCTATGGGCCTGTCCCACTTAGGCGACTTTTTAGGTGAGTGCAGGCGACTGCACTCGCCACATGGTCGCCACATGTTCGCTGGCGGTCTCTGGTGAGTCTCCTTCATGGTCGCGAGGACTTCCTGCATCCTAGTCACGACCTCAGTATGGTTGTCACAAATTTTTCAACGTTGAAACATTTTCTGCGTCCAAAAATTAGTCGCCATGGAGATAATCGATAATCTTGTAGCCGTAGGTGCAGTTGTAGTGGGGTTGCCACTTAGATGTAGGTAGTTGTAGGTAGTTTTAGTTAATCACCTTTGCTAAACGGTCATCTTCATTGGCTCATTGGGGGGGAAAAAACGTAAGCAGGAGTTATCAGAACCAAGGATAACCGACTGGTAATGTCAAATGTCCGCCGAACTTCACAGCTATGTATCTCTGGCTTATTTAAAGTTGTCTGGCTTCTTAAAAGTTGTCTCCACCCCTTCTTCCCCCTCCCCCCCCCCCCCTCTTTTAAAGGACTTACTGTACACTGCACTAGCCATCTTAATGACAGCATCAACCTAATGAGAGAAGCTCTATGTCATTGGGATTAATAGAGTCTTTCCTTTTCTCCAGAGTTACTGCTTGACCCGTTGAGTTGCTTCAGCCGTTCGTGTCTACCTTTGGTGTAAACCAGCATCTGCAGTCCTTTCTTACGCACCTTCCTTCATATTGTTTTACATAAGTGGTAACATAGGAAAAATACGGGACGAGTAAAGAAAGATAGAGGAGTGCTTATTATATTCCGATGAAATCCCATCGATCTTTAACATTGAACTTTTTTCTCACTCTGCAGATGTAGCTGAGGTTTTCCAACATTTTCTGGGTATATTTCAGATTTCTAGCATCTACACTATTTTCCTTTGGTTACAATTTGAGAACACGTCAACATGCTTTACAGTCCGTAACATATGTTAGAATTGTAGTCCCTCTCATAAAGTAGAAACCAGCAGCTGCTTAGCACATACCGATCATCATAACCACAATGCGACAACTGAAGAGTAAGGGTTCCATTCAGAAGAAGGACGGCACGGTGGCGCAGTGGTAGAGTTGCTGCCTCACAGTATTTGCAGTGCCGGAGACCCGGGTTCCATCCCGACTACGGGTGCTGTCTGTATGGGGTTTATACGTTCTCCCCGTGACAGCGCAGGTTTTCTCCGAGATCTTCGGTTTCCTCCCACACTCCAAAGAAGTACAGGTTTGTAGGTTAATTGGCTTGGGTTTGTATACTTGGTATCAAGTGTAAATTGTCCCTAGTGTGTTAATGTGCAGGGATCGCTGGTCGGTGTGGACTCGGTGGGCCGAAAGGCCTGTTTCCATGCTGTATCTCTAAACTAAACTAAACTAAAGGGTGTCCCAACCTGAAACGTCACATCCATTCTCTCCACAGATGCTGACTGATCCGTTGAGTTCCTCCAGCACTTTGATTTTTTATCAGAAGCCCAGTGATGGATCAGAGACATCTACAGAGGGATCATTACAGACCGGGAGATGATGGATATGTTTATTCATTTTGATGCCTGCTTCGAATCATCTGTAAAATTATTTATTTGTCAATGTTGCCAATCTCAGTCGGACCACCATGAAGAACAATGGAGGACCCGGTGGTGGGGGGACCGCAGTGAGGGACGGTGGGAAAACAAAGGGGGCCCGATGTGGGGGGGGGGCATTCTAGTTTTAGAGTCCTCTGTCCAGGGGATAAAGGGCCTGTCCCACTTTCATGACCTAATTCACGACCTCTGCCGAGTTTGCCCTTGACTCATACTCGCAGCATGGTCGTCACGGGGTCGTAGGTAGGTCGTAGCAGGCCGTGATGCTAGTCTTAGGTACTCGTGGCATCAAGTAGGTCGGGGCGTTTTTCGAGCATGATGAAAAATGTCCACGCATAAAAAAGGTCGTGAATTAGGTCGTGAAAGTGGGACAGGCCCTTAAGCCTGCATTAGTTAGTTTGTTTGTTTGTTTGTTCGTTTGTTGCACTGGGCACATGGCAGCCAGCCAACAGTCGTTTGTCTTTTTCTTTTTTTTTCACTTTAATTTTAATTTCAACGTTTTTGTGTACCTTGTTGTGTGTTGTGACTGTTGGCAGACCAATTTCCCTCCGGGGATCAATAAAGTTTTATCGTATAGTATCGTATTATGCATCAAAATTGGGAATTTCACACCAGTTGAAGACTGAGTGTAATTTTGAGTTGAGAAATAGAAAGAAACTGAAGAGACAATGAACTGCAGATGAAGCTTTACAAAAAAAGACACAAACTGCTGGAGTGACACAACGGGTTAGGCAGCATCTCTGGAGAACATGGATAGATTATGTTTTGGGTCAGGACCCAAGTCTGAAGAGAGAAACTGTGTTGCTTTAAAGCGACATGATTTTCATGTACTATGCTAAGTAGTGTTAAAGTTGACTGACATCAGCAGTACAGCTGTTAAAATTCTGACCTCAAGAACAAAAACACCACTGAAAATGGGAATAATTTGAAATAAAAGTAGAAAATGCTGAAAGCATTCTGTGGACCTATCAGCAACTGTAAATAAGAAAAACAGAGTTAATGTTTCAGCTCATCATCAGTTTAGTTTAGAGACAAAGGCTCTTTGGGTCACAGAGTCTGCGCCGACCAGCGATCTCCACACACTACCACTATCCTACACACTAGGGACAATTTACAATCTTTACCGAAGCCAATTAACCTACAAACCTGTACGTCTTAGGAGTGTTGGAGGAAACTGGATCACCTGGGGAAAACCCACGCGGTCACGGGGAGAACGTACAAACTCCGTACAGACAACACCCATAATCAGGATCAAACCCGGGTTTCTGGCGCTGTGAGACAGCAACTCTTCCACTGTGCCACCGTGCCGTCCCTCATCTTGAAATCTTTGCTGTAGAAACAAGAAACTGCAGATGCAGGTTTACAAAGAACTCAGGGTGTTGGAGTGATTCAGCGGGTCATGCAATATCCCTGGAGTACATGGCCAGGTGACGTTTCGGGTCGGGACACTTCTTCAGACTGATCGTCAAATCTTTGCTGTTTGTCTCTCTGCAGATGTTGCTGGAAATGTTACTTGCTTCTTTTGCCCATGACGAACGACTCATTACTTTATAATTTGAATTTCCTGGCCATATCTCAAGAGGGTAAAGTGCTGATGCAATGGGATTTGCGGTATTGTCAGTCGCCCTCCCGGTAGGTTAGTCATAGAGCGTCATTAGCATTAAGGCGAAACTTGTCATCTCATCTCAGGATGGAAAACCCCTAAATAATATTAACACTCGCTTGACACCGAAGAATAATAAGTTGAGTACTTCTGTAATTGTAATTACTTTTACATCAAATATCACTCAAGTTAATTTACAACTCAGGTAGTAAACATATTTATCACTAATTTTCAACGATGAGCATTATTTTTTGTAATCAAAATAGTCAACAAATAATGCCGTGGTTCTAATACCTATTGTCATTCTGGTTAGCAATGCTTCAATTAATTTAATTTATTCTTCAAGGACAGAATATAAATTTCCCATTGTGAATCTGACAAATGAATAGGAACCTATTCAAAAATTTTATTGGGTATCATGCCAAATTCCTGTAATCAAAGTCTCTCACAGAGACCACAATCCATTGAATGATTTTCACACAGGCTAGCTCTGCATGCTTTTCGGTTGCCAGGGTTTGAAAGAATACAGTGTGGGATCGAGGCATGTCCCCATGCTTTGTTTAATTGTGGTGCTGGAGATGGTTTGTGTTTAGATTTCGAAGAATGGACAACCCACATTAATCCTTTTGGAACCAAAATTTACATTCAATTCCTAGAAATCATATCTACTATCGTCCAAACAAATATATGCTCAGAGAACCTGTTGGTGGAGATCAAGGGCATTTGCAGTTTTAATAAGATTTTGTGACATCATTAAATCGAATGCGAATATGTTGCCTTAAACATTAAGATACGACTTCATATCGCTAAACCCACTTCACAATCCAGTAATATTTTCCGTAAGAAATTTAAAACATCTTTAAACAGTTTATACATTAAAATTGTTGAAATAGTATGAGGCAAAAGCTTATTTGTGCATGTTACAAAATTGTTAAATTATTTATCAGGAGTATATTTGCAACATATCATTTGTTCAACTTATTTTGTTGAATATGTCCTCAAAGAGTCATATATAGTGGCAGAAAAAGGACCTTTGGCCCCCTAAGTCAGTGTGGAACATCAAGTATTTGTCTATACTAATCCTACACTATCTAATATTCTCATCAGTACCCCTCCCCCTCCTCCTAAGAACCTGCTTCTTACAGTATATACAATCTGGGGGCAATTTACAGTGGCCATTTTACATACTGACCCGCATACCTTTGGAAAGTGGGAGCACCCTAAGAAAAACACGTGGTCACAGGAAGAACAGGCAAAAACCATACAGACAACACCAAGAGATCAGGATCGAACTGGGTTGCTGGAGCTATGAGACCACAACTTAATTAGCTATGCCTCTGAGCCACGCAAACAGTGTAAACATTCTGGGTGGGACAGAATGGATTCAGTGACGATTCACTCGATGCCAAAGAGACTATTTCCTCAGAAAATCTTTGGAATTCTCTTTCCCTGTTGATCAACGGAAGGTGCACTGAAGACATTTAAGGCTGAGGCAGACATGTTCGTGAACTATGAGGAAGGCAAGTATTGTGGGTCTTAGGCAGGAAGGTGAAGCCAAGGCCAAGATCCAAGCAACCATGGATGGAGGAGCAGGTTCAAGGGGTCATATGACTTAATGCTGTTCAACTAGCATCTGTACTTCCTTGTCTCTACATTTTGACTGCTCCACTGCAAAATCTCCTCAAGGCATGCCTATTTTGGAAAGTTTCTCCTCCTTTTCCAACCTCCAAAGAAAGTGAACAACTCAAGAACAAAAGCTGCAAAGGCTTTAGAAACATAGAAACATAGAAAATAGGTGCAGGAGGAGGCCATTCGGCCCTTCGAGCCAGCACCACCATTCATTGTGATCATGGCTGATTGTCCCCTATCAATAACCCGTGCCTGCCTTCTCCCCATGTCCCTTGACTACTCTAGCCCCTAGAGGTCTATCTAACTCTCTCTTAAATCCATCCAGTGACTTGGCCTCCACTGCCCTCTGTGGCAGGGAATTCCATAAATTCACAACTCTCTGGGTGAAAACGTTTTTTCTCACCTCAGTCTTAAATGACCTCCCCTTTATTCTAAGACTGTGGCCCCTGGTTCTGGACTCGCCCAACATTGGGAACATTTTTCCTGCATCTAGCTTGTCCAGTCCTTTTATAATTTTATAAGGTTCTATAAGATATCCCCTCATCCTTCTAAACTCCAGTGAATACAAGCCTAGTCTTTTCAATCTTTCCTCATATGACAGTCCCGCCATCCCAGGGATCCATCTCGTGAACCCAAAAGAAGTACAACAGATGCCACAAAGAAGTGCGATAGAACATCAGAAGGGACAAGGGAACACAGGTGGAGAGGCTAGCCAAAGAGGCAGAAATTGCGGGACTCAAAGGAACATGAAGGAGTTATATACCATCACAAGGAAATTGTCCGGGACATATCTGCATAGTAATAAACCAATTATAGACAAGAACGGTTAACTGCTTTCAACCCAGGAGGCGCAGCTCGACAGATGGGTAGAACATTTCGAAGAAGTCCTAAACAGGTCACCACCGGCTGTGCAGACACACATTCCCAAAGCCAGGATACCACTAGAAATTAAGTGTGACAGACCAACAAAATCAGAAAAAAAGGCTGAAATCAAGCGACAGAAAACTGGCAAGGCTGCTGGCCCTGACAATATTCCACCTGAAGCCCTGAAAGTAGATATAGACTCATCAACAGACATGCTCTATGGCTCTTTTGTGAGAATTTGGGAAGAGGAAAAGACACCCACAGAATGGGTAGAGGGATACATCGTGAAACTGCCAATAAAAGGTGACCTAAGAAAATGTGGCAATGACCGAGGGATCGCCCAGTAAAATTCTCAACCGGGTCATCCTCAACCGTCTTCAGGAAGCTGTAGACAAGAGGCTACTAGACCAGCAGGCAGGATTCAGGAAGGATCGCTGATGCACAGACAACATAGCAACATTGCCCACCATCACTGAGCAGTCTATTGAATGGAACATGTCCCTGTACATCAACTTCATCGACTTTAAGAAGGCATTTGACAGCTTAGATGGGACAACACAATGCAATTCTCACCAAGATCATAAACTTAATCAAGAACTCGTATGATGAAACCTCATGCAAAGTTATGCATGCAGGCCAGCTCTCTCAGAGCTGTAGTGTCAGGACGGGCTTCAAGCAGGGATGTCTATTGTCACCATTCCTGTTCCTCCTGGCAATTGACTGGATCATGATGGAAACAACTGAGGGGAAAAGAAATGGAATCCAGTGGACAATGTGGGAGCAGCTAGATGATCTTAACTTTGCAGACGACATAGCTCTCCTTTCACACACACACATACAAATGTAGGAGAAGGCGGACAAACCCTCACAAGCTGCAACAAAACTTGGTCTTACACCCAATACAGCAAAGACACAGGTGATGAGGATCCACTCCAAAACCAGCAAACCCTATCCTTATGCATAACACTGCTCTAGAGGAGGGAGAAACATTCACATACCTAGGCAGTGTTGTGGACATAACACTACCTAGGGGCGGAGGGGCAGAGGGGCGGACATAAAAAGTAGAATCAATAAGGCAAGGGTGGTGTTTAACATGCTCAGGAAGATCTGGAGCTCAAAACTCATCTCAATCAACACCACAATATGCATCTTTAACTCAAATGTGAAACAGGTGATGCTGAATGGATCAGAGACATGGAAAACAACAAAACACACTACAAACCTGCCTTAGGAGAATACTTAACATCTAGTGGAGAGACAAAGTAAGCAATGTGGACCTGTGGAAAAGAACAAGCCAGGAGCCCATTGACTTACAAATTCGAAGGAGAAAATGGAGTTGGATTGGACAGACCCTCAGGAAACCTGCCACAAACCTGCCTAACCCGGCAGGCCCCGAAATGGAATCCCCAAGGGAAAAGGAAACGAGGTTGCCCCAGGAACAGCTGGAGAAGAGGTGTCCAGACAGAAATGTCTGAGAGTGGGCCCAACTGGGGAGATCTTGAAAGAACAGCCAACAACCGTGTGAGGTGCAGGACATTTGTCAATGGTCTATGCTCCCTAGAGGAGCAAAGGGTTTAAGAAGAAGAAGAAGAGATGCTGCCTGACCCATTGAGTTACTCAAGCACTTTTGTGTCCCATTTCTTATCTTCTTATTCCAGAAATGCCGCCTGACCTTCTGCGTTCCTCCAGCACTTTGTGTCTTTTTTTCTTATGTACTTCAGTTTCTCAGCTTCCACATTATTACAAGTCATTGCTGCTTGTGAATGATATAAACCGTGACCTCTTAAAAATCTCATAATTTGTGTGAGGTTCTCGCCTGTGCTGCCATATAGAATGTTAAAACTAAAGCAAGTAGCCCGAGCTCAAAGCACCATTGTAGTAAACAAGGACAGCCCATACTGTAAATACTAGGACTGTTGAAAATACCACCGAACATTCCCCATAGCTCGATCACTTAGCCCAGTACAACCACCACCATCATTCCCTGAACAAGTCTTTCAATTCGTAGGCATTGCAGGCATGAGTTTTGCACAAACATTAATGCCTTCAAAACTGGCACACCGACACTACCACTGAAGCGATGAGCCTCATCCAAATTTAACGGCTCAATCGTGTCTCTCCATCTCACGTTCAGTTATTCAATAATATCTTTGTCATTTCATACAGGGTTTCAGCCTCTTTTTCCAACCAGTGACAAACAAAGACAAAGCTGACTGTTCGGATCAAGTACATGGTGTTTCTTTCCCCCATTATGTAACCTGTGAATGTTGGCAGCCTGGGTCGGTACTTTGCTGCCCCTTGGCCCTCGCACTTTGTTTCTGGGATGTGATGCCAACCCCAGCTCTTTCTCTGAAGGATTACCTTGTGGAAAAGCAAAATGACCAAGCTCCCATTGACAGCCTGAAGGAATTACAGTATCTTTCTGCTCGCCTTTGGCTGTGCACTTTGAGGGTTCAGTCTAATGGAAATGAATGCCGGAAATTGTTTCTCGAGCACTTGAACCTCATGGTACTTTTACAAACTCTTTTACATATAGTAAATTCCTTGGAAAGCTCCCTGATGAGATACATTCGTAGGTTGTGACGTGCATAGTGCATGGTAAAATTGTGGCTCCTTTCCAGGTTCAGCAATGCGGTTGGTGACATCTGCTCAGCCCCACCAGACAAGTGAAAAAATGTCAATGCTTTTATTATGTAGATCAATCCAATTCTATTTTGATAACAAAAGTTCGACTTACTTCTCCCAAGGTCATGATTTCCAGATCATAATTACTCACTGCAGGGCAGTATTTTGTCTCTGAACACAACAGGCTGGAGTAACTCAGTGGGTCAGGCAACAAATCTGGAGGACATGGGCAGGTGACATTGCAGGTCGGGACCCTGCCATTGATCCTTCGTCTGAAGGAGGGTCCCAACCCGAAACGTCGCCTATCCATGTCCTCCAGAGGTGCTGCATGACAAGAGGAGTTACATAGAAACATAAAAAATAGGTGCAGGAGTAGGCAATTTGGCCCTTCGAGCCTGCACCGCCATTCAATATGATCATGGCTGATCATCCAACTCAGTATTCTGTACCTGCCTTCTCTCCATACCCCCTGATCCCTTTAGCCACAAGGGCCACATCTAACTCCCTCTTAAATATAGCAATTAGAGTTACTCCAGCAATTTGTGTTGTGTGCAAGAATCCAGCATCTGCAGTTCCTTGTGTCAATGTTTGGCCTCAGGTCACCTCCAGCCCCGGCCCCAGTACCTGAGGAAAGATGCGCTGGAGAGGGCACAGAGGAATTTTATGAGAATGATCCCAGGAATGATTGGATTAACATATGATTGAGTGTTTTAAGGCACTGCGCCTGTGCCCGCTGGATTTTATAAGGATGACGGGGCACCTCGTTGCAACTTACCGAATAGCGAAAGGCCTGGAGAGAGTGAATGTGGAGAGGATATTTCCATTAGACAAGAGTCTGGAACCAGAGGCCATAGCCTTAGAATAAAAGGTATCTTTAGAAGGGAGATGAGAAATAATTTATTTAGTCAGAGGGTGGCGAATCTGTGGAATTCTTTGCCACAAACGACTGTGGAGGCTAAGTCAATGGATATTTTTAAGGCGGAGTTTGACAGATTTGTGATTTGTAAGGATGTCAGGAGTTATGGGGTAAAGGCAGGAGAATGGGGTTAAGAGGGAGAGATAGATCAACCATGATTGAATGGTGGAGTAGACTTGATGGGCCGAATGGCCCAATTCTGCTCCTAGAACTTATGAACTTCTTCCATTCACCTTAAATCCATGACCTCTGGGTTTTCACCTTCTACCAATGGATACACGACATGATTTTGAAAACCTCTATCAATTCACCCTTCAATATTCTCTTCTCTGAGAGAACAGAAACTATATCGACAGCGTGAGAAACTCCAGGTGCCCATTTATTCGTAAATAGTAATCTGTCCATAATTCAACACTTACAAGCAACGTTGAGCATTGTCTAATAGTTGAGAGGTGCCCAGTTTCTGCGAAACTTTAAAAACCTATAATAATGTTTGTAAATTATATGATATTATTTTAAAAAAGGAAATGATAACATTAATTGCATTAATAAATGTTTTAATGGGGCGGCACGGTGGCGCAGAGGCACGGTGGCGCAGTGGTAGAGTCGCTGCCTTACAGAGTCTGAGACGTGGGTTTGATCCTGACAATGGGCGCTATTTGCACAGAGTTCGTACGTTCTCCCTGTGATTGCGTGGGTTTTCTCCGGGTGCTCCGGTTTCCTCCCACACTCCAAAGATGTGCAGGTTGACAGGATAATTGGCTTTGGTAAAAATGTAAATTGTCCCTTTTGCGCTAGTGTACATGGTGATCGCTGGTCGATACCTTCTCGGTGGGCCAAAGGACCTGTTTCCCTGCTGTATCTCTAAAGTCTAACGCCTACATAATCCATGTTCAAATGAATGGGGTCTCTGATCCTATGCCAGATCAGCCAGCCATGTTAACCAGTCCAGCACCAGTGAATCCCATTGCTTAGCATTACTTGAACCCCAGTAACTAGGTAGGTTGATGGAATTACAGTTCACAGGTAGCATAATGTGGCCCATTAGAAGTGACAATAGTTCTTGTGCACAGACGCTGTATTTAGTGTGAACAAATAAAAATACATTTGTAATGAGGACCGGGAAGCAAGATGAATAGTCATTGAAATGGATGGATAAAAACTTTGAGGGTCATATGTTGCTTGTATGTATCAAGGCAAAGTGAGTGGGCTCTATGTAGGGTCTCGACCCGAAACATCGCCTATTCCTTCGCTCCATAGATGCTGCCTCATCCGCTGAGTTTCTCCAGCTTTTTTGTCTACCTTGGACTCTCAGTATGAGCTTCTTGTCTGAATTTATTATTAACATTTTTGCATTTCTTCTGCTAGATGTTGCTCTATTCCCCAACGGTGAACAACTTTTGCACATTGGAGAAAAGAAATGATTAAAATTCTTCGAATGTAGAAAGAAAGAACTGCGGGTGCAGGAACTCAGCAGGTCAGGCAGCATCTCCAGAGAATATGGATAGATGATGGTTCAGTCGAGACCGAACTCAGTCTGAAGAAGGGTATCAACCAAATCGTCACCTATCCATGTTCTCCAGTGATGCTGTTTGACCTTCTGAATTACTCCAGCACTTTATGTCCTTTTGAATAACAATTCTTAATTGCTTTATAAAGGAGTGAACGAACATGGTGCTAACTACTTATGCTTGTATCAACTATAGTATAGGAGATAAAGGGGTAATCATTAATATTCCTTAAAATATCCTAATATCCCATTCAGACCCATGGGTACAATTTTAAGTCAAATATCTTGCTCTCTCTTACAATATCCATGTTTACCATTGTTGGTACCGATTTTATTTAATGCTATGCCATTTTATAAAAATAATTGTGATGCATGTAGATTCAAGGTAGCTCATGGTGCTACTAAGCAATATTGAGGTACCAAGTTTAAAACTTTACCTGTGCCAAGTTAATTAATCCCAGATAGACAGATGTTGAGGTGCATCCTAATGAATGTCAACCCCTGGGGTGTAGAGATTAATTTCAGCCATTTTATACTTTAGACTTTAGAGATACTAAATTAGACATTAATTGTCTTCTGTAAATGGTAAATTGGCCCGAGTGAACTACTGAACTACTATCTACCTCTTTGGTGACCCTCAGACCATCCTTGATCGGACTTGGCTGGCTTTGCCTTGTGCTAAATGTTATTCCCTTATCATGTAAATGGCCCGATTGTAATTGTGTATTGTCTGTCCGCTGACTGGATAGCACGCAGCAAAAGCTTTTCGCTGCACCTCGGTACACTTGACAATAAACTAAACTCATTGTGTAAGATAGTGCTGGAGTACAGGCATTGCTGGTCGGCGCAGACTCAGTGGGCTGAAGGGCCCTTTTCCGCGCTGTATCTCTAAACTAAACTAAAACAAAACTAAAACACGCTAAACATACGGCGTGGAAGCAGCTCTTCGGCTCACAGAGTCCGCGCCGACCCGTACGCTAACACTATCCTACATACTAGGGACAATTTACAGTAGCCAGTTAACCTACAAACCTGTACGTCTTTGGAGGATGGAAGGAAACTGGAGCACACCTGGAGAAAACCCACACAGTCACAGAGAGAACATGGAAACTCCTTACAGAAAGCACCCGTAAGTTCTAGGACTGCAAACCCAGGTCTCTGGTGCTGTAAGGCAGTTACCCTACCATTGGACCACTGTGCTGCCCCTATTTTCTTGTGATATGTACGGGGTCTGATGTTGCTGCTTAATCAAGCGTATAACAGAAGTGCAACAACTAACAAACCATCCTGTACTAAAGGCTTCAAACTCCCATCCAAGAGCAGTGGCTAGTACAACAATCTACTGAAAGTCATACCACTTAAGTTCATAAGTTCAAAAGTGACAGGAGCAGAATTAAGCTATTCGGCCCATCATGTGTACTCCACCATTCAATCATGGCTGATTTATCTTCCCCTCTCAACCCCATTCTCCTGCCTTCTCCCCATAACCCCTGACACCTGACACCTCTACTAATCAAGGATCTATCAATCTCTGCTTTAAAAATATCAGTTGACGGCCTCCACAGCCTTCTGTTGCAATGAATTTCACACATTCACCATCCTCTATAGAAATTCCTCCTCATCTCCTTCCTAAAGGTATTCCCCTTTATTCTGAGGCTATGGCCTCTGGTCCTAGATTCTCCAACTGGTGGAAACATCCTCTCCAAATCCACTCTATCCAGGCCTTTCACTATTCGGTAAGTTTCAATGAAGTTTGCCCCTCAACCTTCTAAACTCCAGCGAGTATAGGCCCAGTGACGGCAAATGCTCATCATATGTTAACCCACTCATTCCTGGGATCATTCTCATAAACCTCCTCTGGATCGTCTCCAAAGCCAGCACATCCTTCTTCAGATATGGGGCCCAATATTGCTCACAAATGCTCACAAATTTGGTCTGACCAGTGCCTTATAAAACCTCAGCATTACATTCCTGCTTTTATATTCTAGTCCTCTCGAAATAGAAACATAGAAAATAGGTGAAGAAGTAGGCCATTGGGCCCTTTGAGCCAGCACCACCATTCAATATGATCATGGTTGATCATCCAGAATCAATGCCCTGTTCGTGCTTTTTCCCTATATCCCTTGATTCCGTTAGCCCGAAGAGCTAAATCTAACTCTCTCTTGAATACATCTAGTGAATTGGCCCCCATTGCCTTCTGTGGCAGATAATACAACAGATTCACAACTTTCTGGCTGAAAATGTTTTTCCTCATCTCAGCCCTAAATGGTCTACCCCTTATTCTTAAACTGTGAACCCCGATTCTGGACTCCCCCAACATGGTGAACATTTCTCCTGAATCTAGCCTGTCCAATCCCTTAAAAATTTTATATGTTTCTATAAGATGCTTCTAAATTCCAGTGAATAGTGAATTCCGGAAGTGGCGGCGCTGGTGAACGGCTGCGGCTCGCCTGCAGTCCGTTTGTTTTTACAGAGCCTGTCAGGACTCGCCCTGGGCTCGCTCCCGTGAGGGCGGCCCAGCCCGAGGGTAACGGCGCTCCCGTCGGGGCGGCCCAGCTCAAGGGTAACGGCGCTCCCGTCGTGGCGGCCCAGCCCGAGGGAAACGGCGCTCCCGTCGTGGCGGCCCAGCTCGAGGGTAACGGCGCTCCCGTCGTGGCAGCCCAGCTTGAGGGTAACGGCGCTTCCGTCGTGGCGGCCCAGCTCGAGGGTAACGGCGCTCCCGTCGTGGCAGCCCAGCTCGAGGGTAACGGCGCTCCAGTGGGGGCGGCCTGGCGCGGGGCTGAGACGCTCACGTGAGGGCGACCCGGCTCGGGGCTGGAACGGTGCTCCGGTGGCTGAGACGGCGTTCTGGCGGCGGCGGCCTGAGTCCGGGGCTCGGCAGCGGGCCAGTGGACGCCATCGTCAACAGCTGCGTCCGCTGGACTGGAGGGCTGGCAGCTTCGACCACCCCGGGCCGCGGTGTTTGAACCGGCCCGTTCGCGGAGCTCGGTGAGACGCGGGACTGATTTACCATCGCCCGGTGGGGTATCGCCTCAGCGCAGAGGGAGAAGAGGAGGGAAGAGACTGCAGCCCTAAGATTTTTCCCTCCATCACAGTGAGGAGGTGCTTGGTGGACTCACTGTGGTGGATGATAATTTGTGTTTACTGTCTGTTCTGTTGTCTATTATTGTATTATTGTATGTATGACTGCAGGCACGAAATTTCGTTCAGACTGAAAGGTCTGAATGACAATAAAGGAAATTCAATTCAATTCAATTCAATTCAATATAAGCCCAGTTGATCCTTAATGATAGCAGAGCCAGGGGATATGGGGAGAAGGCAAGAACGGGGTACTGATTGGGGATGATCAGCCATGATCATATTGAATGGCGGTGCTGGCTCGAAGGGCCGAATGGCCTACTCCTGCACCTATTGTCTATTGTCTATTCTTCAATATAAATAAATGCCAGCGTTGGCTTCCTTACCACTGCAGATGGTGCATTCTGTCTCTGCGATAACTTACACTTTCCACTTGGGTCAGCGTGCAAATCATGCTGAAACTGTGCATGCGTGCACTTTAAACGAGGGGGACTAAGATTGCTGAGAAGCTCCCACACTTGAATAGGCTTCTCGCGCTCTTTGCCAAGAAGCACACATGCAGAATGACCCGTTGGGCAATTGTTGACACCGGTGCCGTGTCGCAGCGAGTGTCGATGTTTTCCAGCAAATGGGAAGGGTAAAAGGCATGGCACAGAAACAACATTGGCACCAAATCTGGGAAATGTGGGTATTGTGGGAGTAAGCAGCTTGTTTGATTTAAAAGTGCAATCGTGGTGCTAAAGAATCTGCGTGGCATGTTAGAAAACGTCAAGAAAGATTAACGATTAAAATAACTAGTTTCTCCTCCGCATTGCACATAATCAGTTAATACTTTGATGTTTAACTCCTTTTTACAGCTATAGGATCAATCTCAGGTGAAGATTGGGATAGTGTATAGAGTCATAGACCTAAACAGCATAGAAACAGGCCCTTCACATCAACAAGACTATGTGACCAAGTTGCATATCTGAGCTTGTCCCACGCACTTATGCTTGGCCCATATCCCTCGAAAAATTTCCAACAATGTACCTGTATAAGTTGTACCTTCCTCTACCACGTTCTCTGGCAGTTTGTTCCATGTATGTACCACACTTTGTGTGAAAAACCTGCCCCCTCAGCTCCCTTTTAAATCTTTCCTCTCCCATCTTAATCCTATGCCCTCTTGTCTTTTAAATTCCCTCTCCTGAGGAAAAGACTGTGGCTCTTTACCTTATTTATGTCCCTCGTGATATTGTACTTCTCAATAAGGCCATCCCTCAGACTCTTACAGTCCAGGGAATAAAGACTTAAGCTATCCAACATCTCCTTACAGCTCAAACCCTCCAGAGTGCGCAGTATTCCAAGTGTGACCTTATCAACGTCTTCTACAGCTGCAACGCGACATCAGCTGCAACATCACTCCTAGTGAAGACCAACTATTTATTGCCCAAATTCTGCCTTGGTTTGTCCTACGAAAATGCAACACCTTACATTTACCTGAATTAAACCGTATCTGCCAATCCTCGGCCCAACTGCCAATTTGATCAAGGTGCTGTTGTAAAGGCTGATGACTTTCTTCACTGTTCACTGTACCACCAATTGTTGTGTTATCTACAAACATATTAATCATGCCACCCACATTCACATCCAAATTCTTGATATAAATGAAAAACAAGAGTGGGCCCAGCACCGATCCCTGTGGCACACCACTTGTTGCAGACATCCAGTCTGAAAAACAACCCTCTACCACTACCTTCAAGCCAATTTCATATCCACTGTCTCCCATGTGTTCAAATCCTCTAGACCAGCGTACCATGTGGTACCTTGTCAAAGGCCTCCCTAAAGTCCATGTGGGCAACTTCTACTGCCCTGCCCTCATCAATGTGGTTTGGTTTTATGGGAACGTCTAAAAATGGATGATCAATGACTGTCAGATTAAATTAACAATTCAGTAAAATTCTATCTGCAGAGTGTAAAGAACCCGCCTTGAGATTTCATAGTCATACAGCCCAACTTGCTCACACCGACCAACATGGTTCATCTACGCTAGTCCCACCTGCCTGCGTTTGGCCCATATCCCTCTAAACCTATCCTATCCATGTATATAGGGATTATAGTTTAAAAGATTGTAGAGATTGTCATTTAAAAAACCAAGGTAGACAAAAATGCTGGAGAAACTCAGCGGGTGAGGCAGCATCTATGGAGCGAAGGAATAGGTGATGTTTTGGGTCGAGACCCAGTCTGAAGAAGGGTCTCGACCCAAAACATCACCTATTCTCTTGCTCCATAGATGCTGCCTCACCCGCTGAGTTTCTTCAGCATTATTGACCACCTTCGATTTGTCCAGCATCTGCAGTTCTTTCTTAAATGTAATTTAAAAACTGATAACTTTGAGACTTCACTCAATATCTTTTGAGGGTTTTGTAAATTCTTGTTTTTTTTAAAAATCTTCTCAGAAGTATACCTGTGGATTCACTTCACACAGAAGATTAAATATGTTGGATAGTGTCCAAAACAGTGCACATTACGTGTGCTCTATGGAAATACCCAGCTGAGCAGATGGCTTTCCTTCATTCCACGCTTTCTTTTGTTCGTAAGACGAGGATTATTCATGCATCAGAAGTCGGGAGAAAGATTCACTGAAATACTTGATGTATTTCGGGAGAACCCAATATAAGGGTCTGTTTGTGCAATTGCAAATTAAGCGGTAAAATGCACAGGCATTGTCTGTCCTGAAGTTCATTCACACGGTCAGCGTAAGTTTTTGTTGTGAAATAACACCTCGACGTTCTGCATGTGGATTGAGCTGTTTGTCCCCGCATTTTTAGCTGCTATATAAATGCAAGTTGTCGGCGTGGTGGCTTTTTATTAGTGAATGCTGATGAATCCAATGTGCCATGTTCTTACTCCCACGCTTTGCCATTGCTGATGAACATCTCTCATCGTTGCCAGGCCAAAAATAGGATATCGCATGAGCAGCTTTAAATCTGCAGCAATGCGAGTGACTTTAGAGGACCCGGGGAAATAACAAAAAATGGAATCTTGTGTTTCCCTTTTGCTCGTAGTTTTCACCGAAACCTCTTTGAAGATGGCGACACCCATCTGCGCAGGAACTGACCCCTGGCATCGCATGTGAGCGATAGGGGGAAGCGGGGAGGGGAGGGGGGGGGGGGCAGAATCCCTCATTTATGTCATGTGCACATTCCACAGCTGTGATTGAAGACTGATTATGGGGAAGGGCCCCAGCTGGATGCCAGCTGTGGCTTAGTGGAAGCATTATTGCCTATGGTTCAGAGGGTAGTAGGTTCAAGTCTGACTCCAGAGATTAGGGATCTAGGCTGGCATTGTCAAACGGTACCATTCTTCAGAGGAAGCATAAATTAAGGCCCCATCTGGCCCCATATGTTAGAATCCATGGAATTTCTTTGGACTAAACTGGTGGAATCCTTCTGGGATTCACTGGTCAACATTTAATCCTCTGCCAACATCACAAGAGCAGATTAAATGCCTGCTAAAATGTTGCCATTTATAGAAGCTTCCAATGCACCATTTTGTCCTTGTATCTCACACACCCTGCAATGCAGATGTAGGCCATTCAGCCCATCGTGTTTACACTGGCTCTCAGAGGAATGCCATCGGTCTATTGCCAGAGGCAAATATTCACAGCATGAGCATGCAAACTCCGCACAGACAGTACCCTGGATGGTGACCGAACCTAACTTGCTGGAGCTGTGTGACAACAGTACCAACAACTATACCAACGTGCCAGGAATTTATTACATCGATGCAGTGAATGTACATCACTAGCTTTAATTTATTTTGAAATGTCCTGAGTTACGTAATCATAATGTTTGTTCTTTTCTTTATTTTGTTATAAAAATGTAGATTAAGTGTTAGTGCAGGCTAAGAGCCCTTTGCATGCCTCTGACATCTAATGTTCACTCCTAACTTTGCTTCATCTGGGAATTAGGTGTTAATGTCAGCTCAGAGCTCTTTGCATGCTTTTGACATCTCATGTTTACTCCGAATTTTGCACCATCTGCAAACTTCAGGTGAATTGCACTCATTTGGCAGAGCTCAGCACATCCATGTTCAGCGCTGATGGAATTTAGTACAAAAACTAAATTATGTATTTTAGATACTGCGCGAAAACAGGCGCTTCAGTCCACCGAGTCCGTGCCGACCAGCGATCACCCCGTACACTAGCACAATCGAACGCACTAGGGACAATTTACAATTTGTGTCAAAAGAAACCGGAGCACCCGGAGAAATCCCACGCGGTCACCGGGAGAACATACACACTCCGTGCAGACAGCGCCCGTAGTCAGAATTGAACCCGGGTTTCTGACACTGTAAGGCTGCAACTCTACCACTGCGCCACTGTGCCGCTCTGAAATCGACGTCAGAAACTTAAACTGGAAAATTCGGAACCCAGTTATAATATATTATACTCCAATTCTGGAGTATGGTGAACAATTTTGGTCGCCAAATTATAGGAAAGTTGTCAACAAAATAGAGAGAGTACAGAGGAGATTTACTAGAATGTTGCCTGGGTTTCAGCAGCTAAGTTACAGAGAAAGGCTGAACAAGATAAATCTTTATTCTGTGGAGCGCAGAAGGTTAAGGGGGGACTTGATAGTGGTCTTTAAAATGATGAGAGGGATAGACAGAGTTGACGTGGATAAGCTTTTTCTATTGAGAGTAGGGAAGATTCAAACATGAGGACATGATTTGAGAATTAAGGGACAAAAGTTTAGGGGTAACATGAGGGGGAACTTCTTTACTCAGAGAGTGGTGGCTGTGTGGAATGAGCTCCCAGTGGAAGTGGTGGAGGCAGGTTCGATTTTATCAATTAAAAATAAATTGGATAGGTATATGGACGGGAAAGGAATGGAGGGTTATGGTCTGAGTGCAGGTAGATGGGACTAGGGGAAAATAAGTGTTCGGCACGGACTTGAAGGGCCCAGATGGTCTGTTTCTGTGCTGTAATTGTTATATGGTTATATTGGGGAATCAAGGATCCCATTTCAATCTATTGATTATCCACTCTTTATGTTCATGTTCTCGTTTATTATATTGTTTACAGTGTACTATGTTTACATATTCTGTTGTGTTGCTGCAAGTAAGAGTTTCATTGTTCTATCTGGGACATATGACAATAAAACAATCTTCTCTCTTGGTTGTACCCATAGACACTCCGATTTTAACCCTTGGTGAAAGGGTGTCCAGAATGTTGGGACATGGTGCTTACATAGACGTTGATCGGCCTGGATATCTCCCGCTCATCAAGGATGGCTTCATACGAAGGTCCACACTAGTGCTCATGTTTAATGGTACAGTTATAGAAAACATGAAAACATAGAAAAATAAGTGCAGGAGTAGGCCATTCGGCCCTTCAAGCCATCACCGCCATTCAATATGACCATGGCTGATCATCTAAAATCAGTACTCCGGTCCTGCTTTTTCCACATATTCCTTGATTCCTATAGCCCGAAGAGCTAAATCAAAATCACTCGTGAATATATCCAGTGAATTGGCTCCACTACCTTCTGTGGTAGAGAATTCCACAGATTCACAACTCTCTGGGTGAAACCCCTGACACCCATACTAATCAAGTATCCATCTATCTCTGCCTTAAGAATATCTACTGACTTAGCCTCCACAGCGTTCTGCGGCAAAGAATTCTACAGATTCGCCACCCTCCGACTAAAATAATTCCGTCTCATCTCCTTCCTAAAGGAACGTCCTTTAATTCTGAGGCTATGACCTCTAGTCCAAGGCTCTCCCACTAGTGGGGAATTGGGGTGATGGATGGGGCGGGCATGGATCATGTACAAATAGATGAGCTTAGTTTAACCTGGTATGATGTTTGGCACAATATGTGACTGAAGGCTCTGATGCTGTGCTCTGCTGTTCTTTTCTATAAAACATTACAGCATCTTAAGGGTTACCCTGAGAAAGAGGTTGAATTTTTAGACATAACTAAAGAAACATCACAAAGATCTACTTTAAACATTTCAGTTTTTAACTTGTTTGCATGCAACTAAATTGCCGTGTTGGAATTATATTTTCCAAATTCAGAATCTGGCCTTTGAAATGTGTGTAGAACACTGAACAATCCCATATGTTTGTAGAGAGATAGCAATGATATTTCACTGACGTTTCATAACATTCATTGGAGGAAAACATTCACATCATTAAGAGCAAAATTCACAATGTGCCACTTTGAACATGTGAGAATTATTTATTGTCATTGTTGCAATTGATTATGGATACAGAAAGTTAGTGCATTAGCCTATTTTTAAGAAATAACTTCAAATAAATGCGTTTGCCGTGTAAAGAAAATAACTGGAAAACAAATCTCAACCTCAGAATAAAATCTTTTGAAGCCCTAACACCACAAGATGGCAAAAATCCAATGCCCTGTGATTTTACCAGTCAGTCATGACTGTGAGGAGATCGGAAAAAATGTAACAAACTGCAATGAAGCGCTATACATCACGAGCTTCGTCACTGAAAAAATAAGTTGCCTATTAAAAAGGCTTTAATTGGTTATCTTGCTACGCACTGAGATAAAAATAGAGTGAAATTAAAGAGAGGAAACGTTTCCATCTTTGGGAAGGAGATCATTGACGGACCGGTTTTGTCACAGTGACATCAATGCGATGAGGTTTTTGTGAAGTAATAATATGTTTGGATGCAAATTGAACCTTCACAGGGTTTGGCAAAGGGGCCACACATTGGTTTGCCAAGTGTTCAATATAGATGGTTTTCTCTCAATGTGAGATGGTCAGAGACGCAGTTTGTTTAGTGAGAAGATGGAGATACAGATGGAGCACAAAAAAACAATTCAGCATAGTTTGCTTTGCAAGAAGAGTTATGGTAAAAGTAAAAAGAGAAAAAAGTCTTGCATTTTTATTGTGTCTTTTAACAACATCCAAAGGCATGTCGACATAGGACAAGGAAGAACATATTATATTCTCACATCATGGAACACATCATGAGATGTAGCCAAGCTCCACAATGTAGCGAAGATGACCTGGTCAAACCAAATGCTGCTGCGCTCGCCAACTGCGCCAACCACTGGAAAGACGTGATATGGAAGATGGCCGGACGCGAGGAAGAAGAATTCTCACATGATCCATATCCCTCGAATTGCTGCACTTCCATGTGCCTATCCAAAACCCTCTTAAACGTCACTATCATATCTGACTTTACCACTTTCACTGGCATTGTGTTCCCAGCCCCCACCATTCCCTGGGTAAAAAAATGTTCCCTGTACATCGCCATTAAACCTTCCGCCTCTCACCTTCTAGCACGTTGAAGGTTGAATATTCCCAACCTGGGAAAAAGGTTCTGAATGTCTACACTATCTATGCCTCGCATAATTTTACATACTTCTATCAGTTCTCCCCTCAACCTATGACATTCCAGCTAAAACAATCCAAATCTATCTTCAAAATTTGAGGAAGTAGGTTTAACATGAGGGATGGAACGAGCTGGCAGAAGAGGTAGTTGAGGCAGGTAGTATTGCAATGTTTAAGAAACATTTGGACAGGTACATGATAGTACAGGTTTAGAGGGATATGGGCCAAACACAGGCAGGCGAGACTAGTAAAGATGGGATATGTTGGTTGGTGTGGGGAAGTTGGGCCAAAGGGTCTGTTTCCACACTGTGTGACTCTATAAATCTATCTATGACCTTATGACTATACAACTTCTCCCTGAAGCTGAAACCCTCTAATCCAGGCAGCATTCTGGTAAACTACCTCTGCACCCTCTCCAAGGCCTCCACATCTTTTCAATAATGGGACAACCAGAACTATGTGTGTTGTGTGGAAGGGCCTGTTACTATGCAGTACAACTCTCTGATTTTATGATCGCACAATCCAGACATCGTGGGTTAGGGAAAGACTGAATGGTGCATTTATAAATGAACGAACACTCACTAAGTTGGTCCTCAGCCTTACAGAACAGGAAGATACAAATTCAACCATAAGGCTTTAACACAAACACCAAAGTTCAGAAGTAAACCAAAAATAATTGAAAGGAAAGTGAGCTTACTTAGGACAACATCTAGAGTCATAGAGTCATAGAGTGTGGAAACAGGCCCTTCGGCCCAACATGCTCACACCGAACAAAATGCCCCAGCTACACTAGTCCCATCTGCCTGCGCTTGGTCCTACCCATGTACCTGTCTAACTGTTTCTTAAACGTTGGGATAGTCCCAGCCTCAACTACCTCCTCTGGCAGCTTGTTCCATACATCCACCACCCTTTGTGTGAAAAAGTTACCCCTCAGATTCCGATTAAATCTCTTCCCCTTCACCTTGAGCCTATGTTCTCTGGTCCTCGATTCTCCTACTCTGGGCAAGGGATTGTATGCATCTACCCGATCTATTCTGTGCATCTACCTAATCTATATTATTTTTAAGAGAAATTAAGATATCTGTAACATTTACTCACAACCTGAGGGACAACTGTTTCACTCAGAGGGTGGTGGGTTTATGGAATAAATTGCCCAAGGAGGTTGTTGACCCAGGTACTAAAATGGTATTTAAAAGACACTTGGACAGGTACATGGATAAGAGAGGTTTAGAGTGATATGGGCCAAATGTGGGCAAATACAGCTGATTTGAATACGGCATCTTGATCAGTAACTCCATAACTTTACTTGCCAAAAACGTATAATAGCCCTTAGAACAGAATCTGAAGATATTCTTATTTGGATCAGTAGTCTGTTGAAAGTTAATGTTAACACAGAGCAGAATTTAGACCCAACAGCGAGTTTCTGGTGTTTATCAGTGACTGTGCTTGGACTAACCACATTTGCAAATCACCATGCCATCAGGATTTCACACAGGCATTGCTCTGTGAAGCTACAGCCAAAAGGCTTAATTGAATGTTCAGCAGGGTACAAATTGTGATCAGCTGTGGTGCCCTTACACTGCTGTAGAAAATGGAGATGAACAGAAAAGGATAGCTCTACATAAATATTCAAATCAAAACAATATTCAGTTTGGATTCACACAAGTAAAGGTAAATGTCCAGGGTCACATCATGAATCCATTATTAAACATGTGTACCAGATGTTAGATTTACTTTAACCTGCTTCAAATCGGCTGTTCAAACCTCCACATGATGTGTATCAGAGAGGAATGAAAAATCATCAGTCAGATCTCAAACTATTTTGGGACCATTGTGTTCTCACCTGATGTGTTCACACCATCACACACCTTTAAACATAACACCTCTGAACATCACAAAAACATTCTGAAACTCTTTACTTGTTTTTAGAGATATAATGCGAAACAGACCCTACCGAGTCCGTGCCGACCAGCGATTACCCCCCGTACACGAACACTATCCTATGCACCAGGACAATTTACAATTTTACCGAAGCCAATTAACCTACAAACCTGTACGTCTTTGGAGTGTGGGTGGGAACTGGAGCATCCGGTGAAAACCCACGCGGTCACGGGGAGAATGTACAAACTCCGTACATACAGCACCCGTAGTCAGGATCGAACCCGGGTCTCTGGAGCTGTAAGGCCAGCAACTCTACTGCTGCATCACAGTGCCACCCTATCAAAGAATAGTACAGAGGAGAAGGCTGCGCGTCCTTAAAGAGCCAGCTTATTATTTCAACTCTCCTGGTTTCTTCCCATTGATTATTAATACCTTTTGCTTTTAAAGTCATTCTAAATCCATTTGAAAGTTACCCCACCTTCTGCCTTCTTCTCAAACCATCCCTATTTTCTACTCTTCAAAGTTTTGCTTTTGGATCATGATTAGTACTGCTATCCCTTTTTCTCATTCTTTAACAGTAAAAAAATATATAGTAACTGATCTGGTATTTTGCAGCTAAACTGGAAGAGTTTGGGTATTTTAAACTGGAATGAGATGTCCAGGAGTATTACATTTCAGTAATAAAAAAATATGAGTGTTAGTGTATATATGTACTCCTGTAACAAAAGCAGAGTGCCGTAACACATCATCTATTACTCTAAATAATGTTTTCATTCCAGCGTGGAGCTCTTTTGCCTCATTCATACTCTTTTTGCACAGATGTACCATCACATAACAGTCAATTCTTGATTTAAATCTGTTCCTTCCTCCTTGAGAAGCATTGGCACAAATCACCTCTGTGCTTCACCTCTGTGCCACAGAGAATGCTGAGGAAATCAAACTTCACCACAGCCAAGAAGCTCACTGTTGTGTTTCCTCAGTATAATACCGGAGTCTCCGTCACATTTGCAAGCATGTAAAAGTCTGCTAAGGTGACCATTGCAATATTCTGCAACAGTCAAGATCAGCTCGGTGCCTGCATCTGCAGCTAACACCAGGTACAGTACTGGAAGTTGGCCTTTCCCTCGTTATAACACTGTTTCCTTTTGCTAAATCATGTTCTAAATCAGGGTGGCACGGTGGCACAGTCATACAGTTGCTGATTTACAGAGTCCGAGACCCGGGTTCGACCCTGACTACTGGTGCTGTCTATACGGAGTTTGTCCGTTCTCCCCGTGACCTGCGTGGATTTTCTGCGAGTGCTCCGGTTTCCTCCCACACTCCAAAGACGTATACATTTATTGGTTAATTGGCTTGGTAAAATTGTAAGTTTATCCTTAGCATGTGCTGGATAGTATTAAAATGCGGGGATCCGGTGGTTGGCGTGGACTTGGTGGGCCAAAGAGCCAGTTTCCTCGCTGTTTCTAAAGCACTTAATTCACCGAAGGTTGCCCTAAAATTATATAAAATTATTAAGGGTTTGGACACGCTAGATGCAGGAAACATGTTCCCGATGTTGGGGGGAGTCCAGAACCAGGGGCCACAGTTTAGGAATAAGGGGTAGGCCATTTAGAACTGCGATGAGGAAAAACTTTTTCACACAGAGGGTTGTGAATTTGTGGAATTCTCTGCCTCAGAAGGCAGTGGAGGCCGACTCACTGGATGCATTCAAAAGAGAGTTAGATAGAGCTCTTATGGCTAGCGGAATCAAGGGATATGGGGAGAAGGCAGGAGCGGGCTACTGATTGTGGATGATCAGCCATGATCACATTGAATGGCGGTGCTGGCTCGAAGGGCCGAACGGCCTACTCCTGCACCTATTGTCTATGTTTCTATGCAACAATGTAAATTTATCATTCTCCCTAATAACACAAGATTTCTTTTTTTACGGGTGGCAAGAAATTTACTGATGATGTACAATCTCATTGCAAATTTCCAGGCATGGATTATGAAGTAACTGATTCAAATGGCAAACCAGTTGCTTAACAGTTAAAAGTGTGTGTCACAGATTTGATGTGTGTGTCCAAAGGAAATGAGTCACTATTTTAGCAAACAGCGAATATGAGCGACTGCATTGAATTAATAGTTTCATCGGGGTATTTACGTAGGTCTTCAGAACCATCATTACACAAAATTAGAGTGGTAATTGCACTAAAGGTTTGAACTGGCTTACAATCATTATCTCAAAATATTTTTCTCCCACTTTGTTGAAGGAAGACTCATGCATATTATTTCCTGGGGTGGATCCAAAGGAGGAAACGCTCTTTAAAAAAGTTTGTAATGTATAATAAAATAGATAAAACTATCCATTTACTTCATATAACCAGATCAAATGAACTTAATTGAAAGCTATTCAAATCAAAAAGGCAAAAAGCATAGCTGCTCATTGTGGAGCTCGGCCATGTTACCTAGCAACAGGTTTTTCATACTCTACAAACATACAGGGGCTTATGAAGCTGTCAGGGACTATAATTTTGATACCGCCGAGCAATTTGTTCCCACTGACATGTCCATTCACTACTTTACTTGAGAATAATGATCATTAAGCAATTTACTTTGCCCCATTCTTAACGTTTTAGCAGCACAGTGCAGCAATGGTGATCAATCAACACAAATGAATTGCCTAATAATCTGCTGAGACATAATTAATATCATTCAATTTCTTCCGTTTAGTCCAAGCTGTTAGTTTGTGATAATGCCACATTTAGCGGTTTCAATATTGACCTCCGTTAAATACCGACAAAATTACTTGCACATCCTCACAGGTTGCACAATCTCCCAAGTTTTTGTTTGTGGAGCTCCTTTGTGCACTTGCAAAATGCCAGCTTGAACCTTCTCAAGGGCAGAAAGAATGTCGACCCAAACAATCTAACTTCACACTTCGGTAGATACAATGAGACGCTCTTTCAGAAGATGAGCTTATCAACAGTTGCTGAAGTAGGAGGAATTCTTGCATCTGTTCTCTCCGGTAACCTTTTCGCTTTCCCACATCCTGAAACAAAAACAATTTCAGGTCTCGCCTTTGTATGTGGCATAGTGCTTGGATTTTCACTAAAACATTTGAAGGTTGTTGCACATTGCTGAAACAGATAAGGACGATGAAAATAGGAAATAGCATTCAGAAGAAAGGCTCGGGTTTATACAAAGAGATGCGATGAGGGCATATGTAGTCGGTGGAGAAAAGCACTGCAGCTTTGGAAGATGTTATACTTTTAAGGGCACGTCAAGCTGACCAATCTGGCCCAGGTAATTTTAATCCTGCAGAAGTTTATAGTGCAATCCTGCCTAGAATTGTTACCAGTAATAAAGAAAGCAAAAACGATTACTGGCCATAGGTGTCAAAAGAGGACCCAGAAAAACTCTCCATCGGAGTGATCATCCACAAAGGCTGTAACTCCAAGGATCCTCGGTGCTTACATCATTCCAAGGTTGTTCCCATGCCCATCAGTAGTCGGATGAAGAATCCCTGCCATTGCCCTCTCAGTCAAAATACGTACATGGATACCACAGAAGATAGACACACAAAGCTGGAGTAAGACCATCATGTGATAGGAGCAGAATTAAGCCATTCGGCCCATCAAGTCTACTCCGCCATTCAATCATGGCTGCTCTATCTCTCCCTCCCTCCCAACCACATTCTCCTGCCTTCTCCCCATAACCCACGACACCCAGCGAGGCTGTACGTCCCCCCTGCAGAATGCGGGGAGGGTGGGTGGACTCAACAGGTCGGACAGCATCTCTGGAGAAAAGGAATTGGTGACGTTTCAGGTTGAGACCCTTCGTCAGACTCAGAATACCACAGAATATCTCTGTGATATAGACCATGAAACGCAGAAAAGTACAGCATGGGAACAGGCCCTGTGATTGATATTTCCATCGGGGGGAAAAAGACTATCAACTCCATCTGTGCATCTCATAAATGTATATATTTTCATCAGGTTGCTCCTCAGTCTTCGATGCTCTAGCGAAAGCAATCCAAGTTTGTCCAACCTTTCCTCAGAGCTAATACACTCAAATTCTGGCAATGGCCAGGTCACATTTGGAGTATCGTGAGCAAATTTGGGCCCCATATCTGAGGGAGGATGCGCTGGCTCTGGAGAGGGTCCAGTGGAGGTTTACAAGAATGATTCCAGGAATGAGTGGGTTAGCATATGATGAGCGTTTGACGGCACTGGGCCTCTACTCACTGGAGTTTAGAAGGTTGAGGGGGGGACCTCTTTGAAACTTACAGAATAATGAACGGTATTGATAGAGTGGATGTGGAAAGGAAATTTCCGCTGGTGGGAGAATCTAGGACCAGAGGTCATACGCTCAGAATTTAAAGGCGCTCTTTTAAAAAAGTGAGGAAGAACTTCTTTAGTCAGAGGGTAGTTAATCTGTGGAACCCATTGTCTGTGGAGGCCAAGTCAGTGGATATTTTTAAGGCAGAGATAGACAATTTCTTGATTACTGTAGAACAGGTGTCAAGGTGTCAGCTTGTTTATTTATGTATTGTATTTATTTACCTTTCTTGTACATCAGTGGAGCTGCACACTAAATCTCGTTGCACTGACGTGCAATGGCAATAAAAGATATATTATTATTATTATTATTATTATTAAGGGTTTATGGGGAGAAGGCAGGAAAATGGTATTAGGTGGCAGAGATCAGCCATGATTGAATGGTGGAGTAGACTCGATGGGCCGAATGGCCTAATTCTACTCCCATAACTTGCGAACTTGTGAACATCCGAGCAAACCTTTCCCATCTTCTCCAAAGCCTCTGCATCTTAAATTTTAATTTATTTTGTGTTTATTGTGTGGTTTTGTTATTTTATTATATGTATGACTGCAAGGCATGAAATTCCGTTCAGACCGAAAGGTCTGAATGACAATAAAGGATAATTCATTCATTCATTCATCTTTCTATAGTGTGGCGGCCAGAATTGTATACAACACTCTAAAATTGGTGGGAAGGAACTGCAAATGCTGGTTTACACCAAAGATAGACACAGAATGCTGGAGTAACTCAGTGAGTCAGGCAGCATCGCTGGAGAAAAGGAAGAGGTGATGGTTCAGGTCCTGACCCTTCTTCAGATTGAGAGGTCTCCTCTAGAGACTGATATAAAAGTTGTCTCCTCAAAGTTTTACAACATGACTTCCCAACTTTTATACTCAGTATCCTGACCAATGAAGGCAAGCATGCCTAATGTTTTCTTTACCACCCTACCTACATGTATTGCCATTTCAGGGATCTATGGACTTGGATCGCATGTGTGGTGCAGATGGGTTTAATATACCTATGCTTATGGTTCCACGTGATGGTACGCCTCATATATTCGTACTGAATTCCACAGGTGTGCTTCACTTGCCATTGTTCAGACTGCGTCGAACATTGCCACACCCGATGTCAGCAGTTTAGCACCGCAAATATACAATACTATATTGTGCATTCAGCCCAGGGATGAATGTCTCTCTCACATCTTCAGGGAACATCAAATAGACAATTTCCAAGTCATTATGTTTCATAGTTCATTCAGGAGTCAGAATGGGATGGGGGAAAAAAAGAAAGAAATCTATCAATGATACATTGAGAAATGAGGTTTGAACAGGACTTCATTGTTAATGCACTTAGTACTACCTACCCTGACACACTTTAAGGTAATTAAGCAGAAGCAGGCTTGACAATTCATGCATGGAGTTCAAACGGCTTGAGGCATGAGGATTTCTGAGTTCGAGAACAACACACGCTCTCTCAAAATGAGCAGCCTACACCTTAAGTTAATTGGTACCAATACCTTAGATAGACAAAAGTGCTGGAGAAACTCAGCGGGTGCGGCAGCATCTATGGAGCGAAGGAAATAGGCAACGTTTCGAGCCGAAACCTGGTACCAATATCTTCACAGGCTGGAGATTAAGAGGAGCAGGAAGGGTATAATAAAAGGTGAAACGTCAATCCCATTGCAGGTTATAGATCATTGTGTTTCCATTAACTGATTAGCACGCAGCAAAAGCTTTTCACTGTACCTCAGCTCACTTGACAATAAACTCCTCAACCCATCCCACCCTGTGTCAATTCAAATATATCTTCAGAGCAATGGACTTTTGCTCATCGAACATTGTTGAATATTAAATCTAAATGAGATATGGAGGAACACACGTATCCAGCAGTAAAAATAGTTTTGAATTGCATCATTAGTTATTAATGTGTAATTTAGTTCTTAGTTTAGTTTCTAGATACAGCATGGAAACAGGCCCTTCGGCCCACTGAATCTGCGCCGATCGGTGGTCCACATATGCGAGCACTATCCTACACACTAGGGCCAATTTACAATCTTTCCCAAAGCCAATTAACCTACAAACCCTGTGGGTCTTTGGAGTATGTGAGGAAACGGGAGCACCCGGGGAAAACCCACATGTCACAGGGAGAACGTAAAAAACTGCATACAGACAGCAACCGTAGTCAGGATCAAACCCGGGTCTCCGGTACTGCACCGTGTCACCCTAAGTTCTGACCAACTGAACATTTGGAAACAAGGGTCTGCAGATGCTGGAATCTGAAACAAGGCAGCAACTCTTCAAGCAAAGGGATAGTCAACATTTTTACTTTGTTTAACTTTCTGGATAAAAATGTTTGCCAGGCAACCAAGAAATAATTTTTATATTTTTACTAGACCAAGAGGGGGGGAGAGAGGGGGGAGAGGAGGGGGGAGAGAGGGGGAGAGCGGGGGGAGAGAGGGGGGGAGAGAGAGGTTGGGGAGAGAGGGGGGTGAGAGAGGTGGGTAAGAGAGGGGGGGAAGAGAGGTGGGGAGAGAGGGGGGGAGAGAGGGGGGGAGAGGGGGGAGAGAATGGGGAAAGAGGGGGGCAGAGAGGGGGGGAGAGAGGGGGGAGAGAGGGGTGGAGAGGGGGGGAGAGGGGGAAGAGGGGGGAAGTGGGGGGCGAGAGGGGGGGAGAGAGGGGGGGTGAGAGGGGGGGGGGGGGAGAAGGGGAGAGAGGGGGAGAGGGGGCGAGAGAGGGGGGGGGAGGGAGGGGGAGGGGGGGAGAGGGGGGGGGAGAGAGGGGGGGAGAGAGGGGGGGGGGAGAGCGGGAGAGAGAGGGGGAGAGAGAGGGGGAGAGAGGGGGGGAGAGAGAGAGGGGGTGAGAGAGGGGGAGAGAGAGAGGGGGAGAGAGGGGGGCAGAGAGGGGGCAGAGAGGGGGGGAGAGAGAGAGGGGGAGAGAGAGGAGGGAGAGAGGGGGGGAGAGAGGGGGGGAGAGAGGGGGGGAGAGAGGGGGGCAGAGAGGGGGGAGAGAGGGGGGGAGAGAGGGGGGCAGAGAGGGGGGGAGAGAGGGGGGGAGAGAGAAAAAACCCAAGCCAAGGCACGAGCGTGCATTGACCAAAGCTCACGGGAGCTCTCGGGTACAGGGCCCGAGCCGAGGCGCGAGCGGGCGAACGTCAACCAAAGGGAGCCGCAGTCTTCAGCTATGATCTTTGGCCGACTGTTGAATGACGGGATTAGGAGGGAGGGGTGGCGGGGTGACGTCACTCGCAGCGCGAGCAGATGGCAGGCAGGCAGATCCATTGTGATGTCATTAGCCAATCATCAGCCAAAAACTGGCTTTTTGATTTCAACATTTTATCGGATGTGTGAAAATTTTATTTATTCTATTATTAATTTAATTCTTTATTTCGAACAGAAAGAATAAAAAGCAAGTGTGAAACAGCATACAAAAAACAAAACAAGAATATTTATAAAGTGTCATAAATAATATCTATAAATAAATGAAATTGTATGTGTCCGAAAAGGAGCAGGAAGAAGCCAAAGCTTATTAACTGCTTATAATTATCTTATACAAATTTAGCAGCTATATGTACACCATATGTACACCAGCAGCTATATGTACACCAAATTATTTACATCTATGCACTAATCAAATTTTTACAAAGCCATACAAAAAAGAAAGAAAAAAAGAAAAACGATTAATAACTCGAGAAATAATGCATGAATGTCTTCAGATAAGACGATTTCACAGGATAAATCTCTACCGGCATATGTATAAGGTTCACCGATAGCACGTAGGTTTGTCGAGAAGACACACACACACACACACACACACACACACACACACACACACACACACACACACACACACACACACACACACACACACACACACACACACACACACACACACACACACACACACACACACACACACACACACACACACAAGATGAGAGTTTTATAGTTATATAAAAGGATGTTGAAAATAACAAAGAACCGAATTTGCCACACTGACATTGATGTCCCATGGTCTGTCCATGGACCCTTGCGCATATTCTTGACTTCCCTCATAGTTACATAGAGTGATACAACATGGAAAAAGGCCCTTTGCCCAAACATCGACCATCTGTTTACAATATTTCTACACAAATTTCATTTTATTATCCAACTACATTTTCATCAAAGGCCAGATTCAACCGCATACCTACACACTCAGGGCAATTTAAAATGGCCAATTAACCTACCAAACCATACGCAATTGGGATGTGGGAAGAAACCGGATTGCCTGGAGGAAACTCATGTGGTTACAGGAAGACTGTGCATCCCCGCATAAACGGCATCCGAGGTTAGAATTGAACTGGAGTCTCTGGCTCGGTGAGACAATGTTCCTACTATCTGCGCCATAGTGCTGCTTTCTCTGCAGCGATCCAACAGAAAGCTGTCATGGTCGTCGTAGTTTTTTGGGGTTTTTTCGTTTTTTTGGAATCTTGAACAAAAAGCAGGATCCTGGAGGAACTTGGGAGCAAGAGGCATTGAGTGCAATGAGATGCCTCATTGCAAGAGGCATCTGCAGAAGTAAATGGACAGATGTCATTTTGGATCACGACCCTTCTTCAGACTGATGGAGTGGACCTGTATTCCATTTCCCTCCACAGATGCTGCCTGACTCACTGAGTTTCTCAAACAGTCTGTTTCTTTTCTTTTTTTTTTTTTTTGAAGTACAATACATAAGTATCTAATACATAATGTGATAATACAGTTCATGTACAACTTCTATTTCCAAAGTTAGCAGAATAGAACAGAAAATGAGAGGTCAAGATAGAGGAGAAAAGAATATCATAAGCCGTAGTGTTAGTTCGTGAGATAGTAAAGAAAGCCCAAAGAAAAGGTAGAATGGGGATAGAGTAGAAAAAAGAGAAGAAAAAGAAGAAGACATAGAGAGACAGAAAGGAAATAAAAATAAAGAGATTGAGAGGGATATCCCTATTTAATCTCTTTATCCATCCTTCACCCGGTTCTGAAACGTCTAATTTCTAAGGTTGTGTTGCACCATATGCTTGTAAAAAGTCGATAAAAGAAGACCAAATCATTGAGAATTGGTCTGTTTTGCCTAACAGGAGGAGTCCCATTTCTTCAAGATGTAACATTTCATGGTCGTAGTTCTACTTCATTCTTCGTTACATTTAGTGCTGCATGGGCAACCTACCCTCTACCTCATTGGTGACCCTCGGACTATCTTTGATCGGACTTTACCTTGCACTGAACGTTATTTCCTTATCATGGTATACACTGCAAATGGCTTGATTGTAATCATCTATTGCCTTTCTGCTGACTGGTTAGCATGCAACAAAAGCCTTTCACTGTACCTCGGTACACTTGACCAATAAATCAAACTGAAACTGAAGCTTTTTTGTCCTTTTCAGATGTCAGGGATTGCAAACTTCAACAGCATCTCCAATACCCTTCCTAACCTTTCTCCCCTTTTCTTTTCCGTTGACCCTGTCTCTCCCCACAGACTCTCCATGTGCCAATTTTCACAATTCCTTCTGATCTTCTCCTCTTTGATCACAAACAATCAGCTTCCAGCAGGGCCTAGGTTTCATCCCCCTTCCTCTTCATCTTAATAAATTCCAAACTCAACATGATGTTGAACTCGAAAATAGACAACAAATGCTGGAGAAACTCAGCGGGTGAGGCGGCAGCTATGGAGAGAAGGAATTGGCGACGTTTCGGGTTGAGACCCTTCTTCTCGACCCAAAACGTCACCAATTCCTTCTCTCCATAGATGAGTTTCTCCAGCATTTTTTGTCTACCTTCGATTTTTCCAGCTTCTGCAGTTCTTTCTTAAACATGATGTTGAACTCGTCTCCTTCCTCCATTTTCACTGTCCATTTGGTCTTCTGCATAGTCAGAGGAGACTTCTTAAGTTCATAAGTTCATTAGTTAGCATACTATAAAGCTTTTCACTCTACCTCGGTACACGTGACAATAAAGTAAACTAAAACTAAACTAAGTTCATAGGTTATAGGAGCAGAATTAGGCTATTTGACCCATCAAGTCTACTCCACCATTCAATCATGGCTGATATATCTTTCCCTCTCAACCCCGTTCTCCTGCCTTCTCCCCATAACTCCCCACACCTGTACTAATCAAGAGTGTCAATCTCCGGCTTAAAAATATCCATTGACTTGACCTCCACAGCCTTCTGCGGCAATGAATTCCACACATTCAGAATCAGAATCAGAATGCTTTATTGTCATTGCATGTGTCACATACAACGAGATTAGTGTCTCTCCATTTAAAAGAACTTCAAACATTCACATACTCATACTTTTTACACTCCCTCCCTCCCCAAACCCACCCATGGATTCACATTTACATAAATTAACACTGTCTCCCACCCCCCCTCCTTCCCCATAACCCGCTCCCGAGACAGAGTTCAGTTCCAAGATTGCTGATGGGTAAAAGCAGTTCTTGAGTCTGGCAGTGCGTGACTTTAGCGACCTGTACCTTTTTCTTGAGGGCAGCAGTGTGAAAAGGTGGTGACAAGGATGTGTAATGTAATTCACCACCCTCTGACTAAAGAGGGGCACAGTGGTGCAGTGGTAGAGTTGTCACCTTACAGCACATGAGTTTTCTACAGGTGATCTGGTTTCCTCCCACACTCCAAAGACGTGCAGGTTTATAGGTTAATTGGCTTCAGCAATTTGTTCCTAGTGTGTAGGACTAGTGCTAGTGTATGGGGTGATCGCTGGTCGGTGCTGTCTTGATGGGCTGAAGGACCTGTTTCCATGCTGTATCTCTAACGTCTAAAGTCTAAAAGTGTAAAGGACTCAAATTAAATTTAAGTTGCTGCCAATTTCCACCCTGTTCTCACCTTCATTTGGTCCAACTCTGATTCCTCTCTTCCCTTCTGGATCTCTCTGCTTACATCACAGGAGAGAGGCTAATGACGAGCAATCGTTACCAGGCCACGCTCCCACAGCTATCTTGATGGTACTTCCTTCCTTCCTGCCTCCTCTAGGGATTCCATTCCATTCCTTTACGCTACATTTCCCCCAGTGGTTCAACTTTCCATGCAGTGCCTCTGAGATGTTTGCCTTCCTCCTGAACAGTGGATTCGTGTCCACCGTGCTTAGCAGAGCCCTTATCTATTTCCCACACCTCTGCTCGCACTCACTCTCCTCCTGGAGACACCCTGGTCCTCACTTTCCATTCCTTCAACCTTTCCTTTCAGGGTTCACAAAGTACACCTTGCTGTAACAAGATTCCACCACCGGACACAGATTCCCATCCCCTCCCTTTACAGTGTTTCGAAGGGACTATCCATTCTGTTAATCCATGGTCTGTTTTTCTGTTCCTCCTTATAACATGTTCGTAGCAGGTTCAGCAGTTGTATTTTTACCCCTTTCCTTTCCACCTTTCAGTGAATCAAGCCAGCAATGAACCTACTCTTCCTCTCATCAATTGTCCTGCATTCAATGCTCACATTGTGATCATCTCACGTTGGTGCAACCTATTGGAGACTGTGTAACTGCTTTGCAGGTTGACTCAGAGTCTGACCTATCAGTCTGTGGGTTTGCAGGGTGGTGGGTACATGGAACGAGCTACCAGAGAAGTGAATTGACAGCATTTAAAATAACTCTTGGACAGGAATGTGGGTAGAAATGGTTTAAAGGGATATGGGGCAAATGCAGGAAATGGGTATAACTGAGATGGGGCATCTCGGTCGGCATGTCTGAGTTGGGCCAAAGGGCCTGTTCTATGAACCTACGATTCTAAACTCTAGAATTGTCTCCCAAACATCTTTGTGCTAATGCCTTCCGCAGGTTGCATGTTCAACTCTGATTTGTCATCCTCTCTTGTTGCAGATGTTACAGTGGATCACAGTTACGACAAGTTAAAAACCACTGTAACTTCAGGCACGGAGATTGCTGGACCATCATCCAGGGTTTCCCACCATTCCACCGCAGGATTGAGCTTCAATCTCAACGTTACAGCTGGGAGAGTTAAATTAATTAATTTGAGCACATGTGCAATTAAAGCCAGATTTAGTGACTGCAACTGCGGGACCACCAGATTATTCATGCAGAGGGGGAAAAAACTGCCATTCTTACCTGTTCTGGAGTATATATAAATCCTAAGGGCCTGAGCTACGGGGAGAGGTTGAGCAGGCTAGGACTTTATTCTCTGGAGCACAGGAGGATGAGATGCGAACTTATAGAGATGTCGAAAATCTTGAGATGAATAGATCGGGTAAATGCTTGTAGGGATCTATAGGAGGCACTGCCCCTAAAAAGGCAGCCAATATCAAAAACAGCCCACATTTCCCTGATCACGCTCTCATTTCACTTCAACCATTGGGAAGAAGTTAGAGGTCTATAAAAACCATGATGATCAGGTCGAAGAATATTTCTTTCCCAACAATCATTCGAGGAATAGATAAGGTAAATGTACAGTTTTTGCCCAGAGTTGGGTAATTGAGAACCAAAGGACATAAGTTTAAGGTGAGAGAGGAAAGATTTAACGGGACCCCGAGGGGCAGCTTCTTTACACAAAGGGTGGTGGGTGTATGGAGCGAGCTACTGGAGTTGAGGCAGGTATCTTAAGGGGTTGGACAGGCTAGATGCAGGAAGATTGTTCCCGATGTTGGGGAAGTCCAGAACAAGGGGTCACAGTTTAAGGATAAGGTGGAAGTCTTTTAGGACAGAGGTGAGAAAAACATTTTCATACAGAGAGTGGTGGATCTCTGGAATTCTCTGCCACAGAATGTAGTTGAGGCCAGTTCATTGGCTATATTTAAGAGGGAGTTAGATGTGGCCCTTGTGGCTAAAGGGATCAGGGGGTATGGAGAGAAGGCAGGTACGGGATACTGAGTTGGATGATCAGCCATGATCATATTGAATGGCGGTGCAGGCTCGAAGGGCTGAATGGCCTACTCCTGCACCTATTTTCTATGTTTCTATGTTTCTATGTACTATCACAACAGTTAAGAAACACTTAGTCAGGTACATGGATGGGATAGGTTTAGATGGTTATGGTCCATTACAGGCAGGTGGGACAAGTGTAGACGGGGCATGTTGATTGGCGTGGGAAAGTTGGGCCGAAGGGCATGTTTCCACGCTGTATAACTCTATGCCTCCATGACTATGAATCCAATCACCAAAGTAGATGGCTATCAACTGCCTGCTCAGTCCAGGGGCAATCGAGGATGAACAAACCTGATGACTAAATAAAAATCACTGAACAGGATCAAGACTTAATAAAATAAACAGAAACATTCCCTCCTCCCCAGAACTTCAAAAGGAGAAATGTCATAGTGTGACATAGAAGACAAAGGCAAAGTAGAAATTGTTGGCCTTTTGTCTCTTGCAGGTGCTGGTCCAACCTATCTTTATTTCCAATAACTTCTATTTCAGGCAGCCTGTATAATGTCACAGCATTTCCATCTGCTGGTATATTTTTAAATTATTGGCAATGCCAAAGAACTTAAATGACATTTGAAAGACATGTAAAAGCACATTTAAAAAGATAGTTGGACAGGTACATTGTTAGGAAAGGTTTAGAGGAACATGGGCCAAACGCGGGCAGGTGGGACCAGCGTGGATGAGACATTTTGGTCTTGTTAGGAAGTTACTGCAGATGCTGGTCTACATCAAAGATAGACACAAACTGTTGGATATGCTCACCATATCTTGAGGGAAGGAATGGGAGATATTTCAGGTCAAGACCCTTCTTCAGACAGTTTGGTCAGCTTGGGCAAGATGGGCCAAAGAGCCTGTTTCCATGCTGTATGACTCAAACTAACAATTAAAATAATGCTTAATCTTCCATTATGATGAAGGATTCCTTCATTGGTGTTAATATTCCAAAATCACTAATCGAAGGCTAAGAATAATGGTCATTTCACACATGAAATTTATAATTATCTTAAAAACTTGGTGAAGAACTTTTTCCAACTCTGAACTAAAACTGAGAAGAAATGGCTTTGGGCCATTTACGTCTGTTTGTTCAACCATTCGGCTATCAACCCCTCCCCCCCTCATTTATATCCACCTATCACTTGCCAGACTTTGTCCAGCTCCCATCTCTCTTCCAGCTTCCCCCAACGCCACCACAATCATTCTGAAGCAGGGTCTGATCTGAAAAGTCACCTATCCGTGTTCTCCAGGATTGCTACCTGCCCCACTGAGTTACTCCAGCACTTTGCATCTTTTTTTGTTATAAACCAGCATTGCATTTCCTTATGTCTCTATTTCATTGCACTGTTGTGCAAACGATACTAATTGAGATTTTAAAATATTAACTAGGCTAAGCGGGACCCGTTGGGTCCCAGCATCACACGGGAGGGCTGGTCACCAACGCAATATTCCACCTCTCCACCAATTCCAATACTGCTCGCCAGTGGGGGGGCTGTCTGTTGCGCTAATTCATTTTGTGAACACAAACTTGTTAAAAAAGGCAAGGCAAACAATTGGGCTGCAGACACCCGACAACCAAAATTCATTTTGTGGACACAAACTTTAAAAAAAGGCGAGGCAAACAATTGGGCTGCAGACACCCGACAACCAAAATTCATTTTGTGAACACAAACTTGTTAAAAAGGCGAGGCAAACAATTGGGCTGCAGCCACCCGACAACCAATATTCATTTTGTGAACACAAACTTTTAAAAAAAGGGATGCAGCCACTTTACAGCCGCATCGAGGGGAGTCACCGTGGAGTAGATGTGCGTTCAGTGTTATTCGCAGCTCAGAGAGCCGTGACCCTCTCGCTTCCTGGGTCTGGCAGAGACTGAGTGAGGCACGACACTTCCAGGTTTTATAGTCCCTCCCCCTGCCGCCAGCGGGGGCAGCAGAGAGAATGGGGAATTTTGTAAAAACATTAATATCGCTCTAATTTTTCATCGACGGAAAAAATCCTCCGCACTCATACGGCGGAGGGGGGCTCTGATCGAGGTGGCCAAAAATGACGGCCATAGGTCACGGCGTTCTCTCGGAAATCACAGCACAGTCGGCCAAAAGCGGTCAAGATCAGAGATTTAGTAATATAGATGTCTGGGATCTTTGCCTGATGTGGAAACGAAAGAAAACAGTTTACAGAGGAAGTGAGCACCAAAGAAGAGAAACACAAAGGAAATATCACTAATAGGAGAGATCAGATGAGTGATGGCAATTAATGAGCAGTTAAATTAGATTAAGCCTCCTTGTCTGGAATGTGAATGTGTAAGGCATTGGGTCATCCCAACAGGCCAGACTATATAAAAAAAAGAAGAAAAGGAAGAAAATGAAAAAATTGAGTCCAAATGATGGTAAGCGGAAACATCCAGTTGTGATGAAGACAGACAGAAAGAGAAGTTATTTAATACTGGCAAATTCAACGTTGAGTCAGCAGGTTGGGACCTGCCCCGACAGAAGATGAGGTGTTGTTCTTCAAGCTTGCATTTTAACCGTGCAAGAGGCCACAGAAAGGTCAGGGTAAGAGTGGAATGGTGAATTAAAAAGGAAGGAGCCAGGAGCACGGAACCACTTCTTCGGACTGAGCACGAATGATTCGCAAAGTGACCACCAAATCTGCGTTTGATTTTGCAAATGCAGAGGAGGCCACACTGTGAACAAATGAATGCATTGCGTGCATGCAAGTTAGTGGCTACTTCACCTGGTAGGACTGTTTGGGTCTTGGACGGTGGAAAGGGAAGAGGTAAAAGGACAGCAGTTGATAGCTCTGTTTCATAAGTTCATAAGTTCTCATAAGGTCCAGGAGCAAAATTAGGCCATTTGGCCCATCCAAAAAGTCTACTGTCATTCAATCATGACTGATCTATCTTCCCCTCTCAACCTCCGAGATGGCTTCTTCGAGCAGCCTGTACTGAAGTCTACCAGGGCGAAGGCAATTCTGGATTTAGTGTTGTGCAATGAACCGGATTTGATAAGGGAACTCAAGGTAAAGGAACCATTAGGAGGTAGTGACCATAGTATGATAGGTTTTAATCTGCAGTTTGAGAGGGAGATGGAAAATCAGAAGTGTCAGTATTGCAGTTGAACAAAGGGGACTATGAAGGCATGAGTTGACTGGAAACGGACCCTAGCAGGGATGACAGTGGAACAGCAATGGCAGGAATTTCTGGGACTAATCCAGAAGATGCAGGATAATTTCATTCCAAAGAGGAGGAAAGATTCTAAGGGGAGTAAGAGGTGACCGTGGTTGACAAGGGAAGTCAAGGACAGTATAAAACGAAAAGAGAAGAGGTATAACATAGCAAAGATGAATGGGAAGCCAGAGGATTGGGAAATGTTTAAAGAACAACAGAAGGTAACTAAAAAGGCAATACGGGGAGAAAAGATGAAGTACGGAGGTTAGCTAGCCAAGAATATAAAGGAGGATAGTAAAAGCTTCTTTAGGTATGTGAAAAGAAAAAGATAAATAAAGACAAATGTGGGTCCCTTGAAGACAGAAACAGGTGAATTTATTATGGGGAACAAGGGAATGGCAGATGAGTTGAACAGGTACTTTGGTTCTGCCTTCACAAAGGAAGACACAAACAATCTCCCAGATGTACTAGGGGACAGAGGATCTAGGGTGACGGAGGAACTGAAGGAAATTCACGTTCGTCAGGAAATGTTGTTGGGTAGACTGATGGGACTGAAGGCTGATAAATCCCCAGGGCCTGATGGTCCGCATCCCAGGATACTCAAGGAGGTGGCTCTAGAAATTCTGGGTGAATTGGTGATCATTTTCCAATGTTCTATAGATTCTGGATCAGTTCCTGTGGATTGGAGGGTAGCTAATGTTATCCCACTTTTTAAGAAAGGAGGGAGAGAGAAAGCAGGGAATTATAGACCAGTTAGTCTGACAATGGTGGTGGGGAAGATGCTGGAGTCAATTATTAAAGATAAAATAGCAGCGCATTTGGATAGCAGTAACAGGATTGGCCCAAGCCAGCATGGATTTACGAAGGGGAAATCTTGTTTCACTAATTTTCTGGTATTTTTTGAGGATGTAACAAGTAAAATGGATAAGGAAGGGCCAGTGGATGTAGTGTATCCAGACTTTCAGAAAGCCTTTGATAAGGTCCCACGCAGGAGATTAGTGGGCAAAAATTAGAGCACATGGTATTGGGGGTAGGGTATTGACATGGATAGAAAATTGGTTGGCAGACAGAAAACAAAGAGTAGGAATTAACGGTTCCCTTTCAGAATGGCAGGTAGTGACTAGTGAGGTACCGCAAGGCTTGGTGATGGGACCGCAGCTATTCACAATATATATTAATGATTCAGATGAAGGAATTAAAAGTAAAATTAGCAAATTTGCAGATGACACAAAGCTGGGTGGCAGTATGAACTGTGAAGAGGATGCTATGAGGATGCAGGGTGATTTGGATAGGTTGGGTAAGTGGGCAGATGCAGTATAATGTGGATAAATGTGAGGTTATCCATTCTTAGGTCTAGCAGAATCAAGGGGTATGGGGTGAAGGCAGGAAGGGGTACTGATTGTAGATCATCAGCCATGATCACGTTGAATGGAGGTGCTGGCTCGAAGGGCCGAATAGCCTACTCCTGCACCTATTGTCTATGTATCTATGTAACCCCATTCTCCTGCCTTCTCCCCATAACGCCTGACGCCCGTACTAATCAAGAGTCTAGCAATCGCTGCCTTTAAAATATCCATTGCCTTGGCCACACTGCTTCTGTGGCAATGAAATCCACAGATTCACAACCCTCTGACCAAAGAAATTCCTCCTCACCTCCTTGCTGAAGGAATATCCTTTAACCCTTTCATTCCGAGGCTATGACCTCTGGTCGGAGACTCTCCCACCAGTGGAAACATTCTCTTCATATCCACTCTATCCAAGCGTCCTATTCCCCCATTCTCCTGCCACTCACTTGCACCATGCTTTCTCCCCTTCTCCTCCTGAACAGGTCAAGACTGCAGTTACCCTGATTCTTAACTTCCGATCCATCAACTTCTGCAATCGGCAGATCCCTCACCACATTTCCTATCAGGTCCAACTAGATTGCATCAGCAGACACACATTCCTTCTGCTTTCCTTTCAGCGTTACAATGGAATTGGTCCCTTAACAACTTTCTGGGCTGCTTTTCCCCCACCAGTAACCTATCACTTCACATCTGATGGCACTTTCCCATGTAATGGTGGGAGGTGCAACACCTCATCTTCCATCTGGGCACGCTGTGTATTTCAGGCCCACACACACAATACCATTCAGTTCAATATTGCTTAGTTTCAATGGAAGTGGTTCAGATCTTCACTTCAAAGAGAAAACAGGATCTTAAGATAACAAGGAAAGTAAGATTTTCAACATACAATGCATGCCAAGAATTGAAATGTAAAACGCATTCATATTATGATTCTCTGCAGAAATATCAAACTGATGATCGGATGGATAATAGAACATCTCTGTAAATTATCTAAAATTGACATAACAGCAACATTAAACTTGGACAATGGTTCCATTAGATAATAGATATAGGATTATGTTTCTAATTCCAATGTAACGGAATACTATTTCATGAGAAAGCTGCATAAAATGATTATTTGTGTAGTTTTTGTTTTTGTAACATTGAAAGGCATTAATATAAACAATGTGCATGAAAATGTAGGTCTAGGAATTGCATTGCTGAATAATAATGTATGACTGCTGAATCATTTCAGTCATATTCCTGTCTCTGCAATAGAAGTGGAAACGAGGAACTACAGATGCTGGTTTATACCCAAAGATCACAGTGCAGTGTCAGACACAAGGTGCTGGAGTAACAAAGTGCAGGTCAAGTAGCATTACTAGAGAAAAAGGGTGGATGATGCTTCGGGCCAGGACCCTTCTTCAGACGTTTTCCCCAGAGTTGCTGCCTGAACCGCGGAGTTATTCCAGCACTTAGTGCCTTAAGGGCCTGTCCCACTTGGGTGTCATTTGCGCGTCACGCAGATGGCGGGCGAAGATTTTGTACATCCCAAAATCCTGGGGCGCCGCGCACGACCGTGCTTCACTGCCTACGTCACCACGCACCATGCGCGCGTAATGCGCACCATGCATGCATCACACGCGCGTCGTGTGTTGTGACGCGTAAATCTTCTGCAATAGAGGCGTTTGTTTCCAACATACAGTAATAGCAGGGAGCACACAACAGAGTTACCTCACGAAGCATCGCAGGACACCCTGAGATCACACAAGAGTGAAAGGATGTCTTGTTTAGTAGTTAGTTAAACAGTAGTTAAACAATTCAACAATAACATTAGACACAAGTTGAATGCAAACATATTTAAGCTCATTAAACATATTAAGCTCATTGTTCTAAAATAACATTCAGGAAATCAAATCTCAATGTTTGTTCTGGACAGGTGCTTTATCTCAGTTAGCAACCCCAGTGCAACGTACATTTTTGAAGGATAAGCTCCTCACATCAGTTAAACCAAGATATTCCCCATCACTTTGAAGTTTAGTTTATTATCACGCATACCGTGTTACAGTCAAAAAAATGTTGTTGCGTGCTAGCCCATCAGGAGAAAGACAATATATGATGACAATCAAGCTATCCAAGCTATCCACAGAGTACAGATACATGATAAGTGTAGCTCAGTGCAAAATAAAGTCCAGTAAAGTCCAATTAAAGATCACCTGAGGGTCTCCAATGAGGTAGCTCTTCATTACAAATGCTGCTTTCATGATATGAAACAAAAAAAAAAGACTTTGCCTTCCATCACAGAGGGTCTACTGTGATGGATGTTTGTGTGAACTAAATTGTGTGTATGTCTAGGAATTGTCTTTGTTTGTATGGCTGTGGAAACAGAATTTCGTTTGAGCCTCACTGAGGCTCAAATGACAATAAATTGTATTGTATTGTATTGTATTGTATTGTATTAAATCAGTAGTGGAGTCATATAAGACTGCAAGACAAAGTAGCAAATCTACGGATTGGGAGCATGTTAGATTTTAGCAAAGAGGACAACGTTGTTTAAGGGAGCAAAAATAGAGAATGAAACTCATTATGCGGCAAACATAAAAATGAACTGTAAAACCATCCATGTATGTAATAAGGACAAGATTTGTAAAGTTAGAAACAAGAGAATTCATGACGACATCAGAGAAATGGCGAGAACTTGGAGATATACTTTGGTTTTGGCTTCACTGAAAAAGAAGCAAGTAATTTTCCAGTATGTTTAAAGACCAGGAATCTAAGAAGGTTCTCGACCCGAAACATCGCCTATTCCTTCGCTCCATAAAAGCTGCCTCACCCGCTGAGTTTCTCCAGCATTTTTGTCTACATAAAAATCTAATAAGTGAGATAGTATAGGATCGTTGAAAAAATGCTGCAGATGTAAATAGGACTGAAAGCAGATAAACACACAGATAATTTGCATCCCACATACCAAAGGAGGTCGCCACCAAAATAGTAAATGACTGGTTATCTTTTGATTAGAATTCTATTGATTATACAATGATTCCTACTTATCACACACTGAAGAAGGGTCTCAACTTGAAACATCCCCTATCCATGTCCTCCAGAGATGCTGCCTGAAATGCTCAGTTACGCTGGCACATGGTTTCCTTTTGTGAATTCCCACTTATTGGAGGGTCGAAAATGTAAATCCATGTTTTAAAGAATGGAAAGAAACAAAGTAAAGGGTAAATGCTAGCAGTTATTTTAAACGAGGAGATAACAGGAACATTTCAATAGGTTAGACAAGGTTAAGGACTTCAAAAGAGTGGGATAGAGTGCCTGGTGCAATTATTTACTCACTTTCATTTACTAAGGTAATTCAAATGTAATCGAGTGCGGTGGAGGCAGGTTCTCTAGATGCTTTCAAGAGAGAGCTAGATAGGGCTCTTAAAAATAGCGGAGTCAGGGGATATGGGGAGAAGGCAGGAACAGGGTATTGATTGGAGATGATCAGCCATGATCACATGAAATGGCGGTGCTGGATCGAAGGGCCAAAAGGCCTACTCCTGCACCTATTGTCTATTGTCTATTATCTATTGATGGAAGGAGAACTTAGTGTTCTCCTTCAGTGCTACATGGAAACTATGTTACTAGTGACCATGTGTCTGATTGTACTTTGTTAAGGTTAGTTTAGTTTAATTAATTTAGCTTGTTATTGTCATGTGAAAAGTGCAAAGCGGTGTGTGCTATCCTCAGCGAAAAGATCATACACAATTACAATCAAGCTGTCCACAGTGTACAGATACAGGATAAAGGGTGTAACATATAGCGCATGATAAAGTCCAATTAAAAATAGTTTAAAGGTCCCCATTGAGGTAGTTGGGAGGTCAGGACGGCACTCTGGCTGGTGAGAGGACGTTTCAGCTGGGACGAAACTGTCCCTGAATCTGGAGGTATGCATTTTCTAACTTCTGTACCTCTTGCTTGATGGGACAGGGAGAGAAGAAGGAGTGAACAGGTCCTTGATTATGCTGGTGGCCTTGCCAAGGTGGCGTGACATGTAGATGGAGTCGATGGAAGGGTGGTTGGTTCACGTGACTATCTGGTTTACGTCCACAACTCTCTGCAATTGCTTGCGCTGTCGGATGGAGACGTTCCTGAGCCTTCTAAGTAAGTAGAGGCATTGGTGTGCTCTCTTAGCCATTGCTTCAATATGGCTGGTCCAGGACAAGTTGCTGGTGATTTTTATTCCTGAGAACGTGAAGCATTTGACCATCTCTACTTCAGTGCTGTCAATGTACACTGGGGTCTGTCTATTGCTTCACTTTTTGAAGTCAATCACAATCTCCATTGTCTTGCTGGCATTAAGGGAGAAGTTGGTGTCGTTACAAGGTTCTCAATCTCCTTCCTGTACTCTGTTTGGTCATTATTTGATATCTGGCACACTACAGTGGTATCGTCTGGAACTTGTAAATTAACTTGGATTGGTATTTGGCTACGTGTACAAGGAGTATAGTAGGTGACTGTGATCCTGTGGGACACCGGAGTGACAGCACATGTACAAAGAGGCATGAGGTCCTGTAACTCAAATTCAGAAAGCTAGATGTGTTGGTTTTCCTGGGTCAGTATGGTTTGGCAACAGCTCCATCCAAGACTGCAAGAAATTGCAGAGTTGTGGGCTCAGCCCAGACCATCTCACAAACCAACCTCCCTTCTTCATCACCCCTCTCAGGAAAGTGGCAGCAGCCATGTTTATGGCACCAAGCCTGGCTCTGTTGTAGAAGGGTTCCGACCCGAAACGTCGCCTTTTCATTCTCTCCAGAGATGCACAGATTAAAGAACAGGACCAATAAGGTAAAAAAAAACAAACAAACAAAGTTCTGGAGGAATTCAGTAGGTGTGCCAGACCCCACTGAGTTAGAGAGTCCTAGGTCATACAGCGCAGAAACAGGCCCAACCTGCCCACACCGGCCAACTTGTCCCATCTACTCTAGTCCCACCAGCCTGCATTTGACATTATTGTTTCACTATAAAGAAGATGCAAGGAGGTTCAAAGTAAGGAGTAAGAATGTTAGAGGGGATCTGAGGAAAAGTTTCCTCACCCTGAGAATAGTTTAAATCTAAAGCGCTCTGCAAGAAAATATGATGGAGGCAAATACTCCTACAATACTTATAGAGTATCTGGATGAGTACTTAAATTGAAAAAGTATAGAAGGCCAGCACCAAAGATCTGCAGATGCTGGTTTACACAAAAGGACACAAAGTGCTGGAGGAACTCAGCAGGCCAAGCAGCATCTCTGGAATGTTTGGGGTCGAGACCCTTCTTCAGACTGATTCAACATAGAAGATTAAGGGCCAAGTGTTGGTAAATGGGATTAATATAGATGGGAACTTCTTGGTTGGCATGGACATGGTGAGCCGAAGAGCATATTTAGTGACTCCTTGACTCTTTGACTCTATGACTCTAAACCTGCAATGTGGACATATGGAAGGAAATTGCATTAAACAGAACTATTCAGATTTTTTCGAATAAATAACCAATAGAAAAGATGGCAAAGTTCATGCTTAGATTTTCAGAAAGACTTTGATATAGGCCGACCATAAAAGGTTAGTAAGTAAAATGAAAGTGCATGGGATTAGGTGTTATGCACGGGCATGGAATGATAAATGGTTGACAGGTAGAAAACAGAGCATAGGAGCAAATGGGTTATTCTTGAGGAGGGAGTGGGTGACTAATAGGGTATTAAAGGGATCACTGCTCAGGCTGTAGCCCTTTGTAGTAAATATATTTAATGATATGGATGAAGAAACAAATATGATATTTTGAAATGTGCCCATGACACTAATCTGGGTGGGGCTGTGAATTATGTGGAAGATACAAAGAGGCTTCAAGGTGACTCAGACAGATTGAGTGATTGGGCAAAAACATGGCAAACGCAGTATATCACAACAGATGAATTGATAAATAAATGTTGATAGCTAAATCTCTGGACAGAAAATGCACTAATGTGTAAGATGGAATGTGACATTGATATGAAATGTTCATCATGATCATTTCGGTACACATTTATATTCATTATCATCACGTATACCAAGGTGATTAGTGTGGGTGTCAGGGGTTGTGGGCAGAACGCAGGAGGATGGGGCGGTGAGGGAAAGATAGATCAGCCATGATTGAATGGCAGAGTCGACTTGATGAGCTGACTGGCCTAATTCTGCTCATATGACATGAACTTCTGGAGGTACAGGGAAAAGCTTTGCTTTGCATACTATCTAATCTGATAATAATATACATAAAAACAATCAAGTCAAACTCAAGTATAATAGGTAGAGCAAAGGTGAAGATACAGAAGAACAGAATATTGTTCTCAGCAATGCAGTGCACCTGTTCTAGAGACAAAGTCCAATGTCATAGAAACATAGAAACATAGAAAATAGGTGCAGGAGTAGGCCATGCGGCCCTTCGAGCCTGCACCGCCATTCAATATGATCATGGCTGATCATCTAACTCAGTTTCCCATACCTGCCTTCTCTCCATATCCCCTGCTCCCTTTAGCCACAAGGGCCACATCTAACTTCCTCTTAAATATAGTCAATGAACTGGCCTCAACTGCCTTCTGTGGCAGAGAATTCCACAGATTCACCACTCTCTGTGTGAAAAATGATTTTCTCATCTCGGTCCTAAAAGACTTCCCTCTTATCCTTAAACTGTGACTGTATAGGTTGGCATTTCTGCATGTCCGCAATAGGATAGAGCTGAATCGGACAGGGTCCTAGGTTATAGAAGGAGCATTAAGAAGCCGGATAACAGGGAAGAAGCTGTTCCTTTCAAGCTTTCCCGTTCTTCTGCCTGTTGTGAATGAATGACTGGTGCAGGACAAGTCTTGAATGACTGGTCAGGTTTGAAGGGCTGAATGGCCTACTTCTGCTCTTATTTTCAATGTTTCTATGACAAGCTGAGTAGCCTCTTTTAGTGCATTAGCCATTCCATGACTTTATCCTTCGTTATTTTTCCATTTGATGGTTCAATTTAATCATATTCAGGACTTCTGCGAGGAAAAGTCAATTGGGAATGTGCCACCCTCTAGTCGATGTCTTCTTGTCAAAACTACAACCAGTTATCTTTCATAAGATCCAGGTGATTTAAAAAAAAAAGATTAAATCCTTCTTTCTGAATTTATTCCAGCTGGTTATTCATTTCTCCGTAAAGAAACATCCCCTTGATCCTGATATCGGGGATATCTGACAGTATATATGTTCTTCATCTTTTCATATTTTCGACTGAGTGACACATAAATCTCTTTTGCGAAGTCTTCTTTCCAATTCTGTCTTCACATCTAACTATAGAATGTGAATCAATTAGCCCATTGTCCTTATTTTAACTGTCCCAAAGTTCCTACAAGGTCAATTGGTCTATTTCGCAAAAAGAGGTGAAGAGGTTTCAAAACGTATTGGCCTCCGTTCTTCTTTAGATGACATCAAGAAAGAAAACAACTTATCTGGTGATTACAACTTATTGGGGTGGTTTTGTGCCATAGAGTCAGAGTAACACAGGCGTGGAAACAGGCCCTTTGGCCCAACTTGCCCACACCGGCCAACATGTCCAAGCTACATTAGTCCCTGCCTGCCTGCGTTTGGCCCATATCCCTCCAAACCTGTCCTACCCATGTACCTGTCCAACTGCTTAAACGTTGGGATAGTCCCTGCCTCAACTACCTCCTCTGGCAGCTTGTTCCAGTGTGTGTATAAATCCACTGCTGCATTTTTCCACGTTACATCAGAACTCTGGCAGCTTCAAAGTATTTCATTGGATGTAAAGAGTTTTGCGGTGTTCAAAGGTTTGTGATCCTTTGGAGAAGGCACTAAGTACTATAATTATTTACCTTTGAATAAAGCAGAATTAAAGGATTGTGGTTTACATTAACGTGGAGTGCTACAGAGGATAAATATATCTCAGTGAGTATTTGTCTGTGTTGGACTGAAATATCACATTCTATGGACCTATCAAAACAAATGCGCTAGTTTTTTTTTTGCCATAAGTCACTCCAGCTTCGCATAACATACAAAGATAAATGTAGCTCTCTCTGCAGTACAGTAGAAGGTTTAATTTAAAAGAAGTAGGATTTACTGGTACCATACTGAGGGAGAAAAAAACTAGCAGTTTTAGTTCTATGCATGGAAGGACTGAGGTTTCCCTTTCATCTTAAGTTAAAAGAGTGCATATCAAAGTTATCAATAACTGTGATGAAAAACGCTTTTGACATCTAGAAGCAGCTGTTATCAAAATAAGCCTTGCACAAGTGAAAGTCTATCTCACATTAAAGGAAGCATTTGATCATCCCTTATTTATAGGTGGCCAGAAGTTCCCTCTATTGTGTTACGCCAGATGAGCAAATACAAGGTGGGGGAAGAAAACAAAATTGGGAAATCCTCCACAGTGCAGTTTTGTGAAGAAGCCCTTTAAATTTCAGCCTCATAGTGTAATGGCCTTCAATGTTTACCTGGAAAACAGTCAGCCATTGTCTGACAAGCATTACTAGAACCACAGCTGTCAATGGTAGGGGTGCCTTAAGCATCAGACTTTCAATTTAGAATCAGCTGCACGCCCAAACCATGATTCCAAGCCAAAAAACAAAGATCTTTCAAAGCAGGGAGCATCCAATACACAGGAAGGTTAAAACATGCTTTAACCTGAAGCATTTAGTCACCTCTTTCTTCCCTCACACTATCGCTTCTGAGACATTCAGTTCCAGTAAGATCAATAAGACATGACAATTGTAAACAGTCTTGTTTAACTACAGGTAGTTCTCTGAGAGTGACTGACGTTTTAAACATTTTCAGAACCCCTGTGAATGTGAGGAGATTAATACCGAATACAGTGCTTCATCTGAGACCAACCCAAGGTCTTCATAAGATGGCATAGTCCTCCATTTATGGTGTTTTCTTTCGCACTTCCACGTCTCGGAGAGGTTAGAGATACAGCGCGGAAACAGGCCCTTTCAGCCGACTGGGTCCGCGCGGACCAGCGATCCCCGCACATTAACACTATCCTATACCTACCAGGGACAATTTTTACATTTACCAAGCCAATTAACCTATATACCTGTATGTCTTTGGAGTGTGGGAGGAAACTGAAGATCTCGGAGAAACCCCACGCAGATCACGGGGAGAACGTACAAACTCCGTACAGGCAGCACCCGTAGTCGGGATCAAACCCAGGCCTCTGGCGCAAGAACTCTACCGCTGTGCTACCATGCCGACCGTTCAAATTTAATTCCAAACATGATTTTTAAAGTGTAAGAGGTAGCTGACCTTTGGTCACATTCATTGAATGCAGAATATCTTTTGAAAATCACTTTACAAACATGCTTTCCATTAACATGTTTGTAACAGAAGGTAGTTGAGGCCAGTTCATTGGTTATATTTAAGAGGGAGTTAGATGTGGCCCTTGTGGCTAAAGGGATCAGGGGGTATGGAGAGAAGGCAGGTACAGGATACTGAGTTGGATGATCAGCCATGATCATATTGAATGGCGGTGCAGGCTCGAAGTGCCGAATGGCCTTCTCCTACACCTATTTTCTATGTTTCTATGTAACACCAGGAGTGAAGAAGTAGAAGCAAGGAACTACAGATCTAGAAGTGCTACACTTGTCGTTTTTGTATGTGTAAGTCTTACACGTGTACAAGATGTATTCTTGTAAATACATCCAAGAAGATATAAATAATAAACTCATTTTATTAACAGCCAAATCTTAAATTAAGTTAATAAAAGCATTTATTATGTATTTAGCATTCCCTTTCAGTCCGGGGGGAAGGGAGATGTCTAGATAGGATGAACACATCCTCACATGGGAGAACCAAACAAAAGGGGTCACTTTCTTAAGTGGACGACTTGCCCATTTCTCATGGTCTCATATTCTCTGGCAACAATAAAGAGATTATTGAAATCTACACCAGTCCTAACAACAGCCCCATCCTTCTAACTCTCCCGCTTGTTCCCATATGATCCATTCTCTCTCGCATGTTAATTAAACACCATGCAGATTCTCCAACCACCCACCCATTGTAACTAATTACTCACCAACCAACTTGTCCTCGGGATGTCGTAGAAAGCCAGAGCACCAGGGGAAAACCCACACAGACACAGCAAGAAGGTGCAAACTCCACGTGAACAGCAGCAGAAGTCATGAGTCTTTGAGGCTTTCTTCTCAAAGTCTAGTGGAAGCAATTGAGTGGAATTGAATTGAATTGAATTAAATCTGGTGGAATCAATAAAAGCTTTGAGGCAGATGTTTGATGGGCAATAAGGTGAATGATTACCAAGGAGACAGAAATGCAGAATTGAGATGGCATTCAGATTAACATGATATTATTTATTGGCAGGGTAAACTTGAGGGGTATTCCTGCTCCTAATTTGTAGTTTAGCGTGATGAAGTGATGGCAGAGGATCAGAGAGGCTGAGATAAATACAGTACAAAGTAGGGAAGCTATGCCATCGAGCCATGTAATTGTATAACACAGAAAAAAGACCAAACTTCACAGCTTTCCGTATTATGTCAATGACTAATGGTATGCAAGTTTGCACACTTCTTGAAATGACACATTAATGTGTCAATATTTTCAGAACATCCATTATCACTCACGTTCATGGTTCGTTCAAAACGATCTCACTTTTTCTGGAAGATCATCAAATTCAGGGATACATGTTGGCGATTACCTGCTGGGGTCAAGGAGAGAGCGTTCACGTTGCGGCCCTGTCTTTCCACCACTACGCAGAAGAAGCACAAGCGGCACAAGAAGCGCAAGATGCCATTGTATGCAGATGCCGAGATGAAGTGTGTTCAACTTTGGCTGAACAATTTCTAATCTTGTGATGTGGACTCGATAAGAGGAATTACCTGCTTAACTCTTTTTTTTTTCATTCTCTCCGTCCCCGTTCATGGCCCCTGTGCACGACCAAGGGTAGCATTCTCCTGCAACCAGTAAATGCTTATTTCCAATAGCCATCTATATCAATGGATCCTGGTTCCACCAAGATGCAGTACAGGACACCATAGGAGATCCTTCTACCCTGTGGCTATCAAGAGACAAAAGACAATAGACAATAGGTGCAGGAGTAGGCCATTCGGCCCTTCGAGCCAGCACCGCCATTCAATGTGATCATGGCTGATCATCCACATTCAAACTGTACAACTCCTCCCCCTTCTGTTGTGGGGTAGACTGACTTCTCCCCCTCCCCCTCCCCACCACCCTCCCCAATCTTTGCACATCCCAATCCTTTCCACTCATCATGTTAATTTTATGTTTCATGAAAACCATGACCTCCAGGTTCAAGAACAGTTACTTCCCAGCAAATGTCAACAACACTACGAAACATTAACCAAACTATGAACCAGGAACTCTCTTGCCTGCACCAAGGACTTCAGGCATTTTTCACTAATAGTGGGGCTTTTCATTTATGGTTCTTTTGTTGTTTTGTTATGTTATCTATAAGTACTCCATTTACGGGCCTTTGAACCTGCTGCAAGTAAGAATTTCATTGTTCCATTGTCGGTACATATGACAATTAAACACTCTTAATTCCCCTTCTTCAATAAACACTAATTCCCCTTCCCATTCCCACGCTGACCTTTCTGTGCTTGGCCTCCTCCATTGTCAGGGTAAGGCCAAAGGCAAATTGGAGGAGCAGCATCTCATATTTCTCTAGGGCAGTTTACAATTAATATTGATTTCTATAACCAAGCAATCCCTATATTCCCTCTCTCTCCATCTCTCCCCCACCCAAGTCGCACCAGCTTCTCATTCTCACCTAGCTGCAACTAACATTGGCATGTTTCCTTTATCATTGTTACATTTTTAAATATCGTTCATTAATTTGTTCTGTTTCAAGTCTCTACATCATCATCTATATCTCTCGATTCCCTTTCTCGTGACTTTCAGTCTGAAGAAGGGTCTCGACGAAACGTAACATCCATTCCGTTTCTCCAGAGTTGCTGCTGAGTTACGCCAGCATTTTGTGTCTACTCTTGACTCTAAATGGCCTGTCCCACTTGGCCGTCATTTGCGCACCATTTACGTGACCTAGTAGCGTGTGGGTAGCGTGAGGGTAGCGTGGGACGGACGCATGGAGTGGCATGGAGGAGTGTGGAGTTGAGCGCGGTATCGCGCAGCGCTCCAGGATTTCGTTCTGGACGAAATCTTTGCGTGCCACCGGCCTGTCACGTAAATGATGACCAAGTGGGACACCCTGGTGCGGCGCAATGTCTCACCTCCAACATCAGCAGAAGCTGGCAAGCGATCGCCGAGCTCGGCCTGGGGCTCACGGCCGTTGCGGATCTGGATCCGCCCCCACTCCTACTCCCAGAGCAGGGCCAAGACGATTGGAGATAGACACAAAATGCAGGAGTAACTCAGTGGGACCGGCAGCATCTCTGGAGAGAAACAATGGGTGATGTTCTTTAGACTGAAGAAGAGTCTTGACCCAAAACATCATCCATTCCTTCTCTCCAGAGATACTGCCGGTCCCGCTGAGTTACTCCTGCATTTTGTGTCTATCTTCAAATGACGTCACGCGCTCCAGACGGCTATGCGGACGCATGATGATGCGCGCGACCATCGCGCGACTGTCGTGCATCAGTCACTACTGGCCTGTCGCGTAAATGACGGCCAAGTGGGACAGGCCCTTTAATTCTCTGGACTTGACTTGGCAGCTCATTAAAGCTTGGTGTCATTTCCTTAGATTGTTTGGTATAGTTTCTCTCTTCCCTTCTCTAAGGCATCTCAATCATACAATCAATCACAATCACAATAATACATTATTAGCCAAGTATGTTTTGCAACATATGAGGAATTTCATTTGCCAAGTCAGTCATACAAATAAAAAGCAACGGAACACACAAAACACATTTTAACCTAAACATCCATCACAGTGACTCCTCCACATTCCTCACTGTGATGGAAGGCGAAAAAAAACCAATCTCTTCTCTCTGTTCCCCCGCGGTCGGGGGACTTGAGCCCTCCATTGGCGGGATGATCTTGACACCTTTAGCCGGCGGCGGGCCCTCCGTGTTGAGGCGATCAGCTCCTGCATCGGGGGGGGGGGGATGTCAGCTCCCCCGCGTCGGCTGATGGGGGCTGGTCGAACCTTCCGCGATGTTGGAGCTCCAGACATCCAAGGCCTCTCCCGAGACTGCGAGCTCCCGATGTAAAGTCTGCAGGCCGCGATCCCAGGCAAGGGATTGACTCCGATGTAAGTCAACGCCCCGCGGTGGGGCCCAAGGCCAGTCCGAAGAGGCCTCCAGCTCCATAGATGGTAGGCCGCAGAGTGACCGAAGAATGCGATTCGAAAATCTCCGGCAAGGTAAGAAATTGAAAAAAAAGTTTCCCCCTACTCCTCCCCCTCCCCCTCCCCCCACATAAAACAAACCTGAGAACATTCACACAAACTTTTAACACACAATAAAAATTTATAAAAAGGCGAAAAAAACAAACAGACTGTTGGTGGGGCTGCCAATCGTGCAGCGCCCCTGGTGGTCATATGTTATATATCTCAGGCGATTTCCCACTGCGTTCAAGCTGCTATAGGTTTGCAAAGATCATGTTTCTGTCTAACCTCATTCTGCATCTGAGTGCAAAGCTGAGACCACTGCCCACAATTTTACAACCTTCTGCTGAAAATTCTGCAGAGCGCACCATAATAGCTAGATTTCAAAAAGTAATACTATCTCGAGGAAGAAAATTTGCAGGATTAAATGATTAGATTAACTGATTGAGAACATGATGGAATGTGGCAGGTAGTGAGTGGATTTATGTAATAAACATTAGATTTAACACATGTAATAGAATCCAGATATAGCCATCAGCGTATTTTAAATTAATTGATGAGCAGTACATTCAAATACAGAAAAGAAAAAAACCCTTCCCATGTGTTACATGTTATGGAAATGTAGAGTGATGCACTTTATCTGAGAATGGCTGTTTTAACATGTTACGCACAAATATGCCATCTTTAATCACTTTGGACTGGAATGTCCTCGGAGCTGAGAGAATTCTGCTGCTGTAACTTCAGAGGAAATGGCAGAATCCCTGAGGAGTATTTTAACTCTCAGCTGATTTCCGCAGGAGTCAGTTAAGTTGCTGATCCGTGACTGCTATTAACCACCACTCCTCGCTACTGTGCTTAGAGTCATAGAGTGATACAGTGTGGAAACAGGCCCTTCGGCCCAACTTGTCCACACCGGCCAACAATGTCCCAGTGGCACTAGTCCCACCTGCCTGCGCTTGATCCATATCCCTCCAAACCTGTCCTATCCATGTACCTGTCTAACTGTTTCTTAAACGTTGGGATAATCCCAGCCTCAACTATCCCCTCTGGCAGATTGTTCCATACGCCCACCACCCTTTGTGTGAAAATGTTACTCCTCAGATTTCCTATTAAATCTTTTCCCCTTCACCTTGAACCTATGTGCTTATACTTCACATGGAATGGGCTGAAGGAAGCAACCAAAGCTAGCATTTGGTGCCAATGCAGAAGGCTGGGCATCAGAGATGGCAATGAGCATCCAGTGCAGGATAGACTGAACTGCCTGTGGCAGGAAGTGAAATGTTCTCCTGCTTCTGCTAACCTGAGAAAGATAAGCCCGGAAGCTCGTTAGTCTGTGGCACTCTAAACCTGCCTGTAGGCTCATCAGACAGTGTAACCAGGAGGAAGCTGGAGACATGGAACGAGAGGAGCAAATGCTGCAGGAGGCGCCCCTGGGACTCAAAGATGGGCGGGCGAGGAGAGGAGAGGGACGTCGGTTTGCGGGAACTGTTCCAGTACATCGGGCTGACCGGACTTTGAACTTTGAAGAACGACACAAAAAAAAAACCGGCCCCCCACATGTGTAATGTATGCAAAACAAAATTCACCTGTTGCATATTTTACAAATAAGTTACCATTGAATAATGGACCATTGATAAGTGGCCAACTTACTTTTATATACGTTTTCATATCTCAATCTGCCTCGTTATAAAAGGAAAGTTGCCATTGCAGCCCTGTTGATATTGGAACTGAAATTACATTCACTTGTTCCTGGGCAATTTATTTTATGAAGGAACCCCATCTTCCATTAGGTCGACAACTTGCCCAGTTAAAATAGGCTGCAGCTGGATCTGGGCTAAGATCATGTGCTAACAGATGCTGTTTCTGCCATCAGCTAAGCAAAATTGCTTGACGTGCTGGTATACTAGAGTAAGCTAGGGTACTGTCCAATTCACCTCGACTCCATTACATACGTTAGACATTGGACTTTGTCTACTTTGTGGACCCGATGCACTGCAATGCTGAGAACTACAGTCTGCACTCTGTATATTCCTCTTTGCTTTGCTAGGTTTGACTTGATTGTATTTATGTATAGTATTTTATGCTTAGTTTAGTATTTTGGCCATTGGTGCCGGCTCTGATCTGTTCAGTACCATTTCATACCTCTAGTTCCCTTCTCCCCGTTTCTCAGTCTGAAGAAGGGCCTCGACAGGGAACGTCACCTTTTCCTTTTCTCCAGGGATGCTGCCTGACCCGCTGAGTTACTCCAGCATTTTGTGTCTCCCTTTGGTGTAAGCCGCCATCTGCAGTCCCTTCCTACACGTACTTTCCAATGTGGTTGGATAGCATGCAAAACAAAGCTTTTCACTGTAGCTCGGTGCATGTGACAATAATAAACCTAACCTAAACCTAATCACAGAAAGCAGTAAGTGATCTGTAACTTGACCGGGCCACACAATGCCCATCAGGATAGGAGGAAGGAGAAGTAAAGATGATTATTATCAGCGCGCAATATGAAAACGGAAGCTGGATAATGAGCTTAAACTCAATAAGCTTCTAAACTCTACAACACGGACTCACTGGTCCAGAGATTGTTGCAGACCTCAATCAGAGCAAGTCCAACAAGAACGAACATTGTTCACCCCATAAAGCAGGCAGGCTTGTAAAGAGAAGGGTTTAATTTTACATGTTCAGGAAAATCAAGAGATGAAGGATAGTTAAAGCCGATGGAGGCGAGCAACTTTGCAGACTGCATCAGTTAACTCATGATGTTAGCCATCCAGAACAATATGCGCTCAACCCAAAGAAGCATTTAGCTCAGTCGGTAGAGCAAGAGACTTTTAATCTCAGGGTCGTGGGTTCGAGCCTACATTAGGCAACACTCTCTTTGGCGCCAAAATACGGCGACAGGTGCAAGAATTTCACTGCGCAGTGCACACATGACAATAAAGAACCATTGTACCAAAGAAGGCATAGCAAGGGTGCAGAGGGGTTTTATAAGGCCATTGCCAGGAATGGAAAATTGTGCCTCAAGGGAAAACGGGATAGAAGGGGGTTGTTTCCATAGGAATTGTAGAGGCATGAGAATATTTCAATGGTGATAAAGTTAACAGAAGTTTAGAGTTTATAATATAGAGCTTAGAGATACAGCGCATAAACAGGCCTGTCTCCCCACCAAGTCCGCGCCGACCAGTGATCCCCGCACACTTACACTATCCTACACACACTAGCGAGAATTTACAATTTTACCAAAGCCAATTACCCTACAAACCTGTACATCTTTGGAGTGTTGGAGGAAACCGGAGCACCCGGAAAAAACCCACGCAGGTCACGGGGAGACAGTACCCTGGTCAGGATTGACCCTGGATCGCTGTAAGGCAGCAACTCTACCACTGCAACACCATGCCGCCCTCATCTTTCATAAATAGGAAAGATCTATTTCCCTTAGTTAAGGGGCCAAACACCAGGGAATAGAGATTTAACACGATTGTTAGAAGGATTAAGGAGGAGATGAGATCATATGATTTCTCCCAGATGATATTAGGAGATCTGCAATTCAGAAATAGATAAGACTATAGACGCAGGAGCCCTCAATACGTTTATAAATGCCTCCATGTGTACTTGAAGAGCCATGATTTGTAGAAGCACAGAAACGTTGTTGAAAGGTGGGATTGAAGTACATTGCTCTTTTTTAACTGGCATGGATGATTTGGACCAAATAGCTTCCTACTATGTTATAAATTACGAAGATGGGGGAGAGGATGTTTTGTTCCTTATCCTCATTGACTGTGGTCTGTGGATCAGGAAGTCAAGGATCCAACAGGGCTGTGGGGGAGGAATGGCTATGGAGATGAGACCCATGAGTTTAGATCTGAGTTTAGTTGGGATGATGGTGTTGATGGTTGAGCTATAGTCAATAGGAATCTGACGTAGGACCTTGTTATCCAGATGTTCCAGCAAAGAGTGTAATGCCAGGGAGATAACATCTGTCACGGACCGGTTACAACAGTAGGTGAACTGCAGTGGATCAAGGCTGTCATGGAGACTGGAGTTAATGTGTGCTTTTTTAATGTGACCATCCTCTTGAAGCACTTCATGACGGTGATGGTTGTTGCATGGTAATCATTGAAGCACGCTACCTTGCTTTTCTTTGGCGCAGGGACTATCGCGATCTCCTTACAGCAGGTGGGAATCTCTGATGATAGACACAAAAAGCTGGAGTAACTCAGCATCTCGGGAGGGAGGGAATGGGTGACGTTTCGGGTCACCCCCTCATGTTACCCCTAAACTTTTGTCCCTTAATTCTCAAATCATGTCCTCTTGCTTGAATCTTCCCTACTCTCGATAGAAAAAGATTTTCCACGTCAACTCTGTCTATCCCTCTCATAATTTTAAAGACCTCTATCAAGTCCCCCCTTAACCTTCTGCGCTCCAAAGAATAAAGACCTATCTTGGTGAACTTTTCTCTGTAACTTAGGTGCTGAAACCCAGGCAATATTCTAGTAATTCTCCTCTGTACTCTCTGTATTTTGTTGACATCTTTCCTATAATTAGGCGACCAAAATTGTACACCATACTCCAGAATTGGCCTCACCAATGCCTTGTACAATTTTAACATCACATCCCAACTTCTATACTCAATGCTCTGATTTATAAAGGTCAGCACACCAAAAGCTTTCTTTACCACCCTATCTACATGAGATTCCACCTTCAGGGAACTATGCATAGTTATTCCTAGATCCCTCTGTTCAACTGCATTCCTCAATTCACTACCATTTACCATGTACGTCCTATTTTGATTTGTCCTGCCAAGATGTAGCACCTCACACTTATCAGCATTAAACTGGGTTGTAAGCTGCCCAAGCGAAATATGAGATGCTATTCCTCCAATTTGTATTTAACCTCACTCTGACATTGGAGGAGGCCTAGGACAGAAAGGTCAGTGTGGGAATGAGTGCAGCAGTGAGAGGTTAAAGATGTTCGCGAATACCCGTGCCAGCCAGCGATTAATATGCTATGACATGGTGGCGCAGCGGTAGAGTTGCTGCCTTAGAACACTTGTAATGCCGGAGACCTGGGTTCAATCCTGACTACCGGTGCTGTCTGTACGGAGTTTGTACGTTCTCCCCGTGACCGCGTGCATTTTCTCTGGGATCTTTGGTTTCCTCCCACACTCCAAAATCGCACAGGTTTGTAGGTTAATTGACTTGGTATAAGTGTAAATTGTCCCTAATGTGTGTAGGATCATGTTAATGTGGTCGCTGGTCTGTGTGGACTAGGTGGGCCGAAGGGCCTGTTTCCATGCTGTATCACTAAACTAAACTAAACTAGACAGTAGACACAAAATGCTGGAGTAACTCAGCGGGACAGGCAGCGTCTCTGGAGAGAAGGAATGGGTGACGTTTCGGGTCGAGACCCTTCTTCAGACTGGTTATAGGCCATCCCACTTTCCCAAGTTATTCACGAATTCTCCCGCGTTTTCCCCTTGATTCAAACTCGCAGAACGTTCGTAACAGGTCCATAGGAGACCGTAGGAGTCTGTAGATATATCGTAGCGGCTCGTTATGCCATCCGTACGTACTCGGGGGCATCAGGTAAGTCGGGATGTTTTTTCCAGCCTGATAAAAAATGTCCACGAGTAAGAAAATCGTCGGGAGGATGCCCCGAGTACCTATGACTGGCAAAACGCTACGATATATCCAAGGACCCGTTACATTCTACGAGTTTGGATCAAGGGGAAAACTCGGGAATATTCGTGAATAACCCAGGAAAATTCATGAATAACTTGGGAAAGTAGGACAGGCCCTTTAGGGATAAGGGAAACAAGAGATATAGATGGTGATGTGGAGAGATAAAGAACAATGAATGAAAGATATGCAAAAACTTAATGATGATAAAGGAAACAGGCCATTGTAAGCTGTTGGGTGAAATTGGGAAATGAATGCAACATTGGTGAGGGAGGAATAGAGAGAAAGAGGGAATGCCGGGGTGACCAGAAGTGAGAGAAGTCATTATTCATACCACTGCAAGCTACCCAAGCGAAATATCAGATGCTGTTCCTTCAATTTGCATTGCATCTTCTGTCGCTAAACTTCTTCACTTGACTCTGTTGACAGTCCTTTCAGGTTAGGCAGAGGTTCACTGGCACCTCCTCCAACCTCATCTACTGTATCCGTTGTTCAAGATGTGGACTCTGATACATCGGCAAGACCAAACGTAGACTGGGCGATTGTTTCACGGAACACCTTCGCTCAGCCCGTGTGAACAAACCTGATCTCCCGGTTGCTGGACACTTTAATTCTCCTTCCCATTCCTACACAGACCCTTCTGTCCTCGGTCTCCTCCATTATCAGAGTGAGGCTAAATGTAAATTGGAGGAACAGCATCTCATATTTCGCTTGGGTAGCTTACAGCCCAGTTATATGAATTTGATTTCTCTCACTTCAGGTAGCCCCTGGCATTCCCTCTCTCTATCCCTCCCCCACCCAAGTTGCATCAGCTTCTCATTTTCACCCAACAAACAGCCTGTTTCGTTTATCATCATTGCTTTTTTTTGCATTCACTTTTTCTTTCATTCATTGTTCTATATCTCTCCACATCACCGTTTATATCTCTTGTTTCCCTTATCCCTAACCAGTCTGAATAAGGGTCTCGACCCGCATCTGCAGTTACTTCTTACACACTCTTAAACTAAACAGTATCTACTTTGGTCCAATTAGTCTTCTGTAAACCACCTTGGAATATTCTCCTTCTGTTCTTGCTTTTGAGGCAGCTGAAGTTATGTAATGCCTTCCCAGTGCTGTAGCCAGTTCAATGTGCTGTTGTTGAGGGCCATGATGTCTACCCCTCCACCAGGGGGGGCGGAGGGCAGCGCAATCGAAAATGACGTGCTGCGCTGTTTGCTGGTCTGCTCCACACACGCAGGCTGCTGATGAACGCAGCTCCCGGCGATGCATATTGGCGTTGAACCGGCCGACCCCTGTACGGAGCCGGTTCAGGGCGACCCAATCTTTTTGCGGGACAGGTCCAAGCCAGGTGAGGCTGTGGTATTCGGTGCAACAGTGAATTGAGGAGGTTGCGAAGTCTGTTCCCAACTGGTTCTCCATGCTCCTAGTGTGTTGGAACCGGAGCCACAGAGGGTCGCGGCACAGAGACAGCAGCAGCAGAAACATTCTCCTGCATTAAGGACACTGCATAAATGCAGATTGCTTTTGTTATGTGACCAACAAAAACTTTTTGTTGCCACTTTTATGTGCAATGTCTGAGAATTCAATGCTGCAAATCGGAAAAATGGTATCGCAATTTCAAATTGTTAAACTGGTGAATTCTGTGACTTTTTGAATGAAAATGAAATCAAGTGATGTAATTAGCTTCAAAATAGTTTGGCCCTTTGAAAAGGCAACTATTTATGAAGCAGGTATTATTTGAATCGAAGATCTTTTCATATTTTAATCTTTATTTTAATCTTTTTATATTTTAATCATTTATTATATATTCACCTAGGGTCATTTTGTATTTTACCATTATGCTGAAGTACAAATACACAACTGTATTTGCTCTTTAATAGTTTTGGATTCTGTGCTAAATCGCTAGAAAATTAATTCCCAATTTGTAATCTGCTCAGGAGGTTAATGTTTGTATTGTGGTTAACCAAACGCCACAATGCTGGCGTATTCCACATATAAAATAATACATCAAAGACAAGCATAAAGGCTCTTTAATTAGCAATCAGAAATTAAGCATCTGTTATGATTTAATACTGTTGCCAAAATCTGGTAAGCAATGTCATAAATACTCAGTTATCCTAACAAGTTTCACTAATTAGAAATGTTATTGCTCTTTAAAAAGTCATTATCTCAAAATAGATATTGTCACATATTTGAACATGCCAGTTAAATATCAGTTTGCTATCAACAAATCACACTGTCGTTTAATCAGATACTGAGGAAACATGTATAATTATACATCTATTATACAGAATATGTTGGAGATAAACTCATTACATCTCAATAAACACATAGCATTCGAACGATCTTCAAAGTATCTGGATTAAACAAAGTTAGTTCCCACTCATGTGCCTAATAGGCCTGTCCCACTTACACGACTTTTCCGGTGACTGCCGGCACCCGTCATAGATCGTTGCAGGTCGGCGAAAATTTTCAACGGCGACCAGAAAGACACTACGACTCTTTGGGCGACTGAGGAGCCTACTCACGACCATACAGGCGATACCACGGCAACATGTCGCGGGGTGAAGCCTGTATGATCTTGAGTAGTCTCCCAAAGAGTCGTGCCTTGTTCTGGTCGCCACTGGATTTTCAACATGTTGAAAATTTTCGGCGACCTGCAACAACCTAAAAAGTCGCCGAAAAAGTTGCATAAGTGGGACAGGCCCATCACACGTTTGTGGGGTATTGGAGATTTGCAAACATTGCCCTGGAAAGGTCTGATCCCTTTCAACTGATTCAAAACAGCATCTGGGATCAGGAAGAGTGCAGGAAGCCAAGAAATTTGGGAAGCCATTCCGTTCATTTTTCCACCAGAATCACCCAATGTCACTGGACAAGTGACCCATCATGGCTTCCATTTTGTAGCTGGGCACAAAGAATGTGAGTATATCATCAGCATCCATCACTCTTTTGGTCAGTAAAAAGCAATCCATAATTATAAATGTTATCTGCAAGATATCCTTGAAAACTAGATGCAAACTAAAATAACTTTAGATGCAGGAACATGGAAATAAAAGCAGAAAATGCTGGGAATACCCAACAAGTTATGGGCGGCATGGTGGTGCTGCGGTAGAGTTGCTGTCTTACAGCGCCAGGGACCCGGGTTCGATCCTCACTACGGGTGCTGCCTGTATAAATCAGAGCATTGAGTATAGAAGCTGGGATGTAATGTTAAAATTGTACAAGGCATTGGTGAGACCAAATCTGGAGTATGGTGTACAATTTTGGTCGCCCAATTATAGGAAGGATGTCAACAAAATAGAGAGAGTACAGAGGAGATTTACTAGAATGTTGCCTGGGTTTCAACAACTAAGTTACAGAGAAAGGTTGAATAAGTTAGGTCTTTATTCTCTGGAGCGCAGAAGGTTAAGGGGGGACTTGATAGAGGTCTTTAAAATGATGAGAGGGATAGACAGAGTTGATGTGATCAAGCTTTTCCCTTTGAGAATAGGGAAGATTCAAACAAGAGGACATGACTTCAGAATTAAGGGACAGAAGTTTAGGGGTAACATGAGGGGGAACTTCTTTACTCAGAGAGTGGTAGCGGTGTGGAATGAGCTTCCAGTGGAAGTGGTGGAGGCAGGTTCGTTGGTATAATTTAAAAATAAATTGGATAGGCATATGGATGAGAAGGGAATGGAGGGTTATGGTATGAGTGCAGGCAGGTGGGACTAAGGGAAAAAAGTTGTTCGGCACAGACTTGTAGGGCCGAGATGGCCTGTTTCCGTGCTGTAATTGTTATATGGTTATATGGTTATATGTATGGAGTTTGCACGTTCTCCCTATAACCTGCGTGGATTTTCTCTGGGTGCTCCGGTTTCCTCCCACACTCCAAAGACTTACAGGTTTGTCGGCTAATTGGCTTGATAAAATTGTAAATTGTACCTAGTGTGTGTGTAGGATAGTGTTTGTGTGCGGCGATCGCTGGTCGGCATGAAGGGCCTGATTCGGCACTGTGTCTCTAAACTCTAAACTCTAAACTTCTATTAACTTTATCTACTCATTGAAATATTCCCATGCCTCTTCAATTACAAAGTACTTTCAATTCCAAACCCTTTCTATTCCTTCTTTCCTTGAAGTCCTTGAGGATAGTGTGTGGGGATCGCTGATCGGCGTGGACTCAGTGGGCCAAAGGGCCTGTTTCCACGCTGTGTCTCTAAACTATACTAAACTAAAATGCTGGGAACACCCAACAAATGAGACCATATATGTGACGATCGAAACTGCGAATGTTTCAGGTCACAGACCTTTCATCAGATCAGGAAATGATGTAGAATATCCTGTTGTAAGATGCAGATTGGGACAAGAACGGACAGAAGTTTTTAATTAGATGGAAAGCAGGAGGGATTAAATGACAATTGGGATGATATTGCAAGTTAAAAAAAATAGATCAACATCCACAACTATCACCTAAAATTACCAAAGGAATTAAGAAGCAATTGTTGAAATTTGAATGAAATTTGTGCAGGCAAATGAGATTAGTTTGGCTTAGCATCATGTTCGGCACAGACATCATGGGCCAATTGTCCCGTTCCTGTGCTGTACTTTTCTATGTTCTAAGTTCTATGGAAGGTGTTGGACTGTTGATTACCTGATATTGTTGAATTCAGTGTTGAACCCAGAAGGCTTGTAACGTATTAACAAGGAACTGCAGATGCTGGTTTATACCAGAGACAGACACAAAATGCTGGAGTAACTCAACGGGTCAGGCAGCCTCTCTGGAGAACATGGAGAGGCGATGTTTGGTGTCGGGATCTTGAAGAAGGGTCCCGGCTTGAAATGTCAGCTAGCCGGCCTTGTGATGTGAGCCAGCCAATGAGAAGGTGCTGATCCTCACACATACATTGAGTTTTGCTGAAGTATGGTAGAAGGCTTTGAGGGCAGAGAGATTCAAGTCAATGTGAGATGGAGAATTAAAGTGGCAATGTGAGTGAGTGCATCCCATCACCTTACAAATGTCTACATTTCTCTAAAGCCTACCTGCTTGGGAATTAATACACCCAATTTCCCCTCAATGTAAAATGTAATTAGATGGCTTTCGAATTGACATCAAACCCTGCATTGCAGGGAGCGATGGAACAAATCATGATATTGAATGTGCAAAGCTGCATGCAACTAAATGTATTATGCAGATTGTGAAATGGGTACCAAAAACCTCACACTGAATAGTCAATTCAAATTTAAGCTACAGGCTTTTTGGGCTAAAAAGTAAGACTATGCACAGAATAGTCTCTTTCAGAGAACAAAATAAAAGCCACTATATAGAAATATGCATTAATATGCTTCTGTTGGACATTTCTCAATGTACAGTAAGTCTACTGTACATTGAGAAATATCCTACAGAATCCGGTATTGAACGAGGATTAGTGACTGAACATCTAATGTAAGCAAAGTAATAATAATGATAAAAAATAATGGTTCTAAAAAGAAAGCCATCCCCAGACCAGATTTATGAACTGATGACCGTTCTTCAGGTCACTCACAAGCCTGCTCTCTACACCACCCCCCCCACCCCCCCCCCTCCCAAACACCACCCCTCATAATACACCAGTCGCCTGTACCTCAAGGTGCTAAACCTGTATGGGTTTGCCCCCACCTACATCAAAAATCTGCTTACCCACCACACCACCTCCAGGTCCCTCAGATCGGCCGACTTGGGATTACTGAACATCCCGCGGTCTAGGCATAAGCTCAGGGGCGACCGCGCCTTTGCAGTTGCAGCTCCTAGACTGTGGAACAGCATCCCCCTTCCCATCAGAACTGCTCCCTCCATCGACGCTTTTAAGTCAAGACTTAAAACTCATCTTTACTCTCAAGCCTTTCTTGACGTCCTCTGAGGGAGGGCTATATGTGTGTATTTATGTATGTACTTAATCTATGAACCAATGTTGTATAACGTTAGTACCTCCACCAAAGTAAAGCACTTTGGCCAACGAGAGTTGGTTTTTAAATGTGCTATAGAAATAAAAGTGGCTTGACTTGACTTGACTTGAATCTCTGGATTGACTGCATCCAGAATATTGCCTTTAGCTCTGGAAACAATAATTTGGGATTGATAACTTTGGAAAAGGAGCAAAATGATACTGAGGCTAAATGTTAATGATGGATCCTTGTGTGTTATGTGTGGGGGGTGGTGCGGGGGGGTAAGGGGGAAACCGTTTCGGCCGCCTCTTCCATGGAGAGGCGACTTTTTCAGGCCGCCTTCCCCGTGGCCTAACAGCAAGGATCGGCGCCGACTTTCCCGGAGACGCGCCCGGAGCTTCAGCGGCGGGCACAGCGTGGACTTTCGGCGCGGAGCGGGTGAGACCTCGCTGGAGGGGAGCGCTCCGTTACGCTGGCCCGCGGCAGCCGGCAGCCTGAAGCAGCGGTCTGCAGAACTCCAGCTGGTGCGGCGTCTACAGCCCGGGATCTCACGTTGGGGACCCGGGTGGAAGAAGCTTCCACCGCCGGCCCGCGGCCATCTTCTACCGCCAGCGTGGTATGGACTTAACATCACCCCTGGAGGGGAGCTTCGACCGCCGGCCCTGCAGACTGCGGTGCTTCAGGCTGCGGCACGGCAGGTACTTTAAAACTTTGACCGCCGGCCTGCGGCCTACACCAGCCTGAAGCCGCGGTCTCTGGTTGGGAAGAGCCGATCCTGGACTCACCTTGACTTTGACTTTGTCCTTTACCATCTGGACGCCCGCAGCAACGGCTGTGGAGGGTGGTGGTCCCGACCACGGGGGAAAATGGAGGAGGACTGGCCAAGCTCTGTGCCTTCCACCACAGTGATGAAAGCTGTGGTGGATGTTTGTGTAAAATTTTAATGTGGTTGTGTTCTTTATTATTGTACCGCTGCTGGCAACCCAAATACCACCGACCTTGGTTGTGTGGCAATAAAATTATTTCTATTCTATTTTATGGACAATGCTTTAGGTATTTCATAGAAACATAGAAACAGAAAATAGGTGTAGGTGTAGGCCATTCCCCCCTTTGAACCAGCACCACCATTCAATGTGATCATGGCTGACCATCCACAATCAGTACCCCATTCCTGCCCATATCCCTTGATTCCGCTAGCCCTAAGAGGTCTATCTAACTGTCTTTTGAATGCATCCAGTGAATCGGCCTCCACTGCCTTCTAAGGAAGAGCATTCCACAAATTCACAACTCTCTGGGTGAAAAGGTTTTTCCTCATCTCAGTTCTTAATGGCCTACCCCTTATTCTTAAACTCTGGCCCCTGCTTCTGGACTCCACCAACATTGGGAACATTTCCTTGAGGATCGATGATTCGGGAGTGTTTACAATGATACAGCAACTGAAGTGTAAATATTTGCTTTGGTGGGAGATATAATGGGGGTAGAATCTCAAAATTAGAGCAAGCATTTTTTTTTCTCCAAAATATTGATACTTTCCCTCCAAAGTGCAGTGAAGGACAGTTGATGAAAAATATTCAGAATGGAGAATTGTACATTTCTCGAACACACAATAAATTATACCCCGTTTTAGGCCTTAGCAATAAGGCAACCCCAGTCAATACTGCGTCAATATTAGGAAGATTAAAGTTGCACACTAGCATCACTCTATTGGTCTTACATCTTGCTGAGATTTGCTTATACAGGTATATCTATTCCTTTAATTCCTTCTGACTATTGGGAGTCCTTTAGTATAATGCCAGCAAAGTGATCAGCCCTCTCTTATCCCTATGTCCTATCCAGATGGCCTCATCCAATAATCCCTCCTGGACATCCACTCTATGTACTGCTGTCAGGTTCTCCCCAATGTCCAATTTTGTATATATACTAAACCAAGTGGGACCCCTTGGGCCCCGTTCCCCCAACGCAATAATCCACCACTCACCCGTTCCTCCAACGCAACCCGTTTCCACCACTCACCCGTTCCCCCAACATAACTTATTCTCCCAACGCAATATTCCACCACTCACACATAGCCCCCAACTGCGCAAGCATGGCTCATGTCCCCTCACCCCCTCCCCCTTCTCTTCACTCTCCCTCCTATCTTCCCTCTCCTCCTCCCCTCCTCCACTCCCTCACCTCTCCCCCCCTCTCCTTTCCCCTCCCCTCAGTCACTACCTAACCTCAGTCACTCCCTCCCACCCTGCATAACGCCTCTCCCTCCCTCCTCCTTGACCCGTTGGGCCCCATTTCCCCAATGCAATATTCCACCACTCACCCGTTTCCCCAACGCAACCCGTTTCCACCACTCACCCGTGCCCAAATGCAACCATTCCCCCAACGCAATATTCCACCACTCACCCATAGCCCCCAACTGCGCAGGTGCGGCTCATACACTCCCTCCCCCTCCTCTTCATCCTCCCTCTTCTCTTCCCTCTCCTCCTCCCCGCCTCCACTCCCTCCCTCACCTCTCCCTCCCTATCCTTTTCCCTACCCTCAGTCACTCCCTCCCTCACCTCTCCCCTTTCGCATTCCCCCACTAAACACAATGTTTAAATAACATTTCTTCTCCTCCCCTCCCCTCCCCCACTCCCTACCTCTCCTTACACCAATGTAAGAGCTTATCCCAACACTGTTAATTGTGAAATATAACATCAATCTGAACAAATCTTTATATGGTGGCCGACTAGGAAAAGGGGAGATGCAGCGAGGGGATCAGAGGGTATGGAGAGAAGGCAGGTACGGGATACTGAGTTGGATGATCAGCCATGATCATATTGAATGGCGGTGCAGGCTCGAAGGGCCGAATGGCCTACTCCTGCACCTAATTTCTATGTTTCTATGTTTCTATGAGACACGGGTGAATAAGGTGGTACAAATATTTTAGCGCTATCTTGTACCATTTTGGTGTAGGTCCCAGATCACATACATATAGAAACAAACAAGATGAGAGTTTTAGTAATATATATATAGATATGATACATGGACATGATGGAGTGCAGAAGCAAGTCGTTAATAGAGGAAGGAGCTAAATACAGATCAGCTGTAATGTCAATAAATATTGGAACAAGGTTTTGGTGGCAGAAATAAATAAAATACTTTTCAAAATTAAGTTTATGGCCATTTCAACAAGTGTCAATGGCCCAGCCAAAGAATTTATTTAATAGGTTTTGTTTTCACACTGGAGACGTTAGTACTCCTGGTTAATCTCAGCCTAAAACATGTTCGCAAATAGGTTATAGTTAGTCCAATTACTTTTTAAGGCACCGGCAATCCAAAATATTTACAAATCCAAATGACTTTCCAGAAAAGTCAGTCAACTCATCTTCTCAGCAACACACTATTGTGCTACGTTGGTTGTCACTGAGAGAGCGGAGCTAAAGGCCTTGCCAAGCATGCTGGCATGCAAGCCCATTACTCTCCTTGCTGATCTGAATAGCTGATTCCTTTGAATTTGCAAAGAGGCTCCTGCAAGGGTTTTAATAAGCCTCCCTCTCCAATAAGGACAATTTTATTGCAGAATGCAACTGTAGCCAAATAAATCAGGGAATGCACTTTAACTAATGCTCTGGAAATTCATTTCTCTCATCACCGTGTCAAGAAGATCGATAAGTATGATTCCCGAAATCTTTTGTTCTCATAATTTATAATGTTAGCACGCAACAATGTAGGCTGCTCATAAAATGTTGGACATAATGATTTGAGGAGTCAATTAACAAACTACCTAACTAGTATCCTGCAAAGAAATACTGAAGATGAGAATGTACAGTCAAGGCTTAAGAAGTTTGTACAATTGTGTCCTCATGTTCTATCTCATTATGCAAGGTACACTCCTTTCTGCCTCTACCTTTCGTTATTCCAAAAGGCCAACCCCATCTGAAGTAAATTAAATTCTCCAAAGACTTGAAACTTCGTCCCTCGGCCTGGAATCATCCTTGTTACTCTTGGCTGTAGCTTTCCAAGCAAGCCATGCCGTTTGATAAGGTGACATCAAAAGGGTTCAGAAAGAATGCCTTCTCCTGTCGTGTGATGTTGGTGGATGTCAGTGGCACATTTTGCCTTGTCACCTGGAGTGGTGGCTTTGCTTGTTTTTGCTGTGGGAGTGAAATAATGCACAGAATTTAAAGCCACTGAGTTGTGCAAAGAGGTTACAAAGAGACGTAGAAACATGGAAACATAGAAAATAGGTGCAGGAGTAGGCTCATCGAGCCAGCATTACCATTCTATATGATCATGGCAGATCACCCAAAATCAGTACCCTGTTCTGGCTTTTTCGAAAAAAACCTTGATTCCCTTAATCCTAAGAACTAAATCTAATGCCCCTGTCCCACTTAGGAAACCTGAACGGAAACCTCTGGGGACTTTGCGCCCCACCCAAGGTTTCCGTGCGGTTCCCGGAGGTTTTTGTCAGTCTCCCTACCCGCTTCCACTATCTGCAACCTCCGGCAACCACCTGCAACCTCCGGGAACCGCACGGAAACCTTCGGTGAGCGCAAAGTCTCCAGAGGTTTCTGTTCAGGTTTCCTAAGTGGGACAGGGGCATAACTCTCTCTTGAAAGGTCAAACTTGGAATAGGTAAACCAGACCCCAACCAAATCAATAGGAGACCTTGGCTCTCAGGAAATAGTAATCATGTTTTATTATGTAGTTAACTTCAGTGATTTAATTAATACAGTGTAGGTGTGTGTGTTTTTGGCATCTACATTTTTTTTTCTAATCACTAGTTTAAAATTTTAAACAAGAATTACATTTTTGTGTATCCCCGAGGTGACCGAATATGTGTGAATGTCAAAGATATTTGCAAACATTTTGCGGCTTTGAGCACACTGACGGTTTGGTCTGGAGAGCGTGGCCTCCAAAGATCATAAGATCATGTGATAGGAGCAGAATTAGGCCATTTGGCCCATCAAGTCTACTCCACCATTCAATCATGGCTGATCTATCTCTCCCTCCTAACCCCATAAGAGATTGGAATCCCAAACAAAAAAACGAAGTGCTTGAGGAACTCAGCGGGTCAGGCAGCATCTGGGGATTCCCAAATCCCCAGCACTTTTTCCTCCAGTTTTTTTGTTTGGGATTCCAATCTTTTATGTCTCCAAGTTATTAGAGTGGCTCGGTATGTCCAAGTGACCAGCTGTGCTGAGGTAGTATGCTACGCTGGCCATACCAAAGTAGTGAATGCCAGGATCCTGATGGATGCAAGGATTACTTGTCTTAATGACTACAGGCCTGTCGCACTGACCACTGTAGTCCTGAAGACCCTTGAAAGGCTTGTGCTGGCCAAGCTGAAAAATATCACAAACCCCCTGCTGGACCCTCTGCAGTTTACATATCGGGCCAATAGATCTGTGGATGACATAGTCAACCTGGGCCTGCACTTCATCCTCCAGCACCTAGACTGCCAGGGAACCTATGCGAGGATTTTGTTTGTTGATTTTAGCTCTGCATTCAACACCATTGTGCTGGAGCTACTACACTCCAAGCTTTCCGAGTTGACTGTGCCTGAACCCCTCTGCCGGTGGATCACCAGCTTCCTGACAGACAGGAAGCAGCATGTGAGGCTGGGAAAGCACATCTCAGACCCGCAAACCCTCAGCATAGGAGCACCGCAAGGCTGCGTACTCTCCCCTCTCCTCTACTCTCTCTACACCAATGACTGCACCTCTACTGACTCCTCTGTCAAGCTTCTCAAGTTTGTGGACGACACAACCCTGATTGGACTGATCCGGGATGGGGAGGAATCTGCCTACAGACAGGAAGTGTCACAGCTGGCGTCCTGGTGCCATCGCAACAACCTGGAGCTCAATGCTCTTAAGATAGTGGAATTGATAGTAGACTTTAGGAGAGCTCCCCCTCCCCTCACCCCACTCACCATCAACAACACCACAGTCACATCTGTGGAGTCTTTTAAGTTCCTGGGAACCATCATCTCCAAGGACCTTAAGTGGGGGGCTACCATCGACTCCACAGTCAAAAAGGCACAACAGAGGATGTACTTCCTGCGGCAGCTGAGGAAGCACAATCTGCCACAGGTAATGGTGGTCCAATTCTACACGGCCATCGTAGAGTCTGTCCTCACCTTCTCCATCATGGTCTGGTTTGGCTCAGCCACCAAGCACGACACCCGGTGGCTGCAGCGAATCGTCCGATCAGCTGAGAAGTTTATTGGCTGCAACCTTCCATCCATTGGCAAACTGTACACTGCAAGGGCCAGGAAGCGAGCGGGTAAGATCATCTCTGACCCCTCTCACCCTGGCCACAAACTCTTTGAATCACTTCCCTCTGGAAGGCAACTCCGGACTGTCAAAGCTGCCACAGCCAGACATAAAACAGCTTTTTTCCATGTAGTAGTAGCTCTACTCAATAACCAAAAATCTGTAGCCTCCTTATGCTCTGGTATTTCATTTAATTCACATGTTTAATCAATAGTGTTATATTATTAATGTTTAATGTTTAATGTATCATTCTTAACTGTCACTGTATGTCATGTTGTCATTTGGGCAGTGGGCAGGTGCTATAGACCTGCACGGGAAGGTAGACGCTCCCGCCCCCATGAGTCTCGGGCAGATGGGGATTGTCAGCCTGGGAAGACAGTCCATCTAGGAGAGGGAAAACTGATTTAAAACCTCCACATGGAAAAGGCACCTGGAGTAAACCTCAAGAAAATCCGGTTGGAGCCCCTAAGGCTGTTCGTCGTTGTCTACAACCTCGCTCTGGCAGCTCCTGCGACGGCGCTGGTGCCAAACTGTAACAGTCCTGCTGTTCCTTTGGATCGATCCGCGGCGTGGAGAGGGGGGACGTGCTGCATGGGCAACAGCCTGTCCTCCATATGACATCGCCCAGGCTTGCATCCGACCACACATCACCTGCAAACTAGGATGCGTCATCCATGGTCGGTCATGATAGGGGCCTATTATGTCATGTTGTCACTTATGGGCAGAGCACCAAGGCAAATTCCTTGTATGTGAATACTTGGCCAATAAACTTATTCATTCATTCATGCCTGCATCTTAGGGCAGCCCAGTGGCACAGCAGTAGAGTTGCTGCCTTACAGCGCCAAAGACCCAGATTCTATCCTGACTACTGGTGCTGTATGTACGGAGTTTGTACGTTCTCCATGTGACAGACCACATGGGTTGTCTCTGGGTGCTCCGGTTTCCTCCCACATCCCAAGGACGTACAATATTGTAGGTTAATGGGCTTCTGTAAATTGTAAATTGTCCCTAGTACATGGGATAGAACTAGTGGACGGGTGATGGTCGGTTGGTGCGGACTCAGTGGACCAAAGAGCCTGTTTCCACGCAGCATCTCGAAACTAAACTAATCTAGATAGACACGAAATGCTGGAGTAGTTCAGCAGATCTGGCAGCATCTCTGGAGTAAAAGAATAGGTGACGTTTCGGTTCAGACTAAGATCCAACTAATCTAGACCCCCGTGGACCACATGGTTAACGGCGGTCAAGCAATTCTTGGACAATCCTCTCAATTATTTGAACGCTTCCATTAAATCACGTTTAATTAACTTTGTCTTTCAATCCCAACTTGTTTAATTCCAGCAGTTGGAGTATCTCAACTGCTACCTCGGCAGCGTAGCCAACATAACCATCCTGAAGACGGGTCTTGACCCGATATGTCACCTATTCCTGTTCTCCAGAGATGCTGCCTGACCTACTGAGTCTCTCCAGCTTTTTGTGTCTGTCTTCGGTTTAAACCAGCATCTCCAGTTCCTTCCTCCTTCTTAACATAACCCAGGTCAGGAATCAAACTGGCATTTGCCTGTTCCGCATGACCTGTTACAACACCAGATGGAGCACTTAGCCATTGCTGCCTCATGCAGTTCAAGGTTGTCCATTCAGAAAGCGCAAATGGGAAACCCATCTCTGCAGAAATTCTCTCGCGGGGACCACAAAAGCCTTTAGCTACGGCGCAGCTATTTTTTACTTGCAGCAAACTCTCTTTATGTCAGTCACCCAATCTGAAGCTAATCATGAGCAAACTTAATTATTTTATGAATGTGACTTGGATAAATGATTCAAGATGGCTGGAAGAGGGTTTCCCAAAATTAATGAAACTGAGGAGAAATTCAACAACCACACACAGGATATGACCTGAGATTAGTGTGAATGAAAACGGCTTCTTTCCAAATATTACAGGAAGTGTCTGGAATGCTGTGGTTATTGCTGCCCAGATAATGACTCACACAGATTCGAGAATTCGAGGATAAGCATTTGACATCTAATTTACCAAACTTTTGCCATCCTCTGTTATGGTTAATCATGTTATGGTACCACCTGCAAATGATTCACCAGTATAATTTTTATACTCAGCGGGTGCAGCAGCATCTATGGAACGAAGGAAATAGGCAACGTTTCGGGCCGAAACCCTTCATCAGTCTGAAGAAGGGTTTCGGCCTGAAACGTTGCCTATTTCCTTCGCTCCATAGATGCTGCTGCACTCGCTGAGTTTCTCCAGCATTTTTGTGTACCTTTGATTTTCCAGCATCTGCAGTTCCCTCTTAAACACAATAGTTTTTATACTTCCTGATCCACAACCTCCAAACAACTTACAACTTTCTCCCTGGCAAATGTGATCGCACCCATGGAGTACATAAGCCTCCTATTTTTTATGTGTAGGAAGGAACTGCAGGTACAAAATGCTGGAGTAACTCAGCAGGACAGGCGGGCAGCATCTCTGGAGAGAAGGAATGGGTAACGTTTCGGGTGGAGACTGAAGAAGGGTCTCAACACAAATCGCCACCCATTCCTTCTCTCCAGAGATGCTACCTGTCCCGCTGAGTTACTCTAGCATATTGTGTCTATCCTATTTTCATTATCTCATAGGTTGTACTTTGCATTTTTCTTTATTTGACTTTAATTGCACAAATTAGCCCGTGCAAAATTTGCCTGATCTCATGGAGAAGCACAAGGATATGTAGGGAATGGAGGGATATGGATCATGTGCAGGCAGATAAGAGTTTATCTTATTAAGAGCATCATGTTCGGCACAGACATTGTGGGTTGAAGGGCCTTAATGTGCTGTACTCTTCTATGTTCTGTTCTTTCTTAGATCTTAAATGGGCTTGCAGTCTTTCTAATGATCTGGTTTTGTTTGAAAATCTATCAGAAATGTAATTCTAGTTCAATCAAAAACATTTTTAAATAGAGTGCTGGATTTCAGCGGCTCAGGCAGCTTCACTGGAGAAAATGGATGGGTGATGTTTCGGATCGGGACCCTTCTTCAGACCCGAAACATCACCTATTCTTTATCTCCAGAGATGCTGCCTGACCCGTTGAGATACTCCAGCAGTCTGTGTCTATCTTTGATATATACCAGCATCTGCAGTTCCTTTCTACACGTAAATTTAATTTAGATTGGCATTATGATTGGCGCAGACATAGTGGGCCGAAGGGCCAGTTCCTGTGCTGCACTGTTCTACGTATACTGGAGATAGCACTGATCACAGCAAAGATCATATTTCTTTAAAGAATCTTAGCATAATGCTGCTGGTATTTAAATAGTTGGTTCCTTCATGTTTCCAATAGCTGACTTAATAAATAATTGGGAGATCACAATTTCATCGGGCGAACTATGTTGATGTATTTTTCATTGGACAGACTGTGACGTCACCATGTAACTTATAGCAACACTTGGGAAACAAATTTCCATTTTGAGCCTTGAAGCATTTGTTGCGTTGGAGTCTTAAGGCAGAAACTGAACAGTTTACAGACTGACGTCTGTGGTTCTGAAAGTTTAAAAAAAAAAGGAGACTTTTGTTAGTGAAACGCTAGCCAGCTGGCTCATTATTGAACAAATGAATGCTCCACATCTTGATTTATAAAAAATAAATAAAAACAGACTCGTTTTTCTCGAGCAAAGTTAAAAAAAAAATTATTAGTTGATCCTATCTGAGGAAAGTCACCCCGTTCAGCACCACACGGCCACATAAGTTATCGGTAGTGGGATGCGGTGATTGAGGGTTAACATGCCGGGGGAGTTGAATCCGAACCTTTGGAAGTATGAAGTGAAGTCGAGTCCTTTATGGAAGGTTGTTAAAACAATGACGGGGAACGCGCTTCTGGGGCCTGTGTGAGCAGAATTGTGATAATTCATTGTGGATTGCTGCTCAGAGCTGTGAGAGTTAAACAGGGGAAACCATGGCAGATGGTACTCAAGGGAAGAGACAGAAAAGGAGGCTTGAAAAAAGAAGCAGAGATTGCAACTGTGAGTAAGGGAGACAGTTTTCTGTCGTTGAAGTGGATGAAAGGGAACTAAAACAGTGTAGTGCGGACAAAGGGGAGAGGAGGAGTATTGGCAAAGGGAGACAGACCAGAGGACACAAGAAACCAGAGCTCATGTTACAGAATCTTTTCGTTTATTTCACCCTGCTTTTATCATCAGTATGCAGCTGGTGGCTTGCGTTGTGTGCCATTGCGTCCACTGACTCCAGCACCGATTCAAAGTGGGTGATACCTCCTTGTGATTTACACATGGCTGCACCGCGACTTCTTGCTCGCTGTGGTTATGTGGCTATTTGTCCGAGCATCCTGTCTCTGCCTGAACCAGCTGAAAGCTTCAACTTTCTTACCACATCCTGCGGTTATCCCGGAATGTTACGAGAAAAGCAAGGGTGGTGCCGAACAACTGGACACTTCAGAGAAGACTAATTCAGCAGTCTGAGGCAGAAGGATTAGAAAAATAGATGCAAACAAGTTTTCATTGAGGCGGCATATTTGACATTCATGAAAGAGTCTCTGAAAGTACTGTGCTATAATGCTGAGTATGTTCTGCACTCTGTATCTCGGCTTGATGGTGTTTATTTACAGTGTTATCTGATGCGATCGCATGCAAAACCGAGCTTTTCATTGCACCGCAGTACATGTGACAATAATAAACCTCAACCTAAATGACTTGGATTTAACTGAGATAGTCATTCCTTTCAAAGTCATAACTTTTCACACGGAAGCTCGGGAAGTTTTACTGCATTTTACCGCATGACATATAACATTGGCATCTCTTCCATTGACTACATTTATACTCATCATGCCACCAGCACAATTAAGGATGAGCCTCACTGTGTCTTCCACCCTCTCCCATCAGACAAGAGGTACAGAAGTGTGAAAATGCACACCCCCAGATCCAAGGATAGTTTCTTCCCAGCTGTTATCAGGCGACCGAACCATCCTTTGAGGAAGGACATCCTTGTGATTGAGGCAGTGCAGCGTAGATTCACGAGATTGATCCCTGGGATGGCGGGACTGTCATATGAGGAAAGATTGAAAAGACTAGGCTTGTATTCATTGGAGTTTAGAAGGATGAGGGGGAATCTTATAGACACATATAAAATTATAAAAGGACTGGACAAGCTAGATGCAGGAAAAATGTTCCCAATGTTGGGCAAGTCCAGAACCAGGGGCCACAGTCTTAGAATAAAGGGGAGGTCATTTAAGACTTAAGAAAAAAACCCAGAGAGTTGTGAATTTATGGAATTCCCTGCCACAGAGGGCAGTGGAGGCCAAGTCACTGGATGGATTTAAGAGAGAGTTAGATAGAGCTCTATGGGCTAGTGGAGTCAAGGGATATGGGGAGAAGGCAGGCACGGGTTATTGATAGGGGACGATCAGCCAAGATCACAATGAATGGCGGTGCTGCCTCGAAGGGCCGAATGGCCTCCACCTGCACCTATTTTCTATGTTTCTATGTTTCTATGTTTCTGTACCTTAGTAGACCCTTCTTGTATTCCCAAATAAAATGGGTTGATAGACTACCTTTAGTTGGCACAAAAAAATATTCTTAATGTTGCACAATGTATTAGACGCATCTGTAGAAAAAATCATGCCAAATGGTCTTTATATGAAGATACTGGGGGGCACGCAATGAACGCTTGGTATTCTGATAGGCCTTTGGATTTTAAGTTGAATAAAATTTCGCGCAGCACAGTGGTGCAGCAGTAGAGTTGCTGCCTTACAGCGTCAGAGACCCGGGTTCAATCCTGACTACGGGTGCTGTACGTAAGAAGTATGTACATCCTCCCTGTGGCCGCATGGGATTTCTCCTGGTGCCCCAGTTTCATAAGGTCATAAGGAATAAAGAAGAATTAGGCCATTCAGCCCATCAAGTCTACTCCATCATTCAATCATTATTGACCTATCCCTCCCTCCGAACCCCATTCCCATGCCTTCTCCCCATAACCTCTGACACCTGTACTGATCAAAATTCTATCTAACTCTGCCTTAAAAATATCCACCAACTTGGGCCTCCACAGCCTTCTGTGGCAAAGAATTCCACAGATTCACAACCCTCTTCCTCCCGTGTTCCAAAGATGTGCAGGTCTGTTGGTTAATTGGCTTCTGTAAATTGCCAGCAAAACTGGGAATAAGGGTGATCATTGGTCAGCATAAATTCGATGGGCTGAAGGGCCTGTTTTAATGCTGTAAAACAAAACAAAACTAAACTAAATGGATATTGGATTAATGAAGGAAAGCAGCATGGAGAGAAGAGATCCATAATGATCCCATTGAATGCATGAGGGGGTAACATCTACTTTTCTTTCTTTTAATTAAGTTATTTTCTTCCACTGGAAATATGAGGCGTAAAAAGGTCATGTCAACGATTTACCTGCAATGTTGTTTTGAAGCTAGAGGCGCAATCCTGAAACTTTGCACTCCATTCATAACCTCACGTGGCGGCACGCATGGCCAATATCAGGAAGTACCTCTCCCAGCGCCCAACCTAATGCGTTACTTACAGCTTCGATTCCAGTTGATACATCCTGGCTGTTGCAAATGGGTGCTTGATGGCTTTTAGTTTAGAGTTACAGCAATGAAACAGGCCCTTAGGCCCACCGAGTCCGCACCGACCAGCAATCTCCGCCACATTAACGCTATCCTACACTAGGGACAAGTTTTACATTTATACCAGGCCAACAAACCTGTACGTCTTTGGAGTGTGGGAAGGAACCCAAGTTCTCGGAGAAAACCCACGCAGGTCACGGGGAGAATGTACAAACTCTGTACAGACAAACGCACAAGTTGGATGATCAGTTATGATCATATTGAATGGCGGTGCAGGCTCGAAGGGCAGAATGGCCTACTCCTGCACCTATTTTCTATGTTTCTATGTTTCTATGACAAGGGCCCGTAACTGGGATCGAACCCGCGTCTCTGGCGCTGTAAGCGCTGTAAGCCAGCAACTCTACCGCTGCGAAAACCGTGCCTCCCCTGAAGGCTTTGTCGTTGTTTTGCGTTTTAAATTCGGCAGGACACTGGCACAATAAACATTCTTAAAGTTCCGCATTGGCATTAGACACATTTGTAAAAAACGGAAAGAATTTGTGTCGATCAGATTTTTCCGCAAACCTTTTACACTAAAACATGTGTAGGAAGGAACTGCAGATGCTAGTTTACTCCGAAGATAGACGTAAAATGTTGGAGTAACTCAGTGGGACAGGCAGCATCTCTGGAGAGAAAGAATAGGTGACTTTTCAGGTCGAGGCCTTCTTCAGATTGAGAGTCAGGGGAGAGGGAGGGTAGCGATATTGAAGTGTAAGGTGTGAAAACAGTAGATCAAAGCAGATGATGATCAAGGAAATGTAGAATGATTCATCGTTAGCCTCGGGGAAGGTGACAACGAGGCACAATCAGTAAAATTAATCAGGAGGACAGTGAAAATAGTCGGAGAACTAGGATCGGGGAGGGACGGAGAGAGAGGGAAGGCAAGGGTTACTTGAAGTTAGAGAAATCAATATTTATACTGCTGTTTGTAAAACATGAGTCCATTATCAGACATTTCCTTTGAAATATAATTTAATCGCAAATATGGATGGAGCACATGCAGAGCAATACGTGCTGCAGGATCAAGAATGACAAGGGTAAAGAAATGTCTTTCCCAGGTGTTCAGGGATCAATTCTTCTGTGTAGACTACAATGCCGAGAACGATATTTTGCACTCTGTATATCCCCCTTTACTCTACCTATTGTGCTTGAGTCCTTTCAGGAGAGACAGAGGTTCACGTGCACCTCCTCTAACCTCATCTACGTTACTTTAGACTGTAGACTATAGAGATACAGTGCGGAAACTGGCCTTTCGGCCCACCGATTCCCCGCTGACCAGTACACTAACACTATCCCACACACACTAGGAACAGTTTACAATTTTACCAAAGCCTGTTAATCGACAAACCTGCACATCTTTGGTGTATGGGAAGAAACCGGAGCTCCCGGGGAAAGCCCATGCGGTCACAGGGAGAATGTACAAACTCCGTACAGGCAGCACCCATAATCAGGACCGAACCCAGGTCACTAGCGCTGTAAGGCAGCAACTCTACCCTTGCACCACCATGCCGACCCTACTGCATCTGTTGTTTCCAAAGTGGCTGCCTGTACATCGGCGAGACCAAGCGCAGATTTAGCGACCGTTTTGCTGATCACTTGCTCTCGATCCGCCAAGGCCCACTGCATCTCCCTGTCGCTAGCTATTGTAACTCCCATCCCCATTGCCATACTGACCATTCTGTCCAGGGCCTCCACCATTGCCAAATGCAAACTGGAAGAACAACACCTCATACTCTACTCTGGTTAGTTTACAACTCAATGGTATAGCATTGAATTCTTCACTTTTAGGTGACCTCTTACCAACCCCCCCCCACCCCCCACCCCCCACGCACATACAAACCTCCCCTTTCTACACCCCCTCCCCCTCCTCTCCTGTGCCTCACCTGGACTCCTACCAATTTCACCCTTCCCCCCGCCCCTCCTGCTACTTCCCTCCAACTTCAGAACGCTTCAACCCTATCTCACACCTTCTGCTTGTATCTCTGGCATTTGTTCCAACCATCTGCTTGTGAACTCTCCCCTCCCCCCCCCCCCCTCCCCTGCATTCACCTGCCATGCATCCACCTGCCATGCATCCACCTGCCATGCATCCACCTGCCATGCATCCACCTGCCATGCATTGTCCTGCACTCCCATCTACTACCTTTCTCCTCCCCCTTACAATCTGCCTGAAGAAGGGTCTCGACCGGAAATGTCACCTTACCATGTTCTCCAGAGATGCTGCCTGACTTGCACTTTGGCACTTTGTGTCCCTTCGTGCTTGAGTTTGGCCTAATTGTAAAGCATGATCTGGTCTGATAGCATACCCTGCAAAACAAGGCCTTTCACTGTGCCTCAGTATGTGTGACAATACTAAACCTCAAGCAGAAGAATGTGCATCAATAAGACAAGTTTACTGCAATTTCCCATCTGCTGAAACCACAACTGCAAACTCAGCGCAGACTGGGACTGTGTTGTCAGGGGAAGTCACAATGAGGAGGCCAATTAACTTTTATGTACCTGACTCTCTAACGGCTGAGGCTGGAGACAACATCATCATTTGTCAGCTGTATCGGGTAAGGGAGTTTCATATTTAACATAAGCTGACCACAGTCCATTCCTTCTGACCAGAGTCTGCAGCTGGAGGCAGTTGTGTGATTCTGCTTGTTGCTGCGTGGATATTGCCTGTTAATGCTGCCCCATACCTCAGCTGGATTACACACCTTGATTAGTTTAAACTGAAGATCGACACAAAATGCTGGAGTAAGTCAGCGGGATAGGCAGCAACTCTGGAGAGAAGGAATGGGTGACGTTCCAGGTCGAGATCCTTCCTCAGACTGATGTAGCTTTCGTCAGGGAGAGGAAGAGAATTTCTTCAAAGTAGACACACCTTGAGGAGATTTTGCAGGTAAAATGTGAGGAAAGAACAGCAGATGCTGGTTTAAATCGAAGATAGACACAAAATGCTGGAGTAACTCAATGGGACAGGCAGCATCTCTGGAGAGAAGGAATGGTGATGTTTCGGGTCAAGACCCGTCTTAGTTTAGTTTAGAGATACAGCACGGAAACAGGCGTTCGGCCCATCGGGTCCACGTCGACCAGCGATCCCCGCATATTAACGCTATCCTACACACTAGAGGCAATTTTTACATTTACCAAGCCAATGTACCTACATACCTGTACGTCTTTGGAGTGTGGAAGGAAACCGAAGATCTCGGAGAAAACCCACGCGGTCACGGGGAGAACATACAAACTCTGTACAGACAGCACCCGTAGTCGGGATCGAACCCGGGTCTCCGGTGCTGCAAGCGCTGTAAGGCAGCAACTCTACCGCTGCGCCACCGTGCCTCAGCTGGATTACACTCCCTGATTAGTTTAAACTTAAGATAGACACAAAATGCTGGAGTAACTCAGCGGGACAGGCAGTTTAGAGATACAGCGTGGAAACAGGCCCATCAGCCCAACTTCCCCACATGTCCTGTCTACACAAGTCCCACCTGCCTGTGTTTGCCCATATCCCTCTAAACCTGTCCTATCAATGTACCATGTACCTTTACATTATCCATGTAATGTTTCTTAAAACATTGCAATAGTGCCAGCCTCAAATACTTCCTTTGGCACCTCATTACAAACGCCCAATCACCCTTTGTGTGAAAAAGTTACCCCTCAGTTTCCTATTAAATCTTTCCCTCCTCACCTTAAACCTATGTCCTCTGGTTCTCGATTCCCCCGATCTCCTATAGAGTAGGGAGAATATACAGAGACCAATTAACCTACAAGCCTGTCTTGGGAACGTGGGTGGAAACTGGATCACCAGGAGCAAACCCAGGATAGAATGTATTGTATTGTATTGTATTCAATTTATTGTCATTATCTCATAAGAGACAAAATGGATTTTCCTTACAATCAAGTAACATAAAAATTAAAAATAAATAAATAAAACATTTTTTTTTAAAGCACAAACACAGAAGTCCACGACACAATATAACCCCACAGCGGCACCAAAGTTGAGGAAGGGACCATAGTCCTGCCAGCCTCCTCGCCGATCTTCCCAGATGTTCACCCGTGGTCGGGGCCTCCCGAGCACCCGCAGTCGTCGCCACGGGCGGCCCGATGCTCAGGCCCTCACGCCGGGAACGATGGAACCCCGACACAGAACATCCTCAGCGGCCCGGGCCTCCAGATCAGCCACCTCCCACCGGAGTCCGCGGCTCCCAAAGTCCACAGGACGAGCCGGGCGGAGTCGCAGGACTCCGCGATGTTGATCAGCGCCGCCCACGTTGGGAGCCCCGCTAACTAAACTCCCTACAGACAGCACCCGTGGTCAGGATCGAACCCGGGTCTCTGGCGCTATAAAGCAGCAGCTCTATCACTGCGCCACCATGCTGCCTCTTCCCAATTGATCATCCAGTTGTTGCAAGACCAGTTGTCATGATGCATTAACTCTGCGACTGTCCACTGCGCCCACTGTGTCGGAGGCAACATGGAAATCCAAAGGCTGGTTGCCGGGCGGAAAAGGATCAGTGCTGATAATATGACTGATGAGCGCAGTGTTTAGCTCAGGGACAAGCATGCATCACGCATTCGATGAAAGCCTCCTACACATGCAGTCAGTTAGAGCAGTCTCTTGGTATGCTGACATATCATCTCCAGTGCCTGGCCTGGTCTGCATTACTCGACAGATCAGGTATCAAGGTTCGGATTTAGCTGCTACATGCTACACATCGCGAGAGGAGACCTATAGTCACCAGCAGCTAAAGATCAGGAGCATCAGAGAGAGTCGGCAGAAGAAGTGAGGAGATAATCTAAATGGCCCATTCTACCTGGGCTGTGCGTGAAGGTGCAATCCATATCTCTTGCACAAAACACAAAGTGCTGGAGTAACACAATGGGTCAAGCAGCATCTCCAGAATACATAGATAGGTGACATTTTGGGTCACAACGCTTCTCCAATCTGTAGAAAGGTCCTGACCCAAAACGTGGCCTATCCATGTCCGCCATAGATGTTGCCTGACTCGCTGAGTTACTCCAGCACTTCGTGTTTTGCTCAAGATTCCTCCATCTGCAGTTCTTCTTACTCCAAATCTCCTTTCTTCCCCATGGCCCCAAATGTTCCCCTCCCTCCGTTACTAACTATCACATCAGCCTTCTGATGGAAACATAAGAGCAAAGATAATAAGGCAAACATATAAGCCAATGTAAAATAAAGATTCTAAACCAAACTCACAAAGGGAATTGGGCTCTGCTGCACACATAAATCAATGAATCACCTTTGTGCATTCCTTATGGTCAATTCCCCACAAGTGCTTGTCAGCCAACGTGCTTCCAGACAGTGTTATCCCAGTGGCTGTGATGTGGCTGGTGGAAGGCTGCCACCTTTCACTGGAGGAGTCTGCGGAAGGACTTGGAAGATAACTCTGAGCAGACCACAAACTGCAACTAATTGGCATGAGTGCACTGGTGGAGAGGCAAGATATGGAGGGTTCATTGGTTCAATGGTGCTTTTATAGTCAGATGTGCGAAGCGCTAACACAGTGAAATAATTTTCCTTCTGAGCAAACCAGTAGAGTATTGTCAGACCCCCATTCCCCAATTAGCAGTGTGTACAAAAGAAGTCTTTAAGAAGGAACTGCAGATGCTGGAAAATCGAAGGTACACAAAAATGCTGGAGAAACTCAGCGGGTGCAGCAGCATCTATGGGGACTGGTGAAGAAGGGTTTTGGCCCGAAACGTTGCCCATTTCCTTCGCTCCATAGATGCTGCTGCACCCGCTGAGTTTCTCCAGCATTTTTGTGTACCTACAGAAGTAGTCTATTGAGCCCGCATGCCAGAGACGCCAAAGTCCACCCTCTAGTTCTTAGCATATGCCACATTGAGGATGGTTGCTTTGTGCTCCGTGTATCCCAGAGCAGTGGCTCAACAATCCTGGTGATCAGTTGGAGGATATACTGTTTAGTTTAGTTTAGATTAGAGATACAGCGCGCTAACATGCTCTTCGGCCCACCGAGCCCACACTGACCAGCGATCCCCGCACATTGACACCACCCTACACACACTCTGGGACAATTTTTACATTTACACCAAGCCAATTAAGGTACAAGCCTGTGCATCTTTGGAGTGTGGGAGGAAACCGAAGATCTCGGAGAAAACCCGTGCTGGTCGCGGGGAAAATGTACAAACTCCGTACAGTCAGAACCCATAGTCAGGGTCGAACCTGTGTCCCTTACGCTGTAAGGCAGTAGCTCTAACACAACACTACCATGCATCGTGAACAGGCCCTTCGGCCCACAGTGTCCGCACCGATCAGCAATCACCCCGTACACTAACACTATCCTACACACTAGCAACAATTTATAATTTTTACCGAAGCCAATTAACCTACAAACCTGTACGCCTTAGGAGTGTGAGAGGAAACCAGAGCACCCGGAGAAAAACCCACATGGTCACAGGGAGAACGTACAAACTTCGTATAGTCAGGATCGAACCCGGGCAGCAGCTCTACTACTACACCATTGTGCCGCCCAGTTTGTCAGTTCCATGTGGGTGAATTGAGTTGGTTGGCCACCATTTCCATGCACTAGGCTTCAGGCAAAATCATGCACTGTGGGGAAAGTCCTGTACAAAGTCCTTGAAGTTGAATGCAAGCTTTCTGACATACTTCCCGTTGCACTAAGCATTTTATCATACATATGAATCAGCCTTTTGTAGGCCCCAAATCCTCATGTGAGTCTTCTCCAGTAAAACTCCAAAGACGTGCAGGTTTGTATGTTAATTGGCTTCGGGAAAATTGTAAATAGCCCCTCGTTTGTAGGATGGTGTAGGTGTACTGGGTGATCGATGGTCGGCGCGCACTCGGTGGGCCAAAGGGCCCTTTTTCCGTACTGTATCTCTCAAGATACTAAAGTCACTAAAGCCAGTGGTCTTGAATTCTGTTCTAATCCGCTTGTGCTATTATTTAATGTTTCCCAAGTAATCAGACACTTCTTTGCATTCTTCTGATGAAAAGTCAACAACTTGAAACATTGACACCATTTTCTCCTTCCCATTTGCTGGCTAATACTTTGAGAATTTTCAGCATTTGATGTTGTCCAACCAGAATAACAGTTGTGGCCATAACCCCTTCCGATTTACCCATCCGACCAACAGCACACTGTCTGAAGGTGGGTGCCAACCCATAACGTCACCTATTCCTTTTTTCCCAGAGATGCTGCCTGACCCGCTGAGTCTCTCCAGCATTTTGGGTTATCAATTTCAGCACACTTAAGGGCCTGTCCCACATAGGCGATTTTTCAGTAGACTGCCGGCGACTGTCAAGTTCGCGGCACTCGCCCGATAAAACCGGGAACTGGAACACACACACACACACACACACACACACACACACACACACACACACACACACACACACACACACACACACACACACACACACACACACATCGCAAAGGCGGGGGCCAGGGAAAGTGGGGGAGCGCTGTCCGAAATTCACACGGTGCAAAGCCAAGGTGATACAGACACACACCACGATGAACAGGAAGGTTAAAAGCCCTGTCCCACTGTACGAGTTCATTCAAGAGTTCTCCCGAGTTTGCCCTGATTCGAACTAGGAGATTTACGGTAATGGCTGCTCGTAGGTACTCGAGGCTCTCGTGGACATTTTTCAATGTTGAAAAATCTTCACGAGTCTTCCCGAGCTTACCACGTTTCCCGAGTACCTGCCGTTAGCGTTACGAGCCGCTAAGAGACGTCCCCGAGCTCCGACGTACCCGCTACGTTCATTCTACGTGCTTACCATGAGTTTGATTATTTTTTTTTACTCGGGAGAGCTCTTGAATGAACTCGTACAGTGGGACAGGGCTTTAAGACGGCTAGCATAGTGTACAGTAAGTCCTTTAAAAGGGTGGGGAGGGGGGAGAAGGGGGGGAGAATGGGGAAGAAGGAGTGAAGACACTTTTAAGAAGCTAGACAACTTTTAATAAGCCAGAGATAAACAGCTGTGAAGTTTGGCGGAGATTTAACATTACTGGTCAGTTATCCTTGGTTCTAAAAACTTGTGCTTACGTTTTTTCCCCCCAATGAGCCAAAGAAAATGCTTGGTCAGCAAAGGCGATTAACTAAAACCACCTACAACGACCTCGACTACCCATAACTACGTACATGGCGACCCCACTATCACTGTACCTACGACTACAGGATTATCGATTATCTCCATGGCGACCAATTTTTCAACATGTTGAAAAATTTGCTGCGACCATACTAAGGCCCCGACTAGTTCCCAGAATGAGGGAACTCCTCGCGACCATGAAGGAGACTCACCAGCGAACATGTGGCGACCATGAGGCGAGCGCAGAGTCTCCTGTTTTCTGCATTGGATTTGTACGTTCTCTCTGTGACCATCTGGGTTTTCTCTTGGTGTCCCGGATTCCCCCCCACATCCCAAAGTTGTATGGGTTGAGAGAACATAGAACAAATGAGCACTGGCCCTTCAGCGCACAATGTCTGTGCCGAATATGATGCCAAGACCAAATCTTATCTGCAGGAAGGAACTGCAGATGCTGGTTTAAACCAAAGATAGACACAAAATGCTGGAATAACCCAGCGGGACGGGCAGCATCACTGGAGAGAAGGAATGAGTGATGTTTCGAGTCAAAACCCTTCTTCAGGCTCAAATCTTATCTGCCTGCGCATAATCCATATCCCTCCATTCCCTGCATTGAAGTCTCCTCGATGCCACTATCGTATCTGCCTCAACTACCATCCACAGCAGCCAGGCACTCACCAGCCTCTGTGTAAAAAACTTGCTTGCACATCTCCTTTAAACATTGCCCCTCTCACCTTTAACAAATGCCCTCTGTTGTGATGCCTTACCGGGTCGCCGTGCGGTAAGCTCCGGAGCGCTGTGGCCGCCGACTCCCAACATCGCGGAGCTGTGGCTGCGGGCGTCCGGCCGCGGGCGGCGCTGGATTTGGAGCGCCGTGGAGCCTGGGATCAAGTTCGCCGGAGTCGGAGCTCCAACCGGCGCGGCCTGAGGGCTACGAGTGCCCCGGTCCCCAGGGAGGAGGCAGCCGCTCCAGACTTTCCAAGCCGCTGAGGAATGTTTCACCTGGCGCCGGAGTTCCATCTTCACGGCAAGAGGGCCCTGAAAATTATCGGACTGGCTGCAAGGCCACAAATGGGCCCCGACCTCGGGTGTTTCACAGAGTAAGAGGACTTAACTTTCTGGTGCCTTTCCCCACAGTGGAAATTTTTGATTCTGCTGTGGGGGGACGTTTGTGTTGAACTCTATAATGTATTGTGTCCATTTTCTTAATTTTTTTTAACCTTTTTCTATGGTTTGTGTGGAAACTTATTATCTATTTTATGTAAAGCACTTTGGTGTCAATGCGAGTTGACTTAAAACGTGCCATATAAATAAAACTTACTTACTTACTTACTTACTTACTGTTTTTTGATGTTTCCATCCTGAAAAAAATATTCTGCCTGTCTACCATATCTGTGCCTCTCATAATTTTATATAAGTCTATCAAGTCTCCCCTCAACCCATGATGTTCCAGAGAGAACGATCCAAGTTTGTCCAACCTCTCCTTGTAGCTGAAACCGTCTAATCCAGGCAGCATTCTGGTAACCCTCCTCTGCACCCTCTCCAAACCCTCCATATCCTTCCTGCAACAGGGCGACCAGAACAGCATGCAATACTCCAAATGCGGACTCACCAAAATCTAATAGAACTACATTGTGACTTGCTGCCTTCCGTCACCTTTCTAAACAAAAGGGATATACATGCTCTCGAGGAAAGATTCATCAGACCGGTTATTGCAATGGCAGGTGTGTCATAAAAATTGAGATTGAATAAGCCGAGGTCTTTCTTTGTAGTTTTCAAGAACAAGACATGACAATACTGAAGCACAACATTCTTAAAGTATTTAATAAGGGCAATCTGGGAAGAATGTTTTCCCGGGCTGGAGAGTCTAGAATTAGGAGGCATCATAACAGGTAAGCAATGCAACCAGTAACTTTGGTCTGAAATAAGCAGAAATGTCCTAATCAAAGACTGGTGAATCTTTAAAGTCCTCTACTGTGGAGGCTAAGTTATTGATGGAAAAACAGAAATTGGCCTATTTCTCGATAGTAAAAGAATGAATGGACATGGGGACAGAGGTGGGAAATGATGCGTGGGTCAAAGAATCAGATCTTGTTGAATGTCAATGCAGTATCGAGAGACCAAATGGGGCCTATTCCTGCTATTTTGTCTTATACATAAGCTGTAGATTATCATGGGGGAATAGATAGAGAAGATTTCAAGATAATAGAGTCTTAGGCAGATACACTAACTACACTTAAACACATTTGAACAGGTATATGAAAGGTTTAGAGTGATTTGGGCCAAACGTGGGCAGGTGGAACTAGTGTAGATGGGGCCTAAGGGTCTGTTGGGCCTAAGGGTCTGTTGAGCCTAAGGGTCTGTTTCCATGTAGTTTGACTGTATGACTATTATCCCAGAGCGGATCATGTAGGCTGATAGATAACAATAAATTGGTGCCAGTCTGCGGTGAATACCCAGAGAGTTATGAATCTGTGGAATTCTCTACCTCAGAAGGCATTGGAGGCCAATTTTCTGGATGCTTTCAAGAGAGCAGAAGTTAGACGGAGCTCGTAAAGATAGCAGAGTCAAGGAATATGGGGAGAAGGCAGGAACAGGGTACTGATTGTAGATGATCAGCCATGATCACAGTAATCACCGAAGTGCCGAATGGCCTACTCCTGCACCTATTGTGTATTGTCTATTGATATATTTTCATGTCCTCTTCCTGCTAGTTCTGGGACGTGGCCACCTCTTTTGTTGTTTTTCTACACTTTTCTGCATCCTTAAACCCATCACACTGCTCGCTCGTTAGCTGTCCTGCATGGGCGATTACCACCATAGTGAACCGTCACCATCTGCTCGGTGTCAAGGCCAAGAGCTTTTGCACCTCCAATTCTGATCCCCTTCCAAGTCTGGAGCATGCTGTGGTTGTCGAATGCCCTCTGGTCCACGGGAGCACGCATGGTTGTGGGAGCGACTGTATGTATCATTAATGCCAGCTTTCAGCTGCAACGTTGATCAGCCTTCAACCAAGCATATACACCCATTGTTCTCACAGCTCAACTCTAACCCACACACCTGTGATAAATCCATTTGTTTAACCTTTACTACATGTTGAAAGTGATCTGCGTTATGCAGAAGGCCTCAGTTGACACAATATCAATTTGCTCATTGACGATGGTTTTCCGTCATTAAACTAACTTTTCAAATTGAGTTGTTTTTTTCACTTTTGACAGGCAATTGCAATTCTACCAATGTAATCTCCAGATCTTTCCATTAGCAAATCCTTCGGTTTTGCTGACAGCAGCCATTCCTGTCTCTCAAGATCCCAGTGTTAAACTGACTCAACACATTAGGGTGTTGAGTCAGTTTACTTGAGGTCACGAACTTAGAAGACAGTGTTCAACTTGTAGAACGAACATGTAGGTATCAAATGAATTCCAATATAGGTTAGTGAGTCAGTGTATTTTGGCAGTAGGAATAAAAGAACTACATACCTGGGATACTATGATTCTAATTAGGGTAGAGAAATCATTGAATCCAGACTCACAAATAATCAAAAAGGTTAGTACAACCATGAAAATACTAATAAGGAGTTGCTCTCCATTTCAAGAATCGAATGGCGTTGTTTCAGACTTTAGAGATACAGCACGGAAACAGGCCCTTCGGCCCACCGAGTCCACGCTGACCAGTGATCAGCCCATACATTAACACTAGCCTATACAATAGTGACATTTTACTTTTTTTTTACCAAAGCCAATGAACCTATAAACCTGTACCTCTTTGAAGCACCCAGAGAAAACCCACGCGGTCACAGAGAGAACCAACAAATTGCAGTAAATTGTGGACGCAGCCCAGACCATCACTCAAATCAACCTCCCTTCCGTTGACTCCATTTATACCTCATGCTGCCTAGGCAAGGGCAGCAGCATAATCAAGGAAGAGTCGCATCCTGGCCACTCCCTCATCTCCCTTCTCCCATCGGGCAAAAGGTATAGAAGTGTGAAAATGCACACCTCCAGATACAGGCACAGTTTCTTCCCAGCTCTAATCAAACAACTGAACCATCCTAACATTACTAGAGAGCAGTCCTGAACTACTATCCACCTCATTTGGAGACCCCTGGACTAACTTTGATTGGACTTTACTGATTTCACCTTGCACTAAACGTTATCATGTTCCTGTGCACTGTGAACGGCTCGATTGTAATCATGTATTGCCTTTATGCTGACTGGTTAGCACGCAATAAAAGCTTTTCTCTGTACCTCGATACACGTGACAACAAACTAAACTAAACTTGTCTGAAGAAGGGTCTCAACCCAAACCATCACCTATTCCTTCTCACCAGAGATGCTGCCTGTCCTGCTGAGTTACTCCAGCTTTTTGTGTCTATCTAAACTAAACTCCACACAAACAGCACCCATAGTCAGGATCGGACCCGCGTCTCTGGCACTGTAAAGGGCCTGTACCACGGCATGCGACCTGCATGCGGCAAGCGCGACCTAAAGGGCCGGTCCCACCAGCATGCGCCTGCATGCGGCAAGCGCGACCTAATGTGGTCGCTTGAGTCGTACGGCATGCGGCAAGCGCGACCAAACCAGAAGTGGGAGCCGCGCGGAGGTCGAGTGAGTGACACGCCGTTGAGGCGGCTGCAGGCCGGCAGGCCGTTGCCGTGCAAATTTTTAAACACGGTCAGTTTTTCGGAGCCCCGCGCGATGTCGGGACCAGCTCCGCACAACTCCATACGGCTCCGGCGACCGAAGTGAGACCGGCCCCGCGAGGCCGTACGGATCAAGCGACCACGTTAGGTCACGCTTCCTGCATGGAGTCGCATGCTGGTGGCACCGGCCATTTAGGTAGCGCTTGCCGCATGCAGGTTGCATGCCCGTGGGACAGGCCCTTAAGGCAGCAGCTCCACCACTGTGCCACTGTGTCACTCCCGACGTTGCATGTTACGTGTCGTGTCCATGTACCTGTCTAAACGTTGCGATAGCATCTGCCTCAATCACCTCCGTCAGCAACTCGTTCCATATACCTACCACCCTTTGTGTGAAAAAATTAACCCTCAAATTCCTATTAAACCTTTCCCCCCTCACCCTAACCCTATAAATATCCTTCAGCTTACGATACGATACGCCACGATATGATAAACCTTTATTCATCCCCGGAGGAAAATTGGTCTGGCAACAGTCACAACACACAAGGTACACGAAAACGTGAAATTAAAATTAAATTAAAAGTGAAAAAAAGTAAAAGACGACTGTTGTCTGGCTGCCGTGTGCACAGCGCCTTAACCAGAACGAACAATCAAACAAATGAACGCAGGCTAATTCCCTAGGCAGAGGATTCTAAAACGATGTTTCTCTGGCTGAGAAGTCTTGAACCAGAAACCACAGTCTCAAAATAATGAGAATGTCATTTAGGACTGAAATGAGCAGTGCTTTTTCAGTGATGGCACTCTCATAATGGTGTACCCCTAAAAAGTTAAAAGTCTTTATTTCGTTTGTCCGGCCATGTAAAATGATTATTTATTAAAGGTGCATTTCAGCCTATGGTGCGGCGCAATGGTGCAGCGATAGAGTTGATGCCTTGCAGTACCGAAGACTCAGGTTCGATCCTCACAAAGACTGACACAAAATGCTGGAGTAACTCAGCGGAACAGGCAGCATCTCTGGAGAGAAGAAATGGGTGATTTTTCGGGTCGTGAATGATGTCAGGGGAGTGGGCGGGACAGAGATCGAATGTAGTCGTGACAGTGAAGGGCCTGTCCCACGAACATGCGACCTGCATGCGGCGAGCGCGACCAAACCGGAAGTGGGGGCCGCGCGGAGGTCGAGTGATCCCGGTACAGGGCTGGTCCTACCAGCATGCGCCTGCATGCGGCGAGCGCGACCAAACCGGAAGTGGGGGCCGCGCGGAGGTCGAGTGAGTGACGTGAAGTTCGAGCGAAGTCCGCGGGAAGTTCGCGCGTGACGTACGGCATCAAGATGCTGCGTACTGCATCGAGACGCTGCGCACTGCATCGAGACGCTGCGCATGCCCGTTGAGGCGGCTGCGGGCCGGCAGGCCGTGCCGCGCAGAAATTTTGAACGGTCAGTTTTTCGGAGCCCCGCGCGATGTCGGGACCAGCTCCGCACAACTCCATACGGCTCCGGCGATCGAAGTGGGACCCACGAGGCCGTACGGCTCAAGCGACCACGTTAGGTCACGCTTGCTTCATAGAGTCGCATGCTCATGGGACAGGCCCTTAAGACTGGTGGAAGAACTGGGAAGGGGGAGGGGAACGAGAGAGAGGGAAAGCAAGGGCTATTTGAAGTTAGAGTAGTCAATGTTTATACCGCTGGGGTGTAAGCTGCCCAAAACGAAAGGTGCTGTTCCTCCAATTTGCACTGGGCTTCACTCTGACAATGGAGGAGACCCGGGTCAGAAAGTTCAAATTAGGAATGGGAGGGGGAGTTAAAGTGCTAAGGGTGCTGTCTGTATGGAGTTTGTTCATAGTTCCCAAGACCTGCTTGGGGTTTTTCTGGGTGCTCCGGTTGCCTCTCACACTCCAAAGGCGTAGAGGTTTGTAGCTAAAATGGTAAATTGACCCTAGTGTGCAGGGTAGTTCTAGTGAGTGGAGATCGCTGGTCGGCGCGGACTCGGTGGGTCGAAGAACTTGTTTCCGCACAGTATCTCCGAACTAAACCAAACTAAATAGTTTAAGTCTACAAAAGCACCTACTTTGTCCACAAAAAAGCACTGGAAATAAGGAAAATATTCTTCAGTCAAAGGGTAGTAAATCTTTTGGGATTTCTATCTTCCAATAAAGTCTTCCAATAAAGTCACCTCTCATTCTGTTTAACCCGAGACAAGAGTATTAGCCCATTCATTCTCTCCTCATTTAACATTCGTGCCATTCCAGGATCTATTCTATTTATAGTAACCATATAACCATATAACAATTACAGCACAGAAACAGGCCATCTTGGCCTTAAGTATATCACTATATCACTTAAGTAAGTATATCACTTTTCAGATAGAAATCAAAACTGTACAAATGTCCCACATAATGAAGTTATCAGGGCCCTAGATAATTGCTTTCTATCCATTAATCAACCCTCAAACTATGACAGACACAAAATGCTGGAGTAAGTCAGCGGAACCGACAGCATTTCTGGAGAGAAGAAATGGGTGACGTTTCGGGTCGAGACCTTTCTTCAGACCAATCTATGATAGTAGATTACCCCCAATTCCATGTACTCTAAATTTATTCACAGCCATCTATGTGAGATTTTGCTCAAAGCCTTCCAAATATCCAAATGGGTATCCAGTAGTTTTCCCCTCATCTATGTTCCTAGATACCTCCTCAAGGAACCCCAATGGGTTCATCAAACATGATTTCCTTTTATAAATCTGTTAATTCTGCTCGGTGATATTATTACATTTGAGTTACCTTGATTATTGCATCCTTTATTTATACATTTCAGCATCTTCCAGGTTACTGTTGCCAAGATGGAAGATTAATGTTTCAGTTTTCTCTCTTCTTCCCTTCTTCCCAGCAGGGTCACATTTGCTAATCTCCAATCTGTGGTGGGAGATTGCAACCTTCACGTGGTCCACCCTGTTTCGACGAATGCAATCAACCTGGCATGCACAAACAGAAGATCAAACAGAACAAGTTGTATTACAACTTTAGGCTGTGCCCGCCATAAGCAAGAAGAAGAAGCTCTCCAATCTCGATGAACAATTCCAGAATGTTTACGATCAACCAGAACATCCATTATGAACATGGCCGTCTCTTTGTAAACTCTGAGATATAGATGATCAAATAATTGAAATGTGTCTGAAATAATCACAAATTATTGGTTTCATTCCCCATTATAGGTTCCCCTATCACCTTCTGTAAGGAAGTCACAATTGCTCCCACTAGTTTGCACTTTTTTAGATAATCTGAGGAAGGACATTCTTGCCATAGAGGGAGTACAGAGAAGGTTCACCAGACTGATTCCTGGGATGTCAGGACTTTCATATGAAGAAAGACTGGATAGACTTGGCTTGTACTCGCTAGAATTTAGAAGATTGAGGGGGGATCTTATAGAAACTTACAAAATTCTTAAGGGGTTGGACAGGCTAGATGCAGGAAGATTGTTCCCGATGTTGGGGAAGTCCAGAACAAGGGGTCACAGTTTAAGGATAAAGGGGAAATATTTTAGGACTGAGTTGAGAAAAAAAAAATTTACACAGAGTGTGGTGAATCTCTGGAAATCTCTGCCACAGAATGTAGTTGAGGCCAGTTCATTGGCTATATTTAAGAGGGAGTTAGATGTGGCCCTTGTGGCTAAAGGGATCAGGGGGTATGGAGAGGGCAGGTACAGGATACTGAGTTGGAAGATCAGCCATGACCATATTGAACGTCGGTGCAGGCTCGAAGGGCCGAATGGACGACTCCTGCACCTATTTTCTATGTTTCTATGTTTCTATAACTATAGAAACATAATGTTTTTTCATGTTTCTCACTAGCTTACTCTGAGTTTTTGTTTTCCCTTTCTGTGAAATCCCTTTGATTTATTTCTATCTTTAATGTCTAATGGACCACTTTTCCAGTTGTGCCGTTATGCTTTAAAGGAATTGATAGTGCTTTGTGCATTATTTCTTTAAAACCCAGACATCGCTTGCCCATGAAATAGCCCTTGCTGTATTTTCCGGTCCACCCCACCCAAACAGCCCCTCATACCTTCATAGTTTCCTTTGTTTAAATTGAAAACCCACATTCCAGATTGAACACTTTTGCCATGAATGTAAAATTCTGTAATTTTACTCCTCCCTAGGGGCTCTTTAAGATTATCAATTAAATAAACCTTTCTTGTTGTACAGTACTTAATGTTAAATGGCCCATTCCCTAGTCAGTTCTTTAGCAAATGGTCCTAAAAATGCATTGCAAGGTCTGAATTGAAGCATGAATGAGTCAGAACTTTAAACCTGAGGTAGAGGTATATCTTACTGTTAACTGGTACTGTTTATTATCTGGGCAAAATTGTTTGATTTTTTCTAATGACAGCTTATTTAATTATTGTAATACTTTATCTATCTACTATAATTGCAGAGTGAGATAGGGGCAGCATGGGTACGCAGCGGTAGAGTTGATGCCCTTCAGCACCAGAGACCCAGGTTCGATCCTGACTACGGATGCTTGTCTGTTTGTTCGTTCTTCCCGTGAAATGCGTGGGTTTTCCTCGGGATCTCCGGTTTCTTCCCACACTCCAAAGATTTACAGTTTGTAAGTCAATTGGCTTGGTATCATTGTAAATTGTCCCTGGTGTGTTGGATAGTGCTGGAGATCGCTGGTCGACATGGACTCGATGGGCCGAAGGGGCCTGTTTCTCTGAAAACCAAAAACTAAAGATCTTCAAAGCATTGGCATTTTCTGGAATAGTCCTCCAACTTCCAACCATGCACTTTTGTCTAACATACACTTTCCGCCACGTGTTACCTGCCCTTCGGCCAACGTGGCTGAGTGTTCTAAATAACAAGATGACCATTTGTTTAAAAATTGAAACGTTATCAAGATCACCAGTGAATTGCGTAATGTAATCATGGACACGAGAGGGTTAAAGCTCCGAGCCGCTGCAGCTATAATTAATGAGGGCACTTGTGCCCATTAACGATGGAGTGTGGTACCCATCTATCTACTGCAGTGGGTGACTGAGTGCCTCACTCTTTGTCTGCTGTGTCGTATCATGCCAGCTGGGGCAGAAGGTGCACCCACTTCTCAATCTGTACTCAAAAGAATAAATCTAAGCCTGCTCCGAATAAGCCTAGTGAAAAGGTTCCTATGGTATTGTGATATCTAACCTTGTCCTTAAAGCTTCGATTGTGTCTGCAGTCAATAGGTATAATATTAGAATCCCAGCTAATCGCTAAAGCACCGAAAACAAAAATATTTGCAGTGCTTAAGAAAGATACACTGGATAAGGTTTTTACAGCTAATACTGTAATATACCACATAAGTCATTATTTTTTGTCACAATTGATTGATATCTTGATTAATTGCCATAAAGCCTTGGACCAGGTGTTAACTGCACACAGATTGGAGGCAATGTGCTGTGAACTTCATGGTGTATTATTGGCACAGACAAGCCCAGTTGGAGTAATAAGCTTTTGTTTAATTTGGCTGAGCTTATAGCTCCCCGGGGCCAGTACCATAAAGAGTTTTCTGTTAGTGCTTGGAGTGCTTATTGTAGAAAAATTGTCTCTCTAAAATTAGCATAGCTCCACGAAGAATACATAATGTACGGCAAATGACAGCTGCTTAACTGAAACAATTGAACAGAAATAGCTTTCTTTATTCAGCATTTCTCATGCCTATTTACTCGCTAACAGCTCACAACCAAAAGGTTTACCTAAAAATATTGCTTAATGAAAAGGACTTGTTTAGGATTAATTAAATATACATGTGCATTTGGAATAAAATTGATACAGGGCCGTGGACGAAAAATCTAATAATTAATAATCTCTTTCAGATTTTTGATAAATTAGAATCAGTCTAATTTTGTTGTTATTGAAACTGATTCGGAGTTGCTAAATGCATTCAATGCGCCTTTGAAGGTGCTAATTTTTTGTTTGTAAACTATTTTTGGAATTGGGTTGAATAAAAATGATTAGCATTGAAGGAAAGTGAATATAAATGTGTAGATGAGAGTAGCAGGTGTATGAGGAAGATCCGACATTTGCAGGACATATGGACTCACTTATCTTCTGCGGGACAGGTCAGGTGTGTGGAACATTCGCTCCATTTGACCGATGTTATCAGCGGGCGACCTAATGAATTGTGGTGGTCAAGCCTGAATTGAATACAGGAAGTAAGTTGTCCACACTAATCGCACTGTATTGTAGGCAGATCACTGCTTAAGAAGCATGACACCCAATGAGCCTGTCAGTGCCTAAAGGCAGCCTGCAGCTCTACAATAAGAAATGGTGTTTTCAATAGTGTTGCTTGGACTGTGAGGTACCCATTTTTTTTATTGGGGTGGTAACTGCATGTTATAAAGTTCTTCTGCGATTCAACTCCATTGTGTCAGAGGGAACACGGTTTTGGAAAAATGAGGAAGACTTACATTAACCAAAAGCTTTTGTATTTATTTCAAGAGTCAAGATCGTTTAATTATCATATGTACCTTCATGTGTAACAGAACAATTACATTTTTACTTGCAACTGCATAACATGCTTGTAAACACGTTACCCAAATATATAATATAATACAGTTGATAGTTACATGAATTAATTTCAGAATGCAATAAAAAAAACATTGAAGTACTTTTAAAGTGTAGACCAATAATGCAGGAAATATTTCACAATATAGAAAATGTATGCGTTACAACTTCCCACAGACAAAAGTGCAATGATGACAGCAATTGGTAATTGAGGCGCGTAGATTAGATGGAACATTAAGGATAACCACTCTCATTTTCACATGTGCCATGGATTCAAACCGCAGGGTTGTTAGTTGCCCAAGCAATCTTTCAACCACAAACTAAAGAGCATGGTTTTCCAACTTTTTCTTTGTCAATATCTTTTCCTATGCGAGAAGAAAACCAGCGAGTTGAGACACTGTTGTTGGGATCCTGTTGTTGGGTAAATACCCTTTGCCTCCTAAACATCTCCACAGAACTTGTTTCGTATGGGTGTCGAGGGTTACGGGGTAAAGACAGGAGGATGGGGTTGAGAGAGAAAGATTGGTCAGCCATGATCATATTGAATGGCGGTGCAGGCTCGAAGGGCCGAATGGCCTACTCCTGCACCTATTTTCTTTGTTTCTATGTTTCTATGTTTCTATGATTGAATGGCCGAGTAGACTTGATGGGCCGAAAGACCTAATTCTGCTCCTGTGATTTCATAACTTATGAACTGGAGAGTTACGGAAGTTCTGTGCGGGGTGGCTCGCACTGAAGCACGAGTTGTCAGGTGAAAGTGGAAAGCAACTTGTTCATTTTCATAACTCAACTGAAGAACATGAAAACTTTTCAGACTTGATCGTTCAAAGAAAAAGGTTCCCTGCACTACGGGGTAAGAAAGCACGGTAAAATGAAGGAAATTGTGTAGTGTTAAACTGCAAGTCCGTTTGGGACTTAACATTCTGCTGTCAGGGGAGTCTCGAAAGATCTCATCTGACACTGTAGCTGGGAGTATTTTGCCAAGGTTTGTGACACCTGTGATGCCTTCTCTCCAGGGCCAAGCATGACCTTGACCCTATCTAGGACAATGTTGGCAACTGATTTGCTTTAACTGTGTTCACTTTGTCACGGTCCGGGAGTATGGTCAGAGGGTAGTTAATCTGTGGAACTCATTGCCACAGAGGACTGGTGGAGGTCAAGTCAGTGGATATTTTTAAGGCAGAGATAGGCAAATTCTTGATCAGAACGGGTGTCAAGGGTTATGGGGAGAATGCAACAATCGGATTAGGAGGCAGAGATCAGCCTTGATTGAATGGCGGAGTAGATTCAATGGGCCCAATGGCCTAACTTCTACGCCTACAACTTGTGCACTTGTGAATTATAGAGCCTTAACATTGGTTATGAAAATAAAACGTTTCATTGAGGTAATCCAGTCAAATTCAAGGGATCATTGAAGGGACCATTCATTGTGATCAGCCAAAAGTAATGGGTTGGATTTTCAGTCAAAATAACACCCTTCCACAACGCTTTGGTTTTACGTCAGAGAAAAATAAGGAACTCTGACACAGCTGAACTGCCTCAGTCCTCAAGTTAGTGTCAACCAAGATAGAAACATAGAAACATAGAAAATAGGTGCAGGAGTAGGCCATTCTGAGCCAGCATCGCCATTCAATATGATTATGGCTGTTCATCTGAAATCAGTACCCCGTTCCTGCTTTCCCCCCATATCCCTTGATTCCGTTAGCCCTCAAGAGCTATATCTAACTCTACAGTTAAAACATCCAGTGAATTGGCCTCCACTGCCTTCTGTGACAGAGAATTCCACAGATTCACAACTCTCTGGGTGAAAAGGTTTTTCCTCATCTCAGTCCTAACTGGCCAACCCCTTATTCTTAAACTATGACCCCTGGTTCTGGACTCCCCCAACATCAGGGTCGCCACACGATCGGCAGCCCCACCAACAGTCTGTTTGTTTTTTTCGACTTTTTATTTATTTTTAGTGTATGTTAAAAGTTTGTGTAAATGTTCTCCGGTTTGTTTTATTTTTGGGGGGGGGGGGGGGGGGGAAAAACGTTTTTATTTTCAATTTCTTTCCTTGCTGGAGATGCGATTAATTTTCGGATCGCTTTCTCCGGTCGCTCTGAGGCCTACCATAAATGGAGCTGGAGGCCTCCTCGGACTGACCTTGGGCCCCACCACAGGGTGTGGTCTTTCATCGGAGTTGACCCTTTACCTGGGATCGCTCCAACAACGGCCTGCAGACTTAACATCGGGAGCTCGCAGTCTCGGGAGAGACCGTGGATGTCGGGAGCTCCAACGTAACGGAAGATTCGATCAGCCCCGACGCAGGGTGTGATCGTCTGGCATGGTGGAGCTGACATCCCCCCGATGCAGGAGCTGTTCGCCTCGACGCTGAGGGCTCGCAGCCGGCCACGGGAGTCAAGATCATCCTGTCAACGGAGGGCTCGAGGCCGCCGACCGCAGGAGAGCAAAGGGAAGAGATTGAACTTTTTTTTTGCCTTCCATCACAGTGAGGAATGTGGAGGAGTCACTGTGATGGATGTTTATGTTAAAATGTGTTTTGTGTGTTCCATTGCGTTTTACACCCTCAAGAGCAAGAATGTCCTTCATCAAATTAGGAGACCAAAATTGCACACAATACTCCAGGTGTGGTCTCACCAGGGCCCTGTACAACTGCAGTAGGACTTCCTTGCTTCTACAGGTGCACAACCCTTTATCCGAAAGCCTTGGGACCAGACACTTTTCGTAATTCGGAATTTTTCGGCTTTCGGAATGGAAGATTTTTAGCGTAGATTTTAACGGCTGGCTCAGTGGTAGAGTGCTCGGCTCATATCTGCAAGGTTGCGAGTTTGCGCCTCGATCCCGGCAGTTACTCGATCGTGAGTTTGAGTCTTCAATGTAGTTTTTTCTTGCAGAATAGGAGAGAATAGGGAGGGTTAGGCTGGGATCATTCTCTGCGAGATGATCTTAGTGCGGGAGACAAGTGTAGGAGAGGTGTAATGACTGTGTGGGCAGAACTTTGGAAGTGATTGCCCACCATTCTCAAATGCCGCTGTGTCTCCCTGTCCCTGGGATAGCAGGGGGCGATCAAACAGCACAATACCCCCCTCCCCCTCCAACTCCAGAGGAATCCGCTCCCCGATGGGCCGCTACGGCGACAAGTGGCAGTTCACCCACAGCCCGAGCTGCGCCACCCCAAGAACAAGACGTACCTTGCACACCATCAGCTTCTGCCCCTACGGGGAGCGTGTTCCTCTGGAGTTGGAGCGGGGCTGGGCTGGAGTTGCTGATCTGGGATCTCCGTGCTTGCAGTGGGCCTGGGGGTCGGTGTCCCGATGAGGGGGCGCAGCTCGGGCTGTAGGCAAACTGCCACTTGTCGCCATAGCGGCCCATCGCAGCGCGGCTTCTGTTGGTCCTGACGTCTCCGACCAGTTTGCAGTTTTCCTCTGGAGTTGGAACGGGGCTGGGCTGCTGCTGGCTGTGGGTCTCTGGGATCTCCGTGCTGAAAGTAAGCATGCAGGTAGGGCAGGCAGTGAAGAAAGCAAATGGCATGTTGGCCTTCATAGCGAGAGGATTTGAATATACAGGTGCACAACCTTTTATCCGAAATTCCAAATAACGAAAAGCTCCGAATAGCGGACATTTTTTCGGTCCTTGAAGAAAGGTCCTTGAAGACGTTCACCGAGGGCGGCCCGCAGAGGTGACAGATGTACAAGGACACCCAGGTCTCGTTGCACCTCCCCTTTTCCTAATCTGACCATGCAGATAATAATCTACCTTCTTGTTCTAGCCACCAAAGTGGATAACCTCACATTTATCCACATTATACTGCATCTGCCATGCATCTGCCCACTCACCCAACATATCCAAGTCACCCTGCAGCCTCATAGCATCCTCCTCGTAGCTGATGCAGCCACCCAGCTTTGTGTCATCCGCAAACGTGAAGATGTTACATTTAATTATTTCATATGATAAGATCATATGCTTAGGTCTCTGGAGTCACATATTCTACCATAAAGCCTTGGGCGACTGTCAAATGCACCATGCTTACAGAGGCATAAAGAGCAACAAGACTGGAATATGGGATGCCCTCTGTTAGGACAACAACGCATCTGTACCTGTGCCATCCTACAACCAATGCCCACCCGAATGTTAAAATGCCAACTGACGCTGAACACCCCCAACAGTTGCTGCTTTCATGCAGCCAAAATATCTAAAACCCAAGCTCCTGGATGACGCTGGCAACACATCTAATATAGTATGCAATGGCGTAAAATGTTCATAAATTATCCATCTTTTTCCTCAGCAATTCATTGTCTCTCGATCCTCTTGTATTTGCTTGCATCAAACCACAAACTGCACATCAAACGCATTGTCCTGATAATCGTCCAAACAATGGAGAAGACAATGGGGACCCGACATGGGGAAACCGCCATGAAGGATGGTGGGTGAACAAAGGGGGACCCGGTATGGTGGGGGGGGCGGGGGGTGGCACTCTAGTTTTAGAATCCTCTGCCCAGGGGATAAGCCTGCATTTGTTTGTTTGTTTGTTTGTTCGTTCCGGTTAAGGCGCTGTGCCCACGGCAGCTAGACAACAGTCGCTTGTCTTTTTCTTTTCTTTTTCACATCACTTTTAATTTCATTTTAATTTAGCCTTTTTTGTGTACCTTGTAGTGTGTTGTGACTGTTGGCAGACCAATTTCCCTCCGAGGATGAGTAAGGTTTTATCGTGTCATATCGTAACGTAATCAAAATCAATTCACTCCATTGGAATGTAATGTGTCATTTATTGATCGGAAATTATTAGTTTAGTTTAGATTAGTTTAGTTTAGTTTAGAGATAATACTAATCGCTACTACATTCAAATTCTGACACTAATAAAGTCCAACATAACATCTGCCTACTTAATAATTTACTGCTCCTGTATGTTGCCTCGGTCCCTATAAATATGTCATTCCCCAATTTCTCATTATTTAAAAACTGGTCGGAATCATATAGCAATGAAATAGGACCCTTGGCCCAGTTTGTCCATGCTGATCAAGATGCCCCATTTAAGTAGTCCCATTTACTCGTATTTGGCCCACATCTCTCTAAACCTTTCTTCTCCATGTATCTGTCCAAATGTCGTTTAAATGTTTAGTTTAGTTTAGTTTAGAGATACAGCGTGGAAACAGGCTCTTCGGCCCAACAGATCCGCGCCGACCGGCGATCCCCGCACATTAACACTATCCTACACCCACTAGGGACAATTTTTTTACATTTACCAAGCCAATTAACCTACAAACCTGTATGTCTTTGGAGTGTGGGAGGAAACCGAAGATCTCGGAGAAAACCCACGCAGGTCACGGAAAGAACGATCAGACCCGGGTCTCCGGCACTGCGTTCGCTGTAAGGCAGCAACACTACCGCCGCGCCTCCGTGACGTTGTGATTGTATATGCCTCAACTGCATCCATTTAGACAGGTACATGGATAGGAAAGGTTTAGCGGGATATGGGCCAAACACAGGTAAATGTGATTAGCTTAGATGGGGCACCTTGGTTGGCATAGACAAAATGAGCTAAAGGGCCTGTTTCCATGCTGTATGTCTTCTTGACTCTATGATTCTGATACAATCATCACCCTACTCGACCCAAGGGCTAAACGGCTCTTATGTTCAACGTTTCTATTTTTGGAAATAAACTATTAACTGGAAACCACAAGTCAACCCATTTATTTGACTAATATCCTTTGGGGAAGGAAATTGGCCTTTGTTGACCCAGTCGGTCTCTGTACATCTCTAAACCCACTAATGTCGTTGACTCATAACTGCCTCCTCATTTAAGGGGCCATTAGGGATGGGTTATAAATTTCCAGCAATGGCCACATTCTGTGAGCAGATAAAAATCAAAAGATGCCTTGAAATGTTCGAGACTGTGCTCTCCTCCAGCTAATTTTCGTTTGATGTACAGTTACCAGACCTAGACGCGATATACCAGCTATGCATTTCTCCAGGAGGTGGAATTTGAACCCACTGTTGTTTTTCTGTGTTTTTCGTTTCAAACAATCGTCTCTCTGTGCACACTAAATGACGTGGCTTTCAGGTATTTGTTCTTTTTTTTTTTTTGCCTGCCATTTTCTTATGTCCAAAGGCAATGTCAGGGCTTCAGAGATTAATAAACTTTGTCATATCCCCCGAGTCTCCTTTTCTTTGTTCTATCTCTGGCACATTTTCAAAGATCGAAAAAAAAATCGTGGTAAAACAGGAGACACGCAGGACGTTTGACATGAGTTTCTTGCTATGAAGTAGAAAGTCCGTGCCACCTCTGAGACATAGTCTGAGAGGTGATAATGGACCAAGTCACAGGAAGATTCATTTCTGGAGTATCCTTCGGAAGCTCTTCCCACAAAACAGCAAACGGCTGATTGGAAACATGCTGGAAATCTCAACCAAAAGTGGGCGGGAAAAAAAAAGCTATAACTCCAGCCCCTCACCCAATGACTATGGGGAGAAAAGATGAATTACTGAAGATAGATACAAAGTGCTGGAGTAACTCAATGGGTCAGGCAGCATCTCTGGAGATAAAAGGACGGGTGAGGTTTCGCATCCAAACCCTTCTTCAGAAAGGCCTATTTTGATGCTGTATCTATAAAGTCTAAAGAGTGGAATGAGAAAGTGACACAACATAGAACTGGAGTGTATGGGTGATCAATGGTCGGCGTGGGCTGAAGGGCCTGTTTCCATGCTGTATCTCTCAAGTAAACAAAACTAAACATTATCCTTTTTTGTTCAATTCAAATGACATTTGATGCCAAATTTTCTTTTGATTGATGATCCATTTCCCTCTCTGTTATTTATATATGTTTTTTCAATTTCAACAATCAGAAACTATGAAACAATTGTAAGTTCACCACAGGCTTAGTTTCAAGTGACTGAAGCCAACAAGAATGGGGAAGGGATGGTGGAATGGAAGAGGGTAGTTCAGATCATTAAAGGATGTAGCTGTGATCGGAAGGGACAATTCAGGAAAGGAAGAGGTGTAGCAAAGTGATAATGTTGATGCTATCTATACCTGAGTTTGCAGGCTGAAATCACTGCTTAAATACAAAATAATTTTAAGTGTGTGAAATAAATGTTAATAAGATGTGGGAACCCCCTCAAAATATGTTGGTGTATCCTCTTTCTATCTACATAAAAAAAACACTAGAAGCAGAATCAATCGATAATTGAAAATTTTAATAATGTATGATTGATGTACATGAAAAGTTTTTTACTATAATATGTAACTATACTTTACCATAATATGTTTGCTTCTAATAAAAATATTAAAAAATTTAAAAAAAATGTTGGTGGACATCATCCCATTAATAGTAAAACTCCACTGATCATTATTTTGAAATTGGTAGAACCTCATCCTAACACATCAGGTAAAATCATTGTTTTATCACCTGCCCAGGTGATAAACCAGGAGGGAGTTAATTACTGGCACTAATCAAAAGCCTAATCACACAGTTCCTTCCTTCAACAACCAACTCTTTCATCTTGTTGACGTTAAGGGCCATAGGGTGTTGTTCTGACACCATGAAACAAGGTACCCCGGTCTTTTTCCTGTAGTCTGTCCTTTATTGATCTGTCTGACAATAGTGATATTATTGGCAAACTTTTTTTTATTTAATTTTTTTAAATTTGTTTATTTTATTAGAAGTTAATACAGTACAAAACAGTACAAAACAGTACAGTGGAACCTAATTTTAGGTGCCAACTATGTCATGCCGTAATCCATTCTATGTACAACCTCTAGTTTTATGTTATGAGAAGGAAGTAAGCAAGACAAGAAAAAGAAAACAATAGAAAGGGGAAAAAGTGGAAAAATAGATGGTAGAGAGTAGAAAAACGTGAAGTGTGTATATAAAAAAAGAAAGAAAAAAAAAAAAAAAGTGGAAAGTAGAAATAGAAGAGAAGGCCCCTTAAAAGAGAATTTTTCAAATCTGTATTCGGAGATGTAGATCTATCCACGTCATGAACTGAAATCAGCAATCCTTATGGTACCGCTGCATCACATGATTCCAAAAAGTCGATGAAAGGAGACCAACTCCTTAAGAATTGGTCATATTTATCTATTAGTCGGAGTCTCATTTCTTCAAGGCGTGCTATGTCCATCATATTCCTAATCCACATTTTAACAGTTGGTATGGTTGTATTTTTCCAAAATTTAAGTATCAATTTCTTTCCAATTATTAACCCATAATTAAAAAAAAGCTTTTGGTCTTTATTTAAATTGGTATCTTCTCCTATTATTCCAAATATAATCCATTCCATTTTGGGTTCTATTCTTGACTTGAAGAGCTTTGTAAATATATCAAATCTATAACTTCAAAACTTATTCAACTTTGTACATCCTACAAATGAATGTGTTATATTAGCGTTTCGAAACAAACATTTATCGCATCTGGGAGAGACGTTTGGATAAAATGTATTCAACCTCGTTTTTGAATAATATAGTCTATGTAATAATTTGAATTGAATTAAATTATGTCTTGCATTAATAGAACAGTTATGTGTATTCATCAAATACTTTTCCCATCTATCCTTCGAGATCTTTATCATTAGCTCATGTTCCCAATCTTCCCTTAGTGCTTCTGTTGAGGGTGATTCTCTATATAATATATTATTATAAAAGTATGATATAATTTTTGTGAATCAGCCTTAATATTCATTGCTTCTTCTAAAGGGTCTAAAAATATAGTTTGAAATCTATGTGTATATTTCTTCATAAAGTCACATACCTGTATATATTTAAAATATTGATTATCCTTCAGTTTAAATTTTAATTTTAATTGTTGAAATGATAACAGTTTTCCCAATTCATACATATCCCCTACTTTCCTAATCCCCAGTCTATCCCATTGTTGATATGTGTTGTCGATGAGAGAAGGTTTGAATGCGGGGTTGTTCAATAGTGGGGTTAGTACTGATAAATTATTTAATTTCAAGGATACTTTTATTTGTTTCCAAATTCTTATTATATTGTGAATAATTGGGTTCTTCTTATATATTATACTATTCAATTTTATCGGTGAGAGCAGGATCGTTCCTATATCGTGCGGATAGCACTCCTCTTTCTCCATTCTTATCCACTCCAACTGCTGAGTGGAACTATCCAGCCAGTACATTATGTTCTTAATATGCACTGCCCAGTAGTAATACATAAAGTTAGGTAATGATAAACCCCCAACTTCTTTAGATTTGCACAAATGCTTTCGTTGAATTCTATGTGTTCTGTAATCCCATATAAAATTAGTGATAGTGGAATCTAGTTTTTTGAAAAAATATTTTGGAATATATATTGGGATCGCTTGAAACAAATATATTAATTGTGGTAAGAAAGTCATTTTTATAGCGTTAATTCTACCTATCAATGAGAGCGGAAGCGTTTTCCAAAATTTAATCATATCATTCAGTTTATTTAATAGTGGTATAAAATTGGCACTAAATAATGATTTGTGTCTTCTCGTAATTTGAATACCCAGATACTTGAATTTTTCTGTTGCAATTTTGAAGGGGAATTTTAGTAAGTGTCTCGAATCCTGTGGTTTTAAAGACATAATTTCGTTTTTATTCCAATTTATTCTATATCCTGAAAAAGAGCTGAATTCCTCAATTAGTGTTAATAAGGTGGGTATACTCGTTTGTGTATTAGTAATATATAAAAGGATATCATCAGCATATAGTGAAATTTTATTCTTTGAGTCCTTAGTGTTATATCCGTGAATATTCGGGTAATTTCTAATCTTTTTGGCCAACGGTTCTATCATAAGGGCAAATAGCAATGGTGATAAGGCACACCCTTGCCTATTACCCCTTGATAAGTAAAATTTTGAAGATAGCGTATTGTTAGTTAGTATTCTTGCCGTAGGTCTATCGTAAAGTAGTTTAACCCATCTAATAAAATTCTCTCCCATATTGAATTTTTGGAGTACCTTGTATAAATACTGCCATTCTATTTGATCAAATGCCTTCTCTGCATCCAGCGTGACAACTGAAATATCTTCATTGTCCTCATTATGAGAGTACATTATATTGAAAAGCCTTCTCAAATTATTAAATGATTGTCTTTTGGGTATAAATCCCGTTTGATCCGTATTTATTAAATTGTTAATATAATTATTTAGCCTTCTAGCTAGAATCTTTGCTAAAATATTCTGATCTGTATTTAGAAGTGAAATAGCTCTATAAGAACCCGGTTCATCTAAATCTTTATCTTTTTTTGGTATAAGTGTTATTGTTGCTTCTGCTAGGGTTTCTAGTAGTTTATTTTCAGTATAAGCCTGCGTGTATAAATTGAATAATCTTGGTACAATTGACTCCTGAAATCTTTTATAAAATTCATTACTAAAACCGTCTGGTCCTGGGGTCTTCCCATTTTTCAGTGAGTTTATTATTTGTTTTATTTCATCATTAGTAATCCGTGCTCCTAATTGCTCTTGTTCTAAACTATCAAATTTTGGGAGCTTGCAATTATCTAAAAAATTTGTAATTTTACTTACATCTGTATTTATTTTAGATGTATATAAATTGTGATAAAATTGGGCAAACCTCTTATTAATATCCTTAGGCAGTGTTAAAAACTCACCCTTATCCGATTTAATTTTAGTAATAGTTTTTTCCTTTTCTCGTTGCTTCAGTTGCCTCGCAAGTAGTTTATGTGGCTTATCCCCAAATTCGAAGTGTGCTTGTTTTGTAATTTGGAATAATCTTATTACTCTAGCCGATTCTATTGACTTTATATTTCAATAAAGTTATCTTATTATGTTTATCTATGGTTGGGTCAGTTGCATTGTCCAGTTCTAGTAATTTTATTTTCTGTTCTATCCGCTGAAGTTCTCTTTTATTTTCCTTATTTTGAATACTTTGGTAAGAAATTATGACACCGCGAATATATGCCTTGAATGTTTCCCATAATAGCGGTACAGAAATACCCGGCGTGTCATTTATTTCGAAAAAAAGTTTTATTTGTTCTTTTATATACTCATAACCCTGCGGGTTATTTAATATGTGTACATTGAATCTCCAAAAAGGTTTTATACTCGGCATTCCCTCAATTTTAAATATAAAAGTCAATGGTGAATGATCAGAAACTAAGACCTGTGAATTTTTAAATACTTATATAAAAAATAATAACATAGCTGATGTTTGGAGAATAGCAAATCCAAGTGGTAGGGAATACTCATTTTATTCATCAGTTCACAAAACTTATTCGTGAATTGACTATTTTTTATTGGACACAAAATTAATCCCGTATACGAATAAACCATCATATCATAATAGATATGATGGTTTATTCGTATACGGGATTAATAATACCACTTGGATTTGCTATTCTCCAAACATCAGCTATGTTATTATTTTTTATATAAATATTTAAAAATTCACAGGTCTTAGTTTTAACAAGACGCTTCCCTAGCTTTATTGATTTATCTAAGTATGGATCTATAACACAGTTAAAATCTCCCCCCATTATTATATTTTGATAATTATGCTCTGCGATTAAATCTATTATTTTCCTAAAGTTGGCAAACTTAAAGATCAACAATCTGATGATCAGCCATGATCATATTGAATAGTGGTGCTGGCTCAAAGGGCCAAATGGCCTACTCCTGCACCTATTTTCTATGCTTCTATCAACATTTTTGTGACACTCTATGCTTCAAATTTACTTTCCACTTTGTGGTCCATAGCAGCCTTGACAATAGAATCATAGAGTCATACTGCGTGAGAACAGGCCCTTCGGCTCAACTTGCCCACTCCAACCCACAAGCCCCATCTACACTAGTCCTACCTACCAGCGCTTGGCCCATATCTTTCTAAACCTATCCTATCCATAAATGTTGATATCACATAGCATTTAGTACATGCAAGTAGAACGTATTTTGCTCTTTTTAAACTACTCATTTAAAGTGTAGAAATTTCAGACAACGAAGCGTGAATATAATTATAATGAATAAACAATTAATAATTTTTCAAATACTGTTTGAGTATCTGTCATCCATATTTTTGGCATCATGCTCAGCACAGACATTGTGGGCCAAAGGGCCTATACATGTGCTGTACTTTTCTATGTCTATGTTTTTGTTTAGTTTAGTTTAGAGATACAGACGGAAATAGGCCCTTCGGCCCACCGAGTCCGCGCCGACCAGTGATGCCCGTATACTAGCACTATCCTACACACTGGGGACAATTTACAATCTTTACCGCAGCCAATTAACCTACAAACCTGTACATCTTTGGAGTATGGGAGGAAACCGGAGCACCCGCAGTCATGGGAAGAACATACAAACTCTGTACAGACAACACCCATAATCAGGATCGAACCTGTGTCTATGGCGCTGTAAGGCAGCAAATCAACCGCTATGTCATCTATTAATATTTAGTGTTGGCCTTAAACTCAGATTCCTGAGGTTATGAAACAATATTTTTAGCTTAATCTTTCATCGTTTGTGATATTTTATACATCATTGAAGGAAAGAGCCATGCTGGATTCATCTCCTACGGCTAAAACACTCAGCACACTGATAACAAAGTTAGGTAGCACTTGCTAATGTTGTTGCGAGAGTGAATGTTGAAGAACTGGATCCAGATCAAAGAAATTAGTACACAATGCTTCTCATTTCTGGTAGCAGCAATAAGCAACTTTGTGGGAGAGCACCGATAAGCTCAGAGGAAAAATGAGTGTTGAGCACAGTTTGTTGTAGTCAATCTAGTCTCTACAATTCTATATAACATTTAGAGCAAAAAAAAAACAAGAGATAAAAGTAAGAATGGACCATTAATGAGCATTGCCCTGTAAATTTGTGATGCTGTGAAATAGTAAGATTAAACGAGAACTTACCAGTTTGAAGTTTGATCTTGATTTTATGAGCGATTACGTGAAGAAGGGCCGTCCGTCTGCGTGCGCGTCAATCTTCAAAGCAGCGGTGTTAAATCACAGATAAAAAGAAGACCTGAGAATAGTAAGATTGTGAAGAAACTAGAACTTCCATGTGACCTTGATAGTATGAGGGTGGGAGCGGTGGGCACGTAATCGCTCATCGTAACTCCTCGTAAAATCAAGATCAAATTTCAAACTGGTATGTTCTTGTTTAATCTTACTATTTTACTTCGGAGTCACGTGACTGACTACGTGAAGATTTCAAAGCTCTGTGATTTTACGCCGGTTACGAATCCAGGCGTCACACACTGAATGGATTGACCATGGATGCGTGTAATCATTAAAGCATTCAGACATTACGTAGTTAAGTAAGGACACTGATGCTTTAAATGAAAGAAAAGTTTTTAAAAACTAGTTTCCCCTCCCAACCTTGGGGGTAAACTATGGGACAGAACTTAAAATGGTACGTGCAAACACCCCCAGTCCGGTAACAGGTTTGTTATAAAACCGGTGGACCGTTATTTCATTCGTCCATCCTGCAGCCACTAGGATGTTGTCAAGAGGCACATCCATTGCTCTTGCTGCCGACGTAGATGCAGCCCTGGTGGAGTGAGATTTAACCATATGAACGTTCACTCTGTTACCGCCAGTACCCCCTTTGACCATCTGGAAATGGTTTGTGTTGACACCTTCTGGTCTGTTCTGAGTCTCTGTGGTTCTCCGTAACTCTCAGATAGTGGTGTTAGTATGTTACCACACACACAACCGTAGGTCCTCTGGATATGCCAAGAACTGGATCTCCATCCCTGGCATTCCTGGCCTGCTATGTTTATATCAGGTTCCTGATTACGAATGTTATGTTGTTCATATTGGTGGTCATGTGGTCCAACCGTAGCTTTTGCAGTGTCTGGACTCTTTGTCAGCATACCACCTTCAGGGTTAGTTATAGGCGGTCCCCACTGTCAAAGTAGGGTTAGTACCACGCTCACATCCCATGTCCGTGTACCTTGGTCTTAGAGGTATTAGATTGTAAATTCTCTTCATGAACTTTGTTGTAAAGGGGTGCGTTCCTATCGACCTGTGCCCTGCTTGCAGCATCAGATAGGAGGAAAGTGCGCCTCTGGCACTATTGATTGCACTATAACTTTGTTTATAGTTATAGTGCAGAGTTGATAGGAAACTCCAAGACATCTGTTATCCGAACTGTGTTGTATTTGTTCGGACAGTCCTATGCCTTGAAATGGCCTCCTCAGAATCTGCAGACCAACAAGTTAATACGTTCGTGTAGTGGATGATTACTCCCTGTAACTGGGTTCACTAGGAGGTCCCTGCTCTTGGGTACAGCCATAACTGGCTGGACTATAGTTCCCAAAATATTTGGGGACCAGGCTTGAGTAGGCCAATCTGGCACTACCAATATGCCTGTGGCTTAGTCTTGCTTGATTTTGGTCAAGCATCGGTTTGTGAGACAATTTTGCGGAAAGCATGCATAAACAATACTCCCCAATTGAGGGAGAAAGAATCCACTGCCTTTGTGCCTGGATTCTGCTTGCAGGACATATCTGGGTAACTGATGGTTTAGTCTAGATGCAAATAGATCAAATCTGGTATGCCAAATCGTGTAGTTATTTCGTTAAATACTGCCTGATTCAACATCCATTCTGTGTTGTTATTAAACATCCGTGATCCAGCATCTGTCAACGTGTTATATCTACCTCGTAAATTTCCCAAATATTCCTCTTGATACACCAGTGCCAAATGAGGTTCGACAATCTATCGTAAGATACAGATTTTACACCACCCTTGTTAGTGGATATGTGCCACCGCAGTGGTGTTATCAATCTGAATTTGAACAAGCACCGGTTGCATATTGCTACAGAACCCCTTGAGCCCAAATTGTGCCCCCAACTATTCTGGGTAATTGATTCCATGTGTTGGGGAATTACAGACTCCTGCTCATTCCATCTGCCCCCACAGCTCTAGACTGTGTTAGTGGCTCCCCATCCTTAGCCGCTAGCATAGGTCTGAAGAACCCTTGATGGCTTTCAAGCAAATTTACTTTGAGCTTTCTCACATTCGTTATCCACCGTAGTTATTCAACAAAGGCCTCTGCTGGCAATCCATAGTTTTGCCAATTTTGCCTGCATGGAAACTGAGTGTTCGTTCCTTTGCTCGCTCTAATTCTGGTAATGCAAAGGCCCGTACGTACTGCTGGAAATGCGGCTACTATTTGCCAATTACACTCGCTGTTTACCTGATAGATGGCTAGTATTTGACTATCAGGTCATAGCAGGCTTGATTAATATAGTTGTTTGCCCCTAGGCAATGTCACCAACATATTTACTGTTTTTGATAGTAAATTCTAGGTAATCAATTATCCTTGTAGGTGTCAATTTTGATTTAACTGGATGGATGAGGTAACCAATTCTATCAAACAGGGTTTTGGTTTGCTTTGACTGATGCTTCTGCCAATTCTTGGTGCCTCCAAAATGAAATTGTCCAAATATGCCATTATTATGTGGTTCTGAGACCTTTGTAGACCCAGAATTGGTTTCCGTAGTTTTGTCAATAGTCTAGGAGCTGATGTCAACCCATTTGGCAGATCCATACCATCCAGTTAAACTTCAAATATCTCCTGTTCTTAGTGAATAGACACCGAATAGTATGCATCTTTGAGGTCGATGCATGCAATGTGACCATTTTATAGGAAGCTCCTATAAAACAGTAGTTAGACCGTAACAAAATTACTGTTTCTAAAAGTCTATACTGCACAAATGAGTTAAACCTGGATGAAGTGACATCCTCCATCTGTCACATGTCCTGAATGGCAATCCTGCCCAAAATTACTGGGCCTGCCTCGAAGACAATTCCAGTCCGAGTTCCAAGTCTGCTTGGAACCTGTGTATGTTGTGCAGTAAAATTATCACGTTATTATCTGGTTTGTTTTTTTTTTGTTTTTTTTTTTAAACCAGTTCTGAAATTTCATGTTATTGTCATTTTGAACAAGAACACAAGAGTAAATTATCAACATGTAACTGCTCCACAATCCCTTGTTTCAGTAAACCCAGACCCACCTACCTCCATGGCTACCGGTGGTCTTGTGGTAAGCCCAAAGGCCCCTGATGCGGATTCCTTTTCTCTCCTTGATTGGGAGTAGGACTGGTAAGGAGTGTGGATTCCATGTTTCTCCCGACCTCTGCTTGGGTCTGGTCTGAAAACCTCATCATACTGAGCCTGCCTTGTAGGACAATTCTGGCCATTATTTTGAGTCTGCCTTGAAAGACGACTCTGATCGTATTTCCGTGCCCAGCTTTCAAGCTACCACCGGATTCAGTGAACTGCTTACCCCCTATGGAGGTGTGGGGTGTGTTGTCGCCTATGCGGATATTCTGCCAACTGCTGGCTCTTGAGGCCATATGCATGCTTCAGTATGTTCATACTTTAAATTCAAGATCAGTTACATACTGATCATTCACACTCCCCTCCACTGAGAGTGAGGTTCATAGGCAGCCCTGAAAACAGGTGCTGCCACAGGCCCCTGAGGATACCTGTGCTGACATGGCCCTTCCAGTGGACCTAAATGAGATTCTAGCTTTGGTCAGACTAAAATGGGCCATGAATGCTCCTCTCCTCAGAGCAGGAGACATTTGTGCAGCCCTGAAAACAGGTGCTGCTGCCTGCGGGTTCTCCATAATACCCGGGCTGTCAAGAGCTAGATTCCATCCAGGGAAGCACCGAGTGGAACCTGGATGATTGCAGAAGCACTTATTTTCTGTTTGTTTGTATGGAAGCTTATTATTCCTTTTATGTAAAGCATTTTGGTGTTGACTTAAACAGTGCAATATGTAAAACTTACTTACTTACTTCCTTTCTTCTGCTTGTCACTGGGAAGGTTTACCCCCCCCCTCTTCTTTGTACTCTGATTCAGAGTGGTTTCTTCCACATGTAGTTCCCCCTCCAATGGGGAAGACATTGGGCTGCCCCATGTGCGAGGCTCCCGGCACCGGCACTGCTGTAGGCCCGGGCTGATACAGCTCCCTCCTTTGGAGCAGATCATTGTTGGAGCAACTTCTCCATATGTTGCTCCATGTGGGAGAAGTCGTCCTCAGACGCTCTCCGTTGAGGGAGGGTATCCCTCTTCCCCGGACTCATCTGAGTCAACGGGTTCGTTTAGACTTGCGCGTGGCATTACGCCCCGCAGGACAACCATGGAGCTCCTGCTCCCGCGCAAAGTCTCCTGCCGATTCTGCTGTCGGCACTAATGTCGGGAACAAGACCGTCGCCCGCTATTTGGAAAGCTGCGGTCTTCGGCAGCCAACATCCCCGCGGGCCGTCTCCTCAACATCTGAGCTCTGAAAAAAACTTCAAGCCCGAAAGAACGCAGGTAAGTGATTCAACTTTCCTTACCTGCTCATCCCAACGGCCTGGGAGGACTCAGTGCCTGCCAGTCCGTCGTGCGTGTTCCGTTCAGACGTAATGACGCGCACGCAGACGGACGGCCCTTCTTCACGTAGTCACTCTCGTGACTCCGAAGTAAAATCAGAGAGTCCTGCAGTCTCAGACCGTACCACAGTACGGTGGTGCAGCGATAGAGTTGCTGTCTTACAGCGCTTGCAGCGCCACAGACCCGAGTTCGATCCTGACTACGGATGCTGTCTGTATAGAGTTTGTACGTTCTCCCTGTGACCAGGTGGATTTTCTCTGAGATCTTTGGTTTCCTCCCACACTCAAAGGACGTACAGGTACACAATGTCTATGCTGAACATGATGCCAAAATGATGGATGATTAATTGGTTTGGTATAAGTGTAAAAATTGTCCCTGATGTATGTGTAGGATTGTGTTAATATGCGGGGATTGCTGGTCGGTGTGGACTCAGTGGGTCGAAGGGCCTGTTTCCACACTGTATCTCTAAACTAAACTAAACTAAACTAAACTAAACTAAACTAAACTAAACTAAACTAAACTAAACTAAACTAAACTAAACTAAACTAAACTAAACTAAACTAAACTAAACTAAACTAAACTAAACTAAACTAAACTAAACTAAACTAAACTAAACTAAACTAAACTTCCACCACAATGGGCTGGTTTTCTCATCACACTGATATTGGGAGCTCGCAAGCACTCTCATGCCCAGGTTCTCTAGTATCCTCCCCCGCTGATCCAATAACTTCTGAACCCCTCTCTCAACCACATCCACAGCTTGCAGTCTGTCGACTCATTCCCAGGTCCCACATTTACCTACTCCTGCAGCATCATCATGAACCAAACAAAATAAATTCCTTGGAAATTACAGCACTAAATGATTCATCAGAAAAATAAATTTTGGAGTGGAGAAAATGTGTAGGACGGAACCGCAGATGCGGTTTATACCAAAGATAGACACAAAATGCTGGAGTAACTCAGTGGAATAGGCAACATCTCTGGAGAGAAGGAATGGGTGATGTTTCGGGTCAAGACCCTTCTTCAGAGCAGAGTTTGACCAGGGTGTAATGTAGTGACAGACAGTGTCATTTACCATTCTGAGACCTAGAATGTACTTTGAAAGGGGTTTGAAAGGAGGAGGATATGTGGATTGAGCTGCCAGAGGAGGTATTTGAGGGGGATACTATACAAAACATTTAAAATACATTTGGACAGGTACATGGACAACAAAGGTTTAGAGGGACATGGGCCAAATGTGAATAGGTGGAACTAATGTAGATGGGGCACCTTGGTCAGCATAGGTAAAATGGGCCAAAGGGCCTATTTCCATGTGTTTGACGATGACTTCAATGGTGCTTTATTCAATAGTGCTTACTTTGTCACTTATGCCACTGCACAATGATAATCATTTTTGCATGTATACACATGCAGACACCGCCATGTTTTAGCACCATTATTCAAAGTCCAAACTCAGGTCGGCTCACTCGCTCAATGTATTGAAGCAGTTCCCATGAACCGACGTCCCTCTCCTCGCCATGCACCTTTGTGTCCCAGGAGATACAAAGCTGGCAGATTCCATGACTTTGTACTTCAATGTTTTCTAGCATGTAAAGCAATACATCTTAAAATGGCAGGAAATTTGGCTGGCAAATCTCGATCGGGAAATCAAGTATTCTCGCAGATAAACATCAACATTGAACCCGATACAGTGATGATGTGTTTCCAACCAGCAGTTCCGTGATGGAAGATGTGGTTTGAAGCTGTAATGACCAAGCTGAACATGTCATTAACTAGAGTGTTCAGTGAATCATCACTAGTCATCTCAACTAACCCTAAAGTAATGAACACATTGAATTCACTATTAAATAACATATACATAAACTTTAGTACTTTAGTATTTTAGAGGTACATCGCGGAAACAGATCACAGAGTAGCCGCAGAAATAGTGGATGCATTAGTGATAATTTGTCAAAACTCTTTAGATTCTGGAGTAGTTCCTGAGGACTGGAGGGTAGCTAATGTAACCCCACTTTTTAAAAAGGGTGGGAGAGAGAAAACGGGGAATTACAGACCAGTTAGTCTAACATCGGTGGTGGGGGAAATTCTGGAGTCAGTTATTAAAGATGGGATAGCAGCACATTTGGAAAGTGGTGAATTCATTGGACAAAGTCAGCATGGTTTTATGAAAGGTAAATCATGTCTGACGAATCTTATAGAATTTTTCGAGGATGTAACTAGTAGAGTGGATAAGGGAGAACCAGTGGATGTGTTATATCTGGACTATCACAAGGCTTTCGACAAGGTCCCACATAAGAGATTAGTATACAAACATAAAGCTCACGGTATTGGGGGTTCAGTATTGATGTGGATAGAGAACTGGCTGGCAGACAGGAAGCAAAGAGTAGGAGTAAACAGGTCCTTTTCACAATGGCAGGCAGTGACTAGTGGGGTACCGCAAGGCTCAGTGCTGGGACCCCAGCTATTTACAATATGTATTAATGATCTGGATGAGGGAATTGAATGCAACATTTCCAAGTTTGCGGATGACACGAAGCTGAGGGGCAGTGTTAGCTGTGAGGAGGATGCTAGGAGGCTGCAAGGTGACTTGGATAGGTTGGGTGAGTGGGCAAATGCATGGCAGATGCAGTATAATATGGATAAATGTGAGGTTATCCACTTTGGTGGCAAAAACATGAAAGTAGACTTATTATCTGAATGGTGGCGATTAGGAAAAGGAGAGATGCAACGAGACCTGGGTGTCAGTACACCAGTCATTGATAGTAGGAATGCAGGTGCAGCAGGCAGTTAAGAAAGCAAATGGTATGTTAGCATTCATAGCAAAAGGATTTGAGTATAAGAGCAGGGAGGTTCTACTGCAGTTGTACAGGATCTTGGTGAGACCACACCTGGAGTATTGCGTACAGTTATGGTCTCCTAATCTGAGGAAAGACATTCTTGCCATAGAGGGAGTACAGAGAAGGTTCACCAGACTGATTCCTGGGATGGCAGGACTTTCATATGAAGAAAAACTGGATAGACTCGGCTTGTACACGCTAGAATTCAGAAGATTGAGGGGGGATCTTATAGAACCTTACAAAATTCTTAAGGGGTTGGACAGGCTAGATGCAAGAAGATTATTCCCGATGTTGGGGAAGTCCAGAACTAGGGGTCACAGTTTAAGGATAAGAGGGAAGTTTTTTAGGATCGAGATGAGAAAATCATTTTTTACACAGAGAGTGGTGAATCTGTGGCATTCTCTGCCACAGAAGGTAGTTGAGGCCAGTTCATTGGCTATATTTAAGAGGGAGTTAGATGTGGCCCTTGTGGCTAAAGTGATCAGGGGGTATGGAGAGAAGGCAGGGATGGGATACTGAGTTGGATGATCAGCCATGATCATATTGAATGGCGGTGCAGGCTCGAAGAGCCGAATGGCCTACTCCTGCACCTATTTTCTATGTTTCTATGTTTCTATGCCGACCAGTGACCTCCCCGTACACTAGCACTATCCTACACACACTGGGGACAATTTACAATTTATATCAAAGCCAAACCTGTATGTCTTTGGAGTGTGGGAGGAAACCAGAGCACCCAGAAAAAACCTACGCCGTCACAGGGAGAGCGTACACACTCCGTGCAGACAGCTCCGGTATTCAGGATCAAACCCAGGTTTCTATCGCTGTAAGGTAGTAACTCTACCGCTGCACCACTGAGTCACCCCAGTGGTAAACTTAAACTTAAAGGGCGATGTGTGAAAACGACAGATCAAAGCAGAGGATGATAAAAGGAAATGTAGAATGGTTCATTGTTGGCTGAGGGGAAGGTGACAACGAGGCATACAAAGAGAAACATTAATGAGGACAATGAAACCACTCGGAGAATTAGGGTGGGGGAGGGACAGAGAGAGAGGGAAAGCAAGAGTTGCTTGAGGTTAGAGAAATCAATATTCATACCGCTGGGTTGTAACACAACAATGACAGAGCATAAAGGGTTAGACTGCAGCTGGAAGTATAGGGCTCATTTTCAATGCCTGTAAATTGTGACCCAACTCCTTTCGTACATCTGCAGCAGTTTTAGCTGCTGTGCTCCAGAAACTGCAATTAATAGAAAATAAATATTACCCTTCTGCAAATTCAGCTGCAATTTATTGAAATTTATCCCATAACTTAGAGTTTTATTTATATATCAACAGCATTGCATTTTATCACAATAGGGGCACTGAGATAACACTTAATCTAACATGTGTGGGTGTTGAATGTAAATGTAAAACTCAAAGCTGACGACGTAAGTAATCAAAATTAATTTCCGAACAGAAAATACTGGATGTATTCAGCAGGAGAGATAAACGGTTAACATTTGAGACACAAAATGCTGGAGTAACTCAGAGGGACAGGGAGCATCTCTGGATAGAAGGAATGGGTGACGTGTCGGGTCTCAACCCTTCTTCAGACTCAGGGGCGGAAAACCCGGGGGGGCTAGAGGGGACAAGTCCCCCCCATGTTTTGAGAGGTGGACGACATCCCCGCCAGGTTAACCTGCCTGGGTTTGCGGGAAATATGGACAGCGCGGAGCAGCAGCACTGGTATCCCGTCAGTCCAGACAGGGCTGTAGTTAACCCATGAGACGGGCACAGTTGAGCTGCATTTAGCGCTGGATTGTGCCTCCGAAGCCTCGCGCGCGCGTGTGCGTGAGTGCGCATGGGCGCGTGGCCGCCAAAAAATTGTGTCCCCCGTCCCCTCCATGTTTTGATAGTGAGTTCCGCTCTTGTTCAGACTCAATCTGAAGAATGGTCTCAACCCGATAAAAAGTGTAAAGCAGCATCTGCAGTTCCTTCCTACACAGTTAACTTTTAAGGCTCTTTGAGGTTTTGTTGAGACAGGACAGTATCATCCACGGAGACAACAGAAATGAAAGGGAAAGGAAGAGGACAAGAGAAGATCTGTGTAAGTTTAGAAGGCAGGAGAGATTAAGTACCAGAAGAAGGGTTCAGAGGAAATTTACAAAGACATTGCCAGGAATTGCCTAATCGGAGAGATGTGTAGGAAGGAACTGCAGATGCTGGTTCAAACCAAAGATGGACATAAAAAGCTGTGCACAGTTTGACCAAATGTCTCTTATAAAGCACGAGAGAAACATGCATGCATCCGACAGGAGGGCCAAGAGCCATATAATGAATCAACACTCCACCACAGATTTTTAATTAAGAGATACAGCATGGAAAGAGGCCCCTCGGCCCAGCAAGTCCACGCCGACCATAGATCACCCATTCATATAGTACTATGTTACCCACTTTCTCATCCATTCCCCACACACCCAGGACAATTTACAGAGGGAAGTTAGCCTACAAACTCGCACGTCTTTGCGATCTAAGTGGAGTACAAAGGGTAGGTCCTGAGCCCTCATCCCGCCAACATGGAAGTGAATACGTTACCGAAATGAGCCCTAAAAACAATGTGCAGGATGTGATCATTAAATCATGAAAACAGGACTATTGTAACTGTCGGTTAAATATACTCCACGAAAATAGACCAACAAACTCTTCTGTGAATGAATGAACTTTACAACAATTGTGCTGTCAAAGTGTCTTGTTAAGTCGTAGTGAAACATGAAAAGATCATTAGTGCGGATGGATCATTGTACTCTGCTGCTTTTTTAGCCGTTCCGTTGTTACCAACGAACTAAAATGGCATGTTCCAGAAGTGCCGAATTCAAAGCCACGCATTCCTGCAACTTCATTAGTGTTCATTAATTAGAACTTGAGAAGGCGTTTTTCATATTTCAGTAATGAAGCAATTCCCGGCTCAGGACCAAGCAGGCAGCTGGGCCGAAGGACAATAAACTCTCAATATGACAAAGAATGAAATAATTTACCAGGCATAGAGAACAAAGGGAAGCGTGCATTGAACGGAACAGTGATAAAGCACATTGATTGGATTTGTAAAGCCACTAGCATATTTATAAAGGGAAGGAAAACTTTTAAATGAGCTAACTATGTTTTAAGGCCGATGCAAGGCCGGTCAGCAAACGTGATCTAGGCCAATTGTCCATCAGGGTGAAGAGTTCAGGCACAAGGGAATGAAAGCCTGTGATAGTCCAAGAATGAAGGCAACATTTCACTCAAAGCATAATGGAGAAGTGACCAGAGATCCTGAAGAGTAAACAAAATAAATACAAAATAAAGACATGGAGGTGCACTCATAGCAATGAGGTTTTGAGGTTGTTGAGATTGATCTCAGTTAAAGATAGAAACATAGAAAATAGGTGCAGGAGGAGACCATTCAGCCCTTCGAGCCAGCACCGCCATTCATTGTGATCATGGCTGATCATCCCCTATCAATAACCCGTGCCTGCCTTCTCCCCATATCCCTTGACTCCACTAGCCCCTAGAGTTCTATCTAACTCTCTCTTACATAGGGTCTACTTACATAGAAACATAGAAACATAGAAAATAGGTGTAGGAGTAGGCTGTTCGGCCCTTCGAGGCAGCACCGCCATTCAATATGATCATGGCTGATCATCCAAAATCAGTACCCTGTTACTGCTTTTTCCCCATATCCCTTGATTCCATTAACCCTAAAACCAAAGTCCAACTCTCTCGTGAAAACATCCAGTGAATTGGCCTCCACTTCCTTCTGTGGCAGAAAATTCCACAGGTTCACAGTTTTTCCTCATCTCAGTCCTAAATGGCATACTCCTTATTCTTGAACTGTGACCCCTGGTTCTGGACTCCCCCAACACCGAGAACATTTTTCCTGCATCTAGCTTGTCCAATCCCTTAAGAATTTTATATTTTCTATAAGATTACCTCTCATCCTTCTAAATTACAGTGAATATAAGCCCAGTCGATCCATTCTTTCATCATATAACGGCCCCACCATCCGGGAATTAACCTGGTGAACCTGCGCTGCTCTCCCTCAATAGTAAGAATGTCCTTCCTCAAATGTCCTTCCTACCCCTTATTCTTAAACTGTGACCCCTGGTTCTGGACTCCCCCAACATCGGGAAAATATTTTCCTGCATCTAGCCTGTCCAACACCTTAAGAATCTACTAAACTGTTTGTCATTAAAAATATATGTAACAGATGCATTGCCACCTGAAGACAGCTAAATATCTTTCTGATGATGGCAAATTGGTTTTGACTTAATCTATCTTCTCTTCTCAAAGATTATTATCTATACCTAACTAAAAGCCTCATCTTGTATGTATGTATGTATGTATGTATGTATGTATGTATGTATGTATGTATGTATGTATGTATGTATGTATGTATGTATGTATGTATGTATGTCCCCGAAATACAGGCAAAAAGGTACACGATAGTGCAACAATTTTAGGGGCGCCTTACTCAGTGTGTTACCATTTGCCGGGCCCATCAGCCGCGCCTGTGCAATTGGAGGAGGGTTGCTGGGACCGGTATCCATGCATGCGCAGTTGGGGGAGGGTTGCCGGGCCCAGCGCCATTTTCAGATCGCCATTTTAATCTAATACTTTCGTGTGTACTTGACTGGCGTCACAACGGGGACCTAACGGGTCCACGGGTCGTCTAGGAAATCTTAAAATTAACTTTCCAATAGCATCTTTCCAAGTCTCCAATAAAGTCTTTATAGTCAAAAAGAAATAGTTTTACATGATAAAATCCCCAAAGATCTATTTGAAAAAAAATATTACATTTTATCATTAATGTGCCTTGTATTTCTAATTGATTGCTCCTAGATTTTGAGTTAAAATGACAACAAATCTTGAGTGAGATTTGTGAATTTATTTCAGAAGACCTCACTGTTGACAGCAGGTCATGGTCTTATTAGATTGTTGTCAGACCAACTGGAACCTTTCATCATTGAGTCATAAAACATGGAAGCAATTCCTATGACCCACCAACTAACTGCTGACCATCAAGCATCCATGGACATTAATGATACGTTTCCCCTCTCATCCCCATCAATTCCCACACCAATTTACGTGGTGCCCATGTCCAATAGGGACTGGTTTATAATAGCCATTAGCCTAACAACCAGCATGGGATGTAGAAGGGCCAGGGCCAGCACCCAGGGGAAACTATATGATACGATGTGATACGATAGAACTTTATTTATCCTAGGAGAGAATTTGATCTGCCAACTATCAAAAAAACACAAAATACATAAAACATTAAATACATGAACCATGAATGGAATGTGATGAGTGGAAAGGCTTGGGGGATGTATAAAGATTTGGGGGGGGGGGGGAGGGAGGAGGGTAGTCGGTCTCAGTCTACCTCATGACAGAAGGGGGAAGAGTTGTAAAGTTTGATAGCCCCATGGAAGAAAGATCTCCTGCGGTGTTCTGTCCTGCATCTTTGTGGAACCAGTCTGTTGCTGAAGGTCCTCCTCAGGTTGATCAGTGTGTCATGGAGGGGGTGAGCTATATTGTCTGAGGAGTTTGAGGAGCATCCTCCCCTCCAAGATCACCTCCCAGGAATCTGACTATGCCCCCAGGACGGAGCCAGCCTTCCTGATGAGTTTGTTGATCCTATCGGCGTCCGCAGCCTTCGCCCTGCTGCCCCAGCACACGGCAGCGAAGAAGATGGCGTGGCTACCACCGATTGGTGGAACATCTGCAGCATCGTACTGTAGATGTTGAAGGAGCGGAGCCTTCTCAAAAGGCACAGCCAACTCTGTCCCTTCTTGTACTGGGAAACTCACCTCAAAGTAGAACAGGCCAATTCCATAAGGATGGCACCTAAGGTTAGGATCAGTAATTTGTCATGAAACAGGATACTGTTACCCTACTGATGATGTGTTGTTGCAATAGTAATCCTGCTCAACATGAGAGTGACTTCAGGTTCAGACATGTGGTGTATATGCTTGGCTGGGGAGCAAATGGTGCAAAGCCGAATAATCCATAGGATTTTGACTGAATGCCTACAAGTCAGAATCGCACTTAAACATGGCATGGCGCTTACCAATTTGGCTTTGATAAAATGTGACATATTATTTGGGTCACTTTTATGAAGGTTGTGTTAGAGAGGCCATTGATGCAAAAGGATACGTGGAACATCAGCCACAGTTGACTACTGGATCCAATACCCAACAGCAAGCTAGTTATAGAGCCCATGAATGCATTTAAGAACTAAAAAAGAGAATATTTTAGGGCAGTAACAGAAAGGGTACTTACAAAATAAAATAGGATCATAGTGGCTATAAAGATTTATGAAGATGTTGCCAGGACTTGGGACCTGAGTTATAAGGAGAGGTTGGACAGGCTACGACTTTATTCCTTGGAGCACTGGAGGCTCTTATGAGCAGTGATCTTATAAAGGTGAATAAAATCACGAGGGGGATAGATGGGGTGAATGCATAGAGCCTTTTACCCAGTTGAGGAATCAAGAACCAGAGAACATAAGTTTACTATGAGAGGGAAAAGAAAATAATCAGAACCTGAGGGGCAACTTGTTTACTCAGAAGGTGGTGGGTGTATGGAAGGAGTTGCCAGAGGAGATGGTTGAGGCAGGGACCATAAAGACATTTGAACAGGTACATGGATAGGAAAGGTTTAGAGGGTTTAGATATGGGCCAAACATGGGCAAGTGGGACCAGCGTAGATGGAGCATTATAGTTGGCAAGTGCAAGTTGAGCCTATTTCCATACTTTATGACTCCATGACTCCATGACTCTTTTCCGAGAGTTGAATTTGGTTTTAAAAATCTGATGATGGGAGATATTGCACATAGCAGTTGCATTGTTATAACTACCCAAGGGATTCACCAATATTTTCCAGGAAAGGAAATCTGACGTCCTCAGACAATGTGTGAGTTCAGACACAAGCAAATGTGGTTGCCTCTTAACTGTCCTTTGAAGTGGATTGGTAAACCAATGGTTGCATAAAACCCAGACACCCACATCCTGGGAATGACATATTTTACAATGTGAACAAGATATGCAGACAGAGCAAGGATGGGAAAGGATGGAATGTGGACAAGGGGAAACAGATTGCAAATAACAGGAGAAAATAAATCATTTTTGATATGTTCATTTTTAAGTTTAATTTTAAGAGTTAAAGCTATAACTTGCATTCATTGTCAGTGGTAGAGGTGAAGAGGAAAAGATTTAATAGGAATCTGAGGGGTAACTTTTTCACACAAAGGGCGGTGGGTGTATGGAACAAGCTGCCAGAGGATGCAGTTGAGGCTGGGATTATCACAACATTTAAGGAGCAGTTAGACAGGTACATGGACAGGACAGGTTTGGAGGGATACGGACCAAATGCTGGCAGGTGGGACTAGTGTAACCTGGACATGTTGGCCGGTGTGGGCAAGTTGGGCCAAAGGGCCTGTTTCCACACTGTATCAGCTATGACTCTATGATAGAAGCATTATTGGAAAGATGAGCATTCATTGTACATCAGACAAAAAGTGCTGGAGTTACTCAGCAGGTCAGGCAGCATCTCTGGAGGAAAAGGACGTGATGTTTGGGGTTCGAACCCTTCGTCAGATGGACATTTCTGCCTGACCCGCTGAGTTACTCCAACACTTTGTGTCGATCCTTGGTACAAATCAGCATCTGAAGTTTCTTCCTGCTCATTAATTGAACACCCCCAAGTACCCTTGAGGGTGATGATGTGCTTCCTTCTTAAACTGACGCAAAATTGACTTTTTATATCATACCTGAAGAACTCATTTCAGTTTCCATGTTATTACATATTCCACCCCTGAACTTCCAGCATCTATGGAGCGAAGGAATAGGTGATGTTTCCGGTCAAGACCCTTCTTCAGACTGATGTGGGGGGGGGGGGGGGGAAGAAAGGAATATAAAGAGAGTGGGCTGTGGGAGAGCTAGGAAGGGGAAGAGAAGGAAGGAGAAAGCAAGGACTACCTGAAATTGGAGAAGTCAATGTTCATACCGCTGGTGTGTAAACTACCCAAGCAAAATATGAGATGCTGTTCCTCCAATTTGTGGTGGGACTCACTCTGGCCATGGAGGAGGCCCCGGACAGAAAGGTTAGATTCGGAATGGGAGGGGGGGGGGGGGTTTGAAGTGCTGAGCCACCGGGAGATCAGGTTAGTTAATGCGAACTGAGCGGAGGTGTTGGGCGAAGCGATAGGCAAACTGCGCTTGGTCTCCCCGACGTACAGCAGTTGACACCTACAACAGCGGTTGCAATAGATGAGGTTGGAGGAGGTGCAGGTGAACCTCTGCCTCACCTGGAAAGACTGCTTGGGTCTATGGATGGAGTCGAGGGGGAGGTAAAGCGACAAGTGAGGCATTTCCTGCAGTTGCAAGGGAAAGTACCAGGGGAGGGGGTGGTTTGGGTGGGAAGGGACAAATTGACCAGGGAGTTATGGAGGGAGTTACGGCGGAAAGCCGAAAGGCGAGGAGATGGTCAGTGGTGGGTTCCCGTTGGAGGTGGCGAAAATGTCGGAGGATTACCTGTTGTATGTGACGGCTGGTGGGGTGGAAGGTGAGGACAAGGGGGACTCTGTCCTTGTTACGAGTGGGGGGATGGGGAATGAGAGCGGAGCTACGGGATATAGAGGAGACCCTGGAGAGAGCCTCATCTATAGTCAAAGAGGGGAACCTCTATTCCCTAAAGAATCTAACTTCCAGATCTAGGTAGTTAGTTATGTCTTAGTAGCTCTTAATATTGGAAAAGTCACGTATTTCTCACTGTAGATGAAAGATAGTTTGTTTTCACCATCTCAATCTCTGCCCTGGGATTTGCTTGGGGACAAAGCAGCTTCTTGAGACTCATTAAACTATTAAGTTTACAAACAATGTTTCTTATTTCAACAGAACAACATCCATTACCAGCAGGTTTACCTCCAAGTCACCCACTATTCTGACTTAGGGAGATATATCATCTTTCCTTCTGGTCGTTGGGGCTAAATACTGGAACTACAACATTATGTGAGTATCTTCACTAGAATGCTCCGCATCATCTTTACACCATCGTCATGTGACAGGAGTAGAATTAGGCCATTTGGCCCATCAAGTCTACTCCGCCATTCAATCATGGCTGATCTATTTCTCCCTCCTAATCCCATTCTCCTGCCTTCTCCCCATAACCTCTGCACCTGTACTAAATCTAAACTCTCTATCTCTGCCTTAAAAATATCCACTGACTTGGCCTCCACAGTCTTCTCTGGCAAAGAATTCCACAAATTCACCACCCTCTAACTAAAGAAATCTCTCCTCATCTATATTACTAAAAGTAAGATATTGACCACTTCCTGTTTTACTGTTTCATGATATTAGAAAAAACGCTGCCACTTACGGCTGTGATTTTTGACCATCTTACTCAGAGTACCCTCCGCTGCGCAAGATAAGAGGATCTTTCCCATCGATGAAAAACAAAAGAGTTATTAATGTTTTAAAAATGTTGAGATTCTCTCTGCTGCCCCTGCTGGTGGGAGGGGGGAGGGACTATAAAACCCGGAAGTGATGTGCCTCAGTCAGTCTCTGCAAGATGGGGAATTGAGAGGGTCACGTCTCTCAGTCTAAACTGCGAGTGTGGTTTTATTGGACTTGAGTGCCCTTAATGTTTGGGTTGAAGTAAAGTTCTGCAAATGGTTGCTGGGGGGTGGGGGAGTTGGGTTGAAATTAAAGCTCTGCAAATGGTTGCTGGGGGGGGGCACTTATGGCTGTGATTTTCGACCATCTTACTCTGTCCCCCTCCGCTCATCAGGTGCAGAGGATTCTTCCCATCAATAAAAAATAAAAATGTTATTATTGTTTAAAAAAAGTTGAGAATCTCTCTCCTGTCAATCACGCCATAAAGGCCACACCTTTTCCGGTGGGGGGGAGGGATAATAAAACCCGGAAGTGTGGGTGTGGCTCAGTTTCTGTATGATGGGGGGGGAGAGGTCACGACTCTGTCTGAACTGTGAATCAACTGAACACACTGGATGTCTACTGAACTGTGAGTGTGTTTTTTATGTGAGTTTATGGTGGTTTTATGGTGGTTTCACCTTGCTTGTAATGGTATGAAACTGCATTTGAATGTGGTGGCCTTGCACCCGGCATGAAATAGTATGAAACTCCGTGTGAACATGGGACCCAACGGGTCCCACTTAGTCTAGTCTCCTTCCTAAAAGAACGTCCTTTAATTTGAAGGCTATGACCTCTCGTCCTAGACTCTCCCACTAATGGAAATGTCCTCTCTACATTCATTCTATCCAAGCCTTTGACTATTCTGTATCTTTCAATGAGGTCCCTGATCGCAGATTAACCTATTCATTCCTGGGATCATTCTTGTAAACTTCCTCTGGACCCACTCCGGAGCCAGCACATCCTTCCTCAGAAATGATGCCCAGAATTGCTCTCATATTCCAAATACAATACAATACAATACAATACAATACAATACAATACAATACGGTTTATTTGTCACATTGCACATAAAGTGCAAGTGAAATGAATATGTCAGCAGCGGTACAATGATAAAGAACACACACAAAAACACAATAAAAATTTAACATAAACATCCACCACAGCATTCATCACTGTGGTGGAAGGCACACAATTTGGCCAGTCCTCCTCCATTTTCCCCCGTGGTCGGGAGCTCAACCCTCCGCAGCCGTTGCTGCGGGCGTCCAGATGGTAAAAGGACAAGGTACAAGTCCAGGTAAGTCCAGGATCGGCTCTTCCCTGCCTGTGGTGGCCTTGCACCCGGCATGAAATAGTATGAAACTCCGTGTGAACATGGGACCCAACGGGCCCACAAAATGTGGCCTTACCTGCGCCTTATAGAGCCTCAGCATTACATCCCTGTTTTTGTACACAAGCCCTCTTGAAACCATCATCATGTTAACAAGTACCTACATCCCTTAAAACAAATTAAGAAAGCAATCCGGTAGGGATAGTTAAGTATGGCTGTAGTCATATATTGCAATGCTGGCAGTTACCGATATACAACATCAGTGTGCTCTTTGTAAAGGGCAGAGAGAAAGTAAGACTACACCCAAGAGAGAAAGTGCCATCAATGCAAGTGCAGCATGAATGTTACTTGTCACCCCTTAATCTTCAATTAAGTCTTGTCAGCATAAATGATAATTAAAAAAGACCTGACGCATCAAGGATGTAAAAAGTTGTTGCATTGTGCTCAAAATCTAAAATTACATCACCAATAGAATTCTGGTCAAAGCAACCAATTTATTTCTTTTCAGTTTTGGAGATACGGTGCGGAAACAGGCCCTTCGCCCCACCGAGTCTGTGTTGACCAGTGATCCCCACACATTAGTACCATGCTACACACACTAGGGACAGTTTACATGTTATACCAAGCCAATTAACCTACAAGTTCAAGTTCAAGTTCAAGTGAGTTTATTGTCGTGTGTCCCTGATAGGACAATGAAATACTTGCTTTGCTTCAGCACACAGAGCAGAGTAGGCATTTACTACAAAACAGATCAGTGTGTCCATATACCATAATATAAATATATACACACATGAATAAATAAACTGATAAAGTGCAAATAACAGATAATGGGTTATTGATAATCAGAGTTTTGTCCGAGCCAGGTTTAATAGCCTGATGGCTGTGGGGAAGTAGCTATTCATGAACCTGGTTGTTGCAGTCTTCAGGCTCCTGTACCTTCTACCTGAAGGTAGCAGGGAGATGAGTGTGTGGCCAGGATGGTGTGGGTCTTTGATGATGCTGCCAGCCTTTTTGAAGCAGCAACTACGATAAATCCCCTCGATGGAAGGAAGGTCAGAGCCGCTGATGGACTCTCCAAACCTGTATGTCTTTGGAGAGTGGGAGGAAACCAGAGATTCCCAGAGAAAACCCACGCCGGTCACGGGGAAAGCTTGCAATCTCTGTACGGACAGCACCCATAGTCAGGATTGAACCCAGATCACTGGCAGCACCTCTACTGCTGCACCAGTGTGCTGCCATAAGTTGTTTGTTTATTACACCATCCATCATGCTTTACATTCACTTCCACCTCCACTGATGCACCTTGCATTGCAGTACATTGCAAGTACGTGCACTATTCATCAGGCTTCTTCAATTGCATTTCCCAAAGCCATAACGTCTGCAGATAGAAAAGCAAGTGTGGATGTGCTTGAGAGCAAGTTCTTCTTAAGTCACTCACTATTCTGATATAGATATATTGCTGTCACCATAAGATCAATTCCTCAAGAGTTCATTCAGAAGAGAAATCACTCTGTTTCTGGATAATAAGGGAAGCGTGAAGATAACACATGAAAATGATGCTGAGCTTGAGTCATGACCTTGATGGATGGTGGAGCAAGCTGGAATGATTAAATGGACTTCTCCTGCTCCTGATTTTATGTTCTTATTACTAGCAATTCCCTCAGCACTGGAAAACAAAATGATACATGATTCAGTTGATGTGCAGAGAAAACACTAAGAATTTATATTTTGTGGAATCTAGCCTGTCAACATTTTTAGTTTAGTTTACTTTAACATAAAAACATAGAAACATAGAAACATAGAAACATAGAAATTAGGTGCAGGAGTAGGCCATTCGGCCCTTCGAGCCTGCACCGCCATTCAATATGATCATGGCTGATCATCCAACTCAGTATCCCGTACCTGCCTTCTCTCCATACCCTCTGATCCCCTTAGCCACAAGGGCCACATCTAACTCTCTCTTAAATATAGCCAATGAACTGGCCTCGACTACTCTCTGTGGCAGAGAGTTCCAGAGATTCACCACTCTCTGTGTGAAAAAAGTTCTTCTCATCTCGGTTTTAAAGGATTTCCCCCTTATCCTTAAGCTGTGACCCCTTGTCCTGGACTTCCCCAACATCGGGAGCAATCTTCCTGCATCTAGCCTGTCCAACCCCTTAAGAATTTTATAAGTTTCTATAAGATCCCCTCTCAATCTCCTAAATTCTAGAGAGTATAAACCAAGTCTATCCAGTCTTTCTTCATAAGACAGTCCTGACATCCCAGGAATCAGTCTGGTGAACCTTCTCTGCACTCCCTCTAGGACAATAATGTCCTTCCTCAGATTTGGAGACCAAAACTGTACGCAATACTCCAGGTGTGGTTTCACCAAGACCCTGTACAACTGCAGTAGAACCTCCCTGCTCCTATACTCAAATCCTTTTGCTATGAAAGCTAACATACCATTCACTTTCTTCACTGCCTGCTGCACCTGCATGCCTACTTTCAATGACTGGTGTACCATGACACCCAGGTCTCGCTGCATCTCCCCTTTTCCTAGTCGGCCACCATTTAGATAATAGTCTGCTTTCCTGTTTTTGCCACCAAAATGGATAACCTCACATTTATCCACATTATACTGCATCTGCCAAACATTTGCCCACTCACCCAGCCTATCCAAGTCACCTTGCAGTCTCCTAGCATCCTCCTCACAGCTAACACTGCCCCCCAGCTTAGTGTCATCCGCAAACTTGGAGATATTGCCTTCAATTCCCTCATCCAGATCATTTATATATATTGTAAATAGCTGGGGTCCCAGCACTGAGCCTTGCGGTACCCCACTAGTCACTGCCTGCCATTGTGAAAAGGACCCGTTTCCTCCTACTCTTTGCTTCCTGTTTGCCAGCCAGTTCTCTATCCACATCAATACTGAACCCCCAATGCCGTGTGCTTTAAGTTTGTAACATAGAAACATTGAAAATAGGTGCAGCAGTAGGCCATTCTGCCCTTTGAGCCAGTAACGCCATTCAATATGGTAATGGCTAATCATCCAAACTCATTTCCCTGTTCTTGCTTTCTCCCCATATCCCTTGACTCCGTTAGCCCTATGAGCTGTATCCAACTTCTGCAATTTGTGTCTAACTTCAATTTTCTTGGTCCCGCTCTGGGAGGAGAAGTGGGGGCGGATCCAGACCACAACAGCCGTGAGCCCAAGGCCGAGTTCGGCGATCGTTTGCCTGCTTCTGCTGCTGTTGAAGGTGAGACGTTGCGTCGCGCCAGGGTCTTGTTGCCTGTCCCACTTTGGCCGTCAGTTCCGCGACAGGCCGTTGGCGCGCGAAGATTTTGTTCACTACAAAAAGTTTGGAGCTCCGCGCGATGTCACACACAACTACATACCCCTCTGCGCTTCTAAGTGGGACCGGCCCTGCGCGCCCATATGATGCCTGTGCACCTCAACGCGACCACGAGGTCGCGCAAGGTGGAACAGGCCCTTTAATATTTTTACATGTTTCAATAAGATTGCCTCTCATCCTTTTAAATTCCAGGTAGACAATTTCCTTCTAAACTCCAGAGTATTCAAGCCCAGCCGCTCCATTCTCTCAGCATATGACAGTCCCGCCATCCCGGGAATTAACCTTGTGAACCTACGCTGCACTCCCTCAATAGCAAGAATGTCCTTCCTCAAATTTGGAGACCAAAACTGCACACAATATTCCAGGTGTGGTCTCACTAGGGCCCTGTACAACTGCAGACAGACCTCTTTGCTCCTATACTCAACTTCTCTTTTTATGAAGGCCAGCATGCCATTTACTTTCTTCACTGCCTGCTGTACCTGCATGCTTACTTTTATTGACTGATGAACAAGGAACCCCAGATCCCGTTGTACTTCCCCTTTTCCCAACTTGACACCATTTAAATAATAATCTGCCTTCTTGTTTTTGCTACCAATGTGGATAACCTCACATTTATTCACATTAAACTGCATCGGCCTACTCATCCAACCTGTCCAAGTCACCCTGCATTCTCATAGCATCCTCCTCACAGTTCACTGCCACCCATCTTTGTGTAATCTGCAAGATGCCTCACACCAATCTCTGTGGTTCACCACTGGTCACAGACTTCCGATCACCTTAGGTATGTAAGCAAAGAATTTCACTGTGACTTGTCACATGTGACAATATAATATTCATTCATTCATTCATTCATTCATTCATTCATTCATTCATTCATTCATTCATTTTATTACGTCATCCTAGTCAAAGTCATTACCTGTCATTGTAGACCATATCAGCTACACATTCATCATCAATGTATGTTACTTTTTCTTTCAAAATATGAATCATTTTAGTCAGATGGGATTTCTTACCAATAAAGCTGACTGTTATCCCCGATCCTCGCTTTCCAAAGCAGTATGGGATAAATCTCATCAGGTCCTGAGGATTTATCCACCATTTGCTCCTGTTAAGGAATCTAATGCTTGCAACTTTCTAATGTTAACATGCTCTAAACTTCTAAAGTATTCTCGTTCCCCTCCTTGAAATCGGCATCTACAATGTTTTTGTCCCCAGTAAATACAGATCGATGGTGAATATGGGTGGTCGTTTATGTTCTGACTATGCCTTCTGGCTCCATGCACTTTGGGCACTGAATGACTCCTACTCTATCTCTGCTCACCTGCTGGAGGACAAGAAGCTAAATGATTCTGAAATGAGAATACATGCAGTAACACTGAGCAAATCATCCTGATGTGGATGGAGTACTGAGCGTGCTCAGTATGGCGCAGCCCAGCTAGATGCTGCATGGTGTATGAGAATATTTTAGTTTAGTTTCGAGATGCAATGTGGTAACAGGCCCTTCCGCCCACCAACCCCTGATCACCGGCATGGTAGGGTTGCACGGTGACGCAGCAGTAGAGTTGCTGCCTTACAGCGCCGGACACCCGGGTTGGATCTTGACTAAGGGGGCTGTCTGTACGGAGTTTGCACGTTCTCTCTGTGACCACGTGGATTTTCCTCGGGTGCTCCACATTCCTCCCACGCTCCGAAGATGTACAGACTAATAGGTTAATTGGCTTCGGTAAAAATTGTAAATTGTCCCTAGTGTGTAGGATAGCGCTAGTGCACGGGGATCACTGGTCGACGTGGTCTAGATGGGCCGAAGGGCCTGTTTCCGCATTGAATCTGCAAAACTAAAAAAGCCAAAACCCGTACACTGGTTCTACCCTACAGGAATATACACCAACTCCGTGCAGCACCGCACACATATAGTTGGCTATCCCTGTATTTGTTCAATAGTAACCCTCTAATCCAGATTGACTGAATATATAAAGATAAAAAGCATTCTGAGAAACAGGAGTATTTTTCCTGAAGCTGACATCTAATTCCAATCACACAATAATGCAGCATGGAATCTCCTTTTTATTTACAAAGATGTATATATGTACAGTATTCAGAGTTGGAAGCGAACTCCCTTCAAAGTGTCTAACCTTATTAGGAGCCAAGCCAAAATCCTTTGCTGCAGTTAGTCAACTGTCTGAAACGTCCCAGGATAAAAAGGTTTTCCTGTTGGCCTTGGGTGGCTAATCAAAACCAGACAGTGTTGATTACCTCACTCAACAGAAAGTCATTAAAGTTAGGAGTAGAAAATATCAGGAATTAATTTGTTTCGCTGATATAAAACTCACACAATACCAGTTGTCTCGCCAATTCCAAAAGCTGAATCAAAGTGAGGCATCTCCAGCTGGTCACGCTGTTTGACCTACATAACTGATGAATGTTGTCTTCCCACAATGTTGGGGTGTCTGGACCCACTCCCTTAACAGTCTTGCTTCTGTTGGTGACCACAAGCACCTGGTTGTTGAATCAACAGCAATCGGCCGACGGCTGTGTTAAGACGATAAGGAAAATTCACTGGAAAAACGAAAATAAAAATGGAAAATGCTAGACATTTGCAATTGGCCCCATCAGAGTCCGATGATCAAAAATGCAAGAGCCTGGGGGAAGAGTTGCGTTCACTTTTGAGACCAGCAACAGTAATGCAGATTCATTTTTTGTAAGCAAATGCATCTAACAGCCAGATCAATCTCTCTCGGGTTAGTGGGCGGTTATTTTGCCAGGCTTTGTTTTAAAAAATTAAAAGATAATCATCAGGGTTTTACTACCTGTCCTTTGACATGGACGAGCCACTTAGTTGGGTCAAACTGCAATTAGAAGAGGACCATGATCATATTATTTAAGCAACTGGACAGAGGCAGTAAGCAACAATGATCTTGCCGAAGATCCCTCCGTAAGGAAAATGCTTTTGATGATAAATTGGTGTTAATCTTCGCATGGGTGAAAAGCTGATTTTATCATAATTGATATGATATCGACCTGAAATGATGACAAGATATCGACAACCTATAAAAGACTTTACAGATAGACAAGTTATGGGTTATAATTGTGTGAGACCAGAGTGGAGTATATAAAGTTAGTTAGTTTCTCGTCTTAAGTGTTGGATTTGGTGGCTTCTGAATTGTAGCACAGTTGATCACATTTGAAGTTTGCATGTGAGTGGTGGGGATTCATAGCTCACTGTCTGAATGGTTGATGGACTGTGGACATGGCACCAAAACATGGCGGTGGCTGCACGTGTATAAATGCAAAAAGAATTTCACTCTGCAGTTGAACGTGAGACAACAGAAGCACATTGAACCATGGAGCCAGAAAATCATCATCACCCCTAAGACGTTCTTGATAAGTGCCTGGATAGTGCGCCACAACTTACATAACAATGGACAGAAATCTGTACAGTGGGTTAGACACAAAATGCTGGAGTCACTCAGCGGGACAGGCAGCATCTCTGGATAGAACGATTGGACGACGTTTCGGGTCGAGACCCTTCTTCAGATCTGAAGAAGGGTTTTGACCCGAATTGTCACTTCGGTGTAAACCAGCATCTGCAGTTCCTTCCTACACCTGCGAAGTAGTTCTCTGAAGAAGAGTCTCCCGACCTGAAACGTCACCAATCCATGTTCTCCAGAGATGTTGCCTGACTCGCAGAGTTACTCCGGCACTGAGTTCCTGCAGGAGAGAAGGAATAGACAATAGGTGCAGGAGTAGGTCATTCGGCCCTTCGAGCCAGCACAGCCATTCAATGTGATCATGGCTGATCATCCCCAATCAGTACCCCGTTTCTGACTTCTCCCCATATCCCCTGACTCTGCTATTTTTAAGAGCCCTATCTAGCTCTCTCTTCAAAGCATTCAGAGAACCTGCCTCTACGGCCCTCTGAGGCAGAGAATTCCACAGACTCACCACTCCTTGTGAGAAAAAGTGTTTCCTCATCTCTGTTCCAAATGGCTTACTTCTTATTCTTAAACTGTGCCCCCTGGTTCTGGACTCCCCCAACATCGGGAACATGTTTCCTGCCTCCAGCGTGTCCAAACCCTTAACAATCTTATATGTTTCAATGAGATACCCTCTCATTCTTCTAAACTCCCGAGTGTACAAGCCCAGCTGCTCCATTCTCTCAGCATATGACAGTCCCACCATCCCGGGAATTAACCTTGTAAACCTACGCTGCACTCCCTCAATAGCAAGAATGTCCTTCCTCAAATTGTACAATTGTTTTGGTGATGTGCCTATCATGGTTGAATAGCAGGAAGTATATACAAGTTATAGGATGTGGCTGCGAGGTTTCAATTGTCTGAGACCAGTGTGGAGCATATAAAGTTATTTTGTTTCTCATCTTAAGTGATGGGGGTCTTGTGCTTTGTGCGGCACTGCATTTGGGACTTTTAGCTTACCTTCTGATGCAGAATACCACAACTACCACCCCTGGTGCCTCAGACTGTGTGCTGGAAGACCACAATCTCTCAAGTCATGCCACTCTGATGAGTGTGCCAGGTCAGATTGAGTTCAAAGATGCCATTGAATCTCTTGCCCAGAGCAGGGGAATCGAGGACCAGAGGGCATAGGTTTAAGGTGAAAGGGCAAAGATTAAATAGGAATCTGAGGGGTAGCTTTTTCACACAAAGGGTGATGGGTGTGTGGAACAAGCTGCCAGAGGGGGCAGCTGAAGTAGGAGCTATCGCAATGTTTAAGAAACAGTTAGACGAGTTCATGGATAGGACAGGTTTCGAGGGAAATTAACCAAATGCTGGCAGGGTGGGGCTAGAGTAGCTGGGACAAGTTGGGTCGAAGGGTCTGTTACCACACTGTATCACTCTATGCCTGATATACAAGCAATTGGTCCAGACACCAGCCCACCTGACCTGAAACAGATTTGGTTTGGATTTAAACAGTTCAGGCAGTATCTAACTGGTGCAAGACAACCACTTCATTTTTGTTCTTTATTCCTTTTCAGAATGTGGATGTTGCTGGTAAGGCTGCCATTTATTGTCCAAGTCTCACTGTCCCTGAATCAAAGAGCAAAGAGTCAACCACATTTGTGAACCTGGATTCGTATCATGGTCAGGTTTTGTAGGCAGCATGAGTTGCGCCTTACAGCACCAGAGACCCATGTTCAATCCTGACTACGGGTGTTGTCCCTACGGAGTTTATACATTCTCCCCATCATGACCACCAGAGCTTTCTCTGGATGCTGTGGTTTCATGCAACACTCCAAAAACATGCAGGTTTGTAGGTTAATTGGCTTTGGTAAAAATTGTAAATTGTCCCTAGTGTGTAGGATAGAGCTAGTGTACGGGGTGATCGCTGGTCGGCACAGACCCGATTAGACGAAGGGCCTGTTTCCGCGCTGTATCTCTAAACGAAACTAAACGTGGTAATGAAGGCAGGTTTTTTTTGCTGAAGGATATTAATGAACAAGATACATTTTTGTGACAATATGGTCTTTTCTTTGTCACTTTTTATCAAGAATAGCATTTATTTTCAATTCAAAATGCATATAATTACATAATTCATATAATAGAAGAGTGCAGCACAGGGAAAGGCCCATTGTCCTACCATGACTGTGTCAACCATAATGCCAATTTAAACTGCACGTTGTGTACACATGGTGAATACCCCTCAAATACCTGCCTTTTCACATGTCTGTCTAAATGCCTCTTAAATGGTGCTGTCATATCTGTTTCCACAACCTCTCCTGGCAGCACCTTCCAGACATTTACCATTCTCTGTGTAAATCACGTCTCATAAATCACCTTTAAACTTTCTTCCTCTCTCACCCCAATGCCCTCGAGTATTTGGCATTACTGCACTATACTACCCTATCAGTATACTAAAATTACATTTAAATTTGAAGAAGGACACAAAAAGCTGGAGTAACTCAACGGGACAGGCAGCATCTCTTTGTACCTACCGAAGGGACTATACTGGAAGTTGGACAATTTTTACATTTTTATCAAGCCAATTAACCTCCAAACCTGTACATCTTGGATTGTGGGAAGAAACCAAAGATCTCGGTGAAAAGCCACGCAGGTCACAGGGAGAACGTGCAAACTCCGTACAGACAGGGGCAGATCCCGGGTCTCCGGTGCTGCATTTTGCTGTAAGGCAGCAACTCTACCGCTGCGCCACTGTGAAGTATATTCCTCCACAATAATGTCTAAAGAGATCAATTCATATCCAAAAACAGCAAGAGTCAACATTTAGCTGTATGCTTTGTCATTACAGGCTGTAAATACAGGGCATACATGGTGTTGTATGGCTGACAAAAGACTGTTGCTTTTGTACCATTATTGGGTTTTTTGAAAGAAGACTGAATGGACCGTCAATATAGTTCAGTGTTAGAAATTAATACAGAATTGGGCGCATTTTATTTCAATTATATGCTAGTGGTTTTCATGGGGTTTGACCTACTAATCCATTCATTGATCTTGAATTCAGATGGCTCCTCGAGACAATCCAGTCAACGTAAGAGTCAGTGGGGGATGTTTCTACTGACAGAGCAAGGGGAAAATGTGTGGCTCCAACACGGAATATGTAAAGGAAAATTACACCAGTTGGTTTATAGCAACTAAACATTTTAGTTTAGTTTAGTTTATTGTCACCGAGGTATAGTGAAAAGCTTTTTGTTGAATGCTATCCAGTCTGCGGAAAGACAATACGTTTACATTCAAGCCATTTACCGTGTTTCGATGCATGATAAGGGAATAGTGTTTTGTGCAAGGTAAAACCAGTAAAGTCCGATCAAAGATAGCCTGAGTGTCACCAATGAGGAAGATAGAGTAGTTCAGGACTGCTCTCAGTTGCCTGATAACTGCTGGGAATGATTCAGTTGCCTGATAACTGCTGGGAAGAAACTTAATTCACAACTTCTCTTTTGAGAAGCAAGGAGAGGGAAGAATTACATTTCATGTTTTTCTTCACTCCTTACAATGCTACAGTTATGTACGACAGTGATCGCAACTTCTACTGAAGATTGAATGGCCGTTGGCTTGCTAGAAGCTCATCCGCCCTTTGACAGGTCTTGTTTTTGGCCCTGCTGGGGGTCCACAGCCCCCTCCTCACCTGGCAAACCAGGTGGGGGAGACGGTTTAGTCGCCGACTATCCGACCATGGAGCAGGTAGCACGGCATTACACGGTACCCGTGGCGGGGGGAACTTCCCCCGACCTGCCCCGACTTAAGGAAAGATTATTGCTTCATGTAAAGATGTATATTCAGTCGGACTGTAGCTGAAGTCAAGCTGTTGTAAAATCCTGCGGAACACTGAGAAAGAAGTGGCAACAAAGATTATTTTGGTTTCTTTAAACATTTTAATTCTGATTATGCAATAATATTATTTTCTGAAGGATCATTCAAACTTACAAGCATAAACTGAAATGGACATGGAAAATATAAGAAAATGTTTTGAGTCTTTATTGGTAGAAGCCAGCAAAATGTTTATTACATGGAGAAAAATTAAATTTATCAGTAACTGGTTGCAAGAATATTAATAACAATTTTTTGCATTATGAGCCAAAATCTATTCAGGGGTGATTTTAAAGCTTATGAATTGAATGCAGCTAACGTAATTATTCATACTTTGGCAACAATAAATCTTCCCTCCATCTAAATTGATCTTGCTGCCTGATTTTATATATTACATGAAAGAAATGTAATTTTCCTGATCTAACATCAATACTACTGTTTTCCTTTCCTGGAAGAATTTAAGAAGTACAGAAACAAACATTTTCTTGAGGCACTCCTGGATACTTGGAATACCTGAGCAAACTGTGAATACAATGTATTTGGTACAGAAATCTTGCTTCCTCTTTGTACCCCTCTGATCGTTTTCAATACAAACCTCATACATAGAAAATAGGTGCAGGAGTAGGCCATTCGGCCCTTCGAGCCTGCACCGCCATTCAATATGATCATGGCTGATCATCCCACTCAGTATCCCGTACCTGCCTTCTTTCCATACCCCCTGATCCCTTTAGCCACAAGGGCCACATCTAACTCCCTCTTAAATATAGCCAATGAACTGGCCTCAACTACCCTCTGTAGCAGAGAGTTCCACAGATTCACCACTCTCTGTGTGAAAAAGTTTCTTCTCATCTCGGTCCTAAAGGATTTCCCCCTTATCCTTAAGCTGTGACCCCTTGTCCTGGACTTCCCCAACATCGGGAACAATCTTCCTGCATCTAGCCTGTCCAACCCCATAAGAATTTTGTACGTTTCTATAAGATCCCCTCTCAATCTCCTAAATCCTAGCGAGTATAAGCCAAGTCTATCCAGTCTTTCTTCATATGAAAGTCCTGACATCCCAGGAATCAGTCTGGTGAACCTTCTCTGCACTCCCTCTATGGCTATAATGTCCTTCCTCATGTTAAAGCTGCTTTACTAATCGGGTATATCTTGCATTAGAAAAATATCCTCGTTTCTCATAGCGTCATGAGGTCACAGAGTCATACAGCGGGACAGCAAGAGTCAACGTCAGGGCGGTCAAAATAAGAGTCAGGTCGGTCACGGTGGCGCAGCGGTAGAGTTGCTGCCTTACAGCGAATGCAGCGCCGGAGACCTGGGTTCGATCTTGACTACGGGTGCTGTCTGTACGGAGTTTGTACGTTCTCCCCGTGATTTTCTCCAAGATCTTCGGTTTCCTCCTACACTCCAAAGACATACAGGTTTGTAGGTTAATTGACTTGGTAAATGTTTAAAAAAATTCTCCCTAGTGTGTGTAGGGTGTGTTAATGTGCAGCGATCGCTGGTCGGCATGGACCCGGTGGGCCAAAGGACCTGTTTCCGCACTGTATCTCTAAACTAAACTAAACTAAACATACAGTGCATTCAGAAAGTATTCAGACTACTTCCCTTTTTCCACATTTTGTTACGTTACAGCCTTATTCTAAAATGGATTTTAAAAAATGTTTTATCATCAATCTATACACAATACCCCATAATAAAAAAGTGAAAATAGGTGTTTAGAAATTTTTGCTAAGTAAATAAAATTAAATAACTGAAATATCACATTTACATAAGTATTCAGACCCTTCACTCAGTACTTTCATCATATGTCAGTCCCGCCATCCCGGGAATTAACCTGGTGAACCTACGCTGCACTCCATCAATAGCAGGAATGTCCTTGCTCAAATTAAGAGCCCAAAACTGCACACATAATGCTGACATAGCATCCCATCATGAAGCAAATTCAAACAGTCTGTTTCCGTGTTGTATCTCCAAAGTAAAGTCAAGAGAAAGGAAAGTATCGGCTGGGGGTGAGTACATCGTCATTCTTGGGATTTAAATCGTCACCACTTTTGTCAAAGAATTAAAGATCTAATGAATATGTTCAAATTGAGGTCAAAACATGATATGTATTCCTATTCCAACCCTGATGGCACAGGTAGGGAGCTGACCATTTCTACCAGTATCTGAAGGGATTCTTAAGGTATTAAGATATGGCATGTTATTTTATCTGGTATGGTATGGTATCTTAATACCATATTGAGCTACCACTCTGATGTTTGTCATCTGATGAACAACCAAACACTATCTCAATACATCTGTGAAGGGTTACTTAATTATTATTTATAGATGGTAAACAAAAATGCTGGAGAAACTCAGCGGGTGCAGCAGCATCTATGGAGCGAAGGAGATAGGCAACGTTTCGGGCCGAAACCCTTCTTCAGTCTGAAGAAGGGTTTCAGCCAGAAATGTTGCCTATCCTTCGCTCCATAGATACTGCTGCACCCGCTGAGTTTCTCCAGCATTTTTGTGTACCTTCGATTTTCCCGCATCTGCAGTTCCTTCTTAAATATATTATTTATAGATGGCTTGACTAAAACATGATTTTCAAATTTGTTCCATTAACTGAGCTAAGCCTTCAAAAGATTATATTCTAGATGCTATAGTACACTGTAAATGGCTCGATTGGAGTCATGATTTGTCTTTCTGCTATATGGTTAGCACGCAACCAATGCCTTCTGCTGTACCTCGGTACATGTGACAATAAACTAAACTGAACTGAATTGAAGCAGAAATTTTGTCCAACGAGAATGAATCTCTATTCATCCCCTGTTGGATTATTATTTTCTCTTGCACAGGATGGGCAAGACTGCGATGGGCAAGGTCAGTATCACTAACTTCCCATAACAAAAGGGGTGGTGAGCAATTCTCTTAGACCTTTACGAGGATGTTGCCAGGACTCGAGGCCCTGAGCTATAAGGAGAGGTTGAGCAGGCCAGATGCTACTCCTTGGCACACAGGAGGATGAGGGGTAATCTGAAAGTGGTGCACAAAATCATGTGAGGAATAGATCAGGTAGATGCACAGTTTCTTGCCCAGAGTACGGGTATCGACTACCCGAGGGTAAAGGTTTAAGGTGAGGGGGGAAAGATTAATTAGGAACCTGAGGGGTAAGTTTTTCATGCAAAGGGTGGTGGGTGTATGGAACGAGCTGCTGGATGAGGTAGTTGAGGCAGGAACTATTGTAACATTTAAGAAATATTTAGGCAGGAACATAGATAGGACAGGTTTAAAGGGATATGGGCCAAATGCAGGCAGGTGGGACTAGTATTGATGGAACGTATTGGCCGGTGTGGGCAAGTTGGGCCGAAGGGTCTGTATCCACGCTGTAAGACTCTATGACTCTATGACCTTTATAGATCTGTGAGATAGAGATACTCACACAGTGCTGTTAAATAAAGGGCTCCATGACTTAGACAGTGATATTGAAGGAATGGTGATATCATTGTAAGTCAAGACTGTGTGTGGCTTGCCAGGGGCGTTGCAGGTGGTGTTACTTCAAAGCTAATGGCCATAGGAAGTCCCACAGGGCTTAGGACTGTGGGATTAGGACTGATGATCTTCAGCATCTTCATGAGTTATCTGGAAGAGGTTGCCTCCAGCTTTCTTTCCATCCATCCACATATGACAGGAAAAAAAATATTTGTGGGCGAGAGTAGAGATGGGAAGCAGAGAATTAGACCATTTAGGGAAATGAGCCAACAATCAGCAGATGTGGATCAAAGTGGATACGTGTAAAGATACGTACTCAGGATGCAAATAAGTAGACAATTTGTAACATCATGGGAAAAATGCCAGTCAAGCTGATTCAGGAAGGGGGAGTCGGTGAGTCAGAAAACCAATTCCCTAAGGGTTACAAGCTGTTTTTAATAAACTAAAAGGAGAAGGTTACGTAAAAAGCCGTATGAAGTGCAGATGGAGAGAAGGTTAGCTGGAAACCGTTTGCAAATGATTAATCAGGATATATCTGAAATATACCGTGCAGTTCAGTGAGTTTCCCTGCAACAAAGGTGTAGAGGGATTTTAAAATATATTTATTCATGTTTCAGGATGTGAGCTTTGCTGTTTAAGAAGGAACTGCAGATCCTGGAAAATCGAAGGTACACAAAAATGCTGGAGATACTCAGCGGGTGCAGCAGCATCTATGGAGCGAAGGAAATAGGCAACGTTTCTGGCCGAAACCATTCTTCAGACTGATGGGGGGCATCACCTGTGAGCTTTGCTGATAAGGTCAGCATTTGTAGCCCATCCCTACCTGCCCCCGAGGAAGTGATGGGTATGAGTCTCCATGGACCACTTCTGGTGAAGATGCTCCCTTGGTCCTACTGGTTAAGGGAATTCCAGGTTTTAGAGCAAGTAAGGATGAAGGAGGAACAATTAGTTTAGTCTCATTGTACTCGTTTTTATTTAGAACACAACTAACAATGGCCGGTTTCCTTTATCTCCGTTACTTTTTTGCAGATCTTTCATTCGTTTGTCCTATATCTCTCTGCATCACCGTATGTATCTTTCATTTCCCTTTCCCCAGGCTCTCCGTATGAAGAAGGGTCTTGACCCGAAACGTCACGTATTCCTTTTCTCCAGAGATGCTTCTTCTTCTTCTTGCGTATGGCATGCACAGCCTAAAGTTGTAGGTCAACTTATTCTACTTGATCTAATTGTTTGTGCACGTCGGGTTGATTGCATTAATCGAAACAGGGTGGACCACGTGAAGGTCGCAATCTCCCACCCCTCCAGAGATGCTGTCTGATCCGTTGAGTTACTCCAGCTTTTGTCCCTCTCTCCAGTTTAAACCAGCATCTGCAGTTTCTTCCTACATAATTAGTATAGTTTAGTTTAGTTTAGTTTAGTTTAGTTTGGTTCAGATTAGGTTAGAAGAACATTGCAAACTCCACACAGACAGGCAGCAGGGTCGGGACGGAGCTTGTCACTGGAGGTGTGGAGCAATGACTGTTGTTGTTGTCCAGGTTATCAGAAGCTTTTGTTGGTCTTTCTCTCTTCCTTGTCAAGGTTGTCAGGACTTTCATATGAAGAAAGACTGGATAGACTCGGCTTGTACTCGCTAGAATTTAGAAGCTTGAGGGGGGAATCTTATAGAAACTTACAAAATTCTTAAGGGGTTGGACAGGCTAGATGCAGGAAGATTATTCCCGATGTTGGGGAAGTCCAGGACAAGGGGTCACAGTTTAAGGATAAAAGGGAAATCTTTTAGGACCGAGATGAGAAAAACATTTTTCACACAGAGAGTGGTGAATCTCTGGAACTCTCCGCCACAGAAGGTAGTTGAGGCCAGTTCATTGGCTATATTTAAGAGGGAGTTAGATGTGGCCCTTGTGGTTAAAAGGATCAGGGGGTATGGAGAGAAGGCAGGTACAGGATACGGAGTTGGATGATCAGCCATGATCATATTGAATGGCGGTGCAGGCTCGAAGGGCCGAATAGCCTACTCCTGCACCTGTTTTCTATGTTTCTATGTTGGTGGGTGAAACTTATAGGTTCATAATAAGTGTTCAAGAAGGAAAATCGAAGGTACACAAAATGCTGGAGAAACTCAGCGGGTGCAGCAGCATCTATGGAGCGAAGGAAATAGGTGACGTTTCGGGCCGAAACCCTTCTTCAGACTGATGGGGGGTGGGGGGGAGAAGGAAGGAAAAAGGGGAGGAGGAGGAGCCCGAGGGCGGGGGGATGGGAGGATGGGAGGAGACAGCTCGAGGGTTAAGGAAGGGGAGGAGACAGCAAGGGCTAGCAAAATTGGGAGAATTCAATGTTCATGCCATCCGGGCGCAAGCTACCCAGGCGGAATATGAGGTGCTGTTCCTCCAATTTCCGGTGTTGCTCACTCTGGCAATGGAAGGTTCATAATAAGGTCTGGCTACACAAGATCTTTCAATACAAACGATAAATACAAATTGCTGGAGTAACTCAGCGGGACAGGCAGCAACTCCGGATAGAAGGAATGGGTGATGTTTCGGGTTGAGACCATTCTTCAGACTGAGAGTTAGGGGAGAGGGAAACGAGAGATATGGAAGGGTAAGGTGTGAAAACGAGCAATCAAAGGGGACGGAGTACAAGGAAAATGTAAAGTAGATCATTGTTAGCCAGGGGAAGGTGACCACGAGGCATGCAATATGCAATGTCATCAGGAGGACAGGAAGAGGGAGAGATGGAGAGAGAGGGAAAGCAAGGGTACTTAAAGTTGGAGAAGTCAATATTCATACCTCTGGGTTGTGAGTTGCCCAAGCGATCTTTCAACCACGAACTAAAGAGCAAGGTTTTCCAACTTTTTCTTTGCTAATATCCTTTCCCACGCAACAAGAAAACCAATGAGTGGAGACACTGTTGTTGGGATCCTTGTTGTTGGGACCCTGTTGTTGGGTGGTTACCCTTAGCCACCTAAACACCTCCTGTATCACCGCAGAACTTGATTAGTACGGGTGTCAGGGGTTATGGGGAGACGGCAGGTGAATGTGGTTGAGACGGAGAGATAGATCAGCCATGATTGAATGGTGGAGTAAACTTGATGGGCCGAATGGCCTATTTCTGCTCCTAGAACCTGAACAAAGAACCCACTCCAACTGGCCTGGAACTCAGCTGAGCATCATAGCCAATGGATCAGGCAGACCTAGATTCGTTTTCACAATTGAGTGAAATGCAATCAACTCCAGAGATAGACACAAAAAGCTATAGTAACTCAATGGGTCAGGCAGTGTCTCTGGAGAAAAGGAATAGGTGACGTTTCAGGTCGAGACCCTTCTTCATAATCCTTCAGATCCTTTTGATTCTTTAGATCATTTGTCTGAAGAAAGGTCCCGACCACAAAAGTCACCTATTCATTTTCTCCAGAGATGCTACCTGTCCCCCTGAGTTACTCCAGCTTCTTGTGTCTATCTTTGGTTTAAACCAGCATCTGCAATTGCTTCCTACACACATCAACTCCTAAGATGCAGAAAAGATCCACGGCCCAACTTTTATCAATTCTTTAGGCTTTTGGTTCATGCAGCACTAAATCTGACCTTAGAAAAGGATGCAGACTAACATGGAGCCATGGTCTTTCTCCAGCCGTGATATTATTTAGTTATATTAGACTGTAGGCTGGTTGAATGGAGTCCAGACAGATGGAATGTCAGATTAATCTTGCGGACAGATTCTATGACTCTATGACTTATAGACCCATAGAAAGTCATAGAGTGCTACAGTGTGGAAACAGATCCTTCCACCCTACACTGGCCAATATGTCTCAGCTACACTAGTCACACCGACAGTCATAACACACAACAAGGTACATGAAAACTTGAAATTAAAGTTAAATTAAAAGTCAGAAAAAAAAAAAGGAAAAGGCAAGCGACTGTTTAGCTGCCGCCTTAACCGGAACGAACGAACAAACAGACAAAGGAATGCAGGCTTACTCCCTAGGCAGAGGATTCTAAACATAGAGTGCCCGCCCTCCTCCACCCCGGATCTCCCTTTGTTCTCTCCCCATCCCTCACGGTGATCCCCCCACGCCGGGTCCCTATTGTCTTTCCCTCCTCATTGACCGCTGAACGTGGATCGATTGCGAGGCCTCAACGCCACCGAGGCTCCTGCTTCCGCCGAGCATCTTGTTGCCGCCCAGACACCCGCTGCTGCCGAGGCCTAACCGCCACTGAGGTTCCTGTTGCTGCCAAGGCCCCGCTACTGCCGAGGCCCCTGTTGCTGCCAAGGCCCCACAGCCGCCTGTGGCGAGGCTCAAGCTGCCGGCGCTGAGGCTCCCATCATCGCCGCTGCTGAGACTCCTCCAGCCCAGGCAGGCCGCACCGCCCGGCTTCTCCGCAGTCCCTCTGAGAGATCTGTGGGACCAGTCGGACATATCGGGGCGCGTTCTGGTCGGCGGCACAGCTCCCCGGAACACTCCTGCCGCGCGCACGGCTGCCCGGGACACTACTACACCGTCCACTCAGTCATTGCATTCCAGATATCAACCACCCTCTGGGGGAAAAACCTAAATCAGATTCCTTCTAACTCACTACCCTTTAATGCATTACAAGAGTCAAGAGTGTTTTATTTTCATATGTCCCAGATAGAACAAAGAAATTCTTACTTGCGACAGCACAACAGAATATGTAAAGATAGTACACTGTAAACAATATAATAAACGAGAAAAAAAGTTCAGTGTGTGCATATATACAAATGCTCACACATACACACATACATATATATATACAGGGGTATATATGTATACACATACACACATCCGTGCACATAAAAAACAAACAATAATCGTGCAATAATAACAATAATAGTCTGTGGTGCAGAGCTTATTGGAGGTTGCAGTTTTCAATAGCCTGATAGCTGTTGGGAAGGAGGTGCTCCTGCACCTGGAGGTTACAATTTTCAAGCTCCTGTACCTTCTTCCTGGGGGCAGGGGTGAATTGAGTATGTCTCCAGGGTGGTGTGGGTCTCTGTTGATACTGGCTGCCTTTTTGAGGCAACGACTCCTGTCAATGGTGGGGAGGCCAGAACCCGTGATGGAATGGGCGGTGTTCACAATGTTTTGCAATCTTCTTCGCTCCTGGGCATTCAAGTTACCGAACCAGGCCGTGATGCAACCAGTCAATACGCGCTCTACTGTGCACCTGGAGAAGTTCAAGAAAATCCGCTCTGGCATACCAAATCCCTGCAATCTTCTCAGGAAGTACAGGCATTGATGGGAGGGGATCTTATTGAAACATATAAAGCCCCTGTCCCACTTTCACAACCTAATTGGCGACCTCTGCTGAGTTTGCCCATGACTCATACTCGCAGCATGGTCGCCATGAGGTCGTAGGAGGTCTTCGTACCTCTTCCTCATGCTCGTGAGTGGTCTCCACGTACTCGTGGCCTCAAGTAGGTCGGTGGGTTTTTTCCAGCCTGATAAAAAATGTCCACGGGTAAAAGAAGGTCGGCATCGAAAAAATTGATACTTTTTACGCGTAGGTAGGTCGTAGGTAGGTCGTAGTAGGACGTGATGGTAGTCATAGGTAGTCGTAGATAGTCATAGGTAGTCGAAGGTAGTCGCAGGTCGGTAGCAGGCCCGAGAAAAAAGATGCAAAAATGACATTTTGTCATGTGATCATTTTCCACTCGTAGCTAGTCGTAGTTGGTCTTAGGTGTGGAAGACTGAGGTCGAGGGGGGTCGTAGGAGGTCGTAGACATAGTGGTAGGAGGTCATAGACATTGTCGTAGGAGGTCATAGACATAGTCTTTTACTTCAGCGAGTCAACACAACCTTGACATTTTATTCAACTCGTCTAGGGTCTTCTAAACTTGTGGATTAGGTCGTCCAAGTGGGACAGGCCCTTAAGGGTTTTGACACGCTAGAGCCAGGAAACATGTTCCCGATTTTGGGAGAGTCCAGAACCAGGGGCCACTGTTTAAGAATAAGGGCTAAGCCATTTAGAACGAGGATGAGGAAACACTGTTTCACACAGAGTTGTGAGTCTGTGGAATTCTCTGCCTCAGAGGGAGTTGGAGGCCGGTTCTCTGGATACTTTCAACAGAGAGCTGGATAGGGCTCTTAAAGAGTCAGGAGATATGGGGAGAAGGCAGGAACGGGGTACTAATTGGGGATGATCAGCCATGATCACATTGAATGGCGGTGCTGGCTCGAAGGGCCGAATGGCCTACTCCTGCACCTATTGTCTGTTTTCTATTGTCTATTGGGCTTTCTTTATTATTGCATCAGTGTGATGGGTCCAGGAAAGATCTTCAGAAATATGCACGCCAAGGAATTTGAAGCTTCTAACTCTCTCCAACATCATCCCGTCGATACAGACAGGTTTGTGGGATCTCAACCTTCCTATGCTATTACCCTATGCTTTGTAGTTTAGATTCCACTGCAATGGGGATATCTTTCCCAAGGTCTACCATAGCTTTGCCCCACATAATTTTGGAACAACTTGAAGATCCTTCACATTCATCTCAACGGGCAATAGGGACCTCCAATAGAATACTAACTCAAAAGAAATCAGAAGTCATTTTAAATTTGTAATGTGGTATCTAAAGCAGCATGCATATCAACATTTCCAGATTTTATTTCAATCAAAAGTCAAAATTATTCACAGTATATCAAGCAATATTATACGCTTTCAATTTGGCACCAATGTGTTGACATATTATCTGCTCAAACTCAAGAGGTACTTGAACCCATGTCCTTCTGATTGACAGTGCAACTAACTGAGTCTAGCTGACAGCTACAGTAGCTACAATGAATTCCTTTGTTTTGCGATATGATTCAGACCATAGAATTCACATCACAGGATTCACCTCCATATGTCACTATGATATCATCGTATGTGTTGTTAGGTGAAAACACTGTCATAAGGTCATAAGGGATAGGAGAAGAATTAGGCCATTCGGCCTATCAAGTCTACTCCACCATTCAATCATGGCTGATCTATCTCTCCCTCCGAACCCCATTCTCCTGCCTTCTCCTGTATCATTGCCCATGATACTCGTACCAATCAAGAAGCGAACTATCTCTGCCTTAGAAATATCCATTATAACCATATAACCATATAACAATTACAGCACGGAAAACAGGCCATCTCGGCCCTTCAAGTCCGTGCCGAACATTTATTTGCCCCTAGTCCCATCTACCTGCACTCAGACCATAACCCTCCATTCCTTTCCCGTCCATATACCTATCCAATTTATTTTTAAATGATAAAATCGAACCTGCCTCCACCACTTCCACTGGAAGCTCATTCCACACAGCTACCACTCTCTGAGTAAAGAAGTTCCCCCTCATGTTACCCCTAAACTTCTGTCCCTTAATTCTCAAGTCATGTCCTCTTGTTTGAATCTTCCCTACTCTCGATGGAAAAAGCTTATCCACGTCAACTCTGTCTATCCCTCTCATCATTTTAAAGACCTCTATCAAGTCCCCCCTTAACCTTCTGCGCTCCAAAGAACAAAGACCTAACTTGTTCAACCTTTCTCTGTAACTTAGTTACTGAAATCCAGGCAACATTTTAGTAAATCTCCTCTGTACTCTCTCTATTTTGTTGACATCCTTCCTATAATTAGGCGACCAAAATTGTACACCATACTCCAGAATTGGCCTCACCAATGCTTTGTACAATTTTAACATTATATCCCAACTTCTATACTCAATGCTCTGATTTATAAAGGCCAGCATACCAAAATCTTTCTTTACCACCCTATCTACATGTGATTCCACCTTCAGGGAACTATGCACAGTTATTCCTAGATCCCTCTGTTCAACTGCATTCCTCAATTCGCTACCATTTACCATGTACGTCCTATTTTGATTTGTCCTGCCAAGATGTAGCACCTCACACTTATCAGCATTAAACTCCATCTGCCATCTTTCAGCCCACTCTTCCAAATGGCATAAATCTCTCTGTAGACTTTGGAAATCTACTTCATTATCCACAACACCACCTATCTTCTGCATACTTACTAATCCAATTTACCACACCATCATCCAGATCATTGATGTATATGACAAACAACAGTGGACCCAACACAGATCCCTGAGGCACCCCACTAGTCACCGGCCTCCAACCTGACAAACAGCCATCCACCATTACTCTCTGGCATCTCCCATTCAGCCACTGTTGAATCCATCTTGCTACTCCACCATTAATACCCAACAATTGAACCTTCTTAACTAACCTTCCATGAGGAACCTTGTCAAAGGCCTTACTGAAGTCCATATAGACAACATCCACTGCTTACCCTCATCAATTCCCCAAGCAACCTCTTCAAAAAATTCAAGAAGATTAGTCAAACATGACCTTCCAGGCACAAATCCATGTTGACTGTTCCTAATCAGACCCTGTTTATCCAGATGCTTATATATATTATCTCTAAGTATCCTTTCCATTAATTTGCCCACCACTGACGTCAAACTAACAGGTCTATAATTGCTAGGTTTACTCTTAGAACCCTTTTTAAACAATGGAACAACATGCACAGTATGCCAATCCTCCGGCACTATACCCATTTCTAATGACATTTGAAATATTTCTGTCATAGCCCCTGCTATTTCTACACTAACTTCCCTCAATGTCCTAGGGAATATCCTGTCAGGACCTGGAGACTTATCCACTTTTATATTTTTCAAAAGTGTCAGTACTTCCTCTTCTTTGAATCTCATAGTTTCCATAGCTACTCTACTTGGTTCCCTTACCTCACATAATTCAATATCCTTCTCCTTGGTGAATACCGAAGAAAATAAATAGTTCAATATCTCCCACATCTTTTGGCTCTGCAGATAGCTGTCCACTCTGACTCTCTAATGGACCAATTTTATCTCTCGTTATCCTTTTGCTATTAATATAGCTGTAGAAACCCTTTGGATTTACTTTCACCTTACTTGCCAAAGCAATCTCATATCTTCTTTTAGCTTTTCTAATTTCTTTCTTAAGATTCTTTTTACATTCTTTATACTCCTCAAGCACCTAATTTACTCCATGCTGCCTTAACTAGGCCTCCACAGCCTTTTGGGGTAAAGAATTCCACAGATTCACCACCCTCTGACGAAATAAATTCTTCCTCAGGTCTCCCCTAAAGGAACGTCCTTTAATTCTGAGGCTATGACCTCTGGTCCTAGATACTCCCATTAACGGAAACATCCTCTCCACATCCGCTCTATCCAAGCCTTTCACTATTCTGTATGTTTCAATGAGTCCCCCCCCCCAGTCTTCTAAACTCCAGCAGTGCCGACAAACGCTCATCATAGGTTAACCTACTCATTCCTGGGAACATTCTTGTAAACCTCCTCTGGACCCTCTCCAGAGCCAGCACATCCTTCCTCAGATATGGTGCCCAGAATTGCTCTCAATATTCCAAATGTGGGCATACTAGCACATTATAGAGCCTCAGCATTACATACCTGTTTTTGTATATAAGTCCTCGTTAAGCCATCATCATGCTAACAATGCCCACATCCCTTAAAATAAATTAAGAAAGCAATCCGGTAGGGGTAGTTAAGTATGGCTGTAGCCATATATTGCAATGCTGGTAGTTACCGATATACAACATCAGTGTGCTCTTTGTAAAGGACGGAAAGAAAGTAAGACTACACTCAAGAGAGAAAGTGCCATCAACATTCCTGGGGTCATTCTTTTAAACCTCCTGTGGATGCTCTCCAGAGCCAACACATCCTTCCTCATATGTATATGGCACCCAAATTAGTCATAGAGTGATACAGTGTGGGAAAAGGCCCTTCGTCCCAACACCCACACCAGACAACATGTCCCAGCTATACTATACCCATCTGCCTGCGCTTGGTCCACATCCCTCCAAATCTGTCCTATCCATCTACCTGTCTAACTGTTTCTTAAATATTGGGACAGTCCCAGCCTCAACTACCTCCATTGGCAGCTTGTTCCATACAAATTCCCTTTCTTGGGGTCCAGTATCAACTTGATTTTCCCAGTCTATCTGCATATTGAAATTTCCCATGACCACCGTAATATTGCCCAGTCTGAATTTGTCTCAAATTCCTTAGTTGGATTTTAATGGGAGTGTCAACTTGTTATGGCCCTGTCCCATGGTACGAGTTCATTCCAAGAGCTCTCCCGAGTTTGCCCTGATTCGAACTCGGAGATTTACGGTAATGGCCGCTCGTCGGTACTCGGGGATCTCGTGGACATTTTTCAACATGTTGAACGATCTTCACGAGTCTTCCCGAGCTTACCTGCCGTTAGCGAGTCTTCCCGAGTACCTGCCGTTAGCATTACGCACCGCTAAGAGACGTCCCCGAGCTCCGACGTACCCGCTACGTTCATTCTCCGTGCTTACCACGAGTTTGATTTTTTTTTAACTCTGGAGAGCTCTTGGAATGAACTCGTACCGTGGGACAGGGCCATTACTGCCTCAACAAAGTAACAGTGAGAAGAACTTTATCTTGTTATATTATGTGGAGTATGATAATATTATTAAAGATTGATTAAGCCACAATGATTATGCCACTGACTATCATTGTGCTACCATACATTTTAAATACTGTTATGATGATTTTTAAAAGGCATTTGGACAGATATAGAGATAAGAATGGTTTAGAGGACTGCGGGACAAATGCAGGCAAATGGGACTTGCCCATTAGAAACATAGAAAAATAGGTCAAAGTAGGCCATTCGGCCCCTCGAGCCAGCACCGCCATTCAATGTGATCGTTGCTGATCATCTAAAATCAGTACCCCATTGAGGTTGGAGGAGGTGCAAGTGAACCTCTTACAGTAGATGAGGTTGGAGGTAGGTAGGTAGGTCGGTTCAGTGAACATTAGATACTGATAGGCAATTAGAACATAGAGCACAGAAAAAGATATCAGATGAACAGACCCTTCGGCCCATAAGTTGTGAGCTGAACATGATGCCGGCACGGTGGTGCAGTGGTAGAGTTGCAGCGAATGCAACGCCTGAGACCCAGGTTTGATCCTGACTACGGGTGCCGTTTGTGCGGAGTTTGTACGTTCTCCCCGTGACCTGCGTGAGTTTTCACCGAGATCTTCGGTTTCCTCCCACACTCCAAAGACATACAGGTTTGTAGTTTAATTGGCTTAGTAAAATTTTAAAAATGTCCCTAGTGGGTGTAGGATAGTGTTAATATGTTGGGATTGCTGGTTGGCACTGACCCAGTGGGCCGAAGGGCCTGTTTCCGCGCTGTATCTCTCAAACAAACACAAATATTAATCTTCTAGATGAATTGCACGCAAATGTAAACTGAAAACTTTGTGCCAATTTGTTTATTATTATCAACACCAACTTTGAGTAAAGCTATTATCAATACCAACCTTGAGTATAGTTTCATGCCAGATTACTAAACTAAAAGCTAAAAATTCCAGTTAAAAATCTTAAAGCAAAATGTTTTATTCACAGGTTATCTGTACATTGCAAGAACAGTGACACCTTAAAATAACAGCATTATAACCCATGTAGTCAATCCAAAATAGATGTTTGTGACTATTCGCCAGTAATAGCTGCCTCTAGCCACGTATTTTTCTCAAGAAAGATTGTGAAATAAGTTAAATAACATCCTGTGTGGAAAATATGTAGATTTCGGTAAAGACTTCCAGTTCGCAGACTTTCATGTTATTTTTAGAATCAAACTGAGATGTGGATTGCATATGGTGGAATTGACACTCTGAAAATAGTTCATCAGTATTGAAAATAAAGACCTGCGGTGAAATGTCATTATTTTTGCTTCAGTGAGATGTTTCTCTTCAAGCGCATTATGCCATGAACGTAAAAAGAAGTTGAGAGTAAAAGAAAGAGAGAAATAGCAAAATAAGAGACAAGAGTAGGTGGGAGAGAGATAGAGAGGAGGTCAGAGAAAGAGAAATGTTAGCATCCTATATTAAAGAACTACGGTACACTGTTTTGATTGAAATTGGAATGATTGCTGCATCCAGCCAACACATCCACACTGTTCATTGGTAGCACATTCATTATATTACCCAACATTAAAACATCAAGTAAAATTTGTTTCCTTCTATAGACGATCAATAAGAAACTGAAACAGCCCATCAATGTTATCTAAACCCTTGGGCATGGAACTGCCTTGAAAGGTACACCCGCTAGTGTACTCATGATCACAAGCATAATCTGTTCCTATTTATACTACAATAATGTATTGAAATCTGGATCGGAATATTGATTCAACTGGACAGGCAGCTTCAGGAGATGTAAAGTCCTGACAGCATTCACTTGCAATATGTGTTCATATTACAGAGATGCCTCAGTTTATTTCATGCCATGCCATAGGAATGTAGCAAAGTATTTACAGTTGACTGCCAACAGATTATTCTTTTCATTTTATCTGTTTACATTTGATACATCTCCCTTTGAAAACGGCAGCCGTGAATCGTGGATCAGGCTAACCAGCTCCAACTCCCTCCTGCTATAGAATAATTATACCCATGAGTGACATTTACCACAAAACTACTGCACAATAGTTCCTCATCAACATTAAACAGTAACATAAAAGCCTTGATTCTACTAAAAGTATTATAAAATCTTAAACAAACATTATACAAACATTGACCAGCATTAATACTGCTATTAAAATTTTGCTTTTGTGTTCCATACAGTACAATAGTTATTAGAGAACAGTCCAATCAAAATACACATGTTTAGTTTAGTTTAGTTTAGTTTAGTTTAGTTTAGTTTAGTTTAGTTTAGTTTAGTTTAGTTTAGTTTAGTTTAGTTTAGTTTAGAGATACAGCATATAAGCAGGCCCTTCGGCCCACCGAGTCCATACTGACTATCAAACATGCTTGGGACAATTTACAGAAACCAATAACCAAACTGGGGCAGATGATGGTGCAGCAGTAAATTTGCTGCCTTACAGCAACAGAGACCCGGTTACGATCCTGACCACGGGTGATGTTTGTATGGAGTTTGTACGTTCTCTTCATGACCTGTGGGGATTTTCTGCTCGGGTTTCCTCCCACGCTCCAAAGATAGACAGAGGTGAGTCAGTAGATGTTGGTTACTTCGATTTTCAGAAAACCTTTGATAAGGGGCCACACGTGAGGCTGTTAAGGAAGATGAGAGCCCACAGTATCAAAGGTGGTCAAAGATAGGTGGAAAGGAAGGTAGTGTAGAGAAAGCAAGGGCTTGTCAGAAGGACTGGGACAGGTTGGGGAAGTGGGCAGAGAAGTGGCAGATGGAATATAGTGTAGCAAAGTGTGGAGTCATGCATTTTGGTAGGAATACAGGTGTAGTCTATTTTCTAAATGGGGTGAGAATCCAGAAATCAGTGGTGTAAAGGGACTTGGGAGTGCTGGTGCAGGATTCTCAAACAGTTCATCTGCAAATCGAATCGGTGGTAAAGAAAGCAAACTCAATGCTAGCATTTATTTTTGTGATGGCTTGTATACAAAAACAGGTATGTAATGCTGAGGCTCTATAAGGTGCTTGTAAAGCCGCATTTGGAATATTGTGAGCAATTCTGGGCACCATATCTGAGGAAGGATGTGCTGGCTCTAGAGAGAGTCCAGAGGAGGTTTACAAGAATGATCCCAGGAATGAGTAGGTTAATCTATGATGAGCGTTTGTCAGCACTGGGCCTGTACTCGCTGGAGTTTAGAAGAATGAGGAGGGACCTCATTGAAACATACATAATAGTAAAAGGCTTGGATAGAGTGGATGTGGAGAGGATGATTCCATTAGTGGGAGAGCCTAGGACTAGAGGTCATAGCCTCAGAAATAAAGGATGTTCTTTTAGGAAGGAGATGAGGAGAATTTATTTTAGTTAGAGGGTGATGAATCTGTGGAATACTTTGTCAACTCATTGGATATTTTTAAGGCAGAGATAGATAGATTTTTGATTCGTCCAGGTATCAGAGGTTTTGGGGAGAAGGCAGGAGAATGGGGTTCGGAGGGAGAGATAGATCAGCCATGATTGAATGGCCGAGTAGGCTTGATGGGCCGAATGGTCTAACTCTACACCTATAACCCATGACCTTATGACCTTTAGACTTACAGGTTTGTAGGTTAATTGGCTTTGGTTAAAATTGTAAATTGTCCCAAGTGTGTGTGTAGGATAGTGCTAATGTGAGGGGATAGCTGGTCAGCGCAGACTCGGTGGGCCGAAGGGCCTGTTTCTGCACCTGTGTCTCTAAACTAAACTAAACTAAACAATTAATCTACAAACCCGCACGGCTTTAGAATGTGGGAGGAAACCGCAACACCCGGACAAAACTAATACAGAATATTTTTTTAGATTTCAGGCCCCTGCTCACAACTGAAAAAAAAAGGGTTAGTGGTTCTACATTAATTTTGCAGATGGCAATAATATCACCAAATTATAAAAAGGATACCAAGCAATAATCCTTCAACTTTGTCTAAGGAACTCATGCACTACATTGCGCTACAATACTGAGGACTATATTCTATACCGTATCTTCCCCTTTGCTCTATCTATTGTACTCAAGTTTGAACTGATTGTATTTATGTGTGAACTATACAAAATGTTGAAGTAAAGGGCCTGTCCCACTGCGGCAACTTAATTGGCGAGTTTAGAAGAGTTAAGGAGAGTTTGAAAAAATGTCATGTTGAAGACTAGCTTCGACTAGCTACGACTAGCTATGAGTAACTTCGGGAAAATTGGACACTGAATAGTGGAGAGTGAAGGCAACCTCCTTCGACCTCCCTTCGACTATGATGAAGACTATCTACGACTACCTTCGACTACCCTCGATTACCTACGACTAACATGCCGACCTACTACGACCTGTGGAATTCTCTGCCTCAGAGGACGGTGGAGGCAGGTTCTCTGGATGCTTTCAAGAGAGAGCTAGATAGGGCTCTTAAAAATAGCGGAGTCAGGGGATATGGGGAGAAGGCAGGAACGGGGTACTGATTGGGGATGATCAGCCATGATCACATTAAATGGCGGTGCTGGCTCGAAGGGCCGAATGGCCTACTCCTTCACCTATTGTCTATTGTCTATTGTCTATTGACTACTACGACTAAACCTACGAGTAAAAAAGTATCGGTTTTTTCCATGGCGACCTTTTTTTACTCACGGGCATTTTGTCAACATGTTGAAAGATACGCCCCGACCTAGCTGAGGCCTCGAGTACACGGGGACTACTCTCGAGCATGAAGGAGAGTTACAAAGACCTCCTACGCCCTCGTGTCAACCATGCTGCGAGTATGAGTCGAGGGCAAACTCGCCAGAACTCGCGGATTAGGTCGCCCAAGTGGGACAGCCCCTTAACTCAGTAGATCAGGCAGCATCTCTGGAGAGAAGGAATGGGTAATGTACATAGGTAATAACATAATGCATTTATATATGGTTTAGCTGATCCGTTTGCAGAGCATGCACAACAAAGTGCTTCACTGCACCTCAGTACACGTGACAATATTGAACCTAAACCTAAAGCAGGGCATCCCTCATTCATTACAACATCGTTTTCATCAGAATATCCTACTGGATCAGAGTTAATTTGAGTTCAATAAACAAACAGACAGCACAGGCAAAGCTAGTTTTGTTATTTTACAGGACATTCAATGTCAACTTTCCACTGGAAAAATTCATAAGGAATATGTTGCAGAATTGTAAGCAGGAAATTTTGATCACAATCAGCAAAAAAAATATGTTGACTAATAAAGCAAATTCCATTTTCCACAAGACTTTCAACCAGGATGTGGGCTGTCAAAGCCTTTGGCTCTGGTACTAATTAGCCATAACACGGCAAATATGTGTTCAGTGTTTCTGTGTAAATTTTATTAGGTAGAGTGTTGGCAATAAACATGCATGTGTAGGAGCAGCACAAGTTGCTTGTATTATTGCACGCCGCTCCGAGGATCAGCTGGTTTGATCTCTTCATTTACAGCACGTCAACCTATTCCCACATCCGATCTGTCTTCATAAGTCATTGGAGCATAAGTAGGCCATTCGGCCCATCACATCTATTCCACCATTCAATCATGGCTGTTACATCTTACCCTCTCAACCCCATTCTCCTGCCTTCTCCCCATAACCCTTGACACCCTTACCAATCAAATATCTGTCAAACTCCACCTTAAAAATTACCCAATGACTTGTCCTCCACAGCCACCTGTGGCAACGAATTCCACCGATTCACCACCCTCTGACTGAGCAGTAATTATTTTAGATTTGGGTTTAGGTTTATCATTGTCCAGTGTACCAATGTATGGTGAAAATCTGTCTTTTGCATGCTATCCAATCATAAGGCCATAAGAAACGGGAGCAGAATTAGGTAATTTGGCTCATCAGCTCTGTTCTGCCATTCAATCATGGCAGATCTATTTTTCCCTCTGAAACCAATTCTCCTGCCGTCTATCCCTAATCTTACTAATCAAAAACCTATCAATCTCCGCTTTAAAAATAACCAATGACTAATGCCCCTGTCCCACTTAGGAAACCTGAACGGAAACCTCTGGATACTTTGCGCCCCACCCAAGGTTTCCGGGCAGTTCCCGGAGGTTTTTGTCAGTCACCCTACCTGCTTCCACTACCTGCAACCTCCGGCAACCACCTGCAACCTCCGGGAACCGCACGGAAACCTTGGGTGGGGTGCAAAGTCTCCAGAGGTTTCCGTTCAGGTTTCCTAAGTGGGACAGGGGCATTAGCCTCCACCACCGTTTGTGACAATGAGTTTGTCAGATACACCACCCTCTGGCTAAAGAAATTCCTCCTCATATCCATTCTAGAGGTACATCCTTTTATTGTGAAACTGTGCCCTCTGGTCCTAGACTCCCCCACTACTGGAAATATCCTCTCTATATCTAATCAGACCAATTAATACTATTTATAAATCAAGTTCTGTATTGCTCTATGTTCTTTGTTCTAAGACAAACTCAAGTACAATGAATAGAGCAAAGGGAAATATACAGAGTGCAGAATGTAGTTCTTGGCATTGTAGCACATCAGTTCAATAGGCAGTCCAATGCCCTTAATAGGGGAGAGGTGAATCATACAGTACCCGGCCTTATTGAAGGGCCACTCAGAATCTTGATAACAAAGGACAAGAAGCTTTTCTAATGGTGCGCACTTTCAAGCTTCAGTACTTTCTGCCAGATGAGAGCAGGAAGAAAAAGAAATGACTGGGATAGTCTTCGATTATGTTGGCTGATTTTCCAAGGCAGCTCGAGGTGTAGATAGAGTTATTCCTGTATAGAAGCCCTGTAGACTTTTTTGGTCAACGTTCATATGCTAAATAAAACAAGTTCAGCACAGGTTAAACCTAAGGGATGTTAATTCCAGATAATCAACTTCAAACATACATTAATGTAAAAAGGCAAAATATCAAACAACTGGTCCAGATGAGGGGTCATGGACCAAAACACCACCTGTCCATTTCCCTCAACAGATGCTACTTGATCCAATGAGTTCCTCTAGCAGATTATTTGTTGCTCCAGTATTTGATCCAATTTGTTAACTTTCCCAGAATCATAATGGGCTTTAACCTTTTGGACCAATTTCTCATGTGGTTTCATGTCAAAAGAATTAGTGAAGTCCATAGGTACACCAAAATGCTGGGGAAACTCAGCGGGTGCAGCAGCATCTATGGAGCGAAGGAGATAGGCAACGTTTCGGGCCAAAACCCTTCTTCAGACTGATAGGGGGTGGGAGGAGGTGGGGAGAAGAAAGGAAAAAGGAGGAGGAGGAGCCCGAGGGCTGAGGTAGGAAGGGAAGGAGACAGCAAGGGTTAACAGAATTATGAGAAATCAATGTTCATGCCACCAGTGAAGTCCATGTTGATTATACCAATTGGCCTCAACAGTAGAAATCTTTAAAAATTTCAATCAAATTGATGAGGTAGAATCTGCCCATAGTGAAGTCACGCTAATTATCTTTGAGTAATCCATGTGTAGACTTTATCCAACAACATCCCCGCCACTAATGTTGGATCCAATGGCTCTGTACAATCTCAAAAGTTGCTCGAGGACCATGAACCAATGCATGCAATTTATTAGTTTTAGCTTAAGCCCCGATCATGGCATTTCACAGTGTAAACTGTCAAATGTAGAACATGGAACAGTACAGCACAGGAAAGGGCCCATCGGCCCACAATGTTTGTGCTAAACATGATGTCACGTTAAACTGATCTCATCTGCCTCCACATGATCTACATCCCTCTGTCCCTGCGCTTCCATGTACCTATCTAAAAGCCTCTTAAACACTACTATCGTATCTGCCTCTACCACCACCCCTGGCAGAGTGTTACAGACCCCCTCCACTGTGTAAAAAACTTGCTTCGCTCATCTCCATTAAACTTTCCCCTTCTCACCTTATAGCTAGTCCCTCTTGTATTGGAAATTTTCACCCTGGGATAAAGGTTCTGACTCCCCACCCTATCTATGTCTCTCATCATTTTATATACTTCTATCCAGTCACCCCTCAACCTCCGCTCCAAAGAAAACAGTCCAAATCTATCTAACCTCTCTCCCTGTAGCTGTCAAGAGTCAAGAGTGTTTTATTGCCATATGTCCCGGATGGGACAATGAAATTCATACTTGCTGCAGCACAACAGAATATGTGAATATGTAAACATAGTACATAACGGGAGAAGAGAAAAAAAAGTTCAATAAAAAACAAATATAGTGCAATAATAATATAGTCTTTTGCAGTTCAGAAACCTAATCCAGGTGGTAAAACTCCTCCGCACCCTCTCCAAGGCCTCCATGTATTTCCTGTAAAGGCGTGACCAGTACTGCACGCAATACTCCAAATTCAATTCAAGTCATGGTTGTGAACTTGATCACTTTTCTTGGGAGTTGTACAACAGACAAACAGCCTAACACCCTTCTCAATAAGAAATTGTACCAGTGACAAAGACAAATGGAATCACAGAGAAACATAAGGCTTTTACTCCAAGATAGCAGAGATCTAGTCTTGCAGAGAAGATTACATGGTTGTCTTCAGTGGTGAATTGCTCAGAGACGAACATCTTCTTTAACTTACAATTGAACAGGGAGAAAGGGATGTGTAGGAAGGAACTGCAGATACTGGTTTACACCGAGGATAGGCACAACATGCTGGAGTAACTCAGCAGGTCAGGCGCCATCTCTGGAGAAAAGGAATAGGGGATCTTTCGGGTGGCGTCCCGATACGTCATCTATTCCTTGTAGCCAGAGATATTGCCCGTCCCGCTGAGTTACTACAGCATTTTGTGTCTATCTCGGGAGAAAGGGATAGCAGTCTAGTAAATGGCAACCTTGTCCCTTATCAATGAAAGCAATTTCACATTCATGGTTACCACAAAAGACAGTGTAGCGAACCTAGATAATTAGCAAAAAATCAAAATCTCTTTTGCTTACACTTGAACAATCCTTCGTCCTCCCTGTAGAGTCTACTTCGCCATTCAAAAATCCACAGTTCCTGCAACGGGTGTGTGCACATCATTGTTACAGCAATGATTACATATGCGAGATGCATGCCAAGTAATGTTACTGCTGTGCATCCAGCAATCTTCATGCAGAGGCAGGTCATATGAAAGGAAGACCATGATATGATTTCATCATGCATACCTCAGTGAAATTCCAATCATATTTCACAAACTATTTTCAACTTCAAACCTATCATGATCAAACGTGGCACTTAATTTTGGTTTAGTTTAGTTGAGTTTATTGTCACTGCATGCGAACCAGTCAGAGGAAAGACAATACATGATTACATTTGAGCCGTCCACAATGCGCAGATACATGATAAAATAAATAACATTTAGTGATAAGATAAAGTCCATGAACATCCAATGTTCTCATTTTGATGATTCCTTGTATTTGAAGACGGGAATAATGATGTGATTCCAAAATTGTCTTAACATCCACATAACCATGCACATTTCAGAAGAGCGCGGAGGATCCCAGATTCACATCATTTACTAATTGTCGTGACACCAGGCGCAGCGGAAAAGTTGCTGCCTTACAGTGCCTGAGACCCGGGTTCGATCTGACTGGGGGGTGATGTCTGTACGGAGTTCGTACAATCTCCCTGTGACCACGTGGGTTTTCTCCAGTTGCTCCGGTTTCCCCCTACATTCCAAAAACGTACAGGTTCATTGTTTAATTGCCTTCTGTAAATTGCTCCTAATGTGTGGGGATATCAGAGAACTAGTGTACGAGTGATCATTGGTCGGTGTGGACTCGGTGCAACAAAGGGCCTGTTTCCACTGTTGAGCTGAACAAAACTCTAAAAGTCACTAAACTGAACAAAACCACCCTTTTCAGGTTATTCCTACATTCTCTGCTTTAAAACAATGACTGTACTCTCAAACTTTATACATCAAACTCTCAAACTGTACTCTCAAACTCTACCCCTTCAAGAGTTAATGGATTAAATATGTAAATGTGCATGAATGTTTATTTAAGAATATACAGCATTTATAGAGCTCTTCAAAAATATATGGATTTGAATATTAGGATTTGGTTCAATTTAATTCTGGGGTATCAAATGATCTTAAACAATGAGCATTTTCATGGGAGATGAATTGACATAAAGGAACAAAGGTCTTTTAATGTAACAAATTGATAAAGTAAATTGATCAAGGATTTTAATATCAATTGCTTTTTTTTTTAAACAAAATAAATAAATTACAAAAATTCATGATGTTTCTGATTTGGTCAATTTGCTGATAATTCATTAAATTAGGATTAATGTCAATTACATTTTTTTTTAAAAGGAATGCAGGTGTGTCTGCTTCCTGTGTACAATACATCTTCCCTACTTTCTGAGCAGTGGATCAGGCACAAAGGTCGCCCTTAGTCTGAAGTTTAGTGTAGGTAAGTTTAGAGCTACAGTGCCGAAACAGGCCCTTCGGCCCACTGAGTCCGCACCGACCAGCGATCCCCACACTAAGGACAATTTTACATTTATACCAAGGTAATACGTATACAATCCTGTACGTCTTTGGAGTGTGGGAGGAAACCGAAGATCTCGGAGAAAACCCACGCAGGTCACGGGGAGAACGTACAAACTCCGTACAGACAAGCACCCGTAGTCAGGATCGAACCCAGTATCTGGCGCTGTAAGGCAATGCTGTAAGCCACCGTGCTGCCGAAGAAGGGTCCTGACTCGAAACACTGTCTAAATGCTGTTGCCTTGATGTTTCCATCCTGGGAAAAATGCTCTGACTGTCTACTCTATCTATGCCTTCTACCACTCACCTTAAACAATGCCCTCTTGTCTTATACACAACTACCATGAGATTAAAAAATATTATATACTCTATAGTATTTATTTATAATTCGATATACCTCCTTAGGTATGTTGGCATTATGAAGAACCCATCAGTCTCCAAACTAGGCATATCCTGGTGAATCTCCTCCAGGCAGCTGGCTGGGGTGGTACAGTTGTGCAGCGGTAGAGTTGCTGCCTTACAGCGCTACAGACGCGGGTTTGATCCTGACTACGGCTGGCTATACAGTGTTTGTACATTCTCCTTGTGTCCGCGTGGGTCTTCTCCGGGTGTTCCGATTTCCTCCCACACTCCAAAGTCATACAGGTTTGTAGGTTAATTGGCTTCGGTAAAATGGTAAATTGGCCCTGGCGTGTGAGGTGGTGCTAGTGTACGGGGTGATCGCTGGTTGGTGCGGACTCTGTGGGCCGAAGGGCCTGTTCTCTAAAGTTTAAAGTCTACAGCTCTCTTATTCAGCAGCTGGAGTCCAGCATCCTATTTACCTCCTCTACTCCTGGAGAGGTGGGAGTTATAGAAAGTCACAGACATATAGTCATTTTAGATTAATGCTTCCTTGTAGCTGTTGTCAGAAGAGACCTAAGTGGACCATTCAGATACATCAAAGCCAATTGTCACAGAGCGTGATACTTTGAGAAAAATGTTTGAATAAATTTGTTTCTTGCAAAGTAGTCAAGATGACTAAACCCCTTGGACCTGAACATTTGGCTCTGTAACACACAGTGCCTTGGCATTGCGGAAGCTGGCTCCGTTCCATAAGTATCATCTGCCCACTGACATATTTGTGGCATGTGTAATGCCGGGTGTCACCTTGGTTAGGGCATTAATGCATAAGCAGCTAATGCCTGGCAGAAGTAGGCAGAGCTAATCATGGCGCGGAGCGTCAAAGACGTCAAACAGCCCGCAACACTAATTAGATGCCAACTCTGGCATTTTACAGCTTAAAGCAGTAACTAACCCCTTTTGTTTAATCCCCGTAATAAACCTGAAATAGCCTGTAAACTGCACACGGAACAACAAAGGGAAACCCCACACCATCAGGTTCATGAATGATGACAAATTCATTAATGATTTGCCGGTTTGTAGCTGCGTTATTTCTATTTGTGAAAAAAAAAAGACATGATGTGCTGGAGTAACACAGCGGATCAGGCGGCATCTCTGGAGAACATGGATAGGTAACATTTCAGGTCGGAAACCTTCTGAAGAAGAGTCCAAGCTCTCCAGAGACGCTGCCTGATCTGTTGAGTTGCTCCAGCACTTTGTGTCTTTTTCTGTAAACCAGCATCTGCGGTCCCTTGTGTTTCCTGTTGCTATTGAAGGAGTGCAGCGTAGGTTCACGAGGTTAATTTCCGGGATGGCGGGACTGTCATATGTTGAGAGAGTGGAGCGACTGGATTTGTATACAGTGGAACTTAGAAGGATGAGAGGGCATCTTATTGAAATGCATAAGATTATTAAGGGATTGGGCACGCTAGAGGCAGGAAACATGGTCCCGGTGTTGGGGTAGTCCAGAACAAGGGGCCACAGTTTAAAAATAAGGGGTAGGCCATTTAGAACGGAGATGAGGAAAAACCTTTTCACCCAGAGAGTTGTGAATCTGTGGAATTCTCTGCCTCAGAAGGCAGTGGAGGCCAATTCTCTGGATGCTTTCAAGAGAGAGTTAGATAGAGCTCTTAAAGATAGCGGAGTCAAGGGATATGGGGAGAAGGCAGGAAAGGAGTACTGATTGTGGATGATCAGCCATGATCACAGTGGTGGCGGTGCTGGCTCAAAAGGCCAAAGGGCCGAATGGCCTACACCTGCACCTATTGTCTATTTATATTTATTTCTGATTGTTTCATGGTTTCCAGATTTCTTTAAAGTTGCAAAGACTGCAGAGAGTAAAGTGGCAATGCTGAGTCTTTGTACCAAATTCAAGTATTTTGCATAAATTAGTTCCTCCAAGCCACTGTGCTTGGGTGACACAGCTAGTAGTCTGAGTTACTCCAGCATTCTGTGTCTATCTTTGGTGTAACCCAGCATCTGCAGTTCAGCCAGCTAGTAGAACCACTGTCTTGGAACAGCAGAGACTGGGATTCAATGCTGATGCCTGGTGCTGTCCTGGTGGAGTTAGCATGTTCTCCCTGCGCCTGCTCTGGTTTCTTCCCATGTCCCAGAGACATGCTGGTCAGTATGTTAACATGCACTTGTGCATTGCCTCTAGTGTGTAGGTGAGTGGTAGAATGTGTGGGAAGTTGAAGCTGATGGCAATAGAAAAAGGGGATTAAAGTGGTGCAAATGGGCGCTTGATGGTTGACATAGACTCATAGAAACATAGAAAATAGGTGCAGGAGTAGGCCATTCGGCCCTTCGAGCCTGCACCGCCATTCAATATGATCATGGCTCATCATCTAACTCAGTATCCTGTACCTGCTTTCTCTCCATACCCCCTGATCCCTTTAGCCACAAGGGCCACATCTAACTCCCTCTTAAATATAGCCAATGAACTGGCCTCAACTACCTTCTGTGGCAAAGAATTCCACAGATTCACCACTCTCTGGGCCCAATTGCTTGTTTCCATGCTTTATAATGTGTTGGAAGGAACTGCAGATGCTGATTGACACCAAAGGTAGACACAAAATGCTGGAGTAACTCAGTGGGTCAGGCAGCATCCCTGGAGAAAAGAAATAGGTGACGTTTTAGGTCGAGACATTTCTTCCGACTGAGAATCAGGGAAAAGGGAAATGAGAGACATAGCCGGTGGTATAGAGAGATATAGGACCTTTGTTCAGACTGAGAGCCAGGGGAGAGGGAAACTAGAGGTATGGAAAGGTACAGAACAAAATGATTCTTTATTTCTCCCTTTCTCTTTCTCTCACTCCCTTTCTGCATCTCTCTCTCTCTCTTTCTAAAGAAAAAGCTAAAAGCCTTTAGAAATGAAGTATAACTATAAAAATAAATGAACTGAACAACTTATCTGCCAATTGTTTTCTGGGAGATATTTCCCCCATCAAACCGTCCTCCATTAGAGCTGAATGATACTCAGCACAACAAAGTCATCCTCAATGGGATTTGCCACCTTCTCCAACCTCAGGGCAGGGGTTCATTTGCCTTGCCAGTTGTTTTCAGAATAAGTACATATTGTGTCTGAAGATAGACACAAAATGGTGGAGTAACTCAGCAAGACAGGCAGCATCTCTGGAGAGAAGGATTGGGTGATGTTTTGGGTAGAGACCCTTCTTCAGACTTCTTCAGCAGTTACTCCAACATTTTGTGTCTACAGTTTAAACTCGCATCTGCAGTTCCTTCCTACTTATTGTGACCCTTCCTTTGAGATAGAGTCATAGAGTGATACAGTGTACAAACAGGCCCTTCAGCCTAAAGCCGGCCAGCATATCCCATCTACCCTAGTCCCCACCTGCCTGCAATAGGTCCATATCACTCTAAACCTGTTCTATCCATGTACCTGTCTGAGTTTTCTTAAGCGTTGCAATAGTACCTGCCTCAACTACCTCCTCTGGCAGCTCGTTCAATATACCCACAACCCTCTGTGTAAAAGTTGTTATAAGGTGTAAATGGCTGAATAATACAATCTGAAATCCAAGATCATCTTTAATCAGTATTCAAGCTATAGCGGTACAGCAGGTTGTTAGTTGCTAGAACATCATGACCGCTTCCAAGACTGAGCAGTACAGGAAGTGGGTGTTAATATAAATTGTACAGTAGGGTGGGGTTAGTGATGCTATTCTACTATGATTGGTTATCATGCATAAACCAATCTACAATAGGTGAATAATTTTTTTATTTTCTGTCCTAAAATGTTTTCATCCACTACAATGTGAATCAAGATTGTGATGTAGTATCGTTCACCTTTCTGAATGCAGACACAAAAGGCTGGTGTAACTCATCGGGGTCAGGCAGCATCTCTAGAGAAAAGGAGTAGGTGACGTTTCGGGTTGAGACCCTTCTTCAAACTGCGAGTCAGAGGAAAAGAGAATGAGAGATATAGATGGTACCTAGGACAAATGAATGGATGATATGCAGAAAGCAAAGATAATCAAGGAAATGTGGAGCCCACAAAGGTTCCTTGTTGGCTGTGGGTTAGGTGATAATGAGTTTATACAGACAGTGGAATTAAACAGGATGACAGTAAAACTAGTACAATGACTAGGGTGGGGGAGAGTTGGAGAGAGAGATGGGATGCAAGGGTTACTTGAAGATAGAGAAATCAATTTCATACCGCTGGGTTGTAAGCGATGTCCAAGTGAAATATGAGGTGCTGTTCATCCGACTTCACCTGTCTGGATGGATGAAGTCACAAAACTCAAGAAAATAGTTCACTTGGCTGGTATGCCTGCCACTGCGTCAGCATCCGTTCTTGCCGTCTTTGCTTTCCCCACTGCTGTGTACACTGCGGGATGCACTTCACCACGAGAAAATATGTTCTGGCTTCTTTGACAGAACTTCCGTCACCACCACCCCCACCAAGAAGCACAAGGGCAACAGGCATGTGGCAGTAAAATCTAGAGAATGATTATTTTTAAAGCATTTTGTGAAACATTCCAACTTTACAAGCTGGGCTCTCCTACAAGTTAAATGAGCACAGCGGGGAGCTGGTTTATGAGTGAATTTTCAAGCATAGCTTTGGTACACTACTGATAATAAACAAAGACATCAAAAGGAATTCAATTGAGACTCACAGTCAACATGAGATGTTAACTTAAAGATTTTACAACTATAACCTTTCTCTTTTCTATTCTGTTAAAGGAAAAAGTGAACTAATTCCCCACATACATATCATAATGACTTAAGTCCTAGAAGCATTAAAACCACACATGAGTATATTTACCATGTGTAGGAAGGAACTGCTGGTTTAAACCAAAGATAGACACAAAAAGCTGGAGTTAATCAGCGGGTCAGGCAGCATCTCTGGAGAAAAGGAATAGGTGACATTATGGGTCGGGACCCTTCTTCACACTGAAGGGTCAGGGGAGAAGGAAGCGAGAGAAAGAGATGGTGATGCAGAGAGATATAGAACAAATGAATGAAAGATATGCAAAAAAAGTAACGATGATGAAGGAAAGGGTCCATTGTTGGCTGTGGGCTCGGTGTTAACGAGTTATACAGACAATGAAAATCACCAGGACAACAGTGAAACTAGTACAACGACTAGGGTTGGGGAGGGACAGGGAGAGGGGGATCCATGTGTTACTGGTATGTTTACTACATTTATAGCTTTTGCTACAGTCATTTTTTCCTGTATCTCTCCTTTTTACTGAAAATTATTCAGCGCAGTTGCATTAATCTGACGTAGACTGAATTCTCAGAGATACACTTAACTAACCACATTAATAGTTCAAAGGATCTCCACCCTCTGCAAGTCACAAAAGAGTGAATTCTTTCTTTTTACAAACAATTCGGCATATTTCTTCTCAAACGCAAGTCTTTGTCAGAGATATTCCTTCCTCAAAGGAAGCAACTTCAGTTCCTATTCTATTATATGATAAAGAGTATTGAAGAGATAATGTTCCTTTTGATGATCTGGATGCTGGCAATGTGTTAAACCTCTTAACCCTTTGTCTCTCAGGAAAATGTTTCTCAGCATTTTTTCCTTCAACATAGGGTGACATTGTCAAGAATAAAGGGACAGTTTTGACTGATTTTGTTCCAAGCCACTTTGAAATTTTGGTTGGGAACTTTTCACCAGCCTTTGCTAAAATTTGTTTTTAATTGTATTATTTTACAGGGCATTCACACTCCGGCAAACAAATTGTTGTCAAGTGAGTCTCATCTTTCAATAGCTAACTCATTTTCTCTCTCCATCAAAACCCTGAAACCACTTCTAAAGTCCGAAATATTTGGAACAATCAAGACTTTGAGACTTGTTATGTTTACAAGACCACATTGTGAAAGCAGGATAATGGCGTGACTTTCAACTACAATCCAACATTTTGGTCAAGTTGCGTCAACTAGAACATAAATTCAAACCAGAGTGTTGATTTGAAAATCCGAATTTAGATTTTTTTTAAATTCATAACAAATAATTGGTATCAATAAAAGTAACCAAGATTGATGTGACAATACAGCAGGTTGAACATCAGCCAAAAATAATAGGGACGTTGCAGAAGCCAGTTCTTCTCTGAATTATATTAGGACCACATGTACATGGTTCTCTCTATCTATTCTCAGTAAGCATAGAAACATAGAAACATAGAAAATGGGTGCAGGAGGAAGCCATTCGGCCCTTCGAGCCAGCACCGCCATTCATTATGATCATGGCTGATCGTCCCCTATTAATAACCCGTGCCTGCCTTCTCCCCATATTCCTTGACTCCACTAGCCCCTAGAGCTCTATCTGACTCTCTTAAATCCATCCAGTGACTTGGCCTCCACTGCCCTCTGTGGCAGGGAATTCCATAAATTCACAACTCTCTGGGTGAAAAAGTTTTTTCTCACCTCAGTCTTAAATGACCTCCCCTTTATTCTAAGACTGTGGCCCCTGGTTCTGGACTCGCCCAACATTGGGAACATTTTTCCTGCATCTAGCTTGTCCAGTCCTTTTATAATTTTATATGTTTATATAAGATCCCCCTCATCCTTCTAAACTCCAGTGAATACAAGCCAAGTGAATAAAAGACCAATACCGGCCATTCAGATTGAGGTCAACTGTCATACATTATAATCTGAAGAAGGATCTTGACCTAAAACATCACCTATTCCTTTTCTATAGAGATGCTGTCTGACCTGCAGAGTTACTGCAGCCTTTTGTGTCTATCTTCATTATAGAAATATCTCCTTGGTGCCTCCAAGCCGGCATTGATCAACAAGCACATATTTATACTAGTTTTCTTCTCCCCACATTAGAAGCAGAGGAACAGGCCCCTCGGCCCACAATGTCTGTGTGGAACACCATACCAAGACCAAATCATATCTGCCTGCACATAATCCATCCCCATCCATCCCCTGCTTATCCAAAAGTCTCTTAAATGCAAAACATTATCTTCAACTCCCAGATTCTATCATTTACTCTGGGCAATTTACATTGGCCAATGAGCCCACCAACCTGCATGTTTTAGTTCAGGTTAGTTCAGGTTAGTTTAGTTTAGTTTAGTTTAGAGATACAACAGGGAAACTGGCCCTTCATCCCACTGAGTCCGGGCCAACCAGTGATCCCCGCATACTAATGTTATCCTACACACAGTAAGGACAATTTACAATTATACCATGCCAATTAGCCTACAAGCCTGCTCATCTTTGGAGTGTGGGAGGAAACCGGAGCACCCGGGGAAAACCCATGCAGGTCACAGGAAGATTGTACAAACTCATAGTCAAGTTCAAACCTGGGTCTCTGGGGCTGTAATGCCCCTGTCCCACTTAGGAAACCTGAACGGAAACCTCTGGAGACTTTGCGCCCCACAAAAGGTTTCCGTGCGGTTCCCGGAGGTTGCAGGTGGTTGCCGGAGGTTGCAGGTAGTGGAAGCAGGTAGGGAGACTGACAAAAACCTCCGGGAACCGCACAGAAACCTTGGGTGGGGCGCAAAGTCTCCAGAGGTTTCCATTCAGGTTTCCTAAGTGGGACAGGGGCATAAGGCAGCAATTCTACCGTTGCGCCAGCGTGCCGCCATGTCTTTGGAATGAGGGCTGAAACTGGAGCATAGCGGGAAACGTATATTCACAGGGCGAACATGCAAACTCCACACAGACAGCGCAGGGAGTGGGTGCTGAGATTGACTCCAAATTGGTGGAGATGTGAGGTAACAGCTTTACAGCTGATCTAATCGTTTTTCCACGAGATGTGAGAATCATTGCCCAAGCCAGTGTACATTGCCCAACAGCCATCTTCCCAAACTATGACAATCTACAAATTAAAACAAAGTTCCCAAATTACTTTTGGTGTGCCCCCATAATGAGGTGACTTTTTTTTTGCCACACCTTCACCAATTCTGTAACTATAAACAGTGAATCAGGGCTATCTGTTGTTAGGTACAGCCCTTGGATAGATTTGCTGCAGGCCCTTCAGTCACAGACAGGAAGGCCCTTCAGTTAGAATATGCAGGCTACAAAGATTAAGGTTTATTATTGTTACTTGTGCCGAGATACGGTGAAAGGCTTTGGTTTGCATGCTATCCAATCAAATCCGACAATAGTTTATGTAACTACAATCCATTCAACCTCAAATTCGTAGGAAGGAACTGCAGCAGCTGGTTTAAACCGGCATTAAGATAGACACAAAAAGCTGGAGTAACTCAGCGGGACAATGTTGGAAGTCAGATCAGATGAAAGAGAAGATAGTTCAAGAGATAGAGTCATGGAGTCATAGAATGATACAGCTTAGAAACTGGCCCTTCGTTCCAACTTGCCCACACCGGCCAACATGTCCCATCTACACTAGTCCTGATGGTGAAAGGAAGAAAGTTTAAGAAAGAACTGCAGTTGCTGGAATAGTTGAAGGTGGACAAAAATGCTGGAGAAACTCAGGGGGTGAGGCAACGTCTATGGAGAGAAGGAATAGGTGACGTTTCGGGTTGAGACCCTTCTTCAGACTGATGTCGGGAGGGGGGGGGCGGGAAAAATAAAGGAAGAGGCGGAGACAGTAGGCTTGTGGGAGAACAGGGAAGGGGAGAGGAAGGAGGGAGAAAGCAAGGACTATCTGAAATTGGAGAACTCAATGGGGTGTAAGCTACCCAAGCGAAATATGAGGTGCTGTTCCTCACTCTGGCAATGGAGGAGGCCCAGGACAGAAAGGTCGTATTCGGAATGGGAGGGGGATTTGAAGTGCCGAGCCACCGGGAGATCAGATTCATTATTGGGGGCTGAGCGGAGGTGTTGGGCGAAGCGATCGCCAAGCCTGCGCTTGGTCTCGCCGATGTAGAGAAGTTGACACCTGGAACAGCGGATCATCTTCAAGATGAGACTATGGGCTATGCCCCAAGGTCACCTTATAAGTTCAGGGCTGAGATGGACAGAATGGGTGAAAGTGCAATTGAAACCATGAAGCAAAGCGCAATTGTAAACATTTGCTCATATCTTCCTCCGTCTCCACTGTGAGCTTGGCTGGACATGTAGGATGACTTTAGCAAATGAGAACATTTCCTGTTTAATTCATCTTAGATTAGCACCTCCTACTGAAACATTATGCCTCATTTAACCAACTTTAACCCCTTCACCTTCTTGGGGCCTTTTTATGAATGAGTGTCAAATTGTGCCAAAACTGTGAAGAGAATGCTGAACTTAGATTACCATCTTTTCTGTTTCAGTAATGAAAGCACGTTGATGGCCATAAAACATTTATGGTGAACGAGCATTGACAGAAGTTGTGTTAGGTATTCATTCATTCATTTCATTCATTCATTCATCATCGTTGAAAACATTAGCGACGCAGTGTTGCTGGTTTCCAACGGGAACGGTGACGGACGCACCACACGTCTCTGTCCCCCCCCTTCCGATGCTGGAAGTGTAGGATTTTGTTGTGTGTGCTTTACCATCATTCCTTACAATGCTGTGTACGACAGTGCTCGCACCTTCTACTGAAGTGTGGATGGCCGTTGGCTCGCTAGAAGCTCATCCGCCTTTTGAAAGGTCTTGTTTTTGGTCCTGCTGGGGGTCCACGCCCCCCTCATCACCTGGAAGACCAGGTAGGGGACTTGGTTTAGTCGCCGCCTATCCGACCATGGAGCAGGTAGCACGGGATTACATGGTACCCGTGGCAGAGGGAACTCCCCCCGTCCTGACCAATTGTAGCTGATAGAATTTCCTTTGCCTATTATTTGCCGCTAAAGCATTCTCCGTTTAAAGATATATATTCTTAAAAGACATTGTGTGGTTGTTTTTAAGTTACTAACTTGATGTTTCTGTTATTTTTAAAGATACTGACTTACTTTCAACATGAATTGTTTGATTTCAGAGTTTAATTATATTTGCAAGTGACTGATGGGCCTGTCCCACTTAGGTGACTTTTTAGGCGACTGCAGGAGACTATGCAGCCGCCACATGTTCGCGGGTGGTTGCCGGGGAGTCGCCTTCATGGTCGTGAGGAGTTCCCGCATTCTGGGAACTAGTCGCGGCCTCGTTATGGTCACCGCAAATTTTTCAACATGTTGAAAAATTAGCAGCGACTGGAATGAAGCCGCCATGGAGAGTAGCGAGAATTCTCGTGCCGTAGGTGGGTCGCCAGGAGGTCCCATTGGGTTGCCAGGAGGTTGAAGGTTCTCGTAGGTTGTAGCCAGTGCTGACCGGTGAATTTCATTGGCTCATTGGGGGAAAAAAAACGTAAGCAGTAGTTTTCAGAACCAAGGATAACCGACCGGTAATGTTAAATGTCCGCCGAGCTTCACAGCCGTGTATCTCTGGCTTCTTAAAAGTTCTCTCCTTCTCACTCCTTCTACCCCCTCTCCCCCCTCTCCCCCCTCCCCCTCTCCCCTCCTCCCCCCCTCTCCCCCGCTCTTTTAAAAGACTTACCGTACACTATGCTTTAGCCGTCTTAATTACAGCGCCAACCTTCCTGTTCATCGCGGTGTGTGCCTGTATCAGCTTGCTTTGCACCATGTGAATTTCACTCAGCGCTCCCACCGCTTGCCCTGTCCCCCGCCTGCATAACAGGCTGGTGACAGTGGCCGGCATTGCCTGAAAAATCGCCTGTGGGACAGGCCCATTCAAACAGACTTAAGTTTTGGTCCAAACACATGTCATTGGTCAGGCAACTAAATCCTCCAAACCACAACCAGAGAGCAGTGCTGAACTACTATCTACAGCGCCTCTTTGATGACCCTCGGACTATCCTTGAATGGACTTTGCTGGCTTTACCGTGTACTAAACGTTAGTCCCTGATCGTGTATCTATATACTGTAAATGGCTCGAATGAAAACATGTATTGTCTTTCTGCTGACTCAATAGCATGCAACAAATGCTTTTCACTGTACCTCCTCAGTACACTTGACAATAAACTGAACAAAATTCTAGAGACAATAAGACCAGAGATGATTTGGTAATTCACCACCAATCAGACTCGGTGACAACATTTGCGTAGAAATGCTAGAGTAACTCAGCAGGTCAGGCAGCATCTCTGGAGAAAAGGAATAGGTGACATTCCAGGCTGAGACCCGTCTTCAGACAGAGAGTGAGGAGAGAAGGGAACCTATTACTTTTCTCCAGAGATGCTGTCGAACCTACTGAGTTACTCCAGCATTTTGTGTCAATCTTTTGGGACAATATTGCTGTATTAAGATTGAGGTTGATTTAATTTTGATGGATTTCATACAGCTTTCCTGCAACCAAGGCAAATGCTTAGGTGAAACATAGAAACACGGAAAACAGGTGCAGGAGTAGGCCATTCGGCCCATCGAGCCAGCAACACCATTCATTATGATCATGGCTGACCATCCAGAATCAGTACCCCATTCCTGCTTACTTCCCATATGCCTTGATTCTATTAGCCCTAAGAGCTATATCTAACTATCTCTTGACTACATTCAGTGAATTGGCCTCCACTGCCGTCTGTGGCAGAGAATTCCACAGATACACAACTCTTTGGGTGAAAACGTTTTTCCTCATCTCAGTCCTAAATTGGCCTACCACTTATTCTTAAACTGTGACCCCTGGTTCTGGACTCCCCCAACATCGGAAACATTTTTCCTGCATCTAGCCTGTCCAATCCCTGAATAATTTTATATGTTTCAGCTTGTTCCAAATTAACCAGCTTGTATTGGTTGAAGTTGTAGTAGCTCCTGTCTCCTTCACTGTTAGATTATTCCCTTCCCTGAATTCTCTATCTTCCTTGATCTTCACCACAATAAACACAGATGAGAAATATTAAGTTAAGATCTCACTCACCTTGTGACAATAGACAATAGGTGCAGGAGTAGACCATTCAGCCCTTCGAGCCAGCACCGCCATTCAATGTGATCATGGCTGATCATCCCCAATCAGTACCCCGTTCCTGTCTTCTCCCCATATCCCCTGACTCCGCTATTTTTAAGAGCCCTATCTAGCTCTCTCTTGAAAGCATCCTAAGAACCTGCCTCCACCGCCCTCTGAGGCAGAGAATTCCACAGACTCACCACTCTCTGTGAGAAAAAGTGTTTCCTCGTCTCCGTTCTAAATGGCTTACTCCTTATTCTTAAACTGTGGCCCCTGGTTCTGGACTTCCCCCAAAATCGGGAACATGTTCCCTGCCTCTAACGTATCCAAACCCTTAACAATCTTATATATTTCAATGAGATACCCTCTCATCCTTCTAAACTCCAGAGTGTACAAGCCCAGCTGCTCCATTCTCTCAGCATATGACAGTCCCGCCATCCCGGGAATTAACCTTGTAAACCTACGCTGCACTCCCTCAATAGCAAGAATGTCCTTCCTCAAATTAGGGGACCAAAACTGCACACAATACTCCAGGTGTGGTCTCACTAGGGTCCTACAGGAGGCAAGCACATTAAACTTTAAGGGGCTCATTCAGTTCAGGTTCAACCTGTCCTTCTTGCAAAGGTCACCGTTATCCCAGAACAGATCACAATGGTCCCAAGCCTTAATCCCTCTTGCCTGCACCAGCTCCTCAGCCAAGCAGTCATCAGCCTTATACTCCTATACCAACCCTCACTAGCTCATGGCACTAGGAGTAGTCAGAGATTACAACACTTGATGTCCAGCTCAGATAGACATCTTGGTCGGCATGAATGAGTTGAGCCAAAGGGCCTGTTTCTGGGCTGTATAACACTATAACACCGTGACTGCCTTCCCTGAACCACAGTTCAAAAAAGTCCAATCATGCCACTCAAACTGCTAGCTTTCAATCCCTCATCCACTGGCCACAACACGGGCCCAATTTGGCTTGTGGTGTCCAACCATCATAGGCTTCAAAGAAGTACCAGACCAAAAGGTGCAACACCCAGACAGTTGCACCAGACACCCTGGGCTTCAGCTACAATTGTGGTTGGCAGCAAGAGGAACCAGAATGTCAAGGCATCCTGGTGATTGAAGATACGATAGAACTTTACTCAACCCAGGAGGGAAATTGGTCTGCCAACAGTCAGAAAACACGATAAGATATATGGAATTAAATTGACAAGAGGAAAATCCAGGATTGGTGATGTGCAAAGATTGGAGAGGGAGGTGGGGGGAGGGTGTGGGGGGGGGGGGGGGGGGGGGGGGGGAGAGAGAGAGGGGGGGGGGGAAGGGAAAGGGTTCCTGTTATCCTGTGATAACAGGATTAAAGGAGATGAAAAGTATAGTTGGCTTTATGCGATGGCAGCAAACCTCTGAATCCCAGCTCAAAGGAGTTCACCTCTTACCATTGACCCGCGAGGCTATGAATTGATTGATAGATTCTTGATCAGTATCGGTGTCAAGGGTTATGGGGAGAAGGCAAGAGAATGGGGTTGAAAGGGAAAGATAGACCAGCCACGATTGAATGATGGAGCGGCCGATGGGCCGAATGGCCTAATTCTGCTCTTATCACTTATGGACATCAACTTATGAATTTGAAGTCTACCAAATGTGAGTAGTGAGTGGGTGGTGAATCTGTGGAATTCTTTGCCACAGAAGGATGTGGAGGCTAAGTCAGTGGATATACAGTATCAAAGGATGGATTGTTGATTAGTACGGGTGTCAGAGGTTATGGGGGAGAAGTCAGGAGAATTGGGTTAGGAAGAAGAGGTGGATCAGCCATGATTGAATGGCGGAGTAGATTTAATGGGCCGAATGGCCTAATCCTTCTCCTATCACTTATGATCTGATAACCACAAAAGCTGAGATGGATACAGCAGAGCAATGTTGAGAGAGCCCTGTGTGTGAAACTGAGAAACCAGATTATTTGGTCATTATTACGTTGCTGTTCATGGAAGCCCGCTGTGCGTGATTTGGCTGTTGAGTTTCTAGCTTTTCAATTATGACCGCACTTCAGAAGTATTTCATTGGTTGGAAAGTGCCTTGGAACATCCTGAGGTTGTGTAAATTGCTGTGCGAGCCCAAGTCTTTCTTTCTTTACAGCCAATTAAGTACTGTTGAAGTGCAGTCATTGCTTCATTACAGGAAACAGGGCAACAATGAAATAAATGAGCAGATCATTTGGATTTTTTTTTAGACCTGATTGAGGCTCAAATATTGGCGTTGACAAAAGGATATTCCCCTTGGCCTTCTTTTCAAAACAGTGTTGGGAATCCGTTACATCCACCTGAGGGAGCAGGTATCATTAACGTGGTATCCAGAAAACTAGCAACTCTGACAGTGCAATGCTCCCTCAGTGGTGAATTAAAATCTCAGTCTGTTTAGCAGCTCAAGTTACAAGAGAACACTAGGAACCTGTGAGCTTCTGACACAGAGATGAGAGTGCTTTCACGAACTCCTGGGAATGCATTAACTATATGAACCACACACACACACACACTAACACACACACACACACACACACACATATATATATGTATATATACCTCGCCTACAGTCTGGCAGCCTTGCCTACAGTCTGTGTTCTTTTCTGTCTTTTTTTTGTTATTTTAGTGTGTTTAAAAAGTTTGTGTTAATGTTCTCCGGTTTGTTTTATGTGCAGGGTGGGAGGGGGATCGGGGGAAACTTTTTTCAATCTCTTACCTTGCCGGAGATGCGATTGTTTTCCAGGTCGTATCACCGGTCGCTCTGCAGCCTAACATCGTGGAGCTGGGGGCCTTGCTCGGGAATGACTTTGGGGCGGGGCGTAGACTTACCATCTGAGCTGATTCCTAGCCTGGGATCGACACTCCAACCGCGGCCTGCGGACTTTAACATCAAGGAGCTCGCAGTCTCGGGAGAGACTGAGTCGGGAAGCTCTCAGTCGGGAAGCTCTAAAACAGCGCAATGTTCGACTAGCCCCGACCCGAGGTAGATTGTCCGACGCGGGGGGGGGGAGCTGAGACTACCCCCCCCCCCCCAATGCAGCAGCTTGATCGCCTCGACGAGGAGGCCCGCCCTCGGCTACGGGAGTAAGATCGTCCCGTCAACGGAAGGTTAAAGGCCCCCCGACTGCTGGAGAACAAAGAAGGGAAGAGATTGAACTTTTTTTTCGCCTTCCAACACAGTGAGGAATGTGGAGGAGTCACTGTGGTGGATGTTTATGTTAAAATGTGTATTGTTGCTTTTTATTAGTATGACTGTATGCCAAATCAAATTCTTCGTATGTTGCAAAACATACTTGGCTAATAAAGTAAGTATGATTAAGTATGAGTATGAGTAGGCACAGACACCCATTATATATTATATATATATATATATAAATAATAAGAGTGCAAAGACAAAAAACAAGTCTATGTAGTTCAGTGCTTACGCAGAGGTTGTTGCATTTAAAGGCATGATGGCCTAAGGGAAAAAGCTGTTCTAGAAGCTGGATATTACAGCTTGCAGGCTCCTGTACCTTCTTCCCGATAGCACGAGTGAAATGAGCGTGTGGCCAGGGTGGTGTGGGTCTCTGACGATGCCGGCTGCCTTTTTGAGGCAGCGACTCCTGTGGATTCCTTCGATGGTGGGGAGGTCGGTACCAGTGATGGACTGGGCAGAGCTCACCACTTTATGCAATCTACTTTGTTCCTGGACATTCAAAATGCCGAAACAGGCCATGATACAACCAGTCATCAAAAATTACTATAAACCCATGAGTGAAGATAAACTAGTCATATCTGCCTGCACATGATCCGTATACCTCCAATCCCAGCATATTTATTTGCTGATCTAAAGTACTCTAACATGCCATAATTGTATGTGCCTCGACCATCACCCCTGCCAGGCACCACTGTGTAAAACACTTACCCCGCACATCTCATTTAATGAATTGAACCTCTAATGTTTTGTTGACACAAGCAATGGGCTAAGGCCACCAGCAACCAAAAGAGGGGCTGCCACGCCATTCTAAATTGAAAGGATATGATTACAGTAAGTCAAGTCCAGTTGGCTTTATTGATAATACGCACAGTTAAGGTGGGGTACAGATGTAATGAAATTCTTGCTTGCAGCAACATCGCAGGCACGTAGACTAAGGCAATGCATCAAACAGAAATAAGTTAGTAAAGTTAGGAAAAATAAAAAAACCTTATCCTTAACATGAATGCAAAAGCAGTGGTGCAAAACACAAAGAGAAAACGTCCAAGTTCCGTTAGGCAGCATTGTTGCAGCTTAGTTTACTTTAGTTTAGTTTAGTTTGGAGATACAGTGCAGCAACAGGCCCTTTGGCCCACCGAGTCCGTGCCGACCAGCAATCCCCGTACACTAACTAGCACGATCCTTCACACCAGGGACAATTCATAGTTTTTGTTACAAAAGCCAATTACACTACAAACCTGTACATCTTTGAAATGTGTAGGAAACTAGAGCTCCCGGAGAAAACCAACGCGGTCAAGGAGAGAAGGTCCAAGCTCCTTGCAGACATCGCCTGTAGTCAGGATCGAACTTGGGTCTCTGGCGCTGGAAGCTAGAATCTCTACCGTTGCGCCACCATGCCATCCCGAGCTGATTGAACGTGTATGAAGGTAAATTAGTGACCCTGAAGAAATGCCCAGAGATGTTAAATACCCAGGTCAAGGCCCTGAGCTACAGGGAGAGGTTGAGCAGGCTAGGACTTTATTCCTTGGAGCAAAAGGGGGATGGGGGGTGATCTTGTAGAGGAGTACAAAATCATGAGAGAAATAGATCGGGTAAATGCATAGAGTCTTTTGCCCAGAGTAGGGGAATCAAGGATCAGAGGACACAGGTTTAAGGTGAGGGGGGGTGGGGGCATTTTTATTATATGTATGACTGCAAGGCAATGACATTTCGTTCAGACCGAAAGGTCTGAATGACAAAAAATAAATTCAATTCAAGTCTAGGAGCAGAATTAGGCCATTCAGCCCTTCAAGTCTACTCCACTAATCAAAGATGGCTGACATATGTTTCCCTCTCAACCCCATTCCCCTGTTTTCTCCCCATAACCCCTGGCACCCTTAAGGGCCTGTCCCACTCAGGCTATTTTTTAGGCGACTACAGGTGACTAGGCTGTCGCTACATGGTCGCCGGGGTGTCACCTGTATGGTCGTGAATCGTCTCCTCAGTCGCCCAAAGAGTCATAACGTCTTTCTGGTCGCCACTGGATTTTCAACATGTTGAAACATTTTCGGAGACAGTCGGCGACAGTGGCTTTGACGCCCATGAGCGTAGCTTGACTTCTCCTGACGTAGGTGCTGTCGTAGTTGTCGCCAGGTTAACGTGGGTTGTCGCTGGTGCTGACTTCATTTTTTTTTTTGTTAAAGTAATGATTCTATTTCAAATTTTATGTCGAAGGGGGGTCCTCCAGTCGCCGGTGTGTCTATGACAGTCGCCAACAGTCGCCTAAAAATAGCCTAAGTGGGACAGGCCCTTTACTAATCAAGAATCTGTCAATCTCCACCTTTAAAATATCCATTGACTTCCACAGCAGTCTGTGGCAATGCTATGGGACTAATGTGGGACCGGTGGGACCAGCAGATGGGGCATGTTGTTCGGCAGGATGGGCTGAAAGGCCTGTTTCTACACTGTATGACTCTATTAACCAGTGAATCCTGGCTGCAAATTCCAGAGAAAATTTTAATATTTATATTATGGTGTGCAACACCCTCTGAGATTGGTTGTCTTGGCTTCTGCTGAGGTGTGGGAACTGTGGTGCGAGTTCTGTGGGTGTTTGGATAAGACAGATTGCGCAGATGGCACGTTGGGCTGTAAAGGGCATAATTCCGGGAAGACAAGAACTCCCACAATGTACCAAGGAGACAGGGTAAGGATCCATGCAGTTTCTCACTCTCCAGCGGAAAAATAGCAAAAAGGAAACTGTTACGCAAAGGCTAAATGGAATCAGATTTTGCTTGATTTTAATGGCCTCTTGCAGAATGTTGCGCCACTGTTCTTGGTTCCACTTAGGTTGGAACTGAGTCTGAATGCATCACTCCCCATCATCAGCAAGAATGGTTATTTTGCAGCTCCAAGAAGCCAAGAGTGTACGAATATTACCATGTATTCCTTTGCTTCTTGCCAGCTGTAATGATGATTTGGAATCAAAAAGTAATGGATTGAATTTCTTATTTGTAAGTAATAAAATAGGTCCCGGGTGGAACACAAATGGCCGGAGTAACTCAACGGGTCAGGCAACATCTCCAGTCTGAAGAAGGGCCCCGATCCGAAACGTCACCTATCCATGTCCTCCAAAGATGCTGCATGACCCATTGAGTTACTCCGGCAAGTGGTGTTCTTTGCAAGATTCCAGCATCTGCAGTTCCTGGTGACTAAATAGGTTATATTTACAGTAATTAGGAACTCAAAATTCCTACGCACATCAAATATACTTCAAAAATGTGTGTGAATAATGTAATAAAAGGCAGAAAGTGTGAGTCTTTATGATCACCGTCCTTAACTTCCCCGATTATCGAGTGGTATTTAGAATTGACCAAGTAAATGTAAATATAGCGCAAAATCTTTACCTTTACTCTTTAAGAACTATTGAAGTTGCTTTTGAAAGGGCGACATTGGTGGTGCAGCGGTAGAGTTCCTGCCTTACCGCGCCAGAGACCTGGGTTCGATCCTGCTACGGGCGCTGTCTGTACGGAGTTTGTACGTTTCCATTCCTCTGCAACACCTGTGGGTATTTAGCAATTTCTATTCGGCTTTGCTGATCTGGAATGAGAACCGAACTTTAAACATTGGATCAGCAGTGATATTCCATGATAGACAAGCCTGAGGTATCACGTGGATAACACCTTACTTTCCAGTTCCAATAATCTTACCTCAAAGAGCTTTAACACGACACACATCATATCAGGAAACATGGTTTGGGAAATGATCTCATGTTTACTAACATGAGAACTGTTAGAATAAAGGCACTTTAGATTCAACAGAGACTGGAAGCCCTGTCCCACGGTACGAGTTCATTCCAAGAGCTCTCCCGAGTTTGCCCTGATTCGAACTCGGAGATTTACGGTAATGGCCACTCGTCGGTACTCGGGGCTCTCGTGGACATTTGATGTTGAAAAATCTTCAGGAGTCTTCCCGTGCTTACCTGCCGTTAGCGAGTCTTCCCGAGTACCTACCGTTAGCATTACGAGCCGCTAAGAGACGTCCCCGAGCTCCGACGTACCCGCTACGCTCATTATCTGTGCTTGCCACGAGTTTGATTTTTTTTTAACTCGGGAGAGCTCTTGGAATGAACTCGTACCGTGGGACAGGGCTATAAGAATTTAATTTTTCCATTAGGTACACTCTGACACTCTTGACTCTTAAATAGTAAGACTCTGGGACCCCTAGTGCAGAGGAATCAATCAGTGCATTAAATATAGAAGTTGGGATGTTGTGTTGCAGTTGTACAAGAAGTCGAAGAGCCCACATTCCTCCCACCTTAGTCCAATCTCTTCTTTTATGTGTTTTGATCCACTCACTCTTTCACGGGTATATCCTTCCTTAAAAGCCATAAAGTGCTGGAGTAACTCAGCTGATCAGGCTACTTCTCCAGAGAACATGAAAAGGTGACATTTAAGGTCGGGACACTTCTTCCTACTGAAGAAGGGTCCCAAACCAAAACATCACCTCCAGAGATGCTGCCTCACCCGTTAAAATACTCCTAAACTTTGTGTCTTTTTTGGTAAACCGACATCTGGATTCTTTGTATATCCTTCCTTTGGTAGAAACTCCAAACCAATACATTATATTCCAGCTGTGGTCTTATCAAGGCCACACATAACTGCAATAAGATTCAATTTCTCTTACAACAAAGGGAATCATTCCATTTGCCACAGTCATAGAGCCATACATTGATACAGCGTGGAAACAGGCCCTTCAAACCAACTCGCCCACACCGGCCAACATGTCTCAGCAACATTAGTCACACCTGCCTCCAAAAGCCCCTCCCTCCACTAGTCCAAATCCCTCCAAAAACAGCACTATCCAATTACCTGTCTAACTGTTTGTTGGGATAGTCCCAGCCTCAACAACGTCCTCCGGCAGCTCATTTCATATACCCACCACCCTTTGTGTGAAAAAGTTACCCCTCAAGTTCCTTTTAAATCTTTTCCCCTTCACCTTCAACCAATGTCCTCTGGTCCTCGATTCACCTACTCTGCGCAAGAGATTCTTCCCGATCTATTCCTCTCATGATTTTATACACCTCTATACGCCGTTCTAGTCGTTCGCATATTATTTTGAGAAAGAGCAGAGGAATTATTCCTCAACCAATATTTCTTCAACATTACCAACTCTGTTCCATTTCTGTGTGTCAGAGACTGTTCTGTGTAAACTGCCTGCCACATTTCCTTCAGCGGTGTTTACTCTTCAAAAGTACTTCAATAGCTTCGTTGGGATATTCTAAAAGGGATATGAAAGATATTAGAGAAGCACATTTTTCATTGTTATCATTACAATAAACATACTACATTAAATCTGATTGGACTCTTAACTGCAGAGCAAAGCTGGGTGGGAACCCAAGGGGTCACATTGGTTTGACATTAGTGCAATATGATATTAAACATATTTTACTAGATCTATTAAACATTTTAAACTTACCTAAACAAATGTAAATGTTTATAACTTGGCACTCTTCCCTCGCTGCCCGCTGAAAAGTTATGCTCCAGATTTTGCCGTGGTAATGATAGCCAACCCATGTTTCAGCGGCGACGACTTTGGAATTTTCTCGTCCGTACGGTTTGAGACTGAGATCGCAAAGTTCCTGTCAGTGATCCAGCGTGCCTTCACAGGCTGTACTGTTTGTGGACTTCTCAGCCCAATCAAGCTGAAATCATTTGAACTAACATGAATTGAGGCTTTTTATGAACTAGTCCCATTGTAAACCACACTGATAATCTTCTGCTTTCTTACAGAATGCCCAAGTGAGTTTTTAATGATGTACAAAGCTATAATTATGCTTAGCAACGCTTTGGCCCTTGGAAACTAATTTTACATTTGGTTATTTTAATTTCTGTTCATGAATATAATGTATGTAATACGATATTATATGTTTAAAATGTGTTTAATATCTTTATATATTTAAAATACAAATATATAATATATTATTATGTTAAAATGTGTTTGATATGTTTAATATATTTAATATATTTAAATTATATATAATATATCATTTTACTAATTTATGTTTACAATATGTTTAATATTATATATAATGTGTATGCATATATATATAATTTAAATAGTTTAATATATATATATATAATTTAAAAACACAATCATTTCCCATAGAGTTTCTATACATTTCAGTTTTTTTTTAATTATAATGTGAACTTTTCAGTTTTTATTTATATGATATTTAAAAAGTTAATTAAAATATGCTCCCTGTTCTGTGAAAATTATTTAACATGGTTGGCTACTAAACTAGTGTGATGTCATCACTGCCACTGGGCACTGAGGGAGTTTGAAATGTCACCTGATTGCTGGAATATTGGATATTCTTGCTAGTTGCTTGATTGAGTGAATGTGAAGTGTGGAAAGATACAGCTTGGGAACAGGCCCTTCGGCCCACCAAGTCCACGCCGGCCATCGATCACCAGTTCACACTAGTACTGTGTTATCCCACTTTCCCATCCACTCCCTCCCTACACACTAGGGGCAATTTACAGGGGTCAATTAACCAACAACCCTGCATGTCTTTGGGATGTGGGAGGAAACTGGAGAACGTATGCATTCACAGGGAGAATGTGCAAACCACACGCAGACAGCACCCGCAGTCAGGATCGAACCCAGATCTCTGGTGCTGTGAGGCAGTAGCTCTGCCCGTTGCAAATTTCAAGGGAATTTTATTTTAATTCACTAAAAGGTTGCTTCACTGCCATAAATCATGACCTATATTTTAAAACATTTTCTGAACCTATTTGTATTTAAGCCTGCACATAGATTTCTTCTAGACAACTATTATTTCGCACCAATTCATTTTTGTAAAGTGTGTTGCATCTGAATGGTTAACCACACACAGAACATAGAACATACATCAGTACAGCACAGGAACGGGCCCTTCAGCCCATAATATCTGTGCCGAACATGATGCCAAATTAAACTAATCTCATCGGCCTGTGGATGATCCATACATTCCCTACATATCCATGAGCCTATCTAAAAGCCTCTTACTGTAAATCCCACTATTGTATCTGTCTCCATCACTACCCCTGGCAACATGTTCCAGGCATGCATCGCACTTTGTGTAAAAAAAACTTGCCCTGCATTACCCTTACTCCATATTTGTTGTCTGAAAAGACAGTCAGCATCACCAAGGACCCACACCACCCTGGCCACACTTTCACTTCACTCCTGCAATCAGGAAGAAGACCTATGAGCCTGAAAAATGTAACATCCAGGTTTAGGAGCAGCTTCACACCAACCATCAGGCTATTGAACACCACAAACTTCCAACTAAACTCCAAACTACAAACTCCCTTCATTGCGGGCTTTGTTTTTGTCTTTGCACTATATTATTTATTTGCTTTTATATATTGAACTTTTGTTTTGTTTATTATAGAGTGTAGGGAGTACTATGTTGAGACCACATCTGGAGTATTGTGTACAGTTTTGGTCTCCTAATTTGAGGAAGGACATCCTTGTCATTGAGGCAGTGCAGCGTAGGTTTGCGAGATTGATCCCTGGGATGGCGGGACTGTCATATGAGGAAAGATTGAAAAGACTAGGCTTGTATTCACTGGAGTTTAGAAGGATGAGGGAATATCTTATAGAAACATATAAAATTATAAAAGGACTGGACAAGCTAGAAAAATGTTCCCAATGTGGGGTGAGTCCAGAACCAGGGCACACAGTCTTAGAATAAAGGGGAGGCCATTTAAGACTGAGGTGAGAAAAAACATTTTCACCCAGAGAGTTGCGAATTTATGGAATTTCCTGCCACAGAGGCCAGTGGAGGTCAAGTCACTGGATGGATTTAAGAGTGAGTTAGATAGCGCTCTAGGGGCTAGTGGAGTCAAGGGATATGGGGAGAAGGCATGCTATTCCCGGAGGTTGCAGGTGGTTGCCAGAGGTTGCAGGTAGTGGAAGCAGGTAGGGAGACTGACAAAAACCTCTGGGAACCTCCGGGAACCGCACGGAAACCTTGGGTGTGGCGCAAAGTCTACAGAGGTTTCCGTTCAGGTTTCCTAAGTGGGACAGGGGCATAAGATTCACCACCCTCTGACAAAATAAATTCCTCCCCAACTCCTTCCTAAAGGTATGCCCTTTTATTATGAGACTATGATCTCTGGCCCTAGACTCTCCCACTAGTGGAAACATCCTCTCCACATCAACTCTATCCAGACCTTTCACTATTTGGTAAATTTCAATGAGATCCCCCCTCACTCTCCTTGGTGCAGTTGAATATATTTGAAGTACTAGTGAAAAATACCCATTAGGTCCAATAAATATCTTAAACATTTATAAAAAATGGTTTGATCCTAGAGGTTAAAATAAAACCATGTAATTACTGCACCAAGCCAGAAGGATTAAAACAAACTGCAAATGGGGCAAACAGCAATGACGTTTGAACACCACCTTTATTATGATAAATCATCCAAAAGCACTTTGTAACATCATTATCTCAATGTGATCTCACGCCATCTAAGGAGAAACAAGAAAAGAGATAACCTGCAGGTTGGTAAAATAGTTGATATTTTAAAGTGTAACAAACAACCACCTGTTGAATAACTCAGCAGGTCGAGCAGCATCTGTGTGTGAGGAGAAAGGAATGGTGAATGTTTCGGGTCAAAAACCTGTGTCAGTGAAAGAGGAGGTCGACTTTGTTAAAGTCGGAATACCATGATGAGACTTTGCGGCGCCATAGTAATATGGAGATGCAAGATAAAGCACATGCTGGCATCTGCAGTCTCGTGTGTGTTGTAAATGAGTTGATAGTCATAAGGTCATAAGGAATAGGAGTAGAATTAGGCCATTCAGCCCATCAAGTCCACTCCGCCACTCAATCATGGCTGATCCATCTCTCCCTCCTAACCCCATTCTCCTGCCTTCTCCCCATAACCTCTGACACCTGTACTAATCAAGTGATAGGAGCAGAATTAGGCCATTCGGCCCATCAAGACTACGCTGCCATTCAAACTTGGCCGACCTATCTTTCCCTCTCAACCCCCATTCTCCTGCTTTCTCCCCATAACCCATGACAACTATCTATCTCTGCCTTAAGAATATCCACTGGATTTGGCCTCCACAGCCTTCTGTGGCAAAGAATTCCACAGATTCGCCACCCTAGTTTACACTACTAGTGATAGCATCAGAGAGATTTGGAAATTTAAGAAGGGTACTTGTGACCTTAAACCCAGCACAACTAATATAATACCCTAATGATTAGTTTTAGTTTTAGAGATACAGCGCGGACACAGGCCCTTCAGCCCATCAAGTCCACGCCGACCAGCTAACCCCGTACACTTGCACAATCCTACCACACTACAGACAATTGACATTTTTACCAAAGCCAATTAACCTACAAACCTGTACATCTTTGGAGTGTGGGAGGAAACTGGAGCACCCAAAGAAAATTCATGCGATTACAGGGAGAGCATACAAACTACGTAAGGACAGTACCCGTAGTCAGGTTCGAACCCAGGACTTTGGCACTGTAAGGCAGCATCTCTACCGCTGCGCCACCCGTGCCACCCAAATTAAGATCAGGAGAGGATCAAGAGGTCAGAATTGGGAAGCGCAGAGATTTCAGTGAGTGTGGGACTCTGAGAAAGTCCCTAGATATACAAGGCTTGTAACTATGTGTGGGAAGAAAACATAGTCAGAGAATAATGTTAGTCTTCTTCTTCTTGCATATGAAACATAGAAACATAGAAAATAGGTGCAGGAGGAGGCCATTCGGCCCTTCGAGCCAGCACCGCCATTCATTGTGATCATGGCTGATCGTCCCCAATCAATAAGCCATGCCTGCCTTCTCCCCATATCCCTTGACTCCACTAGCCCCTAGAGCTCTATCTAACTCCCTCTTAAATCCATCCAGTGACTTGACCTCCACTGCCCTCTGTGGCACGGAATTCCACAAATTCACAACTCTCTGGGTGAAAAAGTTTTTTCTCACCTCAGTCTTAAATGGCCTCCCCTTTATTCTAAGACTGTGGCCGCTGGTTCTGGACTCGCCCAACATTGGGAAAATTTTTCCTGCATCTAGCTTGTCCAGTCCTTTTATAATTTTATGTGTTTTGATAAGATACCCCCTCATCCTTCTAAACTCCAGTGAATACAAGCCTAGTCTTTTCAATCTTTCCTCATATGACAGTCCCGCCATCCCAGGGATCAATCTCGTGAACCTACGCTACACTGCCTCAATCACAAGGATGTCCTTCCTCAAATTTGGAGACCAAAACTGTACACAATACTCCAGCTGTGGTCTTACCAGAGCCCTATACAAGTAGGACAACTTATTCTATTTGATCTTATTTGATTGTGCACGGCATGTTGATTGCATTTGTCGAAACAGGGTGGACCATGTGAAGGTTGCAATCTCCCACCCCAATAATGTTAGTCAACAAGCTCAGGCACAAGGGGTGATCAGAATGTGTGAGTAATGGCAACCAGTTGTCTCAGTCTATGTGCCTGTGGTGCTGCAGCAAGCTCGATTGTTATTGTACCAGTACCTTGTCCAACTAATGCATATGATTAGAAACCCGACTTGATTTGGGAAGTGAAAGGAGACACAAAGTGCTGGATTAACTCAGCAGGTCAAGCAGCATCTCTGGAGAACATGGATAGGTAACTTTTTGGGTTAGGGCCCGTCTTAGACTGACTGTAGGGGAGGGTGGGAGGGAGGAAAGTTGGAAAGCTGGAAGAGAAGAGGGGCAGCTCAAAGCCTGGTGGGTACTAGGCTGATACAGGTGAGGAGAGCTTTTTGACGGGCAGATGGTTGGACGAAGGCCAGAGGTGAAAAGGCAGAAAGTGTGAGACGAAAGGGTTGAAGAGTTGCAAACTTTGAAGCCAGACAAAGGAATGTAGATGGAAGGGGAGCAGGAGGGGATAAATAGGTGTGAGTGCAGGTGGGGCACAGGGGAGACTTGGGTGGGGTAACTGGTGGGAGGCCACAAGGATTACAGTGGAGTAGTCTCATGTAGGTGAGCTAATGCCATAGTGCCCACTGAAGCAGCGTCACTTAATAATAACCCACATGGCACATAGAACACTGAACGCAGTACAGCACAGGAACAGGCCCTTCGGCTCACAGGGCCAGGGCTGAACTTGATATCAAGACCACAGTGAGGTCGTCACTCAGGATTTTGGAGCAACCGGACATCAGCCATGATTGAATAGCGGAGTAGACTTGATGGGCCAAATGGCCTAATTCTGCCCCTGTCGCTTATGACCTTATGAGGTGGGAAGCAAAATGTCCTCAGCTAAAGTTCCTTGTGGCAAGCAAGTCTCAACCAGATTTTGAGCAGTTAATTCCCATCCAGCATTTTGCTGGTGCGTATGGATATGTCCCCCCCTCAGTGCGTGTTAACTAACGTGGGCTTACACTTTTTTTTTTGTGCCATTTTGTATAATTTCACTCCTAACAAAACAGGCCGAATAGGCCCATGCACGACTGGGAAATAATGTAAAAGCGGATTATGCAAAACAAGTCCGCTCTTCGCTGACCCACTTTCACTGCCTGCTCCCCTTTCAACTCGCAACGCTGCAGCCACGGTGCGTGTGAATCGCTGGCTAGCGAAGATCAATAAGCGTGAAAACCTCATTTGCAGCCGAATGCATTAGTCGAGGCGAAAACACTCGGGGAAATAAAACGGCGACAGAAAATTGGAGGGTTTTTTTTGGTTGTATCCTCAATAGAATGCATTAATCAGGCAAGCGCGGCGGTTGTGTGTGGCATGTGGGAATGGGGACGATCAGTTTCCCGTGTCTGTGCAATCTTATACTGACCCTTTTATGGCTAACACTAATTTAAATTACCGGCTGTTATTGTCTCTCTTTAAATTGTCGAATAGGCAAATAGCCTCGAAAGGTAAAAAACACGAATTCTAAGTATTGGAAGCAACTTAACGTATCAACGTCGGGCATTAAGTTACCATAAGCAAAACACAAAGTGCCGGTGGAACTCAGCGGGTCAGGCAACATCTTTGGAGGGGAATAGACGGGCGATGGGTTAGAACCCATCTTCAGGCCATTCCATTCCCTCTACAGATGCTGCCTGGCCCTTCTTGAGTTCCTCCGGCACTTGGTGTTTTGCTCAAATGATTTCATCATCTGCAGTTCCTTTTTTCTCCATTACGTTACCGCGTCCTGTTGTAAACAGACATTTGTTTGATGGTATCCAATGTATGTGGTAACAGGAAGGGTGGCGGGGAGAAGACTGGCGATTGGGAAATTCCTCGGTTGAATGCGGATGAGGAAAGAGTGACTGGTCTATTCTTAGGTTATCGTTTGTTGTTAATCCCAGAAAAGTAAAGATGCTAGGTTCTGAGAGCCTGAATTTAAAATACAAAATGATGCACACGACTGTGGGAAGAAACAAGAATTTACATGGGTTTAAGGTGAAGGGGAAAAGATTTAATAGGAATCCGAGTGGTTGCTTTTCCAAACAAATGGTGGTGGGGAAGAAGCCAGAGGAGGTAGTTAAGGCTGGGACTATCCAGACGTTTCAGAAACTGTAGGACAGGTACATGGATAGGACAGTAGATATTTTAAGGCAGAGATAAATACTGTAGATTCTTGATTAGTACAGGTGTCAAATGTTATAGGGAGAAGGTAGGATAATGGGCTTGAATAGCAGAGTAAACTTGATGTGCCAAAAAGCCTAATTCTACTCCTATTATTTATGACAGGTTTGGAAGGATATGGACCAAATGCAGGCAGGTGGGACTAGTGTAGCTGGGACATATTGGCCGGTGTGGGCAAGTTGGGCCGAAGTGCCTGTTTCCACGCTGTATCACTCTAACTCAAACTTTTCATATCAGAGTATTAGTGTGATGAAAGGTTATCAAACATGTATCTTCTTCTTCCTCTCTTCAGGTTAAAGGACAGCACAGTGGTGCAGCCAGTAGAGCCACTGCCTCACAGCACCAGAGACCCGGGTGCTGTCTGTGTGGAGTTTGCATGCTCGCCCTGTGACTGCGTGGATTTACTCCGGGTGCTCTGATTTCATCCCAAAGATGTGCAGGTTTGTGGATCAATGGGCCTCTGTAATTTATCTGCTAGTGTTTAGGGAGTGGATGCAAAAGTGGGATAACATAGAACTAATGTGAATGGGTGATCGATGGCAGGTGTGGATTCAGAGGGTTGAAGGGCCTGTTTCCATTCTGTATCTCTAAACCAAATTGGCTTGGTGAATATTTCCAGCATTTTAGGACTGTTTTTAGAGCATTAAACCCCTCAACCCGGTATTGATTATTTTAGATTCCTCTGCATATTATTTTTTATTTAAACTGATTTTGTTTTGTATAGTATTTCGAATTATAAAGCATGGCGAGCAGAAACATGATACAGAAATAGATTGAAAGTTGCAGTATGGAAACGGGATTTCATCCCACCGAGTCCATGCTGACCATTGCTCACTCCTTCACACTAGTGATCTGCTATCTCATCCACTCCCTACACAACTAACCTACAATCCCACATGTATTTGGGGTGTGGGAGGAAACCAGAGGACCTAAAGGAAACCCACGTGGTCACAGTTAGAAAATGCAAACTCCACACATACAGCACCCGAGGTCTGGATCGAACCCGGGTCTCTTGTGCTGTGAGGCAGCAGATCTACCAGCTGTTCCTTCTTTTCTAAAAGTTTTTTTCTAATTGTATACAATCGATGCACAGAGTCTCTTGCTCAGAGTAGGTGAATCGAGGACCAGAGGACATAGGATTAAGCTGCCAGAGGAGGTAGTTGAGGCTGGGACTATCCCGGCATTTGTGAAACAGTTAAACAGGTACATGGACAGGACAGGTTTGGAGGGACTTGGACCAAACACGGGCAGGTTTGCCCAATTGGGGGTTGTGCAAAAGAATTTCACTCTGCTGTGCATACATGACAATAAGAACTATTGAACCTGGTGGGACTAGTGTAGCTGGGACATGTTGGCCATGTGTGCAAGTTGGGCCAAAGGGCCTGTTCCCATGCCGTAGCACTCTATGACTCTAATCTGTTCCTTGGAAACTACTGGCGAAGGAACTGATTAATTGGCAATTGCAAAGGTCACAAGCACGGCGGGTGTCCCACTCACTCTGGGCTTGACCAGTGGAAATAAATTCTCACACAGATCCAGTGGATGTAGATTTGTTTTTATTGTAGCCAAACTGTACACAAGTGCCAAGTACTACAGCTGTTAGCTAATATGAAGATGAATCTGAACCAGTTTTTTAATTGCCCTGTATGCAATGCAGGATAAGTGCATGGCCTGGCTTTAATATGACAGTTTGCTCTGTGGAGCTTGCTATATGGAACATGTATTTCTGATAAACTTGCATCGGGTTATTGGGAAGTGAAATCCATTTCGACATAAGGCCAACAGACACACACGTTCATTCTAGCCATACTACCACTAAACTCATCAACAGCCTTTCTGCCCAGACATTTACATAACACTAAATACTTGTCCTCTTTGGTTCCATTATTTAATACATTGATATGTATAATACATTTTGATATCCCCCTCCCCCCCCAGAATTCTTCTTTCTATAAAAATAACATTTTCTTTTTTTGTTGTTTAAAAAATGGCAGTTTGTTTTTTAACTAGTCAACGCAGCTTCTCAGTGCAAATAGAAAAACGCGAGAAAAACAACTCTATAAACAATCATTCGCCAAATACATGAAGCGAAAGATTTAGCTTCAAGTAACTGGACAGATTTTAAATCCGACGAATTCACCTGTTTACTGCTTTATGGTTTGCATTGCATAGCTCCCACCGACACTTATTTAATAAGAAGCGAATGGAATTGGAGAATTCGTGATAAGTGCACTGTTGTACCACTTTTAGTTTCAAGGCATTCAGATATGCAAGTGCTAAATGTGCTTTCAGTACATTGTCAGTGCTACGCGACTCCAACCTCTGATCGAGTGTGACCATCATATTCATGACTGCAGTGGTCTTGAACCATGGTATCACTGGAGGGCTGTTTTAACACAAGTGCTTCATCCACAGGTTTTGTTCATTCGGCCCATTCTGAATTCAAATACTATCTGGAATATTAGACAGAAAGAGAGGGACAGAGAGAAAGGGACAGAGAGAAAGGGACAGAGAGAGACAGAGAGAGACAGAAGAGAGACAGAAGAGAGACAGAAGAGAGACGGAGAGAGAGGCCGAGAGAGAGACAGAGGAGAGAAAAAGAGGAGAGAGACAGAGGGAGAGAGACAGAGAGAGAAAGGGGAGAGAGACAGAGGGAGAGAGACAGAGGGAGAAAGGGGGAGAGAGACAGAGGGAGAGAGACAGAGGGAGAGAGACAGAGGGAGAAAGGGGGAGAGAGACAGAGGGAGAGAGACAGAGGGAGAGAGACAGAGGGAGAGAGACAGAGGGAGAGAGACAGAGGGAGAGAGACAGAGGGAGAGAGACAGAGGGAGAGAGACAGAGGGAGAGAGACAGAGGGAGAGAGACAGAGGGAGAGAGACAGGGGGAGAGAGACAGAGGGAGAGAGACAGAGGGAGAGAAAAAGAGGAGAGAGACAGAGGGAGACAGAGGGAGAGAGACAGAGGGAGAGAGACAGAGGGAGAGAGACAGAGGGAGACAGAGGGAGAGAGGGAGAGGGGGTCAGAGAGAGAGAAAAAGAGGGAGAAAGAGAGACAGAAACAGAGATACAGAGAGAGAGAGACATAGAGATCAAAGATAGTGACAGAGAGAGAGAGGCAGAGAGAGACAGACAGACAGAGAGTAAGACAGACAGACAGAGAGACAGACAGAGAGAGAGACAGACAGACAGAGAGACAGACAGACAGAGAGACAGACAGACAGACAGAGAGACAGACAGAGACATACAGGGAGACAGAGATACAGAGTGAGGGAGACAGAGCGAGGGAGACACAGAGGGAGACACAGAGGGAGACACAGAGGGAGACACAGAGGGAGACACAGGGGGAGACACAGGGGGAGACACAGGGGGAGACACAGGGGGAGAGAGAGAGAGAGAAAGGGGGACACACACACGGGGAGACAGAGAGAGAGACACAGGTTAAACCTAGGTGAGCAGAGGATGGGAGAAGGCGGAATGGTCAGAGATGTGTGTTCTAATACACTATTGTATTAAAGTTGGTCGAATCGATGTTTTTGAGTTGGTGGAAACTTGTGAAATCTTCGCCAAAAAGGTTTCTATTCAGACTAGGCCGTCCCTGTGCGAGGCGTAGTCAGAGTAGAGCACTTTGGAGAACAGAGCTCCCAGTGTTCCCAGATGCCTGCAGTGTAGCATCACATGGAGCAGACGTTACTGAGAGTGGAGGGAGGAGGTGGGGTGCTGGCGTGTTCGTTGCAAAACAAAGATCTGCGTGGACCTGCAGGCTTCTCTCCAGAGTGCTGTCTGGATCCCCATTCTCCCTCCGAGTCATATTGAGATGCAATCCTTCTGAAGAATAGTCCCCGTGGTCCGATCATGCACACACAGGCCTTGTCGTAGTGTAAGACAGGATGGGGTTTGTTTGTTTTTTGTCTTGTTTTTTGCGGTATAAATAATTAAGCTTTTGTGTTTTGTTTTACAGCGAAGCAGAATGCTGTAAAGGAAGATCCGCTTTAACCACTTAAGTGTGGAGTCTCTCCGTTAGCGTTTGTTCTTTTATCCAGGTCGACACACATAGGAGTGACTTTCACTCTGCGGGTTACTGTGGCGACTGACCCGTGCACACCATGTACAGCATTTCACCTGTATCTTGGATTCTGTCCCTTGCTCCAACAGGTTGTGCCTTGGTTATAAGTCAAACGGGGACCTGTGAAATCGACATCTTGCCCCCCCCATTCCCCCCACCCCCAATGGCAACACTTTGGGTGGTTTGATTAAGTCAGCGAGCTGGTAAAGTTAAACTTGGTCTCAGCGGCGCAGCAACATATCTCACTTTAGTGAGGATGGGGGGGGAAGGGGAGGGGGGTGCAGTAAAGAAAATAGAGAGTTGCAAAGTCTCCTTGCAAAATTTGCGCCCTGGTCCCTCATGCACAGCCACACTCTTCCACGATCATGTTGGGAACATCCCTCTTGACGATGTTGTACTCGTCGTCGAAGTAGAGCATGGACATGGTGCTGAGTTTGGTGGGGATGCAGCAAGAGTTCATGGAGCCCGGGCTCATGCCTCGCATCCTGTACTGGTTCACGACGGCCGTGTGGAAGGACGAGGCGGAGCCGGGCGCCCCGGCCATGTAAGCGGGGCAGCTCCCCTCGCAGTAGTTGCCGTAGTAACCCGTGGGCGCGATAATCCAGTCGTTCCAGCCGATGAGTCGGAAATCAATGTAAAACTGCTGTCTGCAGCACAGGTCGGTCCTGCCGTCGCACTCCAAGCCCCGCTTGCGGATCCGGTGCTTGGAGTCGAGTGTCCGCGCCTGCACCACCAGGAAAGGTCGGTGCGACTCGTCGGCGCTGTCCACCAAGGTGGGAATCACAGCCAGACTCTCGCAGCCCTCGCAGTGAACTTCCAGGTCGTGCCTCCTCTCGCCCCTCTGCAAGTGAGCCTGGATGGGCTCGGTCAAGGGGAACGTGTGCCAGCTGCTTCTCTTCAGGTCCACCCTCTTCTCCACCGACGCCCATTTGCCCGAGCTCCCGGCTTCTTGGAAGTAGACCTTCACCTTCACTTTGCGCCTGGTGCCCTTCGCAGCCTTGGACGGGAGCATTTTCAAGTAGAGCCACAAGTTGGCCTGCTGGACAAAGAGATTTTGGTTCCCCTCGTTTGAGATCAGAAAGTACAGGCGTGATTTAGACGACGCCAGCTCATCTGCATCGAGAGAATGGAAAATGTTAATCCTTGTATGACCAGCAGTAAATTCGCGTCCGAGTCAGTAATGCTCTCAAGACAATTCCCCTGCCAGTTGCAAGGAACGCGTGTTAAGACGCGACTGCTTTCACAGAACTGTTCACCATTTAAATGAAGTGCCCTCTCTTAACTTTGGGCTTGGATTGGCACAGCTGCAGCTTAAAAACCTAACACTAATTTCTGCAGAGTGTCTGTTGCCCCAGAACCCAAACATAAAAGTTTACAAAACATCGCACCTTTTGTTTTAATCTAGTGGGGGAAATAACGTGTTTGTTTGTCTTCTGGGTCAGTCACAACTCGTAAACAGAGATGGTTTACTAGTCGGTCTCCCGTGGTGCAGGCCATTGTCTTAAAGTGATCAGTTGACATTGACCAAAGCCATTTCACTGACACTAATGGAGGGGGGATTTTATTCAATGCTTAGCGGTGCGACGGGTCGGGTTAAAAGTGGATCATTTGTCAAATTACGAAGTACGCGTATAGCATATTCAAACATTTTGAATGGAGTTCCAGCGGTTTTTCACTGGATCATTTGGAGGCCGTTTCAACCATTTTTAAGGTAAACTCACATGATCCCAGTCCAAGTAAGAATGTCATTGTTCTATCTGGGACATATCACACAATAAAACACAATAAAACTCTTGACTTGACTTAACGTTGGAATTATTAAATGACTGTTCTAAACATGAAAATGTGAACTATCCCCGACTACATCGTCCTATAAATGCATACTGGTAAAACTGTTTGAAGCAGCCCCAGTGAGTAAATAACACTATTATAGAAGGTACACAGAAATGCTGGAGAAACTCAGCGGGTGCAGCAGCATCTGTTTCCTTCGCTCCATAGATGCTGCTGCACCCGCTGAGTTTCTCCAGCATTTTTGTGTTTTTTTTCCTTCGCTCCATAGATGCTGCTGCACCCGCTGAGTTTCTCCAGCATTTTTGTGTACCTTCGATCTTCCAGCATCTGCAGTTCCTTCTTGAACACTATTATAGATACGTTTTAATAAGGAATAAACGCGTCTTGCTTAAACCGAAATTTTGCCATTGCGTCAAACGATAAATATAATGCAAAACTTCTATAAAGTGGCCCTGCTTATTTTACACCTCAAATGTTACTAAATTAGAACGTGCACACGGGACTTCGTTAACACTGCAATTATCTATTCGATTCTACACTACCGAGAACACTTGGCTGATGTTTTTCACAGATACATGAAGTTTTTTTCATTTGTCCCTGCGATGTATGGATAAAGTCGCACCACACTCTTGAGCTTCCAATTTGTTTTAGTCGCTTATAGCCAACCAAGCAGATGTAGCGACACTCCACTAATATGCTGAATTACTTCATCCCACAATGCTTATTCAACTCATTGTAAACGTTACAAGGTCGTAAACGCAATGTTTGCGCCGCCATTGTGAAGTTGTCTGCAAACTGGAATGCAGTATCTTTTCAAACACCCCGCTTGGTCGGATGGTGAGGTTAGTTATGTGTTTTAACTTGTAAAAGTTCGTGTAGAGCGTCTCTGTGCAGGTTACATATCATGAAACACGTTTCCCCCAACTCTGAAGAAAGGTCTCGACTCGAAATGTCATCTATTCCCTTTCTCCAGAGATGCTGCCTGACCCGCTAAGTTACTCCAGAACTCTGTGTCTATCTTCCTCCAGCAGGATACCAGTCTGAAGAAGGGTCTCGACCCGAAACGTCGCCCATTCATTCCGTCTATCCAAAGATGCTGCCTGTTCCGCTGAGTTACTCCAGCATTTGGTGTCTATCTTCGGTGTAAACCAGCTTCTGCAGTTCCTTCCTACACAATATATCACTCACGGCCCACTGTTTCTATCCCACACGACCCACTGGCCTTAAAAGTAGCATTGCCCCCAGTATAACATATGTTGAAAAAATATTCGTGGCGCTTGTCTCCAAACGCAGTTCCCCTTGAAGTTGTGCACTCAATGTTCAGAGTTGTTTCAGCACCTGCATGATATCGTGATATTTGCTCATTTGGAGAAGAAATCCATCCTTAATTTCACGGTCGACTTAAATGCTCTCGGATCTAGCTGGTGTTGTAACATGGGCAATCTGCCGGCTTGCAAATAACAATCGTAGAATCATAGAGGCTTTCTGGCCCTCCACGTCGACTTTAAATTCGGGGTAGATTTTACCTGCAACCGCACGGTTGAACGTTGCTTAGTCCAAATTTTACGCCACTCCCCCCACCCTTGCTCCTGAATTCTGCTGTAAACACGTAGCTACGTCTAGTGCAGAAAGTAACCGGGTTATGCCAAGAGAATGTTTAACCGGGACATACTTGCACTTTGTTTTTGCTCATCCGCTCTGTGCACGATCTCATTCGACATTCCAATAAACAGCTGTGTGTGTGTGTGCGTGATGAATTTTGTCAACTTTTTCTTTTCTGCTGGAAACGATTTTAAATGCTTGCCGAACATGACATCAGCCCACTTTTCATGTAATGACCATAAATTAAAGCTTCACACACGCTCACCAATTAATTTGTCATTTACTAGCAAATGCTAAGCCACATTTAATTGTCCCCCAACGTACGTTTTGACTGTAACCCTTTCAATACTATCCTTAAATGTCACCCCCTCCCCCCCTCCCTTTCCTCCTCCCTCCCCAGTCGATATATTTTATGTTGGGCAACAATATAACTACCATTAAAACAAATGTTCGTCCAGTAAATAGAACCCAATTAATCATTGACTAAATTGACAATAACATCTACATATGCTACTGGATCTATTCCTGTCCTTTGCATACATTCGGTAGCTCTAGTGGTGGTAACGAAAGGTTACAGTTTCAGGTCTGATGTTAGTTTGAATTTGCCTAGACTGCAGCCACGGAACAGTAGAGAGGGGGGGAGACCTAATCTGAGTGCGAAATTTACTAACCTGCCATTTCCAAAGAGTTCCCATGCTGCTGTTAAATTAGATGTTTCTAAATTAAGAACAAGTCATCCCTATTAAATCCTATGGGCGGAGGACGGTTTATGTGAAGTACTGTAATAGAAAGTAAGGGGGGGGGGGGGGGGAATTCAATTGTAATCTAGTCAAATTATCTGAAGCTCAATGTCAGGATTTTTTTTTTGGCACTCAATTGAACTTTGCTTACCTGTTTCGGCAAAGCTGATGATCTCTGAAGTTTGTTCCTGCAGTTCTCTCCTGGAGACTGACGTTGCATGGCCGTCCAAGTTCGGGATTTCCATCCTGCCGTCCTCTTTGATTTTCCCAGCGTGTAACTTCCTCAGCGCCGTGACCATCGCAGCCTTGGGGACGGGGTGAGTGATGTTGGGTCTCTCCTTCATCTGCAGCCGGTTTAAGATGTGTCGCTTGACGGCTTCCAAGAAGACCGTGTCCGCCTTCTGTGGCTCGTCCCGCTGCCCGATGCCGCACGTTGTGCAGAAGCTGGGAGTGAAGGGGGGCGAGGTGCCGGCGGCACCAGGGGCCGGGGTGGAACCACCAGACACCAGGGTCACCAGCAGACAGGCGCCGCTCAAACAAAAAAGCCTCATCTTCCCCAACCGGCAACAACCCCGCTGGCCGGAGGTTGGACAAGAGCGCGGATCCACTTCCAGAATCACTATCAAATATGGCTTAAAAGTGATCTAGTGTTAGTGCAGAGATTGCCAGGGATCGCTGGATGAGCCGCAATAAGCATTCTCTAATCAGAAACTGGTCTGCTCTCTAATTGTGAGTTGTTTCCAGGTCGCATCCGTTCCCTTGCGATAGATTACTTTTGTTTAAGGAAACTAAAGAGCCGCTGGGATACAGAGAGAGAGAGAGAGAGAGAGAAAATAGCATCCACCCTCTCAACACACTACTCTTTATTGCACTTCTGTACGACGTTGCTCGGAGATTAGTCTGCGCGGTTTCAAAGCCCCCAAAAAAGTGATTGATCTGAAAGTACCAAGTTTGCAATATTGGCCCCCAAAAATAAATAATATATGTATGGAGAGAAAAAGAGAAATCCAGGCGAGAGAGAGAGAGAGAGAGAGGAACAAATTCAACCGGGCTCCGTCAGGACAGCTCTTGTCTTGACCTTAAAGCAACAATCCAGCAATGATGATGTGCGCCAGGCTATTCAGTCCTGCTAGTCCACAGGTTTTGCCGAATGTGCTCGGGGCTCTGGCAGTGGCGCTGATTTGATTCCCTGAACGCGCAATTTAACAGCATTAGCGATCCGCTCCCCGAGACGGTTCTGCCGACAATCACGACATTGTGGTACTTGCCTGAAAGTTTTATATAGCCGGTGGCATCACGTGGCAAGTTCCACCTATTAACAGGCTCGGTCCGGAGATAGGCAAAATTAACCCCTATTTCTCACCGTAGACGTAAACTTCATGTGAAAACATCGCTTCCCCCTTTAAAAAAAGGGTATTTCGGAAAGAGAAGGTGTGTGTGTGTGTGTCTGTGTGCGAGAGAGAGAGAGAGAGATTGGTGACAGATTAAGGGGACGGATGATGATGAATGGGCTGGTTAGAAGAAAATATAGAATTGATTCCAATTCCTGTATGCCTCTTTGCTTTCTATTTATTTGGGTGGTCTGTGTATCTGTGTGCGAGTGAGAGAGAGAGATAGAGAGAGAGGGATAGATTTTCCCCTGGCTCTCAATCTGAACAAGGGTCTCGACCTGAAACGTCACCCATTCCTTCCCTCCAGAGATGCTGCCTGTCCCGCTGAGTTACTCCAGCATTTTGTGTCTATCTTCGGTTTAAACCAGCATCTGCAGTTCCTACACGAGAGAGATTGGTGGCAGATTAAGGGGACGTGTGTTGAATGGGCTGGTTAGAAGAGGGGGGGGAATGCCGAATTCATATTTGTCCTTCTACTTTTTGTTTTTTTTTAAGGGGGTTTTGAAGAAGGAGATACAAAAAATGTAAATGACATCAATGCATAGAAACAGAGTCCGAGCGATTTCAGTCGGCGTGGCTGCGTGTGTGTGTGTGTGAGAGAGAGAGAGTGGGGGACCAGATTTGGCCAAGATCCGATTCTGTTATATATGTGCAGCGAAACTAAATGTAAACACACATATTCCGCACTCTACAACCCAAACCTTCTGTTTCCAGTGTTAATTCTGAACTGGGGAGAGGTCTCCAATTGGTGATCACTCGGATTAAATAAAGTTAATAGTTGGAAAGGGCACTTTGTAAATTCACCAACTTTAAAGTGGCACGAAGTCTTTACTTTCAGCACTTGTGGAATACATTCTTCCTGGTTCCGGGCGACTGTGTTCAGTGGTCAGCCCGGGTCAAGTGCGGTTATCTAAATGACAAGCGTTCTCCAGCCTCGGGCGCCACCCCTCCTCTGTAAGTGATTTGCATGGGGATAATTGTGCACCCATGTTAATACAAAAGTCTCATTCACTTCATGCGGGTCAGTCTTCGGGGGTGGGTGGGGGAAGGAGCTGCTTCAGAATGCATCGTAAGGCGAGGCCGGTCCAGGCAGGTCAGCCTTGGCCACCGTTCAGGTAAACTTCAAGTGTTTGAGTGAGTGAGTGAGGCGTCTTTCAACGCTAAGTGTTAACAATTTTATTGGCTTCTAACGCCTTCCGCCTTTGGTTAATTCAAACTGACAGAGAACGTGAGCTCGGCCTGAGAACCCCTTTCAATCTGTTCCAAGTGACGCCGGGAATGAACAGTTTATACCTGGAATTTGGTGGCACCAGTCAAGTTAAAAAATTGGCTTTACCCCCCCCCCCCCCCACCCCCACCCCCCACACATCTTGACATTGGTGTATGCAAACCCCGAGCGGAGAAGTCAGTTTCCTCTTCGTCCTCTTTAAAAGCTTTCATTTAAACCTTTTCTAAATTCGCCACTAGGTTCACAAAGAAGATGGGATCAAACGGGGACACTGCGAATAATTAGCCAGTCACTTGGCGCTGAGTCAATGTTCCTTTTAGCACACACAGTAACTCGCCGCTCGAAGGCACGTCCGATCAGCACAGCGCCACCCATCTTGAAAAATGTGCGAGCGGACAACTGCAAGTGGTGGTGGCGTCGGTGTAACGCGTTGGGACGAGTCGACCATCGCGCAGGAAGGATATCTGCAAATGCTGGTTTACACCGAAGATAGGCAAAACAATGCTGGAGTAACTCAGCGCGACAGGCAGCATCTCTGCATCCATCCCTTCTATCCAGAGATGCTTGCCTGACCCGCTGAGTTACTCCAGCATTTTGGGTCTATCATTGATGTGTGCACCCTGACTTGCAACATGATTTCGTGTTTTGTCATTGCCACAAAGGAGTCAGTGTCAGGCACGACACGACAGGTGCACTTTGAGAAGATTTTGTAAATGACATTTTAGGGTTGTTTAAAATCAACATCCTTTTGTTCTTCCCACTGTCGCCAGATGTAATCGTCAGTAAATAATACCTCGTTACCTCATTCACAGACGCAATCCCCACCTTAAGACACACGGCGTCTGCTGAGCTTGCATATTCTTGCCGTGTTACACTGTCAACATTTTTTTTCTCTGTTTCTGAGAAGTGAATGATATTCGAAGAAATATCTGCATAATCAAGAAAAAAAAAAGACACAGAGTGTTGGACTTTGCAGGCAGTCCCTAGCATCCCTAGCGAAATATGGAAGGAGCAAATGCAGATGCTGGTTTACACCGATGATAGACACACAACGGTGGAGTAAACTCAGCGGGACAGGCAGCATCTCTGGATAGAAGGAATGGGTGACGTTACGGGTCGAAACCCTTCTTCCAAGCGCAGGCTCGGCCTCGGAGATCGTTTCGCTGAACACCTCCGCTCAGTCCGCCTAAAAATATCTGATCTCCCTGTTGCTCAACACTTCAACTTCCCCTCCCATTCCCATACCAACCTTTCTGCCCTGGGCCTCCTCCACTGTCGCAGCGCAAATTGAAGGAACAGCACCTCATATTTCGCTTGGGCAACGGTATGAATATTGACTTCTCTAACTTCAAGTAACTCTTGCTTTCCCTCACTCTCCATCCCTCCCCCTTCATAGTCCCCCTGATTAAAAGTTATCCCTCTCTGCTTGGTTGTCACCTTCTCGTAGCTAACAACGATCTATTCTAGATTATCCTCGATCAAAGACAATCTTTGTTGTCTCGTTTTCACACCTTACACTTCCTTATCTCTGTGTCTCCCTTTCCCCTGACCCTCAGTCTGAACAACCATCTCGACCCAAAACATCACCTATTCCTTCTATCAAGAGATGCTGCCTCTTGGGACCCTTCTTCAGCGCAGCCTGGCCGTTCCTTGTTTCTACTTTGGGTAATTAGAAATACATTCTGATGTTCCATATCCCTACAATTTATACAGACTTGGGAACCTATCCTAGTTTAAAAACTACCAGTGCCAACCTCACTTCTGAATTAGTTTATGAATTCATAGATGCTGAATGATTTACAGATTCATAGATAATCTGCCTGACCCGCTGACTTACTCCAGCACTTTTGTCTTTTTTTTTTGCAAACCAGCATCTGTGGTCCCTTGCATCTGAATTAGATTACGTGTTCAAATGCAACACTAAATATATAAGTATAGACATCTAGAATAACATTGCAGTGTGTTACTGAGGCACTGTAACACCGTTAAATATGTTATTTTTCCTATGTTAAGTCAAGACTATTTTTGATTACTGGGGTTTTCAAAAAATTATTTTAGGGTGATGTTGGAAAGGCCAGAATTATAGCTCAGTCCTCATCGTCCTTGGGTAAATAGTGATGAGATATCCTCTTACATAGAAAAGAAACACAGAAACATAGAAAATAGGTGCAGGAGAAGGCCATTCGGCCCTTCGAGCCAGCACCGCCATTCATTGTGATCATGGCTGATCGTCCCCTATCAATAACCCGTGCCTGCCTTCTCCCCATATCCCTTGACTCCACTAGCCCTTAGAGCTCTATCTAACTCTCTCTTAAATCCATCCAGTGACTTGGCCTCCACTGCCCTCTGTGGCAGGGAATTCCATAAATTCACAACTCTCTGGGTGAAAAGGTTTTTTCTCACCTCAGTCTTAAATGACCTCCCCTTTATTCTAAGACTATGGCCCCTGGTTCTGGACTCGCCCAACATTGGGAACATTTTTCCCGCATCTAGCTTGTCCAGTCCTTTTATAATTTTATATGTTTCTATAAGATCCCCCCTCTCATCCTTCTAAACTCCAGTGACTACAAGCCTAGTCTTTTCAATCTTTCCTCATATGACAGTCCCGCCATCCCAGGGATCAATCTCGTGAACCTACGCTGCACTGCCTCAATCACAAGGATGTTCTTCCTCAAATTAGGAGACCAAAACTGTACACAATACTCCAGATGTGGTCTCACCAGAGCCCTATACAACTTGAACGATTGTAGTCCATCCGATGAGTCAAAAGTACCATAAATTAGACCCATTGGAATAGAAGTATTAGTAAGGGTGTCAGGGGCTATGGGGAGAAGTCAGGAGAATGGGGTTTAGTGGGAAACATAGACCAGCCATGATTGAATGGCATAATTCTGCTCCTAGATCTTATAAAGAAATGGTGATATACTTCCCAGGCAGAGTGTTGTGTGACATGGAGGGGAACCTGCAGGTGTTGATGTTCTCAAGTACCTGCTGGCCTTATCTGATGTGCCAGTAGCTGCCAGTAGAAATCTGCAGTGCATTCAATAAATGGCACCCACTGCACCCACAGCTTACTGGATATGGGGAGAGTTTAAAGTTGATGCCTAGGGTGGCAATCAATATTGGCATCAAAATAGTTTTTTTAACTATTTCAAAAAGTGAGGAGTGCACAGAATGAGAGTACCCCAATGTACAGATCAGTATTAGTTTAGTTTAGTTGGTTAAGAAGGAACTGCAGATGCTGGAAAATCGAAGGTAGACAAAAGTGCTGGAGAAACTCAGCGGGTGTAAATAGGCAACATTTCGGGCCGAAACCCTTCTTCAGACTAAACTTCAGTTTAGTTGGTTGTCACAGGAACAGTGAAAAGCTTGTATTGCATGCTAACCATTTAAAAAAGAACTGCAGATGCAGGAAAAATCGAAGGTAGACAAAAATGCTGGAGAAACTCAGCGGGTGAGGCAGCATCTATGGAGCGAAGGAATAGGTGACGTTTCGGGTCGAGACCCTTCTTCAGACTGATCAGACTAACCAGTCAGTGGAAAGACTGTGCTTGATTACTATCAAGCCATCCATCGTGTGCAGTTACAGGATAAAGGGAGTAACATTCAATGCAAGATAAAGTGCAGTAAACTCCGTTTAAAGATAGTTTGAGGGTCTCCAATGAGGTAGATAGTAGCTCAGGACCACTCTCAAGTTGTTGAAAGGATGGATCAATTGCCTGCTAATAACTATGAAGAAACTTTCCCTGAATCTGGAGGTGTGCGTTTTCATCCTTCTGTACCACCTGCCAGAGGGGAGAAGAGGGAGTGACCGGGGTGAGACTGGTCCTTGATAATGTTGGTGGCCTTGCCGAGGCAGCATGAAGTGTCAAAGGAGTCAATGGAAGGGTGGTTGGTTTGTGTGATGGTCTGGACTTCCTCCACATTTCTCTGCAATTTCCTGTGGTCTTGGATGAAGCTGTTCCCAAAATATGCTGCGATACATCCCGATTAAATGCTTTCGATCAAAGGAATGTACCAAGAACTAGGTTATTTAGTCTTATTACATTGCTGTTCTTGGAGTCTGCAATGTCCCCTATATTACAAAAACTTCCCCATTTCAAAAGTATTTTATTGGCTTCAAAACATTTTGCAATATTAAGATGCAATATGAATGGAAGAATTTCTTTCCTTTAGCCGGCTAGTTTAGGGACCAGTGCCAGCAGATTAAATGTCTGACATGGAACTGGTTTGTATTACAAAGCATGTGAAAGTACTTCATAATAAGATTTATTCGACGAACTGTCTTACTATTACAGTTTATCCTCAATGTGGTATTAATAGAGTTGAACCAATTTATATTGAGTGGGTTAAAAACTCAATTGAATGTATTTTTTAGCTCTGCAGTAATACAACTGTAACGTGCGGCTGGTGTGAAAGTGAACATTATTCGAATGTCACGGTCTTGGATACGGTACCCTGGTCTGAGAGAAATCTTTGAAAAGCAAAAGAAAACTTTCAATGCTGAAATTTTGAAATTTGAATTCAGAACAGCCAATGCCAGAAACACTCATCGGGGCAGGCATCTCTGCTTTCTCCGTCTCTCTCTTTCTCTCTCCCCATAAATGCTCAATGACAGCTGAGTAATGGCAGCATTCTTTATCTTTATTTCAAAGTTTAAAGAATCACCTTTCTGTATGTCGATGGACCAAATACTGCAATACCCTAAGTTTTACTTTTGGACCACGGTAAAATGTGTTACATACCACCTTACCGTACAAAACAACCAGCTGTGTGCATTGTAAGGATGAGACACTCCCCACAGCCTCTCAAATAGCTTTTAATAATTTTTCTCTTATTTTCCCTTCCTTTCTTGAAGGCTAGCCAAGGTATCATTCCCTAGTTGCAAGACTGGATACAATGCGTGTATCAGGTAACGTGTGATAGTGAATAACACACATAAAACTGTTTTTCTTTGAGAAATTAAGTGAATCAAGGGATGTAGAGTTAGTCGAAGTAAGATGCATTGAGATAGAAGATTAGCTGTGATCTTATTGAATGATGGAAACATAGAAACATAGAAAATAGGTGCAGGAGTAGGCCATTCGGCCCTTCGAGCCTGCACCGCCATTCGATATGATCATGGCTGATCATCCAACTCAGTATCCCACCTCTGCCTTCTCTCCATACCCCCTGATCCCTTTAGCCACAAGGGCCACATCTAACTCCCTCTTAAATATAGCCAATGAACTGGCCTCAACTACCTTCTGTGGCAGAGAATTCCACAGAGAGCCAGAACAAGGGGACAAATGGCGTATGTTTTCTTCTTTCACTTATGTTCATCTGGTGTTAAATTGTAAACTGTTCTCTGAGTTGTAACAGGAGACAGTGACTTCCTCTGGACCAGCTATATCAGTGCAGTTCAATACTGGACTGTGATAGATTGGAGCTAGGATTGACAAAATTCAGAGGTGGTAACTGTAACACAAGGGAACATATCATAATTAGTGGGGTGAACTTAAGTATTTGTAAAGAATTTATGAATTCATAAAGAAACCTGAAATGGCCGGATATATATTTAGTCCAACTTTAAATAGTGAGCAAAACTTTTCTTTTCAAAGTGATTCAAAGTTGACAAATCTCACTGCACGGGAAGCCATTAATCCCATTGTTTGCGTGCCAGCTGATAAACAACTTTTGAGACTGATCCCTCTCCTCCTCTCAGATTGTGATCTTGAAGATTATGGGAAATTGAATGCCTGCCCAATTATTCCTTAAATAAGTTGAGCCCTCTTCCCTGAGCTACCTTTACAATAGTGAAATCAAGACCTCACTCTTTTGATAAAATAATATCTCCTTGACTCTCCCCTAAACCTTCTACCTATTATCTAAAATCTATGTCCTCAAATCATTGACCTTCTCTACATCTAGGAAACACAGTAATTCAGACTAAGGGAATAGACATTTTAATTGTCACAACACCAAACTGTTAAATTACGTAGACTTGAAATAAATTATTGATAATTGTTAATGCACTCAATGTATTTAAGTGTTATTCAAGAATGAGAATAAAAACCCCATAAAGAAAAGATTCTTCCATAGCACATGGCTGTGGTGGTCTTTGCATGACCAGCAATGATCGACTGCTTGCTCCACCTGTTTAAGTATGTAGGCAAGATACAAAATGTTGGAGGAATTCAGCGAGACAGGCAGCATTTGTGGAGGGTTTAGGTGTAGGTTTATTAGTGCCACTTGTACCGAGGTACAGCAAAAAGCTTTGTCTTGCAGTCTATGTAAAGAGATTAGATAATAGTATACATATATTGTATACAATCAAGTCAAATTCCAATACAATAGATAGAGCGAAGGGGAAGATACAGAGGGCTCAACATTAGTTCTCAACATTGTAGTGCAGCAGGTCCATAGACAAGGTCCAACATATGAAATGGGGAAGAGATGAGTTGGGAAATATGGAATGAATGGGTGACATTTTGGGTCGGGACCCTACGTCAGATTTATTTATTCAGAAGTAATTAGGCTGCGATTTTACTGCACCTTTGAGGTCACTTGGCTAAGACATTGAAAGCGCAGTAATATCTCATAGTAAACATTATTACAGTTCCTGAGAGATGGTGCTTGAGAATAGGGAGGTTTCTCTGAAGATAGACAAAAAATACTGGAGTAACTCAGCGGGTCAGGCAGCATCTCTGGAGTCGGAGGAATAGGTGATGTTTCAGATCGAGACCCTCCTTCAGACAGATTACTCTGATATGACTTCATTTTGAGTCTTCACAATTGTGAGTCCATTGCGGAATCAAGGTACATTTATGAGTGTAACAATTTGAAGTGTTTAAATGGTTAAATTGTCCAAGTGCCGCAGTCTGTAAAGATCGACATGCTAACTCTCAGGAGAGCAAAGGGCAGACTGGGAACACCATAAATGCACCCTTAGAGAACAAATTATAACCTTAAATCACTATTGATATAGAGAATGGAACACCGCTCCCCGTGGAAAGAAAATATTTTTTATCACCATAGCCACGTTCTCTTCCTATAATGCCTGACTTGGCAACACACTGATCAGCAACACATTCCAAACTTGTAAAGAGCAGACTGTTCCCAGCAATTCTCTGTCTCCACACCAGCAGAAAATACACGGAGCCTTCACTGAAACCACTTTAAAGAGAAACGATCATTTATCCCGCTGGTACACAAAAATGCTGGAGAAACTCAGCGGGTGCAGCAGCATCTATGGAGCGAAGGAAATAGGCAACGTTTCGGGCCGAAACCCTTCTTCAGGCTGATGGGGGGTGGGGGGGGAGGGGGGGGGGGATTTACCACTGGCAGCATCATGTTTAGCAACCAAATGTCACAGGGAAGAAGGGTGTCCAACTTCTCTGATGTAAAAAGAATGGACTTCAAGGCAGCACTTTGGAATTGAAAGAAACTCAATACTATGAGGTGTCAGTAGCAAAATACATCTAACGATAATGATTTTCCTTGGCTGTACATAAACATAACCCACAATAACAAATTATCAAAGGTTATGATGAATTGCTAAGGAAGGTCTTGGAAAATTAAGGCACTGTAATCAGCTACAAAAGACGTTGAAAGAAATTCAAAACAAAGGTTTAATCCCAATATATTGCTGAGCACTAATTGCCCATTCTGTAATGCAGGAGTCTAATAGTAGGCTGCATCCTGGGAAGAGATTGTGTTTGTCATTTAAATGGATCCATTTAGTTTTAGTTTTAGAGATACAGCGCGGAAACAGGCCCTTCGGCCCACCGAGTCCACGCCGACCAGTGATCCCCGCACATTAACACCATCCTACACACACTAGGGACAATTTTACACGTACACCAAACCAATTAGCCTACATACCTGTACGCTTTGGAGTGTGGGAGGAAATTGAAGATCTCGGAGAAAAAACGAGGTGAACGCCTAAACTCCGTACAGACAGCACCCGTAGTCGGGATCGAACCCATAGTCAGGATCGTACTTGGGTCTCCGGCGCTCTAAGGCAGCGGCTCTACCGCTGCGCCACTGTGCCGCCCATTTCATTAATAATTTACCAAATTTCAACACAGATCGTTCAACAAACAAATGAACATTGTCTGAAGAAGGGTTTCGGCCCGAAACGTCACCTATTTCCTTCGCTCCATAGATGCTGCTGCACCCGCTGAGTTTCCCCAGCAATTTTGTGTACCTTCGATATTCCAGCATCTGCAGTTCCCTTTTGAACACAATGTTCCACAATTGTTAGGTTATTTGAATAAATAAGGTGAATCAAAAAAATTCAGGATTGTGGTTTGAGAGAATTTATTTACATTTTTAATGTGTAACTACCATAGGGATTTTCCAACTTTTGTTGGTGCTTTTTGCATTTAGTTTGCTGCATAGCGAGAAACCAGATGAATGGTTTGAGAGAGTGAGAGGGAGACACCAAGAGTTGAAAGTGCAAAGTGTCGGAAAAGAGCCTGGAAGGCAATGAAAACAGAAACCCTGCTATGATGATAAAGGAACAGCCCTAAGGTTGCAATGGAGAAGATTGTGGGAGAACATCTTATGCTCTGGGTATGTGTTTGGTTGGTGCTTATCATTGTTCATGTTCTAATGCACTTTAAAGTAAACAATTAAAACAGCAAGTGGGATAACATAAGATAGGATATAGAAAACATAGAGCATAGAAAAGTAAGGCACATGAAAAAGGCGTTTGGCCGGGCATGTCTGTCTCGACCATGATGCCAAACTAGTAATCCTATCTTTTACCCACAGTCCATATCCCTCTATTTCCTCTCTGTTCATGTTTCTGTTTAAATGCCTCATAAACGTTTATATCATATCTGCTAGTGAGCTGCAGACACCTAGCACTCCATTTAAAAAAAAAAACCTTGCCCCCACTCCACCTTTAAATCCGCCTCACCTCAAACCTAGGCCCTCTAGGATTTGACCTTCCCACCCTGGTAATAAAAGACTCCGATTATTCTCTTAGAATAAAAGGGAGGTCTTAGAATAAAGGGGAGGTCATTTAGGACTGAGGTGAGAAAAAAACTTTTTCACTCAGAGAGTTGTGAATTTATGGAATTCCCTGCCACAGAGGGCAGTGGAGGCCAAATCACTGGATGGATTTAAGAGAGAGTTAGATAGAGCTCTAGGGGCTAGTGGAGTCAAGGGATATGGGGAGAAGGCAGGCATGGGTTATTGATAGGGGACGATCAGCCATGATCACAATGAATGGCGGTGCTGGCTCGAAGGGCCAAATGGCTTCCTCCTGCACCTATTTTCTATGTTTCTGTTATCTACCCTATCTCTGGCTCCCATTATTTTCTATACATCTATTATGTTGCCCATAAGCCTCCAATGCCCTATATAAAATAAACCAGAGCTTGTTCAACCTCTCATTATAGCTGATACTCTCTAATCCAGGCAACATCCTGTCGAACGTCTTCTGTACCTTCTCCGAAACGTCCACATCCTTCCTATAATGTGACAACCAGACGTACACACAATACTTCAAATGAGGCCCAACAAATGTTTTATACTCCGAGCCTATCCAATGAAGGCAACCACACCAGATGCCTTCTTCACAAAGCAACAATGACATATTTAACGGAACTCAACAAGTCAACATGTGGAGGGAAGCGGATCGTCACATTTTGGGTCAGACCTGAAACATCTACCATATCTTCCCCTCCACACATTCTGCTTAAGCTGCTGAGTTCCTCCAACTAGCTGATTATTTTTGCTCCCGATTCCAGCATTTTTGAGTCTCTACCATGTTTACCGGCCTATCCCCTTATGTTGCCACTTTCATGGAGCTTTGAGATTACTACCGAGATCGCTCTGTATCAACGCTCTAAGGATCCTGCCACTTACTCAGATCATAACAAATAGGAGTAGAATTAAGCCATTCGGCCCATCAAGTCTACTCCGCCATTCAATCATGGCTGATCTATCTCTCCCTCCTAATCCCATTCTCCTGCCATCTCCCCACAACCTCTGACACCTGTACTAATCAAGAATCTATCTATCTCTGCCTTAAAAATATCCACTGGCGGCCTCTACTGCTTTATGTGGCAAAGCATTCCACAGATTCATCACCCTCTGACTAAAGACATTTCTCCTCATCTCCTTCCTAAAAGAACGTCCTTTAATTCTGAGGCTATGACCTCTAGTTCTAGACTCTCCCACTAATGGAAACATCCTCTCCACACCCACTCTGTCCAAGCCTGCATCCTTTTCTCTTACGTGTAGGAAAGAACTGCAGATGCTGGTTTAAATCGAAGATAGACACAAAATGCTGGAGTAACTCAGCGGGACAGGCAGCATCTCTAGAGAGAAGGAATGGATGACGTTTCTCTCCAGAGATGCTGCCTGTCCCGCTGAGTTACTCCAGCATTTTGTGTCTATCTTCCCTTTCTCTTACATTTGACCTTCCAAATGCATCACTTCACACTTGCCTGGCTTAAACTTCATCTGTCATTTCTCCTTCCATATTTCTAACTGATTAGAAATTCTGATTTACATCCAGCAGTGTTATTTGACCACCTTCCACACTATCCACAATATCACCAATGCTCATGTCATTGACAAACTTGTCATCAAACTACCTACAATACATCTAAAAGAGTAATATTTATTTCCAACAGAATTCCCAACACTGACCCTTGTAAAATATCACTGGTCACAGGTCTTAAGTCAGAAAAACACCCCACCCCCTCCACTGCCTTGGTGGCCTATGACAGGCCAATTTTGCATGCTACTTACCAATTCAGCATGGATCCCATGTGATATTACTTTTTGAACCAATCTATAATGAGAGAACTTGTGAAATGCCTTACTGAAATCCATGTAGACAACATCAGCTGTCCTACCCTCATCGATCATTTTATTAGATGAATTATTAAATAAATTACATTATAACAACAATAAATATTAAGTCAGTAACCATTCACATTGATTTAAAGGCCATGGGCTTTAATTCTTTATGGGCTCTTTAATTCATGGGCTTTAATTAAAACTTTAATTCTGTTTTCCTTTCCAGATGCTGCTTGACCTTCTAGGTATCCTCAGTATTTTCTATTTTATTGAAAATCTCTGGAATTCTCCATAAAAGAGAGGCGTCGAATGTTCGGACATTGAGAACACTGATAGGGAGATTCTAGAATAGGGCAATTGAACAGCAAAGCTCAAGATATAAATCTTATTGAATAATAGAAGATGTTTATGGGGCCAAAAGCGGTGCATGGTTTTCAACAGCAAGGAAATTGGCCCTTCAGCCCATCCCACCCGTGCCGACCAAAATGGCCCATCCAGTCCCATATGCCCGTCTTTGGTCCATATCCCTCTATGTATCTGCACAATTGTCCTTTAAATGCTGTATTTTACCCCTGCCTCAACCATTTCCTCTGGCACCTCCGTCCATATACCCACCACCCTTTGTGTGAAAACTCATCCCGTCTATTTAATGTTTTCATGTGTAACATCAGCAGGGGTTCAATTACACCCCTTAATATATATTTAAGTTGTTGCTTTGAAAATGTATATATTGGTCTGATTGAACTTAAGTTGTTTGCTGTTAATTTTACAGTTGGTTTTGCCCTTTAAAATCCTGTCTGAAACATTTTTAAATTTGAGTCATTTGTTTCAAGATCAAAGTGCCAAAAAATAGCATACATGAAAAGCATATTTTGAGTCTTGTGTTGGTTAATTTTACAGAAGATCAGAAGATCAGAATGCCTTCTACATTCTTCAAAGTCATTCTTATTGCCGTGGTACTATTGTAGCCTTCATTTTTCTAAGCCACCACTGGCTTGCATTTGTGGTGTCATTGAAACCATTTTATTCATTACGGCTTGAATGGATTTGATTGAGGAGATGTTATTCAGCCCGCAACTCACTTGATCATGCAGTTTCTTTCATACAGCCTAATCTAATCCAGGGGAATCGTGACAACAGTAATTGTCTTCTGCATGATAGCCATCATATGTTAAAAGATTAATAAATCCTACCATGCAAAGTTATGAAATCGATCTTGCATGTTAGTTTTGTTGGTTGGTTTACAGCCTACTCCCACACCCCTTCATCTTGCTACATCAGCATTGCCTTATGATTCTTTTCATATGTTTTCATAGCTTTCCCTTCAATCATCAATACCATTTCCGTTAACCATTCATTGCGCCAGGGAGTTTACATTCTAATCGCCATCTAGGTAAAGAAGGTAATTCAGTAAATCTGCTAATTCATGGCTGGCACCAGAAAATTGGCCTTTAAAGTTACTGATAGAAAGCATTGTAGAAAGCATTTTATCAGGATGCATCGCAGCTTGGTTTGGGAACAGCTCCATCCAGGACAGTAAGAAATTGCAGCAAATTTTGGACACAGCCCAGGCCATCACACAAACCAACCTCCCGTCTATCTATTCCATTTATACCTCACGCTGCCTCGGCAATGTCAGCAGCATAATCAAGGACGAGTCGCACCCTGGCCACTCCCTCTTCTCCCCTCTTCCATCAGGCAAAAGGTATAGAAGTGTGAAAATGCTGTGCTGTGGCGGGCCGTCTCGGAGCGGAGACGGTGTTCCGGCTTTCGGCGGTGGCGACATCACCACGGAGGTCCGCTGGACTGGAGAGCAGCATCTTCGGCCTGGATCGATCGCCTCAGCGCAGAGGGAGAACAAGGAGGGAAGAGATGGAGACTACGACTTTGCCTCCATCACAGTGAGGATGTGCTTGGTGAACTCACTGTGGTGGATGTTTAATTTGTGTTTATTGTATGTTTTGTTATTATTGATTCTGTGTATGACTGCAGGCAACATAATTTCGTTCAGACCAAAAGGTCTGAATGACAATAAAGGATCTATCTATCTATCTATCTATCTATCTATCTATCTATCTATCTATCTATCTATCTATCTATCTATCTATCTATCTATCTATCTATCTATCTATCTATCTATCTATCTATCTATCTATCTATCTATCTATCTATCTATCTATCTATCTATCTATCTATCTATCTATCTATCTATCTATCTATCTATCTTGTATCTATGCACTGTGAATGGATTACTTGTAATCATGTATTGTCTTTCTGATGACTGGTTAGCATGCAACAAAAAGCTTTTCATTGTACCTTGGTACACGTGATAATGAACTAAGCTGAACTGACCTGAAACATCGCCTAAACTAAATTAGAATTAGAATTAGATCCTTTATTTGTCATTCAGACCTTACGGTCTGAACGAAATGTCGTTACTGATGAAACAGGTTCAATAGGAAAATAATCTGCTATCCTTGCTCAGTCCTGCACCGTATGGTAGACTGTTAACTGCTCTTCGAGTAAACAAACTCACCTGCAACCCCATGACCAATCAACAGCCGCTCATCCACCTTCTCTAGTGAACCATCTTCTCCAAAAGAAATTGGTGTCAATCTTGCAACAAGTGTAAAGTGACAACATTCCTAAGGTAATAAGGAATAGAATTAGGCCATTTGGCCCATCAAGTCTACTCAACCATTCAATCATGGCTGATCTATCTCTCCCTTCTCACACCATTCTCCTGCCTTCTCCCCATATCCTCTGACACCTACACTAATTAAAAATCTATCTATTTCTGCCTTAAAAATATCAACTGATGGCCTCTACAGGCTTCTGTGGCAAGGAATTCCACAAATTCACCACCCTCTGACTAAAGAAATGTTGCCTCATCTCCTTCCTAAAAGAACGTCCTTTAATTCTGAGGCTATGACCTTTAGTCCTAAACTCTCCCATTACTGGAAATATCCTCTCTACACCCACTCTATCCAAGCCTTTCACTATTCTGTTTGTTTCAATGAGGTCCCCCCTCATTCTTCTAAACTCCAGCGAGTACAGGCCCAGTGCCGACAAACGCTCATCATAGGTTAACCCTCTCACTCCTGGTTAATCTACTCAACCTACTCATTCATCACTGCCTTGAAGAAAACTAGCAAAGAAAAACCTTACTCATGCAGACAGGATGAGGGCCCAGCAAAACAAGGGGGAAGCAGAGTGCTGTGCAATTCTGGATGCCCCATTATTATAGGAAGGATGTGGAAGCTTTGGAAAGGGTGTAGATGTGGTTTAGGTTGGAAAGGGTGTATATTTGGGCGTATTAACTACAGGGAGAGGTTGTACAGACTAAAATTGTTTGCTCTGGAATGCCGGAGGTTTCGTGATAAAAGTATATAAAATTATGAGGCATAGATAAGGTAGACAGTCAGAATAATTTTCCCAGGATTTCAAAAGTCAAATACTAAAGGGCATAGCTTTAAGGTGAGAGGGCCAAAGTTTAAAGGAGATGTGCAGGGCACATTTTTTTACAGAGGGGTGAGTGCCTGGAATGCGCTGCCGTGGTTGGTGGTGGTGGCAGATACGATAATGGCATTTAAGAGACCTTTAGATAGGCACATGGGTGTGCAGGGAATGGAGGGATATGGATTATGTGGCTGCAGATATGAGTTGGTCTTGGCATCATGCTAGGCATAGACATTGTGGGTCGAAGGCCCTGTTCTTGTGCTGTATTGATCTATGTCCTATGTTCTATGTTCAGATAAGACAACATAAGATAACTGGTGGAAGGAATAGAAGGGATTTGAAAAAAAAATGCCTTCATCTTTTGGTTGGTGGTGGTTTGAAGTTCACTGCTTAACAGAGCAGTAGAGTTGAGGACATGACTTGAGAATTAAGGGACAGAAGTTTAGGGGTAACATGAGGGGGAACTTCTTTACTCAGAGAGTGGTGGCTGTGTGGAATTAGCTTCCAGTGAAGGTGGTGGAGGCAGGTTTGTTTTTATCATTTAAAAATAAATTGGATAGTTATATGGACGGGAAAGGAATGGAGGGTTATGGTCTGAGTGCAGGTATATGGGACTAGGGGAGAATACGTGTTCGGCACGGACTAGAAGGGTCGAGATGGCCTGTTTCCGTGCTGTAATTGTTATATGGTTATATAGAGCAAGTAATTCTCTTTGCATTAAAAACATTCTTAGATGAAGGCTTGCTATGTTGCTTCTTCTTGCACAAGTTGGAGGACAACTTGTTCTATTTGATCTTATTTGATTGAGCACATCAGGTTGATTGCATTCGTCGAAACAGGGCGGACCACGTGAAGGTTGCAATCTCCCACCTCTTTGTTATGCTGTAAGTACAGGTTGATAGACCAAGAGCAGAGAAATGGGATTGAATGAACATTTCTGTTTCAACCAACATGACAATTAATTCCCTTGTGTTGTGAACTTCTTTTGATTTTATTCCGTCTGAAAAATCTAATGATCTTTGTTGAGCAGATTTCCATTTTCCCAATGTTGTTGGACATTGGTTCGATTGGTAGATATCGATTAACCCCATACATAACAGACATTTCCCTAACCCAATAATACCACAGCTCATACATTGTATAAGAAAGAAAGCTCTTGAAGGAAGCTAACAAGAACAAACATTGAAACATGTGCCCTGAGATTCAAACAATTTCTCCAAGGCTCAACAGTTCGACCAATCATCAATTAACAGGATGACCATCTTGCACCATTATGTAAACTGTTTACAATGCTTTTGCAGCAAACCAATAGAAATGATGCATTTAAGGTTAGTTTGCAAAACCACTATACATGTTATCAATTTAAGAGAAACAGGGAGAACACCTGGACCCCTTACCATCCTGCATATCAGTCTGAGCCTAGACTGGCTGGAGCCAATCAAAGCCTGTAAAGTTCAGCTGACAAGGGTTAAGCAATTCTGACACGTGCAGGGATCCTTCATTTTATGTGTCTTTAATTTAGCATATAATTCAGTACACATCCTAGTTGTCTCCATCTCTCCTTATCTCCTTCAATAGCCTCTTCTTGTAATCGAACAATTCTTGGATGGTCGGCATCAGCTTCTCCTAGGGGGACTTGTTAGTTACACTTTTAGTCTGCCTCATCATTCTAGGTACCACCACCTTACGTTCCGATGATAGTCTTTTGGCTACTAAATCGGCATTATGATTTCCAATGTCTACTGGGGTCTGTCCTTTAGTATGGGCACTACATATTATTACAGAGATTTGTCTGGGTAGCATTAAGGCCTTCAATAAATTTGTCACCAATTGTTTGTGTGATATTTGGGTTCCTGCAGAAGTTAGAAATCCCCTATTCCTCCACAATTGTCCAAAATCATGCACCACCCCAAATGCATATCGAGAATCAGTGTAGATTTTTACTTTTAGATCTTTCCCCAATAATACAAGCCTGAATTAAAGTGAATAATTCAGCTTGTTGCACTGAATAGGGTGTTTCAAAAGCAGCTGCTTCTACAATCTCCGTCTTTTGATTAATAATTGTATATCCAGACAACCTCTCACCCCGCGGTCCAATGGATGCATTACCGCCCACATATAATGTGATGTCAGGGTCATCCATGGGTACATCCCTCAAGTCCTCTCTCACTGATGTTTCCTCCTCTATAACAAATAAACAGTCGTGTCCTGCTTCTGCTCGCTCTTCTGGGGGTGAAATGAGAAAAGAGGTTGGGTTAATTAATGTACAGTGTTTAAACTGCAATTTCAGACTGTTCAACGGGTAGATCTCATACGTATTTTGGCGGGCCATTGTCAAATGCTGGGTTTGAAGCTGCCTCAACAATGCCGATACCGAATGTGAACTGTAGACGACAATTTCCTGCTGGAGTGTCAAATTAGCAGCCGATTGTAAACTATTGTAGATTGCAGTTAAGATTTCAGTGCAAAGCGGATGTCCCCTAGCTACTGGATCTAATTTTGAGGAGTATTATGCAACCGGTCTATGTCTATCCCCATGCTTTTGCGTTAATACGGAAGTGGCACAATCGAATAGAATTGTAGAATACAGCTGGAAAGGACGATCGTATAATGGCCTTCCAAATGCCAGGGTTCACATCAATGATATTTTCAAGTTCTCAAATGCTTCCTGTGCCTCCTTTGTTAGTTTAAATTCACCCTCCTTGCTAGTATAGGGTGTTAGCTCCTTTGTTTCTAGAGCTATATTTGGAATCCAGTGTCTGCAATAATTGACCATGCCCAGCATTTGTTTGGCTTCTTTTGGGACTGGAAATTTGCAAATAGGTTCGAGTCTGCTCTTCTCAAGACTTGTTTCAGTGGCCGAAATTATAATCCCTAGAAATTTTACTTTCTCCTGAGCTACCAGTACCTTTGATGGGGAAGCCACACATCCTAGATCGGCTAGATGATTTAATAATTGTGCACTGTCTTCCCGATTACTGGATTCATCTTTACTAGCCACCAATAGGTCATCAACATACTGCACTGATGTTGAATTCATTTTAAACTTTAAAGTTCTTAGCTGATCCTGCAAACACCTGGAAAATAAAGTAGGCGAGTTGACAAATCCTTGAGGCAACCTGGTCTAGGTATATTGTTGGCCCTTGTAGGTGAAGGCAAACAAATATGGGCTGTCTTCATGAAGAGGAAGAGAAGAGAATGCATATTGTAAGTCGACTATCGAAAAGACTTTGGCTTCAGCAGGTATTTGGGCTAGGATATGAGCAGGATTTGGAACTGGGACAGGAAGTGGTTCTACATCTGAATTGATTTCCCTTAAATCTTGTACGAGTTTATATTGACCATCCTTTTCTGGTTTCACAACAGCAAGAATAGGAGTGTTACAGATAGATTGGCACTTCACCAATATTCCTTGTTCTAGAAAACCCCAAATTAATTTGTCTATGCTGCTGATGGTCTGCAGTTTCAATGGATATTGTTGGATTGAAGGAAGTGTTACGCCTTTCTGGAGAGCTACACAGATGGGATTGATGTTCACACATCCATACATGTCCTCCACCCATACTTGAGGTTTCACAGACTCGTATACCTCACTCCCCAGATGATGAAGTAAGTGGGTAACAACCTTCCTTGGGGCCTGGTAAAATTCAACAACAAATTGATTAGACAAATCTTGCTTCTGGTAATTATTCGGGTTTGCCAAGGTAATTGCCTTTCTTACCATCATTCCTAGGTCTTTAGCTCTAGCCGGGACATTCACCCTTCGAGTGATGTGAGGAGCAGTTCTTTTCCATAACTAGCATATTCGGCAACTCCCTATTTCCCTTCCACTAGTGCCAATATTTCTATTTATCATTCCTGTCCTTCGTATGATTTAAAGAAGGTTTCCAGCTCACTATTCTTCCCACTTCTATCGTAAGCCAGTATAATGTGCAGTGGGGGTTCTTCGTCCAGATCTAAGGACCACCATTGAGGGGTCACTATGGAGTAACATTGTCATGCAGGGACCCAGGGGGTCACTATTATGCCTCTATCGCCACATTCTATTTTTAGTTGGAAAGCACTGAGTAAAGGGCCTGTCCCACGAGCATGCGACCTGCATGCGGCAAGCGCGACCTAAAGGGCCGGTCCCACCAGCATGCGCCTGCATGCGGCAAGCGCGACCTAATGTGGTCGCTTGAGCCGTACGGCATGCGGCAAGCGCAACCAAACCAGAAGCGGGAGCCGCGCGGAGGTCGAGTGAGTGGCACGGCGTCGAGGCCGCTGCGGACCGGCAGGCCGTTGCCGCGTGGAATTTTTAAACACGGTCAATTTTTCGGACCCCCTCGCGATGTTGGGACCAGCTCCACACAACTCCATACGGCTCCGGCGATCGAAGTGGGACCGGCCCCACGAGGCCGAACGGCTCAAGCGACCACGTTAGGTCGCGCTTGCCGCACGCAGACGCATGCTGGTGGGACTGGCCCTTTAGGTCGCGCTTGCCGCATGGAGTCGCATGCTCGTGGGACAGGCCCTATAATCTCTCACCATCAGGTTGCAATCTAATCCGGTGGTTTTCACAAATCTATGTTTGATTGTCTTTCCTCCATGCACTCCATCGATTGGCTCAGAGATGGGATACTGGCAAATGTGTCCTTGACACCCAGACAGATTCTGAACTTCTCTTGATTCTGGTAAATTATAAATTGATTCAAGAGATTACATGGATGCGCCTGTGTCTACTAGGAAAGTGCAGATTTTACCTTCAACCTGTAGAGACAACATAGGTTCCTCATCAGACTTGCATCCAGTCACTACCAGGTTTGCTAATCGTAGGCGTGTAAATGGGTTACTCTGAGAAAAGGAGATTTGTCCCCTTGGCTCCTGATTTTCCTGCCTGTGCTCTCTAGGGTCCCGTTGATCCCTCCATTCACAGCAAAAGGATTTGAGTATAGGAGCAGGGAGGTTCTACTGCAGTTGTACAGGGTCTTGGTGAGACCACACCTGGAGTATTGCGTACAGTTTTGGTCTCCTAATCTGAGGAAAGACATTCTTACCATAGAGGGAGTACAGAGAAGGTTCGCCAGACTGATTCCTGGGATGGCAGGACTTTCATATGAAGAAAGACTGGATAGACTCGGCTTGTACTCGCTAGAATTCAGAAGGTTGAGGGGGGATCTTATAGAAACTTACAAAATTCTTAAGGGGTTGGACAGGCTAGATGCAGGAAGATTATTCCCGATGTTGGGGAAGTCCAGAACTAGGGGTCACAGTTTAAGGATAAGAGGGAAGTCTTTTAGGACCGTGGTGAGAAAATCATTTTTTACACAGAGAGTGGTGAATCTCTGGAACTCTCTGCCACAGAAGGTAGTTGAGGCCAGTTAATTGGCTATATTTAAGAGGGAGTTAGATGTGGCCCTTGTGGCTAAAGGGATCAGGGGGTATGGAGAGAAGGCAGGTACAGGATACTGAGTTGGATGATCAGCCATGATCATATTGAATGGCGGTGCAGGCTCGAAGGGCTGAATGGCCTACTCCTGCACCTATTTTCTATGTTTCTATGTTTCTCTTTGATCTTGGCGATTTTTTTCTGTGACCCCCTCTGTCGTTCCTTTCTTTATTTGGGCACCCCCTACAGCAGTGAGCTGCTCCTCCGCAATGATAACACTGGCTCATTCCTGGTGGCCGGCCTGTCCTTAACCCTGGTCTTTGGAGGACTGGCTCTAGGGCGGATGCTTCCCTATAACATCGGTCTGGATATTCCGGAACTCTAACTTCTCCCAGTCCATAGTTTGCTGGTACTCCAGGGATCCACGATTCAGAGTCGAATTTTGGTATTTCTTTTCTGATCACATATTCATTCTCAGTTGTACTGCAGGCGGGCTATCCTGCTTCTTTATTTCCTTCCAATGATATCTTACAGCCCTAGCCATTTGACTGGCACTATTTTCTGTCCAGTCCATGTTATTAGTCTTAATGAATTCTGCTACATTGAAGGGGAGACAATTCAGTAGGATAGCACAATATTGAGGGGAATTTACCCCATTTCTGTAATTTAAGTCACCCATTTGATCCATATATAATTCAGAAAATCGTTCTAAAAACTTATCTGCTATTTCTCCCCTTTTTGGTCTTACATCTAATATTCTAGCCAAATCGATTGGTTTCTGAAGGGCGTTGGCAAGAGCTGTTAAAACAGCTTCCTCCCTTGCTCCATTGTCCACTATTATATTTCCAAGAGCTTCATGCGATGGATGACCTAAATTCGTTAGGAATCTGGCATGCTCACGATGTAATTATTTGTTGGATCACCGCCCATAAATCCCGGGAATCAGCGTGATAAACACGCATTGTGGTTCTTAAGAGATCCACAAAGGAAGCGGGCGATTTTCGACGATCGGGTATTTGACTTAAAATAGCCATCATCTCGTTAGGCTTCCATGGGGAATAGACTCTAATTGTACGGGAATTATTTGCACTCACTGCATTGGCTGAATCAAAAGAAGGATTAGGCATTTCCCTTTCAAGGAACTGTTCAAAGGTTCCCCGAAGGTTGTTTGTTTAGCTTCAGGATCTACCTTAGCCTCTTCATTGATGGTCTCACACCCAGATGTATCTTCCCCTTCACCAGGGGGTTCACGATACTTTCTAAAGGATTTCCTTCCTTCCTTCCTTAACTGCTCGTTCAATTTGTCTAAGGGTATGCTCTTTTTTCTCCATGACTAATTTAGTCTTTTTCCTAGTTTGCCTTCTGGTACCTTGAACTCCAGGACTGTCTATAATGGACGATGCGGTCGGGGTTAAGGAAGTTTGTGCCCTGGGATTTGATTGTCTATTCCTATTACGAACTCCGTGATGTGTATTTGAGGTATTGGGATCGTTAGGTGAATAAGGTGGTGGACCTGAATTTCTAGTTCTCACACTCTCCCAGTCTTCTAAATAATCATCGTCATCCCCCTCGTAACCAGTGCCAACCATCGGGTCCTCGGGCTGAAGACTTATTGATGATAATCTTTCTGTGAAAGATTTCCATCTCCCTTTATCTTTAATACTCTCAGGCTCTTCCCTTAGGCTACCTGGAGGTTCAAATGCTTCAGTATCTTCTAATACTATCCCCCGTTTCCTTCCAACTTGCCATTCTTTCCTCCGCTCTACTCGCTCTCTGTTCCTCATAATAATTTCTCCACAATTCAATTAATTCCCATGCCTCTGTATTATCGCTGCACTGCAATATAATCTGCTCAATGTATTTTAATCCATTTATTGTATCCATGCTCCCTCAGGGCCATAATTCATTCCCTAATTCTCTATTTAACGATCAGGAAAGGATTCTCAATCGATCAGCTTTTTGTGGAAATTCAGTGCATATTTCTTGCAGAGGACTTTCCGAGTCAGCGGTCATATCTTTATTTGCATGGTTTCCCATTCTGTTGGTTAAGGAAGCAACTCTAAACTACTCGCACCTCTTAATAATTTCCCTTTTTAAATTTCGAAATTAACAAAGTTGTTTTAGACAATATTCAAATCAAAATGATCCCGGAAACAACCAATCACACTCAAACACATTCTCGCAGCCTGTCTCCTATCTCCGATCTTAATCTGAAAGCATGCAAATGAACTCTAAATTCGTGAGCAAAATTGAACACAAAAAAGAAATTAATCCACTTATCAGAAGTATACCTAAGCACACTCCTGCATGAATCACAAACATTCACTTATTACAAATCATGCACTCCAAGAAATCCTCCTCGTGACGCGATCGTTCAGCGGGATGACTCCTCCCCGACACAGCAATCGAAGGAGTACAACCCCTGATCGAACCACCCCGATTCAGATTCTCACAATACAATCTTAAACAAATATAAATATTTAACTTAAACACACTCTTACTTCAAGTTTCTAATCCGTAAACACTCGCGCAAGCAGCAACGCAAATGATGGTCTGCGGATTTAACATGATCTAACTCTTAATTTTTAATTCTTAATATACTATAAGACTGGATAGACTCGGTTTGTACTCGCTAGAATTTAGAAGATTGAGGGGGGATCTTATAGAAACTTACAAAATTCTTAAGGGGTTGGACAGGCTAGATGCAGGAAGATTGTTCCCGATGTTGGGGAAGTCCAGAACAAGGGGTCACAGTTTAAGGATAAGGGGGAAATCTTTTAGGACCGAAATGAGGAAAACTTTTTTCACACAGAGAGTGGTGAATCTCTGGAATTCTCTGCCGCAGAAAGTAGTTGAGGCCAGTTCATTGGCTATATTTAAGAGGGAGTTAGATGTGGCCCTTGTGGCTAAAGGGATCAGGGGGTATGGAGAGAAGGCAGGCACAGGATACTGAGTTGGATGATCAGCCATGATCATATTGAATGGCGGTGCAGGCTCGAAGGGCCGAATGGCCTACTCCTGCACCTATTTTCTATGTTTCTATAAGTTTATTTACATACATAGAATATTTACAAAATCTGGATCCTATGACAATACGAAAAGCTAGATTTTTACAATTTACAAAATGATTTAAAGCACTTGCGCACAATTCACGAACACTCGATCTCGACGCCGCGCCACGCTGTTATCACACAGTGAACCTCTCCCTCTGATACTGAAGATTTCCCCCTTCAAAGTTTACTCTTTGCTGAGGGGTACTACTCCGTAAATGACTACTTTTCCTCCGAATGTTACTATCCCTCTGTTAAGACTGGACTTCTATAGGGGGACCTCTATCCTTCCTCTCTAAGTTTGACAGAAGTAGGGATACCCTTCGCTATTCGCATTACTTTTCATGAAGTAAATCAGGTTCCCGTCTCTCAGGTACTCTTCGCTATCAGGTACTAGTCAACAATCGACCAGAGGATTACTATTCACTGCTGATCAGCCGCTATTTGGAATCGATCACGGACATGCGCCAACTCCGAAGTTCTCTATACAGGAATTCAAATTGAACCTTACTCGCAGAACTTTAATATGAAATTCAGTATTTGAAAATTTGGCTTTGCAAATATAGACTTGAAATCGAACTCCTAATTTTAGTGCGTATCTCTTCTACTACGCAGGCTCTTGAATCAACTAAAATTGCCCAGTTGAATTCTTGAATGGACTGGAGTATTCCGGCCAGTCTATACTCTGTCCATCCAAGCCCAATACCTTCTCGAGGTTCTTTGTCCATCATTTCAGGTAAAGACACAGATATCTACGCACAGACACTCCTCTCTGCTGGGCTCCGAGGGTCCAGCGCCTAGCCGCTTCGCGCTGTGAGTTATCGATGCCGATTTTCGAAGCGCACCTTTTCAATTTGTGCTCCCGGCAAAGATCCAATCGAAGGCGAGACCTGTATTTTAGTCCCCACCAATTGGATACCAAGTCTAACCCTGGGCCATGCCTCGCCCGATGAAGTGCGGTTGGTTCTCGTTAAAGAAGCTGCAGTCTGCCAACTACGACCAAAGTTTTGGGCCTCTAACCCAGGAAAGGGTCTCTAATCCAACCCCAACAGGGCCTCTAACCCCACCCTGGTTTTATGGACCCCTAACCCAAAGGCATGCTAACCACTCCCCCGTGCTTGCTAGACCGTTTCGATTAGACCCTTTCCTAGCCCGCGAATGATTGATCCACTCCGACTGATGAAGAGCCGAAAATCAATGCGAAAACTGCAACGTGGGCCCGATTTCTGCACTCGCGATCGAAACAGCTCAACACTCTTGATCACAAACGTGTTTGGGGATCTTTTGAGATCCTGGACGAGCCCCCAATGTAAATTGCTCATTTCTAAGCTTCCCCCCAGTCTAGTTTCAGTAAAAACACTGAACCAAGCACTTGAAACAACTAAATTTTATTTAAACAAAAGCGCATTACAGTTCAACTACTGTACCTATCCCACTGCGGGTTTGATCCTTGTATCTTCCTGTTAAACCCCTCTAGGCCTCGCTCAGACAGAGACACTCCAGAGGATCACAGAGTCCCAAACGCTCTCGCAGAAGATCGACCCTGGACCTCGAGGTAGAAGACTTTTATATGTCCCGGGACCTCGAGGGGTCGAACCACATGGGGGTGGTCACTTAATAATCCAATTACAGATATCGATTAACCCCATACATTACAGACATTTCCCTAACCCAATAATACAACAGCTCATACATTGTATAAGAAAGAAAGCTCTCGAAGGAAGCTAATAAGAACAAACATTGAAACATGTGCCCTGAGATTCAAACAATTTCTCCAAGACTCAACAGTTCGACCAATCATCAAATAACAGGATGACGACCTTGCAACATTATGTATACTGTTTATAATGCTTTTGCAGTGATCCAATATAAATGATGCATTTAAGGTTAGTTTGCAAAACCACTATACATGTTATCAATTTCAGAGAAACAGAGAGAACACCTGGACCCCTTACAATCCTGCATATCAGTCTGAGCCTGCACTGGCGCCAATCAAAGCCTGTAAAGTTCAGCTGACAAGGGTTAAGCAATTCTGACAAGTGCAGGGATGCTCCATTTTATGGTGTATTTAATTTAGCCAATATTAACACCTCCTCCTTTCCATCCCCCCCCCCTCCTCTGCCCCCCCCCCCCACTCCTCTTCCACCCAACTCCTCTCCCCTCCCCCTCCAATCTCCCTCCACTCCCCCTCTGCCCCCCCTTCCACTCTCCCCCCTCCTCCCCCCTCTGCTCCCCTCCTCCCCCAGGACTCCCCTCTGCTCCCCTCCTCTCCCCCCCTCTCTGTGCCTCTGTGTCCCTCTCTGTCCCTCTGTGTCCCTCTTTGTGCCTTTGTTTCCCTCTCTATTTCCCTCTATGTATCCTGCTCTGTGTCCCTCTCTCTCTACCCACCTCCCTCTCAAGCCGTGCTTGCGAGTTGGGGGCTATGTGTGAGTGAATAGGGTGGGGATAGGGGTAAAAGGAGCGAATGAAAAAAATTAATATAATATCAATGGGGGTGGTTAGTGTGTGTGTGGGGGGTGGTTAGTGTGTGTGTATGTGTGGGGTTGGTTTGTGTGCGTGTGTTACACAGCAGGCCGCCCCCCCCCCCCCCCCCCCCTCACTCTGCAACTGCGCATTGAGGAGACGGGACCTAACGGGTCTCACTTGGTCTAGTAACATTTAAAAGCCATTTGGACAGGGCCATAAATAGGAAAGGTTTGGGGGAATATGGGCCAAATACAGGCAGATGGGACTAGTATGGATGGGGCATGGGCTAGTTGGGCCGAAGGGCCTGTTTCCCTATTGTATGACTGTATGACTATGACCTCCTCCACCTTGCCTAGGTCATTCTGACAGCAGCTCCCTAGTCTGCGAAACCTACCATCAAGAAGGATAAGGGCAGCAAGCAGATGGGTAACCAAGTTGCACACTTATCACCACTGCTTCATTGTCACTAAGTCTAAATCATGCAAGTACCATCTTCAGAAGCACAGCACTAGCCCAACAAGAAGGTTTACCACCACCTGTCCATGGGCAATTAATGCTGGCAATGACCAAATTCAGACCACTAGATGCTAACCCACCCATCCACTTGTGATGCCACGCGATAGGGACAAAGTGAAATTAATTGTTTAAGAGGGAACTGCAGATGCTGGAAAATCGAAGGTACACAAAAATGCTGGAGAAACTCAGCGGGTGCAGCAGCATCTATGGAGCGAAGGAGCGGAAGGGTTTTAGTCTGAAGAAGGGTTTCGGCCCGAAACGTTCCCTATTTCCTTCGCTCCATAGATGCTGCTGCACCCGCTGAGTTTCTGCACCATTTTTGTGTACCTGCCAAGTGAAATTAATTGTTTTTCTCTCCCCCTCACTCCTCCGCAATCCACAATTGCCTGTTAATAATTCCCTGGTCTCAGCTTCTAGATATGTTACAAAATTTTGTGATTTTAAAAATCAAGTCTGTAATTTATCCCATCAGATAAAGCATAAAAAGAAGTTTTATTTGACACCTAATTCACTTTCATATCTTCAGTATTAAAAAAGTTATGGCCATTTTCATACTCGGAAATTAGCATCTTGGTCCCTATTGCTTTTCCATTGACTTAACACAAAAGCTGTGATTGAGGACAGTCAAAAGCCCATAACTTTCTTAAAAATTAAGAGAACTGAAAGAAATGTTCAGTTATTGTAGATTGAAGCATTCTGAAACAAATATGAAACAATCTTACTTAGATGACTTGAAATTAAAGCATATAATTAGTTACCTAATTGTAGCTGATTACAAAATTCAATTACTAGATCTAAACATCTATCAATTTCTTAAGAATAGATTAACATTTTTAAATAGCCTAAGTGTCCAAATAACATTCACACAAGAATTCACAATATCACATAATTTTAAAATCTCATTGTCATGGATTTATAGGCCAAATGGAAGGAATTTAATGTTTAATACCTGTAAATGAATGGGCATTAATTTACCAATGGCCATCATCTTGCGAGTGGGTTTTTCTGGAACGCAATCATTTGGAACGTTGCGGTTGCGGTGAATTTAAACCCGTATTGGCATGAAAAATACTGCCAGTTCGTATGGGGAAAAAAATCACTTTCGCAACTTAAAATATGAATTAAAGGCATCTTAAGGAGCACTTTTATACATAAAATAAACGGCTTTCGTTTACCTATCCGTGCGTGAAATCCGTCCCCGTTGTCGGCGTTGACGGCTTTAGAAGCTGATTTTAAAATTACTCCAGCACTGAACTTGTCGGGCGATTAAAAAAAAAATACACAGAACGCCCGTCGGAACGATTCTTCAGCAAAAGCTTGCATTCCAACCAAATATAATCCAGGACAAGGTAGGAAAAAAAACGCGTTTTAACCCCCCCCCCCCCTCAAAGACGCCAAAATCGCGCACACGGCCAGTGGCAGAATTGCAGCGGCGCTGAAGGTAAGTATTGTAACATACCTATTTCATGGGATCAACATTTGCTCCTTTTTTAAATATATTTGCAGATGCTCATTCAATCCATTTATGTATTTCTCACTAGTTTGCTTTCATCTTCCATTTTCTTCCTCTTAATTTCTTTAGTCACTCTTTACAAGCTTGAAATTTCACCCAGTTCTCAGGCCTGTTACTGTTGTGTGTAACTTTATAAGGCTTTTCTTTAAATTTAATACCATTCTGAACATCTTAGGTGAACCACAAAGTATCACTTTTCCCATGGAGTCTTTATATCTCAATGGAATGTGTACATTAGTTTAGAATTATATTTTTAAAATCCTTCTGTCTGCCACAACCTACGAACCATATAACCTTTTAGTTTAAGTTCCCAATCTATTTCATCTAACTTTCCCATTGTGCCCTGTGTAATTGCCTTGATTTAAGTTTAAATCTTTAGCTTCAGACTTAAACTTGTCAATCTCAAACTAAATGTGAAGTTCCATAATGTTATACTCACTATTCCCGAGGGGATATCCAAGCATGAGATTGTTAATTAACCCTATCCAGTTACACATGAATGGATCCTAACATATCCCAAATTGGACCCACACTTTATTGTCCTTGTCAAGGAGTCATAGAGGTACACCGTGCAGAAACAGTCCTTTTAGCTGCTGAGTCCCTACTATACACTTTTATACTACTCCTGCCTGAACCCGTTGTATTCACCTCACATTCCCATCTCTCTCCCCTGGAAGCTAGCTTCTACCACTCATCGACATACTAGGGAAATTTACAATGGATACCTGCACACGTTTGACATGTGAGAGGACACAAGAGCACCCAGTTAATATATTCTATATATTGCCCAGGACATTGGCAAAATCATCCCGGATTATTGCACCATCTTCTTTACAAGATCTTCATGTCACAAGGAACTGCAGATGCTAGAATCTTGTGTAGAACACAATGTGCTGGAGTAAATCAGGGGTCAGGCAGCATCTTTGAAGAACATGGATAGATGACATTTCAAGTTGGGACCCTTCCCCTTGATTGATCGCTACCTGATATTATGAATACTACTAGAAAGCCAATAGCCTAGTCCTACCATTGTTTCTGTCCCTTTACATTTCTATCTCAATCCAAATTCATAGTCATCAGGTGGCGGTGCGCGCGGCAACCTCGCCAGCAGTTTGTCTGTCAATTCACCCTTTTTGTTATTTTTAGTGTGTCAAAAAGTATGGTTTTGGAGGTTTCTCAGGCTTTTTTATGTGGAGGGGGGTGGGGGGGGAAGGGGGAAACCGTTTTCTCAGTCACTTCCTGGTTGAGGATGCATCTTTTCTCCGAGTCGCATCTTCGCCCCCCCCCTCGCGGCCTACCATCTGGATTGGCGTGGCCTTTCCTGCTGGAGACGATCCAGAGCTTCAGCGGCGGCGCAGCACTTAATTCCATCGTGGAGCAGGGCGATGCCTGTGTTGGAGCTCCGGAGTGTTGGGCCTGCTGCTTTAACATGCCGGAGCTGTGGTTGCGGAGCTTCCAGCTGCGGGCGGCGCTGACTTTAACATCGCGGATCGCCAGCGTTGAATCTCCGTCCAACTCGGCCTGTGGACTTCGGGAGCCGCGGTCTCCGGTAGGAAGTGGCCGATTCAGAAACTCCAAGCCGCTGAGAGTGTTCTCCGTTCCGACGTCGGAGTTTCGATCATCCCGGTGAGAGGACCTGAACATCGGGCCGCCCTTAGCGGCGACTGCGGAGGCCTCAAAGGCCTTGGCCACGGGTGAACAAAGAGGAAGATGACTGAACTTTACTGCCTTCCCTCACAGTTGATTCCACTGGGTGGGGATGTTCATGTTAAATTCTATCGTGTATTGTGTTCCTTTTATTCGTATGGCTGTATGGTAATTCAAATCTCACTGTACCAATTGGTGCATGTGATGATAAATGTAACGTGAAACTTGAACTTGAACTAGTGAGAACTATCCTGTCTTGCGACTATAGACACTTTTATTTTCAGAGGCACAGCCCCCATTCCCCTTAACCCTCCATTTAGAATATTGTTCCAAATAATTAAACCCTGGAGTAGCCAGTTCCCAGCCTTGGTCATTGTTCAACCACTTCCCTATAACTGCTGGTAGCTGCAGATGCTGGTTTACACCTAAGATAGGCACAATATGCTGGAGTAGCTCAACTGGGTCAGGAAGCATCCCTGGAGAAAAGGAATACGTAATGTTTCAGGTCGAGACACTTCTGCAATGCGGGTCATCACAGGGACGATTAAGTCAACACCTTTGCAGTGGCTCCCTGCCCCCTCTCTCATATTGCCCCTCCCAGCTTTCGCAGAAGGGAGAGGATGGTGAAAGATTGGTGCACCAACGAGGCTAACCCTGACCTTCCCATCCATGCTGACTTGGACAATCTGCGCAACATGCGCCTGAAGTCCCGCAAACCCTTCTGGACATCCGTTAAATCCCTGGAAGACTTTGACTCCAAGACTGAGTAGTGCAGAGTCTGGAAAGTTGCCAACACCAACAACGGTGATGGCACAGTGAAACCACCAGGGTTTGACCTTCTTCGCAAGCAATGGCTAACCCTGAACAGAATCCGCACCTTCCATGCAAGAACAGCCCATCACCTGCATAAGTGAGGGATGACAGACAGCCCTGCTTGCAACTGCGGTCATCCAGACCAGACCACCCCACACATCATGAATGACTGCCCACTGAGGCTTTTCCCTGGTGGCATCAAAGCCATCCACCCAGTAACTGATGCTGTCCTGGCCTGGATGTCTACCCTTGATCTACAACTTTAGGCTATGCACGCACACGCAAGAAGAAGAATATTGGGTCAATCCATTTTTTCGTATTTATGCCACAAATTCATTTAACCTGCAGTGAATGCTTGATGTATTCATGTAAAGAACATGCAACCCTGGCTCTTTACTCCCGTCCCCCCTCACCCCACTGTTTGCCTTTCTCTGAGGCACTGTTCCAATTACATGTCCTACCTCTGTCTGTGACATTCTGCTTTTCATTCCCATTCATTCATTCTACATTTCATTCTACTGTTACTTTGTCACTTCTCATTCACTAACCTGAACCCACCCTCTACCAGTGCCACGTGGCAGTCTTGCCCGCTGCTAAATTGTCAACCTCCCAAACTCCCGACTCAACTTCAACTCTATCTCCAGCCCCTGGAAACACTGTTTGCATGTGCACTGGAAGGATGGGTAAAAATAAACTGAACAGTGGAGCTGCTGCCCGACAGCGCCCGAGACCCTGGTGCGATCCTGACCCCGGGTGCTGCCTGTGTGGAGTTTACACGTTTCTCCCTATGACTGTGTGGGTTTCCTTTGAGTGCTCTGGTTTCCTCCCACATCCCAAAGACGTGCGGGTTTGTAAGTTTATCAGCCTCGGTAATATTACCCCCCTAGTGTGCAGGGAGTGGATGCAGAAGTGGCAACATTGAGATGGTGTGAACGAGTGATCGATGGCCGGCATGGAGTTGGTGGGCCGAATGGCCTGTTCCCATGCAGTATCTCTAAATTAAAACATCATAGAAACATAGAAATATAGGAAATAGGTGCAGGAGTAGGGCCATTCAGCCCTTTGAGCCAATGGAAACATAGAAAATACGTGCAGGAGTAGGCCATTCGGCCCTTCGAGCCAGCACCACCATTCAATATGATCATGGCTAATCATCCAGAATCAGTACTGCATTCCTGCTTTCTCCCCATATCCCTTGATTCCTAGCCCTTAAAGCTCTATCTAACTCTCTCTTGAATACATCCAGTGAATTGGCCTACACTGCCTTCTATGGCAGAGAATCCCACAGATTCACAACTCTCTGGTTGAAAAAGTTTATCCTCATCTCAGTTCTAAATGGCCTACCCCTTATTCTTAAACTGTGACTCCCTGGTTCTGGACTCTCCCAACTTGCAGATCAATTTTCCTGCATCTAAGCCTGTCCAATCCCTTAAAAAAAAATTATGTCTCTATAAGATTCCCTCTCGTCCTTCTAAATTCCAATTAATTCCACCGGATTTTCCATGATAATGCACAGCAGGGGAACAGGTATATTCCAGAGATTTTCCAGCCGCAGAGCTGAGGGAAAATCCCTCTTTCCTAGTAAACCATGGCTCAGTGGTGATAGTTAGTTCCTGATACTCTGCACTGCAGAGTATCAGGAACTAACTATCACCACTGAGCCATGGTTTACAGCCTGTTCACCATGAGTGTAAAGACAGCTGAGGCAAGCTCAGTTTCATGTCTGTCATGCCAAGCAGCCAGAGGGCAGGGTGGAGAAAGATGAAAAACTGAAAGAAGCTGATTATTTTCCCTTTCAAACTTTATGAAATAATCTTTGCCAAAAAGGGAGGGTCAGCAGAGAAAAGGGGATAAAGTAAAATTTAATTTGAAGTTGGTGTTACATATCCTTCTTATGCGTGACATAAGACACTTTGCACACAATGAGATTCCGCAAATAGCGATGCCTTTCATCACAGAGGAGCTGCGGGTAGTGCAACTGGCCTGCCGCTCCCAGGGTTCGAGCCTGACATCCAACGCTGACCATATGGAGTTTGCTTGCTCGCGCTGTGACTGCATAAGTGTACCCTTGGTTCTCCGGTTTCCTCCCACATCCCAAAGACATTCATTTGTGTCATGTTAATGGAAGGCGGTAAATTATCCCCAGTGGCTGAGCGCAGGTGAGTGGTAAAAGATTCAGGAGGCAGTTCAAGATTTATGTGAGGGAGAATGTGTTACGGGAATATACAGTAAGTGTAAAATATTATTGATAGGGAAAGGGATTGCTTTGAGCTGGTATGGATTCAATGAGAGGAATAGATTGGGTAGGCACACACAGTCTCCTGCCCAGCGTAGGCGAATCGAGAACCAGATGACAGGGGTTTAACGTGAGGGGGGAAAGATGGGAACATGAGAGGGGTAGGTTTTGTCCAACAAAGGGTGGTGGGTGTATGGAACAAACTGCCAGAGGAGGTAGTTGAGGTTGATACCATTGCAACCTATAAGAAACATTTGGACAGGTATGTGGATAGGATAGGTTTAGAAGGATATGGGCCAAACACAGGCAGGTGGAACTAGTGTAAATTGGCCATGTTGGTCAGAGTGGGAAGTTGGGCCGAGGGGCCTGTTTCCACACTGTAGGACTCTATGACTCAATGTACCAAATGATCCCTTTCAATAACATAGGTGAACAAACAATCTGAAATTAATCATACTTTGCTGTAATTTGTGGAAGGGATGTAACTCAAATGTACTGTTACATAGAAACATAGAAAATAGGTGCAGGAGTAGGCCATTCGGCCCTTCGAGCCTGCACCGCCATTCAATATGATCATGGCTGATCATCCAACTCAGTATCCTGTACCTGCCTTCTCTCCATACCCCCTGATCCCTTTAGCTACAAGGGCCACATCTAACTCCCTCTTAAATATAGCCAATGAACTGGCCTCAACTACCTTCTGTGGCAGAGAATTCCAGAGATTCACCACTCTCTGTGTGAAAAATGTTTTTCTCATCTCGGTGCTAAAAGATTTCCCCCTTATCCTTAAACTGTGACCCCTTGTTCTGGACTTCCCCAACATCGGGAACAATCTTCCTGCATCTAGCCTGTCCAACCCCTTAAGAATTTTGTAAGTTTCTATAAGATCCCCCCTCAATCTTCTAAATTCTAGCGAGTACAAGCCGAGTCTATCCAGTCTTTCTTCATATGAAGGTCCTGACATCCCAGGAATCAGTCTGGTGAACCTTCTCTGGCATGCATAAACTGTACGCAATACTCCAGGTGTGGTCTCCCTGCTCCTATACTCAAATCCTTTTGCTGTTGGACTCCCCGTGTATTTTTGAACAGTGCCAATGGGATGCTGCACAACTCTAGTGCTGTTTATTATGCTCTGATTAACACCTCTGCAGTGTAAAACTCGGTTATGTACCCAAATGTTGCCTTGATTACCTGCTCAAATATTAGAGTAGGACTTGCTTGAACCCACACTCTTCTTGCCCACAAGGGGCAGCACAGTGGCACAGCGTTGGAGTTGTTACCTCACAGTGCCAGAGACCCAGGTTCGATCCTGACTATGGGTGCTGTCTGTATGGAGTTTGCACGTTCTCGCCGTGAGCACACGGGTTTTCTCCGGGTGCTCCTGTTTCCTCCCACACTCCAAAGACATACAGAGTTGTAGGTTAGGTGTTCAAAAGGGAACTGCAGATGCTGGAATATCGAAGGTACACAAAATTGCTGGAGGAACTCAGCGGGTGCAGCAGCATCTATGGAGCGGAGGAAATAGGCGACGTTTCGGGCCGAAACCCTTCTTCAGACTGATGGGGGGTGGGGAAAGAAAGAAGGAAAAAGGGGAAGAGGAGGAGCCCGAGGGCGGGCGGATGGGAGGGTGGGAGGAGACAGCTAGAGGGTGAAGGAAGGGGAGGGGACAGCACAGGCTAGCCAAATTGGGGGAATTCAATGTTGATGCCATAGGGGCGCAAGGACCCCAGACGGAATATGAGGTGCTGTTCCTCCAATTTCCGCTGTTGCTCACTCTGGCAATGGAGGAGACCCAGGACAGAGAGGTCGGATTGGGAATGGGAGGGGGAGTTGAAGTGCTGAGCCACCGGGAGGTCATGTAGGTTAAGGCGGACCGAGCGGAGGTGTTCGGCGAAACGGTCGCCCAACCTACGCTTGGTCTCACCGATGTAAGCTAATTTACATCGGTGAGACCAAGCGTAGGTTGGGCGACCGTTTCGCCGAACACCTCCGCTCGGTCCGCCTTAACCTACATGACCTCCCGGTGGCTCAGCACTTCAACTCCCCCTCCCATTCCCAATCCGACCTCTCTGTCCTGGGTCTCCTCCATTGCCAGAGTGAGCAACAGCGGAAATTGGAGGAACAGCACCTCATATTCCGTCTGGGGTCCTTGCGCCCCTATGGCATCAACATTGAATTCCCCCAATTTGGCTAGCCTGTGCTGTCCCCTCCCCTTCCTTCACCCTCTAGCTGTCTCCTCCCACCCTCCCATCCGCCCGCCCTCGGGCTCCTCCTCTTCCCCTTTTTCCTTCTTTCTTTCCCCACCCCCCATCAGTCTGAAGAAGGGTTTCGGCCCGAAACGTCGCCTATTTCCTCCGCTCCATAGATGCTGCTGCACCCGCTGAGTTCCTCCAGCAATTTTGTGTACCTTCCAGAGTTGTAGGTTAATTGGCTTTGGTAAAATTGTGAATTGTCCCTAGTGTGTAGGATTGTGCTAGTGTATGGGGTGATCGTTGGTCAGCGTGGACTCGTTCAGCCAAAGGACCTGTTTCTGCGATGCATCTCCAAAGTAAAGTGAGAATATTGAACAGGTTGACACTTAAACATGAACTGATTTTATCCCTTGCAAAGAAAATAAGTTGCTGCAAGATCTCAGTGGGTAAAATTGCATCTGTGGAAGCAAAGGAATTGTCGATGTTTCGGGTCAAGACCCTGCATCAGGTCCTCATCTCAACCTGTATCATCAACCATCTCTTTGCATCCACAGCTACTGCTTGACTTGCCGAGTTCACAAGTTATAGTAGAATTAGTCCATTCGACCTATCGAGTCTACTCCGCCATTCGATCATGGCTGATCTCTGCCTCCTAACCCCATTTTCCTGCCTTCTCCCCATATTATTTGACAACCGATCTAATCAAGAATTTGTCTATCTCTGCCTTAAAAATATCCACAGCCTGCTGTGGCAATGTGTTCCACAGATTAACTACCCTCCGACTAAAGAAGTTCCTCCTCACCTCCTTTCTAAAAGAGCGAGCGCCCTTTAATTCTGAGGCTATGACCTCTGGTCCTAGACTCTCCCGCCTGTGGAAACATCCTTTCCACACCTACTCTATTATTAGTCTTTATTCCGTAAATTTCAATGAGGTCCTCCCTCAACCTTCTAAACTCCAGCGAGTAGAGGCCCAGTGCTTTCAAACGCTCATCATATGCCAGCCCACTCATTCTTGGAATCGTTCTTGTAAACCTCCTCTGGACCCTCTCCAGGGCCAGCACATCCTTCCTCAGATATGGAGCCCAGATTTGCTCACAGTACTCCAATTGCGGCCTGACCAGCACCCTATCGAGCCTGAGCATTACATCTCTATTTTTGTATCCCAGTCCTCTTGATATAAATGCAAGCGTTGAATTTGCCTTCCTTACTACCGATTCGACTAGCAAATTATTTTTTTTGAGGAGTCCTGCATCAGCACTCTTCCCCCCCCCCCCCCCCCCCCCCCCCCCCCCCCCCCCCCCCCCCACGTACAGTGGCTTGCAAAAGTTTTCATACCCCTTGAACTTTTCCACATTTTGTCACGTTACAACCACAAACGTAAATGTATTTTATTGGGATTTTATGTGATAGACCAACACAAAGTGGTGCATAATTGTGAAGTGGAAGGAAAATGATACATGGTTTTCAAATTTTTTTACAAATAAAAAACTGAAAAGTGTGGCGTGCAAAAGTATTCAACCCCCCTGAGTCAATACTTTGTAGAACCACCTTTCGCTGCAATTACAGCTCCAAGTCTTTTGGGGTATGTCTCTACCAGCTTTGCACATCTAGAGACTGAAATTTTTGCCCATTCTTCTTTGCAAAATAGCTCAAGCTCAGTCAGATTGGATGGAGAGCGTCTGTGAACAGCAATTTTCAAGTCTTGCCAGAGATTCTTAATTGGATTTAGGTCTGGACTTTGACTGGGCCATTCTAACACATGAATATGCTTTGATCTAAACCATTCCATTGTAGCTCTGGCTGTATGTTTAGGGTCATTGTCCTGCTGGAAGGTGAACCTCCGCCCCAGTCTCAAGTCTTTTGCAGACTCTAACAGGTTTTCTTCCAAGATTGCCCTGTATTTGGCTCCATCCATCTTCCCATCAACTCTGACCAGCTTTCCTGTCCCTGCTGAAGAAAAGCATCCCCACAGCATGATGCTGCCACCACCATGTTTCACAGTGGGGATGGTGTGTTCAGGGTGATGTGCAGTGTTAGTTTTCTGCCACGCATAGCGTTTTGCATTTAGGCCAAAAACTTCAATTTTGGTCTTATCTGACCAGAGCACCTTCCTCCACATGTTTGCTGTGTCCCCCACATGGCTTGTGGCAAACTGCAAACAGGACTTCTTATGGCTTTTTTTCAACAATGGCTTTCTTCTTGCCACTCTTCCATAAAGGCCCGATTTGTGGAGTGCACGACTAATAGTTGTCCTCTGGATAGATTATCCCACCTGAGCTGTGGATCTCTGCAGCTCCTCCAGAGTTACTATGGGCCTCTTGGCTGCTTCTCTGATCAATGCTCTCCTTGCCCGGCCTGTCAGTTTAGGTGGACGGCCATGTCTTGGTAGGTTTGCAGTTGTGCCATACTCTTTCCATTTTCGGATGATGGATTGAACAGTGCTCCGTGAGATGTTCAAAGCTTGGGATATTTTTTTATAACCTAACCCTGCTTTAAACTTCTCCACAACTTTATCCCTGACCTGTCTGGTGTGTTCCTTGGGCTTCATGATGCTGTTTGATCACTAATGTTCTCTAACAAACCTCTGAGGCCTTCACAGAACAGCTGTATTTATACTGAGATTAGATTACACACACGTGGACTCTATTTACTAATTAGGTGACTTCTGAAGGCAATTGGTTGCACTGGATTTTATTTAGGGGTATCAGAGTAAAGGGGGCTGAATACTTTTGCACGCCACACTTTTCAGTTTTTTATTTGTAAAAAAATTTGAAAACCATGTATCATTTTCCTTCCACTTCACAATTATGCGCCACTTTGTGTTGGTCTATCACATCAAATCACAATAAAATACATTTACGTTTGTGGTTGTAGCGTGACATAATGTGGAAAAGTTCAAGGGGTATGAAAACTTTTGCAAGCCACTTAGCATCATCTGCAAACTTGGCCACAAAGCCTTCCCCTTATCCAAATCATTAATATACGACGTGAAGAGAAGCAGCCCAAGCACTGACCCTTGAGGAACTCCACTAGTCACTGGCAGCCAACCTGAAAAAGTGCCTTTTATTGCAACTCTTTGCCTTACAAGAGTCCTACAAGATGAATTTAGGGAGCTAGGAGATAAACTTAAAAGTAGGACCTCAAAGGTAATAATCTCTGGATTACTACCAGTACCACGGGCCAGTCAGAGTAGAAATAGGAGGATATTGCAGATGAATACGTGGCTTGAAAAATGGTGCAAGGGGGAGGGATTCAAATTTTTAGGGCATTGGAACCAGTTCTGGGGGAGGTGGGACCAGTACAAACAGGACGATCTGCACCTGGGCTGGAATGGAACCAATGTCCTTGGGGGAGTGTTTGCTAGTGCTGTCGGGGAGGATTTAAACTATTGTGGCAGGGGGATGGGTACAAGAGCAGAGAGGCAGGGGGGTGTAAAATGAGGGTAGAAGCAATAGGTAGCAAGGTGAAAAGTAAAAGTGGCAGGCAGACAAAACCAGGGCAAAAATCAAAAAGGGCCACTTTTCAACATAATTGTATAAGGGGTAAGAGAGTTGTAAAAACAAGCCTGAAGGCTTTGTGTCTCAATGCAAGGAGTATTCGTAATAAGGTGGATGAGTTGAACGTGCAGATAGCCATTAATGATTATGATATAGTTGGGATCACGGAGACATGGCTCCAGGGTGACCAAGGCTGGGAGCTGAACATCCAGGGATATACAATATTCAGGAGGGATAGAGAGAAAGGAAAAGGAGGTGGGGTAGCATTGCTGGTTAGAGAGGAGATTAATGCAATGGAAAGGAAGGACATTAGTTTGGAGGATGTGGAATCGGTATGGGTAGAGCTGCGAAACACTAAGGGGCAGAAAACGCTGGTGGGTGTTGTGTACAGGCCACCTAACAGTAGTAGTGAAGTTGGAGATGGTATCAAACAGGAAATTAGAAATGCGTGCGACAAAGGCAAAACAGTTATAATGGGTGACTTCAATCTACATATAGATTGGGTGAATCAAATTGGCAGGGGTGCTGAGGAAGAGGATTTCTTGGAATGTATGCGGGATAGTTATCTAAATCAACATGTAGAGGAACCAACGAGAGAGCAGGCTATTTTAGACTGGGTATTGAGTAATGAGGAAGGGTTAGTTAGCAGTCTTGTTGTACGTGCCCCCTTGGGCAAGAGTGACCATAATATGGTTGAGTTCTTCATTAGGATGGAGAGTGACATTGTTAATTCAGAAACAATGGTTCTGAACTTAAAGAAAGGTAACTTTGAGGGTATGAGACGTGAATTGGCCAAGATTGACTGGCAATTAATTCTAAAAGGGTTGACGGTGGATATGCAATGGAAGACATTTAAAGACTGCATGGATGAACTACAAAAATTGTTCATCCCAGTTTGGCAAAAGAATAAATCAGGGAAGGTAGTGCATCCATGGATAACAAGGGAAATCAGGGATAGTATCAAAGCGAAGGATGATGCGTACAAATTAGCCAGAAAAAGCAGCATACCGGAGGACTGGGAGAAATTCAGAGACCAGCAGAGGAGGACAAAGGGCTTAATTAGGAAAGGAAAAATAGATTATGAAAGAAAACTGGCAGGGAACATAAAAATTGACTGCAAAAGTTTTTATAGATATGTGAAAAGAAAGAGATTAGTTAAAACAAATGTAGGTCCCTTGCAGTCAGAAACAGGTGAGTTGATCATGCGGAACAAGGATATGGCGGACCAATTGAATAACTACTTTGGTTCCGTCTTCACTAAGGAAGACATAAATAATCTGCAGGAAATAGCAGGGGACCGCGGGTCAAAGGAGTTGGAGGAATTGAGTGAAATCCAGGTTAGTCGAGAAGTGGTGTTGGGTAAATTAAATGGATTAAAGGCCGATAAATCCCCAGGGCCAGATAAGCTGCATCCCAGAGTACTTAAGGAAGTAGCTCCAGAAATAGTGGATGCATTAGTAATAATCTTTCAAAACTCTTTAGATTCTGGAGTAGTTCCTGAGGATTGGCGGGTAGCAAATGTAACCCCACTTTTTAAGAAGGGAGGGAGAGAGAAAACGGGAAATTACAGACCAGTTAGTCTAACATCGGTAGTGGGGAAAATGCTAGAGTCAGTTATTAAAGATGGGATAGCAGCACATTTGGAAAGTGGTGAAATCATTGGACAAAGTCAGCATGGATTTACGAAAGGTAAATCATGTCTGACGAATCTTATAGATTTTTCGAGGATGTAACTAGTAGCGTGGATAGGGGAGAACCAGTGGATGTGGTGTATCTGGACTTCCAGAAGGCTTTCGACAAGGTCCCACATAAGAGATTAGTATACAAACTTAAAGCACACGGCATTGGGGGTTCAGTATTGATGTGGATAGAGAACTGGCTGGCAAACAGGAAGCAAAGAGTAGGAGTAAACGGGTCCTTTTCACAATGGCAGGCAGTGACTAGTGGGGTACCGCAAGGCTCAGTGCTGGGACCCCAGCTATTTACAATATATATTAATGATCTGGATGAGGGAATTGAAGGCAATATCTCCAAGTTGGCGGATGACACTAAGCTGGGGGGCAGTGTCAGCTGTGAGGAGGATGCTAGGAGACTGCAAGGTGACTTGGATAGGCTGGGTGAGTGGGCAAATGTTTGGCAGATGCAGTATAATGTGGATAAATGTGAGGTTATCCATTTTGGTGGCAAAAACAGGAAAGCAGACTATTATCTAAATGGTGGCCGATTAGGAAAAGGGGAGATGCAGCGAGACCTGGGTGTCATGGTACACCAGTCATTGAAAGTAGGCATGCAGGTGCAGCAGGCAGTGAAGAAAGCGAATGGTATGTTAGCTTTCATAGCAAAAGAATTTGAGTATAGGAGCAGGGAGGTTCTACTGCAGTTGTACAGGGTCTTGGTGAGACCACACCTGGAGTATTGCGTACAGTTTTGGTCTCCAAATCTGAGGAAGGACATTATTGCCATAGAGGGAGTGCAGAGACTGATTCCTGGGATGTCAGGACTGTCTTATGAAGAAAGACTGGATAGACTTGGTTTATACTCTCTAGAATTTAGGAGATTGAGAGGGGATCTTATAGAAACTTACAAAATTCTTAAGGGGTTGGACAGGCTAGATGCAGGAAGATTGTTCCCGATGTTGGGGAAGTCCAGGACAAGGGGTCACAGCTTAAGGATAAGGGGGAAATCCTTTAAAACCGAGATGAGAATAATTTTTTTCACACAGAGAGTGGTGAATCTCTGGAACTCTCTGCCACAGAGGGTAGTCGAGGCCAGTTCATTGGCTATATTTAAGAGGGAGTTAGATGTGGCCCTTGTGGCTAAGGGGATCAGAGGGTATGGAGAGAAGGCAGGTACGGGATACTGAGTTGGATGATCAGCCATGATCATATTGAATGGCGGTGCAGGCTCGAAGGGCCGAATGGCCTACTCCTGCACCTAATTTCTATGTTTCTATGTTTCTGCCATCCAGCCAACCCGCTATCCATGCTAGTATCTTCCCTTTAATGCTATGGGCTCTCATCTTACCTAACAGCCTGACATGCGGCACCTTAACGAAGGCCTTCTGAAAATCTAGGTAAACAGCATCTACAGCTGTCCTGCTATTAACTTCAAAGAACTCCAGCAGATTTGTCAGGCAAGATCTTCTCTTCACAAAACCATACTGACTTCGGCCTATTTTATTCAAGTACTGCATAACGTCATCCTTTATAATTGACTAAAATCTTACCAGCAGTTACCAAAGTTCTATCCAGCAGCTTATTCTTTGCTCAGATCCACCATCTGCAGCATCGATGTCTTGGTTTTCTCCCTTCATGATTCTGCACATCATGAAATAGTGATCTGTTCAGTGCCACTTTTCCGTTAAACCTTTTTACGGGTTTAACATGACTGTCACTGAATCAAAGCAATTCATTGCTTAGCCTCAGCTTGCAAGGGATGTGCTGCTGGAATGTTTCTTCTTCAGAAACCCCCTTTTATCTGTTCAAATTGAGTTTGATGTGACAAATTGTTGTTGTCACTTCACTCCTGCCACCGGAAGAATGTATAAGAGCATGAAAATTGTAACATCCAGGTTCAGGAGTAGATTTGTCCCTTCAACCATCAGGTCATTAAGCACTATAATCTCCAAATAGGCTCTGAATTATGAAACAGTTAGGCATCTTGATTGAGTTGGACATGGGGGGCCTGTTTATGTAAGTAAGTAAGTAAGTTTATTGGCCAAGGATTCACATGCAAGGAATTTGTCTTATGTGCTGTATAGCTCTATGGCTTTATGACTATTATTAATCAAAAGTATCCTCCATTTGATCCTTTAGGAAATACACAGATATAACCTGACTGTAGGTAAACTAACATGAAGAATCCATGTTGTATCTCTAAGCTAAACTAATCTAAATCACGGGTATTTAGACTGCTCTAGATCAAACCACAAAGCAAAGAAAAATTTATGTAAGATTTATGAAGAATATGTACATCTTTTAAGGGAAATTTGTTAAGCAAATGAGGAAGAACAGAACAGGAAACTATAATACAACTATAAAACTAATAAAGGAATATTGAGTGCCCAATTTATGCAGAGTTTTCGCAATTCAAAATTTAAAAAAGTAGTTTAAGAATATTCACATGTACATTATGCTGCACCATTCACCAATATATTACTTGCCTCCAACATTGTTAGCTAAGTTACATGTTAAAGATTAAATATCTGGGAAATGCTAAATTGGCCAGGCACTATCTGTGAAGGGGGAAACAGAAGTAATGTTTCAGGTTGATGAATTTTCTTTATAGCTGCCTGGACTGCTGAGTTATTTCCTGAATGGGATGCTGAGTTATTTCCTGAAAAGTAACATTAGCAAATTTGCAGATGACACAAAGCTGGGTGGCAGTGTGAACTGTGAGGAGGATGCTATGAGAATGCAGGGTGACTTGGACAAGTTGGGTAAGTGGGCAGATGCATGGCAGATGCAGTTTAATGTGGATAAATGTGAGGTCATCCACTTTGGTAGCAAAAACAGGAAGGCAGATTATTATCTAAATTGTGTCAAGTTGGGGAAAAAAGGAAGTACAACGGGATCTGGGGGGTCCTTGTTCATCATCAATGAAAGTAAACATGCAGGTACAGCAGGCAGTGAAGAAAGTGAATGGCATGTTGGCCTTTATAACAAGAGGAGTTGAGTATAGGAGCAAAGAGGTCATTCTGCAGCTCTGTAGGGCCCTAGTGAGACCACACCTGAAGTATTGTGTGCAATTTTGGTCCCCTAATTTGAGGAAGGACATTCTTGCTATTGAGGGAGTGCAGCATAGGTTTACAAGGTTAATTCCCGGGATGGCAGGATTGTCATATGCTGAGAGAATGGAGCGGCTGGGCTTGTACACTCTGGAGTTTAGAAGGATGAGAGGGAATCTTAATAAAACATATAAGATTATTAATGGTTTGGACGCTCTAGAGGCAGGAAACATGTCCCCGATGTTGGGGGAGTCCAGAACCAGGGACACAGTTTAAGAATAAGGAGTAAGCTATTTAGAACGGAGACGAGGAAACACTTTTTCTCACAGAGTTGTGAGTCTGTGGAATTCTCTGCCCCAGAGGGCGGTGGCCGGTTCTCTGGATACTTTCAAGAGAGAGCTAGATAGGGCTCTTAAAGATAGCGGAGCCAGGGGATATGGGGAGAAGGCAGGAACGGGGTACTGATTGGGGATGTTCAGCCATGATCACAATGAATGACGGGTGCTGGCTCGAAGGGCCGAATGGCCTACTCCTGCACCTATTGTCTATTGCCTATTCCAACATTTTCTGGAGTTTTATTTTTGTATATTTCAAATTTCCAAAATTGGCAATATTCAACGTTTGTGCACATTGGAGATCTGCTTTGAAAGCTGTGAACATTGAAATTACTAATTAAACATCTCCATTGGTTTTACCAGTCACAGTTCAATTCTTAAGATATTTAAATTATTTCCCCATTAATCTAACATCAAATGATTAATGTAATCATAGTCATAGAATCATACAGTGTGGAAACAGGTCCTTCAGCCCAACATGCCCACACCATCTATCATGTCTCGTCTACACTAGTCCCACCTGCCTGCTTTTTGGCCCATATTCCTTTAAACCTGACCAACCATGTACGGGTCTAAATGCCTCAACTACCTCCTCTGGTAGCTCATTCCATACGCCCACCCCCCTTTGTGTGAATAAGTTAATCCACAAGTTCCTATTAAATCTTTCCCCCCTCACCCTAAACCTGCGTCCTCTGGTTCTTGATTCCTCGAATCAATATATAATCACATGCCTGCTTTCAGTTAGTGGAAGTTATGATAGGTTACTGGGTGTATGCAGCAGCTAGCTGAAAACCCAAGGATGAGATGAGACTGTCATTGCTGATTCATTCTGCAAATCAAGTGAGACCAGTTGACCATAAGACATAGGTGCAGAATTAAGCCATTCAGCCCATCGAGTCTATTCAGCTATTTTCTCTCTCAACCCCATTCTCCTGTCAAATAGCAGATGAGGACATGGTCATGATGCCTCCCCAAGTTAAATAACCTGCCAATACCTGATTAGTATTCTCAGTGCTGCCATCCATACCTAACATCACCTGGCATGGCCCTTTAAACTTTACGTTAGACTTTAGAGATACAGCACGGAAACAGGAGCTTTGATCCACTGAATCCACGCCGACCAATGATCACCCCCATACCCTAGCACTGTCCTACGCATTCGGGATAATTTCCCAATTTTACCAAAGCTGATTAACCTACAAACCTGTACGTCTGCACCCAGAGAAAATACATGCGGTCACAGGGAGAACATACAAACTCCGCACAGACAGAACCTGTAGTCTGGATCGAACCTGGTCACTGGCGCTGTAAGGCAGCAACTTTACTGCTGCGCCACCGTGCCACCACACCGAATGGGGCTACTCAAGATGTAATAGTGATGGAAACGGCCTCATAGATTGGGCATCTGCCAATGACCTCACGCTTCTGTATGATCCAAAGGAGCCAAACAGCTTCCATTCAGCCCGCTGGAACACTGGTACAAACCAACACCTAGCCTTTGCCAGTAACACAAAGAGCCATCAGCCACCAACGCGCCGGGTTCTGGAGAAGTTCCTACGGTCACAACACCGACCATCACTCATCACCACAACACCACTGGTTGCACCAACATCGAGCAAACCTGTGAATGCTTTCTGAAAGTCCAGGTGCACTACATCCACTGACTCTCCCTTGTCCATTTTCCTAGTTACATCCTCAAAAAATTCCAGATGATTAGTCAAGCATGATTTCCCCATCGTAAATCCATGCTGACTCGGACCGATCCTGTTACTGCTATCCAAATGTGTGGCTATTTCATCTTTTATAATTGACTCCAGTATCTTCCCCACCACCGATGTCAGGCTAACTGGTCTATAATTCCCAGTTTTCTCTCACCCGCATTTCTTAAAAAGTGGGATAACATTAGCTACCCTCCAATCCACAGGAACTGATCCTGAACCTATAGAACATTGGAAAATTATCAACAATGCATTCACAATTTCTAGAGCCACCTCCTTAAGCACCATGGGATGCAGACCATCAGGCCCTGGGGATTTATCAGCCTTCAGTCTCATCAGTCTACCCAACACCATTTCCTGCTTAATGTCGATTTCCTTCAGTTCCTCCATCACCCCAGATCCTCTGGCCACTACTATATCAGGAAGAGTGTTTGTGTCCTAGAAACATAGAAACATAGAAACATAGAAAAAAGGTGCAGGAGGAGGCCATTCGGCCCTTCGAGCCAGCACCGCCATTCATTGTGATCATGGCTGATCGTCCCCTATCAATAACCCGTGCCTGCCTTCTCCCCATATCCCTTGACTCCACTAGCCCCTAGAGCTCTATCTAACTCTCTCTTAAATCCATCCAGTGATTTGGCCTCCACTGCCCTCTGTGGCAGGGAATTCCATAAATTCACAACTCTCTGGGTGAATAAGCTTTTTTTCACCTCAGTCTTCAATGACCTCTCCTTTATTCTAAGACTGTGGCCCCTGGTTCTGGACTCGCCCAACATTGGGAACATTTTTCCTGCATCTAGCTTGTCCAGTCCTTTTATAATTTTATATGTTTCTATAAGATCCCCCTCATCCTTCAAAACTCCAGTGAATACAAGCCTAGTCTTTTCAATCTTTCCTCATATGACAGTCCCGCCATCCCAGGGATCAATCTCGTGAACCTACGCTGCACTGCCTCAATCACAAGGATGTCCTTCCCCAAATTAGGAGACCAAAACTGTACACAATACTCCAGATGTGGTCTCACCAGAGCCCTATACAACTGCAGAAGAACCTCTTTACTCCTATACTGAAATCCTCTTGTTATGAAGGCCAACATTCCATTAGCTTTCTTCACTGCCTGCTGTACCTGTAAGCCAACTTTCAGTGACCGGTGTACAAGGACGTCCAGGTCTCTCTGCACCTCCCCCTTACCTAACCTAACCCCATTGAGATAATAATCTGCCCCCTTGTTTTTGCCACCAAAGTGGATAACCTCATATTTATCTATTTTATACTGCATCTGCCACGCATCTGCCCACTCACTCAACCTATCCAGGCCACCCTGCAACCTCCTAACATCCTCTTCACAGTTCACACTGCCACCCAGCTTTGTGTCATCTGCAAACTTGCTAGTGTTGCTCCTAATTCCATCTTCCAAATCATTAATATATATGGTAAACAGTTGCGGCCCCAACACAGAGCCTTGCGGCACTCCACTCGCCACTGCCTGCCATTCTGAAAAGGACCCGTTCACTCCTACTCTTTGCTTCCGGTCTGCCAACCAATTTTCTATCCATGTCAACACCCTATCCCCAATACCATGTGCTCTAATTTTAGTCACCAGTCTCCCGTGCGGGACCTTATCAAAGGCTTTCTGAAAGTCTAGATACACTACATCCACTGGCACCCCTTCATCCATTTTACTTGTCACATCCTCAAAAAATTCCAGAAGATTAGTCAAGCATGATTTCCCTTTCATAAATCCATGTTGACTTGGACTAATCCTTTTACTGCTATCCAAATGCCTCATTATTATCTCTTTAATAATTGACTCCAGCATCTTTCCCACCACCGAAGTCAGGCTAACTGGTCTGTAATTCCCCGTTTTCTCTCTCGCTCATTTCTTGAAAAGTGGGATAACATTAGCTATCCTCCAATCCACAGGAACTGATCCTGAATCTATTGAACATTGGAAAATTATCACCAATGCATCCACGATTTCTGAAGCCATTTCCTTATGTACCATGGGATGCAGACCATCAGGTCCTGGGGATTTATCAGCCTTCGGTCCCATCAGTCTACCCAACACCATTTCCTGCTTAATGTGGATTTCCTTCAGTTCCTCCATCACCCCAGATCCTCTGGCCACTACTATATCAGGAAGAGTGTTTGTGTCCTCCTTAGTGAAGACAGATCCAAAGTACCTGTTCAACTCATCTGCCATTTCCTTGTTCCCCATAATAAATTCACCTTTTTCGGTCTTCACGGGTCCAACTTTGGTCTTAACTATGTTTTTCCTCTTCACATGCCTAAATAACCTTTTACTATCCTCCTTTATATTCTTGGCTAGCTTACCTTCTCCTTCTCTCTCGACAGATCTTCAAGCCTACCTTGATCAGACCTTCCTACCCTCTTAATATCAATGCACTCAGCATGACAGCTACATTTTTGACACCTCCATGAAGTTCTTTAACTGTTAATCTACAATACACGCCCCATATAAACACGTTATTGGTTAGTTCGTCATTCCCTCACCTAGAATTCTTTTGTTGGAATTCAACTGGCTATTTATTTCAAATGAATTAATGTCTCCATTATGTAATATTGCATTTGTTTAATAGGTGACATATGAATTGCATATGAAAATAATAAATGTAGCATGCTCATGCAATCTTATTGTGTAAGTTGAATAAATCTGATTTTCATTGAAAGTGACCAGATGTTGCACATGTACTTCTCGAGCTGAATAACATAACCTCTTCCAGGTGTCAGGAGGTAAAATAACATTATACTAGATGTCCGTCAGTTCTATAGCAGAACCTATAACACTTTTTCTTTCAAACCTTAACATTGAATAAGAAGAAACCTCAGCCCAGATAATTCCATGATAATTCCATGGCTTGATGCAGGCACTGGAAGAGCCCTATATTACTGGGAGGTAAATCAAGTTGAGTTTATTGTCATTTGTACAAGAATAGTGAAGTACATGTAAAATGGAAGTCTCGTGAGCAGCAGCTTCGCAGGCACTTTTTGAAGTTGTAACTAGTGAAACGTAAATCATACGCAAATGACAAAATAACTCACTAAATTCTACAAGACAGAGAAAAAGAAAAAAAGCTAATACAAAAAAAAAGCCATTCATGCCAAACACAATTTTAAATGACAAAATGTTAGCACACGACAAAAGTGTTTTATTGTATCTCGGTACACGTGCCAATAAACTAAACTAAAGAAGCAGACTTTGCTAAATATCTCGAGATTTTTTGACAAAAGTTCCCCATGTTAGCACCTCAGGAAAAAAAAAGCCAAACAAATCTGTCTGGATCTGGGGCCTTTTAAAGATGCCTTGCTCACTGGATCTGAAACAATGGCATCCTGGAGGCAATTTGTCCAGCTGTGAGTTCTGATTTGCAGGCCGCATTGAAACACTTAGCACCAAGGATTATTCTTTGATTTCGTAGGTGTTCCCCATCACTCTTGCGTCCCGTAGCAAACTCGAGAGCTTTACTCGGCACAGCGATAAGTCGCAGTGAATAACATCATGAATTTGACACATAAGCCACTGCTGCTGTGTCTCGTTAAACCTCACACTGCAAGCATCCTCCTGAGTGGTGGGGGCATAGGTTAAACAGTTTTGCCTCCAATGTTGCAGTCTTGAAATTGGCACCATGACCCAGCTTTGCTTGGCTCCAGCCTGCACTGAACCGGCTCAGTTCAGTTTAATGCCACGTGTACCGAGGTACAGTGAAAAGCTTTTGTTGCGTGCTTACCAGTCAGCGGAAAGACAATACGTAATTACAATCGAGCCATTCACAGTTCACATGGTGTGGGAATAACGTTTGGTGCAAGGAAAAGATGGTCGTTCAGCACTGCTCTCTAGATGTGGTGGGATGATTCAGTTGCCTGACAACAGCTGGGAAGAAACTGTTTCTGAATCTGGAGATGTGTGTTTTCCAATGGTTCCAACTGTTAGCTAATGGCCAATCGAATGGAGAAGGGGAACTCAGAATGGCATCGAGAAATTTATTTAAATTTCTTTAGTCAAAGGGTGGTGAATCTGTGAAATTCTTTGCCACAGAAGGTTGTGGAGGCCAAGTCAAGGGATGTTTTTAAGGCAGAGATAGATAGATAGAGATTAGTGCGGGTATCAGGGGTTATGGGGAGAAGGCAGGAGAATGGGGTTAGGAAGGAAGGATAGATGAGCCATGATTGCATGGTGGAGTAGACCTGATGGGTCGATTGGCTTCATTCTGCTCCTATCACTTATGGCATGAGAACTTCATACCTATTCATCAGGAGGTCAGCAGAAGCCAAATCTCATTGCCCCTCCCCATTCATCCACCAAGTTGCCATCAACATCTCCCCCCTCACCTTTGGCAGTCTCTTTATCTGCAATACTTGAAGTAGAATCAAATCATCCTCAACCCTGACGCAGTGGACAAGAATAGTCGATTTCTTCACATTGACACATTCAGCAATGAGTTATTTGGTAGTGAGAGAGAGTCTGAAGAGGGGTATCTCGAGCCAAAACGGAGTCTGAAGGAGTGTCTCGACCCGAAACGTCACCCATTTCTTTTCTCCAGAAATGCTGCCTGGCCCGTTGAGTTACTCCAGCAACATGTGTCTATCCTTAAAGAGTTCTTTGGCAAGGGGCCAGGATTGGGAATGTTCGTTGCTATAAACCACTGCTCCCGCTTTCAATTGTCAGACCTCTGTGGTGCTGCATTGTCAGAGGTATTCTCTTTTGGGTGGATCAATGAGCCAAAACCACATCTCTCCACTCATGAACATAAAATTATTCCATGGCACGACTCAAAGAAGAGCGAGAGTGCTATCCCCAGTGTTCTGGCTGGTATTTATCCCCAGTTTTCTATAAAATGATGGATTATCTGGTCATTATCCAGATGTAGCTTATGGGAGCTTATTGTGACAATTGTGCTTCCTACAAAAGCGAGCAAACTTTAAAAGGACTTCATTGAATTAAAAGTGCTTTGGGAGAACCTGGAAGGCCAATAAAAGATGATCTTATTACAGCAAAATTTCCTTCCCGTAATTATATTTATACGGTACGAAAAAACCTCTCTGGATCTTCTTGAGGCTTCTCGTTGAGGTATTTCGTTGAGTCAGCAAATATTCTTGACTGAAGAAGGGTCCCGACCTGAAATGTTGTCTGGCCATTTACCCCCAGAGTTGCTGACTTCCTCCAGATTCCTGTACTCTCTTGTGTCTCTAGCAGTTATTCCTTATTTTTGTTTGCTATGGGCGTACACACGCAGATGTGATCTGTGTGGATGGTTGTAGGCTAGATTGTAAATTATTTTGAATGGACACACTCTGGTTTACATAATTGAACCTACAATTTAGTCAAGAGTTAAGAATGTTTTATTGTCATATGTCCTAGATAGAACAATGAAATAAAGGAAAGTCATCCAGCCCTAGTACAGCAACTTTTTATGGTAAACAAAAATGTTGGGAGAAACTCAGCGGGTGAGGCAGCATCTATGGAGTGAAGGAAATAGGCAACGTTTCGGGTCAAAACCCTTCTTCAGACTGATGTGAGGGTGGGGAGGGGGGTGGGAGGAAGAAAGGAAGAGGTGGAGCCAGTGGGCTGAGGGAGAGCTGAGAAGGGGAGGAGAAAGTAAGGACTACCTGAAATTACAGAAGTCAATGTTCATACCGCTGGGGTGCAAACTGCCCAAGCAAAATATGAGGTGCTGCTCCTCCAATTTAGGGTTTCGGCCTGAAACGTTGTCTATTTCCTTTGCTCCATAGATGCTGCCTCTCCTGCTGAGTTTCTCCAGCATTTTTGTCTACCTTCAATTTTCCAGCATCTGCAGTTCCTTCTTAAACAGCAACTTTTTAGTTTAGTTTAGTTTAGTTTGGAGACACAGCGTGGAAACAGGCCCTCCAGCCCATCAAGTCAATGCCGACCAGTGATCGCTGTACACTAACACTACCCTACACGCTAGGGACAATTTACAATTTTTACCGAGACCAATCAGCCTACAAGGTTGTACGTCTTTGGAATGTGGGAGGAAACCGGCGCACCCGGAGAAAACCCACGCGGTCACGGGGAGAACGTACAAACTCCTTATAGATAGCACCTGTAGACAGGATCAAACCCGGGTCTCTGGAGCTGTAAGGCAGCAACTCTACCGTGATGCCCTAGGACAAGGGTTCCCAACCTGGGGTAAATTTCGCCTACCCAGGGGGTAAATTTGTTGATTCTGGATTTGTACATATTTTTTCTCATTGACTGACTGTGTTTGGTTCTGGTATACCGGTATCTGTTCATCATTAGTTGTTCATAAATAAGTGAAATAACATTGTTATGTGCTATTAAAGTTGCCAGGGGTAAACGGGACGAAAAAGGTTGGGAACCCCCTGCCCAAGAACTTTAGACAGATACAGAATCAGACTGCTGAGTATCTGTCGCCAATGACGCTGTGGACTCCAACCTTAAGAATTACAGTTAAATTAAAAAGGTTTACCCTGTAAATTATTATATTCTTAGCCTTGACTGAAATGAATGAGCCGGATAGTTTAGATGTGCCTGCTGAGAAAGGTTTTGTTACTCAGATAACCCGTTAAACGAGCAGTCAAACCCTTTATGGCTACAAAGGGTAACTTTGCTCTGCCAATGTGCAGCCTAGAGGTGTGAAGGCAGGAGTGTGAGATCTCCTCCATATGTGGCTTTCACATTTAGGTGAGATGTAAAAGTTCCCAGCTTCACTGCAAATTATAAACATGCAGAGATGGTCTGGAAGCGATTTATTCCGAGCAAGTTCGTGCTGTCTTCAGCATTTTTTCTAAAATTGTTGGATGAATTCTTTGCCACAGAACGCTGTGGAGGCCAAGTCAGTGGGTATATTTAAGGCAGAGATTGATATATTCTTGATTAGTACAGGTGTCAAAGGTTACATCCTGAAGCCGCAGTCTGCGGAGCTGTTACATCCTGAAGCCGCGGTCTGCGGAGCTTCTAGCCGCGGGTGCCGCATCCGGAGCCTGGGATCCCTCGTTGGGGATCCCCGGAGAAGAGCTCCGATCGCCGGCCCACGGTATGACTCCATGACCATCTCACCTGGTACAGAAATATTGTTTGTGATATTTGGCATTCAGAAGTTATAAAGTTGGGCTGTCTGACTGCATTAATAAGGTATAAATTAGAAAGGTATTTATTGAAACTCTGCACCCACATATTATCACAGTATGTTATGGCATTAAACTTCCTTGGTGTTGTTCCATTGACTGGTAAGTTATTAAAAAATAGTCGAAGGACTCAAAGAGTTGCAGTAACTCAGCGGGTCTGGCAGTGTCTCTGGAGAATTATGGATAGGTAACGTTCCGGGTCGGGACCTGGCTGGAATGTCACCCATCCATGTTCTCCAGAGATGCTGAAGGTAGAAACAAAATGCTGGAATAACTCAATGGGACAGGCAGCATCTCCGGAGAGAAGGAATGGATGACTTTTCGGGTCGAGACCCTTCTTCAAACTTCCCGCAGAGTTACTCCAGCATTTTGTGTTTATCTTCGGTTTAAACCAGCATCTGTCGTTCCTTCCTACACATTTCCTCTTCTCCAGAGATGCTGCCTACCTGTTCAGTTACTCCAGCACTTGGTGTCCTTTTGTGTAAACCAGCATCTGCAGTTCCTTGTGTCTAAAATATCTAGCACGCATCCTACTACGAAGAATATTGAACCTAGCATGTGATTATAAAAACGTTTCCACCTCTTTTCAATCAAAGATCACTTTGGTTCAGTTGTATAATTCTAACAAATTAAACCCTCATGTAGCCCTAAGGATTAGCCTATTAAAATTATCCAACTGATAATAAATATTTGTTTTCATTATTAAGCCAAAGATGTAGAAAAAGCACGTATCCTCAGCAAATTTATTCTGTGGATGAAAAATTAATAAATTGTTTCAGTCCTATGAAGGAAGACCATGGACAATAGGTGCAGGAGTAGCCCATTCAGCCCCTCGAGCCAGCACAGCCATTCAATGGGATCATATAACCATATAACAATTACAGCATGGAAACAGGCCATCTCGGCCTTTCTAGTCCCTGCCGATCACGTATTCTCCCCTAGTCCCATCTACCTGCACTCAAACCATAACCCTCCATTCCTTTCCCGTCCATATAACTATCCAATTTATTTTTAAATGATAAAAACGAACCTGCCTCTACCACCTTCACTGGAAGCTCATTCCACACAGCTACCACTCTCTGAGTAAAGAAGTTCCCCCTCATGTTACCTCTAAACTTCTGTCCCTTCGGCGCGGCCTTGTCGGCTCCGGAAGCCACGGTCTCGAGTAGGGAGGCGGCCGTTCCAGGGTTCCCATGCCGCTGGGAGGACTCTCCCGACGCCGGAACATCATCACCCGGCGAGGACGGCCTGGAACATCGGGCCTCCGTAGAGGCAACTGTGGAGGCCTCAATAGGCCCGACTATGGGTGGACATTGGGGATGGGACTGGACTTTGTGCCTTCCCCCATAATGGGAACCATTGTGGGGGGATGTTTTTTATGTTAAAGCTATTTATTATTGTTATGTTTGTATTCCTTTTTTAATGTGCTGCATTGGCAAAAAGAATTTCACTACATCTAGGTGTATGTGACAATAAATCAACCTTTGAACCTTTAATTCTCAAGTAATGTCCTCTTGTTTGAATCATGGCTGATCATCCACAATCAGTACCCCGTTCCTGCAAGATAACAAGGGCAAGATAACATTGCGATCTACACTAGAACTAACTGGGTTCAGGGGTATTTAGTATTATTGACGCAGATTCCAAGGTACAGCATAACTGCAATAGTTCAGATCAGATCACATAGAGAGCCTAAGCGTGTCAAAGTGTCAAAGATCACAAAACTGCTGTTTGGTTATTATAGCTTATCACATAACGAAGACATGTGCTATAATTAAAATATTTTGTGTGGCTTATTGTACACCATTTAAATTATTTTGATTTGTTTTAATTAAAGGGCAGCAGTGAGTCATTCTGTTCTCCTGTAATCCTGACCTGCACTGTCAGCTTTTAATGATCTCTTATTTTGTAGTGTATTTATAAACCAAAAGGAGCATCCACCAGAAAACCATCTGAATGTGAATCAAATAGAGGTTAGTAAATTTAGACAGGGATTCTCGTGGGTCATATCATTTTCTTTTCGAAAAAGTTGACAGTCAAAAACTTTTTTCCATGGTGGAAAAATCAAATATTAGAGAGCAGGGCTTTATGGTGAGAAAGGCAAACTTTAAAGGAGACGGGACGTTGGGTCACCGTTTTGACGCCAGATATCCCCGTTGTGATGCCAGTCAAGAACAACCGTTCAGTTATTTCAAATTCCATCAACTGCGCATGTGCGTATATCGGGCCGGCAAGTGGGAGCGCGCTGCCATTCAAGGTAGAAAGTTAATTAAAGTTTTTGAAGGGAATTACATAGAAACATAGAAAATAGGTGCAGGAGTAGGCCATTCAGCCCTTCGAGCCTGCACCGCCATTCAATATGATCATGGCTGATCATCCAACTCAGTATCCTGTACCTGCCTTCTCTCCATACCCCCTGATCCCTTTAGCCACAAGGGCCACATCTAACTCCCTCTTAAATATAGCCAATGAACAGGACTCAACTACATTCTGTGGCAGAGAATTCCAGAGATTCACCACACTCTGTGTGAAAAATATTTTTCTCATCTCAGTCCTAAAAGATTTCCCCTTTATCCTTAAACTGTGACCCCTTGTTCTGGACTTCCCCAACATCGGGAACAATCTTCCTGCATCCAGCCTGTCCAACCCCTCAAGAATTTTGTAAGTTTCTATAAGATCCCCCCTCAATCTTCTAAATTCTAGTGAGTACAAGCCGAGTCTATCCAACCTTCATATGAAAGTCCTGACATCCCAGGAATCTGGTAAACCTTCTCTGTACTCCCTCTATGGCAAGAATGTCCTTCCTCAGATTAGGAGACAAAAACTGTACGCAATACTCCAGGTGTGGTCTCACCAAGACCCTGTACAACTGCAGTAGAACCTCCCTGCTCTTATACTCAAATCCTTTTACTATGAATGCTAACATACCATTCGCTTTCTTCACTGCCTGCTGCACCTGCATGCCTACTTTCAATGACTGGTGTACCATGACACCCAGGTCTCGTTGCATCTCCCCTTTTCCTAATCGGCCACCATTCAGGTAAAATCTTTGTAAAATCGAACAAAACTTGATACTGCACACCGCAGGCGCCCCTAAATTTGTTGTGCTATCGTGTACCGTTTTGGCTGTATTTGGGGAACATACATACATACAAGATGAGACTTTTTGTTATATAATAATATTGATGTGTGGGGCAGTTTTTTTTACACAGAGGGTGGTGGGTGCCTGGAGCATGCTGCTGGGGCGATGGTTGAGGTAGATACAATAGTGGCATTTAAGAGACTTTTGGATGGGCAAATGCATCTGCAGGGAATGGAGGGATATGGGTTACATGCAGGCAGATAAGGTTTTGTCTTGGCATTATGTCGACATCCCAAGATGGCGTCCAACCCAGGCGACTCTTTGTATGCTAACCACAGAAGTGGTGCTGCAATCACTCATTACAGTCGCTCCACTCTTTTAAATCTCTACTCCACCAGCAACATTTCTTAGTTCAACTATGCTCTTCTTAATCTCCTCTCACTAAACGTTATTCATGTTATTCCCTTTATCATGTATCTGTACAATGTGGATGGCTTGATTGTAATCACGTATTGTCTTTCCGCTGACTGCTTTGCACACCACATAAGCTTTTCACTGCATCTCGGTACACATGACAATAAACTAAACTCAAAATCAAACTTAAATTATGTTGGGCACAGGCATTAATAATAATAATAATAATAATAATAATAATAATAATAATAATAATAATAATAATTATTATTATTATTATATAATAATAATATTATATAATAATAATATTATATATTACATAATAATAATAATAATAATATTATATATTACATAATAATAATAATATATTTTATTGTCATTGCACATAAGTACAACAAGATTTGGGTATGCAGCTTCCATCTGACATCATAACTTAAGTAACAACTAAAATTTAGGTTTAGATATCCCGAGAACATGGTTTGTACAAATAACATTACAACAGTAAAATAGTCAAAACAGACTAAAGTGCAGATGTGTCTGTGCGACGTGACCATCCGAGGGAGACAGTCCGTGGAGGTGGGGGGCACTCAGCAGGGCCCGTTCAGAGCAGCTATAGCTCTGGGAAAGAAGCTGTTCCTGAATCTGGAGGTTCGGGTGTAGACGGCCTTGTAACGTCTGCCGGAAGGAAGTAGTTCGAACAGTCCATTACAAGGGTGTGAGGAGTCTTTGTGAATGCTGACGGCCTTCCTGAGGCACCGTGTGCGGTAGATGCCCTCCAAGGCTGGTAGCGGTGTCCCAATGATCTTCTGCGCTCTGTGGACGACGCGCTGAAGAGCTCTCCTCTCCACCTCCGTGCAGCTGAGATACCACACAGAGATGCCATACGTTAATATGCTCTCTGTGGTGCAGCGGTAGAAGGTTGTCAGCAGCTGATGGGGCAGACCAGTCCTTTTCAATGTTCTCAGAACGAACAGTCGTTGCTGTGCCTTTTTGACCAGCGCAGCGGTGTTGGTGGACCATGTGAGGTCCTCTGAAATGTGAGTGCCCAGAAAATTAAAGCTGGACACTCTCCACACTGTCCCCGTAAATGGAGATTGGGGCGTATTCCCCATTATGTGACCTCCTGAAGTCAATAATCAGCTCCTTGGTCTTGGAGGTGTTTAAGGACAAGTTGTTACGTGCGCACCAATCCGCCAGGTTCTACACCTCCGCTCTGTAGTTTGTTTCATCACCGTTGGTGATCAGCCCGATCACCGTTGTGTCGTCTGCAAACTTGACGATGGTGTTGGTGTCGAATGCAGGAACACAGTCGTGTGTGAAGAGGGAGTAGAGCATGGGGCTCAGTACACAGCCCTGTGGTGTGCCGGTGCTCAGGCTGATAGTGGAGGACAGGTGCGGGCCCAGTCTCACTGCCTGCGGTCGCTCCATCAGAAAATTCAGGATCCAATCGCATATCGGCGAGCTGAGGCCTAGCTGGTGGAGTTTGGTGGTGAGCTTGGTGGGGATGACCGTATTGAAAGCAGAGCTATAGTCTATGATGAGCATCCTCACGTACGTGCCCTGTCTTTCCAGGTGAGTCAGGACAGTGTGAAGAGACAGAGAGATGGCATTGTGGGCCAAAGGGTCTCTTTCTGTGCTGCGCTATTCTATTTTCTATCCTTTGGACACTTCCAGATGTGCGGTGGGTCATGATGGGTGGAGTTGGAGACTAATTTAAGTATCCTTTCTATTACCACCACAGAATTTAAAACGTTAAGTAATTATTTATTTTATCTTTGAATTATAATAAACCTTTGTAACATTTTTCCTCCTAATTAAAGCCCATAGCCTTGCCTCTTCTGTTCCAATTTCATTTCAGTCTCTTACTTGCTCTTAATCTAATCAAACCCACAACTTTAATTCAGCTGCGAAAACAAATTATCTGCTATCTACAGACCAAAAATGATTTCTTGTGAAGATTTGAGAAATCAATCCCAATTTTCATACATCTTTCCTCCATTTCCTGCAGTTCTATATCAGTGCATTACTTATTATCTTTAATTATTCAATTATTTGTACATCAATCACAATACTCTCCTTCCTCAAGCCCTGTGGATTTATCAATTATTTTTTGGAGCCATTATTGTGCAAACTCCCATTAAAATTAAATTGATCAAATCCATCCTGCAGCCTAAATCTAGAAATTAATGCTACCACTTATTCCAAATAATTAACAATTAATGACAAGCAATATCTAGATTTGTTTACTCAAAACGATAGCCAGATGCTGGAGCATTTACTAAACACTGCTTGAATCGTCGAGCTATTGTCTTAACATCTGAATCCTTGTTTAGTTAGGAGTGTGGAAACACAAGGAACTGCAGATGCTGGAATCTTGAGCAAAGCACAAAGTGCTGAAGGACCATAATGTCTTTTTTTTTTTTTTTGTTTTGTTTTTTGTTTTTGTTTATTTTATTAGAAGTTAATACAGTACAAACAGTACAGTGGAACCTAATTTTAGGTGCCAACTATGTCATACCGTAATCCATTATATGTACAACCTCTAGTTTTATGTTTTGAGAAGGAAGTAAGCAAGACAAGAAAAAGAAAACAATAGAAAGGGGAAAAAGAGGAAAAATAGATGGTAGAGAATAGAAAAACGTGAAGTGTGTATATAAAAAAAAGAAAAAGTGGAAAGTAGAAATAGAAGAGAAGGCCCCTTAAAAGAGAATTTTTCAAATCTATATTCGGAGATGTAGATCTATCCACGGCATGAACTGAAATCAGCAATCCTTATGGTACCGCTGCATCACATGATTCCAAAAAGTCGATGAAAGGAGACCAACTCCTTAAGAATTGGTCATATTTATCTATAGGGTGATTTCACGAAAGGTCACTGGAGCGTAAATCCCCACTCACGTGACCGAAAATTTTAACTGGGGGACAAGCGTCACTTCCGGTACATGTTAGTGGATGGGAAAACACGCACTTTCACACCCGTTAAAAACATCGAAAACGGCCCGTTTTTGAGCTGCAATTAAGTGAGCCGGTCGGGGTGACCGTGAGGAACAGCGACCTAAATTTACAGTCCAAAAAAAAGATAGAAACTAAGGTAAATACAAGAGGGAGCTGAAGGGGCCAAAACGGCGGAAGTTGATTACGGACATTTTTCGTGGAGATTTAAAGATCCAAAATATCGGGAATTATCGCGTTTGCTCGCTGCATTTCATCAAAAGTGGCATTATTGGCTTTGTTATCTTTATTCATTTGTTAGATGAAAAGTATTAAAAGTGAAAAACCCGTCAGTAAAATTGCAAAATCGCCCATGGTTCTCGGGTGGGTTTTAACATGCAAAATAAACACGCTTCTGAAGCTCCATTTACCATTTAAATAATCGTAAACTCTCAATTCGTTTGGAAATCAATTTTACTGAGATGCAAGCTTACGATTATTTAAATGGTACGATTATTTGGAACAGTTATGTGTATTCATCAAATACTTTTCCCATCTATCCTTCGAGATCTTTATCATTAGCTCATGTTCCCAATCTTCTCTTAGTGCTTCTGTTGAGGGTAATTATCTATTTAATACATTATTATAAAAGTATGATATTAGTTTTTGTGAATCAGCCTTAATATTCATTGCTTCTTCTAAAGGGTCTAAAAATATAGTTTGAAATCTATGTATATATTTCTTCATAAAGTCACATATCTGTATATATTTAAAATATTGATTATCCTTCAGTTTAAATTTTAATTTTAAATGTTGAAATGATAACAGTTTGCCCAATTCATACATATCCCCTACCTTCCTAATCCCCAGTCTATCCCATTGTTGATATGTGTTGTCGATGAGAGAAGGTTTGAATGCGGGGTTGTTCAATAGTGGGGTTAGTACTGATAGATTATTTAATTTCAAGGATACTTTCATTTGTTTCCAAATTCTTATAGTATTGTGAATAATTGGGTTCTTCTTATATATTATACTATTCAATTTTATCGGTGAGAGCAAGATCGTTCCTATATCGTACCGATAGCACTCCTCTTTCTCCATTCTTATCCACTCCAACTGCTGAGTGGAACTATCCAGCCAGTACATTATGTTCTTAATATGCACTGCCCAGTAGTAATACATAAAGTTAGGTAATGATAAACCCCCAACTTCTTTAGGTTTACACAAATGCTTTCGTTAAGTTCTGTGTGCTCTGTAATCCCGTATAAAATTAGTGATAGTAGAATCTAGTTTTTTGAAAAAGTATTTTGGAATATATATTGGGATCGCTTGAAACAAAAATATTAATTGTGGTAAGAAAGTCATTTTTATAGCGTTAATTCTACCTATCAATGAGAGCGGGAGCGTTTTCCAAAATTTAATCATATCATTCAGTTTATTTAATAGTGGCATAAAATTGGCACTAAATTATGATTTGTGTCTTCTCATAATTTGAATACCCAGATACTTGAATTTTTCTGTTGCAATTTTGAAGGGGAATTTTAGCAAGTGTCTCGAATCCTGTGGGTTTTAAAGACAGGATTCGAGACACTTACTAAAATTCCCCTTCAAAAAGGACCATAATGTCTGTGGAGGGAAAGCACAGGTGATGTTTCGGAGCGGAATTCAATCAGAAGAAAGGTTCCAAAGGAAGGGTTCCAACCCAAAATGTCACCTGTCCACCTGTACCTCCCCAGGTGCTACCTGACCCACTGAGATCGCCCAGCTCTTTGTGTTTCGCGTTTTAGTTAGAAGTGCATATGTTATTCAGCCTGGTATTGACAATACTTTTCTTATAGGTGGAGATAAGAACATGCTGTTGTTTGGTGTTGATGTCTGAATCAATATTACTGAATATGTTCTGATATTTGTTCATCTTCCCACACCATTTCTTGTGTTGCTGGAAAGATGCACGATAATTACTGTGAACTCAATTATAATAGGAATATAGATGGACACAAAATGCTGGAGTAACTCAGCGGGACAGGCAGCATCTCTGGATAGAAGGAATGGGTGACGTTTTGGGTCGAGAGCCGGTCTTGACCCGAAACATCACCCATTCCTTCTATCCAGAGATGCTGCCTGTCCCGCTGAGTTACTCCAGCATTTTGTTTCTATCTTTGGTTTAAACCAACATCTGCAGTTCCTTCCTACACATAGGAATACAGATGTTACAAAGATATGGAATTTAACACTCCAGGTTTTGTCTGTATGTATTTCTGGATAGACTCGGCTTGTACTCGCTATAATTTAGGAGATTGAGGGGGGATCTTATAGAAACTTATAAAATTCTTAAGGGGTTGGACAGGCTAGATGCAGGAAGATTGTTCCCGATGTTGGGGAAGTCCAGGACAAGGGGTCACAGCTTAAGGATAGAGGGGAAATCCTTTAGGACCGAGATGAGAAAAACATTTTTCACACAGAGAGTGGTGAATCTCTGGAACTCTCTGCCACAGAGGGTAGTTGAGGCCAGTTCATTGGCTATATTCAAGAGGGAGTTAGATGTGACCCTTGTGGCTAGGGGGATCAGGGGGTATGGAGAGAAGGCAGGTACGGGATACTGAGTTGGATGATCATCCATGATCATATTGAATGGCGGTGCAGGCTCGAAGGGCCGAATGGCCTACTCCTGCACCTATTTTCTATGTTTCTATGTTTCTATGTTTCCTTTCTTATTGTCCATTTCTGTTTCCGAGAGCTGATCTTATTTTCCCCTTTGCCTAGTTTCATTTTTTCCCCATTTGCTCTCATTTTCATGTCATGCAATGTGATGACATTGAGCTGAGACCTACTGAGAAAGAACTGTTTTCATTTCTCATCACAAGTAGCAGCAAGTTCAGGACACCCACCGCAAATGTGAGAGTCCATGAACTCTGGCCAAGGTGCACCAGCAATTTTACAAAATAGGCTGCTTCGCCCGACTTCACATGTATGGAGTGTGAGACGTTTGGAATTCCCCAGTATTTACAATGCGGGCTTCTCCCAGCAGTCTCTCCCTAATAGCATTGTGTGGGAAGGAACTGCAGATGCTGGTTTTAACCGAAAGTAGACACAAAAAGCTGGAGTAACTCAGCGGGACAGGCAGCATCACTGGAGAGAAGGAATTGTCAATGTTTCGGATCGAGACCCTTCTTCAGACTAGTTAGGGATAAGGGAAACGAGAGATTCTCTCTCTATCTCTCTATCCCTCCCCGTCTTGTTTTCACCCAACAAACAGCTAACAATGAAGTCTGAAGAAGGGTTTCGGCCTGAAACGTCGCCTATTTCCTTCGCTCCATAGATGCTGCTGCACCCGCTGAGTTTCCCCAGCAATTTTGTGTACCTTCGATATTCCAGCATCTGCAGTTCCCTTTTGAACAGCTAACAATGGCCTGTTTCTTTTATCATTGTTACTTTTTTTGCATATCTTTCATTCATTGTTCTTTATCTCTCCACCATCGCCTATATCTCTCCTTCCCCTTATCCCTAACTAGTCTGAAGAAGGGTGTCGACCCGAAAAGTCACCCAGTGATGCTGCCTGTCCTGCTGAGGTTACTCCAGCTTTTTGTGTCTATCCCTCTAATAGCATTGTTCTGCAACGCACCTCGAGGCCTGCAGTGATTCAAGAAGGCAGCTCAGCACCACCTTCTAAAGGCTAATTAGGCCCGAGCAATTAATTGCTGGCCACATCTTTTGACTGAATATAAAAAGCAATTTGATCTGGTGCAGGATCTATGCATCTATTCACTGTGGTTTAGTTTAGTTTAGAAATACAGCGTGGAATCAGGGACTAGGGACAATTTAACACTTTTTTTACATTTATACCAAGCCAATTAACCTAAAGACCCATATGTCTTTGGAGTGTGGGGGGAAAACCGAGGATCTCAGAGAAAAAACACGCAGGTCATGGGGAGAAAGTACAAACTCCGGGACTGTCTGGGAGCTCAGTGTCAACCTTGTAGACTGAACATATGTGCTCTGGAGATAGACACAAAATGCTGGAGTAACTCAGCGGAACACGCAGCATCTCTGGATATAAGGAATGGGTCTCAGTTCGACACCCTTCTCCATACTGAGAGTCAGGGGAGAGGGAGACACAAAGATAAGGAAGTGTAAGGTGTGAAAACGAGACATCAAAGAGGATGGTGATCAAGGAAAATGTAGAATAGATCATTGTAAGCTAGGAGAAGGTGACAACGAAGCATACAGAGATACAAATTAATTAAGGGTACAGTCCATTCCTTCCTACACATATGTGCTCTCAGTTTTCAAGAGAGAGTTAGATTTAGCTCATAGGGGCTAAGGGAATCTTGGAATCTTGAAAACTTTATTGTCATTCAGACCTTTCGGTCTGAACAAAATTTCGTTGCCTGCAGTCATACATATAATAAAATAACAAAACACACAATAAACACAGATTTAACATCCACCACAGTGAGTTCACCAGGCACCTCCTCACTGTGATGGAAGGCAAAAATCTTAAGGCTTTGTCTCTTCCCTCCTTGTTCTCCCTCTGCGCTGAGGCGATCCAGGCCTGCGATGTTGTGACCCCACCGGGTGATGGTAAGTCGGTCCCGCGGCTCAACCGTGCTCCGCGAACGGGCCGGTTCAATCTCCGCGGCCCAGGGTGGTCGAAGCTGCCGCCCTCCAGTCCAGCGGACGAAGCTGTTGCCCGCAGGAGCTCCGGAAAAACAGGTCACCAACCTGTGGCCTGCGAGCTCCCGACGATGTCGTCTACTGGGCCCGCGGCTGAACCTCCGAAGTCGGGTCGCCGCCGCCGGAACGCCGCCACAGCCAAAGGGATATGGGGAAAAAGCCGGAACGGAGTACTGATTTTGGATGATCAGCCAATTATCGTACTGAATGGTGGTGCTAGCTCGAAGGGCCGAATGGCCTACTCCTGCACCTATTTTCTGTTTTTTTTAAAGTTTCTATGCTCTGTATTCAGACAATCTGCGCCTGGTTTCTGCAATGCCCTGAAGACCACGCTGTGTGCGATGAATAAAATGCAGGAGATTGGATGAGGTGCAAGCGAATTGCAGTTTCACCTGGAAGGATATTTTGGGAATGGATGGTGGGGAAGGAAAAGGTAAAAGGACAGGTGTTGCAGCTCCTGCGGTTGCACGGGAGAAAGCCATGGGAAGGAGAGAAGGAAGAAGGAGAAGTAGGAGGTGGTCAGTGGACAAGGAAAGAAGCCGGGGAGATATGGAGGCAATGTTACCTATGGAATCCTGATGGAGGAGGGGAAAGATGTATCAGACGTTGGAATCTCATTGAAGGTAGCAGAAAATATGAAAGAAGATCTGTTGAATGCAAAGTCTGCTGGGATGAAAGATGGGGTGTTTTTATTTCAGATTTCGAACATCTGCAATTTCTTGCCTTTTGATTATCCCTTTCAAAGTATCTCTAAAAAACAGTATGTCATCTGCTACGAATTATCACAGACAAACTTTATATACTTTATTAAAATCACAAAGTTAATCAGGGTTTCCCAATTTCCTGCTTTCGTTTGTCCTCTCCGCTACGTAGTAAATTCTATGCTTTTCATTATGTGAAGTGAATTCACCATAGTCCTTCTTTCTGCAGTGAAATGGCCTTTTGTCAGGAGATTGTCATTCCTAAGGCCCAGAACCACTCTGGTAAGTCTTTCAACAAATTTTTAATGTATCCCTATATATTTTTTGAAATTAGGTGATGTAAAAACTGCACCTTTTCCTCTGGAATAAGTCTCAACGTTGATCTGTATAATGTCAGTATTACATTTTCTGAACTCCAGATGCACCCTTGAATACCCAATTACCTTTTTAATAACTGCCTGACACCGACCAGATGCCTTCAGAATACGATCACTCCTAAATTCTTTTTTTTCTTCTATTTCAAAGACCTCTATCATGCCAATGAAGCCCCTTTCAAGTCATACCCGCTTGTTGTTACTTGATCCTGTGCACATTATCCTACATTTATCCATATTAAATTCTATCTGCCCTATCTCACTCCCATCTAAGTAATTGGACCAGGTCCCTCTGAAGATAGTCGGTCTCCTCGTGACTTGCTTTCAGATCAGAAAATTTAATACCCCAGATGCTCGAATCCATTTTATGCACTGAAATTACATATAGCCAGGGGTTCCATAATAGATTCTTATGGAAAACCAGGTTACTGTTAGGTACATTGAGCATTACCTCCTTGTCATTGTCCTGCCCTTTGTTGCTTCTCGATCTGCATAAATCATCTGTCAATTATCTCATGGGCCACAAGGCTCTTTTAACGGCCCCATATGAATGACATTTGCACAATGTCTTTTAAAATCTGCGATGAAACATTTGAGTAAAATTGCCGCCAACTTTTTAATTTGGTTACCATTTACAGAATTACACAATTCGACCAAATGTTAAGGCGCTGCTGGCTATTCTGTGCGTTAATGTGTTTATTTAAATGGTCATTATGGGATCATTTCTTTCTGTCCATGCATTACATTAATTCACAGCACAAGAACAAGCAATTCAGTTAAATGGTCCACATTGCTAATTACTTAAAATGCTGTTGCTATCTTGGTTCCTATAGCTTTTTATCTCCTTTTACTTTCAACCCTTTATCTAGTGTGTATGACAAGATTGGCTTGGAATCCATGATAACAATAACTCTACTATTGGAAACCAATGCCTCCTTCATATAAACATTTTCCATTCCCCTCTATCCTTTTCACGTCCACATCCCAGGCCAAGCACAAATTGGAGGAACAGCACCTCATATTTTGCTTGGGCAGCTTACAACCCAGTGGTATGAGTATTGATTTCTCTAAAGGGCTTGTCCCACGAGCATGCGACTGCATGCGTCTAGCGCGACCTAACGTGGTCGCTTGAGCTGTACGGCCTCGCGGGACCGGTCCCACTTCGATCGCCGGAGCCGTATGGAGTTGTGCGGAGCAGGTCCCGACATCGCCCGGGGCTCCGAAAAACTGACACTGTCCAAAAATCCCGCGCAGAAAACGGCCTGCCGGCCCGCAGCCGCGTTGAGGCCGTACGCACCGCCTTGTCGGGCATACGCAGCGTCTCGACGGGATCACTCGACCTCCGTGCGGCCCCCGCTTCCGGTTTGGTCGCGCTTGCTGCATGCAGTCGCATGCTCGTGGGACAGGCCCTTAACTTCAAGTTAGAGAAATCTCTCTCTCTCCGTCCCTCTCACTCCATCCCCGTCATCCCTCCCCATCACTGTCACCCCCCCCCCCCCCCCCCCCCCCCCCCCCCCCCGAGCTAACAATGGCATGTTTCCTTTATCATCATTACTTTTGTGCATATCTTTCATTCATTTGTCCCTCTATATCTCTCGTTTCCCTTTCCCCGGACTCTCAGTCCGAAAACCCGATACGTCACCTATTTCTTTTTCTCCAGAGATGCTGTCTGACCTGCTGAGTTACTCCAGTTTTTTTGTGTCTACTTTCCCTTTATCTTACGTTACTCATTGATTGGAAAGGGATTCGAAAAATATGGAGAGAGTGCTGTATCAATTCTCAGTTCTTATCCCACCCCCTTCCTCTCACCTCTTTGTACCAACAATCTCCCCTTTACTGCATCAGTCCGAAGCAGGCTGGAAACATTGGCTGTCCATTTCCCTCCTAAGATGCTGCCTGACCTGCTGCATTCCTCTAACTGTTTTTTGTTCATCTTTTAAAGTCTTTCAAGTGTATGTAATTACAAAAAAATGCATAAGATATAAATGTGGTAATTATAGCCTAGTCCAATGTACGTTATAATTAGAAGGCTTTTACTGGCCTGCGTTTACAATAAATAACTTACATTTTCGGTCATCCAGTCCATGTACATTTCTGGTATTTAGAAAACTGAAAAATATTAGCTTCCTCGTTGCCAATTTCCTCGTTCAATCATAGCAATATACAGCATGGATCAGACTCTTCAGCCCAACTTGCCTATGCTGACCAAAATGCCCCATCTACACTAAACCCACCAGTCCGCATTTGGCCCATATCCTTTTAAACCTTTCCTATCCATGTACCTGTCTAAATGTATTTTAAATGTTGTTAGAGTACCTGCCATAACTATCTCCTCTGGCAGCCCATAGCATATACCCACTACCCTTTGTGTCAAAAGGTTTCCCCTCAGGTTCCTATTAAAATTTCTCCCTTCTCACCTTAAAACTATGTCCTCCGGTTATTGATTCCCCTAATCTGGGTAAGATATAATTGGACATTTCCGGGATAGATCCCATTTTCACTGGAAATCTTGTGACATTTTTATATTTATGCTTTCTATATTTAACATTCTTGAGTAATTTTGAAATGTGCTAAGACCAAATTAATATGGTTGGAATTTGACTTGTCTTCAGTGAAAACTGATGTGCAAATCCATTTTTATCACCTGTTATAGCTTTATTAAATTGATCTCTTAACAGATCACTTAGATACATAGAAAATAGGTGCAGGAGTAGGCCATTCGGCCCTTCGAGCCTGCACCGCCATTCAATATGATCATGGCTGATCATCCAACTCAGTATCCCGTACCTGCCTTCTCTCCATACCCCCTGATCCCTTTAGCCACAAGGGCCACATCTAACTCCCTCTAAAATATAGCCAATGAACTGGCCTCAACTACCCTCTGTGGCAGAGAATTCCACAGATTCACCACTCTCTGTGTGAAAACGTTTCTTCTCATCTCGGTCCTAAAGGATTTCCCCCTTATCCTTAAGCTGTGACCCCTTGTCCTGGACTTCCCCAACATCGGGAACAATCTTCCTGCATCTAGCCTGTCCAACCCCATAAGAATTTTGTACGTTTCTATAAGATCCCCTCTCAATCTCCTAAATTCTAGCGAGTATAAGCCAAGTCTATCCAGTCTTTCTTCATATGAAAACTTCATTTTTGGTGTTTCTTTTCCTTCCAACGTGGTGGGCTTCCTTGTCAGAATTCAATTACCATCCACGTCATTGGTGTAAACAGTATTATAAAGGCATATTCAGCTGATCTTAACCTTGCTCCAAAACCAGAACAGCCTAACCCTGCACTATCCTCCGATAATATAGATCAGTGTTCCAAACTTATTCCAAATTTGATTAAGGATGGCACATTGGCATATCCAGTAAACCTACTGCCTTACAGTGCCAGAGGCCTGGATTTGATCCTGACCTCAGATGCTGTCTGTGGAGTTTGCAAGTTCTCCCTGTGACCACGTGGGTTTCCTCTTGGAGCTCCGGTTTCCATCCACATGTCAAAGACGTGTGGGTTTGCAGGTTGATTAAACCTCTGTTGAAATAAATTGCCCTTAATGTGTACGGAGTGGATGGAAGTAGCGTGACCACGTAGGTTTCTTCCCTGACTCCCAAGACATACAAGTTTGTAGGCTAATTGGTTTTGGTAAAAATTGTAAATTGTCCCTAGTGTGTAGGATAGTATTAGTGTACAGGATAATCGTTGGCTGACACTTACTCTTTTGGCTGCATCTCTAAACATCTCATCACTTGCCTTTCCTGCATTTTCTCCAAGGCAACGAATGACTTGCAATTCTCAGTAAATTTGTAATCCAAAAGTGACCTCAATATGGATTACTGCAAGTTTGGACTAATGTGTTCTGGCAAGGAAACCTATCTACTAATGTTGTAGACTGTCCTTAGTGTCTTGTTTATAATTACAGTGTCTTTTAAAATAATAACTAGAATCTTGATTATTTGTCATGATTTCCCTTTCCCGCTTTTTACTAATCTGCACACTATCATTGTGAGATGTTTGATGTGTCTTGTTAATGTACACATTGGGTTTTTGCTCCAGTGCTCTGTCTCAGCCCTGACCCATTCCCATGAGTCAGAATCATTTTAAGCACACAGTAGGCTCCAGTGACACTCCTGTAGCGAAGATAAATTCACAGGAGCAGAATAAACAAATAAATATTTAAAGGTAGAGGAAAAAACCCTGCAGGGCAATGATCGTAAAGAGAACTCAACATGTGCAAGGAGGTGAAGGAGGTTTAGTTTGGTTTAGTTGAGATACAGCATGGAAACAGGCCCTTTGGCCCACCAGGAGACTGCGCCAACAAGCGATAGTGGAGTCAAGGGATATGGGGAGAAGGAGTGGAGTCAAGGGATATGGGGAGAAGGCAGGCACGGGTTATTGATAGGGGATGATCAGCCATGATCACAATGAATGGCGGTGCTGGCTCAAAGGGCCGAATGGCCTCCTCCTGCACCTATTTTCTGTGTTTCTATGATCCCCAAACACTAACACTATCCTACACACAATAGGTACAATTCACAATTTTACCAAGCCAATTTGCATACAAACCTGTACATCTTTGGAGTGTAGGAGGAAACCAGAGCACCCGGGGAAAAGAGAGAGTTAGATTTAGCTCTTAGGGCTAAAGGAATCAAGGGATATGGGGAAAATGCAGGAACGGCGTACTGATTTTAGATGATCAGCCATGATCATATTGAATGGCGGTGCTGGCTCAAAGGGCAGAATAGCCTACTCCACCTACTTCTCTATGTTTCTAAAACCTAGAACAGGGAGAACGTACAAACTCCATACAGACAGCACCCGTTGTCTGGATTGAACCCGGGTCCCTGGCGCTGTAAGACAGCAGCTCTAATGCTGCGCCGTTGTGCCGCCCTCCAACAAAGCCTGTTCCACCCTTTAATAAAATCACAGCTGATACCCAAATATCCTTGCTTCATCAAGCCTGCAAGAAACCCTCATAATCTGATCATCTCAATCCAGACAGGTGCTTCTAAGCATAGGCCTATTTTTCCCAAGTTTGCACATAAGGCAGGTTTTTCATCCTGACCTCTGCTGCCTTGTTTCAGAGATAAGCACACCCTTCTCTAACTAAAGAGAGCTAAAAATATATGCAGTGCTCCAGTGGTCTTTCTATCTTTCTCACACCCAAATAAGGGACAAAAGGTCAAAATACGGGACAAATTCCCGACGGCAATTTGTTGACAGACTCGTCCGTGGCTAGGTGAATGATATGTTTGCCCGGGTACTGGACTGCACACAAAGCCCAGCCGGCGGGCCAGCTGAGGTGTTTTGGCCCACGTGACGTCGCGCACAAAGTCCGGCACCCCATCCAACTCATGAACCGATGATCGGCCATGAGGAGGAGGGGTGATGGTGTCGGCGGTAAGCGAAGGTCCGATGGTCGGACAGCAGGCCGGGTTGCTGACCGACGGGGCCACGGGCGAGGTGCTGCTGCTGCACTCCATGGGCTGCACAACATCGGGACAGGTGAGGCAGGGCTGGACACGGCGCTCCGACCCGACAGTCCCCTCGACCCGAGTAGTAGCCCTGTGCCGCCCTGTCCTGAGCCTAGTATAGTTCTAATGACACTCAATATAAACTCGAGAAACAGCACGTCATTTTCCAAATATGCATACTACAGCTTTCTAGACTCAACAAAAGGTTTAGCAATTAAAGATAATGAACACTTCCAGCTTATTCAGTTTGGGTTTGTTCAAATGTCAAGCAATATTTTTCTTTTAAAGGAATGAAGCCAAATTTCTCAGTTGTGCCGCTGCTAGATTGTTCATTTGCCCGTTTTATAACCACCCTTTTTTCACTTTATGTTATGTACCTTTAGGCGCTGTCCCATTTGGGCGACCTAATCTGCGAGTTAAGAAGAATGTCTTCGACCTTCAAGTTCGAGGGCACTCGCTTGGGGGCAGGGGAAAGCGGAGGTGCGCTGACTGAAATTCACACCCGCGATGAAGAGGAAGGTAAACGGCTGCCACAATGTACGGTAAGTCCTTTAGAGAGTGCTGAGGGGGAGAGAAGGGGGGAGAGAAGGGGAGAGAAGGGGAAAGATGGGGAGAGAAATGGAGAGAAGGGGAAAGAAGGGGAGAGAAGGGGGAAAAGGGGGGGAGAAGGGGAGAGAAGGGGGGTAGAAGGGGAGAGAAGGGGAGAGAAGGGGAGAGAAGGGGAAAAAATTGGAAAGAGCCATGGTTTTCAAGGGAAATTGGACACGGTTCGGAAAAAGAGAGAGATCTACAATAATTATAGGCAGCATTGAGTAAATGAGGTGCTTGAGGAGTATAAAGAATGTAAAAAGAATCTTAAGAAAGAAATTAGAAAAGCTAAAAGAAGATATGAGGTTGCTTTGGCAAGTAAGGTGAAAGTAAAATCAAAGGGTTTCTACAGCTATATTAATAGCAAAAGTATAACGAGGGATAAAATTGGTCCATTAGAGAGTCAGAGTGGACAGCTATCTGCAGAGCCAAAAGAGATGGGGGAGATATTGAACAATTTCTTTTCTTCGGTATTCACCAAGGAGAAGGATATTGAATTATGTGAGGTAAGGGAAACAAGTAGAGTAGCTATGGAAACTATGAGATTCAAAGAAGAGGAAGTACTGACACTTTTGAGAAATATAAAAGTGGATAAGTCTCCAGGTCCGGACAGGATATTCCCTAGGACATTGAGGGAAGTTAGTGTAGAAATAGCAGGGGCTATGACAGAAATATTTCAAATGTCATTAGAAACGGGAATAGTGCCGGAGGATTGGTGTACTGCGCATGTTGTTCCATTGTTTAAAAAGGGGTCTAAGAGTAAACCTAGCAATTATAGACCTGTTAGTTTGACGTCAGTGGTGGGCAAATTAATGGAAAGGATACTTAGAGATAATATATATAAGCATTTGGATAAACAGGGTCTGATTAGGAACAGTCAACATGGATTTGTGCCTGGAAGGTCATGTTTGACTAATCTTCTTGAATTTTTTTGAAGAGGTTACTCGGGAAATTGATGAGGGTAAAGCAGTGGATGCTGTATATATGGACTTCAGTAAGGCCTTTGACAAGGTTCCTCACGGAAGGTTGGTTAAGAAGGTTCAATTGTTGGGTATTAATGGTGGAGGAGCAAGATGGATTCAACAGTGGCTGAATGGGAGATGCCAGAGAGTAATGGTGGATGGTTGTTTGTCAGGTTGGAGGCCAGTGACTAGTGGGGTGCCACAGGGATCTGTGTTGGGTCCACTGTTGTTTGTCATGTACATCAATGATCTGGACGATGGTGTGGTAAATTGGATTAGTAAGTATGCAGATGATACTAAGATAGGTGGGGTTGTGAATAATGAAGTAGATTTTCAAAGTCTACAGAGAGATTTATGCCAGTTGGAAGAGTGGGCTGAAAGATGGCAGATGGAGTTTAATGCTGATAAGTGTGAGGTGCTACATCTTGGCTGGACAAATCAAAATAGGACGTACATGGTAAATGGTAGGGAATTGAAGAATGCAGATGAACAGAGGGATCTGGGAATAACTGTGCACAGTTCCCTGAAAGTGGAATCTCATGTAGATAGGGTGGTAAAGAAAGCTTTTGGTGTGCTGGCCTTTATAAGTCAGAGCATTGAGTATAGAAGTTGGGATGTAATGTTAAAATTGTACAAGGCATTGGTGAGGCCAATTCTGGAGTATGGTGTACAATTTCGGTCGCCTAATTATAGGAAGGATGTCAACAAAATAGAGAGAGTACAGAGATTTACTAGAATGTTGCCTAGGTTTCAGCAACTAAGTTACAGAGAAAGGTTGAACAAGTTAGGGCTTTATTCTTTGGAGCGCAGAAGGTTAAGGGTGGACTTGATAGAGGTCTTTAAAATGATGAGAGGGATAGACAGAGTTGACGTGGATAAGCTTTTCCCACTGAGAGTAGGGAAGATTCAAACAAGGGGACATGACTTGAGAATTAAGGGACAGAAGTTTAGGGGTAACATGAGGGGGAACTTCTTTACTCAGAGAGTGGTGGCTGTGTGGAATGAGCTTCCAGTGAAGGTGGTGGAGGCAGGTTCGTTTTTATCATTTAAAAATAAATTGGATAGTTATATGGACGGGAAAGGAATGGAGGGTTATGGTCTGAGCGCAGGTAGATGGGACTAGGGGAGAATACGTGTTCGGCGCGGACTAGAAGGGTCGAGATGGCCTGTTTCCGTGCTGTAATTGTTATATGGTTATATTACTTTTATATCAGCACATCCTATTTCATCTTTGTTACCGATAGGCTTCATGTGAAGGCAATCAATTATCAGAATGCCCAGTTAGGGCTTAGTGAGTGACTTTTATGTAGAATTACAAAGCGAACAGCCTTAGGACAACTGTCACATGAAACCTACATTATCAAGATGACAAAGACAATTTGTAACAATTTGCTTCTTCCCACATGGGTACAATTTATTCAAACTAATCGTTTTCATTTTCTGTCACTTATTATATTCTCCATGATACTGGGTGAGCAGCAATTCTCCATCTGTTCAACGAGTGTAAAATTCATTACTGAAATTGAAGTATAGTCCTTGACAGGTACTTACAACTATTAGAATATTTTGTTTCACCTTATTGGCAATCAGCCACCACCACAAAACAGGTGTGGATAGTTGCAGGAAGAATAACTTTTCATTCAAATCATTAAAGAGATTTTCATGTGTTTTAAAAGGTTGTGGAGAGGATGAAGTGAATTCCACAATTTTGGCTGCAGAGCGGAAGAATTAGGAATTGGATGAAATCTTTTCTTCATGCTCGCTACTAAAGACAAGGTTGACTATGCAGGATAAGAAACGTTTAAGAAACATTCACACAGGTACATGGATACGACTGGTTTATGGGTCAAGCGCAGGCAGGTGGGACTAGTGTAGATGGGTCACGTTGGCCGGTGTGGCAAGTTGGGCCGAAGGGCTCGTTTCCACGCTGTATGACTCTATGATAACAGATTTAAAACTTAAGGCAAGAGGTAGGAAAGTTCAAGAAGTCTGGCCAGCTTTCTTGAACTTTATTAGATGATAAAAGGCTTTGATAGACAGAGATAGTTGTAGGACAATGGGCAATGCCAGAAAATAGATACTACATTATTAAACTTGGTTTCTCAAAACTCCTATTCCTTGTGTTGGCTCAAAGGGCCGAATAGCCTACTCCTGCACCTATTGTCTATTGTCTAATACCATCAGTTGTCATATCACCAACAAACATAATCATTTAAATCATTGTTGTTTGTAACAGGTGGACACCCAGGTCTCGTTGCACCTCCCCTTTTCCAAATCTGACACCGTTCAGATAATAATCTGCCTTCCAGTTCCTGCCACCAATGTGGATAGCCTCACATTTATCCACATTACACTGCATCTGCCCACTCACCCAATCAATCCGAGTCACCCTGCAGCCTCATAGCATCCTCCTCACAGCTCACACTGCCGCCTAGTTTTGCATCATCTGCAAACTTGGGGATGTCACATTTAATTCCTTTGTCTAAATCGTTAATATATATTGTAAATAACTGGGATCCCAGCATTGAGCCATGCGGCACCCCGCTAGTCACTGCACTCCAATATTAGAACTATACATATGGACCCGATATGCCCTGCACAGATTTACATTAGATTAATATACTGAACTGTATTGAGATTACATGAACAATTTATGAGCTTTTGGTAAGCCAGCAGCTGTTTATTCAGTAAAAATTTGGGCCAAATTAAACTAATCCTTCCTGCCTGTACATGATTCACTTCCCTCCATTCCGTGCAAATTCATGCATCTAAAAATCTTAGATGTCACTGTCATATCTGCTTCTACCTGTACATCACGCAGCACATTCCAGGCACATACCACTCAACAATAAGGTCCTATGCTTCTCCTTTAAGCATTACCCCCTCTCATTTTACAGCATAACCTTCTAGTCGTTGACATATCCACATTGCGAAAACGTTTCTACCTACACACCTGAATTTTATGGCTATACCTCTCAATTTTACTTTTAAAGATACAGCACCTCGGCCCACGCCAACTATCGATCACCCGAGTTCTATATTATCTCATTTTCACATCCACTCCCCACACACTGGGCGATTTACAGGCTATTCAACCCGCACGTCTTTGGGATGTGGGAGCACACGGAAGAAACTCACTGCCACAGGGAGAAGGTGCAAACTCCACACAGACTGCACTCAAGGTCAGGACCAAACCCAGGTCTCTGGCACTTTCAGGCAGCAGCTTTACCAGCTGCGCGCCTCAATCTTTTGCTCATTCAAATTGATCTTTTAGAATGTTGAATTATACAACCCAGAAAACTGTCCTTCCGCCCCTTCTGCTCTTCATTCAATTTGTGGATTCGGATTTTAGCATCTGCTATAAGAGTTCTCGTCTGAAAAGAGAAGGTGCTTTCCAAACCCAACTTGACATGTTGCCCATTGGCACCGCTTTCCAGATGAACAGTTCAACTCATTTTCTTATTAAAATAAACCTTCACGGCTATGCATTTATGAACATTTATGCCCGTCTCAATTTTACATACCATCAGGTCTCCCCCTCAGCTGCAAGGAGCAATTGGAAAAATGTGGAGAGTTTTTTTCTGGAGTGATAGAGGCTAATACTATCTAATCCAAAAGGTTTCAGATGGTGCACCAAGTAAAATTCCCAACCATCCGATAACATAACATTTCAACAAGAAATTTGTGTTAGACGATATATATTTTTTAAAAGATGCAATGGAAAAACAAATGACTAAAATCAGGCATGATAGTACCTCAAGAAATTGTAGTTTCCCTGGTCATATTACCCCAAATTTAGGCAAGTGGCAAGTTGAATTTCATTTTAACTAAGATTTGCTGTCCAGCTGTCTTTAACAAACGCAGAATTTTACTAGAATGTTGCCTGGGTTTCAGCAACTAAGTTACAGAGAAAGGTTGAACAAGTTAGGTCTTTATTCTTTGGAGCGCAGAAGGTTAAGGGGGGGACTTGATAGAGGTCTTTAAAATGATGAGAGGGATAGACAGAGTTGATGTGGATAAGTTTTTCCCACTGAGAGTAGGGAAGATTCAAACAAGAGGACATGACTTGAGAATTAAGGGACAGAAGTTTAGGGGTAACATGAGGGGGAACTTCTTTACTCAGAGAGTGGTAGCTGTGTGGAATGAGCTTCCAGTGGAGGTGGTGGAGGCAGGTTCGATTTTATCATTTAAAAATAAATTGGATAGTTATATGGACGGGAAAGGAATGGAGGGTTATGGTCTGAGTGCAGGTAGATGGGACTAGGGGAGAATAAGTGTTCGGCACGGACTAGAAGGGCCGAGATGGCCTGTTTCCGTGCTGTAATTGTTATATGGTTATAAATTTAAAAATACTGTCACACCCATAGAAATTTACAATGATGGTTTAATTTTGAAAATTCCATAAGATTTAAAAATTCATGCTTTAAGTTGGATAGGAAAATAAAATTCAAGGATGACACAAAGTGGATTGCCAAGCAGTTATTTGAAAAGGCAAATAGCTCCAAGATTGGCAATGTATAACAGTACTGAAAGGGACTCTGAACAGTCAACTTGCTGGCTTAATCAGAAAAACTATCTACCAAGAGAAATGGCATCAGAAAAAAAAAAAGCAAAATGTTGTGCTTTGTAGTAAATTCAAATTAATTATCGTTAGATGGGGGAAGTCGATGGGGAAGCAGCAACCATCAAAATTCTATTTTTATTAAAAGATCAAATGAAAATGTTGGTCAACAATGTTCTCTTTTTGGTCTTATCCAGCACATGGTTCACCACAATCTGTTTAAATGCACTTTGTTGCCCTCCACCCAGGTACGTCCAGGGTGAGGAAGAGTAGGCTGGGTCCATGGAGCACAGGAGGATCTTATAGAGGTATACAAAATCATGAGAGGAATAGATTGGGTAGATGCAGAGTCTTTTGCCCAGAGTAGGGGAATTGAGGACCAGAGGACAAATGTTCAAGGTGAAGGGGAAAGGATTTAATAGGAATCCGAGGGGTAACTTCTTTTTTACACAAAGGGTGGTGGGTGCATGGAACAAGCTGCCAGAGGAGGTAGTTGAGGTTGGGACTATCCCAATGCTTAAGAAACAGATAGACAGGTACATGGATAGCACAGGTTTGGAGGGATATTGACCAAGCGTAGGCAAGCGGGACTAGTGCAGCTGGGACATTGTTGGCCGGTGTGGGTGAGTTAGGCCAAAGGGCCTGGTTCCACGCCGTATCACTATGACTCCATGATAGATCTGAACCAGCTTACACCAATTTAGTACTTAAAATTCTCTTTTCTAACCAGACCTGAACTTCTAAAGTTCCACTGAATTTTGCAACAGATATTCGTACTTGCATTGTTAGTGACCAAACTTGTGCCTTAAAATGTATCTCCAACTGATGGCATTAAACACCACTTTGGCAGTCACGTCAGCACAATCTACACTGCTACCAAGTTATATTCCATTAATGAAATACATGTTTGTTCTGCTGGTTCAGAATGCATTTTGAGTAGCTCTTTACAACCCTTCATTTATTGGCAACTGAGGCAAAAAGCGTTTTTAATTCAGATCCAGATGTATTGTTTTTAATCTTCTATATCACACATGAAAAATAAAAGTGTTACAAGGAATGGTAAAGATGAGTAATACCGGAGATTGAAGGAATGCAGAGACAAAAGATTAGTCAAGTTATGCTACTAGCTTTTATTTGTAAATCTTCATGTTGAAATATTTCAAATATTGATGATAAATTTAGATTGAAAAAAATGAATCTTGAAATTATTAGTTTTGTTAAACAGTGTAAACAATCTGGTAGCTATTTGGCAAATACAATATCACAGTTCAATATTAGCATAGAACCTCAACCCCTGTCGTTCAACATAAAAGTTGCAATTAAATCCTGGAATAAAATCATGTTATATACACAAGAGGGTGAAATTCAAGTTGCATGCAATTCGTGTTAAGGCAAATGTAGAAAATAAATTGCTGTAGTGTTTTAATGTACAAACTAACAATTTACCACCATTCAGAAACCATTCTTAAAACTTCAGAATAGTCAGTCGCGTGATATTACAGACACACTAGTACAATCCAATCTCATTCCTTTACTAATGTTAAAAACAGCAAGATATTGGTCCACTTGACGCAGTTCAAGCATTTGAAAGAACTGGATATTGTTTTCTTCTAGATAAAGGATAATATACATTTAAGCCATGATTGCTGTGTTTCACATGTATTAGTCGTGTGTTATAAGACACGATTAGTTCCAACAAATAGTTCAAACTTTTCATGACACTTGACCAAAGTAAGTCAAACAATGTGAAACATAATACCTTCCTGATTAATGTGCTGGTGTGGAATATTCAAGTGACATGTCCCTCTACCTTGATATCTAGGACTCTCACCACCTACTTTTAATTCACCATATGGATGCAGAGAACGCAACATGATAGGCTTCAGGGACATTGCATTTGCTATTGTGCATTCAACGTATTATAGTGAAAGGCAAGTTACAATAGTGAGAAGTGTTAGTGGAGAATTAGGTCTAAAATGGGCCATAAAATGTTTAATTGTAGCTAGGGCGAAAGAGGTGAAATTGTCAAGAAAATACTTCCAACGTGGCAATTTAAAAAATGAGCATTAACAGCACAAATATGATCAAGCTGTGCATGGTGAACTGCTTTTTCAAAACTGTTCCAAAAAACAGTAGTTGCTTTCATAAATGTGACTCGTTACCATTGGGCGACAGTAGCTAAAAGCAAGTTGGAGTTAATCATTCCCTTCTCCCTCGAATGAATGAGACAAATAGCAAGACCACATATGGTAATATATAAAAGGGGATGACGAGTGTTCTCCCTACTATCAAATGTCATTTTAATCACAAGGTTTTCACATTAAAAATAAATCATACTTTGATGAACTAAAGAACAACAGGCTCACTATGCTGCCTTTTTATAAACCTGCCTCATTACTCCGAAGTATTTGAAATCTGCCCTGTAATTTCCCAGAGTAATTTTGTACAGTGGCTCTGAATAATTCAGTCAAATGGACAAATAAATCAGGCAATCAATCCAAATGGGAGATGGAAGCACGTTATAATTGATATGAGCAGTTGTTTAAAGTTAAATGACCGAGAAAAAAGCAGCAAAGAAATACAAATCTTGAGTAGGTCTAAAGGATACAGCATATTTGACAGTTCAAAGAGCAATGCACTGGCAATGTATCCAGCATTACCCAATATTCAAAATTAACACTGTTTTACTATAAAATAAACAGTGACCAATTATAAACAAACCAAGTGGCTAAATGAATACAAGTGCCCAAGTTCAAATTGCTGAGTATCAACCCACCCACACAAAAATATTCACAGAATGCAACATCGTTCTCTGAGGCTCTTTTTGTTTCGGCTGCTCTTCTTTCCATTTTTATCTTTGTTTTCTGACATTTTCTTTGCTCGGACTTCTCTCATCAGATCAAAAAATACCTAAAGCAGAAATAATTTCATTTTAAAAATATGCAAATAGCGTTTCACAAATCTGATAAGAGAGTTTTTCTGTGAAGAGGCCTTTTGAAGGAGGATTGTTGAGAGCAGGGCAGGGGACATTGGCCACATGGACTTCAGCAAGCTCCTTCAAGATCCTTCTACTATGTCCTGCATAGTAGACTTCCTGGAAGGTTCCCGGAGGTTTTTGTCAGTCTCCCTGCCTGCTTAAGGGATTGGACAGGCTAGATGCAGGAAGATTGTTCCCGATGTTGGAGAAGTCCAGGACAAGGGGTCACAGCTTAAGGATAGAGGGGAAATCCTTTAGAACCGAGATGAGAAAAACATTTTTCACTCAGAGAGTGATGAATCTCTGGAACTCTCTGCCACAGAAGGTAGTTGAGGCCAGTTCATTGGCTATATTTAAGAGGGAGTTAGATGTGGCCCTTGTGGCTAGAGGGATCAGGGGGTATGGAGAGAAGGCAGGTACGGGATACTGAGTTGGATGATCAGCCATGATCATATTAAATGGCGGTGCAGGCTCGAAGGGCCGAATAACCTACTCCTGCACCTATTTTCTATGTTTCTATGTTTCCACTACCTGCAACCTCCGGCAACCACCTGCAACCTCCGGGTACCGCACGGAAACCTTGGGTGGGGCGCAAAGTCTTCAGAAGTTTCCGTTCAGGTTTCCTAAGTGGGACAGGGGCATTAGGTAGCATGGAATCCAAGGCAAGCTTGCCAATTGGATGAAGGAGTCAGACCACCAACCACCTTTCCCCCCTCCACCCAATAGGCCGGCATGGACAAGGTGGGCCGAAGGGCCCGTTTCTGTGCTATACAACTCTATGACCACTGACAATAGTACCTTTGGGGAAATGATCCACATTACACAATTGGCAGATCTAATGAGAATTCTGCTCAGGTAACATGGGTGTGAGGTTTAAAATAAATCTATTCTGGAATCTAGTTACAAAGCAATTGTATTAGAAAAGATAAAAGGTTCGGTTTGCATTATGAAGAAACACCAAAGAGTTAGCCCTTTATTATTCTTGATTCCTTATACACCAAGCTAAACCATTACCTACATAGTTAAGCAATTAAATCATCCAACAAACCGAGTCCTCACCTTATCTACATTGGCTCGAGTTTTTGCTGAAGTCTCAACATATTGAACTCCCCACTCATCTGCTTTGCTCCTTGCTTCTTCAACAGAGACTTGCCTCCGATCTTCCAAATCGGACTTATTACCCACTAAAAGTAATGGGATTTTATCTTCCTCTGCTTTCACACGGAGAATTTGTTCCCTAAAAATAATCATTCCATAATTACAATGAAGATTCAATACCAATTTGAAAAAAAGTTTTTAAAAAACAGTTAGATGACAATCGAGCAGTGGTAATAACAATACTAATGCTATATTACAGTTCTACAGCACGAGCCTGTCGTGATCAGGCAGATTATTTTACCCATTTACAACAAATTTACTTGCCTGCATTTGATCCACATCGTTATATGTTTTGCCTATGCAAATGCCTGTCTAAATGTTTCTTAAACAATGATTGTATCTGACTGCGCCACTTCCTTTGACAGCAAGTTAGCAAGTTCCAGATATCAACCACTAAAAATAAAAACTCTTCCACAAATCCCCTTTAAAATTCACTCCACTCATCTTAAATCCACATTCATACTTCGACCATGGAGGGGAGGGGAGGGGGGTGATTCTACAATCCACACGTTCTAATTTCTATGTACCTCAATCAGATCACCCTCAGCTGCATACCTCCCCTTGACCTCACCATCTTCCAAGTCCTTCACCATGGCTAATGCAGATTAGTAGTGTTCACTTAAGAATTTTCCCACATTGTCAGTCTCCACACATAGATTAGTTCATAGATTCTAGGAGCAGAATAAGGCCATTCGGTCCATCAAGTCTACTCCACCATTCAATCTTGGCTATTCCATCTTTCCCTCTCTACCCTATTCTCCTGCTTTCACCCCATAACCCCGGACACCCTTATTAATCAAGAATCTGTCAATCTTCGCCTCAAAAAAATGCGTTGTTTAGTTTAGAGACACAGCACAGAACCAGGCCCTTCTGCTCACTGAATTCGCACCAACCTGCGATCCAGGCACATTAACACTATCTTACACACACTAGGGACAATTTATACTTATACCAAGCCAATTAACCTACAAGCCTGTATGTCTTTTGAGTGTGGGAGAAACCGAAGATCTCAGAGAAAACTCACATGGTCACAGGAAGAACGTACAAACCCTGTAAAGGCAGCAACCGTAGTCGGGATCGAACCTGGGTCTCCAGCACTGCAAGGCAGCACCTCTACCACTGCGCCACCGTGCTGTCATTGACTTGGCTTCCACAGTCATCTGTGGCAATGAATTCCACAGATTCACCATCCTCTGACTAAAGTGATCTCCTTTCTAATGGCACGTCCTTTTATTCTCAGGTTATGGCCTCTGGTCCTAGACTCGGCCACTAGTAGAAACATCGTCTCCACATCCACGCCATCCAGGTCTCTATACCCTTTTAGACCCCCAAAGGAACCTGTTCTTTCGTGGCCACTCTTAGATAAATTCTCATTAAACTATTGCCATCAATATAGCATGGCCCCTTTTTGCTCTCCTAATTTTTACCCACTATATTTTTTTCACAAGACTCCGTTAACTTCAGTTGCCTATAGGTTAACTTGAGATGAAAAATTGAAAAGATTGGTGCTGGAATGAGATTTAAAAACAAAACAGGCAATAGCTAAATTACATAGAAGCATCTAAGATAAAGGGCAGTGAGGAAAGAACCACAGAGGTCTAGAAAGGGGATTTTGACAGAAGTAAAGGGGTCACCAAGGCTGGAAGCAGGCCCTTCGGCCCAATTGCCCATGCCAAGCAAGATGCCCCATCCGTGCTATTCCCACCTGCCTGAGTTTGGCCCATACCCCTCTACACATTTGCCTTCCAAGTGCCCGTCTCTGAACTTATTATAGTATCTGCCTCAACTACCTCATCAGGCAACTCGTTCAATATATCCATCATGATGTGAAAATGTTGCCCCTCAGGTTCCTATTAAATCTTTCACCGCTCTCTCCTTAAACCCGTGTCCCCTGGTTCTTGATTCACCTACCCTGGGTAAAAGATTGTCCATTCACCCTATCTATTTCCCTCATGATCTTATACACCTGCTGGGGAGTAGCAGCTTTAAAAAAAAGATTAGTACAAGAACATACATGTAGGTAGAGATGATGATTTCAATGGAAAACCACTTAGAATTTCACATTTTAAATCTTTGGTTACTGGATGGCACCAGAATGATCCCCTTTGCTCTTTCTGCAGCGAAACCTGCTAAGCATCTGTTCTGAAAGCCACGTCCTGTTCGCCAAGCAATGTTTGCATGTAGCAAAACTGGGTTTAAAAAAAAGTGACAGGGAAAAGATGCAATATTTTCCTATTAAAGGAACAAAGCAAGTTGAGACACGAAGTTTAGGCAGAAGGGAGATGAAATTTATTTTGTCAGCGATACTATGAAGCTGGCAAGTTAACAGTAGATTAGAAACAGACTAACAACTGCCTTTCTTCAAAGAAATGAGAAAGCTGCAGGCAAGTGCAGGCTCATTAGGTCAACTGAAAATAAGAATAATCACAAGTGAAATGAGATAACCTATAAACAGCAGTTAATATGGATTCAGAAAGGGGAAGATTCGGTATGAACTTAAACTATGAGGAACTGGCAACTAGTTAGAACTTAATTCAGGGAATTAGATTTAAAAATAATGAAAGAATGAAAACCAACTGGTATAACTTGGGGAGTAGGGATTAGTGTTTTTGCTGGTGGTCTAATTTGATGAGAAGGACCCAAACATATAAGAAAAATATTAATCACTTCGGCCATCAAATATGACACGATAAAATGTGAAAGTTAAAGCATTGTATGCAAGATTTAAAAATCTTGTTTCCTGAATAGCTATTTCTATCTGTGCGAATAGAAAGCAAAGCAATAATTTGCCTATTTTACACCAGAACATTCAGAAAATTGAGCTCAAAACAAAGCGACCAATGATTGGAGAAAACAGGTCCGTCAAAGTCTCTGATCCTGCTGTGTTTGGTCAGGATTGGCCCAATATCAGGAAGGCCGTCAGCATCCATAAAGACTCCTCACACCCTTGTAACGGACTGTTCGAACTACTTCCCTCCAGCAGACGTTGCAAGGCCTTCTACGCCCGAACCTCCAGACTCAGAAACAGCTTAATTCCCAGAGCTATAGCGGCTCTGAACCGGCCCTGCTGAGTGCCCCCCATCCCACCTGGACTGTCTCCCTCAGATGGTCACGTCGCAGTTTATTTATTTATTTATTTTTTGACGTCAGTTGGAAGCTGCATACTAAATCTCGTTGCACTGATGTGCAATGACAATAAAATATATTATTATTACTATTATTATTATTATTTCAGCTATCCGATACTGCGAAAACCAGAAAATTCCATCCAATCTTATCCAGGGAATGTGTAGGAAGGAACTGCAGATGCTGATTTACACAGAAGATAGATAAAATGCTGGAGTATCTCAGGTCAGGCAGCATTTCTAAAAAAAAGGAACCGGTGATATTTCGGGCATGAACAAGGGCTCAGATCCGAAACATTTCCCGTTCCTTTTCTTCAAAGATGCTGCCTGACCGGCTGAGTTACTCCAGCATTTTGTGTCTCATTCAGTGAAATCAGTTTTATCCCCCAAAAGCGAGTTAAAATATGTCGTGTACAGATTTATCCATTACAATTCTTAATTCAGCTATGGTTTAATTTAAATTATTCTCCATCGGTTAATCTGTGCATTTATAGTTACATGCAAAAGTATTGAATATCTAGAACAGAAGTGAGCCACCTGACCGACCAAGCATTTCACCACTCAAAGACCAGTCTAATCCTCCATTCTTGTTCATTTATTATACTGAGCTCACATTCCTCAGCTCCCGACTCGCACAGTTCAATGACCAGACACCAGGAATTGTTCAAATTCCTGATACCGTGAAAGTTTTCATGAATAACTTTTGCGAGGCTGAGAAAATAAAGACGAACATCAGATTAGATGCAACGTGTTTGGTTTCCAGCAATGGTTAACAAAAATGCCCCATAATCAAGGTATCTGATCGCCTGCCTGGTCTTTGCGTTCCGGCAGCAAGACTCACACCCAACTGTTCTGTGATAAGGCAGGTTAATCCACACGTACACAGTTTAAAGATTTAGTCAGGTTGAACGTGTGGCATGAAGCTCATTTATCACTTGCCAGCATGAGATCATGCAAACTTGTATTAGTTAAATATGATGCAAAATTGTGTACCATACATCTTTACAGGGACAGACTACATCAGCTTAGCAAGCTAATGGAGTCAAGATCTACAAACCACAAGATGAATACTCACCTTATTCATAACAAAGGGCAGCATTGAATATCATGCTGTGATGGTAGTTGCTATGACGTTCTTTGCAGATTTTGGGAGGCTCAGTCGGATACAAATGCATTCAGAGTTAAATACATCATAAGTTCATAAGTCATAGGAGCATACTTCAGCCATTTAACCCATCGAGCTTACTTTGCCATTCAATCATGTCTAATCTATCTTTACCTCTCAACCCCATTCTCCTGCCTTTGTTAATCCTGGTTGAAACCGAGAAACCGAATTTAATAAGGACTTATGTATTGCTAGGCCATTTTGATCAAGTCTGATGTGCTCTGCAGAAATAAGACAAGCTTCTGAATGGTGCCAGTAGGTCTAGGGCCCAGATTAGTGTTGCAAATTCGGTTGACAGATGGATGGGATTTCTGTAGAGGACATCCAAGGAAATGTAAAATGCATGAGGTTAATTGGATAAATGCACACTATGTACATATTGTAAATAATGTTGCGGGACAGTGACCCTGTTCGTTGTTGATTGGTTGAAATGCGCGGTGCCGGGAGAGTCGCAGCGCAGGCCTGGCGGAGGGGGTGCCGAGTTCGGCGCACGGCGTGCAGCCGGAGCCGGGGTCCGAGATGGGCCTGACCCGGGCCAGGGGGCAGTGGTGCTTGGAGCCGGGCAGCGGAGCCCGGAGCTGGGGGCAGCGGAGACCCGGAGCGTGGAGCAGCGGAGACCCGGAGCTTGGAGCCGGGCAGCAGGCAGCGGGCGGTGGAGCTTGGGGCCAGGTCAGAGGCAGCGGGGGAGCCGGTGTATCGGCCACAGGCAGCCGGCATTGCTCCTGGTCTTGGCCGGTCTAGAGTAAAGCCTGAGATCTACAAGACTGCTGACGGTAAGGTTATTGTTGAGGACGAGCTACTTAAATTTCTTGCTGTAAAAATTAAGACTTTAAGCCAGATTGTCCTTTTGGCGGCAAACATTTTTGATTCTGAGTGGATAGAGTCCTCGAAGAAAGTTCTGTTTGAACTCTTCAGCAATACACAACGGAACGTTTCCCATAAAGGGGCACAGAAAGACGTCAACAACATAAAGAGTTGCCTTAAAGTAATGAATGAATGTGGGGAGAATACTCCCAGATTTGTCTCTCATTACTTGGATGAACTGCCGCCGGTGACATTTACTAACATGGATGTCTCGAGCCTACTTGGGAGAATGGAGCAGCTGTACGCTAAGGTCTGTTCTATGAAGCACATCATGCAGCTACAGGCTGATGTAAGCAAAGATTTTCATGCCATTGCAGTGGAAATTGATCGCCGAGTGGGTGCATTGGAGCACACCTTGATCACTACTCCAGTGTGTGCATTGGAGCGCACCGCTGACTTGACTCGGGGCGGTGGTCTGGATACGTCGGTGGCGATGGGTGGAGCCATTGGCATGGCAGATACAGCACTGGGAGCTACACAGACAGAAGCCTCTGGCTTGGTTGTCAGAATGAGGGCTGCGGTGGAGGGCCTTGCCTTAAACGAGGAGAATAGTCCCAGTGGTCTAACGTTGCAAGACTCTCCAAAGTGGAGTCATGTTGTGAAAAAGGGTCAACGTCATGCACCAGAGAACACTGTTGGTAATTTGGATTGTGCACTATTACCACTGGGCAGAGAAATAAATCCAATAACGCTATGCCTATTATTGGTAGCGAAGCTGCGGGTAACATCAAAATGATCAAGACTAAGCTGGTGAGTGTTTTTGCCTCCAAGTTTTCACCGGATCTAGACGTCGAAACTTTATCTGTGTATCTTAAAGAAAAACTTGGCCGTGAGGTTACCTGCCAAAAGATTGACACTGTACACAGTAGATACTGTTTATTCAAAGTATCTGCGGAATGTAATGAGGTTGGCGAAATGTGCAACCCGGAGCTCTGGCCAGAAGGGGCATTTGTCCGTCGCTATTACGAGCTGCGCAGGGTTGGAGTCATCGGATCAAGCACTGCGCCTGCTGCGGGGGGGAATGAGTGTGCCTGCTGGTGCTAGCGGCACTCACTAGTCTCCCTAAATGAACATTTGGGTTCTATCGTACAACTGTCGTGTCCTGCATATGAGCCAGAGCGCAGGGGAAAAAGCTCGCCGCTCAGTTGTTGACAACCTTCTGGAGAACTGTGACATACTATGTATGCAAGAGACATTCTTAGCGAAGCAAGACGTGGACAAACTCAATTCTCTCATTGACAACTTTCATGGGGCTGGGGAGTCTACAACTGACCTTGGCATGGGAATAGTCAGAGGTAGAATACCAGGGGGTGTGGCTATTCTATGGATCAAGAAGCTTGACTAATCAATAAATGTGGTTCGGCTTAATGCTGAGGTGTGTATTGCAATACCCTTTGCTCACAACGACAAGGAATTTGTTATCCTGAATGTGTATACACCCTATGAATGCCATCTGAGGATGAATATTTAAATAGGCTTGCTTTCATCTATTCCTTTATTCAAAACAATAATTATTGTAGTGTATGTCATTGGGGATATGAATGCAGATATCTCAGATAGGAACTCATTATTTGCCAATCATATGGCTCAGTTCTGTCAAGATAATAATTTAATATTTTCAAGCAAAGTGCTTTTACCTACAGATAGTTATATTAGTGAGGTCTGGCACATTACGTCGTGGCTAGACGACTATATTAATACAGCTGATGCACATGCCTCATTGGGGTGTATGAGCATTGTGTATGGGGCAGCAATGACTGATCATATACATGTTGCTATGACAATAAATGTTGAACACCTACCTGTGGTATCCATAGATAGAAATAGCTTCAACATAGAAAAACTGGACTGGTCAACCCTCACAAAGGAAAACATCTTAGCCTATTATGCCCATACAGATAAATGCTTAAGCAATATTCATCTACCTAAAGATGCAATTATGTGTAGTAATGTTAATTGTATGGATATGAAGCAAAAGAAAGATATCTGCTCCATGTATAATGATATAGTAAGCGTTTTGTATGTAGTCAGTAGGCCTAAAAATAAGTCACATAACATCAGGCCTGGCTGGAATAAGTATGTAGCCGAGTGTCATGCTGAAGCCCGTGAAGCCACTAAATCATGGGCTATGGCAGGTAGACCCAGACAGGGTACAAGATGCTCACTAATGCAAGATAGAAATATGTTGTTCGCTTCATCTGTAAAAATGAGCAAACTATGAGGGCTGATTCCATGGCTAAGAAGCTGCTAAGTAACAATGCTACTGATTTTTGGAAAAAAGTGAGAGTTCTTAACAGTTGCAAAACATCTCTACCTTGCACTGTAGATGGAATCTCCGGTACAGCTAAGTTTTGGTGACAACATTATAGTACTTTATTCAACAGTGTCCAAGGTGATTTGTATAGGGTGGACAATATTGAGAGTAATGACTCTGTGGTGATTATGTCACACGAGGCGTGTTATGCCATGAACAAGCTGTCCAACAACAAAGCAGTGGCTTGGATCATATTTCTGTTGAACATCTTAAGTGTGCGAGTATGAGGATAGCTCCTCTCCTTACTATTTGTTTTACTAGCTTTATGATTCATGGCTTGACACCAGACTCAATGCTGCCTGTTATGTTAGTGCCAGTTATTAAGGACAAAGCTGGTAAAGTAGGTAGCCTAAATAATTACAGGCCCATAGCTTTAGCCAGCATATTGTCAAAACTCATAGAAAGAGTTCTGCTGGATAGAGTAAATGAGTTTGTTAACTCCACATATAACCAGTTTGGTTTTAAAGCTAAACATGGCACTGACTTGTGCATATATGCCCTAAAGGAGATTTTAAACAAATATAGAGGCAAAAACTCTTCAATTCTTATGTGCGTTATTGATGCTTCCAAAGCCTTTGCTCGTGTTAATCACAGAACGCCGTTTGTTAAAATGAGGCCAAAAGGGGTGCCTAAATACATTGTGAGAATTCTGGCTTACTGGTACGCCCACCAAACTATGCAAATAAAATGGGGCAATAGGGTCTCAGCCCTATTTGGGGTTAGCAATGGTGTTAGACAAGGGGAGATTTTGTCCCCAGTCCTTTTTAATCTTTATATTGATGATCTGTCCAAACAATTGAAAGCCTGTAATACTGGGTGCATGATTGGTGTGAACCATATTATGTATGCAGATGATCTAGCAGCTCCTTACTATATGTTCTGTGTATGGTGTGGAACACGATATTAAATATAATGCTTGTAAGAGTGCTGTTATGATCTGTAGAACCAAAGAGGATAAATGTCTAAAATATCTTGGGCATTTTATTACAGAACAAATGATAGATGCTGAGGATATTTATAGGCAGCGACGTATGATGTATGTACAGGCAAATATTCTCTTGCTTAAGTTTGGTGCGTGTACAGATGTGGTGAAGATGTCGCTATTTAGAGCATATTGCACACCATTCTCTACTGCACACCTGTGGTTGAACTACAGAAAGACAAGTTTGCAGAGACTAAAAGTGGCCTATTATGATGCCATGAGAACACTGCTAAGGAAACCTAGATGTTGTAGTGCTAGTAACATGTTTGTGGCTGCAGGAGTCAGTACTTTAGAAGCTATCCTAAGAAATCATATGTATAAATTCATATACAGGATAAATTACTCTAAAAATGTGATTATTGTGGCCTTGTCATACATAAGGTTTAGCACTACACGCCACAAATCCGTTGTGGGGACACTGGTTTTGTGGCCTCGTTGTAGGACATTGATCATTCTTTTTTATTCTGGATTTTAATTCATGTATTGTGGGTTTTTTTTTAAATATATAATTTATGATGCTTTTATAAGTGATATACTAAGATTTTATATGTATTTTATGATTTTTTTAATATGCAATGAAATGTTGTCCCTTGCCTGGACCTTGAGTCTGAAATAAAATTTAGTATTATTATTATTTAATGTAATACCCTCTCTGGTTTGTTTGAATACCAGGGTAAATGTTGCATTATTCAAGTTATGTTAGCTTCCTCTAGAAGCTTCTCCTGCAACAATACAAGGGGAATTCTGTTCTGTGTAACTGTCAATAATGCATTGTTGTAATACGTTATGGTTGATTGGATTGTAAACAGACCACCCCTCTGTAGTTCGGCCGCTCAAGGTTCAGGGACCTATAAAAGGCAGCCCCCACGAGGTCCTTTGTCGATCTTCTTGAAGAGCACTTGTGACTACGTAAGCTTTTGGAGTGTTTCTGCTTACACAAGGCTGAAGGGCTTGGCCAGGCAGATACAAGGATTGAACCTGCAGTGGTTTAGGTATCGTATAGAGTGATTTGTTGTACTAACCAAAAATAAAGATCAGTGGTTTATTGACTGAACTAGACAGGGGGGGGGGGGGAGCTTTGAAGAGCTTATTTACACTTTCACCCCATAATCCTCGACACCCTCAAGAACAAATACCCAATGACTTGGCCTCCACAGCCATCTATGGCAATGCATCTCGCAGATTCATCACTCTCTGACTAAAGAAATTCCTCTGTATCTCCTTTCAAAAGGTACATCCTTTTATTCTAAGGCTGTGCCCTCTGATCCTCTCCGCATCCACTATTCAGGCCTTTCACTGTTCGGATAAGTTTCAATGAGGTCCCTCCTCATCCTTCTAAACTCCAGCGAATAAAGGCCCAGTGCTGTTAAGCGCTCATCATACGTTAACCCAATCATTCCCATGATCATTCTTGTAAACCTCTTCTGGACTCTCTCCAATGCCAGCACATCCTTCCTCAGATATGTGGCCCAAAACTGCTCACAATACATCAAATGCAGTCTGACCAGTGCCCTATAAAGCCTCATAATTTTATCCGTTTTTTTATATTCTAGTCTACTCGAAATAAATGCTAACATTGCATTTGCCTTCATTACCACTGATTTAACTTGCAAATGAACCTTCTGGGAATCCTGCACCAGCACTCTCAAATCCCTTTGTAATTCTAGATCAATGAATTCTAGATCAATCTCAAGAAATTTTATCACAACATGCAGTGCTGGATTAATACAGATTAAAAATAAGGGTACATTAAGATCCAGATTTGATCTGAAGTGCCTCTCTCATCACTTGCTATATAGAGAATGTTTCGTACAGTAGTCCTCCAGGTAGCATGAATAGACACCTAACCTGCATGTTAACATGTTCAAAAGGGAACTGCAGATGCTGGAATATCGAAGGTACACAAAATTGCTGGGGAAACTCAGCGGGTGCAGCAGCATCTATGGAGCGAAGGAAATAGGCGACGTTTCGGGCCGAAACGTCGCCTATTTCCTTCGCTCCATAGATGCTGCTGCACCCGCTGAGTTTCCCCAGCAATTTTGTGTACCTGCATGTTAACATGTTCTGTTGTAACCACTAGGACTTTTACAAGCCCGGTTAAATGACAAAGTCCCAAGGAGTTCACATGAAAAAACACTCAATTTATATTAAACTACAAAACAATCAAAAAGATGGTTTAGAAAATGTGTGCAATTTGCAGTTAATCAAATATTACAGTAAACTATGGGCCAAAACGACATTCATCTATGTTTGATAAAGGATGGAAGATTAAACATTTAAGGCAGTGAAGTGACGGAGAAGCAAGGGGGGGGGGGGGTTATTGTGCGGGCAGTCTACCCGTGAACCAGAGCTACCCGTGATAGGATGGAGAGAAAGCTTTTGGGATTGAGACGGGGGTCATAGATCTATGACAGATTGTGAAAGAAGGGATGTTTTTACAAAATAAATGTTCTGATAAATGCACAAGATCCCTAGACAATAGGTACTTAAATAACTGGATGAATTATTGTATAGTAGGTATGTTACAATACTTACCTTCAGCGGCGCTGCAGTTCTGCAACTGGCCGTGTACCGTTTTCTCCTGCCTGTCCGAGATATATTTTCTCGGGCTACCTGATGCTGAAAAATCGTTCCGACTTGCGTTCTCGGAAGTTTTTTTTTTAAATCGCGGAGTAAAATAAAAAAGCGACTTCTAACGCAGTCAACGCCGACAACGGGACGGATCTCACGTAGGGGACAAAACATAAGGCAAGTCGTTTATTTTACATATAAACTTGCTTCTTAGAATGACTTTAATCAAAATTTCCTTGGCGAAAATGTGATTATGGCCCCATACGAACCGGCAGTGTTTTTCTTGCCAATATGGGGTTGAAATTCACTGTAACTGCAACGTTCCAATCGATCGCGTTCCACAAAAACCCACTCACAAGATGATTTAAATGGCCATTAATTTACGGGAATTAAACATTAAATTCTTTCCATTTAGCCTATAAATTCATGACAATGAGATTTAAAAATCATGTTATATTGTGAATTCTTGTGTGAATGTTATTTGGACACTTAGGTTATTTAAAAATGTTCATATTTTCTTAAGAAATGGATAGATGTTTAGATCTAGTAATTGAACTTTGTAATTAGCTACAATTAGGTAACTAACTAATTATATGCTTTAATTTCAGGTCATCTAAGTAAGATTGTTTCATATTTGTTTCAGAATGCTTCAATCTATAATAACTGAAAATGACTTTCAGTTCTCTTAATTTTTAAGAAAGTTATGGGCTTTTGACTGTCCTCGATCACAGCTTTTGTGTAAGGTCAATGGAAAAGCAATAGGGAAAAAGATGCTAATTTCCGAGTATGAAAATGACCATAACAAGGTCCAGTATATTAACAGGTCCTGGAAGTCCAGGACAAGGGGTCACAGCTTAAGGATAAGGGGGAAATCCTTTAAAACCGAGATGAGAAGAACTTTTTTCACACAGAGAGTGGTGAATCTCTGGAACTCCCTGCCACAGAGGGTAGTCAAGGCCAGTTCATTGGCTATATTTAAGAGGGAGTTAGATGTGACCCTTGAGGCTAAGGGGATCAGAGGGTATGGAGAGAAGGCAGGTACGGGATACTGAGTTGGATGATCAGCCATGATCATATTGAATGGCGGTGCAGGCTCGAAGGGCCGAATGGCCTACTCCTGCACCTAATTTCTATGTTTCTATAACGTTTTTAATACTGAAGATGAAAGTAAATTGGGTGTCAAATTAAACTTCTTTTTATGATTTATCTGATGGGATAAATTGCAGACTTGATTTTTAAAATCTCAAAATTTTGTAACATTGCTATGTATAGTCCAATATACAAGGATATAGATCAATGCTATTAAATGGGGTTAGTATAGAAGGGCACGTGGATTTTCAGAATGTACATGAACTGAAGGGCTCATTTCTATGGTGTACGACTCCATAATATTTGACAGTTGGAATTTCCCCCTATTATCCTTTTAACTTTTAAAAGTACAACTTAGTCTTCTTTTGCTGTTCTTGGTATCTTGCCGACTACAATTGATTTACATGTTTGCTTATGTAAAGGTGACCATTTCAAATCTAATTAATTGGCATAGAAAACATTGAAATGCCTTTAGGACAGTTCTTTATAGGTATGAAATACAATTTAGAACATTTTGAAAGAAGAAAATTTCACACATTTGGGACCTCTAAATGATTAGCATTCCAGATATTCTCAGGTAGCTAGTAACCTGCAACTGGACTAATAAAAAAAAAATATGGCCCAGTACAACACCATGACTTCTATTACAAACTTAAGAACTTCCTCTAATTAAAAACAGAAGTATTTTTAAGGACAGAATATGAATAATATCATGTATATGAGCAGGCAGAAATGCTGGAGAAACTCAGCGGCTGAGTTCTCCAGCATTTTTGTCTACCTACAATTTTCCAGCATCTGCAGTTCCTTCTTAATCATGTATATGAGCAAGTTGGCTGGATGGCAGAAGGCAAAGAGTAGCAATAAAGGTGGGCTTTTCCAGTTCGCTGCCAGAGACTAGCAGAGTTCCACAGAGGTCGGTGCTGGGGCAGCTACTCTTCACGTTGTATATTAATAATTTGACATGCAGAGATTGCATATATGTCAGAGAAACTCAATTTACTAGAATGGGAATAGGAACTTTAGAGTGGCCCAACTAATAGAGTACTACTGCATATTAACCAGCAGAGGGCTTATTAGCGCCAGGCAGCTCTAAACCAGCTTCCAACAGCAAGGCTTAGTTCCCGTTAAAAGAATGGAATTATCAATTAACAAGCGAGCAAACCTTGCAACCAATATTACTGGAGTAACAGTACATGAAAGTAATATGAACATCCATGTCCATCTGTATAAAGATTTAAAATTTATTAAACTAAAGACTATAAAGGAATGTGTAGGAAAGAAATACAGATGCTGGTTTAAACCAATGATAGACACAAAATGCTGGAGTAAATCAGTGGGACAGGCATCTCTGGAGAAAAAAATAGAATAACCCGAGGAAGGGTTTCAACCTGAAACGTCACCCATGATGACTCATGACGTCACTCCAGAGATGCCCGCTAAGTTACTCCAGCATTTTGTGTCTATCTTCATTATAAAATAATGGATTTGTTAGTGAAGGGTGTAATTCTTTTGGAATCTGAAAGTCAGTATATAAATTAAACTCTCTCCATTACCAACTGTTACCTGTATGAGTAAGTTGATAGCATTTAAAATAGTTGAATGCACGTTAAAAATCGCAATATGTTTTAGTCATAATAATCTTATCATATTTTTAAAAAAACACCAAGATTGCTTAACTGTTAGAAGGGCCGCTACTCAAAATGTCATTGCCCCATGTTCTCCAAAGATGCTGCCTGACCCGAGTCACGTTCACGTTATAGTAGAATTAGGCCATTCGACCCATCGAGTCCACTTCGCCAGTCAATCATGGATGATCTCTGCCACCTAATCCCATTTTCCTGCCTTCTCCTCATAACCCTTCACACCCGTTCTAATCACTCCAGCACTGTCTTGAAGCGTGACTGTTACATGTTTCAGCCCCTCAACCCATCCCACTGCATTCCCTTCAATGGCAAATTTCGGTATCCTTCCCTTATACAATTAGCTCAAAGATGTAGCATGGAATTAAACAATCTTTGGTTTGATAATATTAGTAGCTAATAAAATGCCTTTGCTAGGAAAAGGTGAAGTAGATGATCACTGATGGGACTGTAGTTACAGGTCCACCAATAGTTAGAGGAACCTGAGACGTACTGCGAGTCTACAGATAACAATAAGAATAATAGGCTATTATTAGTGGGAGGTTTCAACCTTAATATTGACTGGGCCACCCATAGTACAAAGGGCTTGGAATGGATGGAATTTGCTAAATGCGTCACGGGCTTCCAAATCCTTCTGGAATGTTCGTTTCCATGCGAGTTTTGGTCGGCCTCTTTTCATTCTTCCGTCAGGTTGCCATGTCATTGCTATCTTAGATGCACGTTCTGGAGCCATTCTGAGTACATGTCCTGCAAATTTCATCCTGCGTACCTCTATGGCCTGGCTGAGAGGCTTTGTTGCAGCTTCCCGGTAGATCTCCTCGTTTGTGATGTGGTCTCTGTAGCTAGTCTTCAGGATCTTCCTCAAGCAGCGTTGTTGGATTGCATCCAATTTATTTTTCATCTTCATCCTTGTCTCACTGGAATAGAGGGCTGTAGGGAGAGCTTGATGAGCTGGAAGAGCTTGACTTTCAGCATCTTGGATATCCCGCCACTAGACCATATTGGCTGTATTCGTCTGAAGACTGATGCAGCTTTACCAATTTGGGAGGATGTCGACCTCTACATCTCCATCTACTGTGAACATGCTGCCAAGATAGGTAAATTCTGTGGCGTTTTCAACAGGTTCCCCATTGATTATCAGTTGGTCTGTTGGCTGCTGGTCTCCAGTCTGCATGGTCTTTGTCTTCTGGCAGCTGATCCTTAATCCAACCTTTGATGCATTCTCCTCCGGAGAAGTTGGCATCTCTTGAAGGGTGTCTCGATTCTGCTAGTAGTGCAATGTCATCGGCAAAATCTAGGTCTGCGAGGCATCTTCCTGTTCTCCACGGTATTCCAAAGTCAGGTTTATTCATTGTCTTCCGCATGACAGTTGATCGTGACAATAAACAGTAAGTTTAAGTTCTTGAAGAATTGGTGTTACCGGTCTTAATTTTCATCAAGATGGATGAATCCCCAAGGTTTGACCAAGTGCATCCTCTAACCTTGTGGGAAGCTAGGGAAGAAACTGCAGAGCTTCTTAAAGATGTATTTGCATCATCTTTAGCCACAGGCACTGTTCTGGAAGACTGGATGCCATTAATATAATGTTGTTAATTAAGGAGGACAGGGAATATCACGTACCGTTTTGGTTACTCTGCTATAAGAAAAACATCTAAACAGTAAGATGGAAGAAGTGCAAAGATTCGAGAATGTTAAATACAAAACAAAAGGCTGGAGGAACTCAGTGGGTCAGGCTGAATCTGTGCAAGGATGTGGACAGACAATATGTTTAAGAAGGAACAGCAGATGCTGGAAGAATGGTTTGATCAGTCTGAAGAAGGATTTCGGCCCGAAACGTTGCCTAGTTCCTTCACTCCATAGATGCTGCTGCACCCGCTGAGTTTCTCCAGCACTTTTGTCTACCTTGGACAGACAACACATCAGGTCAGGACCCATACCAGAATGTTGCCAGGTATCGAGGGCCTGAGTCGGGAAAGGTTGGACAGGCTAGGACTTTTGTTCTATGGAACAGGAGATTGAGGAGTAATCTTCCAGAGATATACAAAAATCACAAAAGGCACAAAAAAATAAAAAATGAATGTACAGTCATGTGGCGGCGACTGCGGGTGCTCGGGACGCACCGACCACGGGTGAACATCTGGGAAGATCGGAGGGGAGGCTGGCTGGACTATGGTACCTTCCTCAACTTTGGTGCCACTGTGTTGTGTTGTGGTTATGTTGTGTCGTGGACTTCTGTGTTTGTGCTTTTTTTAAATTTTAATATGCTTTATTTATTTATTATTTATTTATTTTTATGATACTTGCCTGTAAGGAAAATTAATTTTGTTGTCTCTAATATGAGATAATGACAATAAATTGAATACAACACAATACAACAACATTTTCCAAGGGAAGGGGAAGTCAGAAAACCAGAGGGCATAGTTTTAGGGTGAGAGGGGAAAGATTTAAAAGAGACCCGGGGGGTGGGGGGGGGGCAACTTCTTTCACAGAGCTGCCAGATACAAGTACAATAACATTTAAAAAGGCATTTGAAAAAGTATATTGATAGGAAAGGTTTACAGGGATATGGGGTAAACACAGATAAATGGGACCAGACGAAGAACTGCAGATGCTGGTTTACTAGTTGGATTAACTTGAATATAGCATCTTGGAAGAGTAGGGCCAAATGGCCTAATTTTGTGCTATATTACTCTGTAATGCAAAGAAAACGTAAGCTAGCCATTCAGCTCAAATCAAAAGAATAGCATTGTTAAATTAAAATGCAACAGGATATTTAATGGTATTTAATAGCATAAAGCCAATATCTTTAGGGGCTGCATAACCATCTGACTTAAAGATTGAAATCTTTCAAGGGATTAAAACTTTGAAATTGATTTATAGTTACCATGGGGGAAAAACGTAAACATGGGCGTTTCAAAAATCCTTAGATCTCTCTTCCGTCACTACAGCTGACACGTTAAAATAACTAAACTTCAGCTACGAACAAGTCATTACCAGCCACCAGGATTAGAAGACAAAGACAATGTACGTTAAACCAGTACATGAATAAACACCAGCTGTAACTTGCTCAATAGGTAATGGTTGTATAAGATGGAAATCAAATAAATGCAAACTCAATCATCAAAGTGAACAATCTTGCAGGGGGTTCTTTATCCTATTCCCACCACTACTCCTGAACCAATGGTCAATCACATACCAACTGTAACTCAACACAAAGCACTGTTCATAAGATTAAAAATCCTGTGCCCAAACCTGCCCAGTGAGTATTCATGCAATAAGGGCAACATATAATGATGCCCCTAAACTCAGTTTTAAGTAATTGAATTTTGTACCCTTGGATTTGACGATATGGGGAGAGAAGGAGAAACTGTAGATGCTGGCTTACAAAAAAAAAGAGCATCTCAGAAGATTGGGCAGCATCTTTGGAGAACCTGGATAGGTGATGTTTTGGGTCAGGTTGGAAATCGGAACACATGGAGTAAACCCACAGTCACGGGGAGAATGCGTAAATTCCACACAAAGAGCACCAGGATTGAACCCGGGTATCTGGCGCTGTGAGGCAGCAGCTCTACCGTCATTGTGAGGTTAACCATTTATATTTCGACAGATGCTGCATAAATGAGTATTACCAGCATTTTCTACGAACGTGCTACAGTTTAGCGCATGGAGTCCAATGATATTTCAAACCTGCATACTAATGATTTATTCCTCAGCGCCATTTCAATTCCACCCATGACATCTCATGCTAATAAGAGTAAATATATTCACTAACAAAAGCACGTTTTATGAAACTGGCATGGACTTTTACCTTTTCTCTCCACAGATGCTGCGATGCCCAATGTAAAAGAAGAATTTCACTGTATCTTGGCACATGTAAGTGGACACTAAAGTACCATTGATTTCCAGTACTTGCTAATTAGTTTCAATTTCCAACACCAGCAAGCAGTACTTTGTATTCAAGAGGTGGCAAGTACTTTGTATTCAAGAGGTGGCAAGAATGACCAAGAACGGTATAAAAGAGTCCTGGCAAAAGTCAACATGGATCAAGCAGCAAAAGCCTTTAGAGAAACAAGAGACTGCAGATGCTGGAATCTTGGGCAAAGTGCTGGAGGAATTCAGCAGGTCAAGCAGCATGAAGGAAATGGACACGCAATGTTTCAGGTTGGGACCCTTCTTTAATCTGGCAAAAGCTCCCCCACGAGTGTAGTTGCACCTTGTGCAAAGGAAGATGATTGTGGTGGTTTTGAAGGTTAATCATTCCAACTACACAACATCACTGAAGGAGGCCCAAGAAGCCCAAACATCTTTCGCTGGTTTATCATGACATTTCCTCCCCCCCACCCAACACAAATTCAGAAGAGACGTTCACTTATGAGTGCATAATGTTAAACCCATTCATAATTCCTCAATAAATGTTGCAAACTAACCTTGCATGTATTAAAATCTAGATAACACTCAGGCATGGACGGGCAAGGAACAGTCACACAACAAGTGCTAGGCAATTTCAATCTCCAATACGTCAAAATATAGTACCAACCCTTATCATTGCCATCACTGCAATCCCAATCAACACTCTGAAATCACCACTGATCTCAAACTCAACTAGAGCAGCCAAATATGCTGGCCACCAAGCAGGAAGGGTTAGAGACAAGACATCACGCAGCAAGTGACTCACCTTTTCACCATCTACAAGGCACTTGTCAGAAGTGTGATAGAATACTCTGCTTCTCTGGATGAGTGTGGCCTCAATAAAAGCAGCTCAACACACCTAGACTGGTATCCCATATATCACCCCAAGTATTCACTCTATCACCAAACACTGCTGCAGTGTGTACCATCTACAAATCCACGTTACTCACCTACACAACTACTACATCAGCACTTTGCAGATCCACAACCTCTACATTATGAAGGGCTTCAGGCATATGTAATTATCAACAACTACACAATTTCCTTCAAAATGCATCTCATACTTCAAATAATTGCTATTCCTTTGCCCTGGAATAAAATCTAGGAAATAGTGAAAGGCCTGGATAGAGTGGATGTGGAGAGGATGTTTCCATTGGTTGGTGCGTCTAGGACCAGAGGTCATAGCCTCAGAATAATAAGACATACCTTTGGAAAGGAAATGAGGAGGAATTTCTTTAGTCAGAGGGTGGCGAATCTGTGGAATTCATTGTCATACATTGGCTGTGGAGGCTAAGTCAATAGATATTTTTAAAGTGGAGATTGATAGATTCTTGATTAGTAAAGGTGTCGGGGTTTATGGCGAGAAGGCAAGAGAATGGGATCGAGAGTGACAGATAGATCAGCCATGATTGAATGGTGGAGGAGACTTGATGGGCCGAACGGCATAATTCTACTCCTATAATTTATTGACATTATGTATTCTATACCAAATAGCTGTGGGTGTAACTTCACATTGAAAAATATGTTGATGGATACAGCAGCTCACCACATTCTCAACCGCAATGAAAGATGGATAATTAAGACTGGTCTTGCCAGCAACACCTAATAGATTCCAAGGTTTTGGAATGTATTAGTGGGAATAAGTATGTAATACAACAAAACAATAAACTCTGACTCATCCTGTCGATCTTCAAAAAGACTTCAAGTATCATCAAGAATGCCTGCGACCCTCGTTATTCTTTTCTCTCTTAGTTTAGTTTAGTGCAGAAACAGGCCTTTCGGCCCACCGGGTCTGCGCCGACCAGCAATCCCTGCACAGTAACACCCACAAGGGACATTTTTTTTAAAATTCTTTATGTTTACATTTACCAAGCCAATTAACCTACAAACCTGCACATCTTTCAAGTGCGGGAGGAAACCGAAGATCTTGGAGAAAACCCACGCAGGTCACGGGGAGAACGTACTAACTCCGTACAGACAGCACCTGTAGTCGGGATTGAACCCGGGTCTCCAGCGCTGCATTCGCTGCAAGGCAGCAACTCTACCGCTGTGCCACCATGACCGCCCAAAAGTCTTCTACTGGGAGAAGATAGGGGAGCTTGAAAGCCTGAACATCTTGACTCAAGAAGAGCTTTGTCCCCACAACAATCAGATTTCTGAACCAACCTTTTCATACTTCCTTACTAGAGATGCAGCCTCTTAACTTAAGGCAGCACGATGGTGCAGCATTAGAGTTGCTGCCTTACAGCTCTAATAGCGCCAGAGGCCTGTGTTCAAAGGTTCGATCACGACTATGAGTGTTGTCTGTGCAAAGTTTGTACATTCGCCCTGTGGGTTTTCTCCATGATCTTTGGTTTCCTCCCACACTCCAAAGACGTACAGGTTTGTAAGTTAATTGGCTTGGTATTAATGTAAATTGTCCCTAGTGTGTGTGTAGGATAGTGTTAATGTGCAGGGATCGTTGGTCGGTGCCGACCCGGTGAGCCGATGGTCCAATTTCCGCGATGTACAAAAATATTAGAATCTTACTGAGAAATGATACATTATGAAGTGCTAACTTCTAGATGATTTAAGTTCATGCAGAAGATCCACTCTTGGACAAAATCCTTCTCATAATCTACCTTACTGCACCATTTTATCACACCATGGCTTTGACGTGTCTCAAGCCGAGCTCTATTAGAAGTAATAACTTTATACTTTAAATTTCAAAGTTATTGATAGTTAGCTTAGAACTATTTTGAAGTTGCCTTGAGTTATACAAAACCAGAATGTTGGGAGTTAATAATGTTTTTGGTGTAAACCTTATGGCACAACATTTTCTGGCAGCAGCAAGAGGTTCATGTTCAGAATTCCCTCAAGTACTAGACCCCACGTATCTGGAGCTGATATTCGAGCATCAACTTTCCGAATGCTGCTAGGTGCAATGTGTTGGGCGAGATTTCGAACAGCACAATGCTTTCTGGCTGGGAGTGGTAAATTCCACTCAAATACCTTTGACAGGCAGTCAAACCATACACACAGTTGTGAATTTGTGGAATTTTCTGCCTTAGAAGGCAGTGGAGGCAGATTTACTGGATGTATTCAAAAGAGAGTTAGATAGAGCTCTTAGGGCTAACAGAATCAAGGGGTATGGGGAGAAAGCACGAACGGGGGTACTGATTGTGGATGATCAGCCATGATCACATTGAATGGGGGTGCTGGCTCAAAGGGCCGAATGGCCTACTCCTGCACCTAGTGTCTAAGTATCTAAGTAACTTGCTTACAGATCGACAAGGTTATCAACGTTTACAAATTACTGCCATTCAAACATGCAAAAATCTTTAAGTAATCACAAAACTTTAAATATTTCAAGAAGTTAAACGTAATGCAATTCAGATATTAATTCAAGAACTGTTAACAGGGGCTTGTCTCCTTTAAAGTCATTCCTTTCTCCTGAGCCAGAGTCAGGAAAGTAGGCTGCGGATTGATTTCCCAGTGCAAACGCTGGAAAAACCAAGAATTCACGCACAGGTAACCCATGTAGGGGTGGGCAGGAGAGTTGTGTCCCCCCAAAAATGGCCATATTGCAATTGACTATGATGAGTAGTAGTGTCATCAACATACATGTCAAGAATATAAAGTTTTAAAAAATTGCTGTATTTACTAGCCCCACCAACCCACACAAATTAAGTGCGCAGGAATTTTAAGCCAGACCACAACTTTTTGGGTAGTGATTTGAAAATTCTGCAAGGATGAATTTCCGTTACCAGAATGGCCTCACCGCAGAAGTCATGTATACATTTTTACATAGTAAATAAACTTGCAGCCAAGAAGCTGCCACTATGTACGGAACTTCTACCTGGGAATGGAATCCAAAGATTTACCAATTGGTAGGGAATCTAGCAGCTCCGAGAACTGCTAGCATTTCCATGGGAATCTTTCCGAGTTGTTAAGTGGCTTTATGCTGCTCATTGGGAATTTCAAGGCAGAACCTTTGAATCCAAGAACAAGAAAATGAGTCACTTCCACTCCAGTTGAGGAGTGGAAGATGCCCATTACCAACTACCACATAGCCTTGGCAAGGCAAGGTCTGGGTCCAATGGCAAGGAGATCTAGGACATCAGACAGCAAACCTGCTGATGATGGAAAAACTGTTGGAGGAACTCAGCGGGTCAGGCTGCATCTATGGAAGCACAGGGAGGGTTTATATTTTGGGCCGAGGCCAGTATGAAGATTCTCAGGGATGTTGCTGGGACAGGAGAGTTGAATGGCAAGGAGAGACTAGATAGGCTGGGTCTGTTTCCTGAAGGACAAGAGGTTGCAGGGCGACATTTTGAGGTGTATAAAATCATGACAGGCAAAGTTAACACGAACGGCTAAAACTAGAGACCAAATTCAAGGTCAGAGAGAAAAGATTTAAAGGGGACACGAGGGGAGATTTCATCACAAAGTGTGATGGGTATGTGGTACAAGCTGGCAGAGCTGCTTTTAGGTCACCCTTCCTATCCCCCTCTCCCACATGGTTCCATTTGCCTATCACCCCTTATCAATTTACAAATATCGCCCAACAGCTTCAGTCTCCAAATTCCACCACCTCACTCAGCCGGTTCTATTTGCCCATCATCCCCACTCAGCTGGTTCCACCAGTCACCTACCAGCCAGTCTCTCCCCTCTCTCACATCTTTAGACTGGCCATCTCCCCTCCAAACTCAGTCCTGATACAGGGTCTCAACCCTAAACATCGACCATCCCTTTGCCTCCACAGATGTTGCTTCTCTTGCAGAATTCCTCCAGTAATCTTGTTTTGTTCGTTGCAAACCAGTCCCTGCTGCACAAACATCTTCATTAGAGGTGCTTGTCATCACAGGCCTCATCCAGTTTTCCTCCCAACTCTCCTCAGCCGACCACTGCCCCCTCATTTCCAACACTCTCCTGCTTCACCCTTCCTTTCCTTCTTGATTCCTCTGTTCTTCCCATCCACCCCAACTCCTGTCCACTCCACTGGTCCACACATACACACTGTCCAAAGCACACGGCTTTCCCCAAACCTTTCAGGCATCCAAAGCATCAAAAATATATCCGAGTGCAGATTAAGCGCACAAGGAATCAGGCAACGACAAGAGATGGAGCTTGAAGTGGGCTGGTGGAAATAGTAGCATTTGATCTTAAAAGACTATTTAAATTTTAACCACACATCTGCTTTCTTTAGCCTTGGGTCCGATCTTAAACTTTTGAAGTTCAAATGAGCTGCTGTTTTTAAAAAAGAGTACATCATATATCAAAGAGTAATTACAGCACTTGGGGAAAACCCAAGTTGTCAATTCAGTTTATTTTCATTCAAGGTATCTACACTAGGCAATTTGCCAAACTAAACTCTCTGGAGAAAGGGCTCTTGCAATGCACTACACAAATGATTCCTGGTATATCAAGATAAAAGTACTCAGAATTTTGCCTCTTAAGAGAACGGGATAGCTCTGCCAATGGAAACTGTAGATCATGCCAAGGAGCAGAGGAAAAACGAAGAGTCAAGGTGGAATATATGTGCAGAGGTATAAACTTTCAAGTACCATCTTATCACAATGTTGAGTTGAATTTTATTTTAAGGATAATGGATCTGCTAACTTCAAGGAAGAATGAACAAACTGTAGATTTAGTTTGACAGAACATAATGACAGCTAAGTCAGTCCAAGTGTGCCTGCAACAACGTGGAAATTGCGCTGAAGCATTGCAAGGCTAACTTCAAATAAATTAGTACATAAAATCACGAGGAATAGATTGGGTAAATGCAGAGTCTCTTGCCTAGAGTGGGGGAATTGAGAACCAGTGGGCATTGGTTTAAGGTGAGGGGGAATGATTTAATAAGAACCCGAGGGGTAACTTTATCAGAGGGCGGTGGGTGTATGGAAGGAGCTGCCGGAAGAGGTAGTTGAAGTGCTATTGCAACGTTTAAGAAACATTTATACAAGTACTAAATAGGATAGGATAGGATTAGGGGGAAATAGGCCGACGCAAGCAGATGGGAGTAGTGTAGATGGGACATGTTGGTCGGTGTTGGGTTAAAGAGCCTGTTTCCACGCAGTACGACTCCATGAAAAGCCATATATTGGACAGCACACTGATGAGGCAGCAACACTATGGATTGTTACCGTTAAAGGAGAGACGACTATTTGATATTTTAATAGACAGGTATCAAGGGAAAGCCTAGATACCAACTTTAAAATGAAAAATTATGAATTGTAATCGAGAAAAATGAGTTGAGCAATTTTCTAACGTCTTGGCCATAGGAGTGGCACACAGAAGGGATTATAAATCTGTTAGCATCCCGTTAAAGCCGGTGTGTTTTTGATGGAACTAATGGAGTTAAGTGTCCTAATTTAGCACTGAGAGGAATCATCAAAGGTTGAGACTGCAGGAAATGTGCCAAAATGGCATGCACCTATCACTCCGCTCTTTTAGTGAGACGTGCATGTTACATGCATGAATCTTGAATTAGTTTCTCCTTTAGCACCCAAAGCAGGATTATATTATCCACTCACATCTATTGCCTATTGGCAACATGTCATTTGCAAGATACATCAAATCTTGCATATAATTGTATTAAAAACTCTCTTCCTCATTCTGAAGGATCTTTGATCCAAAACATTAACGGATTATTTCGACACAGATACTGCCTGACCTGAGCATTTCCAACATTGTTTCAGTATTTGCAGTTCTTGTGTATACTCATTCTATTATTCCTCAATTCTAAGCGAAAAGATTCTCAATTGGGATCAAAGTGGCCATAAAAAAGATTACAATGCAAGGAGAATTTTAATACAAGGAGTTAATGAAAATCAGTCACCAAATGCAAGGGGTGAACATGACTTGAGAGCTGGGATACGGGGACATTTTTGATGAGGTTATTGAAGGGTGACCAGGAGAACACCATAAGAGTTAAACGCAACCACAAACATCTCACAACCCATGCCACACAGGCTACACTTGCCAAACTTCGGTTAAGAGAAAATTTCACCCAACGGAACAGTGCATTTATTACTGGACTAATAAATCTATGTTTAGATTTCTCAGAAAACTCCCCCCCCCCCCCCCCACTGGCAACAGAATGAAAAATGGCAATGGTTTCCAAGCACGAGACAAAACTATTTGGAAGGGCATCAAATACTGGGAGGTTAGGATCGCTTAGAAACAAAAGGGCAGTTGATTTTCAACCAAACTCTTGTAAGAAGTTATGGGATAAATTATCAAAGAAAGCCAAAATAGAAAACAGATGGGTTAAGAATTGAATGGATGACCCCTTAGAGAAACAAGTGACCAGGGACAACATTGTTGGATTAATCTAATCAAAAAAAGGCTCAAAGATAGTCAACCTACTTTATTTCACTAACTACAAAACTCAGTGTAAATTGTTTTTAGCTACAATTGTTGAAAGTACTACGATTTTACCAAAATGCATCCTTTTAAAAACTTGACAAAGCTGCATGAAATCACACGCTTTTCCTTAATTACAAAATATTAACACAAACATTTGCATGGACTACTATAAAGAATATGGGATGAAGTAATGCACAACTGCCATTTAAAAAAAGCCGCAAGGCAAATAATCAGATTATCTTGAAATACTTACCTAAATTCTACAGTGGCAGTAAATGATTCTTGCTCAGTTATCGAGAAGACACAAAGAAAACCCTCCCCACTACGGAAATAGTTATCCCGAATGGCTGCATAATCCTCCTGCCCAGCAGTATCCAAGATGTCTATCTGCACCTCCTCGCCATCCAGAACAACTTTTTTCCTGTAACTGTCAGCTTTAGTTGGCTCGTAGTCTTCAACAAACTGCAAGAGAAAATTAAAATCTTATAGTATCACATTGTTTGTCCCATTCCTAGATTTCATACGATTGTCATTCCCACCATGTTCTGCAATTCTTTATTTATATGCCCCCCCATCCCCATCCCATCCTTTAGTTGAGTATCTATATTTTGCATCCCACCTCAATCGATTATAATTAAAATAAAGTTCCTACTTTACTGTTCATTATCCAATTAAATTTGATGTGCACAAATTAATAAGCATAATTAAAAAGGCGTAATGATTTAAAATGTCCAAGTCTATAATCTGAAATATTAGATGAGGAAAGTGATGACTTACACAAATTACACCAACACCAAACTTCCATGTTTAATTAAAATGCATGTATTTAAGTAGATCAAAATCATCACCACAACCCCAAATGTGTTGAATAATATGTTGGCCAAGAGCACAAAGGAAAAGCACAAGATGTGCTGGAGCTGGTTTTGCTTTTTTTAAAACCACACAGGCGGTGAGTGCCCAAAACCCGCTGACAGGAATGATGGGGGCATATACGATGGTTTAAGAGGTTTGCAGATAGGCATATGTACATGCAGGGAATGGAGAGATATGGATCATGTGCAGACAGATGAGATGAGATTTGATTGTCATCACGTTCAGACATTATGAGCCGAAGGGGCTCGTTCCTGTGATGTATTTATGTTCAATAATTTTTTTTAAATCAATAGCTAATATCATGGAAGTGTTAAAAGTATCACCGTGACAGCTTCTGGTGAGGTAAATAGCTTCTCATCTTTGAGATGATACCTGTGAAAATAATTTAAAATAAATTGACAGCCATACTTAATCCAATAAATCTATAATGATGGATTTTCCTCAAATGCTTGAGATCAACTGGACCAACTAAGTGTGCCTGTCAAATTATTTTAAGATTTCAAAAAATGAAGATGAGCAAAGGTGAATACTGCTTTTTAGTTTAGATAATAATACTTTATTGTCATTGTAAATACATACAACGAAATTTCAGGCGCCTGCCTGAGCGGAGCTCCAACATATCAGATAAATAATAACGACAATGGAAACAATAAAAGATTAGAGATACAGCGCGGAAACAGGCCCTTCGGCTCACCTGGTCGGCGCCAACAAGCGATCCCCGCATATTAACACCATCCTACACCCACTAGGGACAATTTTTACATTTGCCAAGCCAATCAACCTGCAAACCTGTACGTCTTTGGAGTGTGGGAGGAAATCGTAGATCTCAGAGAAAACCCACGCAGGTCACGGGGAAAACGTTCAAACTCCATACAGACTGAACCCGTAGTCGGGATTGAACCCGAGTCTCTGGCGCTGCATTCGTTGTAAGGCAGCAACTCTACCGCTGCACCACCGTGACTGCTATAATATATTCATCATCAGTTATTATATATGGCAGCAAATGAAAGATTAACTATACTTTTCCCAAACCAAAAGAATTCAGTATTGCATTAACAAAATCGAGCAATTCAATAGTTTCTGGGTGCGCAAAAAGCTGCCTCCTTACATTTGGCTTGTAAGATCAATCTCACTGAGGTGGGTCGCGTAATGGTTGACTTGGGAAGTGCAAATGGGAAGTCTCACATTGGTACAGCAGAGGGTGCTCTTCCAAAAATGTAAGAAAGCAGAAGTTAATCTGCACTTGCCTACAATACTTTGCCTGGGAATGCTCAATGTTGAGCATAGGAGATTGGTTCCATGACAGAAGTCACCAAACCACCATGCATTTGATATGACAGTACAAATTTGTTGCCAAAACTTTTAAAATACTTCCGATTGCTGCAAGAAACACATTATTTTGTCTGCATTATTTTGTCTGCAATACATTTATAACTCACAGAACATTAGTTTTGGACAGATGCAAAGGTATCCAGATGACTACCTGCTGTCCATTATTTGTATTAACGATTTGGGTACAAATGTAGGTGGCATGGTGAGTACGTTTGCAAATTGGTGCTACCTTGCAATGCTTCTTAAACTAATGAATGATTCACCCAAGGGCAAATTAAATTATTTTGGGGTGAATGAAACTAGAGGGGTGAATTACTTAATTTATTCAGATATTTATATATTTTTTCTATACTTAAAGATATTGCCATTAAAGTGGTTAGTAATGCTCTTATTGGGTTTTAATGGCAGTGGAGCTGGAAATTTGATACGTTTTTTTCTCTCTACCTCTGGTTTTCTAATTTTAAAGTAGCAGGATATTTCCCAAATTTATTGTAATATAACCTTTTACGGAAGACCAGGCGAGCTAGTGGGATTATAAATTTATAAATGGCAACACTGGAGGATCGCAGTAGGTAACTGTTGAACTGTAACTTTGCTTTGTGTTGCCAATTTAGCTACTTTTCTGCTAGAACTAGAATTCTACATATATTTACTGTACTTCAATCTACCAGCACTTATTGGCATCAAGCAATATGAATTCTAGCTATATTGAGGAGATTTGAGCCCCGATTTTAGGCAATCTAAAGTTAGATTATGCCATTTTCTTGTAGTGATATTCTGCATTTTCACTTCTAGCGACTTCAGTATTTTGTGAGTTTGATTTGGTAACCCTGGTTACACCACCACTGCTGCTGCAGACACGGCCAGGGTAGCACGTGGGTCATTGTGAAATCCTCTTACATTATCTTAAAAAAATAATTAAATTATTTGCTCTGAGGTGCAGTCGTTAACTGATATTTTGATTTCTAAGTACTTCTAAAAGCGTCACCTGGTGACTATTAGAAGTACCTGTACTTCGATATAACCTAATTTCAGGGTGGATGATGCATTAAAAAAAGTTGGATACTAATATATTAAATCACATACTCCATGGTTTTTTGAGCTAGTTTTCCAAGAAAAAGCTGCCGAACGGATAGGATGGGGCTGAAGCCCAGTGTTTAGACATTGGAATGGCTTTATCACTGGCTAATAGAATGATTTTCCAACTCCAGTGGTAATAAAACTTTTTTTTTTTCACTCCTAGTTTTCTTTACATGTTTTTAGGATGTTCAAAAAGTTGAATAAAATAAACACTTAAGAAGAGTTAATTTATGTTTTTTTCTCATGTGACAAAATAAATTATATATAAAATTATACACACGAGAGAATAAGACGAAAATTACCAAAAAACATAAGAAAAGGGTGAAGGGTGAATGACACTGAAATAGTTTAAGAAGCATTGCTATAGTGCACAGTGAAGGAGGGTTTCTACAATTACAATGTGTTTGTAATCAACTGGGCCAGTGGTTTGAGAAATGGCAGATTAAGTTTAATTCAGAAAATGGGAGGCATTTAATTTAGGACAAACTAGGGCAGGATTTACAACAGAGTAAATGGAATAGCCCTGGGAAGTGTTGCAGAACAGGGACACCTAGGGGTAGAGGTATATTGTTTTATAAAGTCAGAATACACGTAGAAAGGCTGGCGACAAAGATGCTTGGCATGCTTGCCTTCATTGGTCAGAGTATTGAAAGCAGGAGTTGGGATGTCATGTTACAACTGTAAAAGACTCGTGAGACCCGAATACTGTGTGCAGATCTGGTCATCCTGCTGTAGGAAGGATATCATTAAATTAGAAGGGGTCCAAAATGATCTAGAGGCGTCAGTGGGTTTCAGTTACAAGGAGACACTGGGTCTTTTTTCCTCTGGATTGTCGGAGGCTGAGAGGTGAACGCAAAGTGTACAAAATCATGAGGGGCATAGATAAGATGATTAGTCACAGTCTTTTCCCAAAGGGCAGGGGAGTCTAAAACTAGAGGGCACAAGCTTAAGGTGAGAGGGAAGAAATTTAAAAGGAACCAGAGGTGTAATCCATTCCACAAAGGATAATGCATACATGTAACAAATCACCAAAGGAAGTAGTAGAGGTGGGTACATTGATGTTTTTTAAATATTTTAGAGACATGGATAGGAATTTTTTGGAGGCGTTGAAAAGGCATGGACAAGTTGGGCCGAAGGACCGGTTTCTGTGCTGTACTGCTCTAACTTAAAATAGGAAATTACCTTCCATATAATTTTGTTGACCACGAATTTCTCACTATCTACAAGTCTTAAAGGAACAAGGCATAACCACACAAATAGTTCATCAACCAAATATAACTGGACATACAAGAAACTGCAGATACTGGAAGTTAGAACCAAAATCAATTTGCAGGATTGATGCCGAATCTCAACCCAAAAGGTTGCCAATTTCTTCTCTCTTACACACCCTTCTGCCATCCCCACAGATGTTGCTCAACTCAGAGTTCCACCCGTAGTTATTTATTTTTGCAGCTTAGTATGATGAATGGCCTTCAGGATTTGGTGGGGAGCAATTAACCCAACCAGTTTCACTTTCAAAATATGCAATAGCCTACAAGGAACATTTTAATCAAGAACGTCCCCCCTTCAAACCTTGCATATTGATTTATAAATTATCATTCACCTGTTCGGTGCCACTCCCCACTCAAGTATTCTCAGGTCATGGCCAATAGTGAAAAAAAACTTGGCAGTGAATAGTTAAAAAGTGGCACAGCTGGTAGAGCTACTGCCTCAGTGCCAGAGACAGACTCTGTCTGTAGTTTGCACGTTCTCCGTGTGACTACGCGAGATTCTTCTGGGTGCTCCAGTTTCTTCCCACATCACAAAGTCATGAGTTTCTAGCTTAATGGTCCTCTAAAATTACCCCAAGTGCAATGGGAAAGTGGGATAACAGAACTAGTGTGAACAGGTGATCGATGGTCAGCGTGGACTTGGTGGGCTGAAGGGCCCGTTTCCATGCTGTAACTTTCAATCATAAAAGAAAACAGTACAAAGTATTCTGATGCATCCTTTGTTACAGTCAAGAGCCAGAGCAAGGTCGAAACAGAATTTAAAGGATAATGAACACAATCTAGCCATCAAGATAACAGATTAAGACATGGTCACTAAGCTTCTCAAACATGACATGATTGTCGCTGGTCTGCCCAGGCCTCGACTGAGCCATTTCCCCATAGCTCTCAATTCCATAATCTTTCAAAAAATGTATCTGCTTCCTGGTTAAATACTCTTAAGCAGTATTGTCTCCACAACTCTCCAGAGTAAAACAGATTTACCACCCTCTGAGAGACGTTCCTACGCACTTCAGTTTTAATTGATCACCCCATATCTTATAACTATGTCCCTCATTCGAAATCTTTCACTTGTGGAAACAGCAGCATCTACCTTGACACGCTTGCAAGGTTCTTTGTTTCAATGTGATCACCCTACATTCTTCAAGAATAAATCTGATTTCTTTAGCAGCTCATTATAGGACAACCCTCTCATCCAAGTAATTAGTCTAGTGATTTTTTTTTTTTGGACTGCCTCCAAGAGATAACATCCTTTAGCCTTGCAATGACTTTGTCTCTTGCAGGTGACATCCCCTTAAGCTTTTATACTGCAAGCGTGTGACTAGACTGCAAGGAAAAATAAAGAATAATTTATTAGAATCAGCCAATAGCAAGACAATATTTAATTAATTATAATATATCACAGACCCAAGCATATATGCTCCAGAAATAGTGCATATCTAAAACAAAAAATTCGAAGATGAAAAATACCAACTAATTGAACCAACGTGTATGAAACTAAAACATGCAAAATAATTGTCTGCATAGGCATTGAGGATTCTTGTACTCTGTTTCTCATTTGTTTGACTTCTCAGCTACTAAATCAGATAAAGGGATATTGTCCCATTATAATAAACTTAATATGTCAGGGTATCAACAGGTCAAGATGCTACAATAACTAAAACAATTATTGATGGAAAACTATAAAATTTGCCTTATCCAATGTTACTGTTCCTTTTAAAAGTTGTAAATAATATGCATCTTACCTCGTCATACATGAACTGCAATGTTAGTGCAGACTTGCCTACACCACCACTGCCTACCATAATCACTTTATGCAGAGCCAACGAACTCTGATTCTTATTCTTGTTAGCTGCCATTTTATACTGGATTGTCAAGTGGATAACTCGTCCTTGATTTGCACGCTCTGCTGTAAATAAAAACAACATTTCACTGTGTAGCAGCTGAATTAAAAGAGACTTCAAATTAACAGAAGCAATTACAAGATAGTTCATGATTATTGGAGCTACAGGAACAAGACTGATTTTTTTTGATTTTTTTAAAAATAAAAGCAAGACACTTTGCAAAAATATAGCTAAATACTGTACATGATATAAATCTGCTGGCATATTGCTTGTTCCAGTTAACTTTGAATAAATTCATGCGAGGCAGTTAGGAAAACTGGAGGGATTCAGTTTGTTTTGCATGTCACAGCCACTTGAGATATAGAAATTACGTCAAAATGTTGAGGAAAATTTTAACACCATAGGTCAAAGTTTTAAACATATAATTTTATTCAGAAAATAGCTAATCTAGAACACCAACTGATTCAGCTGCATATTCCATGAATAGTCAACACTTAGGATCACAGCCAAAGCAATCGAGAGATTAAGTATGGGATAAGTATGCTCCGGTCATTTATCAAACTGGCATCAAAACCACCTCTACAGAATAATCAAGCAAGCACTGAACCCTGGCAACACTAAACAATGGGACATCTGTGCATTTTCTTTACAATTTCTTTAGAAAGATACTTTAAAAGTAGATATCATACTAGATGTATTGGAAAACACAATTCAAAACTTAAGCATTTTGATAAGCTAATTCTGATGTTAATTACAATATAATTAACATTCTTGCTCTAAATGTTACAAGAAACATTACTTTAGTGAAATGAAGTGCAAAATACTGCATGGGGAGCATTGAATTGAAAACAGTGAAAGGCTAAATAAAAATAGAAATATTAGTGGCTTCCAACCAGTAATCCTTTCCACCCAAATTTCACAAACTGTTGCTACAACCTGCTTCTCCATGCTGCGATCAATCAGAACTGAAGAATAATAACAATTTTACTTTACAAGGCATGTAGATTCCTTAGAAAAAGAATATTGAACTAGTGTCAATAAGCAGAGTCTCAAAAGAATAATGATCCTCAAACATTGGTTGGGATAAAAAAAATTACTGAAGAGGCAAGCAAAACTGCCAATAACCCAAATATCAGAGCCAAATCTCCAACCACACTATTTATTCTGACAGTCGTGGGATAAATCTACAATTGGGAAATGAAGCTCCCAGATTAACAAGACATTGGGTCATTCTGACTGCATGCAACTGGCTCCATTCCTGAAAGGCTTTGATATATGATGGGGCTCATCCCTGTCCCACCAGCTGTCTAAGCTGTGAAAGGTAATCCATTTGTCACTTACCAAATTCAATGGTGTGTGCTCAAGGCAACTACTTTCCAGACAGAGCAGGGTTTTTTCCACTTACTATTGGTCTAACATTTCCTCCCCAATAACTGTCAGCACTTACTTCTCAAGCGTGTGTGCCTAGACCCTTGCGGTCCCTAGAGTGTACTCCCTGTACACCCATGACACTGGCCAAGTACACATCAACTCAATCTTTAAGTTCAACAATGACGTTGCTGTTGTTGGCCAAAATAGATTGAGAACCTTGTGTGTTGCAGCATCAGCACATCAATCCAGCTTTTAACGTCTGCAAGATGAAAGAAATGGTTGATGACCTAATTGGCGGGCGTGGGGGGGGAGGGGGGGGGGGGGGGAGCCGTTCACAACACTGACCTCAATAGGTAGACACAAAATGCTGGAGTAACTCAGCAGGCGAGGCAGCATCTATGGAGAGAGGGAATTGGCGATGTTTCGGGACCCTTCGTCAGACTGATGTAAAGGCAGGGGGTGGGACAAGGAAAGAATGTAGCCGGAGACAGTAAGACTAGTGGAAAAACTAGGATGGGGAAGGGGATGGAGAGAGAAAGCAAGGGCTACCTGAAGTTAGAGAAGTCAACGTTCTTATCGTTGGGGTGCAAACTACCCAAGCAAAATATGAGGTGCTGTTCCTCCAATTTGCACTGGGCCTCACTGACAATGGAGGAGGCCCAGGACAGAAAGGTCAGATTGGGAATGGAAGGGGGAGTTGAAGTGCTGGACCACTGGGAGATCAGCTTGGTTAAGACAGACTGAGCGGAGGTGTTCAGCGAAACGATCGCCGAGCCTGTGCTTGGTCTCGCCGATGTAGAGAAATTGATACCTGGAACAGCAGATGCACTAGATAAGGTTGGAGGAGTGGCAAGTGAACCTCTGCCTCACCTGGAAAGACTGTTTGGGTCCTTGGATGGAGTCGAGGGGAGAGATAAAGGGACAGGTGTTGCATCTTCTGCAGTTGCAGCGGAAACTACCTGGGGAGGGGGTGGTATGGGTGGGAAGGGACAAGTTGAGCACAGAGTTACGGAGGGAACTGTCTCTGCGGAAAGCAGAAAGGGGTGGAGATGGGAAGATGTGGCCAGTAGTAGTACCCCACTACTTTCCCCTGCAACCGCAGAAGATGCAACACCTGTCCCTTTACACCCCCCCCCCCCCCCCCCCCCACCCCCAACCAATAGTATGGTTGCAAAGATGGTCAACAGCTTCAACTTTCTTTACATCTATAAATCATCAGCAAACTAACCTGGTTCCTTCACAAGGATGCCGTAATCAAAAAAAAAAATCAGCGTATTTACTAAGACATCCGAGAAGGATTGACACATCCACACAAATTCTCTCAAACTGCTATCGATGTTCTCTGCGCTATATAAAGTATTTTGACAGGATGCATCTCAGCCTATTATGGCAAATGCTCATGACTGCCTTAACCTGTAAAGAGTGGCGAATTCTGCCCAGTCGTAGGAGTTACCTGCAACGATGGCCATTCCTTTTTTCCCCCTTCTATCTTCTGGGAGAAGATACAGAACCTTGAAAGCCCAGGCTCAATAACACCTCTTCCCTACAAATATTAGTAATGAACTCGTCACCTTTTTCACACTCCATGCAGGGTGCTACCACATACCCTTCCTCTTAACTCTCATTTGGCATCCCGTTATTGCACTTCACACATTTTTTAAATATTACTTCAGATTGCATTACAATATTTGCCCCAGCCAGCTGATCCTGCATTACTTGTATTTATTGTTTACTACTACCAGCGTCAGTTGAACCAAGGAGGTCATTGGACCATGGTGTGAATAACAATAAAATAATCCAAATCTAGTTTTATAGTTTTTGCACTTGTGCCAATGTTTCATTGGTGGAGTGAATAAAAAGGGAAAACATACGGTACTACATCACTGACAGAGAATTTTATATCATTAAAACACGTGTTTTAATGATATTATCATATGTTCCTGACAATAGTTTTACACCAGTTTTAACTTGGGTGTCTTGGAGTGCATTTTGTTCGGCAAATAGCTAAAGGCTCTGTTAGCACCCCAGAGACAGTGACAAATGTCACAGAAGTGACTCAACGTGTAAATTGGCAGCTGCTTTTAAGGATTTTATTACAGATTTATCATCATCAAGACGCACACGAACAGGCCCTTCTGCACACAATGTCAGTGCTGAACAGGATGCCAATATCATTACTTATCTACTTGCACATAACCCGTATCCCTCCATTCCCTGTATACTCAAAAGCTTTTTAAATGTCATTAATGTATCTGCTTCAATCGTCACCACCGCAGCGTGTTCCAGGCATTCTCCACCCACTTTAAAATATGCCCCTTTCACCATAAAGCTAAGGCCTCACATAGCTGCCTTTTTCCATCCTGGGAAAAATATAGCTAGGGTATACAAATGGGGTATGTCTCAATTCTATACAGTAGACAAAGTTGGAGTAACTCAGCGGGACAGGCAGCATCTCTGGAGAGAAGGAATGGGTGACGTTTCGGATCGAGACCCTTCTTCAGAGACCCGAAACGTCACCCATTCCTTCTCTCCAGAGATGCTTGTGCCTGGCCTGCTGAGTTAGTCCAGCTTTGTGTTTATCTTTGGTTTAAACCAGCATCTGCAGTTCTTTTTAACACATACTCAATTTTATACACTTCTATTAGGTGTCCCCTCGACCTCTGGCATTCCAGAGAAAATAATCCAAGCCTGTCCAAACTTTCCCTGGAGTTTATACCTCCTAATTCTGGTAAATCCTCTGCACCCTTTCCAAAGCCCCCACATCCTTCCTGTAATGTGGTGACCAAAACTGCACAAAACACTTTGAAATATGCCTAAAAAAGTCCCATAAATGCACCATTGCTTCTTACTGCAAGGATAGTTTCCCTTCCCATCAATTTCAATCAACATTAGGCAAAATGACCCTCAGAAATTGATATCCATTCTGTGTTGTTCTGACAAGGGATCTCTCACTGTCCCTGCAGGTGCAGCATGCCCTGATGGATCCTTTCAGCGTTTTGTTCAAATCATTTTTTGTACCTTCTTGGTTCCATTTAATACTGAAAATTTCTCCTCACCCCTTAGTCACAGGATGTTTGGAAAAAGGAAACAAAACTAATCACTGGTGAACTCTTAATTTATTAACTCCACTATGGGCTTGCAAATTAAACATGGATTATCAGGCCTTTGCTTATTTAAATACTTCTACGTATGTAGCAATACAATTGCTAGCAGTGGTCTGAATGAGGCAACACGTTAATTTGTGCAGGATCAATAGCAAAGTTCGCAGCATTGTTATTAAGCCGTACCATCTTCAGAATAACCCGATTGGTAGTGATTTTTACTGACATCCATCTGAATGGACTTAACATTTCTGAACTTCTGGAGGTTAATAATTAGGGGCTGGCAGAGATGAAACAGGGAAAGTCACAGTGGGCACGGGAGAAGCAAATTAATGCCAAAAGATAACCACAGGTGTGCCGTGAAGTCATTGATAAAAATTAAAATGATCATTTCGCAAGATCATGGGAATGACAACTTCAGTCTTTACATTGATCTCCATCCAGGCAAATGCAATTTGGAACAACAGTCCTTCAATGCCTTGGAGAATGTTTGACAATATAGTCATTATACCCTGCACTTTCCACAAATATCAACAAAAAATAGAAAGAATCCTTAGTTATTGGCTCAGTTCCGATCCAATGTGTTCTTTATACTTTCTTTGTTGTTAATCGCACAGAACAAATTTGTTTTGTGAACAGTATTATTGCAACTGCAAGCAACAAAATCTGTCGTAACTAGAAATGATCAGTTTCACAACATAGCAAAGAGAAAGAACCACCTTCCCGTTGAAGATTTAGTGCAGAGAGACTGACCCAACACTCCCACATTATTTTATTGAGAAATCAGATGAGAATAATCCACAGACAGACTGAATGGATATCTCAATGGTAATGTGACCTGCCATAGTTTTAACTTAGGTACACAAAATTGCTGGGGAAACTCAGCTGGGTGCAGCAGCATCTATGGAGCGAAGGAAATAGGCGACGTTTCGGGCCGAAACCCTTCTTCAGACTGATGGGGGGTGGGGGGGGGAGAAGGAAGGAAAAGAGGAGGAGGAGGAGGAGCCCGAGGGCGGGCGGATGGGAGGGTGGGAGGAGACAGCTACAGGGTTAAGGAAGGGGAGGAGACAGCAATGGCTAGCAAAATTGGGAGAATTCAATGTTAATGCCATCCGGACGCAAGGTCCCCAGACGGAATATGAGGTGCTGTTCCTCCAATTTCCGCTGTTGCTCACTCTGGCAATGGAGGAGACCCAGGACAGAGAGATCGGATTGGGAATGGGAGGGGGAGTTGAAGTGCTGAGCCACCGGGAGTTCAGGTAGGTTATTGCGGACTGAGCGGAGGTGTTCGGCGAAATGATCGCCCAACCTACGCTTAGTCTCCCCAATGTAAATCAGCTGACATCTAGAGCAGCGGATGCAGTAGATGAGGTTGGAGGAGATACAGGTGAACCTTTGTCGCACCTGGAACGACTGCTTGGGTCCTTGAATGGAGTCGAGGGGGGAGGTGAAGGGACAGGTGTTGCATTTCTTGCGGTTGCAACGGAAAGTGCCCGGGGAGGGGGTGGTGCGGGAGGGAAGGGAAGAATTGACGAGGGAGTTGCGGAGGGAGCGGTCTTTGCGGAAGGCAGACATGGGGGGAGATGGGAAGATGTGGCGAGTGGTGGGGTCACGTTGGAGGTGGCGGAAATGGCGGAGGATTATGTGTTTTATTTGCCGGCTGGTGGGGTGAAAGGTAACTTAACCGCTTTCTTTACTGCAGATTTATGCTTATGCGTGGCAACACCTTTATGAATAGGATGTGAAAGTAATAATTAAATCAGGAGTTCAATAGCAGTAGAGAAGCTGATCTTAAGAGCAAGACATTCGAGATAAAGTTCTTGTAAGTTCTTGTTCATCATTCCCAGAAATAGGGGGGAAAAAATGGCAGCGGCGGGAGATTCAAATTAACAACGGTCCCTTACCGCGAATCGGCTTCAACTGCTTCAATTGCCGACTGCGGTTTATTTCCATCCTGGACGAAGTCTTGACCTACCACCTGACGTGGGACCACTGGAGGGTCGCTCCGGTTGCGGTGGTCTGTGGTGTTTTTTGGCCGTTTTCGGCCGTTGAACGATCGTCCCCCTGCGGCCTATATTGCTAGCTGCTAGCCGCCAGAACCGCTAGAATCCCTGCACGCTGCCCGGAGAGGACGCTGGCGTTGACTGTTTGCCGCTTCTCTGCCCGCTGTCCCCCCCCCCCTGTCTGTTACCTACCTGCCTGTCTGTTCCCTGCCTGTCTGTTCCCTTCTGTCCCTGTGCACCATCGATGCTGGACGCTGGGCACCTCCTGTGCCTGTGCATCATTGACGCTGGACACCTCCCTGCACCAGTGAGGGAGCTAGATCCTCTCTGCACCCGCACTGCTAGACAACCTCTCTACACCTGCACTGCTGGACAACCTCTCTGCACCTGCACTGCTGGATACTCTCTGCACCCTCATCGCTGGACAACCTCTCTACACCTGCACTGCTGGACAACCTCTCTGCACCTGCACTGCTGGATACTCTCTGCACCCTCATCACTGGACTACCTCTACACCTGCTCTGCTGGACAACCTATCTGCTCCCTCAATGCTGGACACCTCGCTGCATCTGCACTGCTGGTCAACCTCTTTGCTCCCTCACTGCTCGACACCTCGCTGCACCCGCTCTGCTGGACAACCTCTCTGCTCCCTCACCGCTGGATACTCTCTCCACCTGCACCTGCACCGCTGGACACCTCTCTGCACCCTCACCATCATGCTCAAATATTCAACTCTACAAATGACTGGTTTCTTCAACAACCACATCCCATCCTGCATCCAAGTCATTAAACAGCTTAGACTTCTACGTCGACCCCGTTTCATCCACAGAGGCTCTCGGCGCAAGCTTGTTTACTTCAACCACGGACATTCCATTCCATCCATCTGCTCACTACCACGTTCTACCCCCCCTCAACCGCGTCACCCCCCACCCCAGCTGACCGCACGCACTGTCAACCGGGACAACCTCAGATCTCTCCAGCCTGCCCCCATCCCTCCACCCTCTCATAATGCCAACTTTGCCCTCCTCAACACCAGGTCGCTCAACAACAAAGCCCTTGCCCTCCATGAACTAATCCTTGACAACACTCTGGACTTCCTTCTGCTCACTGAGACCTGGCAACAACCCAATGTCTTCTTCTCCCTCAATCAAGCATCCCCACCTGGATTTAATTACATTTCCAAGCCCCGCCCCTCCATGGAGGTGGCCTCGCTGTTATTTTCAACCAGAAATTTCGGATCACTGAACTCACCTTCCCCCCAGTAGCATCATTTGAATTCCTCGCCTTCAAAACCCTTTCCTCCATGACAGTCATCCTCATTTACCGGCCACCTAAACCAAACCCCTCCTTCCTATCTGACTTCACTGAACTCCTCACACTTGCCTCATCCCTCTCCCCACGTCTGCTGCTACTTGGTGACTTAAATATTCACATGGACTCCCCCACCTGCAAGCTCGCATCTGAATTCGCCTTTTTACTTGACAACTTCTCTCTCACTCAGCACGTCACCTTCCCCACCCATGACAAAGGTCACATCCTTGACCTGGTCTGCTCCACAAATCAACCGGTACTCGACCTCCATCCATGCCTCTTCCCCCTCTCTGATCATAAGCTTATACGGTTCACCATCCCTTCTCCGACACCTCGCCCCCGCTTCCTCCGAGAAATCACCTTCCGTAATCTAAAATCCATTGATCCCCTCCATCTCTCTGACCTCCTCTCCACCACTCTCCCCCTGGACTCAGCCCCCATCTCACCTGATGATCTCACAAACCATCTCAACTCCACCTTGTCTACCTCCCTTAACACTATGGCCCCCCTCAAAACAAGAACCGTAACTTTCAACACATCTTCACCCTGGTACACACCTGCACTTCGTAAACTGAAACAGACTGGTCGCCAACTGGAACGACTCACAAAGAAATCATCTCTCACAGTCCACCTTGAAGCTTACAAACTCCACCTCACTGATTACAAAGATGCCCTCATTGCTGCAAAATCTGCCTACCTCTCCTCCATATTCACTGATCCCTGCCTAAACCACAGAACCTTCTTCTCCACAGTGGGCAACCTCCTCAAGCCTCGAGCAAACACTCTCCCTACCTCTACTCCGGATCTCTGTAACTCATTCCTCCACTTTTTCGCTGATAAAATCAGCACCATCTATCAATCTTTATCCCCTGTACCCGACTCCCCAGCATCTACTCCACCACCTACCAAGGCCCCTCCTTTCAACATCTCCACTGACCTCCTTACCCCTCCTCCACACTACTTCCTCTCCCAGTTTGACCTGGTCACCCCTATTGAAATCTCCAAACTTATCAGCTCTTCCAAACCCACTACCTGCTCCCTCGACCCTCTCACCACTCCCCTGCTGAAGTCCTGCCTCCCCGTTCTCTGCCCCTACCTCACTAATCTCTTCAACTCCTCATTGTCCCAAGGAATTGTCCCCTCCGCTTTCAAAACTGCTGCTGTCACACCAATCTTAAAGAAACCTGGTCTTGATCCCTCCTCTCTCATTAACTACCGCCCAATCTCAAACCTTCCCTTTCTTTCAAAAACCCTGCAGTGAACCACAACATCCTGCTCACCAGACTCAAAGACCTCGGCATTGAAGGCTCTGCACTCAGCTGGCTCCGTTCCTACCTTTCCAACAGATCCCACTTCATCTCTCTCCACAACCACACCTCTGCTACAGCCACAGTCACTCAAGGCGTTCCCCAAGGCTCCGTACTCGGCCCCCTCCTCTTCATCATCTACATCCTCCCCCTTGGTCAGATACTCTCCATCCACAAGTCCAACCTCCGCAGTTTTGGGGACAGAGCCTTCTCCAGGGCAGCTCCCAGGCTCTGGAACTCCCTCCCCCAACTGATCCGCAATTCCGTGTCCCTCACCATCTTCCAGTCCCGCCTCAAGACACATCTCTTCACCTCTGCCTATCCTTAGCCCCACGTCCCCCTCCCTTTTCATCTGTGCATTAATTGCCTCATATTGTGTTTTGAATTGTATTCTGTCTTTACTTTGTGTACTAGTCATGTCTCTACTATTTATTTCATTCCCCTTACATGTTTTTCCTCTACCTGCTAAATTTTTGTAAGGTGTCCTTGAGACTCTTGAAAGGCGCCCATAAATAAAATTTATTATTATTATTACCTTCTCCATGAAGGCAGAAGAGAAGGCAACGCATCAGGAAGATCAACTGGTTGGAAGGACGTACCAAACCTGTATTTACCACTTTCTACAAGAGCCGAGCAGTTGACATACCAGGGGACAGAGATGCACCCCCCTTAGATATCTTCAAAAGTTAGACAGAACTATCGTGGACATGCAGAATCTTCTCAGATGTCCAAGTAATTATGCTTATACGCTTTCTTGATCACTGCAGAATGACGGACCAGATTAGGTTGGTAAATATGAATGCTTGGGTACAAAAGCAGTTGGCTATCTCTACATCATATCTGTTGATGGGGACAGGCTTGTGTTCTTATTGTCAAGAGATTCAGGGCTGAATGTCGTGCAAGAGAGATGATGCCTCCTCGACCTTTTTTCTCTTTTTACACAAATTACAGGGGGGGTCCAGCTTGTCCAAAAGAGTGCCGCAAATGCAGCCCATTATCAATATTTCAAAGCAGCTCACTGTGGTCCATGTTAGGGCTACGGCACAATAGTCATCAAGACAAGCCACTTTTTCCTATGGGACTGCAATGATGGAGGCTTCCTTAAAGCAAATGGGGACAGTAGATCATTGAAGTGACAGATTGAAGATGTTGTTTAAAAACAGAGGCCAGTTGATTGTTGCACTTCAGAACCCATCTAGAGACAACTCCTCGGTTGGCTGTTATGAGAATTTACCCTCAAAGCAGATCTGATGTTAGCAATGTCAAGATTTAACTCGAGTGTGCATGCAGAAAGATACAGTTTAAGAATATGAAAGTAGCCAATGAAAATTTCTCAAGACTCGCATTTGTAAGTCAGTTTACATAACAGCAATACATTGTAGCAATGTTACAAAATTTTGAGATTTTAAAAATCAAGTCTGTAATTTATCCCATCAGATAAAGCATAAAAATAAGTTTAATTTGACACCTAATTCACTTTCATATCTCAAGTATTTAAAAAGTTATGGCCATTTTCATACTCGGAAATGAGCATCTTGTTCCCTATTGATTTTCTATGGACATAACAAAAAAGTTGTGATCGTGAACAGTCAAAAGCCCATAACTTTCTTAAAAATTAAGAGAACTGAATGAAATTTTCAGTTATCATAGATTGAAGCATTCTGAAACAAATATAAAATAATCTTACTTGGATGACCTGAAATTAAAGCATATAATTAGTTAGTTACCTAATTGTAGCTAATTTCAGACTTCAATTACTAGATCTAAACATCTATCCATTTCTTAATAAATGATTAACATTTTTAAATAGCCTAAATGTCCAAATAATATTCACAAATAATTCACAATAAAACATGATTTTTAAATCTCATTTACATTAATTTATAGGCCAAATGGAAGGAATTCAGTGTTCAATTGCTGTAAATAAATGTCCATTTAAATCAGCTTTCTAGTGGGTCCCTGTGGAACGCGCTGGTTTAGAACGTTCACATTGCGGTAGATTTGTGCCCCAAATGCCCAGAAAAATACTGCGCGATATAATGGGCCCAAATTGAGCTACTCGCAATATTAAACTTTGTATAAAGGGATCTTTAGAAGCCCTTTTTAATGTAAAAATATGCAGCATACCTTCTGCTATCTGCTTTATGAGACCCTGCGGTTGCTGGCGGTCGCGGGTTTAGAGATTGATTTTTAAACTACTATAACTATTATTCAAGGCCTTTAAACCTAATAATAGCTTTTGCGACGGGGTCTTCCAGCGATTTTTCGTTAATAATTAACTAGGCTGAACATCTTCGATTTGAACAGCCTAGAGAAAATCGCGTTTTAAACCCGCCCCCTCTAAACGGCGCCAAAATCGCGCACACGGGCAGCAGCAGATTTTCAAAGACGCTTCAGGTAGGCTTTGCAACATACCTATACATTGCAAATAACTCTACAACAGTAACTTCCATACCGAGAATTGACAGCAACGCAAAGAATGCGCCAACCAACATTAACAGCAAAATCTTAAAGGTGACAGCTGCTTACCAAACTACTGCAGAACAACATTTGAGACATTTTGGGCTGGTTTAAAAGATAGAAAAGTATTAATGGGTTATGGGTCAAACACAATCAGGTGCAACTAGCATAGATGGGGCATCATGGTGGGTAGACAAGTTGGGCTGAAGTGCCCATTTCCATGATCTATGACTGACTATGACTGACTCGGGAAACCACTATTTACTGTTCAGAAAGGTGCCACAAGCTTTTTTCCCTACTGGAGCAGTAATTTTTTTTTAAATCTTATATGATCATCTGACTGCAATATCAGCCTCTGGTTTGAAATCATCTCTAAAGCTGGAGTTGAGTCAACCTATGACAGCTAGAATCCTGCAACTGTCACCTACTGAGTCACGGCTAATCCCAACAGGAAATTAATACCAAATATTTTGCAGTGTATCCAAGGTCAAAATGCACCACTCAAATATTTGCTCACAGTTGATGACAGCATTGGATTATTAAACTGATCTCTATTTAGCTAGATGACTTCAAATATTAAAATACTTCACAAATGGAATAATCTTCACACCAGGCAAATATTCCCAAACAGCTGACATACGTCCTCACCAGCTTACTGTCTGAACATATGGAATTTTGACAATTAAATCACATTTAATGAGCGCAGTGACATTTGGCCGTAAAAAGACAACTGAATTAACTGCATCATAAAACAGAGTTAACTCCCACAGGACGGTCCTTTACAGAAGTTTGGAACATACGGTTTCCACCCAAACAATTTAAATCAGAGTGGTAGTACACTGTCTGGTAATTACCCTGCACTGTGCAGTACAGCAATTGCAAATCACACAATTACACCAGAATTACAAACAGTAAAACACCAATAGTCTGGCATTGTCAGTACTTCTGGCACTCCATTGGCAGATTTTTGGGACACTCAATGTTATTCTTATGACTCCACTAAAACATTCAATGAATTGTTAAAACACCACAAAGGAGTATTTCGGGTGAACTTAGTATGCTTAAAGGGAGTGCAAGAAATGGGGTCACAGTGATCCACATGCCAAGCCTTGGGGATTTTTGGAACAATACAATAGTGATTACACATCTTCAAAAAAGTTAACATACTTCACATATAATCAGACAAAAAATAAAACTAATTGAAGGGAAGAAAGGGTGGTGGATGCATGGAACAAGCTGCCAGAGGAGGTAGTTGAGGCAGGGGCTATCCCAATATTTAAGAAGCAGTTAGGCAGGACAGGTTTGGAGGGATATGGACCAAATATTTGGCAGATGGAACTCGTGTAGCTGGGACATGTTGGCCGGTGTGTGCAAATTGAGCCGAAGGTCCTGTTTCCACACTATATCACTCTGTGACTATGACTCTAAAAGAAAAACCACAATCAGAAATGTATCTCTGCTTTATATCCATGCTATCCAAAAAAAGCTTGCTTTATGTTACTCCCCAAAGCCTTGAAGGTTACTTTTCCAAGTGGTTATCCAGGTACCTTTTAAAATAGTGCTGTATCTTTCCTGTATTTCAATAAATCAAAGTAATTTACATTATTCTGTCTATGGCCAAAATAGTTGCCTTTCTAAAAAAGGTGTGATGACTGGCAAGGCTGGGATATTTTAAATGCAAGTACAGGATTAAGGATGATCTGATTTTATCCAAACTCTCCAAATAATAATTCCTTTAAAAATTAAGATAGAAAAGTTACAGAAATGAAAACATTTTTTAAAATATGGGAATCCAGAGGCAGCTTATGTATTCAAAAAAAGTATTAAAAAAAACAAAACATTTGCATAACCTCCTGCAATTATCAAACAAACATTCTGCTAAAAAAGCAGGCATCAGTTCAGTGGGAGGCCATTTAAGAGATTTGCTTTGGAATCTGACAAGGCAATCTCTTCTATTGTTACTTGCAACATGTTTTTCCAAACAATGTAACATCCATATACTTCAAATCTATCAAAACCTAGCTATTCACACGATCCATTCAGATTCTGTATTATCATAACTACTCAGAGGAAGATAATAAAATCTCAATGAACCCTCACTGAAATTGTTTGTTTCCGACTTACGGGGAAAAATTCTGTTGCAAACAGTTCTCAAGAATGGAATAAACTGCCTGTATCTCGTATGTTGCCTTATTTGCCTTATCTAATGTTGTGCTACTTTCAGGCATCAACAGGCATTAAATCTAGCATCCCATTCTCAGTGTACGGAGGCGCAAAGAGAAAGGTTCCTTCAAGATATCCCCAAGAGCTTTACACGCCACTTTAATAATCATCTTTCACTTTTGCACTGCAATGAAAACAACTGCCAACTTATGAAATATGATTCCACAAACAGCAACAACATTGAACAAATAGTTGATACCACACAAGGGTTGAACATTTGGAAAACATCTGTGGAAGTAAGTTCCTTGGAATCTCTTAAATTCACCCAAGAGATTACATGGTGGTTTACGGCTCATCCTGAAGACTAATTTAGTGGAATGCCAATTTGTGCAAACACATCTTAAGCAAGCATAGAAAAAAAGAGGCACCAAGTGCTGGAGTAACTCAGCATGTCAGGCAGCATCTCTGAAGAACATGGATAGGTGTTGTTTTAGGTCAGGGTCTTTCTGTAGACTGATTGTGGATGGGGAAAGGGGTAGAAAGCTGGAGGAGAGAGGCAGCAGGCAATAGGTGAACACAGGGAAGGGAGGTTTTGGTAGGCAGGCGGCTGGACAAAGTGAAAGGTAAGAGATTAAAAAACAGAAGGTGGCAAGACAAAAGGATTGAAGAGATGTGAATTGGAAACCCACAGGAAGGAATCTAGGAGGAGGCAGAGTGGAGGAATAGATACCAGTCCAGGTATGGCACACGGGAAGAGCGTTTAGGGGAAAAGGGGTGTTAGAGGTTACCTAAAATGAGAGAATTCAACGTTCGTACTATTTGGCTGTAAACTAATCAAGCAAAGTGCTGTTCCCACAGTTTGTGTAAGGCCTCACTCCAGCAATGGAGAACGACTAGGACAGAAAGGTGAATGGGAAGGGGATTTAAAATGGTCAGCAACCGGGAGATCCAGCTGGCCTTGACAGACCAAACGCAAGTGTTTGGCGAAACAATCACTGAATCTGCACTTGATCCCTCGGATGTACAGGAGGCCACAATCAGGAACATCGGGCGCAAAAGATGAGGTTAGAGGAGGTGCACGTGAACTTCTGCCTCACCAGGAAGGATTGCTGGAGTCCCAAGATGAAGTCCCAGGAGGAGGTATAGAGACGGGTGTTACATCTCCTATGGTTGCAGGTGAAATTACCTGAGGACGGGGTGGTTTGAGTGAGAAGGTATGACTGAACCAAGGAGTTGTGGAGGAAGCAGTCTCTGGGGAAAGCCGCAAGGATTGGAGATGCGAAGATGTGACTGGTGGGATCACGTTGGAAGGGACCAAAATATCAGAGGGTGATGTGTTGGATACAGAGGCTGGTGGCGTGACAGGAGAGGACCTCTATCCTTATTCCGTCTGGGGGTAGGAAGAGCGAGAGCAGAACTACAGGACAGAGGAGACACGGGGAAGAGATCCATCCAGGACATCTCACCCTTTCTGCTTTTTCATCTCTGGCCTTTGTCCGATCATCAATCCATTCCCCAGCATCTGTGTTCACCTATTACCTGCCATGCTTTGTTCTGCCCCTTCTCTCCCCCAGATTTCTTCTCCCTTTTTCTCCTTCTTCTTCTCCTCCTCTTCCCCCCCCCCCCCCACACACACACACACAATCATTCTGAAGGGTCCTGACCCAAAATTGACATATCCATGTCCTCCAGAGATGCTGCCTTACCTGCTGAGTTACTCTAGCACTATCTTTTTTGTAAAAGAGCATCTGCAGCTTCCTGGTTTCAAGAAAAAAACTCAGATTACAGACATATTGCCAATTTAATTACTGTTACAAATCAGTACATTAACAAGGAATGTTGCATTGTCAGAGAAACCACCTTTCAGGTTTCCACAGGGATGTCAAAGATCCCACTCAATTGCTTGAAAACTTCCCAGCATGGTGAACATTCCATAATGAATTGGCATCCCAGAAGACTCATTCCTTGCATCCTCTTTGCGAAGCTGTACAAATTAGATTTTATGTAATATCAAATTTTGCAGTTGCACAAATACTTTTATGAAGTTCAATGTAAAGACTTTTGTATAAATGTAAATATTACTCCTTTGCTGGAGTGCGTAGGAAGGAACTGCAGATGCTGGTTTAAATCGTACACACAAAATGCTGGAGTAACTCAGCGGCACAGGCAGCATCTCTGGAGAGAAGGAATGGGTGACTTTTCAGGTTGAAACCCTTCTTCAGATGGATTGAAGAATGTGAAGGCATATCAAGCACTGGAAAAGCCAAGTGTGAAAAGTTAAGAGATAATGGTTGTAACCAGTTAACAGGCATGATCACGAGACGGGCAATATTGGAGAGGTGGATGTAGACAGCCTTATTGACAGATGGAGATTCTGAATCTCAATTTATAGAAACTGGAAGGGGCAGGTGAAAGAGTGAAGTTGCACAATATCTGCCAGTTCAGACTAAAGGGCATGTCCCACTTGGGCGTCATTTGCGCGTCAAGCAGATGGCGCGATAAAATGTTGTACATCTCAAAATCCTGGGGTGCTGCGCACGACCGCGCGTCACTGCCTACGTCACCACGCGTAATGCGCACCATGCCGCATCACTACGCGCGCGCCGTGACACGTACATGATGTCGTGTAAATGATGCGCAAATGGCGCCCAAGTGGGACAGGCCCTTAAACCTCAAGGGGGAAAATAGTCTCTACTGTTGTGCATCTGTGCACCTCCAGATTATGAACCTCCATCTCAACAAATGTTGTGTACATCTGATGTTTTTGCATTTGTTTAAAACAAAAAAGCCAAATGAATTACAGCCTTGAATATTCCAGTTCAAAACCAAACACTAAATGCTTGCGTTGCTGATGTTTGGTCCATTGCCAGGTCTGCATAGTTAAGATGTTCAAAATTAAGTATCACTTAATTCAAGTACTTGGAAGTTAAAACAAAAGTGATTGTATCCAAATAAAAACTGATGGGCTTGCTGAAGTTTCAGACTTGCCATCATTCAAAATACACTCTTCAGATCAACAGTTCCTTGCAAGAAGCATCCAATACATTCCATCCATTCTTAGCCCAGCATTTTATTTGTCAAAGGGTATCCAATTCTCATTTAAAAGGCACTGCTGGAATTGCTTCCATCAGCCTTTCAAACTGTTCCAAATCATAATTTAAACACATTCAATTTTGTGCTTACTGCTGATTCTTCGCCCAGTCATCCTTAAAATGATTTATAACTTTAATCGCTGGCCTTCCAGCATATGGATTTATCTAAAACTTTATCCTAACCTTCTCTAATCTTGATAATTCCCTGCAATGTATCTTAGACCAAAAAGATATTATGGCTCCCAATAGAGTTTTTTTTTTTACATTAAAAAAGTTCAATGGCTGCGGTTCAAGACTGAAAAATTAACAATGTGTAAATTTGGGACGATGTTTAAACTAATTCTACAAAGTGGAACAATGAGCAGCTGTAGAGCTGCTGCCTCCACAGCACCAGAGATCCTGACTACAGGTGCCAACTGTGAGGTTGTATATTCTCCCTGTGACCACATGGGTTTTCTCCAGGTGCTGCGGTTTCCTCCCAGATTCCAAAGATGCGCAGGTTTGTTGGTTAATTGACTTCTGCAAATTATCCCTCATGTGTAGGATGCAAAAGTGGGATAACATGGAACTAGTGTATGGGTGATCGATGGTCAGAGTGGACTTGTTGAGCCGAAGGGCCCGTTTCCTCACCATGTCAAAGCTCTAAGTTCCTGAAGTAATTTCTACAACTAAAATTTGAAATGTTTTGCTCACCACGATAAAGTGCAAGAATACACCAAAAAATAATGCAGAAGTTGGAAATTAGTAACCTGCTTCCAATCTCTACACCCTTATCAATAGTCAATTCTATATAATGACTTCAGTTATCTATAAAAAAGTGCTGGAAACATTCAAGTCAATCAGCATGATGAAAGAGAAAGAGTTAATGTTTCAGGATGAAGATGCGTCACTGACTTTCTTTCCACTGATACTGCTTGCCCTACCTAGCGTTTCCAGCACTTCTCCATTAAACTTCAGATTGTCAGCATCTTTTCTTTTAATTATCACAATTGTTACCCCTAGTTACACATTTCTAGACCTCTTTTACCTCTATTCTGCTCCATTAGGACTGAGATGAGGAAATACTTTTTTAGGACTGAGATGAGGAAAAACCTTTTCACCCAGAGAGTTGTGAATCTGTGGAATTGTCTGCCATAGAAGGCAGTGGAGGACAATTCACTGGATGTTTTCAAGAGAAAGTTAGATTTGCCTCTTAAGGTTAACGGAATCAGGAGATATGGGGAAAAAGCAGGAACGGGGTACTAATTTTGGATGATCAGCCATGATCATATTGAATGGCGGTGCTGGCTCGAAGGGCCGAATTGCCTACTCCTGCACCTATTTTCTATGTTTCTATTATTGTGGTTTACCTGCTTTGTTTGACCTACTACAGAGCTAGCCTTGCCCCCCTTTCCAATCTTCTGGCCTTTTTCGACAATGATGCAGCTGCATAATGCAGCTCTACAGACCTTTGGTTAGGCCACATTTGGAGTATTGCATGCATTTCTGGTTACTCCACTGCAGGAAAGATGTGGAGGCTTTGCAGAGGATGCATAAGAGGTTTACCAGAATGAGGTGAATGTACGTTTCCAAGTCAGAATATCATGCAATGCTGAGGGAAATCTGCCTACTATCCTGATCGTTGAGGTGTTGCAGCTAGGAATCACACTCAGACTCGTATAGCACAGACATTCCCTTAGGTCCACCTTCAAGCACCCATTTACACTAATGTTATTTTATTCTCCCCACATTTTCACCAAACCCACCGACCCATGCCACATGTTCTACCACTCACATACACAGTGGTGACAATTTACACAAGTGACTTAACCTACTAGCCGGCATGTTTAAAAAAAAAACTCCACACAGCAAGCACCAGAGGCGAGGATTGAACCTGGATTGCTGGAGCTAAAAAGCAGCAGCTCTACTATATGGGATAACTCTACTATGGGATAGTACAGTGATGCTGTCCAGTAGGGAGTACACTAGACAACTATAGCATTTTGTAGTCGGTACACACTGCAGCCATTATGGGTCAGTAGGATGGATAATACACAGAAGAATACCAATCAAATTCTGATGAGTTTCTCTTTCCACATGCATGGTCTAACCTGCACAGTTTTCCAGCATTATCTATTTGTTAGCACTAGTTTGCTTTGGCCTGGATGGCATCCAGCTTCCTGAGAAAATTATTGGAGCACTTTCCGAGATAAAGGAAAAGTATTCCATCAAGCCTCTGTTTATGCCTTAATGGTGGAAGGCTAGGGGCATCAGGTGTCATTCAGTTTCTGACCTCTTTTCGTCCCTGCTTCAGACTGCAACTGCTTCAGTTGGTTTTCTGGTTCCTCTTGGTCAATGATGGCCACCAGCCATGCTGGGGGTAGACAATGTGAAATAGCATTGCTATCACTAAGAGCAGGTGGTTAACAACTGAAGGGCTGAGACCTAAAAGGCTATGAACCAAGCAGTAGGATTAGCCAATGCAGTGTTTTAGCAGTATTAGCAGTATTAACATTGAGTATTGAATGGTGGGCTCTTGAGCCACAAGCTGCTACACATTTTTGAGCACATACACATCACCGAATGCAGTTTGCTTTAAAGTAATTGGTTGAATGACACACTCTCCCTCTCTCTATCTTATCAATATCTCTGCACGGGTAAAAGGTCCATCCTGGGCTTCAAGCTTTTATTCACTCATTCAAATCTCCTCCCATCTACTTCATTTCCAAACTAGCTACTCCAAATAATATATTCTCCTGCCCAGGCAATCCTTTAGGTGAATATTTATGTCCTGTTCCCCCAGCTCCTCCTCCCCTCCCCCTCTATGCAGTCAGCTCTGACCAAGCATGACCATCTTTCTCTTGTATTCAATGACATGCTCAATAAGCTAAGTGAATTGTATGCACTTCTACTATGGAAATATTTAAAAACAACTTTCTCTATCCACACCTTTATGCTCAAAAGAAAAGCTTGCCTTAAATTCCGATCTGCGATATTTCCGGCCATCATAGTGACTAACTCCCCAGCCCAGCTCTTAAGCTGTGTACCAGATGTTATGGAGAAATGTTGTTGCTCATAAATGGTTTATTTAAATAATCTGAACAGTGGCAAAATTTGATTAAAATAGTAATATCCATTAGTTTCTAAACATTGCAGAAAGAGCCAGTTCAAAATCGGCACAAAGTATCCTGCACATTGCTCGGCTGTATTTTCAAGTTAATCGGTTTTGATAAAGATAACGCGGTTCTTGGGGTGGAGAGGGGTGATAGCGGTATAAAGGGGAGGGTAGTGTTTTGTGTTCTGTGTCTTGTGTCTACTGTTTGTGGGTAAGTGTGTCTGTTTAGTGTTCAGCCATGAGCGAATGGCGGTGCGGGCTCGACGGACCTGGTGGTCTACTCTCGCACCTACTTTCTATGTTTCTATGTTAAAACTGATGACAAAAAAAAGTTAGGTTTAGAATGGGGCAGAAGATTCCCTCCCCCGCCAAGACAAAATATTAAGCAAAAACAAGACTATGATTATAGCTACTCATAGGTGCAACAATATTGCTTTTGTATATGAACTTGGCACATTTAACAATTACTATAGTGTTAAAGCTAGCTAAAGGATTTCCATGAGAATCTTGGACTGATGATCCTCTGAATATTAAGCATTATTGAAGTGTCAAAAGGTGTGGAATTCTGACAAATTCTTCAATCCGAAATATTAACTGTTTGTTTTGTTTTTATACATATACTGCCTGAACAACCATGTTTCTTTCATTTTCCAGCAATCTTTAAAAGATAGGCAGATGCAAAAGGATTTTTTAAAAAAAAGCAAATCATCTGTAAAACTAATTTAGATAGCTCCATCTTTAGGGAACCCAAATTATTTACAATTAAATCTTGTAACTTGATAGGAATTCAAAAATGTAATGGAATGATTGAGGAAAATGGTTATAAAACATACAAACATCAATGCAATATTTACCCAAATATTACCTATTATTCATAAAACGGACACTTCTGCAGCAATGTTGCATTGGTAAGTAATTATTGCAGGCATGTGTAACAATGCAGCCCAAACAACAGTCAATGAATGAGCAACACTAATAGTTAAAACACCCACATAAAAAGGAGGCACATTGTTATTTTGCTTCTGGGTTGCATAAAGAGATTGAATCAAAATATTATCATTTAAACATTTAAAAGCCAGCATTTCATAAAAGAGAACATTGTACCAATTCCTGAATCCCAAGTCATCCTACACAGGCAATTGTAAACTCTACACAATATACACTGCAAGATAGACTGATCAGGAGCCTCATTTTAATAGTACAAGTATAGCAATTAAAACTTGTCTGCCAAATCTGTGTATCCAAATGTTAAGCTTTTTATGAAGCTGCCCACACTAACACAATATAGTGAACCATGATTTAGATATGTAATGCCCTCGATCACACAATGAAAACTTATCAATTCAATCTGAAATTCGTGAAGCAGCAGGACTGTCTTTCAATTCTGGGAACAGAATCTGAATCGACAGGTAATTCAGAATAAAAAGTGATGGAATAAATAAGGAACCAAAAGCAAAAACTTCTAAGTCATGTGTAAGAAGGAACTGCAGATGCTGGTTTACACCGAAGGTGGACCCAAAATGCTGGAGTAACTCAGCTGGACAGGCAGCATCTCTGTATAGAATGAATGGGGGACGTTTCGGATTGAGACTCTTCTACAGACAGAGTGCTCAATCTGAGAAGTGTCTCGACCCGAAACGTTATCTGTTCCTTCTATCCAGAGATGCTGCCTGTCTCGTTGAGTTACTCCGACATTTTGTGTCTAACTTAAGTCATTTCAATTTAATTTCTTGCAGGTACAAGTGTTTTAGAACTAAAGCTTCTGTCATAAAGGCATTTAACTGGCAGAAAATTAGGGGGCTTGGGGTTACAGCAAAAACCTAGGACACTGACAGAGTCCATGATGCTATATATACTCCAAGTTTAACAGATGTCCTACATTTTTAAGTACTTATTCATGGGATGTGTGGATGTGGGAAGATAGCATAAACTCCCCATCCTTAATTGAATCTTGGAGAGGGTGCTAGTTTTATTTTTCAGCGGAAGGCAATGAAATTATTGAGCTCCGTGTTCATTATGTTATCCCAAGAGTTCTTTCTTTGAACGTTTTTAAATTAAGGGGTCACCATTTCTGACTAGTACTCCATTGCAAAATAAAATCACTTAATCACTCAAATTTTAATTCCCCAGCGACTTTGTTATAACTCAGCAACAGAACAATAATGTTATCTTCATGAATATTAGCCTGGTAATTTAACCACCGTTTTACTGTGTACTAGAACTTGCTAATATTGCAATCTTGCAACATTTCACCTTCAAAGATCTCAGCTCATTATGTTTTAATAGTTAACTCAGCTATTTGTTTTCTTGTACAGACCAAATGTACAGTGCCCTCCATAATGTTCGGGACAAAGACCCATCATTTATTTATTTGCCTCTGTACTCCACAATTTGAGATTTGTAATGTGGTTAAAGTGCAGATTTTAATAAAGGCAATTTTTATACATTTTGGTTTCACCATGTAGAAATTACAGCTGTGTTTGCACATAGTTCCTCCTCCTCCTTTCTCCCCCCCCTTCCCCTTCCTCAATTTCAGGGCACCATAATGTTTAGGCCACATGGCTTCACAGGTGTTTGTAATTGCTCAGGTGTGTATAATTGCCTCCTTAATGCAGGTATGAGAGCTCTCAGCACCTAGTCTTTCCTCCAGTTTTTTCCATCACCTTTGGAAACTTTTATTGCTGTTTATCAACATGAGGACCAAAGTTGTGCCAATGAAAGTCCAAGGAGCCATTATGAGACTGAGAAACAAGAATAAAACTGTTAGCGACATCAGCCTACCAAAATCAACTGTTTGGAACATCATTAAGAAGAAAGAACTGGTGAGCTTACTAAGTGCAAAGGGACTGGCAGGCCAAGGAAGACCCCCACAGCTGAAGACAGAAGAATTCTCTCTATAATAAAGAAAAATCCCGAAACACCTGTCCGACTGATCAGAAACACTCTTCAGAAGTCGGGTGTGGATTTGTCAAAGACCACTGTCGGCAGAAGACTTCATGAACAGAATACAGAGGCTACACTGCAAGATGCAAACCACTGGGTAACCACAAAAATAGAATGGCCAGGATACAGTTTGCCAAGAAGTACTTAAAAGAATAACCACTGTTCTGGAAAAAAGTCTTTTGGACGAATGAGACGAAGATTAGCTTCTATCAGAGTGATGGCAAGAGCAAGGTATGAAGGAGAGAAGGAACTGCCCAAGATCCAAAGCATACCACCTCATCTGTGAAACACGGTGGTGGGGGTGTTATGGCCTAGACAGGTATGGCTGAAGGTACTGGCTCACTTATCTTCATTGATGATACAACTGCTGATTGTGGTAGCATAATGAATTCTGAAGTGCATAGACACATCCTATCTGCTCAAGTTCAAACAAATGCCTCAAAACTCATTGGCCAGCAGTTCATTCTGCAGCAAGACAATGATCCCAAACATATTGCTAAAGCAACAAAGGAGTTTTCAAAGCAAAAATGGTCAATTCTTGAGTGGCCAAGTCAATCACCTGATCTGAGCATGCATTTTATATGCTGAAGAGAAAACTGAAGGGGACTAGCCCCCAAAACAAGCATAAGCTAAAGATGGCTGCAATACAGGCCTGGCAAAGCATCACCAGAGAAGACACCCAGCAACTGATGATGTCCATGAATCGCAGACTTCAAGCAGTCATTGCATGCAAAGGGTATGCACAAAATGCGAAGCATGATTTTCATTTACATGACATTGCTGTGTCCAAAACTTTATGGTGCCCTGAAATGGGGGGACAATGTATAAACACTGCTGTAAAATCTGAGTGTGCACCTTAACCACATATGGGGTTTTTTCTATTACAAATCTCAAATTGTAGAGTACAGAGGCAATTAAATAAATGAGGGGTCTTTGTCCCAAACATTATGGAGAGCACTGTACATTTGGTCTGTACAAATAGTAGTAAAATGGCTTGGTAATATCTGGCCATACAACTGTTAAATTAATCAATATTGCAATGTTGTGACATTATGGAATTACTATGAAAGTAGAATTCAAAATATTGTTTTCATCTTGACATAACAGGCACAAATCACATGGATCAGAAACATTTGCTGTAATATACCAGCATTAAGCATTTAATTATGAAAACATTATTTTTTTTAAATCACACCAATTCAAGGTGTTTATACAAGGATGTAATGTTGAGGCTCTATAAGGTGCTGGTATGGTCACATTTGGAATAGAGAGCAATTTTGGGCATCATATCTGAGGAAGGATGTGCTGCCTCTGGAGAGGGTCCAGAGGAGGTTTACAAGAATGATTCTAGGAATGAGTAGTTCAATCTATGATGAGCGTTTGTCAGCACTGGGCCTGTACTCGGTGGAGTTTTAGAAGAATGAGGGGGGACCTCATTGAAAAGTACAGAATAGTGAAAGGCTTGGATAGAGTGAATATGGAGAGGATGTTTCCACTGGTGGGATAGTCTCGGAGTAGAGGTCATAGCCTCAGAATTAAAGGACGTTCTTTTAGGAAGGATAGGAGGAGAAATTTCTTCCAAGTCAGTGGATATTTTTAAGGCAGAGTTAGATCGATTCTTGTTTAGTACAGGTGTCAGAGGTTATGGGGAGAAGGAGAATGGGGTTAGGAGGGAGAGATTGATCAGCCATGATTGAATGGCGGAGTAGATGATGAGCCGAATTCTACTATTTCTTAAGACCTTATTCTATCAATACATGAAAATCACAAGCAGCAGATACTGGAAATTAGTTTCAGTTTATAGATACAGCATGGAAATCAGCCCTTTGACCCTCCGATTCATGCTGATGATCGATCACCCGTTCACACTAATTCAACATTATCCCTCTTTCTCATCCGCCCCCTACACACTGTGCGTGTTTTAGAAAGACCAATTAACCTTCAAACTCACCGGAGGAAACCCACGAGGTCAGATAGAACATGCAAACTCCTCATAGAAGGCACACGAGGACAAGATCAAACCCGGGTCTCTGACACAGCGAGGCAGCAGCTCTCAGCTGCACCACTGTGCTGCTCCTGACATAAGAAACAAAAATGCTGGAAACAGCAGATCAGACTACTTCACTGGAAATAATGTTTCTGAACAAAGGTCCTATTTCTGGTTCTTCATCCTGAAATGCTAACTGTGTTTTTCCCCCACAGATGCTGCCTGACCTGCTGTGCATTTCCAGCATTTTCCATTTTTATATCCTACCAGAGCCTAATAGAAACCAGTTACCTTTGGCTCCAGGTCAAATCAATATGATGTTTCTGATAAAACATCAGGTTCAAATTAAACTCTGCATGGTGGTCCACCTCAGTACTTTAACCAGGTTGATCATTGGCTTGTTCGTAGGAATGCACAAATCCGCCATTTGCAATTATTTGGTATCAAAAGCACATTTGAGAATGTTACATTTACAGCAATGGTCAGATCAGTTACAGAAAAAAAAACTATGTCTGCATTTCAGCAGCATTTCAATATTATACCCCAGCAGACCCATTTTGCAGATAGAAAATAAATACAGATTATAAATGTAAAACATTATGACGAAGAAAACCTTCAAAATAAACACCATACTATACATTTCAAAAAAGCATCTCCTGCTTGCTGAAAGAAACCTCAAAAGATGTGCATGTTGGAAGATTAAGGAAAATTTTGGTTTAAGTATGGATTATTAAAATCATCCAAGGTGAATTTTCAGCTCATCATCCTTGTAGGCGCCATTTATGCTTAGGTTAGTTACTGTTAGTATTTCTGTATCGTTTTCATAGCTTGTGGGTGGGATTTGATATGTAGAGGGGTGTGTCTACATCTGGAGAGGTTAGCGCAGACTCAGAGACTTAGGGTTTAGTTTGTCTCGAGGGATGGTGAGGACAACAGTTTTTACCACGATCACGTTCATGAGACGCCACATGGAAGAAACAGCTCGTAAGAATGAAAATATATGAATTATTTCTTTGTTTTGTATTACTTCAATAAAAAAACAATTAATCGAGAAACACCAACTGGAAGATTCGTTTTTGCTATCTGTTAGTGCGTAAACTATAGCTCCACCACATCCCCGAGTAGTAACGGTAATTAAAGTTGGACATTGAAAAGTTTAGAAATTGCCTTTACAATCTTATTATAACCAGATATATTCAGCTTCATCCCCAATCCATACAGAGCTTGCTTATTTCAGTTGGAGTGGCAATGGAGTTTCTAGTTTCTCAGGATTCCCAGCACAAATACAATGGGAAAAAAACAATTCCTAAGTGCCTTCAGGAAATATTACTTGAGCTTTGTATTAATAACAGATTAGACTATGATACCAACATCCCATGGCCATTTTCAGAGCTCCCTGTGTAGAAAGGAACAGCAGATGCTGGTTTATACCAAAGATAGACACAAAGTGCTGGAGTAACTCAGGAGGTTAGGCAGCATCTCTGGATAAACATGATGGGTGACGTTTCAGGTCAGGACCCTTCTTCAGACTGTTTAAGAAGGAACTGCAGATGCTGGAAAATCGAAGGTACACAAAAGCTGGAGAAACTCAGCGGGTGCAGCAGCATCAGACTGAAGAAGGGTTTCGGCCCGAAACGTTGCCTATTTCCTTCGCTCCATAGATGCTGCTGCACCCTTCTTCAGACTGATGGGTCCCGACCCAAAACATCATCCATCCTTCCCCCCCCCCCCCCAAAACATAATCCATCCTTTCCCTTACCCCCCCCAAAAACATCATCCATCCTTTCCCTTTCCCTCCCCCCCCCCCCCCCCGAGTTAAATGTGGCCCTTGTGGCTAAAGGGATCAGGGGGTATGGAGAGACGGCAGGTGCGGGATACCGAGTTGGATGATCAGCCATGATCATATTGAATGGCGGTGCAGGCTCGAAGGGCCAACTCCTGCACCTATTTTCTATGTATCTATGTTACTCCAACACTTCGAATGTGCATTCGGAGCTTCGTAACCAAGTAATAAAGACAATAGGAGGACAGAAATGGAAAGCAATTAAAGATGTTTAACCAAATCCTGAAAATGCTAGAATTAATGATCAGATAAGACAACACCTGTATAAGAGAAACAAAATTGTTTCAGGTCCAAGGTCTTTCAGTAGAACTGGATAAAGGGAGAAAAGCTTCGTTGTTTTCTGTTCAGTTTGATACTTTGTTGAGAAAACAAATTAAATCTGGATCTAGCCACCAAAAGATTAGAGATTTTCAGGCAAATTATTTAGAAATATATTACCTCCGAAAAAGACTACACCAATATTCACAATCTAATCTTTATTGAACTGCTGCTCATCACCAGCATCATTTATTTCAAATCTTAAATTTCAGCCATCATATTTTATTTCTCGTAACGTAGCAACACCACATTCAATGTGATGAGCCATCTAACAACATAATCAAAGACCACTTACACTCAGTCATTCCCTCTCCCATCAGGCAGATGACACAAAAGCTTGAAAACACGTACCAGCAAGTTCAAGGACAGCTTCTCCTCCAGTTAGCAGACTCAAACGGAGCTCTGAAGAAGGGTCTCGACCCGAAACGTCACCTATTCCTTCTCTCCATAGATGCTGCCTCACCCACTGAGTTTCTTCAGCCTTTTTGTCTACCCTCTCATAAACAAAGGATATATTCATGACACCTGAATCTACCTTGTTGCAACCATTGCACTTTTTGTTTAATCTACACTTCCTCTATAGCTATAACATTATATTCTGCATGTTTTGAATGCAATGTTTGGATGATTTGCCTGGATAGTGTACAAATCAAAAGTTTTTAAACTGCACCACAGTACACAACAATAAACCAATACCAACATTCTCAATTCCCTTTTTCATCCCTTCAATATTCATTTCAAGAAAATCCTCTCCATGCCATGCTGAAGTACAGTTCCAGATATCAGGCATTCCAAAATTGCGAGCATTTGTAACCTTACATAGACATCCAAGTGTGCCTCTTCCCTTGCCTTTTGTTTATATGTTTGCAATTCCAAGTGAAGGCATATCAATCAAGCATGGGAACACCGTGGGCCATTTCCCCTCAATTTCATGTCACGAGCACAGTTCTAAAGGTGGTTTCTCCACTAACACTACAATTTAGTTAAATCAATTCACTGAAAACAAGGACAAAATTAAAATGAATCACTAGAAAGATCAAACACAACTTAGGAAACACTGAATAACTGTACGTGATAGGGTCCTGTCAATTTAGTTGGAAAAAAAACTTTAGTTTGAATCATTCCATGGCATGTTAAAAAGCAAGCTTTCTTTGAAAGGTAGTCAAAAGAATACAAAATAGCAACTAAATTTGATGGAAATTGTGAAGTGTGATGAAAAGCAGAGCACACATGATTCTACCACTTTCAAATTAACCACAGATTTGGTTTACTAAGACAATTATTTTTTATTGCACATTTTGCAAAGAATTTAAATGAATGACATTCAACATAGCTAGAGGAACAAGCACCAACTAAGCTACGATTTGTCTCAATTGCACTAGGGAATTTGGGCTTTTCTTTTGCACTAATATATTTCTAAAAATTATTGAACTTTTTTTACTACATTAACCATGAGTACTGTTTGCAGACCCGTTATGTTACTGCAATTAAGAATTTCATTGATCCATTTTCAGTACATATTACAATTAAGGCCTTTTGACTCAAACTCAGCAGGTTGAGCAGCATCCTTGCATCCTCGATGGGGGGGGGGGGGGGGGGAAGAAAGGGGAGGATTTGTTTCTGGTCAAAACCCTGCATCAGGACCGAGGGCGAGGGAAGATAGCATGCATGAAAGTAGAGGCAGCCGGCAGGTGATTGCTGAACTGTGGGAGTAGCAAACAAAATTGGACAGATGGAGCCATGGGAGCGAATGGTTCGAAGTGGCAGGCAGATAAAGCCAGATGGGAGGAGGGGGAAGTGAGAAGGTGGAGAAAGCTAGGAAGTTGACAAAATGCAACACAAAGGCTGTGTGCTGATATCTGATCTGCAAGGTGATACTTGGAACCATAAGGGAAGAGGCAAAGGACAGCAAGAACTAAATCTAGATGGGAATGGAGAGGAAATAAGGAAATCAATTGGTAACATCTGTGGGTAGTGGGTGCATGGGACCAGAAAGAGGGGTGAAGGGGGTACAAAAATGGATGTTGAGAAAATAATAAAGAATGGTGTGCTGGATGTGGGGGTCTGTAGAGTGAATGTCAAGTGCTAGAGGAACTCTTTGTTCTGAGGGGAGAAGAGGGCTGAAGCTTGAGAAAATTCAAAAGAGGGCACCATCAACCAGAGGAGAGAAAACACATTTCCTGAAAAAGGACATTTCTGGAACAGAAGACTGACCTTGGGAGCAGATGTGGCAGAGTTAGATAAACTGAGTGAAAGGGATAGCATCCTTAGAAGAAAGAGTGGGAAGAGGTGTCGTCAATGCGTTTAAAATAAATGTCAGTAGATAGTTTGACTCTTTTCGTCCCACCACCCTGCACCCAATCCACTCATGTTATTCAACTCAGTTTCTACAGCAGATGTGCAGGAAGGAACTGCAGTCTGAAGAAGGGTTTCGGCCCGAAACGTCGCCTATTTCCTTCGCTCCATAGATGCTGCTGCACCCGCTGAGTTTCCCCAGCAATTTTGTGTACCTTCGATATTCCAGCATCTGCAGTTCCCTTTTGAACAAGGAACTGCAGATGCTGGTTTAAACTGAAGATAAACACTAAAAGCTAGAGTAACTCAGCAGGGAAGGCAGCATCTCTGGAGAGAAGGAATTGGGTGACATTTTTGGTCGAGACCCTTCTTCAGCCCCGCTGAGTTACTCAAGCTTTTTGTGTCTATCTTACAGCAGATAGTTTGTTGCTCCAGATTCAAGTGTCTGCAGTTTTAGTGTCTCGAGTCAAAATGAATGATCAAGGTCCACAATCCATAAATGCCTTCTTTCATTATAAACAAAGTGATTACACCTTGAATGATAGCAAAACCGTCCATGCCATTCAAGGCAAAGTAGTCTGACTGAATTTAGGTACCCACCCCCTTTCACCACAATCACATATTAGCTGCAGCGCATTCTGCTTATATGCAATAACATGCCAGGGATTGTTTAACAGCAACAACAAAACCACAATCTTTATCTGGAAAAAGGAGGGTAGACACTTGGAAATGTCACCATCACTCAGTTACGCAAATCACACCTCCCTGCATTTCATTTTTTTAATTCTACTGATCCATTTACCTATCACAATGGTGTTATATTCACTTAACAAACACATATGGGCACACCCTCGCCAAATGGACAGACAGGGTTCAAGGTAGCAATAAGTATGTTTTAAGCTGAAGCACATAGGATCAAGGGTGTGAAATACAGAAGAAAAAAGATACATTACATGGCACATTTCCATAAAAATGTCATTATATTCTTATGGATTTTGCATCTATCCACATCACAACTTGACACAAAAGCAATTACCTGCCTCATTTAATGATAAGCCAGCCTGGTGACGAATTTACATGGAAAACAAATACGCACTGGGGCCAAACAAAACTGATATGAATGCTGCAAATATAGTTTTTAAAAAGGTCAAAGTCAATGTGAATGATGTACCATTCATTTAAAGGAGCGAAACTTTCCAGTATCTTTCCGTTTCTTTTGCACGCAGGCGTGCTGTCAACTTTATGCAGGTATAGAGAAATGTACAATTAATTAGTGAAGGAAATGCATGTTGTGGAGCTGCAGAAATGGCCCTATCTACAGACTGCTCTTTGAGCTTTGGAAGGAAGAGCTCCTTGAAAGAAAGGGAGCGCCGCAACCAACCCTGCTTACCAACGCGGTCCCGCCCACCGGCCGCGCCTATTGGCCAACCGCCCCGACCAGAGGGCCGCCCCCGACCCCTCATTGGCCGGGCGGGCCGTCAATCAACGCTCAAGCCCATCAAGTTCGGTCGAGAGGTCGCCAATTTTTATTTCCCCCCTCTTCTCCCCTCAACTGTCAAGTGTAAAACCAAGATGTCCCTTGAATTTGAATCCCCGAACCGGCGCCAAACCCGGCCGTCGCACGGGAAGCGGGGGCGAGGAGCGCGGCTACTCACGGAGTGGAAGCTATGTGCGGGCAGACCATGAATGCGGCAAGAGCTCTCTTCAGCCGCTCCTTCACTCCGTGGGGCTGCGCCCGCCGTCGGGGACAGGAAGTGACGGTGCGCATCCAAAAACAGTCCGCCCTGCCCTGGAAGAGGGAGGGGGAGGAAGAGGGAGGGGGAGGGGGGCGGTGCAGCAGAAAGGTCCCGCCCCCCAACCTCCCAGTGTCAATCATGAGCAGCCAAATTCAAGAGTGTTCAAAAAGGAACTGCAGATGCTGGAATAAGAGTGTTTTGTTGTCATATGTCCCAGATATATGGGATCTGGGATCTGGGATCCCAGATATGGGAGATGGGATCTGGGATACAGACATTCACACTTGCAGCAACACAACAGAATGTGTAAACATAGTATGCTGTAAACAATATAATAAACGAGAAAAAGTTCAGTGTACATAGAAAATAGGTGCAGGAGTAGGCCATTCGGCCCTTCGAGCCTGCACCGCCATTCAATATGATCATGGCTGATCATCCAACTCAGTATCCTGTACCTGCCTTCTCTCCATACCCCCTGATTCCGTTAGCCAACAAGGGCCACATCTAACTCCCTCTTAAATATAGCCAATGAACTGGCCTCAACTACCTTCTGTGGCAGAGAATTCCAGAGATTCACCACTCTCTGTGTGAAAAATGTTTTTCTCATCTCAGTCCTAAAAGATTTCCCCCCTTATCCTTAAACTGTGACCCCTTGTTCTGGACTTCATTTTGTTGTCATATGCCCCAGATAAAACAATGACATTCACACTTGCAGCAGCACAACAGAATGTGTAAACATAGTATGCTGTAAACAATATAATAAATGTGAAAAAGTTCAGTGTACATATACACTGTACATATATTGAGTCTCGACCCAAAGCGTCACCCATTCCTGCTCTCCAGAGATGCTGCCTGTCCCGTTGAGTTACTGCAGCTTTTTGTGTCTATCTTCGGTTGAAGCCAGCATCTGCACTTCCTTCCTACACATATATTTGTTTTTATTTATATATTTATATATATATATATATATATACACACACACACACATATATTTTAGTGGATGCAAAATGACAATCGGTGGTTTTGAAAAGGATTTATTCACAATCACAATTCTCCGACACTACGAGTCGTACAACACAACTGACCACAACAGTGGTCCTCAAACGACTGGCGGGCAGAGCCCAGAAACTGCGTGAAAACCCGACCCCCTCCCAGAGTCATGTGCGCGCGGCTTCCGATCGCAGGGTTTTGTGGGTACCCCCCCAGAAACCGAAGTACGGAGCCGAACGGTACGGCCTGAACGCGTAGTCCTCAAATGCGGGACAGGCGTAACAACAGGGACCGGCAGAACAGAACCGGAAGGACGCGGAAAACGTGAACAAGGGGCTGTGTAACAATGGGGACCGGCGAAACAGGGCCGGGAACAACAGGGGCAGGAGACAACCGAATGGCCGGCGGACGACCTCTACGCCGTGGTGTGGCCACAACCACAGGACTGTCCTCGTCCATGTGCGCAGGCTTGAGGCGGCCGACGGAGACGAACTCCTCCCGGCCGCTCACGTCCAACGTGAACGTGGCGACTACAGTCTTCAGCACCCTATAGGGCTGCTCATAAACCCGCTGCATCGGCGAATGGTGAGCGTCCCTACAAAGGAAAGCATAAGCACAATCCTGTAATGACACCGGCACAGGCCTGACCCATGCCTGGAGGTAGGGACAGGGACTAACGCGCACACCCGCTCACGAAGGTCGGCTAGCACCGCCGAAGCCGAAACCTCCTGACCACGGGTGGCGGGCAGGAAATCCCCTGGTACCCACAAAACCGAGCCATAGACGAGCTCAGCCAAGGAGGTGTCCAGGTCCTCCTTCGGCGTAGTTCTGATGCCCAGGAGGATCCAGGGCAACAGGTCAACCCAATCGGAGCCGGTGAGCCGGGCCTTCAACGCCGACTTAAGGTGTCTGTGGAACCGCTCGACCGACCCATTCGCCTCCGGGTGATAAGCGGTCGTCTGGTGTAGGCGGGCACCGTATAGCTACGCTAAGCTGGACCACAGCGACGAGGTAAACTGAGCTCTACGGTCTGTGGTGATGTCAGACGGCACCCCGAAACGAGCTATCCAGTTGGACACGATAGCCCGAGCGCAAGTCACCGCGGAGGTATCTGATAACGGGATAGCCTCGGGCCACCTAGTGAACCTGTCCACTATAGTAAGCAAGTACGTGGCACCGTGCGAACATGGTAAGGGACCGACAAGGTCTACATGAATGTGCAGGAACCGACCATCAGGCACAGTGAAGTCCAACTGGTTCAATCGGAGTTCAATCCGTCGTGTCCAACTGGTGGAGATAACCGGGCGGGCTCTACCCGTGGAGACATCACAGAGGGCCTTCACACCAGCCACGCCACAAGGCACCTCGGCCAGCTCAAGGCCCGAATCAGCGGTGTGATAACTCGCCATGCTAGTATCAGCCCGCTGGGCCGCTGCCAGCCCAGACTCCGAGGTCCAGAGCCGAAACCGATGGTGATGGCCGAACGGGACAACGTGTCGACCACGACATTAAGCTTCCCCGCTACATGCCGGATGTCAGTCGTGAACTCGGATAAGTAGGCAAGGTGCCGCTGCTGCCTAGCGGACCACGGGTCAGAGATCTTGCTCAACCTGAAAGTAAGCGGTTTGTAGTCCGTGAAAGCAGTGAAAGCGCGGCCCTCGAGGAAGTAATGGAAATGCCTGATCGCTAGATAGAACGCGAGGAGTTCCCTGTCGAATGCACTGTACTTACACTCCGGAGGCCGAAGCTGCTGAATGAAAAAAGGCCAGCGGCTGCCAGCGGTCACCGACCTGCTGCTCCAGGACAGCGCCCACCGCGACGTCTGAGGCGTCGACCGTGAGCGCAGTGGGAGCGGATGCCCTCGGATGCACCAACATGGTGGCATTGGCCAGTGCAGCTTTAGAACCTTCAAACGCCATGCCGGCCCTGTCCGACCCTACCAGGTCCCGCGACTTACCCGCGAGGCACTGGAATAGTGGGCGCATGACAGCGGCTGCCGATGGCACAAACCGGTGGTAAAAATTTACCATCCCAATAAACTCCTGAAGGCCCTTGACAGTGAGCGGCCGATGGAATTGGCGAATGGCATCGACCTTCTCAGGCAGCGGCACGGCGCCTTGAGGGGTAACCCAGTGTCCAAAGAAGGAGATGGAGCGCAAGCCGAACTGGCACTTTGCAGGGTTAATCACCAAACCGTGCTCACCTAATCGCTCGAACAAAACGCGAAGGTGACTAACGTGTTCCGCCTGCGAACTGCTGTCCACCAGGATATCGTCTAAATAAATGAAGACGAAAGGTAAACCCCACCAGACCTAGTCCATAAGCAGCTGGAATGCGTTCTTTAGGCTGAATGACATCCGGAGCCATTCGATGGTGGCTGTCTTGGGGACATCGTCGGGGTGGACAGGGATGTGGTTATAACCCCGAACCAGGTCGACCTTCGAATAGAAGGAGCGCCGAAAAATTCTGAATATCGGGCACCGGGTACCGGTCTGCCGTGGTTACCGCGTTAAGCCGCCTGTAATAACCACAAGGCCTCCAACCCCCGGACGCTTTGGGAACCATATGGAGCGGGGAAGCCCAAGGGCTATTGGACCACCGCACAATACCCATGTCTTCCATCAATTGGAATTCATTGCGGGCAATGCGAAGCTTGTCCGGCGGGAGGCGGCGCGCGCGAGCATGCACCAGTGGACCTTCGGTGGGGATATAGTGCACCACACCATGATGCGGCGCAGCGCCGTCGAAACGGGGTGAGTAGCTCAGGGAACTCAGATAGCAGAGCGGCGAAAGGCTCCTGGACCTCTGCGATGTCGTCGGGTTGCTGTTTGGGCGGAGGCGAGTTGAGCGGTTCAACGGGGCGGAGGTCTGACAACGGGACCATACGACCGCCACGCACATCGACGAGAAGGGAAAACGCGCGCAAGAAATCCGGCCCCAAGATCGGCTGGGCGACGTTAGCAACGATAAACCTCCACTCGTGTAGCTTCCTCAGCTGCACTCTAACTGGAGCAAACCTCCTGCCGCCCCGTGGTCCAGTGTTCGTCGGCCCTCCCGGCGAGCTGCTGGGGGTCGCTAAAATCAGCACCGGCGAGCATCAAACGGACGTCATCAGGCATCTGCTCTAAGAAAGCCTCCTCAAACAATAAGCACGGCCGATGCCCGTCCATCAGGGCCAGCATGCTGGCCATTAAGGTGGAAGGTCTCCGATTGCCCATCCCGTCCATATGTAGGATCTTCGCCGCTCGGTCTCGGCGGATGAGCCCGAAGGTATGTAACAACAGGGCCTTGAGGCCATCGTACTTGGCTGTCATCGGTGGATCCCTCAGGTAAGGCAGCAACCGTGAGGCCGACTCCTGCGGCAGGGCCCCCACCACGTGGAAATACCGCGTCTCGTCGGCGACGATGTGGTGCAGGTGGAATTGCGTCTCCACGTGCATGAAATAAACCTGTGGCTGATCAGGCCAAAAGGGAGGCAGCCGAAGGCTGATAGATTCCTGCTGAGGGCCGGCTGTGCCGACGGGAATATACCCTTTCTGCATGCTCTTGAGACTAACGACGGTTAGACTCGTCGGGGTCACCAATTTAGCGGATGCAAAATGACAATCGGTGGTTTTGAAAAGGATTTATTCACAATCACAATTCTCCAACACTATGAGTCATGCAACACAACTGACCACAACGGTGGTCCTTGAACAACTGGTGGGCAGGGCTCAGAAACCGTGCAAAAACCCGACCCCTCCCAGAGTCACGTGCGCGCGGCTTCCGACCGCAGGGTTCGGCGCTGAAGCGCACCAGCAGGAGCCACTACAATATATACATATACATATACACATAGATACATATACACACACACACACACACATATACGTATATATAAACATATATACATACACATATACACACACACACACACGCACGTGAAGAAGCTGTTCCTGAACCTTGAAACACCTATTCCTTTTCTCCAGAGATACATTTCATATCTATCTTCAGTTTAAACCAGCATCTACAGATGCTTCCTACACATTTCTACAGGTCAGCACGGTGGAGTAGTAGCAGAGCTACTGCCTGACAGCGCCAGAGACCTCACTTTGATTCTGACTACAGATGCTTGTCTGTACGGAGTCTGTACGTTCTCCCCGAGACCTGTGTGGGTTTTCTCCGAGAACTTTGGTTTCCTCCCACACTCCAAAGACATACAAGATTGTAGGTTAAGTGGCTTGGCATAATTATAAATTATCCCTAATGTGTGTAGGAGAGTGTTAATATACAGGGGTCGCTGGTCAGTGCGGACTTGGTGGACCGAAGGGCCTGTTTCCGCACTGTATCTCCAAACTCTAAATGCACACAATCCCACAAACATATTTGTTTTCCTGTTATTTACTCCTACTTACCATTAAAGGCCTTTGCAACAAAGATGGCAGATATTGTTAGTCAAGAAAAGTCTGGATTTCTTTTCGTTTGTAACAACATTTCAAAATAATGCATGGGTGAAATCTGAACAAAAATTGGGCTATCTTTTATGGAAGTCACTTAACTGGACAATAAGACACAAAATAGAAGGGTCCCGACCCAAAAAGTCACTCTCCTTTTTCTCCAGAGAAGCTTCTTGACCCGCTGAGTTACTCCAGCACTCGGTGTCTAACTTTGGTATAAATCAGCATCTGCAGATCTTTGTTTCTACAAAATACTAAAATGGTTTGAGGGATGAGAGACTTCTGATGCAAGGTTTGAGTGGATGTCAGGTTTGGTCACTCACAGAAAGTTAAAAGGAAAATTCTACAGACTCCGAAGACAAATAGAGAGAAGGTATTCCCATGGCAGGTGATTTGTGAACAGCAATGTTACAATATTTGCAAGAATTAATTAAAATATTTTGATATAGGCACAAGCATACAATTACTCCCTGTGCCTTCTGTAGAAAAAGCATGATGTTTAATAAATTGGATCCATTAGTTCCTGCTTTCTGTGCATAAATCACAAACAAGCAATTTGGATTAGATTCCACTAGTAGAAAATTGTGTCCAATCTTGGGCCATGCACATTTGTGCATGATTTATTTTTAAGCATGTGACTTTTTTCAGTAACAATAGCCTATCTAATGACTTTATTAATTGCACACTGCACCCTTCCTCCCTTTACTGCCATAAATGAGCACTTCTGAGGGCAAATTGTGACCTTTGTTGAGCAGGCTCTGATTTTTTATATTATCCTTTTAAAAAGGACATTCTGATGAAAGGGAGGTGCAACTGCCAACTGCAGAACATAGTGCAGACTGCTCAAGTTTTCCAGAATTCACGAAGACTGCTTAAACTAATAGGGAGTACTTTTTAAAAAACTTTACTTGCAAAATTCCCATTCACTCTGATATTGCACCACTGGCAGCAAACTATTACAGTAGGCAACAATCTGACAGGGGATTTGAATAAGGTCTTGAGGGAATAGAGACTTGCAGGTCTTCATGGAAAGAGCTGGGGAAAGGGACTGAACAGATTGTACTGCATGGACTTGACAGGCTGAATAACGTGCTTTTGTAATCACAATGAAATAATTCTATAGCTCAGCTATTTGTTATGTGTCTTTTCTGGAGTTTATTGCCAATGAAATCTAGTTATAAAAATGGAAATTAGGGCGTGTATTTAACAGGAGAGAAGTCAGCAGTGCATGTTTTACACTTTCACACAAATCAAATAAATTATGAATCGGGAATAAGGTCATACAGAATCTTACAGCACAGAAAGTGGCTATTTGGTCCATTGCACTTGTGCCAGCTCCTTGAAAGAGTTCTCCACTTCCAGTATAGCTCGCAAAGCCCTAAAACATACGTATCTTCCAATTAAAGGTGGTTTCACACGGTTGCTGATCGTTATGTATAAAACAAATATGACAATGGACTTTTCTAAAACGCACAAAGATCTTAAGTGATGGTATCAAGATCCTGGGATGGCAGGACCTACATATGAAGAAAGACTGAATAGACTCGGCTAGTACTCGCTAGAATTTAGAAGTTTGAGGGGGGATCTTATAGAAACTTACAAAATTCTTAAGGGGTTGGACAGGCTAGATGCAAGAAGATTGTTCCCGATGTTGGGGAAGTCCAGAACAAGGGGTCACAGTTTAAGGATAAGGGGAACGTCTTTAAGGACCGAGATGAGAAAAACATTTTTCACACAGAGAATGGTAAATCTGTGGAAATCTCTGCCACAGAAAGTAGTTGAGGCCAGTTCATTGGCTATTTTTAAGAGGGAGTTAAATGTGGCCCTTGTGGCTAGAGGGATCAGGGGGTATGGAGAGAAGGCAGGTACAGGATACTGAGTTGGATGATCAGCCATGATCATATCGAATGGCGGTGCAGGCTCAAAGGGCCGAATGGCTTTCTCCTGCACCTATTTTCTATGTTTCTATGTTTCTATAAGTGATGGGCTTGACATCATGTTTGGCACAGTTTTTGTAGGCCAAAGGGTATGTTCTACCTTCCAAATCCATGCTAATAGTTATACTATAAATGTTGCCTTGAGATAACACTGGTTGGCTAGGAATGCAAAAAAAGACTGCAGATGCTGTGATCAATCATAATGTAGGGTCTTTTGACCCAAATACAGGTCATACAGATTAGTTTTCTTCAAGAGAATGTGTACACAAGCTTTAATCGAGACTTAATCTACGTATATCTCTGCAAGTGTTTTATTTATTCATCCCTGAAGATTCCTCGAGAATATGCAGCTGTATTACATTGCCCAGTTCCTGTCATGCTGCCTTTTTTTGGCACACTATTTCCATAGTTGCAAAACATACTTGGCTAATAAAGTATGATTATGATTACGATTATGATTAGTTTCAGAAGCCATGGTGTCCTGCATAATATACAAATATCCCATTTATACAATTGTTATTGCTCTTAGCCGAGTTTGCTTTTAATGTTCATAGCACAGTATAATAATAACAGTTTAAATGCTTTAGCATGCAAGACTCTGTAGATACAAGATAGATTGCTGAACCATTTAGCAAAAAATAATATTTGCATCGACTGAACTATAGAAGAGAGATGGATGCTGTTTAATCATTCATTTCTTCTATTTCACTAATTCCTATTTCTCTTCCCCTTTCCCCTTTCCCCATTCACCATTCATTCAAAATTATTACTTTAAAATATTTCTTCATTTTCATTTAAATTTATTGCAACTTCTACTTCCATCACTGAACTTTATATCCAACTAAATCTACTCTTCATTAGAATTTCTTCTATACTTCATCAATTTATTTCGGATGATAAAAAATTCCTTTTCAGTTACAATCTCATGAGCCAGTGAGGATATTAGTTTGGAAGAGGGGTGACAAAGGTCAACATTCTAATCCCTGTCTATCCAACAATTTACACCGGATTGACATTACTTCATTAATTATGTATCACTACACTTAAAAGAAGCCACAATATTTTATTGCAACAGGTTTCTATTTAAATCTCATTATTAACGTATTTTTAACATGATTGTAAAACATTATTTCAGGTAGCTTTTCTATAAATCGAGAATTATTAATGACGCAGATACCCAAATTTGGCCCCATATCCAACTAGTTTTGATTTTAGTTTTAGAGATACAGCGTGGAAGCATGCCCTTTGGCCCACCGAATCCACACCGACCAGCAACCACCCATATACTAGTTCTATTCTACGCACTCGGGACAATTTAAAGAAGCCAATTAACCTACAAACCTGCACCTTTGAAGTGTGGGAGGAAACTGGAGTATCCAGAGAAATCTCACATGGTCACAGGGAGAATATACAAATTGCACCCGTCCCACGTAGGAAACCTGAACGGAAACCTTTGGAGACTTTGCGCCCCACCCAAGGTTTCCGTGTGGTTCCCGGAGGTTGCAGGTGGTTGCCGGAGGTTGCAGGTAGTGGAAGCAGGTAGGGAGACTGACAAAAACCTCCGGGAATCTCCGGGAACTGCACGGAAACCTTGGGTGGGGCGCAAAGTCTCCAGAGGTTTCCGTTCAGGTTTCCTAAGTGGGACATTAGGATTAAACCCAGGTCTCTGGTGCTGCAAGGCACCAACTCTACCGCTGCGCCACTGTGCCACCCTAGTAACATTTACGATGCAAATGATCAAAATTTGAAATTTTCAACTGGTTTCTTTGAGAGCTCCTAATCTATTCTTGATATGATGGGAAGATTTTCTTGGCAGTTCACAGGCACTTTCCTTTTGTATCTGAAATGGTGGATTTTTATTATTATTCTGAAGTATGCTTCTGGGAGAAATGTCAATGCCATACCTCATAAGTTATTCACCTACATAAGTAAAAGCAAGAGATGGAGGTAGTACAAAATAAGCAAAGTTAACTTTAACTTGATCATATGACAAAATTGTACATAATTGTACAGGAGATAGTTGTGGACTTCAGGAGGGGGAGGAGGAGGACTCAAGCAACACCAATCACCATTAAGGGCACTGAGGTGGAGGTGGTCGCTAACCACAGGTACCTTGGTGTGCAGCTTGACAGTGAGCTGGACTGGAAGTGGACTGGAAGTGTCATATGGAGGCGGTGTACAGGAAGGGACAAAGCCGACTGTATTTTTTAAGGAGGCTGAGGTCATTTAACATCTGCCAACCCCTACTGTGCAGTGTCTACCATTCAGTGGTGGCCAGTGCTCTGTTTTTTGCTGTGGCCTGTTGGGGAGATGGCGCCCGCATAGCGGACAAAAACAGACTGGACAAGCTGATCAGGAAGGCCGGCTCAGTGGTCGGGGCTGAGCAACGAACGGTCCAGCAGGTGGCAGAGGCCAGAACTCTGAACAAACTGGGTTCAATAATGACCAACCCCACTCACCCACTCCATGCCCTGAAGGTGATCAAGAGCAGCATCTTCAGTCAGAGACTGATTGCACCAATGTGCAAAACTGAGAGACATAGGAAGTCCTGTTTACCAGCTGCTATAAGGTTATATAATGCGCATAAATAACTGCACTTTTTTTCATTAATTGTATTTTAACTTGTATTTTAACTTGTTAAGTATGGAAGCTATTTGAGGAAATGTGTGGTGTTATGTCTGTCTTGAAGCTGTCGTGGCACTGTAATTTCCTGTAAAGGATTATTAAAGGTATAATCAATCAATCAATCAATTAATTTGTCATGAAAAAATAAAATAAACAAAGCATCTACATGGCACCTTAAAGGGCCTGTCCCACTTAGGCGATTATTTTGGCGACTGCCGGTGACTGCCACAGTCGTAGCAGGCCGCTGAAAAATCGGCGACTGGACCCCCCCCCATGATAAACTACCGACAACTGGTGACCCATTAGGACGACTACCTATGACCACACCTACGACAACCTACGACCACATAGGCGACAACCTACGACAACCAGTCAACCTACGTCCACCTGCGATAAGCTACGACAAGCAACAACCCTGTCGACGACAACTGAAGACAATTCAGTCGCCAGTACCTGTCGCCGGTTGACGTAGGTCGATGTAGGTAGTCGCCAATGGAATTCACTGAAGTCAGCAACCGGTGACAACCAACATCACCTGGCGACAACCTGTGTCATCCTGGCGACAACCTACCACAGCACCTACGACAGGAGAAGACAAGCTTCGTCGAGCCCACAGTCGCCAAAAAGGTTTGAACATTTCAAAATCCTGCGGCGATCAGAAAAATGTTACGACTCTTTAGGCGACTTGTGGAGACTATTCACGACCATACAGGCGTCACCCCTCGACCATGTGGCGACAGCCTAGTTGCCTGTAGTCGCCGAAAAAAACGCCCGTGGGACAGGGGCTTAACACATCTCAGAAATAGACCAAAGCATTCACATACAAATGAGTTACATTGTGCAGTTAATGCTGTAACATGGCCATTTGACATCATTAGTATGCCACAAACTACTGCAAGAGACAAATGTTTTAGGTATTTTTGGTCAGCTTCATTAAATTGTGCCATATAGTGTGGGACCAACTAATGTGCCATATAGTGTGGTCACAAGTAATGAAGAAGCCACAGCAGACACCCATTATAGTTCAATAGCAATCTCGTGTTTCTATCCTCCCACATAATTTGTCCCTGGTATTGTCCTTTTCAAGTGCCTGATACAGTGGTCAATACACTTTCCTGGTTACAGAACAGAGATGAGCAGCATGGAAATATTGAAGGTTTATCGCTCTCACTGAGCCACCTGACCTGCACAGTCAATGAGTTTTATTTAGAGATTTAGCATGGAAACAGGCCCTTTGGTCCACAGTGATCATCGATAACCCATATCATAGCATAAGGATTTGAGTATAGGAGCAGGGAGGTTCTACTGCAGTTGTACAGGGTCTTGGTGAGACCACACCTGGAATATTGCGTACAGTTTTGGTCTCCAAATCTGAGGAAAGACATTCTTGCCGTAGAGGGAGTACAGAGAAGGTTCACCAGACTGATTCCTGGATGTCAGGACTTTCATATGAAGAAAGACTGGTTAGACTCGGCTTGTACTCGCTAGAATTGAGGGGGGATCTTATAGAAACTTACAAAATTCTTAAGGGTTTGGACAGGCTAGATGCAGGAAGATTGTTCCCGATGTTGGGGAAGTCCAGAACAAGGAATTACAGTTTAAGGATAAGGGGGAAATCTTTTAGGACCGAGATGAGAAAAACATTTTTCACACAGAGAGTGGTGAATCTCTGGAATTCTCTGCCACAGAAGGTAGTTGAGGCCAGTTTATTGGCTATATTTAAGAGGGAGTTAGATGTGGCCCTTGTGGCTAAAGGGATCAGGGGGTATGGAGAGAAGGCAGGTACAGGATACTGAGTTGGATGATCAGCCATGACCATATTGAATGGCGGTGCAGGCTCGAAGGGCCGAATGACCTACTCCTGCACCTATTTTCTATGTTTCTATGTTTCTATATACACCAGGTCTGTGTTATCCCACTCACTACACACTAGGGGCAATTTACAGAGGCCAATTAGCCTACAAAACCTGCACGTCTTTGGGATGTGGGAGGAAACCGGAGCACCCAAAGAAAACCCACACAGCCACCCTGAGGAGAACGTGCAAACTCCACAGACACTACCCAAGGTCATGATCAAAACCATGTCTCTGGTGATGTGAGGCAGCAGCTCTACCAGCTTTACAACTGTGCCACACCTTTGCTTTTGAGCACAATGTTTTTCTCAATGAATGTCTGGTTATCCTGCTATTTAAAGAGGTACATTGAGGGCACATACACTCACCACATTTAAATGAAGTGGGTATATGGATCGAACTGCCGGAGGAGGTACTTTTGCCACGTTTAAGAAACATTCAGACAGGTACATGGATTGAACTGGTTTAGAGAGATATGGGACAAACACAGGCAGACGGGACTAGTGTACGTGGGTAGGTTTGAAAAGTTTGGCCGAAGGGCCTGTTTCCACGCTGCATGAACCTATGACATTAGAAAAGTCACGTGTCAGATAATATCTCTCGTCTGCACGAAGGCACATTGCGAATAGCTGTTCAGGTTGAATGGGCGGGAAAGGTGAGGTTTGATGAAGGAATAGAGGTCAAGTGCTGTGTGAACAGCTCCTGGAAACTAAGCACAGATCCGCACCACTGATCATTCATGATCACACACGAACAGCGCGTTCAGGAAGGCTTTCTGACTCGAGAAGGTTACAGACTAATTGCTGATGCGTTCACGGTTTTGTGTGTGCATTTCCTCTCGATATGGACAAAGCCTGCAGTGTACAAAACCCAGAGCCATACCCTGCTGACTTTCAGTTAACCAAGAGCAGCAAGATGAGCAAACTTAATTAAATCGATTAGTCATCAGCAAAATCCAGGCAAGCATTGTACGCAGACTTATGTCACTTATTTCTTCCAAAACTGCTTAGAAAATGCTGGAAGCTTTCAATTTAGACATTGCTCGTTTTTTTAAGCAAAACAGGCTAAGTTGTCATCTCATCACTACCATTGGGAAGGAAGCCCAGGAACCGGCTGTACTCTCCGCAGTAAGATGCTGCAGATGTTCTACCAACCGGTGGTAACCAGTGTCATCTTCTTCGCTGTTGTTGAGCTGGGGCAGCAGGGCAAAGGCAGTGGATGCCAATAGGATCAACAAACATATCAGGAAGGCTGGCTCTGTCCTGGGGGCGGAGTTGGATGCATGGGAGGTGGTCTTGGAGGGGAGGATGCTCCTCAAACTGCGGAGCATCCTGGAAAATACGGCTCACCCCGTTGGTCAACCTGAGGAGTTCCTTCAGCAACAGACTGGTTCCACCAAGATGCAGGGCAAAACGCCACAGGAGATCCTTCTTCCCTGTGGCTATTAAACTGTACAACTCCGCCCCCTTCTGTCATGGGGTATCTATGTAGTGAGCCCAGAACAAGTCATCCAAGATGTTAATGTCCAGGAATCTGAAGCTGATAACTATCCACCACCAAAAATTGGCACACAGTCTCCCAACTTTCCCTTTCTGAAGTTTTGGTTTTGTGACCGTAAGCAAGGGATTGTTATTGCAGCACCACTCAATTAGGAGTTCCACCTCTTTCTCTCCACTTCACGCTGACTCATCACCACTGATGATTTAGACAATCACTGTGGTGTCATCAGCAAACTCCTAGACAACATTGGAGCTATGATTAGACACGCAGTCAATGGTGTAAAGAGAGTAGAGCAGGGTGCCACACATTCAGCCTTGAGGTTGCATGCTTAACACTCTCATTACACCCACCTGTGTGGATGGGCTGTGAGGAGGAGAAGCTGTTACCAATCCATACTGGTTAAAGGAGGTGAAAGGAGCCATGTTATTTCTCACCTCCCGGTGATGCTTTTCAATCCTGCTCTTTCTTTAACCAAGACAATGCCAGAATTGACCATAATATGATAAAGCAATTGCTTCCTTGAACACCCTGAAGGTTGTACAAGAATTAAACAAGCAATAAAGTCTAACAAGATGAATCCTACATATTTCCATCAATCTAAATTAAGAGTCAATCAACATTTAAGAAGGGAGTGTGCGGGTGGGGGTTGGTCACTGAGGTAATATTCAGGAGTTGTTTTCACATATCTCTAGACTCTGGAACAAAGGAGGACTTGGTGTGGGGGGACTGCCGGGAGGGGGGGAGGGGTAAAGAACAAAGATGGACCCAGAGGGAGGGGGAGGGGAGAGAACAAAGGAGGACCTGGTTGGGATACTTTGTAACTTGTGAGTGCCCTTTATGTAGTGGCTATTTGCATACCTTGGCTATACAAGCAAAGTATTTTGCCGTGACTTAAAGTACTAACTAATAAAGTATTAATTAATTCATTGAGTTTGAGTCCACCCATTTACCTGGGGAATTTAACTTCAAGTAATTAATTAAATCTACAATCTAAAAACATGCTAGTCTCAGTAGGCATAATAGACATGCAATTATTTCAACAATTTATTTTAACAATAATAGGCATGCAATTATTGTTAAAATCACAACCGAGCTTCAAAAAAAGGAAATCTGTTTTCCTCACCTGGTTTATGTGTGAGCCCAAACTCACACCACTGTGTTTGACTTTTAAATGCATCCTCAGAGGCAATTAAGAACAACCAATAAATGTTACTGTGGTTAACAAATTAAAAGAAACACAGGCATAACTGCACTTGTACAAACAATGGATAACAAGGATAATTAGTCCATGTCACGGTCTATGCAGTTTCCTTTGGCTGAGGGTTTAAATTGTTACAAGCCTTTCAGCATGTGAATGAATTGACCAAATGGGGTTAGAAAGGAAGCATTAAAAGGATGAACTACACGCTGTAGTGCTCATTGGGGAGTCACCTTTATCCTTAAACAGATCTGCTTCTTCTTCTTGCGTATGGCTTGCACAACCTAAAGTTGTAGGACAACTTGTTCTATTTGATCTTATTTGATTTTGCATGCCAGGTTGATTGCATTAGTTGAAACAGGGCGGACCACGTGAAGGTCGCAATCTCCCACCCACTTAAACAGATGAGAATATAATCAGTGATGTATGTAAGAGCCATCCCATCACCAATGTGAACATTATGTCAAATGTTTGCAATCAATCACACAATCACAATCACAATAATACATTATTAGCCAAGTATGTTTTGCAACATATGAGGAATTTCATTTGCCAAGTCAGACATACAAATAAAAAGCAACAGAACACGGTGACATAAACATCCACCACAGTGACTCCTCCACATTCCTCACTGTGCTGGAAGGCGAAAAAAAGTTCCATCTCTTCCCTTGTTTCAAGTGTACAGTGTGCTTTTTATTGTCATTTGTCCCGAAACAGAACAATGACATTCTTACACAGGAAGGGCTGGTAAATATCCTTCCACACCAATAGATATTTATTATATTATTAATTTTTTTCAGATCTGGATTTTGCTGGCAAAGCCAGGGGAAACATCTGCCCTTCGAAACACTGGCCAATTCCATCCAACCTCTCCTCAAATAACAGCCTTGTTATTCCAGGAAACTTTGGTGAACCTTTGTTGCACTCCCCTTGTGGCAATTATATTCTTCCCCAGCACTGCTCACAGCTCCAGATATAGTTTCACCATGGCCTGCATAATTGCAGTAAGACATTCTTGTTCCTAAACTCAAAACATTTTGCAATGAAGGCAAGCTTAACGTTTGCCTTCTTAACCATATGTTGCACCTGCAAGTTTGCTTTCAGTGACTGCTGTACAAACTGATCCAGATCTATTTGTGCAGTACAACTCTGGTAATCCTCCATCCAATCCTTCAGAAATCCCGATGGTTCAGTATCTTGCTCACTGGATACTGTTTCCATGTTCCCTTTAAACTGATCAGAGCCCCATTTCCTGTGCTCCCTTTAAAGACATGCTTCCTGTACTAATTTTCAATTCACTGGGTCCCTGTTTCCCACACTCCATTTAAACTCACCATGGTCATTGGAAAATGTATTATTCTACAGAGCAACACCTATTAACAATGGTTAAAATGTGTTGAGTATTAATACGAGTAATACCAAATAGTATGGAATGTCGATTTGCCAGTGGCACAGTGGTAGAGTTGATACCCTACAGCACCAGAGACCTGGCTTCAACCCTGACCTCAGGTGCTGTCTGTATGGAGTTGGTAAGTTCTGGGCCGAAGGGCCTGTTTCCGCGCTGTATCTCTAAACTAAACAAAGCTCTACTAATCTGCCAGCACCACAAAAAGTCCCAAGGATGCCGGGTTGTCAGAGTTTTAATATATTTAATATTACCTAGCCTATCATTATTTAAGTAGAAACAAGGAACTGCAGATGCTGGTTTACAAAAGAAGACACCAAGTGCTGGAGTATGCATGTCAGGCAGCATCTTTGGAGAACATGGGTAGGTGACATTGGTGGGGTGGGGGGGGGGGGGGGGGAGGGGTAGAAAGCTTGAAGAGAGGAGGAGACAATGTCTGGCAGGTAATAGGTTGATGCTGGTGAGGAGAGGGTTTTTTGGATAGGAAGCGGTAGGATAGAGGCGAGAGATGAAAAGATACCACCGAATTCACGCCGACCAGCGATCCCCGCACACTAACACTACACTATCCTACACACACTAGGGACGATTTACATTTATACCAAGCCAATTAGCCTACAAACCTGTCCATCTTTGGAGTGTGGGAGGAAACCAGAGATCCCGGAAAATACCCACACAGGTCACGGGGAGAACGTACAAACTCCGTATAGACAAGCAACCATAGTCTGGATCGAACCCGGGTCTCTGACGCTGTAAGACAGCAATTATACTGCTATGCCACCATGCCGCCCTGTACCATGCTTTTAAGCTCGATTACATTTGCTGCCGTGATTACATTTGCCAGCCCATAGCGTACAGAATTTATTCCATTCCAGTCTGAAGAAGGGTTTCGACTTAATCGTCACCCATTCCTCTCCAGAGATGCTGTCTGTCCCGTTGAGTTACTCCAGCTCTTTGTGTCTATCTTTGATTCCATTCATCGTAGGATTCTGAAGGATGGTGACTGATGTATCCATTATTTCCATGGTTACCACTCAATATTCTGGGATGCAGTTTATCAGGCCCCAGGGATTTATCATCTTTCAGTGCTGTTGGTGCTGGTGCTGTTTAGTAATAACAATTTCCTTTATTTCCTCCTTCTCATTAGACTTTGAGTTGCCGAATATTTCCAGGAAGTTATTTGTATCCTCTTCTCTGAAGACAGAACCAAGAATTTGTGAAATTGCTCTGCCATTTCTTTGTTCCCCATTACAAAATCCCGATGCTTTTGCCATTTTGGGGACAAGGGGCTAGTTCACCTCTGAAAAAGCTCCTGCTGTAGTGTTTTACCTCTTACTTGATCATTTAAAAGTTTTCCCCATAGAGGGTGGAGGAGGAGAAGTTAAACCACACCACTGGTGAAGTCATAAGGTCATAATGTCATAAGTGATAGGAATAGAATTAGGCCATTCGGCCCATCAAGTCTACTCCTCCATTCAATTGTGGCTGATCTATTACTCCCTCCTAACCCCATTCTCCTGCCTTCTCCCCATAACCTCTGACACCTGTAATAATCAAGACTCTATCTATCTCTGCCTTAGAAATATCCACTGACTTGGCCTCCACAGCCTTCTGTGGCAAAGTCCACAGATTCACCACCCTCTGACTAAAGAAATTCCTCCTCATCTCTTTCCTAAAAGAACACCCTTAAATTATGAGGCTATGACCTCTAGTTCTAGAGTCTCCCACTAGTGGAAACATCCCCTCCACGACCACTCAATCCAAGCCTTTCATTATTCTGTATGTTTCAATGAGGCCCCCCCTCATTCTTCTAAACTTGTTCACCTGCAGCAATCAGACCCGAAGGGCGATCAGTTTGCCTTGACCATCAATGGGAATGAATGTGTGTGCCCTGGGTTGGCAATTCAGAATAAAGGAAATACAATGGCTGGTCAAACGCACAAAATGGATGGACTAAATACTGTCCTGCACCATACAACAGTGACTTTGATGTTTGCTATGGACGTGCACACAGATGTGATCTGTTTGGATAGTTCCAGGCTTGATTGTACATTATTTGAACTGACATACTCTGCTTTACATAATAGAAGCCATAATTTACTTGTGTTAAAAGAGTGTTTTATTATCATATGTCCCAGATAGAACAATGAAATAAAGGAAAGGCATCCAGCCTTAGTATAGCAACCTTTTTACTTTAGTTTAGTTTTGTGTAGAGATACAGCGCGGAAACAAGCCTTATGGTTCACTGAGTCCGCGTCAACCAGCAATTCCCGTACTCTTTACTGAAGCCAATTAACCGACAAACCTTTACGTCTTTGGAGCGTGGGAGGAAACCCGAGCACCCGGAGAAAACCCACGTGGTCACGGGGAGAATGTACAAACTCCGTACAGACAGCACCAGTAGTCAGGATCCAAACCCGGTCTCTGGCGCTGGAAGGCAGCATTCTTCATTACTATGTAATTGTTACATGTGGCCAATCTTCTCCCATGGTTGTGATCATTGGTGATGACTATACCTCATTAATGAGTATTAATCACTATTTCTCATTAATCTTTCTATCACCAATTTATATGAAGGTGAGTGTACTCACTGGCGACTCAGGCTCAGTGGAGTTTATGCTTGAGATTTGAGCAAGGCCATGCTCCTTTGATCATGGTAGCTAGTACAGTGTTGTCAAGGTTGTTTCATGAGGATGTAAGACAATCTAGTAGCATCAAAGACTGACATAAAATGCTGGAGCATCTCAGCGGGACAGGCAGCATCTCTGGAGAGAAGGAATGGGTGACGTTCTGAAGAAGGGTCTCGACCCAAAACGTCACCCATTCCTTCACTCCAGAGATGCTGCCTGTCCCGCTGAGTTACTCCAGCATTTTGTGTCTCTCTTTGGTGGAAACCACCATCTGAAGTTCCTTCCTACACAATCCATTTGCATCATCCTGATCACACACTGTCTTCTTTCGGTGGGCAACGTGAATTCACGATAGATTTTATAACAGCAAGTGTAAAGTTTTAGTGGAAGAGCAACATCATTATAAGCCACATCTTGTGGTGCAGCAGCTGCTATAGGGCCTGGCCCACGAGCATGCGACTGCATGTGGCAAGCGCGACCTAACGTGGTCGCTTGAGCCGTACGGCCTCGCGGGGCCAGTCCCACTTCGATCGCCGGAGCCATATGGAGGTGTGCGGAGCTGGTCCCGACATCGCCCGGGGCTCCGAAAAACTGACACTGTTCAAAAATTACGCGTGGCATTGACGCCGTACGCAGCGTCTTGACGCCGTACGTCACGCGCGGACTTCCCACGGACTTCGCTCGAACCTCACGTCAACTCGTACGGGATCACTCAACCTTCGCACAGCCCCCGCTTCCGGTTTGGTCGCGCTTGCCGCATGCAGTCGCATGCTCGTGGGACAGGCCCTTAAGTCTCAAGCCTAACCTGTAGTGGCACTGAAGGCACCACATATCCCCATCAGAATCCAACCATTTGCAGCCTTTATGATCTTTGGTTTTCGCACTGGTGAAGTTGAATATAGCCCATCTAGTTTGCTTAACTGTTGGAATATATAGAAATGCGGGGCATTAACTGGAAGGACCAGAGTGACACACGTTAACATATTTAGCCACAGTGACAAGGTTGCTCAATGATCGCCCCTTATAATACCATGGCAGCTGCTATCATGATTGAATTAGATTAGACACTGATTAAATATTCGGGCTGTTTTCAGCCCCAAAGGAACTGAGTGCATAAATAAAATATCAATTATAGGTATTGGAACATTAATTAACATACTTCCATCTCAGGATCCTTAATGAAAACATTTTATTGTAATGACCCCTCTTGAAATTCTGGCGAGATTATGTGCTATCTATTTCCTCATTGCATTTAATAAATCAGACTTATTGAGGTTTTGTATGCTTAATGGAGGCAGTCCTTTACAAGGTTGGAAATTAAGCCTTCTCTATGGCTTATATTTCATCCTGCAAGCAGAGTGCTTTGGTATAGCAGGTTTGGCTCTCATTCGTTTACGACCGACGTTGGTGTTGCCTTGCGGAAGTAACTGCGGTTGAAGTGTAGATGTGGGGACATATGGTGGCTTTTCATGAAGGCAGTGGAATGGGGGGTCAACAAAAGAACCTTATATAGGGCAGCACGGTGTGGCAGCGGTAGAGTTGCTGCCTTACAGTGCCAGTGACCTGGGTTCGATCCTGACTACGGGTGCTGGCTTTATGGGGTTTGTACTGCGTGGGTTTTCTCCGGGAGTTCTAGTTTCCTCGCACACCGCAAAGATGTACAGGTTTGTAAGCTAATTGGCTTGGCTAAATTGTAAATTGTTCCCAATGTTAGTGTGCAGGGATCACAGGTCGACTCGGTGAGCCGAGAGGTCCGTTTCTGAGCTGTATCTCTAAACGAAACGAAACTAAATGGCAAAACTATCGGCAAAGATACATGTTCTGAAGAGGCATTTAATTAAAACCTCTCTTTCTTGAGATTTTTATTCTCAACCATCAGACTCTTGAACACTACACAACACTAACCTCAACCATGAACTTTCATGGACTGTCATTGGTTGCACCAAGGACGTTGGGTGTTTTTGCACTAGTATTGTGGTTATTTATTTAATAATCTTCTTTGTTTATTATGTATTATCTGTGGGCATTTAGTTTAGAGGCCTGTTATGCTGCTGCAAACAAGAATTGCATTATTCTGTGATTGGTACACTATAATAAAATACTCTTAGTTTTAGTTTTAGAAATGCAGCATGGAAATAGGCCCTTCGGCCCTTCAAGTCCATGACAATCGACAATCACCCATACACTAGTTCTACCCTACATACTAGGAACAATTTACAATTTTACCAAAGGCAATGAACCTACAAAACCTGTACATCTTTGGAGGGTCGACGGAAACAGGAGCACCCGGAGAAAACCCATGCGGTCACAGGGAGAATGTACAAAATCTGTACAGGCAGCACCCGCAGTCAGGATCAGACGCGGGCCTCTGGCGCTGGAAGGCAGCGACTCTACCGCTGCGCCGACGTGCTGCCCACACTTTCCACTGTCCCTGTGTCACTGTCCTTCTTTTGTTTTCTCGCTCTGAAATTGTTGTCTTAAAGCTACCAACCTGTCAGGTCTCGCGTTTGATCTAGTTTCTGTTTCTTATTGGTTTTTAGTATTAGAGTTTGCATTCTTGTTTTATTTTGGTGTCTCACATCTCCTCTTGTTTCAGGTCCCATTTCCTGTCAGGTCGTTTACCCTCATGTGATTGTTGGCCACGCCCTGATGTGTTTCACCTGTGTCTCGTTATCCCCTGCTAGTCTGTATTTAAGCCTTGTGTGTTTTAGTTCCCATTGCCAGTTCGTGGTGTATGCTACTTGGTATCACCTTGTTCCAGCTCTCGAAATCTTGTGACCTTGTGATCTCGACCTTTGCCTGTATTTTCGACCACTGGTTCTTGCCTGCTCCTATATGGTACTGTTGCCTCTGTTTTGCCTACCTGTGTACTGACTTGGACCGATTAAACGCCGAAGACTGATCTGCCCTGTGTCTGAGCCTGCATTTGTGTCCTCCTCCTCGTTCAGTTCTGACACCAACCACAAAACGTCATCAATAGTTTCATTACCACAGTGGTACCTACCCACTCAGGAATATTCTCTTTGTCTTATCCATTATTCCCCCTTCTACAATTTAAAACTTAGTAAGTTTCTCTCTCTCTCTCTGTTCAAATTATGTTTCTTTCTTTTTTTCCCTCTCCCTCTCCCTCTCCCTCTCCCTCTCTCCCTGAAACATTGTCCATCCAGCATTTTCTGTTTTGATTATTATCATTGCCGATGACAAATCTTCTATCATGTTCGTAGCAGAGTTGCACTTCCAGAAAACAATGGCCTGTCAGCTTCATATAGTGATCCATGATCTCCAGGGGAGATGGGACATTGGGGATTGATGCTGTTGTGGATAAGCTACTTCACCAGTAATCTCAATGCATGGATGAATAATCCCGAGATAGATGTTTAACTCCCATCACAGCCGTTTGTTAATTTAAATATCAAGAATTATATTCAAGAATAATCAAGGATTAACTGTGTTTCATTGATTCTGTCTATCGAGCAACCCAGTTGTAGCAAAAAACCCATCTGTTATAACAATGTCCTACAGGAAGGAAATCTGCTATCCTTCTCAAGCCACTATAGTTAACTCTTAACTATCCTCTCACATGGACTAGCAAGCCACTCAGTTATAAAAGTGTTATGTTAAAACAGGATGGACTGAACATCTTCAGACGGATGTAGACAAAAATGCTGGAGAAACTCAGTGGGTGCGGCAGCATCTATTGAGCAAAGGAAATAGGCAACGTTTCGGGTCGAAATTTTGCCTATTTCCTTTGCTCCATAGATGCTGCTGCACCCGTTGAGTTTCTCCAGCATTTTTGTCTGCCTTCGATTTTCCAGCATCTGCAGTTCCTTCTTGAACATCTCCAGACGGATGAAGGGCCACAACCCGAAACATTGTCTGTCCATTCCCTCCATAGATGCTGCGTAGATGCTCCATAGATCCACTGAGTTCTTTGAGCACTTTGTGTTTTGTACCAAATATAATTTGCTGGGAGCCTTCAGCGTCCATCATTAACAGGGGCTGGGTGCCAAGTGGCTGATCAGGACGAGTCTTAAAGGACGGATCTGCCAGTTTGTGTCCATGACAGCGAAGAAAAACACAAGGAATAAGCTTACTTGGAGTCTTCCTCACCAATCTACACATTGCAGGTGCATCTCTCCATGTTTTAACAGGTAGATGTGAATCCCAAAGAGCCGTGTGGAGACAGAGTCCTGAGTTTCCACAGAGAAGACCCTCTATTGGTTTGTAAGGGGACTGATGTAATGTAAATTAGATAAATTGGAACAGATCTATAATCTTAAAATTGTTGTGAATGATCAATAAATTCAGTATAATATTCCACAACAATTGCAGCACCAGGCCCTAAGCACGTAGTGCCAAAAGAGTGAGGCAGAGCACTCGGGTGGCTTGGTGGCACAGTGGTAGAGTTGCTGCCTTACAGTGCCAGAGACCCGGGTTCGATCCTGACTACAGGTGCTGTCTCTACGGAGATTTCACGTTCTCCCTGTGACCGTGTGGGTTTACTCCGGGTGCTCTGGTTTCCTCCCACATTCCAAAGACATACAGGTTTGTAAGTTAATTGGCTTCAGTAAAGATTGTAAATTGACCCTAGTGTGTGTAGAGTAATGTTAGTGTGCGGGGATCGCTGGTCGGTGCGGACTCGGTGAGCCGAAGGGCCTGTTTCCACACTGAATCTCTAAGCTAAACTAAACTAAACAGTATTACTGCATGCACTCTAAATTACAAAACGTTATGGCATGTACAAGATAGACACAAAATGCTGGAGCAACTCAGTGGGACAGGCAGCATCTCTGGATAGAAGGAATAGGTGACGTTTCGGGTCGAGGCCCTTCTTCAGACTGAAGAAGGGTCTGGACCCGAAACGTCACTTATTCCTTCTATCCAGAGATGCTGCCTGTCCCACTGAGTTACTCCAGCATTTTGTGTCCATCTTGTACATTGCTTAGTTACTCCAGCATTTTGAGCCTATCGTCGGTTTAAAACCAGCATCTGCTGTTCCTTCCTACAATATGGAATGTGCAAGACTAGGTTGTCCCATAGACAATGAATCTGATCAAAACTCCACAATTCTGTCAAAAATAGTGGTGGGTAATTAAAGACTCAACGGGAGGAGCAGGGTCCAAGAACATCCCATCCTCAGTGATGATAGAGATGGTATTTGCCGTCATGGGCAGTCAGTAGAGCTGAACTCCATTCTTCCCGAGGTCCACACTGTCTCTGAAGCCTTTCTTTAGGCAATTTGATTCACTCCATGAAGTGAAGAAATAGTTAAGCACATTAGATACACTAGAGACGATGGGGCCATCTGGTCGCACTGCTGAAACGTTGAGCTCCAGAAATAGCTGTGCCTCTAGTCAATCTATTTTAGCAATGCTGGCATCTACGTGACCCTGGGGAACATTTCCCACGTATCCATGTATTCAAAAGCATGTCATATATTACTGCCATATCAATCTTCTCTCGAAGATCAGTCGACATTTGGAAGGTAGTTATTGACGGTGCCATGCAGTGATACTTAATGATACCCTGAGTAGGAAGGAACTGCAGATGCTTGTTTATACCGAAGAATAGAAGCAAAGTGCTGGAGTAATTCAGCGGGTCAGGCAACATCTCATGAGAAAGAGAATAGGTGACGTTTCAGGTCAGAAGCGTTCCGACCCGAAACATCACCTATTCTCTTTCTCCAGAGATGCTGCCTGACCCGCTGTGTCTATCTCAACAATACTCTGCTCACTGTAGCTCAACTTGCATTTCTCCTGGATCACTTGGCTCCAGGCCTCATCACGACCTTAGTCCAAACGTTGATTTGGTAAACCTCACTCTCTGGTTGACCTGTTTCCTGAACTGCTGGCGGTCACCCTCAACCTCTAGGGTAGGGTTTTACAGGCATGACCCCTTCTTCCCATCTACCTGTCAGGTACATTATCCCTGACAGCCATTGCCTGTCCTGCAGCATCAACTTGTGCAGTACATCAAGAAGGATGATCATAAGGGTACAAGAGTAAAGGACCTGTCCCACCAGCATGCGCCTGCACGCGTGACCTAACGTGGTCGCTCGAGCCGTACGGACTCGCGGGGCCGGTCCCACTTCGATCGCCGGAGTCGTATGGATTTGCGCGGAGCTGGTCCCGACATCGAGCGGGGCTCCGAAAAACTGACCGTGTTCAAATATTCTGCGGGGCAACGGCCTGCCGGCCCGCAGCCGCCTCGACGGGCGTACGTCACGCGCGAACTTCCCGCGGACTTCGCTCGAACTTCATGTCACTCACTCGACCTCCGCGCGGCCCCCGCTTCTGATTTGGTCGCGCTTGCCGCATGCAGGCGCATGCTAGTGGGACCGGCCCTTTAGGTCGTGCTTGCCACATGGAGTCGCATGCTCGTGGGACAGGCCCTTAACTCAGCAGGTCAGGCAGCATCACAGGAGAACATGGAAAAGTGATGTTTCAGGTCAAGACCCTCCATCAAACTGAAGAAAATTCACCTGTCCATATTCACCAGTGATGCTGCCTGACCCGCAGATTTACTCCAGCGCCTTGTATCCTTTTGTGTATAAACCAGCATCTGCAGTTCTTTGTTTCTACATAGAAATGCCCATGATAGTATGCCTTAAACATTGAAAAGTTGTGTGGATAGCTTTCACTCACCTCCTGAGGCCGTGGGTAGGGTGGTAATTCATTTATTGGACTATTAACATAGAGGATTGGACCAATAATCACACGGGGAGAATTAAAAATGTATGTTAATGTGTGATTGTTAGTCAACATGATCTCAATGGCTGACAGGCCCATTTCCTTTCTGTTTAAGAAGGAACTGCAGATGCTGGAAAATCGAAGGTAGACAAAAATGCTGGAGAAACTCAGCGGGTGAGGCAGCATCTATGGAGCGAAGGAAATAGACAACGTTTCGGGTCGCGACCCTTCTTCAAACAGTCCTTTCTGTTTGACTTTATGGCACAATGAAGTCCGAGTTTAAATCCCACCGTAGCAATTGTGGGATTTGTATACATTTAAGCTTCAGTATTAGTTTTGAGATACAGATTGGACGCAGGCCCTTCAGCCCACTGAGACCATGCCACCAGCGATCACCCATTCACCTGTTCCCACTAGGTCTATCATATCTCACTCTCTCATCCACTCCCTACAGACTTGAGACAGTTTAGACTTATAGAGGCCAATTAACCCATGCATCTTTGGGATGAGGGAGGAAACTGGAGCACCCAGAAGAACATAGAAACCTAGAAAATAGGTGCAGGCGTAGGCCATTTGACCCTTCAAGCCAGCACTGCCATTCGATATGATCATGGCTGATCATCATTCCTGCTTTCTTCCCATATCCCTTGATTCCATAAATCCAAGAAACCCATGCAGTCAGAAGGATGACATGCAAACTCCACACAAACAGCATCTGAGATTGAGATTAAACCTGGGCCCCAGGCACAGTGGGCAGCAGATCTACCAGCTGTGCCGCCCTCGAATCGGGAAGTTAAAAATGATCGTGTTGAACTAATGTTGTAAAATCATTCAATTCACCTAAGTTCCTATGGGAAGGAAAACTTGCCTTTCTTCTCTAGTCTTGCCTATCTATGATGCTAAACCAACAGTATCAGAATTGACCCATCGATCTATATTACTAAAAGTCTAATCTTGTCCACTTCCTGTTGCACGGTATATTGATTTTTTTTTAAACGCTGCCACTTACAGCTGTGATTTTTGGCTATCTTACTCAGCATCCCCCTCCGCTGCGCAGGACAAGAGGGTTTTTCCCATCGATGAAAAATAAAAAACTTATTAATGTTTAAAAAATGTTGAGATTCTCTCTCCTGAAGGCCATGCCTCTTCTGGAGGGACTATAAACCCAGAAGTGTTGAGTGCCTCAGCCAGTCTCTGCAAGATGGGGGAGCGAGAGGGTCACCTCTCTCAGTCTGAGCTGTGAATAACACTGAGCACATGTCTACTAAACTGTGAGTGCCCTTAACGTGGTTTGAAAATGCAAAAGAGTTTTTTGGTTTGAAAATGCCCGCTAAAAGTGTTTTTTGGTTTGAAAATGCTTGCTAAATGTTTGTTTTGGTTTGAAAATGCTTGCTAAATGTTTGTTTTGGTTTGAAAATGCTTGCAAAAAGTGTGTTTTGGTTTGAAAATGCTTGCAAAAAGTGTGTTTTGGTTTGAAAATGGTCGCTAAAAGTGTATTTTGGTTTGAAAATGCTTGCTAAATGTGTATTTTGGTTTGAAAATGCTAGCTAAAAGTGTGCTTTGGTTTGAAAATACTAGCTAAAGGTGCATTTTGTTTTGGAATGCTAAAGTTGCCCTGCCTAATTGAAAAGTTGGTTTGCGAATGCTAAAGTTGCCTTGCCTAATTGAAAAGTTGGTTTGAGAATGCTTAAGTTGCCTTGCCTAATTGAAAAGATGGTTTGAGAATGCTAAAGTTGCCTTGCCTAATTGAAAAGATGGTTTGAGAATGCTTTGCCTAATTGAAAAGTTGGTTTGCGAATGCTAAAGTTGCCTTGCCAAATTGAAAAGTTGGTTTGAGAATGCTAAAGTTGCCTTGCTTAATTGAAAAGTTGGTTTGAGAATGCTAAAGTTGTCTTGCAGTCCATATAATTGAAAGACTAATATTGACCACTTTCTGTTTGCGCTTTATATTGATTTTAGGAAAAACACTACCACGTATGGCTGTGATTTTTGGCCATCATACGCAGAAGTCCCCCTCCGCTCAACAGGTGGTGAGGAATTTTCCCAGCAATGAAAAATAAAAGAGTTATTAGTGTTTAAAAAATGTTGAGATTCTCTCTCCTGTCAATCACGCCATGAAGGCCACGCCCCTACTGGTGGGAGGCACTATAAAACCTGGATGTGTAGGCGTGGCTCAGTCTCGGCAAGAAGGGGGAGGGAGAGGTCACGACTCTCAGTCTTTAGTGGCCTTGCACCCTGCTTGAAATGGTATGAAACTGCACTCGAATTTGGTGGCCTTGCACCCTGCTTGATGTGGTAGGAAACTGCACTCGAATTTGGTGGCCTTGCACCCTGCTTGAAATAGTATGACACTGCACTCGAATTTGGTGGCCTTGCACCCTGCTTGAAGTGATAGGAAACTGCACTCGAATTTGGTGGCCTTGCAACCTGCTTGAAGTGGCATTTCAAGGAATAACTGTGTCAACTATCAGCCCACCAGCCTTGAGTGAGTTAGCTGCCAGCACACCAGGCTTGAGTGACTGAGCTGCCAGCCCATGAATCCATTCGGCCCACAATGTCCATACTAGCCCTCTGGAAACCAGTCCCTTCAGCCCACAACACCCATACTAGCACTCCAGAAAGCCCCTCCCCCCGCTGGCCAACAATAGTGGAATTGGTGGAGAGGTGGAATATTGCGTTGGGAGACCAGCCCTCCCACGTGGGCCTGCCCCACTGTACAAGCTAATTCAAGAGTTCTCCCAAGTTTGCCTTGATTCGAATTTGGAGAATTACGGTAATAGCCGCTCGTAGGTATTCGGCGCTCTCGTGGACATTTTTCAATATGTTGAAAAATCTTCACGCGTCTTCACGAGCTTAACGCATTTCCCGATTACCTGCCGTTAGCGTTACGAGCCGCTAAGAGACGTCCCGAGCTCCGACGTACCCGCTATGTACATTCTACGTGCTTACCACGAGTTTGATTTTTTTTTAAACTCGGGAGAGCTCTTGAATTACCTCGTACAGTGGGACAGGCCCTTGAGCCATTCATTGAGGGGCAAAGGGGAATGGATGACAAATGCTGACCTAGTTTTTCCTAATATCCTGGAAAATTAAATTGCAAGGTTGGATGCAGTTCGGTGAATTGTGACGAAGTTGGCTTTTCGATAGAAAAAGAGTACCTTTAATATGTAGGGCTTGAATGTTCAATATTAAGCTGATTTTCTGATTATTTTCTGATTATTATTAATGACAGAAAAAATTAGATATTTTTTGTATTGATGAAAACTTTAGGCAAAAGCATCTACCTTTGGGTTCTTGAATAATCGGTAACTAATTTAATAATGATAATTGATTAATACCTATTCATTCAAAGTTATTCCCAGCTTCCAACAATTTTACTAATCTGGATTCGACCCCCTTGACTCCACTCTCAAACCCCCCCCCCCCCATTCCCCCCTCCCCCCGGGTTTCCCAGTCATGTCAAAAATCCATACATTCTATGACATTTTAACAAACAGATAGATGTGATTGACCAACACAGGGTGGCATGGTGATGCAGTGGTAGAACGGTTGCTTAAAGCCCCTGTCCCACTTTCACAACCTAATTAGCGACCTCTGCTGAGTTTGCCCTTGACTCATACTCGTAGCATGGTCACCACGAGGTCGTAGGAGGTCTTCGTAACCCTTCCTCATGCTCGTGAGTGGTCTCTGAGTACTCGTGGCCTCGAGTAGGTCGCAGCGTATAAAAAATGTCCACGAGTTAAAAAAAGGTCGCCATGGAAAAAAATCGATACTTTTTACTTGTAGGTAGGTCGTACTAGGTCGTGATGCTAGTCGTAGGTATTCGAAGGTAATAGGTCCAAGGTGAAGAAAAGGTCAATAGAAAAAAAGGTAATTTAAACAGCAGAACGTCACCTCTGTCACTCCAAGGCATGTTCATTCATAGCTGGAGAGATTTTTGGAGAGGAGACTTGTGTTTTAGAGATGGCACCAAACAGGCAGCAGCGCAGGGGAGGGCACAACCTTAACAAAAACCTGCCATGCAGGTGTTGCCCACCCAGGAGGAGGAGTGGCAGGAGGTGATGCCACAGGAGGTGATAGTGCAGGAGGAGGTAGCCCTGCATGAGAGACCCCTGGAGAAGGAGACCAGGGTGGTAGTATATGTCCTCACCACCTCCCCATCCTTCACTCCCTCATTTGAAGGCAGCAACACAGCCCTTTCTCCTGTGTCTGACGCAGCATCAGAGGCAGATGCCCCATTGGTGGTGAGGGAGGGCTGGAGGAAGGTTATTCCCTACACCTTCACCTGGGAGCAGGAGAGGGACCTTGAGGAATGGTTCCAGCAGAATGCCATCCTGTACGAATAGGAAATTGAGGGGTACAGGGACAGGGACAAGAATGGCATGCTTGCCACCCACTGCCCCACATGTGTGCTTAAAGTTTCATCTTTTGTCAAAGCCCAGCGTCACTCTCTTCCAGTCATCTGGTGTACTGGGACAGTCCATCACATCATCTCCATACACCCATTGAAACCTCTTCTTGTGCTTCCTTTTCACCCTCAAGCTTCCCCTTCTGCCTTCCCTAAAAGGCTACTGAAGCAAAAGGGCTACTGCAAACAGCAGTAGTTGTATATTTACGAACATCCTCCAAACTAGTTCCTTCCTTGCTTGCATTGTTCACAATGATTTGCCAGAGACCAGGTCGAAGCCAGTATTCAACATAGTCGAAGGAGGTCTTCTTCATAGTCGAGGGAGGTCTTCAACATAGTCATAGGAGGTCTTCAACATAGTCTTGGAAGGTCGTAGGAGGTCATAAATATAGTCGAGGAAGGTCGTAGGAAATCGTAAGTCACTGCCACCTTGATTTTTTTTAAAGTCGCCTGAGGTCGCGGTGGAGGTCTTCTAAGTGGGACAGGCCCTTTACAGCGCTGGAGACCCAGGTTTGATCCCAACTACGGGTGCTGTCTGTATGGAGTTTGTACATTCTCCCCATGACCTGAACAGGTTTACTCCAAGAGCTCCAGTTTCCTCTCACCACACTCTAAAGACGCACAGGTTTGTAGGCAAATTAGTTTGGTGAAAATTTGTAAATTGTCCCTAGTGTCTGTAGAATAGTGTTAAGGGCCTGTCCCACCAGCATGCAACTGCATGCGGCGAGCGCGACCAAACGTGGTGGCTTGAGGCGTACGGCCTCGCGGGGCCGGTCCCACTTTCAACCGCGGAGCCGTCTGGAGCTGGTCCCGACATCATACTCACCAATCAGCTGGGCAGGAAGCGGGCCGACTGAATTTGGACGTCGCACGGCGTCGGGCGGTTACGTCATCACGCAACGGCACGCCGGGCGGTGACGTAATCGCGCAACGCCACGCGCTAGGTGTACACCGTGAAGACGCTGCGTACGGCGTCGAGGTGCTGCGTACGGCCTCAATGCGGCTGCGGGCCGACAGGCCGTTGCCGCGCGGGATATTTGGACAGTGTCAGTTTTTCGGAGCCCCGCTCGATGTCGGGACCAGCCCCGCACAACTCCATACGGCTCCGGCGATCGAAGTGGGACCGGCCCCGCGAGGCCGTACGGCTCAAGCGACCACGTTAGGTCGCGCTTGCCGCATGCAGTCACATGCTCGTGGGACAGGCCCTTTAATGTGCAGGGATCGGAGGTCGGCGCGGACTCGGTAGGCCAAAGGGCCTGTTACTGCACTGTATCTCTAAATTAAACTAAACTAAATACCCTATGCACTGTATCTGTGATTAAAACTCATACTCCTAAAGAGAAATATATAGCCAACGTCATAAAATAAATCAACAACATTGTTTTACCAAAATAAAAAAGAATTACATTTTCAGAGTAGATCTTTTCAGTTATTTTGGGTGTAAGTTGGGAAAACCTAGCCCTTTTTATTTGTCAGCATTACTCTTTCTTGTCTTGCGTTTGGCGGATAGGCATCAGTTAAATATTTATGTTAGATCAAATAGAAAAGTTGCCATTTGGTTACACACCATACTTTAGCAAGTGGAACTATATAATAAACACTCAAACTTGTTGTTTTGTATCTTATTGGAGAGTTTTAAGTTGCAACACAACTATCCTGAAGTGGGATTTTATAAATGCAACTTGTAATATGATTTTGAAACAATCTAATGCCCTAAGTACAAACTGATAACATTCACTACTCGAGCTAAGCCAGCCATATACTACTGCAATAATGTTGTTACTACTTGGCTTTACACAGGAAGCTAACTGGAGATAGTCAAGAGGCAGTCTGTTCCTGTTTCCTCTTGCACTATATCAGGTTTTTACAAACTTCCTCCTTTTTGCTAATTTACTTCGCTGCTGCAGTTTAGATCACTGCTGGATGTCAACAGATTGTGGGCATGTTGTAATATGTACAAGAAAAACAGATTTGCAGAAGATAAAAGTTTTGTGTAGTGTATAGGGCGGCACGTTGGCGTAGCGGTAGAGTTAAGCCCCTGTCCCTCTTAGGAAACCTGAACGGAAACCTCTGGAGACTTTGCGCCCCACCCAAGGTTTCCGTGCGGTTCCCGGAGGTTGCAGGTGGTTGCCGGAGGTTGCAGGTAGTGGAAGCAGGTAGGGAGACTGACAAAAACCTCCGGGCACCTCCGGGAACCGCACGGAAACCTTGGGTGGGGTGCAAAGTCTCCAGAGGTTTCCTAAGTGGGACAGGGGCATAACTGCCTTACAGTGCCAGAGACCCGGGTTCGATCTTGACTTTGGGTGCTTGTCTGTACGGAGTTTGCACGTTCTCCTCATGACCACGTGGACTTTTCTCCGACATCTTTGGTCGCTGGCCGGTGTGGACTTGGTGATCTGAAGGGCCTGTTTCTGCTCTGTATCTCTATACTAAACTGAGCTCCTCCAGGAGTGAAATAACCAAATACTGAACTTACTGAAATACTAATTGATGTTCGGAAGAAAAGGAAACTGGTCAAGTCAAAGCAAAGTTAATCACCACATTTATTTTCCTTGTTAGCTGTAAGGGCAAGAGGCATGCTGTGCAACAATCTTTTTCATCTCAACATTACTCAAGACATATCCCACGCCAGTCATTCCTTCTTTTCTCTGCTCCCGTCTGGCAGGAGGTTCAGAAGCTTGAAAGCTTGCACTGCCAGATGCAGGAACATTCTTCCCGTTAGTTATCAGGCTTCGGACCGGTCCATCCATGCTCGATTCACCTCCATCCCATTGAGGACATTGAAATTTGTCCAAGAAACTGGTGCACTGCAGTGTCTGTATCATCTCCTTTGCTCTATCTATTCTACTTAAGTTTGAACTGGTTGTATCTGTATATGGCACATCTGACCTGTTTGGATAGCATGCAAAGCAAAGCTTTTCACTGTACCTTAGTACCTGGGACAATAATAATAATTATGGATTTAAGTTGAGTTTATCCAAATTTCTTCACCAATCCAAACTCTTCCTCTAGTGGGAGAGTCTAGGACCAGAGCCATAGCCTCAGAATAAAAGGACGTAACTTTAGAAAGGAGATGAGGAGGAATTTCTTTAGTCAGAGGGCGGTGAATTTGTGGAATTCATTGCCACGGAAGGCTGCGGAGGCCAAGTCAATGAATATTTTTAGGACAGTAATTGACAGATTCTTGATTGGTATGGGTGTCAGGGGTTATGGAGAGAAGGCAGGAGAATGAGGTTGAGAGGGGAAGATAGATCAGCCATAATTGAATGGCAGAGTAGACATGATGGGCCGAATTCTGCTCCTATCACGTATGAACGTATGAACTAATGAACAATTGTAGAGGTCGAGCATACACATGTATATGTACACAGCCACAAACAGACACACACACACACACACACACACACACACACACACACACACACACACACACACACACACACACACACACACACACACACACACACACACACACACACACACACACACACACACACGCCATCTGCTCCCATATGGTCCATATCCCTCTAAACCTTTCCTGTCCATGTACCTGTCCAAATGTCTTGTAAATGTTGTTATTGTATCTGCCTCAACAACCTCCTCTGGCAGCTCATTCCATGTACCCACCACCTTCTGTGTGAAAAAGTTGCCCCTCAGATGGAGCATCTTGGTCAACATGGGCAAGTTGAGCTGTAGGGCCTGTTTCCATGCTGTATGACTCCATGCCACTATGATAAAGTACATACACTATGATGTATGTTATAACTTACCAATTTTGGATTATGACTTCCTACTGAGCATTAATGTATTGTTTTATCTCACTTCATCATTTGTATTTTATCTCTCACTGTGACAATTTTATGTGAGTTATCTTGTCCTGTTTATAAATGAAACTCATGTGGTTTCAGGGGTTGTACCAATTATAACTGAAGAACAATATATTTGTCAATGATTTCATACTGAAGCTTAATGGGGATTATTAAGCCTGGCAGTCTAGTTATTAAAAAGGTGGCTTCTCGCATGCATTGGGAGGGCCCAAATATATAGTCAAGGAGAATAACAAAATATATGGTGAAACCCAAACAAATAAACATCATAATTATTATGTAATACATCAAATTATTTTATTTTTTTGATAGCAAGATCAGTATTTTCCAATGCTCTTGTTTTTAACTGAAGCAAAATTTGCACCGCTGATGCCTCTCTTGTGTAATATATTAGTTCCAAAGGGATGTTAATAGTCTAAAGAAAAAAACGGTATGTTAAAAGTCTAAAGAAAAAATCTACATAATTTCTGAGCTGTCTATTATGAATGTGAATAAAACCAGTTGAAAATGAAAGAATGACTGATTAATGCAATGAAATAAGTGTTTTAATTTAAAACTGAGGCCTGTAACAATACACGCAAGGTGGGAGAATGATTGGTTTGTTTTGGAATGAAAGGGGAGATTGACATCCTGTCTCACTGTCCTCTGACTGTGCTTCCATTGACTCAGTTAATCTGAATCGATTGGACAATTGAGCTAAGGCACGGCAGTTAGATGTCAATATGTATATAAATGTACATTGAAACATAAATGTGTCTACAATTATTTTGAGATTGAGTTTAGTTTATCGTCACGCATACTGAGGTACAGGGAACAGCTTTTGTTACGTGTTAAACAGTCTATAGAAAGTCAGTACATGATTACAATCGCACCATCCACAGCAGTGCACAGATACATGATAAAGGGAATAACGTGAATAATGTTTAATGCAAGATAAAGCCAGTAAAGTCCGATCAAAAATAGTTCAAGGGTCCCAAATAAGTTAGATAGTATCTCAGGACTGCTCTCTTGTTGATGGTAGGATGGTTCAGTTGTCTGATAACAGCTGGGAAGAAACGGTCCCTGATTCTGGAGGTGTGCGTTTTCACACTTCTATACCTCTTGCCTGATGGGAGAGGGGAGAAGAGTGTGTGGCCGAGGTGCGACTCGTCCTTGATTTCGCTGCTGGCCTTGCCGAGGCAGCATGAGGTGTAAATTGAGTATATGGAAGGGAGGTTGGTTTGTGTGATGGTCTGGGCTGTGTCTGTAATTCTCTGCAAATCAAAATAATCTATGAACAAAGATTTCTAATAAGGAATTGAAAACTAATTATAGCTATTCACTAAAAAAAAATATGGAGCACGTGCTGTATGATTTAAGAGAAAATAACTTATTCTAAACTTATTCACATTATTGTTGCGACCAATGAGAAAAATGCAAATTAGGGACAACTTTGGGAATTACCCTCATTCAGCTCCAACTCCATCTGCAGGTTTGCAGATGACACGACTGTGGTGGGCCGCATTACGGACGGATTACGGCGCTCTTTTAGAAAGGAGATGAGGAGGGACTTCTTTAGTCAGAGGGTAGTTAATCTGCGGAACTCATCGCCACAGAGAGTTCCGCAGATAAAGGAGGCCAAGTCAGTGGATATTTTCTAAGGCAGCTATAGACAAGTTCGTGATTAGAACGCATGCCAAGAGTTACGGGGAGAAGGCAGGAAAATGGGATTCAGTGGCAGAGATTAGCCATGATGGCATGGCAGGGCCAAGTGACCTATTCTACTCCTATAACTTGTGAACTTGTGACCAATGACAAGACGGAGCACAGGAGGGAGATAGACGACTTAGTGACCTGGTGTCAGGACAACAACCTTTCCCTCAATGTCAGCAAGACGAAAGAGCTAGTTATCAACTTCATGAAGCGTGGTGGAGTACATGCCCCAAATCAGCATCAATGGTGCTGAAGTGGAAATGGTTGAGAGCTTCAGGTTCTTTGGCGTTAATATAACCAATCATCTGTTGTGGACCAACCACACTGAAGTGACACTAAGAAGGCACACTAGCCCCTCTACTTCCTGAGGAGACTGAGGAAATTCAGAATCTCTCCAATGACTTTTACAAACTTTTACAGATGCACCATAGAAAACATAATGTTAGGTTGCATCACAGCTTGGTATGAGAATAGCTCAGCCCAAGACCTGAAGAAATTGCAGAGAGTTGTGGACATACCCAGTTTATCACATAGACCAGACTTCCCATCACTGACTCCATCTACACTCCACGATGCCTCGGACAAGCAGCCAACAGAATCAAAAACTTGTTCCATCTCTGTCATTTCTTTTTCTCCCTGCTCTCATCAAGCAGAAGATACAGAAGCTTGAACGCATGCACCACTAGACTCAGGAACAGTTTCTTACTGTCTGTTATTAGGCTTCTGAACAGCCCATACATAAGCTAAGGTACTGTCCAATTCACCTCTACCCCATTGCATACAATGGACTTTATCAGTGGAGCTGATGTGCTACAATGCACGACAATGCTGCAAAACTATATTCTGCAATTCTGCCCTTTGCTCTACCTATTGTACTCAAGTTTGCCGATTGTTTTGTATAGTATTATCTGACATGTTTGGATAGCATGCAAAACAAATCTTCTCACTGAACCTCGATACACATGACAGTAATAATGCTAGACTTAAACCTAAACTTGGGAAAGCTTACGCAAGTTTGAAGATGATTCAATGTAGATTGACTGGAGATGGAGTAAAGCAGGGGTAAGTTTAGTAAGGGTAAAGGTAAGGGTAAGTTTAGGGGTAACATGAGGGGGAACTTCTTTACTCGAGAGTGGTAGCTGTGTGGAATGAGCTTCCAGTGGAAGTGGTGGAGGCAGGTTCAATTTTATCATTTAAAAATAAATTGGATAGGTATATGGATGGGAAAGGAATAGAGGGTTATGGTCTGAGTGCAGGTAGATGGGACTAGGGGAAAATAAGTGTTCGGCACGGACGTAGGGCTGAGATGGCCTGTTTCCGTGCTGTAATTGTTATATGGTTATATGGTACATACAAATACAAAAATGACAAGAAAAGTTTGAATACCCGCTGAGTTTCTCCAGCATTTTTATCTACCTTTGATATCTCAAGATTTATTTCACCCACATCTTTAAAAAAAAAACATATTTAAAATCTACAGGGAACAGGATAAACAAAGCTAAACAAATATTCAGGGGATTATAGATTCCTAAGCTGAATTGAACTGCTAAGTTATTAAATGCAATCAGCCAAATTGAAAAAGGCAGGTTGCGAAAGTTGGATACATATTTTGGACTTCTATTTCATAACCTCAGGGCAGGTCATTAAATCTGTCCATACGTGATGAAGTAATGCAATGCACAAATCCACGATTCGGCAAATTGCTTCTGGATTGCAAAAAGGAACAGGCATGATTGGGCTGGACATAATTTCTCATCAGATGTCTTCTTATGTTCTCCGGTTCTTACGGAGTCTGGAAGTCATTTGAAACAGGTTATTTGAAGAAAAAAAAGAACGGTGTGTCAGTTTCAAAGAAAGTGATAGTTTGAAAAACATTCAGTCATTGTAATTGGCATGCACGGAAGGTAATCTATCTTCAGCTCACAATAGCACCCTGACAAAATGAGATGTATCTGCATCTGATAATTGTAGTGAAATTGATATGGATGATCAGATATGGATGGGCCAGCATAAACCATAAAGCCCTGGAGAGTTTTTTAATTATCCCTTATTATCTTTACCCCCATGGACCAGCATCCAGTTCAGATTTAACAAGAGACGTTGGCTGGCTTGGAGCGATTCCAAGTTCTTAAAAGAATCTCCCAGGCTGACATCATGGTATGGTGCCAATCATGTTTCCATGTTACTGGAACAGCTCTCTGCCTACTTAAACCAGGTCCCTTCTACTAGAAGTACTCAAAGTAGAGCAGGAAGCCCGAGAAGTGTTTAAAAAGAGATTATATGGGTAATGAACGATCCATTAACCTGTGACCCTGCATATGTTCGGGCTATTAATCTTGTCAGTGAATACTTATCCTAAATTATACTTGATATGCAATGACTTACAGAGTCTGAGAGCTCTCAGATCTATTACACTTGCATCCACCCCACCTCCCACTTTGCTTTGTCTCCATCTTTGCAAATGTGTCAAATGAATAAGGCTTCAGGGCAGGTTGCTAGCCGGGCCTCTTACAGCAATGTGGGCTTGACAGGAACGTTGCTGCAGGTAAGGACATGTAAAAGTACAAGATTCAATCATTCCATGCCATACATCTTCTCCCTGCCTTGGGCTTTCTCGAAAACCTTCAGCTGTGCCGATTCATACGACAAAAAAATGCAACAACAAAAAAAAGCTGATCATCTGAAATGAATGAGAAATGCTGGAAATGCAGTCTGAGTTAATTTGAACAAAGAAAGAACTAATTTGTGCTTCATGAATAGATTCCCAAGCATTCATTCCACTTGACTTGTGATGTGGTCTAGTGACTGCAGAGGACCTGGGTGTGAGTACATAGACCACATATTCAATGTTTTCATTACGTAGAATTAAAGAGAATGTGCAGCTCAGAAACAGTGCGTGTAGGGAGGAACTGCGGATGCTGGTGTCTATCCTTCAGTGCCAAGATAGACACAAAAAGCTGGAGTAACTCAGCGGGTCAAGCAGCATCTCTGGCGATAAGGAATAGGTGATGTTTTGGGACGAGACCCTTCTTTAGACTGAGATCAGGTCAAAACACTCGATATCACATTCCCCACAGCCAACAACGGATCATTGTGGGCTCCACATTTCCTTGATATTCATTGCTTTTTACTTATCTTTCATTCTTTTGGTCTATGTACCTTCTATATCTCTAATTTCCCTCTCACCTGACTCTCAGTCTGAAGAAGGGTCTTGACCCGAACGTCACCTATTCCTTTTCTCCAGAGATGCGAACTGACTCGTTGAATTACTCCAGATTTTTGTGTCTATCTCAGCTCAGAAACAGATCATTCTGCTGCTTGCCAGTACAAAAAGTGGGTATATAGTGTGGTGGTTCAAAGTGGTAGAAAATGGAGTCTTAGAATGACGTTACCAAAGCTACTGTGTAGGAAGAAACTGCAGATGTTGGTTTTATACCAAAGATAGGCACAAAATGCTAGAGTAACTCAACAGGTCAGGCAGCATCTCTGGAGAAAAAGAATAGATGACCTTTCAGGTCGGAACCCTTCTTCAGACACCAGTCTCCAGCCTGAAGAAGGGTTCCCACCCGAAATGTCACCTTTTCTGTTTTCTCCAGCGGAGCTGGCTGATCCGCTGAGTTACTTCAGGCTTTTTGTACAAGGAACTGCAGATGAGTCTGAAGAAGGGTCTCGACCCGAAACGTCGCCTATTTCCTTCGCTCCACAGATGCTGCCTCACCCGCTGAGTTTCTCCAGCATTTTTGTTTACCTTCAGCATTTTGTATCTATCTTCAGTGCCAATGCTACTGTTGTTTGCTGCTTAAATTAATGACACCGAGGTTAGAATTTAAAAATAAAATTAAGGTTGCAGATGATATCCAGTTATTAACAGGCTCTTATTAATGAAAAAATAAAACAGTGTGTTGACCTAAAGATATGAAAACTTAAAACATGGAATCGAGAGGGCATATAGAGCCCATGAGATGTCCTTGGTGAACAGGATCGAAGAGGATTTTATACTTCTGTTAGAAAGAGGAGGAAACTAACAAATGGGTAGGGCCAAACATCCTACTCAAGGGTCGGGTTACGGAAATGGATGAAAAAAAGATGCTGTTCCGTTGCGTGCTACACGTCAGCCCATAGGAAACCAAAGACCTCGGAGAAAACCCACACGGTCACGGGGAGATCGTACAAACTCCGGTAACAGACAGCATCCGTAGTCGGAATCGAACCCAGGTAAGGCAGCAACTCTACCGCTGCGCCACCCTGAACTGTCCCAGGTCATTGGGAGAGACAAGAGAGGAAATTGCTGGAGCCTTGACAGAGATCTTTGCCTGTTCTTTAGCCACAGGCAGCATCCCAAAGATTGGAGAATACCTAATGTTGTTCCTCTGTTTGAGAAGGGCCCAACAAGGGAGAGGGTGAAGCTTGTCCTATTCGTACGGAACTGGACAGGCGAAGTGACTGAAATGTCAGTGTGTGAGCAATTTAGGACCAGCGGTCACAGTTCTATTAGCTTCAACATTGTTGTGGATGAGGACAGGGTTCTAAATAGGGGCAAGACCAATTTGATGGTATTAGGCAAGAACACTGAAGATCCTCAGACTCTAAATAAGGGTCTTGATCTGAAACGTCAGCTATCCATGCCCTCCAGAGAGCTTTCTGACCTGCCGAGTTACTCCAGCATGTTGCGTCTTGCTTTCTAAACCAACATCTGCAGTTCTTTGAGTCTCTGTGGTCATAGCCTATTTGCAATGTCCATCAATAATTGGGTTATTTGTGCACTCAAAGATTCAGCCCTCACACCTTAATTTCTGATGTCTGGGTTCTCTCTCTTCTGAAGTTGTTAGACCATTGCGTGAGTTACTCAGTCCCATCTAAGCTGCTTGAGCATTCAGAGGCATTTAGTCAGTTGCAATGTGCTCGGTGGTGCAGCAGTGGGGTTACTGCCTTACAGCGCCACAGACCCAGGTTCGACACTGACTATGGGTACTGTCTGTATGGAGTTTGTACGTTCTCCCTGTGACCATGTGGATTTTCTCCGGGTGCTCTGGCTTTCTCCCACACTCCACCCTAGTGTGTAGGATAGTGCTAGTGTATGGGGATCGCTGGTTTGGTTTAGCTTAGTTTAGTTTGGTTTAGCTTAGTTTAGTTTAGTTTAGTTTAGTTTAGTTTAGAGACCCGGAGTCGGTGGACCGAAGGGCCTGTTTCACACCGTATCTCGAAACTAAACGAAACTAAACTAATTATAAATGTGTATTCAATGGAACCATTTTTCAGACTCAAATTATTACAGTAAACAATATCATTGTGCCTATTGAAATAGTGTTGAATCATCTGCTGTTATCTTTGTTCTTAAGATGCTGTTGATAGACTTTGAGTTTGAGGACTTTCTACAGAGAGAAGGGCCTATCCCACCAGCATGCGATTGCATGCGTCTAGCACGACCAAACGTGGTGGCTTGAGGCGTACGGCCTCGCGGGGCCTGTCCCACTTCCAACCGCGGAGCCGTCTGGAGTTGTGCCCGTCGAGGCACTGCGTACGGCCTCAATGTGGCTGCGGGCCAACAGGCCCTTGCCGCGCGGAATTTTTGGACAGTGTCAGTTTTTCGGAGCCCCGCGCGATGTCGGGACCAGCCCCGCACAACTCCATACAGCTCCGGCGATCGAAGTGGGACCGGCCCCACGAGGCCGTACGGCTCAAGCGACCACGTTAGGTCACGCTTGCCGCATGCAGTCGCATGCTGGTGGGACAGGCCCTAGAGTCTCCAAGAAAATGTCTGCTCTCCTCATGAATAAAGAAATCCCCCACATCCACCAGCTTCAGTCTCCACTGACTCCACTCTCTGTACAACATGGTCTGGACCAAACAGGGAGTGCAGAGACAGCTGTGATTAGAAAGTCAGGAGTTGGAATATTGGTTGGTAAGGCCTGGACTAATTTTTTTAGTGCTATAGCATGGAAACATGTATTTCGGCCTAACAAGTCCATGCCGACCAGCAATCTCCCCTACAATAGTTCCATCCTACACACTGGGGACAATTTACAGAAGCCCATTAACCTCCAAACCTGCACGTCTTTGGAGTGTGGGAGGAAACCGGAGCACCCGGAGAAAACCCACGCAGTCACAGGGAGAACATACAAACTCCATGCAGGCAGCACCCGTAGTCAGGATCGAACAGGTTCTCTGGCGTTGTAAGGCAGCGACTCTTGCACTACCCCACTGTGCTGCTCCTAAATTGACAGGGTTCAATAGATATTATGGAGATCAAGGATAATCAGGGAGTCAAGAAGTTGTTCGATGGGGTGGAATGAAGGCTGACTGGTGTGGGGGAGGGTGGATGGGAGACAGATCAGTGTTAGAAAGGAGGGCTTGGTGTAGAAGAGATGCAGGGAATCAAGGAATCTGCCCACCAGATTGACTAATATCAAATCCAGAAGTTAGATGGGTGCCAGTTCATTTCATCTGTAACTCATAAACACATCAGTGTTTCCAGATAGAGACACAAGGAACTGCAGATGCTGGTTTACAAAAAGGACACAAAGTGTTGGAGTAACTCAGCGGCTCAGCCAGCATCTTTGGAGAACATGAATTGTTGATGTATCGGGTCTATGGTCGGTACCCATCTTCAAACTAATTGTGGTTGTTGGGGGGGGGGGAGTAGGGTAGAAAGCTTGAAGAGAAGTAGGGGCAGGACAAAGCCAGGCAAGTGATAGATGGGTATAGGTGTGGAAGATTTGACAGAGGCCAAAGATGAAAGGTCAAAAAGTGTCAAGGAAAAGAAATGACCACTTTGCTGCCCAACAGTAACAATTGCCTACAGCTTGGGGGAAAGTAATGATTTTGAGATATGTTGAGGTAGAGCTGCTGCCAGAGACCTGGGCTTGATCCTGACCTCAGATGCTGTCGGTGTGGAGTCTGCATGTTCTTCCTGTGACCGCACGGATATCCTCTGGGTGCTTTGGTTTCCTCCCACACCCCAAAGATCTATGGCTTTGCAGATTAAATGGTCTCTGTAAATTGCCCATAGAATGTAAAAAAGTGGATGAGATAGAGGCATTACACAGAACGAGTGCGATCAGTGGTCGGCATCAACTCAGTGGGCCTGTTTCCAAGCTGTCTCTCTAACCTAAACTAAACCAAACATGCCTGTGAACAAAACAATCCCATTGCTCTGCATTTCTCGCCAGCTATGTTCAATGGGAAAGAAACCATATGATTCGTACATAACACAAAAATTATGTGGTACAATTCATCTCTCTGAATGGAAATTTGTGGCTTGTTTGTAAAACATTGAAAATATTTACCAATCCACCTACCCACCAAATCGCCTCTAATATCAAATCCAGAAGTTAGATGGGTGCCAGTTCATTTCATCTGTAACTCATAAGTGCTTCCAGATAGAGACACAAAGAACTGCGAATGCTGGTTTACAAAAAACGACACAAAGTAACTTGAGGGGTCAGCCAGCATCTTTGGAGAACATGAATATGTGGTGTCTAGAGTCCAAGGTCGGGTCCCTTCTTCAAACTGATTGTGGTGGCGGGAGGGTAGAAACCTGGAGGAGAAGCAGGGGGCAAGACAAAGCCTCGCAAGTGACAGGTGGATACAGGTGAGGGGAGATTTCAGATTGGCAGATGGTTGGGCAAAGGCCAAAGATGAAAGGGCAAAAAGTGTGAGATAAGGATGAAGGTGCGAATTGTGAAGCCAGAGGATGGAATCTTGGAGGTGGGAGAGAGGCAAAAATGGGTGCCAATCCAGGTTCCAGGTGCAACAGGCGGGGCACAGAGAAGAGGTGGGGGGGGAGGGGGGGGTGATATGTTCTGTTATTCTGCTTCATTCATGAATCTAAACTAGACTAAGTGGGACCCATTGGGTCCCATTCTCACAAAGGAGGCCTGGTCCCCTAACGCAATATTCCACCTCTCCATCAATTCCAATATTCCACCACTCATGCATAGCCCCCAACTGCGCAGGCGCGGCTGACGGGTTCCCGTTGTGAAGCCCCTGATCCCTCCTCCTCCCCTCAATCCCCCACTCTGCCCCTTGCCCTTCCACCCCCCCACCTCCCACGCACTCACTCCATCCCCCCCCTTCAACCCCTTCCCCCATCCACTCTTAGCGGCTCTCCAGTGGCCATTCCCGCCCATTGGGTTCCCATTGTGACATAGAACACGCAGGTATTACTGTGCAGGTGCAGCTGACGGGCACGCAAGTGGAAAAGGGATTTATTGAAGCTTAAAATGTGAATAACTCTTAAAATATAACAACAATTTAAATGTTAAAGAGGAGATTTATTCAGTCCATTCTTTCTTGTTGCATTCTGCAGCCGGGGGAGCAGGATGGCATCAGACGGGGGCAGTCGGGGGCCAGTGGAGGGAGCGTCCTGCAGCCTGGGGAGGGGCACGGCTTCAGGCGGGGTTGTCGGGGGCCAGTGGGGGAATGTCCTGCAGCTCGGGGAGGGGGACAGCTTCAGGCGGGGCCTGTCGGTGGCCGATGGGGAGGGGGTGGGAGCGCTGCCATGGCCTACCGCTGCCGTGGCCTGCAGCTGCCGTGGCATGCTGCTGGGGGAGGGGTGTGCGAGGGGAGGGAAATGTGGGTGTGTGGACGGGGGTGTTGAGCCCCGCCAGCGCCCAGCCCTGCCAGCGCCCGGCCCCGCCAGCGCCCAGCCCTACCAGCGCCCGGCTCCCTTAATCCCCCCATTCTCACTCCTCACTTCCACAGGATCTCGAGTTTGCAGCAGTTGGGCAGGCGCCACGCTCCTGGCCGCCTCCACGCGCCGGGCAGCTTCTGGACTCACAGTTCACAGACTCACGGCTTCTGGACTCACAGTTCACAGACTCACGGCTTCTGGACTCACAGTTCACTCACTCACGGCTTCTGGACTCTCAGTTCACTCACTCACGGCTTCTGGACTCTCAGTTCACTCACTCACGGCTTCTGGACTCACAGTTCACTCACTCACGGCTTCTGGATTCACAGTTCACTCACTCACGGCTTCTGGACTCTCAGTTCACTCACTCACGGCTTCTGGACTCACTCACAGTCTCTGGACTCTCAGTTCACTCACTCACGGCTTCTTGACTCGACTCTCACTCACTCTTCTGGACTCAACTCTCACTCACGGCTTCCGGGCCTCCAGGCTACCGGGCTGACTGAGTCACGCCTGACTTCTGGACTCATGCCCAGCCTCCGGGACTTTATTCTCCTCGCCCCGGTGATTGACAGCGGGTGCCGGAAGGGGCGTTACCTTCATGGTAACTGACAGGCGAGAAGACCAATCTGCTGATCTCACGATTTTTAAACCTTCATAACTTTTGTAATATTCCACCGATCGGAACAAAACTTGATGCGCTTGGAGCAGAGGAGAACGGTGAGTAAGTTGGCGAAAAGAGGACAAGATGAGAGTTTTAGTTATAGTATGGTTGGTGGAGAAATGTCAGCCATGATCGTGTTGTCGTGTTGTTACTTGCGAGCAGAGTACCAAGGCAAATTTCTTGTATGTGTACATACTTGGATAATAAACTTATAAACGTATTCATTCATTCATTCATTCATTCATTCATTCATTCATTCATTCATTCATTCATTCATCAATTAGTTAATTAATTAATTAATTAATTAATTCATTCATGATGGTGGCTTGCTCAGTATTTTTGCCACCATTGCCAAATCCTGGAAAAGAAGGTAAAGTACCACAATATGCTTTTATGGACCTCATTTTAGGAAATCACCTCATGGTAAATTTCAGGAAAAGTGGGGAAAGGAAATGGGGTGAAAAGACATGAGCAGAAATTGGGGAGAGTTGCTAGTAGGTTTTAAGGATCAATATCTATTAACAACATAGTGTCAACATGTCTGAAGAAGGGTCTCAACCCAAAACGTCACCCATTCCTTCCCTCCGGAGATGCTGCCTTGCCCGCATGAGTTACTCCAGCATTGTGTGTCTACCTTCGATTTTGCGTCTACCTTTGATGTCACCAAATACAGTGTTTGTTGGAGGATTGTTAAATATTTATGCTTTAATCACCGTCTCTTAAGATAACTCATCAACCGCCTTTCCCCTGAATCTCAGTCTGATGAAGGGTCTCGACCCTTCTTCAGACTGGTGACCACACATTTCACTGTACCAATTGGTACATGTGACAAATAAATGTATCTTGTATCTTGTATCTTGACCCGAAACATCACCTATTCCTTTTCTGCAGAGATGCTGCCTGTCCCGTTGAATTACCCAGGCATTTATTTCATCAAGAGACTTGATTGAAGTAGAATTTCCTAATTTTGCTCATACTGATACGAAATTGTCACCGCAGCTGTAATTTAATCTCTCCCCAATCTACCACACACCACCCCTTGATAGGCACAGGGTGCTGGAGTAACTCAGCAGGTCAGGCAGCATCTCTGGAGAAAAAGGATGGGTGACGTTTCAGGTCGGGATCCTGATCAGCCTGATCTGAAGTCTGAAGAAGGGACCCTACCCAAATGTCATCCATCCTTTTTCGCCAGAAATGCAACCTGGCCCACTGAGTTACTCCAGTTGTCTATCTTCAGTGTAAACCAGCATCTGCAGTTCCTTTCTACACATACCATCCCTTTTTGTCTTAAGCTCCTAACACTCCCCTTCCCCCCCCCCCCCCCCCCCCCCTCCCTCCCCTCCCCCATTGCTTGTCTGTGTCCACACAAATTGGGTTAACCTCTAACCATTTCCACTCCTGATCAATGTTCAGAGATAATCATTTTCCATTTCTCTCTCAACGGACACTGACTGGATTGCTGGGCATTTGCAGTCTTTTCCCTAGTTGATTACATTTGTTAAACTTGTTAAAAACCATCAATTACTTTGACAGAAGTTTAGACAGTGAAGCAATGAAATAAATTCTGGAAATGCAGGAAATATTCAGGAACTTGATCAATCTATAACCATTTTGTTTAGAATTTTTTTAGCAAACACTGATGAAATATTGAACGCAATATTTATTTTTCGGGGCATGGTTGGATTTCTAGCATTTTTTTGTATTGCGTGAAAAAAAATTCTCTCGTTGCAACCGCATCACATCAAATGGTAGTTTAAAAATGAAGAGTCAATTAACCTTCATTGCCTTTGTGTTTCAATCATTTCATGGGCCATTGAATTTCACCTCAGCTGGCTATTAACTAATAATTTCCAATTAATTCCAGCTGTTTTTAGTTGTAGGATGTAACCCTTGTCAACTTGAATTTCTACCAACTGGGTGAAGCAAGCCAGAAGGAAATAGCCGACCCCAATATTGCTTGGATGAGGTTAAAGCAGCAAGAGGGTGGTCAATAATGTATTATAATCGTGCATGCCAGTTGCAAATCATGTTCCTAGCCAAGGACCTTGGGAACTCAGTTCAGTCCACTTTAGATTTTTTTCACGTCTACCCAGGTACAGTGAAAAGTTTTTTGTTGCGTGCTAACCAGTCAGCAGAAAGACAATACATGAATACTATCAATCCGTTTACAGTGTATAGACACATGATAAGGGAATGCCGTTTAGTGCAAGGTAAAGCCAGCAAAGTCCGGTCAAGGATAGTCCGAGGGACATCAACGTGGCAGATAGTAGTTCAGCACTGCTCTCTGGTTGAGGTAGGATGATTCAGTTGCCTGATAGCAGCTGGGAAGAAACTGTCCCCTGAATCTGGTGGTGTACGTTTTCGCACTTAGAAACATAGAAAATAGGTGCAGGAGTAGGCCATTCGGCCCTTCGAGCTTCTGTACCTTTTGCCTGATGGAAGAGTGGCCAGGGTGCGACATGTCCCATGCTAGTTGCAAATCATTTTCCAAGCAGAGGAAAGAACCTTGGGAACTCAAACCTTATCCATCCCCCAAAAAGGGGGAAGAATTTCTGCTCGTTGACGTCCAGAAGGAGTTGTTCATGAAGGAGGAAAACCAGACAGCGGTGTGGATGTTAAACATGCAGATTCTTGAACTACTGGCCGGAACTTGAGTTGGAACATAGAACATAGAACTTTAGACTTTAGCGGAAACAGACACTCCAGCCCACCGGGTCCACGTCGACCAGCGATCACCCCGTACACTGACACTATTCTACACGCTAGGCACAATTTACAATCTTACCGCAGACAATTATCCTACAAACCTTTCAATCTTTGGAGTGCAGTCACGGGGAGAACGTACAAACTCCGTACAGACAACATCCGTACAGACAACATCCGTAGCATCTCTACCACTGCGCCACTGTGCTGCCCCTGGGACAGTACAGTACAATAACAGACCATCATGGTCTGTCATGGATGATCAGCCATGATCATATTAAATAGCGGTGCTGGCTCGAAGGGTCTATTGGCCTACTCCTGCACCTATTGTCTATTGTCTATTGGCATAATATCTGTGCCCAACATGATGCCATGAAAAAACTAATCTCTCCTGCCTGCACGCGATCAATATCTCTCCATTCTCTGCAATTCTTTGTGTCTACCTAAAAACCTCTGAAATGCCACTGTATCTTCCTCCACTACCACGTCCTGGCAGCATGTCCCAGGCACCCACCACCCCTTGTAAAAAAAGTTGCCCCACTCATCTTTAAATTTCAAGTTCAAGTTCAAGTTCAAGTGAGTTTATTGTCATGTTGTGTTGTTTTTTTTTTGTCTGGTTCAGTTGAATTTTTGGTTATTGGGTGGTATGTGTGTGGGGGGGGGGGGTGAAACAGGGCTTTCTGTCTCTCCCTTCAGGGGAATGCGACTTTTTGTCGTATCCCCCTTCTCTTCCTCCGCCTGAGCTGAGGCCTAATGGCGGAGCTGGCGGCCTCCAACCTGCGACCGACCTCGAGGATCCGGAGGTAGAGCCAGCCAGGCTAGCCGTCTTCGAGCTGCGGCGACGTTCGGGCAGCAGCACGATTCGGCTCTCCGGTGAGGGCGGACGGCGCGGGGCTGAGACACTCCCGTGCGGGCGGCGCGGCTACCGGCTGGAAGGCGCTCCCGTGGGGGCAGCCCGGTGCGGGGCTGAGACGCTGCCGTGTGGGCGGCCCGGCTACCGGCTGGAAGGCGCTCCGGTGAGGGCGGACCGGCTCCCGGCTGGAAGGCGCTCCCGTGGGGGCGGCCCGGTGCGGGGCTGAGATGGTGCTCCGGCGGCTGAGGCGGCGTTCTGGCGGCAGCGACCTGAATCCGGGGCTCGGCCGCGGGCCAGTGGATGACAACGTCGGGAGCTCGCAGGTCACAGGCTGGTGCCTGTTTTCCGGAGCTCCCGTGGCAACAGCTGCGTCCGCTGGACTGGAGGGCGGCAGCTTCGACCACCCCCGGGCCGCGGAGCTTGAACCGCGGGACTGACTTACCATCGCCCGGTGGGGTATCGTCTCGGCGCAGAGGGAGAAGAGGAGGGAAGAGACAGTAACCCTAAGACTTTTGCCTCCATCACAGTGAGGAGGTGCCTGGTGAACTCACTGTGGTGGATGTTAATTTGTGTTTATTGTGTGTTGTTATTATTATATGTATGCTGCAGGCAACAACATTTCGTTCAGACCGAAAGGTCTGAATGACAAATAAAGGATTCAATCAATCAATCAATCAATCAATCAATCAATTATGTGTCCCTCTATAGGACAATTAAATTCTTGCTTTGCTTAAGCACACAGAAAATAGTAGGCATTTACTACAAAACAGATAAATGTGTCCATATACCATGATATAAATATATACACACATGAATAAATAAACTGATAAAGTGCAAATAGCAGAAAGTGGTTATTAATAATCAGAGTTTTGTCCGAGCCAGGTTTAATAGCCTGATGGCTGTGGGGAAGTAGCTATTCCTGAACCTGGTTGTTGCAAATTTTGCCTCTCTCATCTCAAAGCTATGCCCTTGAAGCCCTCTAGTCTTTGACATTTCCACCCTGGGTAAACTAATCTGATCGCCTACCTTATCTGTGCCTCTCATACCTCTATCAGGTCCCCTCTTCACCCTACAGCGCTCCAGAGATAACAATTCTAGTGAGTCTAATGTCTCATTGTAGATAACACCCCCTAATGCAGGCGGCATTCTGGTAAATCTCTTCTGCACCCTCTCCCAAGCCTGCACATCCTTCTCGAAATGGGATGACAGTGGTAGACAAAGGTCTCCATTGTCAGAGTGAGGCCAAATGCAAACTGGAGGAACGTGCCTCATATTTCGTTTGGGCAGCTGACAGCCCAGTAGTATGAGTTTTAGTATAGTATAACTTCAAGTAACCCTTGCATCCCTCCGTCCCTCCCACCCTAGTCATCGTACTAGTTTCACTGTCGTCATGCTGAGTCTCACTGTTTGTATCTCATTATCACCTTCCCCACAGCTAACAATGGACTCTAAGGTGGGCTCCATCTTTCCTTGGTCATCGTTGTTGGCTTTGATTTGTCATTTTGCATATCTTTCATTCATTTGTTCTATGCACCTTTTCATATCTCTCATTTCCCTCGGTCTGAAGAAGAGACTCAGTCTGAAGAAGGGTCCACACCCGAAACGTCACCTATTCCTTTTCTCCAGAGATGCTGCCTGACCCCCTAAATTACTCCAGCTTTTTCTGTACTGTTCTATGTTCTATGTCTCTGTCATCCTTGATTACAACAAAAGGGCGACACCATGGCATTTTTGGTTTAGCTACTGCCTTACAGCGCCAGAGACTCGAGTTCGATCCTGACTACGGGTGCTGTCTGTACGAAGTTTGTATGTTTCCCCTCCCGTGACCCGTGTGGGTTTTCTCCAAGATCTTCGGTTTCCTCCCACACTCCAAAGACGCGCAGGTTTGTATGTTAATTGGGTTGGTATAAATGTAAAATTGTGTAATATTATCCCTAGTGTATGTAGGGTAGTGTTAATATGCGGGCATCGCTGGTTGGTGCGGACTTGATGGGCTGAAGGGCCTGTTTCTGCACTGTATCACTAAACTAAACTGAATTAGAAAAACTCCCCATGCCATCAGTCTGAAATAAAGGCAAAAACATGGGAGCAGTGCTGATTTAAAGTGTTGAAAAATCATTAGCTTGATATGTTTTCCTTCTGACATGGTTTGAATCTTTCCCGTGATTTCTACTATTATCCCTTCATTCACTCGGTGCCCAAAAATCTATTCCGACTAAGCTTCCTGTGGTGGAGAATTCCAAAGACACACAGCTCTCCAATTCAATAAACCATTTAAGATGATATAGTCCATGCAAATTCTTGCCTGTTCTGTTTGAATTACGCTCACCCCAAAGCATGGATGTGGAATTAATTTGTTTGGCTTGACCTGATTCTCATACGTGTGGGTCTTGTGAAAATTTATAAAGGATGATCTTTTCTGATGACAATGAAACTCAGACTTGCTGAGCTTTACAAATTAAAAATTAAGATCTTAGAAAGTACATTTGCAGCAAACGTTATGCCAACATTCCTTTGCCTTACTAAAGCAGTACTTTACATAAAAATGGCACAGTATGATACTTTATTTGTCACATGTACCAAGGTACAGTGAAATTCATTATTGTATGCAGTATCACTATACATAAGCACTTAGATGCATATTAGATAAGCACCTCAGATACAGTACAAGTGGATCGCAGCGTATACACTGAGACAGTATACAGAGTCAAAGATACACAAAGTGCTGGAGTAACTCAACGGGACAGGCAGCATCTCTGGAGAGAAGGAATGGGTGACGTTTCTGGTCGAGACCCTTCTTCAGACTCGCTAGTTTGGCGCCATTTGGGCACTGCAGCCGGAATACGGTCATATCTCCAATTGTGGGCTTTGTGTTTGGCTCAGGCCACATTCATCCAGCAGCTGGAGAATCTGCTGCATCCCACATCTGCCTGGCCCAAAACCTCCAGAGGAACTCAGGGTTCTCATGTTCAGTTGAGTGTTCAATTGCCGGAATCCACACTAATCCTTTTAATTCAATTCCTAGCCACACAGGGTTCCAACTACCTTTGCAAATGATTTATGAAGTAATCGTCCCTTTATCATTCATGACAGTTATTTTCGGCTCTGTGCGTGCATAAAATATGTAAGGATCCAGCAGTGAATGCAACGCAGATATTTAATCCTTGAAAAACTGGGCGGAAACATCTGTTCTTATATTGAAACTGAAGTAACTTTAGAGACTTCCAAAATACAATCATTTCAATTTGGCTTGAAATCTGCAGATTGTCCAGGAATTCCTCAGTTATCCTGCATCTTGAAGCAGTTTCCTCTGTCATGTATGACTTAATCACCATAATATAAAATCCATGCACAAAACTAACCTTTCGTACTTACTGAAGGAGCTCTGGAAAATGTTTTATGGAGTTCACCAAACACCTGGGACGTTTGCAAATCCTAAACAAACAGCCCACAGGATACAAAAGGCTGAGGCCAGCGGATGTTCACTGCTGAAGATGGACACAAAATACTGGAGTAACTCAGCCAGGACAGGCAGCGTCTCTGGAGAGAAGGAACGGGTGACGTTTCGGACTGAGATGTCCTTCTTTGGACTGAGAGTCAGAGGACACTGAGTCTAGAGATATGGAAGGGTAAGGTGTGAAAAACGACAGATCAAAGCGGACGGTGATAAGGAAATGTAGAATGGTTCATTGTTAGCCGGAGGGGAAGGTGACACGGAGGCGTACAATCAGTAAAATTAATCAGCAGGATAGTGAAACTAGTCGGAGAATGAGGGCAGAGGAGGGACGGAGAGAGAGGGAAAGCAAGAATTTCTTGAAGTTAGAAAAATCAATATTCATACCGTTGGGTTGTAAGCTGCCCAAGTGAAATATGAGGTGCTGTTCCTCCAATTTGCACTGGGCCTCACTCTGACAGTGGAGGAGGCCCAGGTCAGAAAGGTTTATGGGAATGGGAGGGGGAGTTAAAGTGTTTAGCAACCGGGAGGTCTCGTCGGCCTAGGCGGACTGAGCGGAGGTGTTCAGCGAAAGGATCACCAAGCCTGCGATTGGTCTCTGCTGGTAGCAGTGAGCCAGTGTGGAGATGTTTGAGTTTTCCTTGACCACCTTTCGAAATTGAAGTATTATTGAAGAACTTTCTCTTTGGCTAGAAAAAAAATAGGTTGGCGTTTACGGATTGGCTCTCAAACCATCATTTTTAAGCATGCGTGGAAACAAAAAAGTTACTTGTGCCTTTAAGAGATGCAAAATAATTAGACAGTCAGAATCTTTTTCCCAAGTTGAAAATGCCAAAAACTAGATGGTTTAGTTTAGTTTATTGTCATGTGTACCGGGGTAAAGGGAATAACATTTAGTGCAAGATAAAGTCCAGAAGAGTCTGATTAAAGATAGTCCGAGGGGCGTAACTTTACGGGAGAGGGGCAAAGTGTAAAGGAGATGTACGGGCAAGTTTTTTGCACAGAGGATAGTGTTGGAGACAGCTATGATAGCGGAGGTCATGAGTCTTTTAGATAGGCACAAATATATGCAGAGAATGGAGATATATGGGTCATGCGCAGGCAGCAGAGATGAATATATCTTGGAATCTTGTTATGCCAGACATTGTGGACCAAAGGGACTGCTCTATGTTCTATGACACTGAGTCAAAAATACAGGATGTACTTGGTAAGTCAGGCATTGGTTTTTGGTGGATAGAGCAAGTGGGAAAGGGAGAGGAAAATAATTCACATTTCCAGGTCAATGGCCTTTCATCAGAACAGTTACTCTGGCAAGTGTGCCAGAACATGTCAAATACATTGGAAACACTGCACTTTGCTGATGTAAAAGCAAAATATTGGAGTAAATCTGAAAATGAAAGGTCACATTGAACTAGAACTTTAACTGTGCCTCTCCACAGATGTTGCCAGGTCTCTCTGCTGAAATCTGTTCTCCTAACTCAAGTTAAACTTCTCTCCAAAATGCCTTTGCACAGTTAATGCAACCAAGCAGGTCATTTGATTTATCATGTTAATTTCAGTGCCATAGCACTGAGCCCAATAGTTTACTCCCACATATGCTTGTTCTTCATAACGCTTAATATTTTAACTCTCAATTATATTCAAATCTAGTAGATACAACAGAGGTAACTTCCAATAGAATCCATGGTTTTCCATTAAAGTCAATAGAATTGAGCATTGGATGAAAAATAAATTTAAAGAGTGATTATTTACACAATTATTTTTGGATGGACATGTGGATATGCAGGGAATGGAAGGATATGGATTATGTGCAGGCCGATAAGAGTTGTATTGGTACCATGTTCAACACAGGAGTTGTGGGCGAAAGGGCCTGTTCTGTGCTACCTAGTTTTATAGATAGACACAAAAAACTGGAGTAACTCAGTGGGTCAGGCAGCATCTGTGGAGAAAAGGAATAGGTGATGTTTCAGGTCGAGACCATTCTTCAGACTGAGATTCAGGGGAAAGGGGAACTAGAGATATGGATGGTACTTCGGACAAATGAATGGAATATATGCAGAAAGCAACAATAATCAAGGAAATGTGGAGCCCACAATGGTCCATTGTTGGCTGTGGGTTAGGTGATAATTGTTAATACAAACAGTGGAGCTCAACAGGACGACAGTAAAACTAGTACAACGACTAGGGCGGGGGCGGGACGGAGAGAGAGGGGATGCAAGGGTTGCTTGAAGTTAGAGAAATCAATATTCATTCCGCTGAGTTGTAAGCTGCCCAAGCGAAATAAGAGGTGCTGCTCCTCCATTTTAAGTTTGACCTCACTGTGACAATGGGGAAGGCCCAGGACAGAAAGGGCAAGTCAATAATAATGTTATGCCCAAGTTGCCTTGAGTTCCACAAGCTTGCGTTCAAAACGGGAGGTGAACATTTCTACTCTCCACCATCTTTATATTGAGTGGAGACTAATTTCACATTTGGCTTGTTGCAATTCAGTGTTTCTCACTTGGTATTGACACATATTGAACAAATGCTGCTTAGGTTTCAGTGTATTATTGTTACATGTACTGAGGTACAGTGAAAAGCTTTGTTCTGCGTGCTATATTTGGTGCGTGTGCAGATGTGGTGAAGATGTCGCTATTTAGAGCATACTGCACACCACTCTATACTGCGCACCTGTGGTCGAACTATGGAAAGACAAGTATGCAGAGACTAAAGGTGGCATATAACGATGCCATGAGAACACTGTTAAGGAAACCTAGATGGTGTAGTGCCAGTAATATGTTTGTGGCTGCAGGAGTCAGTACTTTAGAAGCTATCCTAAGAAACCACATGTATAAATTCATTTGCAGGATAAATGACTCTAAAAATGTAATTATTGTGGCCTTGTCAAACATAAGGGTTAGCACCACACGCTACGAATCCCAGCTGTGGAGACACTGGTATCGTTGTCTCGTTGTAGGACATTGGTCATTCTTTTAATCTGGATTTTTAACTTATGTTTTGTGGGGTTTTTTTAATATATAATTTATGATGCTTTTATAAGTGATATACTAAGATTTTATATGTACTTTATGATATTTTTTAATATGCAATGCATTTTTTAATGTAATGTTGCCCCTTGTCTGGACCTCGAGTCCATAATGTAATGTAATTTAATGTAATGTTGCCCCTTGTCTGGACCTCGAGTCCATAATAAAGTTTATTATTTATTATTATTATTATTATCCAAAGAGTTTCACAGTGTACAGATACATGATAAAATGAATAACGTTTAGTGCAAGATAAAGTCCAGTAGAGTCTGATTAAAGATAGTCCAGGTGAGAGTGGCAAGTTCTTTACACAGAGGATAGTGTTGGAGACAGCTATGATAGTGGAGGTTATGAGTCGTTTAGATAGGCACATGAATATGCAGAGAATGGAGAGATATGGGTCATGCACAGGCAGAAGAGATGAATGTATCTCGGCATCTTGTTCTGCCAGACATTGTGGGCCAAAGGGACTGTTCCCATGCTGCTCAGTTCTATGTTCTATGACACCGAGTCAAAAATACAGGATGTACTTGGTAAGTCAGGCATTGATTTTTGTGGGGTAGAGCGAGAGGGAAAGGGAGAGAATAATAATTTACATTCCAGGACGATGGCCTTTCATCAGAACAGTAAGTGTGCAGAACATGTAAAATAAATCTACACCATGCATAGATACAATCAGTTCAAATTCAAGTACAATGGATAGAGCAAAGGGAAAGATACAGAGTGCAGAATGTAGTTTGCAGCATTGTACCGCACTGTAGTACTTCAGTTTCTTCGACAAAATCCGATGTAGTCAATGGGGTAGAGGTGCATCAAACAGTACCCTAGCTTATGGAAGGATCATTCAGAAGCCTAATGACGAAGGGGAAGAAGTTGTATGGGTCATTCAAGCTTCTGTACCTTCTGCTGGACGGGAGTAGAGAGCAGAAGGAATGACCGGGGTGGAACAAGTCTTTAATTATGTTGGCTGCTTTTGCATGAATGACACCGCTTTGCCACCCATGGCCTGCCCTCAGACATTTACAGAGCTACATTCCAGGGTGAAATAAGAATAAATCACATAACCAGTAATGGCATTTCAAAATAATTTATGAAGGCAATTAAGATTTCCTGATAAAATTGCATAGCCTATCAACTCCTATGTATGATGCAAGCTGACATTGAAAGCATGGACAGCCACCTAAATGGCATGAGACGGGGTTTTAAAGTCTTCAACTTTAATTCCCCACCTCACTCTGATTCTGATCCTCAGTCCTCAGCCTTCCATGCTCTTCCAGTAGAGTCATTGTTAGTTTGAGGAACAGCTTCTCATCTCTTGGTAATGCACTTCACAGCTCTCCTGGCTCAACTACCAGATGAGCAATAGCAGATTGCAATCCTGCCATTTCACTTACACTTAACCATATAACCATATAACCATATAACAATTACAGCACGGAAACAGGCCAACTCGGCCCTTGTAGTCCGTGCCGAACACTTATTCTCCCCTTGTCCCATCTACCTGCACTCAGACCATAACCCTCCATTCCTTTCCCGTCCATATACCTATCCAATTTATTTTTAAATGATAAAATCGAACCTGCCTCCACCACTTCCACTGGAAGCTCATTCCACACAGCTACCACTCTCTGAGTAAAGAAGTTCCCCCTCATGTTACCCCTAAACTTCTGTCCCTTAATTCTCAGGTCATGTCCTCTTCTGGAGCTATGCATGAACGCACCCGGGATGCGTTGCGTGGAGCCGAACGATCGCCTCGAGAAAATAAGGCTGTACTGAGAACTTTTGAAACGTTGTCAGCTCCAGAAATGTGGCCAAAAGGTCATAAGGCATAGTAGAAGGATTAGGCCAATCCATCCATCAAATCTACTCATCCATTCAATCATGGCTGATCTATCTCTCCCTCCTAACCCCATTTTCTTCCCTTCTCCCCATAACCTCTGACACCTGTACTGATCAAGAAACTCCTTGTATACTGCCTAGGTGAATCCTGCTGTATGATTTTACCAGATTGTATGGCAAAACAAAGAATTTCACTGTATCTAGGTACACGTGACAATAAAGTATAATTGATATTTGATGTTATGTTTTCATCCCATCCTATTTTGTTTCACCTGTTCTTAACATTCCTTTATCAAATGACTCTTCTACCTGGACATGATCTCCATTCCCTTGGTCCTGTATTCACACCTTACGTTTCCTTATCTATGTTTCTCCCTCTCCCCTGACATCAGTCTGAAGAAGTGTCTCGAACAGAAACGCCACCCATTCCTTCTCTCCAGAGATGCTGCCTGTCCCGCTGAATTACTCCAGCATTTTGTGTCTATCTTCAGTTTAAACCAGCATCTGCAGCCCCCTATTATGGCCCTTCCCATTTGTCACCTCCACCTGTCACCCCTTCACAAACAAGTTAAAAATGGTTTTATCTCTAAGTTTTTTCCATTCTGATGAATGGCAATTGAAAAGCTTACTTTTTCTCTGAGCATCTACAGCATCTTCTGACTTTTTATAAGACATAGCAAAGTTTGTTTTGTTGGACTGTCAGCTGAAGTGCATTCAGTGTTGTCTTGATGGAGGCCTGAAATGTGCCTGTTGTCTAACCATATCTGTTGACATGGTAAACCAAGTGATCTGCATTTTCTGTGTCAGTACAGGTGACCATTAGCGTTTATTGCATGGTCCAGTCAGTCCAAGATCATGAAATAGTCCCTTTTACGCAGCACGAATGACACGGTGGTAGAGTTGTTGCCATGCGGCGGCAGAGACCTGGGTTCCATCCTGACTACGGGCGTTTGTACATTCTCCCTGTGAAACTGTGGAATTTATTGCCACAGAAGGTTGGGGAGGCCAAGTCAGTGGATGCTTTTTAAGGCGTAGATAGATAGATTCTTGATTAGTACAGGTGTTAGAGATTGTGGGATGAAGGCAGGAGAATGGGGTTAAGAGGGAGCGGTAGATCAGCCATGATTGAATGGAAGAGTAGACTTGATGGGCCGAATGGCCTAATACTGCTTTTCCTCATGACATGACCTTATGATCGCATGGTTTTTCTCTGGGTGCTCCGGTTTCCTCTTTGTAGTCGGCTTTGCCCGTCTCTGTCTGTAGGCAAAAAGACCAAATGCAGCCAGGTGGTCAGATATTCCAAAGTGCAGGTGAGGGATGGGCGGCAGGTATTTCTGATGGAGGTATAGCAGTGATCATAGTGTGTTGAGTGCCCTTGTGTTGAAGATGATGTGTTGATGGTGGTTTGGCAGATACTTCTTCAAGCCTGCCTTGTTAAAGTCCCCAGGGAAGATGAGGATGGTCTTTATTTGTTGATCCCAGTTCTCATCTCCTCAATTACTAGCTTCATAGCGACTTGCAGCCAGGATGATGCCAGAGAATTCTCTCGGTAGGTCGAATGGTCGGCACTTAACACTCAGATGTCCCAGGTCTAGGAGGGGCAGGAATGGGACAAGACCGCCACATCTGAGCACCACCATGAGTTTATCATGGTTCATAAGTTCATAAGTGAAAGTAGCAGTATTAGGCCATTCAGCCCATCAAGTTTACTCCGCCATTCAATGATTGATTGAATGGCGGAGTAAACTTTCAATCATAGATTTGCTGCCTTACAGCACCAGAAACCCGGGTTCGATCTTGACTACAGGTGCTTGCCTCTACGGAGTTTGCACGCTCTCCTCATGACCGGCGTGGGTTTTCCCCGGTGCTCCGTTTGCCTTCCACACTCTTAAAGACGCACAGGTTTGCAGGTGAATTGACTTGGCGAAATCGTAAATCGTCCCTAGTGTGTGTAGGATAGTGTCAGTGTGCGGAGATCGCTGGTTGGCGCAGACTCGGTGGGCTGAAGGGCCTGTTTCCACGCTGTATCTCTAAACAAAACTAAACTAAAGATACTGGGAGGTGGGAGTGTGGGTCATATGCCTTGATGCTTCAGTCTGACAGTACCTGAAGGCCTTCTCAGTGACCATGCTTTCTTGCACTCTGGAGGCTTTCCCAATGTTTCCAGATGCTGTGCTTTCCATCTGGGCAGTCAGATCTGCCGAGTCCATTGAGTCCGTAGAGTATTCATAAGATCGCTAATGCATTTGAATGGCTTTAAAACCGCTTCCTACAGCTGTCATTCTGGATTTCACCGTCAAAAGGGCAGAACATGAGTATACAAGAGTTCTCCTGCATGCTGCTTGCAAACTGTTGCCTCTCTCCAGTGTTCTCCATCCAGATTTGATAAACATTTCCATTCTCTGTTTCCTTACTTGGCCAAAGGCAGCTTTCATGCAAGTGGAAATCTCCTTTTTTTTTTAACTGTGGAACAGGAGCGGTTGTGCTGACTTAACATAAATCGGAAGCTCTGCATTTGGAATTCCTGAACTTCTGCCATCATTTCAGAAGAGGTTTCGCGGAAGAATCTGTAGGATGTGTTGGAAAGGCCTTCTGCGTATCTCCACTGAGAAACGTGCTTGAATTCCATCAAATGTTCAAATGGATGACAGAGAACCCTTGTGGCAAGAATTTCATTGTCCTATCTGGGTCACATGACAATAAATTCTCTTGAATCACTTGAATCTTGAATCTTGGTGTCTGAAGCGGGGTGGAAGATTGCAACCTTCACGTGGTCCGCCCTGTTTCGACTAATGCAATCAACTCGACGTGCACAAATGGAAGATCAAATAGAACAAGTTGTCCAACAACTTTAAGCTGTGCACGCCACACGAAAGAAGGAGAAGTGGCTGACGCAACATTACTTTTGCAGTTGGCCGACTGCATACTGTCTCTTTTCATATTTTCTTGTCTCCCCTGAGATGGATACAATCCTTTTAGGAAGATGAGCAGAAATGTCTTTAGTCAGAGGGTGGTGAATCTGTGAAATTCTTTGCCACAGAAGGCTGTGGAGGCCAAGTCAATGGATATTATTAAGGCAGAGATAGATAGATTCTTGATTAGTACGAGTGTTAGGGGTTATGGGGAGAAGGCAGGAGAATGGGGTTAGGAAGGAGAGATAGACATAGAAACATAGAAACATAGAAAATAGGTGCAGGAGTAGGCCATTCGGCCCTTCGAGCCTGCTCTGCCATTCAATATGATCATGGCTGATCATCCAACTCAGTATCCTGTACCTGCCTTCTCTCCATACCCCCTGATCCCATTAGCCACAAGGGCCACATCTAACTCCCTCTTAAATATAGCCAATGGACTGGCCTCAACTAGACGAGCCATGATTGAATGGTGGTGTAGACTTGATGGGCTGAATGGCCTAATTCTGACCTTATATCACTTTTCCTATTGCATACAAAGTAAAATGTCTTAAAGCACTTGTGGAACAGTTATGGGCTGTTACCTAACTGTCCATAACTTGACACTTAAATAACAGCCTGTCCATATGATGGGCTCCATATGATGGTGCATGTTGTGGCCATAGACAATTTCATATGCAGGCACTCCCCAACTTTATGGGTGAGTTACGTAAACAGAGAATGTTGATAAATGGAGCATTTTCAAGGTAAACAAGCTGCAACATGTGGGTCCCATCTGGACTATTATTGTGGCCTCGATTATTTACAATCCGCATTCATGGCTTAGATTAAGATTTTGAGAGTTTTGCAGCCAAATCTGCTGATAATAAAAATGATAGGTGGGGAAGCAAGTTGCGAGGGCGACACATGGAATCTGCAAATGGATAGAGATACGGTAAAATTTGGCAGATGGAGCAATGGGGCAAATGTGAGAAGTGAGAGTCATGTGAGAAATGAGAAGTGAAGTCACCCATTCCTTCTCTCCAGAGATGCTGCCTCGCCCGCTGAGTTACGGCCTGTCCCACTTAGGCGACTGTTTAAGCGATTGCAGGAGACTATGCAGTCGCCACATGGTCGCCACATGTTCGCGGGCGGTTGCCGGTGAGTCGCCTTCATGGTCGTGAGGAGTTCCCGCATTCTGGGAACTAGTCACGGCTTCATTATGGTCGCCGTGAATTTCTCAACATGCTGAAAAATTTGTGGCGACCAGAATGAAGCTGCCATGGAGAGTAGCGAGAATTCTCGTGCCATAGGTGGGTCACCAGGAGGTCCTCGTGGGTTGCCAGGAGGTCGAAGGTTCTCGTAGTTTCTCATAGGTTGTAGCCGGTGCTGACCGGTGAATTTCATTGGCTCATTGGGAAAAAAAACATAAGCAGTAGTTTTCATAACCGACCGGTAATGTTAAATGTCCACCAAGCTTCACAGTTGTGTATCTCTGGCTGTTGTCTCCACTCCTTCTCCCTCCTTCTCACCCCTCTCCCCCCCTCTTTTAAAGGACTTACCGTACACTGTGCTTTAGCCATCTTAATTACAGCGCCAACCTTTCCTGTTCATCGCGGTGCCATCTTGGCTTTGCACCGTGTGAATTTCACTCAGACAGCGCTCCCCCTGCTTGCTCTGTCCCCCGCCTGGTGAAGGAAGCGATGTGTGTGTGTTCCACTCTGACAGTCGCCGTTCCAGTTGCCGGTTTCTGAGGCGACTACTGGCAACTTGACAGTCACCTGAAAAATCACCTAAGTGGGACAGGCTTATAACTCCAGCATTGTGTCTATCTGAGAAGTTAGAGGTTTCCACTGATAATAAGAAAATAAAAGAAGAATCATGTTAAATAATAATAATAATAATGGATGGGATTTATATAGCGCCTTTCTAATACTCAAGGCGCTTATGGAGAGAGCAAAGGGCCTGTCCCACTTAGGCGACTCTTTAGGCGACTGCCAGGGACTATTTTTAATGGAATTCACCTACGACACCTGGCGACAACCTACGACCCCACCTACAGCCTTCCACTACCTGCCGGAGGTTACAGGTAGTTGAAGGCTACCTGCAACCTCCGGCAACCACCTTCAACTAGCATCGCAACCGTCTTCGACTAAAAAATTACCAATTTTTAAAACGGCAACCTATTTTTAGTCGCGGCCGGTTTTGAATTTTTTGAAATAATCGCCGGAACATAGAAGAAGCAGAAACCACTTTAGACCATTAGGGAGACTGACAAAAACCTCCGGGAACCGCACGGAAACCTTGGGTGGGGCACAAAGTCTCCAGAGGTTTCCGTTCATGTTTCCTAAATGGGACAGGGGCATTACTCTTGCCTTCCGGAACACCTGGGAATTTGTTCATGTTACGGGAACTACATGACTCAAGATGTATTTTGAGTCATGTAGGTATCAGTTGCTGCCTCACAGCTCCAGAGACCCGGGTTCAATCCTGACTATGGGTGCTGTCTGTATGGAGTTTGTACAAGCTCCCAGTGACCACAAGGGTTTTTCTCCGAATGCACCACTTTCCTCCCACAATCCAAAGACATGCAGGCTTGTAGGTTAATTGGCTGTTAATTGGCTCCATATTGAATGAATTTTAGCACGTTTCTCAGTGGCGATACACAGTGGAGATACACAGTGGATATACACAGTGGAGATACACAGAAGGCCTTTGCAACATATCCTCCACCCACACTCCAAAGACGTTCACGTTTGTAAGCTAATTGGCTTTGGTAAATTATAAAATTGTCCCTAGTGTGTGTAGGTTATATACCGATCGCTGGTCGGTGCGGACCCAGTGGGCCAAAGATCCTGTTTCCGCTATGTATCTCTACAGTCTGAAGTATCCATTTCCAATTTTTTCACTTGCATTTGCATTTTTACAACATTTGGAGCTTAATTTTAAGATGGGTAAGATGGGATGGATTTTCGTTCAAGTGAAATTAAAGTATTTTAAATGGCAAATCTGATCCTGACCCATACTAAGGAAGCAACTTTCTGGGAGGAAGCAGATGATCAATCTGCTCTCAAGAGGTTAGTCAGTAAAAGTTTTCAAGAAGGTTGCATGTCCAAATTGAAACAAACTGCTTTTATTTTTAACCATCCCCATAGATTTCACTTGTCTTCAGACTAAAAGGAAGCAAAAGGAGTCAGATTTACAAATAAAATGTACTTTTTAACAAGGGCGGTACAATGGCACAGCTGGTAGAGCGCTGCTTCACAGCGCCAGAGATCCAGGTTCAATCCTAACCTCGGGGTACTGCCTATGTGGAGTTTGCACGTTCTCCCTGTAACCGTGTGGATTTCCTCCAGCTGCTTCAGTTTCCATTAGGTCATATGGTCATAATGATCAGCCATGATCATATTGAATGGCGGTCCAGGCTCGAAGGGCCGAATGGCCTACTCCTGCACCTATTTTCTATGTTTCTATGTTTCTAAGTGATAGGAACAGAATTAGGCCATTCGGCCCATCAAGTCTACTCTGCCATTCAACCATGGCTGATCTATATCTCCCTCCTAACCCCATTCTCCTGCCTTCTCCCCATAACCCCTGACACCCGTATTAATCAAGAATATATCAATCTCTGCTAAACAAAACTAAACTAAACTAAACTAAAACTAAACTAAACTAAACTAAACTGCAATGTCTTTAGAGTTTGGCTTGTGAAACAAGAGTGGATCCTGAGCACATCTTATCTACTTCATATTTCATCCTTCTCCCTCCCTCAGTCATTTTCTCTCGCACGTCTCGCTCCAGTCACATTCCCTTTCACATTCGCATCTGCTCCTACAATCGTTCTTTCCTGATGCAATTTTCTTGCTTCAAACTGCAAAACATGTCTCCCTTTCTGTGACATTCCCTCAATGACCACGATCTGCATCTCTCCAAATGGCAAAACACTCTAACACATTTCCCGCCCCCTCCCTCCTCATCATGATCTGCACCTCTAACCACAAGATACCTCCCAATATCATGACCTCCCCCTCAATTGCACCCTTCTTCTCCGAGCTTTGCCTCTACCAGTCCAACCAGGCTTGCCAACTCCAAGAGTTCTTCATGCATTTGATACTTGCTTAGCCTTTATTAATTGTTTTGTTTGGGGATACAGCGTGGAAACAGGCCCTTTGGCCCTTTGCCGCCCAATGACCACCGTACACTAGTTCTATCCTGCACACTGGGGACAATTTACGGAAGCCAATTAACCTACAAACCTGTACGTCTTTAGATTGTGGGAGGAAACCGGAGCACCCGGAGGAAACCCACGCGGTCCCAGGGAGAATGTACAAACTCCATACAGACTGCACCCGTAGCCAGGATTGAACCTGGATCTCCGGCGCTGTAAGGCAGCAACTCCACCACTGCACCCCAGTGCTCCCTCCATTCAAAGAGCAAAACACAAAGCTTATTCAAGATAATGTGATAGAAGAACCCAATGGGTCAGCTGGCATCTGTGGAGGGAATGGACTCTACCACTGCGCCACCATGCTGTCAATTGTGTCAAAAGGTTTTTGTTTGCATTGTGTGATTTTCATTTTATTTGCCATTCTCCTGTTGCCTTCTTCCCATAAGTAAATAAGATAAGATCCATTTGGTGACTCAAACACATTATCTCCATCTATTGAATCAGCAAATGGAAGATTGAGGTAATTGCCATTGAGGTACGATGATCTAACTCATTGCAACACCAGTGGGGCTTCCGCTGGCTATCAGTGCTGAAAAATGATCCTGCTATAGGCATGATTCCAAAACTGTTCAATGAGTTACAGTAAGTTGCCAAGCATACTTGTTCTTTTCTTTAAGTGTAGCCAAGAATAGTTCTGGCCACTATGTAGAACATCATCATAATTACATTCAGAAAGGATGTGTTCATGTGAAATTTGATCTCTGGTCTGCACTGAGTTAGTTGATCCTAATTAAGTCACAGTCAGGGAGTTATAACAGACCTCAGAGTCCTTGGCCAGAGTAAAATAAATTTATTCGAACTTTCTCTGCTGAGGCCGAGCTAGCGATTGGTGCAGATGAATAGGACTAAAGACAACAATGGCCTCAGTCAATAGAGAATAGACACTAGGTGCAGGAGTAGGCCATTCGGCCCTTCGAGCCAGCATCGCCATTCACTGTGATCATGGCTGATCATCCACAATCAGTACCCCATTCCTGCCTTCTCCCCATATCCATTGATTCCACTATCTTTATCTAACTCTCTCTTGAAAGCATCCAGAGAAGTGGCCTCCACTGCCTTCTGAGGCAGAGAATACCACAGATTCACAACTCTCTGGGTGAAAAAGTTTTTCCTCATCTCTGTTCTAAATGGACTACCCTTTATTCTTAAGCCGTGGTCCATGGTTCTGGACTCCCCGAACATTGGGAACATGTTTCCTGCCTCTAGCGTGTCCAATCCCTTAATAATCTTATATGTTTCAATAAGACATCCTCTCATCCTTCTAAATTCCAGTGTATACAAGCCCAGCCGTTCCATTCTTTCAACATATGACAGTCCCACCAACCCGGGAATCAACCTCGTGAACCTACGCTTCACTCCCTCAATAGCAAGAATGTTCAACGGCCATTATCACCCATAATTGCATGAGGTATCGGTCAGTGTGGTTAGCGTCTTAGAATGGGAATGAGAAAAACTGTACGTGACAAAACTTATATCAAAATATCAAAAAGAACTGAAGATAGACACAAAGTGTTGGAATAACACAGCGGGTCAGGCAGCATCTCTGGAGAAAAAGGATGGATAAAATTTCGGGTCGCGACCCATCTTCAATTGAAAATATAGGGCTAAACAAAGACCAGAACAAAGCAGGGCCGGCAACAGATGACCACGGAAGGGTGGAGTGCTTTGTATTTGTTGAGATATCTCCGTTATTTAATGCTTTCGAAATAGCTCACTGCTATAGATTACAATTTGTTTTGCTTCAGAAGAATTATAACTACCAATGAACAGTTCACGACGGAGGAAGTCTGATTGGCTAGATTATAAATAGATACCAGTTTGGGCACTGTTTCAACTGTAACTCTGCATACCAAATGGTAATAGAACTATATTAGCGGAGTCGAGACCGAGTGTTGGTTCAATGATATTTATTGCAAACGGTAACAACGAACAACGCGAGCCTTCCAGACAGCTAAATTAACCATGCTGCATCCACAAGTGTGTCAAGTCAAGTCAAGTCACTTTTATTTCTATAGCACATTTAAAAAACAACTCTCGTTGACCAAAGTGCTTTTCATTGGTGGAGGTACTAACGTTATACAACATTGGTTCATAGAATAAGTACATACATAAATACATACATATAGCCCTCTCTCAGAGGACGTCAAGAAAGGCTTGAGAGTAAAGATGAGTTTTAAGTCTCGACTTAAAGGAGTCGACGGAGGGGGCAGTTCTGATGGGAAGAGGGATGCTGTTCCACAGTTTAGGAGCTGCAACCGCAAAGGCGCGGAGGCCCCTGAGCTTATGCCTAGACCACGGGATGTTCAGTAACCCCAAGTCAGCCGATCTGAGGGACCTGGAGGTGGTGTGGTGGGTAAGCAGACTTTTGATGTAGGTGGGGGCAAGCCCGTTAAGGGCTTTGTAAACATAAAGAAGGATCTTGAAATTTATTCCGAAACGCACAGGGAGCCAGTGGAGAGAGGCCAGAATCGGGGTGATGTGGCCCATCAGGGTCTCGCTGCAGCGTTTTGGACCAGTTGCCGGCGGGACAGGGAAGATTGGCTGATGCCAGTGTAAAGGGAGTTGCAGTAATCGAGGCAGGAGAAGATAAATGTGTGGATGATCTTTTCGAGGTCATCAAACTGGAGGAATTTTAACTATCGTCCGAAGCTGGAAGAAACATAGCAACATAGAAATTAGGTGCAGGAGTAGGCCATTCGGCCCTTCGAGCCTGCACCGCCATTCAATTGTTTAACCAGTATTTTTATTTCTACTATCTTGCACTCTGACCAGACGCTAAACTGCATTTCGTTGTACCTGTACTCGTATTTGTGCAATGACAATAAAGTTGAATCAAATCAAATCAAATCAATATGATCATGGCTGATCATCCAACTCAGTATCCTGTACCTGCCTTCTCTCCATACCCCCTGATCCCTTTAGCCACAAGGGCCACATCTAACTCCCTCTTAAATATAGCCAATGAACTGGCCTCAACTACCGTCTGTGGCAGAGAGTTCCAGAGAGTGTGAAAAATGTTAGAAGCTAGCTTTTACCACGGCATTGACTTGTTTGTCAAATTTCAATGCTGAGTCAAATATCACGCCAAGGTTTTTGACGTGAGGTTTGAGTAATGGGGTAAGGCTTCCAAGGCTGCCTGCTATAATTTTGATTGAGTCAGAGGGGCCGAGAAGGACGACCTCAGACTTACTCTCGTTTAGTTGGAGGAAGTTCTGGGCCATCCAACACTTTATATCCTTGAGGCAGTGGATAAGGTTAAGTAGATTTGATCGGTATTTGGGCTTCAGGGGGTGATAGAGTTGTGTATTGTCTGCATAGCAATGGAAGGAAATGCCGTGCCTTTGAATGACTTGGCCTAAGGGGAGCATATACAGGGAGAAGAGAATGGGGCCAAGGATGTAACCTTGTGGAACCCCGCAGCAGAGGCTAGCTGTTCACGTGTGGACAGCTAGTGTGGAACTCGAATGAATGAAAATGACAGAAAGCCCACGAAACCCGCTCCTCTCGCCCCGCCCCCACGTGACTGGAGTAGCCAATCCGAGGGTTTGACTATCCCAAGGCACCAGTAGGTGCCGCTACACTATCTCCATTCAATAAGCATGTTACTTCTTTTAAATGCAAAATATCCCATTGTTTCATGTTGCGGTGAGGCATAATAATGTATTCTGGCCATTGCATTTGGTCTCATAAATTAGGTTTTGGACACAAATCGTAATCCATGTATTTCAAGCATCCAATCCAATCTGATGGTTGTGGCACAGTGGTGCAGCAGTAGAGTTACTGCCTCACACCAATAGAAAACTGAGTTCGATCCTAGCTGCAGGTGCTTTCTGTATGGAGTTTGTATGTTAAATTAAATTTCTTTATTTATATAGCACATTTTTAGTCAACTTGTATTGACCCCAAAGTGCTTCACATAATTACATCCACACACACAGGCAAAGGTGGGTGAAGTGTCTTGCCCAAGGACACAACGACAGTATGCACTCCAAGCGGGATTCGAACCAGCTACCTTCCGGTTGCCAGCCGAACACTTAGCCCATTGTGCCATCTGTCGTCCACTGATGTTATCCCCGTGACCTGCGTTGGTTTTCTCTTGGAGGTCAGGTTTCCTCCCCCAAAGATGTACAGGTTGTAGGTTAATTGGCTTGGATAGCAAATTGTCCCTGTTAGAAACATAGAAACAGAGAAACATAGAAAATAGGTGCAGGGGTAGGCCATTCGGCCCTTCGAGCCAGCACCATCATTCAATATGGTCGGCTGATCAGTACCCCATTCCGGCTTTTCCCCCATATCCCTTGTTTCCGTTAGCCATAAGAGCTAAATCTAATTCTCTCTTGAACACATCCAGTGAATTGGCCTCCACTGCCTTCTGTGGCAGAGAATTCCACAGATTCACAACTCTCTGGATGAAAATGTTTTTCCTCATCTCAGTCCTAAATGGCTTACCCCTTATTCTTAAACTGTGAACCCTGGTTCTGGACTCCCCCAACATCGGGAACATTTTTCCTGGTTCTACCCTAGCCACTCCTCTAAGAATTTCTATGATCCCTTCTCATCCTTCTAAATTCCAGTGAACACAAGCCCAGTCGACGCATTCTTTCATCATATGTCAGTCCTGCCATCCCGGGAATTAACTTGGTGAACCTACGCTGCACTCCCTCAATAGCAATAATTGAGCTTCCTCAAATCAGGTGACCAAAATTGCACACAATACTCCAGGTGCGGTCTCACAAGGGCCCCGTGCAACTGCAGTAGGACCTCTTTGCTCCTATACTCAAATCCTCTCTCAATGAAGGGCAACATGCCATTGGCTTTCTTCCCTTCCTGTAGTGTGTGGGGTGGTGTTAGTGTGCGGGGATCGCTGGTTGGTATGGACTCGGTGGGTCGAAGGGCTTGTTTCTGCATTGTATATCTAAACTAAACTAATCTAAACTAAACCTCTGTTGGAGGTTTCAGATGAGACAGAATCTGGCAATGTCTGGTCTCTCAGGTTGATGTGAGAGATTTTGAAGAGGGAGCGATTCCAGGTAGAAATAATCAGCAGGCAATATATAAATAATCTGACTATATTCTCAGTGTTATTTCACTGCCGATTCCAACCAGGGATTATGCTTTGCAAAATTATTCACTTTTCTGAAGAAAGATGCCATATTAGGCCCTTGTTACCATCAGAGCCTTTGAGTCATAGATTTATTCAGCACGGACACAGGCTATTTTAGTTTGGTTGACTTTAGAGATACAGCACAGAAACAGGCTCTTCGGCCCACCGAGTTCGTGCTGACCATCGATCCCCATACACTAACACTATCCTACACACACTAGGGACAATTTACAATTTCAGCAAGCCAAGTAACCTACAAACCTGTACTTCTTTGGAGTGCGGAAGTAAACCAGAGCCCCCAGAGAAAACCCACGCAGGTCACGGGGAGAACGTACTAACTCTGCACAGTAGTCAGGATCGAACCCGGGTCCCTGGCACAGTAAGGCAACAACTCTACCACTGTGGCACAGTGCCACCCAACTCATCCACGTCAATCAAGCCTCCCCATTTAACTTGTCCCATTTGCCCCATATCTCTCTCAACCTTTCCTGTCCATTCATCTGTCCAAGTGTCTTTTAAATCCTGCTATAGTATCTGTCTCAATTCTTCAACTGGCAGCTCATTCTATACACCCACGAGTAAAAAAAATATGCCTCTCAGGTTCTTATTAAATCCCTTCTCACCTTAAACCTATAATTCTTGATTCCCAAGCCCTGGGTAAAGGCCTCTCTGTATTCACTGTATTGACCCCCTCATGGTTTCATACACCTTTGGTGCAGCTTACTCCAGAATCGAACTACAGTTTAAAAAAAACATGATTCACACACACAGAAAGATCTGTAGATTGCATCGTTGAGTTTTTCACTTTCTAAACAATAAGTGCAATTGCAAGCACAGTCCCAGCTTTTCTAAGCCTTACCTCACTTGCAACTGGGGACATTATACCTCATGGAAAAAATGTATTTCAGAAAGTTTCCCGGCAGCTTAAATTTTTAATTTGGTATTTTAACTTTGGGCCACATTCACTTCAGATTGACATTGATGCTAAACTTACTGGGAAAACTGGAGTATGGAACAAGCTGCCAGAGGAGGTACTTGAGGCTGGGACTATCCCAACATTTAAGAAGCAGTTCGACAGGTACATAGATAGGTCAGGTTTGGAGGGTTATGGACCAAATGGGGTTAGGAGGGAGAGATAGATCAGCCATGATTTAATAGTGGAGTAGACTTGATGGGCCGAATGGCCTTATTCTACTCCTATTCCTTATGACCTTATGACCTTAAATGCTGGCAGGTGGGACTAGTGTAGCTGGGACATGTTGGCCGGTGTGGGCAAGTTGGGCCGAAGGGCCTGTTTCCACGCTGTATCACTCTACGACTCCATGATAATCCAGAGTGATATCCAAGGCAATTTGAAATGTATTTAGGGAACTTTTTTTTAAATGCCCACACTAGTTTTGTTTAATTGTTGGGGAATGGGTCTAAACGTTTCACACAATTGCAGAAAGTGAACGCATTGCGTGTGTGTGCCCATGCATGCACAGAATTGAACCCGTTAGGCAAGCCAAGCACACTTACAGCCAGAAAGGTGCCAAGTGAAGTAAACAGCTTCCTGGCACTAAACGCACTTTTCCACAAACTGAACCAATTCAGAATGAATGTGCTTTCTATTTTCGCTAGCTGTAAGAAACAGCACTGCAACGGCAAATGTATAACATGCAGCATGTCCACAATTATAAAATGAACAATACCATATTTATCCTTTTAAGGCACCTATGGCGTTCTTTCTCAAGGATCCAATAAATTCAGATGTGAGATCATTCATCTGATGGCCTGAAGAATCTACTCAAATCCAAGGATAACCAAATGCAGGCAGGACATTAACGTTAATAGAATATATATGCTTACCATTTCCTTTGAGTTCAGTAAATCACCACACATGGCCTGAAGAATGTCAAGTTGACACAAATAAAAGTCTGAAACTTCTATACACAAAAAGACTGTCACAATATTCTTCAGCAGAATGCAAATGTTTAAATGTCACCATATAATCATTGATATATATGCAGCCAGTGAAAGATCTATATTCCATGCATTCTATACGTGACATAATGTTCACGCCTGAATTATAAATTCTGGCTTACAGTCCTGATCAACAGAAGTTTGTTATTATACATACTTTGATTTTGGAAATAAAAGTGTTTCGGAAACTGTGGACATTCTGCAATTCATTTAACCATTTTTTAGCTTTCTAGCAGGCAATATTTTCCACTGAATCTATTTTTTTCCTCATCCCACACGTTACTCTTCTGTGTCATTCAGAACAAAGCTAGACCACATCAGATTGATTTTATAACCCATTTTCATCTTCATTGGGTTGCAGAGATTTCTTTAATGGTTACTTTTTGACTGGGATCCTGACAAATTTTGTGCAAGACAAACAGGCCTTTGAAGAATAAGGATTCTATAAGGAAAATTGCGCGGAGCAGCCTGTTTCTCATTGAGTTTTATTCAACCCTCTCATTAGATTTAAAGCTCTATTTAGCCGGCTAAAATTCCATTCTACTCACACTTCAAAATAATTACACTGATCTCTATTGTGACTTGTATCTCCATCTTACATCCATCCAAATACCTTGAATACAGATTGCAGAGAAAGTCATGTAGATACAAGGTAAATTATTTTAATGTACCACATAAAACAATCACTAAAAGCATGGGGATGAAACAAATTTATCTCACTTAGTGATAGGTTCCCGGTTTTCTGGAGCAGGAATTTGTGGTAAAAAATTGTAATTTTTACTCTTTTATTAACTGTTTTATTTGTTTCCACACTCCACGCCTAACCCACTCCAAGCAGCCAGTCACACCCAGTATGTTAGAAGGTGGACATCTGTAACGTCGGCATGATGGTGCAGCGGTAGAGTTGCTTCCTTACAGTGCCAGAGAACCTTGTTTGATCTTGACTGCGGGTGCTGGCTGTACAGAGTTTGTACGTTCTCCCCGTGACTTATGTGGGTTTTTCCACGAGATCTTCGGTTTCCTCCCACACTCCAAAGACATACAGGTTTGTAGGTTCATTATCTTGCTATAAAATGTAAAATTGGCCCTCGTGTGTGTAGGGTAATGTTAATGTGTGGAAATCGCTGGTCGGCGTGGACTCGGTGGGCTGAAGGGTCTGTTTCCGTGCTGTATCTCTAAACTAAATACTAAACCAAATGAATGGCTGTGAGGAAGTTTTCAAGACAAATAGACTCATTGAGCCATAGAGTCTTACAGCGTGGAAAGAGGCCCTTCGGCCCAACTTGCCCATACTGGCCAACATGTCCCATCTACACTAGTCTCACCTGCCTACGATTGGCCCATATCCCTCTAAACCTGTGCTTGTTTGCGAATTTTCTCTTTGGACAAAGCGACAAACTTTTACGGTATGCCTCATATAGAAACTATATTTAAATGGTATTTTTGCTGGTATTAGTATTGGTTTGTTATCAACGCGTGTCCTGAGATTCAACTAAAAACTTGTTTGCTTGCTATATCTACATGACCCATATATGGGTACAATAAGACCATACATAAGTACACCAGGTGGTGTACAAAGAGAAAGGAATCAGTGCTGAATATAGCGTTACAGCCACAGAGAAAGTGCAGGTAGAAAATTGCAAGGGTCACAATGTGGTGGACTGGGAGATCGGAAATATATCTTTTGCTCACGAGTGGTCCGTTCAGGAGCCTGTTAACAATGGGGACGAAGCTGATCTTGAATCTGATGGTACGTGCCTTCAGGATTTTGTACCTTCTGCCCAACGGCAAGGAGGAGAAGTGGAAATGAATAGGGTGTGAGTGGTCTTTGATTATGTTGGCTGCTTTCCCAAGGCATTGTGTAGTGTAGATGGAGTTCATCAGGAACAGGGTGAAGGGGGGAGATTGCGGGGGGGAGAACTATGCCTAGTTTTGATGAAAATTCATTAACTTAGTTTCTCTAACCGGGGATGGCATCTGACCGCAGAGCGTTCCCAGCATTTTCTTGTGCAGGAAGGAACTGCAGACGCTGGTTTACACCGAAGATAGATACAAAATGCTGTAATAACTCAGCGAGTCAGGCAGAATCTCTAGAACTTGTCTTCAGAGATGCTGTCAATCCCGCTGAGTTACTCCACTATTTTGTGTCCATTCCCCGTATTTCTTTTGTTCATTTACATCCATCACAGCCATGTATATGTTTAATGCCTCAGCATCCACGGCTTCTTGACATTTGGGGTCTCAATCATATTCATTATTGTTGTTAACTCATTCTTTTATCCTTAATTGGTTGTATCCCAACTCCTTGCGGCACGGTGGTGCAGCGGTAGGTTAGATGCCTCACAGCGCCAATAACCCGTGTTCGATCCTGACTATTGGTGCTGCCTGTATGGGGTTTGAACGTTCTCCCCGTGACCATGAGGGCTTTGTCCGGGTGCTCCGGTTTCCTCACTATGGTTGCGGGTGCTGTACGTGTGTGTAGACTAGTGCTAGTGTACTATTAGTGTAATGCAGCGAATGCAGTGCCGGAGACCCAGGTTCGATCCCGACTACGGGTGCGGGTGCTGTCTGTACATCCAGCATCCAGAGGAAGCCCACACGATCACAGGGAGAATGTGCAAACTCCACACAGACAGTACCTGAGGTCTGGATCAAACCCAGGTCTCTGGGACCTCTGAGAGGCAGCAGCTCTACCAACTGCACACTCGACTATATTCCCCTCCCCATCCCCCACCAGCTACCCCTCCTCCTGTCTGTTATTAGACTTTTGAAAAGTCCTTCCATAAACTAGGGTACTACACGATTCACCTCTACCCCATTGTAGACATTGGACTTTGTCTATGGAACTGATGCACCACAACACTGAGAGCTATATTCTACACTCTATCTTCTCCATACCTTCTATACGATGGATATTTGCTCTACCTATTGTAGTTTAGTCTGAACTGATTTTATCTATGTCTGCTATATCTGAATTGAATGGATGAAAGCCCTGTCCCACGGTACAAGTTCACTCCAAGAGCTCTCTCGAGTTTAAAAAAAATCAAACTCGTGGTAAGCACGGAGAATGAACGTAGCGGGTACGTCGGAGCTCGGGGACGTCTCTTAACGCTAACGGCAGGTACTCGGGAAGACTCGCTAACGGCAGGTAAGCACGGGGAGACTCATGAAGATTTTTCAACACGATGAAAAATGTCCACGAGGGCTCCGAGTACCGATGAGTGGCCATTACCGTAAATCTCCGAGTTCGACTCAGGGCAAACTCGGGACAACTCTTGGAATTAACTCGTACCGTGGGACAGGGCTTTTACAATACAATACAATACAATACAATACCTTTTATTATCATTTGAACCTCACATGAGGTTCAAACGAAATTTGGTTTCTGCAGCCATACAAAAAAAAGAACCAAGACACACACCAACACAATTCAATTCACATAAACATCCATCACAGTGAGTCCTCCTCAGTGTGATGGAAGGCAAAACTTAAACATATCTCTCCCCTGCACTCCCCTCTCCCCCCCATGTCAGAGTCAAAGACAGAGTAAAAGCCCCCGGCTGGCGATGGCGAATTGTCCCGCGGCCATTAAAGCCACGCCGGGTGATGCAAGGTCGCGCACCGGGTTCTTGATGTTAGAGCCCCCGGCGTGCGCTCGCAGAATCCCGCGGCCATTCCAAGCCGCGCGGGGCGGTGATGTAGGCCCCGCTCAGGTAATCTTCAACCCCACAACTCGGGCGGGAGAAGTCGCCGTTGCGGGAGCCCTGAAAAGCGGTCTCCCTCCAGGGACCCGCGGGCTCCCGATGCCGCCATTCGCCAGACCCGCAGTTGCAGCCGCCGAAGCTCCGGAAGTCGGGCCGCAGCAGCGTCCACCACCGCTCCACCCGCTCTGGACTCGGCCAGCTCCGCGACGGTGAGGTGAGTAGTCGGCACCAGAGCCCCCGGTCTTCCTGTTGGAGGCCGCTCCTCGTTGCAGCCCCAACGACAACGGAGACCCGACAAAGAAAAGGTCGGGTCTCCCGTGCAGGGAGAGATTTAAAAGTTACCCCCTCCCTCCCACCCCCCCACACACATACCCCAACAAAAAATAACAAAAACCACATAAAAACATAGACATAAAATAATAAAAACGCAGACCGGCTGCAGAGGCCGCTGCTGACGAGAGTCGCGCCGCCCATTTTAGCATGCAAAACAAAGCTTGTCACTGTACCTCAGTACACGTGAGCATAATAGACCTAAAGCCTGATTAAATGTGAATCTCTTCCATACTGCTATAACCAACTCAAGATAGAAAATGCACTGGAATTAAAAATAAATTGTATGTTTGTGATCCATTTTCTCTGAGCATTCTCATGTCATTAGTTGTGTAAATATTGAAGCTGAGGAAGAAACAAAATACCATTTTATAATAAAAAGTGGATCACATTTGAAGATTGTTCGATTGGAAATTCCAGTCGGATTTGGTTGAGTGGGCAGAAAATGATTCTACATTACCCGCTGAATGCAATGTTAAAGATTGGACATGTGGACTGGAATTTTGTTTTGATTATTATTGGGTGAAAGAAAACTTTTAAGTTAACTCAACAGTAGCATTAATTTGTAGATATTGCCCTGCTAATTCCCCTCAACTTCTTTAGTTCCTGTGAAAGATTTTGGTTCCTCCGTCATGCATTCATACATAATTACTGAAAAGTACTTTCTCTTCTTAGAATTATTTGTTTCATTTTCATGCAATAATAGTGGCAACATCTACAGGTTCCTAAACACGTTATTTAAATAAAAAATCACATAGAAATCACTAAAGGATCAACACTTAATGCTGTCAACAAGAGTGATTCTGCCCCTTTCATAAGTTCATAAGTTCTAGGAGGAGAATTAGGCCATTCGGCCCATCAAGTCTATCTCTCTCTCTCAGCCCCATTCTCCTGCCTTCTACCCATAACCCCTGACACCCTTACTAATCAAGAATCTGTCAATCTCCGCCTTAAAAATATCCATTGACTTGGCCTCCACAGCCCTCTGTAACAATGGCTTCCACAGATTCACCACCCTCTGACTATAGAAATTCTTCCTTATCTCCTTTCTAATGGTACGTCATTTTATTCTGAGACGATGGCCTCCTAGACTCTTCCACTAGTGGAAACATCCTCTCTACATTTCAGAAGTCAAATGAGTTAATTAATTTTCTTATTTCTCTTGGCCAGACTGGGTAACGGGTGGCAACATTTCTTCTTTAGAGGTGATAAGTTAAAGACTATCATTAATAATGGCTATGTGCCTACAAGGTTTAGGGCCAAAAATAAAAATTTACCTGGAAACATTCAAAAATTATTTAACGAGCGTGTGGGGGGTTACAATTTAAGAGGAATATTTAACTTTAAGAAACAAAGAGTCCGTACGACTAGAAAAACCTTTTGTATTTCGGTTTGTGGAGTAGGAGTGTGGAATAAATTGAACGGGGAATTAAAGCAATGCACAAACATGAATCATTTTAAAATGATATATAAAAAAATAATTTTCAAGGGGTACAGGGATGGAGGGGATGGTTGACAAGTGGGGGTTGATGTTTATCTATTGCTTTACTATTGTTTACTTATGTTTGGGTACTTCAGATATGAAGTTTGTATGTGCATAATAGTTGTATGTATATATATGTCTGTAGGTATTATGGGAAATTGCCTAGGGTAGTATTATTATTATTAATTAATTGATTTTTAAACATGGTAGAAGTGTTGGGGAAAAGGGGTGAGATTTAATAAGTTATTCTTCTTCTCACTCCTTTTCGAGCTTGTAGACACATTGGAACTTTGCTTTTGTTCTTTTCATTGCTTTGTAAATATTGATTGTAATGTCCAATTGTTTGATAATTTCGATTTTGTTACTATTAATGTCTTTAATGTCTTTACTGCATTGCATTACTACATGGCTTAACGGTGGGCAATTAAAGATATACAATGACTAACATCCTATATCTGTTGCCTATGTCTGCAGCCTATGAATAAAAAAAAGATGGAGTGTTACATCCAATCTAATATTTTCACAGACTTTGCTATCTTTTAATTCCAGATCATTTAATTAACTCAAGTGAAATTGCCATGGAGAATTCAAAGCTTTGTGCCTGGATAACCAAGTTTGGTATTGTAATTACTATGTTACCTGAACGTCAGGCCCAACATGGAGCTAAAATTGTGGATTCGCTATTAAGTTTTTATTTTTCAGTCTAAAGAAGATGGAAAACATGTACTTAAAGGGCCAAATATGTTTTTTTATTTTAAAAAAAGTTTTAAGGTATTTCTGCGATTACATTTATTATTTCTGCTTTGACAATATGGTTTAATTAATGTCTGGATTATTCAGGGGAAATATTGTTTTTTTTATTGAACTTCTTCTTTTGTTTGAATTCTGACTGAATTCTGTTTTTAATTTGTTTCTCTGTGATGTCTTTATTACTTATTTTATTCTGATTATATGTTTTTATTTCTATGAATCTATGTAAGGTGTCTTTGAGATGTCTGAAAGGCGCCCATTAAATAAAATTTATTATTATTATTATTATTATGTTTAGTTTAGTTGTTTAGTTTAGTTTAGAGATACAGCGCGGAAACAGGCCCCTCGGGCCACCGGGTCCGCGCCGACCAGCGAACCCCGCACATTAACACTAAACAATTTTTACATTTACCAAGCCAAGTAACCTACAAACCTGGAAGTCTTTGGAGTGTGGAAGACCGAAGATCTCGGAGAAAACCCACGCAGTTCACGGGGAGAACGTACAAACTCCGTACAGGCAGCACCCATAGTCGGAATCGAACCTGGGTCTCCGGCGCTGCATTCGCTGTAAGGCAGCAACTCTACCGCTGCGCCACCCATGACCACCCGTAATGACAATAGACAATAGGTGCAGGAGTAGGCCATTCGGCCCTTCGAGCCAGCACCGCCATTCAATGTGATTATGGCTGATCATCCCCAATCACTACCCCGTTCGTGCCTTCTCCCCCCATGTCCCCAGACTCCGCTATTTTTAAAAGCCCTATCAAGCTCTCTCTTGAAAGCATCCAGAGAACCCGCCTCCACCGCCCCCTGACTTACAGTCTGAAGAAGGTTCTCGACCCGATTCCATCTCCCCAGAGATGCTGCCTGACCCGCTGAGTTACGCCAATGTTTTGTGTCTGCCTTAGATATAGAAAGACCTTTGATAACAGAGGGAAATAAGCTGTTCCTAAGTTTGAGTTAGGGATCATCTCTGGAGGACATGGATAGGTGACGTTTTGGGTCGAGACTGACGGTCAGGGGGAGAGGGACACTGGGCTTGTTGGCTGCAGCTTAACCTTCGCTCTCAGAGCCCCTGGTGACACACCGAGTAGTATGTTTACAGACCAGTTACACGGTGGCAGGTACGAATGTCATTGGTTCCATTTCGGTACAGATGACAATTAAATGCTCTTGACTTGAAATTTGAAAAGAATAAGGTTGCTTGGATTTTGGCAAATCTGCACAATGCTTCGTTTTGTTTAACTTGAGAACCAGGATCGTACAGAGTTGGCTTATTGTGAATGCCTGGGAAGGCTGCTTTGGGTTTGATCATTAGTGTGATCCTGATTAGCTTTAGTGATTGAAAACAAAAACAGACGCGGGGTATATCCTCAGGATGATCATTTGATATTAAGGAAGTTGTAAGCCGCTACTTCTGAGGGAGAAATTAAACCTTGATTATAACCATATGGCCTTTAAACTATTACTTTTCCTTTGGTGTGGCCTGCGCTTGTACAAGCCTGGAAACCACAGTTGCAAACACATTGTTTAAGAGACGTGTTGAGTATTTACAGCCCTTCGTGAGTCGGTCCTGCAGGGCGGAGTTTAATGCTGGAAACTGGAATCAAACGTGACTTTTCGGATGTTTTAGCTTATGTGTGGAATTTCACCTAACCTCCCACTCAACTGGTATTAAACTCAAACCACCCATACAAGGCTGTGTCCAGCCAGAGGCAATGCTGAGTAGATGAGATACCAATGAAGCCCGGTTGTTGCATTCTCTGACTTGTTCACGGCAAATCCACTCCTCAGCAACTCATCTCTAACTCAGGAGAGAAGATGGAAATGCCCCCATTGTCCTCTTAAAAATGAATGGCTTTAAAGTTCCCTTGCTTCGATACATTACTTTAACAGTATGGCTTTGCAGAGTTATACCAGAGTAGGAACAAAGTCGAAGTGGTAGATGGTGACACGCACGAGCGACTGCAGATACTGAAATCCTGAGCAAAAGACAAAGAGCCGGAATTCATTGAGTGGAAAAACCTGTGGAATACATTGCCGCAGATGGCTGCTGAGGCCAAGTAATTGGGTATTTTTAAGGCAGAGATTGACCAATACTTGATTGGTAAGTATTGGTCAATCTGGATAGACTCGGCTTGTACTCGCTAGAATTTAGAAGATTGAGGGGGGATCTTATAGAAACTTACTAAATTCTTAAGGGGTTGCACAGGCTAGATGCAGGAAGATTGTTCCCGATGTTGGGGAAGTCCAGAACAAGGGGTCACAGTCTAAGGATAAAGGGGAAATCTTTTAGGACTGAGATGACAAAAACATTTTTTACACAGAGAGTGGTGAATCTCTGGAATTCTCTGCCACAGAATGTAATTGAGGCCAGTTCATTGGCTATATTTAAGAGGGAGTTAGATGTGGCCCTTGTGGCTAAAGGGATCAGGGGGTATGGAGAGAAAGCAGGTACAGGATACTGAGTTGGATGATCAGCCATGATCATATTGAATTGCGGTGCAGGCTTGAAGGGCCAAATGGCCTACTCCTGCACCTATTTTCTATGCTTCTATGTAATGGTGTCAATGGTTATGGGGAGAAGCCAGGAGAATGGCAGTGGCATGGTTGCATAGCAGTAGAGTTGCTGCCTTACAGCATCAGAAACCCGGGTTCGATCCTGACTACGTGTGTTGTCTATATAGAGTTTGTACGTTCTCCCCGTGACCTAGATTTTCGGTTTCCTCCCACAGTCCAAAGATGTACAGGTTTGTAGTCTATTAGCTTGGTGTAGTTGTAAAAAAAATGTCCCTGGTGTGTGTAGGATAGTGTTAGTGTGCGGGGATCGTTGGTCGATGTGGACTCAGTGGGCCGAAGGGCCTGTTTCCGCACTGTGCCTCTAAACTAAACTAAACTAAATGGGAGGTAGACACAAAATGCTGTAGTAACTCAGCGGGACAGGCAGCATCTCTGGAGAGAAGGAATGAGTGACGTTTCGGGTCAAGACCCTTCTTCTGAAGAAACGTCACCCATTCCTTCTGTCCCACTGAGTTACTCCAGCATTTTGTGTCTACCTTTGATTTAAACCAGCATCTGCAGTTCTTTCCTAAATGAAATGAAGTTGACTGTGAAAGATAGATCAGCCATGATTGAATGGGGGAGTAGAAGGTCCTACTCTGCTCCTATGACTTATGAACTTTGGAACTTATGAAAGGGGGAACTCAGCATCTGCAGGGGTAAATGGGCAGACAACGATTTGGATTGGGACCCTTCTTCAGACTTAAAGTGTTGTTTGTCCATTGGAAGGAACTGCAGATTCTTGGTTCTTGGTTTCTTGGTCCTCCAAAATATTCCAAATGGAATTTAAACTGGAGGTGGTGAAGGGAGGGCTTAAACCAGAAAGGGTTATTGGGAAGAAAGCGCTACTTTAAATTTAGTTGTATCTGGTTGGGTAACTATAGATGGGTGGAGATTATTCCATGTTTTAATTGTGCGGGGGAAGAAAGAATTGCTGTACACATCTGTCTTTGTAGCTGGGATCACAAATTGGATCGAATGCCCTCGTCTGCTCCTAATTGGTTTGGGTTTGGTGTAGGTCTTGTAGTCTATGTCGAGCTGACCATTTAACATTTTGTAAAAACAGGTCAAACGGTGAGCTTCACGTCTGTCTTGGAGAGGGTTCCACACCAGAGAATTCAGAAGTTTGGTGACACTCGCTTCTCTCTCATAGGTGTTAGTAACAAATCGAGCTGCCTATCTTTGGACACGTTCGATGGAAGAAATGTTTTTATTTGTGTATGGGTCCCATGCTGCAACTGCGTAGTCCAAATGAGGCCTAACGAGGGTGAAGTATAGCTTCTCCTTGACAGAAGTTGAACACAGATGCTAGTTTACACCGAAGATAGACACAAAATGCTGAAGTAACTCAGCGGGTCAGGCAGCATCTCGGGAGAAAGGGAACGTGTGATGTTTCCGGTCATTCGTTTGTTCTTTGTACCTTTTCATACCTCTAGTTTCCCTCTCCCCGGATTCTCAGTGTCTCGACCCGTAACCTCACCTATTCCTTTTCTCCAGAGATGCTGCCTGACCCACTGAGCTACTCCAGCATCTTGTGTGTTCATTCTCATGCAGATTGTTTGTTTTTTTTTTTGACCAAGTCGTAAATGACGACAGGATGCATGAGTATAAACCACATTGTTAACCTGTGCTCAAAGAACTTCCTCATGCCAATATCCAATTCATGTTTAATTAGCAAGAGGGTAGAACGAGTGGAGCGCTGATCTCACAGAATCAGGTCACTGGAAGAATGATGGAAAAATTGACAGAGGGATTTGAAATCTGTCCTTGTGTGGGCCAGGGAACCGGACGGCATTAAGACGCAGGAAGCAGTGGTTAGGGTAAGCTCTTTCATGGAGTGTAGAAAGTGGAGGGCAGCCACTAATGCGTTGAAGGGAGACATTTAGAGAACAAAGGCATGGATGAGGTTCTTGCACCAAATTGGTTGAGACAACGGCAGAACTGAGCAGAGGTGGAAAAAAGAGGATTACTCGCATCTCGACTATTCAGTTCTAAGCCCATCTCAGGCAAGGAAAGGACTTTTAATTATCTTTGGGCAGTTTGTCATTCTTCTGTTCAGGTTAGATGTTCAAGTTGATTATCCCAGACAATCTGGTGTCAGGACTGAGAGGTAGTTGAAGGGGTTGTTGACGCAGGTAGATGTCAGAGAAGATAGTTGAGGCAGGTAGATGTCAGAGAAGATAGTTGAGGCAGGTCCAAAAACACTTAAAAGAAACTTGGACAGGTTCATGCATATAAATGGTTTTGAGGAATATAAAGCAAACATGGGCAAATGGATAGGTTAGATTGGGCATCCTGGTTGGCATGGATGAGTTCGGCCAAAGGGCCTGGTTCTGCGTTGAATGACTCAATGACTCTGAAGGAAAAGTCCCCACTTGCCAATGACTTTTAAAAGACGTTTGGACATTTTATATAGATGGGAAGGGTTTGGAGGACTGTGGGTCAAATATTTTCAAGGGGAAATGAGGATGGGCAATCGAAAGATATCAACATCTAAAAACATAAATTAAAAGTCGTCATGCCTGCTAAAGGTGTGCATATTTCACGGCTGGTTGATCGATTGCTCTGAGGCTGAAAAGCACAAATCCATAACGTGCAGTCCAAGGTTGGTTGGGTACCCTACTACTTTATGCTGTATCTCAACCTACTTCGAAAAGTAAAAGAATGGATCCTTGCTCACCTTGGGATCACGTGGAAATTGGCAAGTCAAACACTTCAGCTTCCTCTTTGATGTCAGGTCTTGGATGGCCATTCGAGCTCACCTCCGTCAATTGGTAGACTTGGCCATTTGCCAGGACTAGAGGGTCGGAGCTATAGGGAGAGGTTGAGTGGGCTGGGTCTCTATTCCTTGGAGCTCAGGAGGATGAGGGGTGATCTTATAGAGGTGTATAAGATCATAAGAGGAATAGATTAGGTATATGCACAGTATCTTGCCCAGATTAGGGGAATCGAGGACCAGAGGACATAGCTTCAAGGTGAAGGGGAAGTGATTTAATAGGAATCTGAGGGGTAACTATTTCACACAAAGGCTTGTGGGTGTATGGAACGAGCTGCCAGAGGGGGTAGTTGAGGCTGGGACTATCCCAACATTTAAGAAACAGTTGGCCAGGTACATGGATAGGACGTTTGGAGGGATATGGACCAAGAGCAGGCAGGTGGGACTAGTGTAACTGGGACATGATGGCCGGTGTGGGCAAGTTGGGCCGAAGGGCCTGTTTTCACACTGTATCACTCTATGACACTATGACACTATTTGATTTCAGCAGGCACAATTTGCACTGATGCTGCCCACATGGGCAGACAGGCAGAGAATGCTGTCATAGTTTCTGACCATTCTCCAAAGCTTAGCTTTGCAGATGAAATTTGTAGGAAGGGGACTGCAGATGCTGGTATACACCGAAGATAGACACAAAATGCTGGAGGAACTCAGCGGGCCAGGCAGCATCTCTGAATTGAATTGAATTGAATTGAATCCTTTATTTGTCATTCAGACCTTTCGGTCTGAACGAAATGCTGTTGCCTGCAGCCATACATGTAATAATAACAAAACACAATAAACACAAATTAACATCCACCACAGTGAGTTCACCAAACACCTCCTCACTGTGATGGAGGCAAAAGTCTTAGAGTTACTGTCTCTTCCCTCCTCTTCTCCCTCTGCGCCGAGGCGATACCCCACCGGGCGATGGTAAGTCAGTCCCGCGGTTCAAGCTCCGCGGCCCGGGGGGTGGTCGAAGCTGCCCGCAGCTGTTGCAACGGGTGCTCCGGAAAACAGGCACCAGCCTGTGACCTGCGAGCTCCCGACATTGTCCTCCATTGGCCCGCGGCCGAGCCCCGGATCCAGGTCGCCGCCGCCTCAGCCGCCGTAGCACCGTCTCCGCTCCGCACCGGGCCGCCCACAAGGCAGCGTCTCAGCCCCGCACCGGGCTGCTCACACGGGAGCGCCTTCCAGCCGGTAGCCGTGCCGGCCGCACAGGAGTGTCTCAGCTCCGCACCGTCCGCCCTCACCGGAGCGCCGAGTCGTGCCGCTACCCGGACGTCGCCACAGCTCGAAGACGGCCAGCCTCGCGTTGGTGAGTCCTGGCTGGCTCTACCTCCGGACCCTCGAGGTCGGTCGCAGGTTGGAGGCCGCCAGCTCCGCCATTAGGCCTCAGCGCAGACGGGGGAAGAGAAGGGGGATACGACAAAAAGTCGCATTCCCCCGAAGGGAGAGACAGAAAGCTCTGTTTCACCCTCCCCCCACACACATAACACCACCTAATAACCAAAAAAATTACTAAACTAGACAAAAAAAAAACAACATAAAAAGTAAAAACAGACAGACTGCAGGCGAGCCGCAGCTGTATCACAGCGCCGCCACTTCCGGAATCTCTGGATAGAAGGAATGGGTGTTGTTTCGGGTCGAGACCCTTCTTCAGACTGAGAGTCAGTGGAAAGGGAGACACAGAGATAAGGGAGGGTAAGGTGTGATCAAAGGGGACGAAAATCATGGAAAATGTGGAAAAGATCATTGTTAGCTTGGGGAAGGTGGCAACGAGGTATGCAAAGCTAAAATGTAATCAGATGCTGTTTGGAGGTTTACAGATTGTGTGGGGTTTCCTGTCACAGTGACCTGATCCAGGCCTAAAAATCCGAATAAATCCACAAAATTCTAGAACTTGTGATTAAACCAGCAGGATTAGACTTTTTCAAAGTCTACAATTGCATCCTGTAATTCAAATAATCAGTCATTAAATCGACTGGATGACAAATTAGCCAACAACAAATATGTCATTCACATGACTTTAAGTAAATGTCTCAGCAGCAAATATTGAGGGTTTCACGTTTAATCACAGCTGCTCCATTTGAATTGGTGTTGCAGCATCGAAAGTCTATAAATGTTGTTTTATTTTCAATTACAGGGAGGCAGCACTTGTGAAAAAAAAATGTAGCAGAGAAGGATGTTGTTCATACTGTCAGCTGACCCAGAGATATCGCTCTCCATTTAATTGAAGCGGAGGTAGAAAGACGGCACGGCTGTTTATGTTAACACATCCCACAGGGAAAAAAAATTGTCAACAATTTCATCTTCCAATGTGTGAAACTTCACATTCAATTCGTGCTGCTTAATAATATTTCCAGCGACGAAATATTGTATAATGTAAAAATAATTAAATACTTGTGAACCTGGAAATCTGAAACGTGCAAAAGGAACTCACTGTAACTTGAATTCAAGAAAATACATAAATGAAGATTATAGGCAAGGTGTGATGGAGAGTTAGTTAAACTTTACGGGTAAAAATTACATTTCCCCAATTCACTAAAACAAAAAAATATTTTATTGCATTGTTTGGTTGCTTCTGAGGTTTTTGTTGTACCGTTGTCTGTCTTCTAGTAAAATAAAAATTACATTATACTTTGCCTAGGTGTACTACATTTGTCCACAGTGAATTATTAGCAATCACTCCAGTTACATGGGAATCCTCTATTACACTGCCACCTACTGTTTTAACTGATATCGCAGGCACATGAGGACATTTGGATATTTTCCCAAAATTCAGACAAAATGCACAGCACAACAGAATGGTGCAAAGATTGGTGTGCAAAGTAGTGCAAAAAATAAGACTGAAGGTTTCCGACCCGAAATATTGCCTATCCATGCTCTCCAGAGATGCTGCCTGACCCGCTGAAATAATCCAACAGTTTGCGTCCTTTTTTCCCCACGAAATAAAAATAAAATGCAATAACAGAATAATTAAATGAGGTTGGGATCAGAGAAAGAGTCGTGTGTAGAAAGGAACTGGAGATGCTGGTTTAAACCGAAGATGGACACAAAATGCTGGAGTAACTCAGCGGGACAGGCAGCATCTCTGAAGAAAGGGAATGGGTGAAGTTTCAGGGTCAATCGTTTGTTCTTTGTACCTTTTCATCCCTCTCCCCAGATTCTCAGTGTCTCGACCCAAAATGTCACCTATTTCTTTTCTCCAGAGATGCTGCCTGTCCCGCTGAGTTACTCCAGTATTTTGTTACTCCAGTATTAAGAGAAAGAGTACTTGATGGCAACACCGGGAAGGGAATGTGAAATAGGCGATTGGCTCATGAAACTGATAGCCATAGGAGAGAAGCTGTTCTTAAGTTTGGACATCTGAGATTTCAAGCTCCTGCATCTACTCCCATGTGGTGGAAGGGAGAAAAGAGAATGGCCATGATGGCAGCCATCCTTGATGATACTTCCAGCCAACCTGATGCAACACACCATGAAGATGGACCGAAATTACAAGTCACTGATGGACTAGGCAGTGTTCTTGGTCTAGACTTTATCCAAACCCATTATGTGGTCTAGTCTTAACTGCCCTATGGCATGACCATGGTAACACTGTATAATTGTGAACAGATAATTGACAATAGACAATAGGGGCAGGAATAGGCCATTCGGCCCTTCGAGCCAGCGCCACCATTCAATGTGATCATGGCTGATCATCCCTAATCAGTACCCCATTCCTGCCTTCTCCCCATATTCTCTGACTCCACTATCTTTAAGAGCCCTATCTAGCTGTCTCTTGAAAGCCTCCAGAGAACTGACCTCCACAGCCCTCTGAGGCAGAGATAATAAATGTTGCTGCTCATGAAAATAAACTCAAAAGAATTTTCAAAGGATTTCATCTTCAATAGAACTTACTCCTTTTTATCATCAGACCAAGCAATTCTTGTTTCTTTTACTCTGACAGGAGTAGTAAGGATGAGTTAATAAATTAAAAGTAGAGAGTCTGTCTTCAAGAAATCTTGACCTTCCTGGACGTTCGTATTTTCAATAATCAAGAAACCTAGTATCTGGTGAAGAATCAACGATATATTTTTCTGCAATAAACTTGCTATTGTAAAGGGATATTAGAGTATTGGCAAGGTGCGGCACAATGGGACAGCGGTAGAGTTGCTGCCTCAAATGCCAGAGACCCAGGTTCAATCCTGACTATGATACTATGACTATGATACTGAAGACAAGCACAAAGCGCTGGAGTAACTCAGTGGGTCAGGCAGCATCTCTGGAGAAAAAGGATGGGTCATGTTTCGGGTTGGGACCCTTCTTCAGACTGACTTCTTAGGTCTAAAAAAGAGTCCCGACCCGAATCATCACCCATCCTTTTTCTCCAGAGATACTGACCCATTGAGTTACTCCAGCACTTTGTGTCTATCCAACATTTTGCTATTTTAAAAAGTACTTGACTTTTTTTGTTATGTGCAACCAGGTAGACAAATCCACGTTTTTACACATAATATTCAATCTGTCGTTCTCTTGCCCAGTCAGCTTGCCTATATCCCATTAAAGCCTCTTTACATCCTCTTCCCCATTCACAATCCAAATTAATTTTGTATCATCAATAAATTAGGAAATGCAACATTTACGAGCTCACACAATAAATATGAAAATCAGAGATGTTTATAAATTTTTCTTCCCTTGAATGTTTCCTGCAATGCAATTTCACTGGGGTTTATCCTTAATCTACTGCTGCTTGGGAAAAGAAAAGTACCTGTACTACATTGAAATGGCACCTTTAATGAAGATCTTGAAATGTTTGACAGTCCTGTTTGAGATACCTTTGGAAGTTTAGCCTTTGTTGTACTGAGAAAAATATGGCAGCTAATTTGTAGACAGCGACCTTGCACGAACAGTATCATAACAATGGCAATCCAATATGCTTTCAGTAATGAATGTTGGGATGAATTTTGGACATGACACTGGGAAAATAACTGCTTTGTTCTTCATCAAAGTGATGCCGTGTGCACTTTATCCCTCTCTGAGTGATCGGGTAGTTGTTTAGTGTCTCCATTTGTCAAGCAAGGCTTCAATCCTTCATTACTGTACTGAAGTGTCAGCTGAGATGTTTGTGCTTACATTTCTGGAATGAGATTTGAATCCACAGACGTCTAACCCAGAACAATAAGATATTGTCAAAACAAATAAAGATATAACACTTCCTAGCAAATGGGATGAAAGCTGTGCTGCAGAATTAGTTACCAGCTGCGAATGCTGTTAAATGAATTGTAAGTATAAATATAAATTATAGTAATATAATGTAATATAATAACATAAGTTGACAGATCAGGAACATTGTGTATATAAACAAAATAGAACCCATTTTTGTCTGGTTATTGGTCTATTTTTTAAATTAAATTTATTTTTATTGACTACTGATTGGCACAATATCAAGGGAGTAATTCTAAACCAGAAAATACTGTCATTTTTTTTAGTTCAATGAAAGTGTCGAACTACTTATATTATGATTTCATTTTCCTTGTCTTGAACATTTAATGTGAACTGGACTAAGTGGGACCCGTTGGGACCCAGTCACATGGGAGGCCTGGTCCCCCAATGCAACCCGTTCCCTAATGCAATATTCCACCACTCACCTGCTTCCCCAACGCAACAGCGGGAGCGTTCTGTAGCCAGGGGACGGGGATGGCTTCAGGCGAGGAGTGTCCTGCAGCCAGGGGAGGGGGACAGCTTCAGGCGGGGCCTGTCGGGGGTTGGTGTGGGGGATGTGTGCGGGGGATGTGGGGTATGTGGGGGAGGGGGTGTGCATGGGGGAGGGGGGGGTGTGGAGGAAAGAGGGGGGGGTGTGGGGAAGGGGGCTTGTGGGGGCTTGTGCGGGAGGGGGGTGTGGGGGAGGAGAGGGGGGGTATGTGGGGAGGGGGTATGTGAGGAGGAGGGGGGGTGGTGTGTGTGTTGGGGAGGGGGGGTGGGGCGGGGGGTGGGGGAGGGGGATGTGGGGGAGGGGGTTGTGGTGGAGGGGGGTGTGGGGGGGGGGGGTGTGGGGGGGGGGTGTGGGCGGGGGTTCACCGGTTCCTGGTCCGGGCTCCCGACTCACTCAACGGCTCCCGTCCCCAGCACCTGTCGCGTGCACAGCCCCCGCCTGCGAACACATCCAGCCCCCGCCTGCGAACACATCCAGCCCCCGCCCACGAACACAGCCCACACTGCGCTCCTTCAGCTTTATTCTCGGCGCTGGTGATTGACAGCGGGTGCCAGAAGGGGCGTCGCCGTCCCGGTGAATAACAGACCAATAACATTTGTAATATTTCACCGATCGGAACCAAACTTGGTGCGCTTGGCGCAGAGGAGTAAGGTGGCGAAAAAATCCTAGCGATATAGGGTGGCGTTTTTGCGCAAATTTAAAAACAATGCAAATCGGAAGAGGACAAGAGTTTTAGTAATAGTATAGATAGATATAGATAGATAGATATTGATGAATGTCTTTTAATGCCCTTTATTTGCCACATAAAAGTGACATGTTTCTGTGTAGGAAGGAATTGCAGATGCTGGTTTAAACCGAAGATAGACACAAAAAGCGAGACTCTCTCTAGAGAGCAGGAATGGATGATGTTTCTGCCTATTCTTTTCCCAATAGGCTGCTTGTTTTGCTGGGATGCTGTTAGATGGCCATGAAATGAGATGGTTCTTGGAAGTCTCTGTCCCTGGACTGTACAAAGTGGAAGAGGAGCAGCAAGTTGGTTGAGTGCCTTGCAGATACAAATACAGAGTTACAGCATGGAAACAGTGTAAGAAAGCACTGCAGATGCTGGATAAAATTGAAGGTAGACAGACAATGCTGGAGTAACTCAGCGGGCGAGGCAGCATCTATGGAGAGAAGGAATGGGTGACGTTTTGGGTCGAGTCCCCTCTTCAGACATCAGGGTCTCGAGCCGAAACGTCACCCATTCCCTCTCTCCATAGATGCTGCCTCACACACTGAGTTACTCCAGCTTTTTGTGGTGCTGTTTCCGTGCTGTATCTCTAAACTGACTTTATTGAATCATTTCATTAAAAGATCTGCCCCTTCAAGGTTCACAGCTGGAATCTAGGAAATGTGAACCTCTTGCTACATATTGGAAGCCACCTCTTGGCAAAGGCAGACATAGACAATAGACAATGGACAATAGGGATGATTTACAATGTACGTCTTTGCAGTATGGGAGGAAACCGGAGCACCTGGAGAAACCGGAGCACCTGGAGAAAACCAACGCATGTCACGGGAAGAACATACAAACTCCATACAAGCACCAGTAGTAAGAATCGAAACCGGGTCTCTGGCGCTGTAAGGCAACAACTCTGCTGGTTCACCACCGTGCCGCCTGGCAAGTGGACGAAAGAAAGGATTCAAGGATTAAGTGCAACATCCCAATTGATTCTTGGACGTCTCTGGCCCATGACTGCTCAAACGGGGAACAGGACCATTCTGGATGGTATCGAGGTCCTCAATGCCATACACCATGAGCACACAGAAACCCTGCGTTATGGGTGGAAGTCATGGACCACCTCACAATGGACCACGTCCCTATTCATCCCAAAGGCTGCCGCCTGCCCCATATGTGGACAAGCCTATGTAACCCACGATGCCTCATTGACCATAAAGTATAAGTAAAGTATAAAGTATCCTTTATTGTCATTCAAATTTGTTAGTTTGAACGAAATTAAATACCTTGCCGTCATAACAGAGAATAAAATAACAGAACACACAATGAACACAAATTTAACATCCACCACAGTGAGTCTACCAGGCACCTCCTCACTGTGATGGAAGGCAAAAGTCTTAAAGTCCTTGGCTCTCCTTCCTTGTTCTCCATCTGCATTGAGGCGATCCCGGCTTTCGATGTTGGCCCCCCCCCCCCCCCCCCCCCGCCGGGTGATGGTAAGTAAATCCCGTGGCCGAGTCCGAGCTCCGCGAGCGGGCCGGTTCAAACTCCGCGGCCCGGGGCGGACGAAGCTGTTGTTGCGGGAGCTCCGGAGAATCGGTCACCAACCTGGGACCTGCGAGCTCCCAATGTTGTCGTTCACTGGGCCCGTGGCCGAAGCCTCCGAGGCTCCGGAGTCGGGGCAGCGCCGCAGCACCACCACAGCGCCGAAGTCGGCCAGCTTCGCGATGACTGGCTCTGCCTCGAGGTCGGTCCCAGTTGGAGGCCGCCAGTTCCGCTATTAAGCCTCAGCGCAGACGGAAACGGGGATACGCCAAGAAAAGGTCGCATCCCCCCCGAAGAAAGAGACTAAAAAAAAACGTTTCCCCTGCCCCCCACACACATACACAACTAAAAATAAACTAAAACAAAGGAGACAAAAAAATAAAAAGACAGACGGACTACAGGCGAGCCGCAGCTGCTTGGGCAGCGCCGCCACTTCCGGAGAATCATCTCGAGAACCGCAAAATCAGAATGGAAGTAAGCCACCCTCAATCCCAAGTGAGAAGAAGATTAGATCATAGATACACATTTCAAACTGTAAATTTGTGATGAACTATCCACCACCAGCTGAAAAATATCCATCACCTTTTGCCTGGCAATAGTACATAGATACAAACATACAAAAAATGTAGGATAGAATACAAGATATGTATTCCCCAACCATGGATGAAGCACGAGGTTCACTCCCAGGTGTAGTCCAAGTCTGCAGCATTCAAGTCAAATGATCCCAAGCAGTACTAGAAATCTATCCATGACATTGGCGGAACCATTGAGATTGCCAAAAGGAAATTGCAAGCTAAGCTGCAGTCTCGAGGCAACAACACTGATATCCGTAGATTGAGGCAAGGCGTGCATGCTGTAACGTGAAGGAGGGCAGCATCACTGTCAACAATAGAGCCCTCCTCCAGTGATCTCAATGTATTCTACGGCCGCTTTGAACAGAAGGTCGGTGGTGAAATGCCACCCGCCCCACCAGTCTCGGGCGCACCTGCACCATTGCTGACTGTCGCAGACACAAGATCGGCCGTCCTGAGGGTGAATCCGCAGAAACACAGAAACATAGAAAATAGGTGCAGGAGTAGGCCATTCGGCCCTTCGAGCCTGCACCGCCATTCAATATGATCATGGCTGATCATCCAACTCAGTATCCTGTACCTGCCTTCTCTCCATACCCCCTGATCCCTTTAGCCACAAGGGCCACATTTAACTCCCTCTTAAATATAGCCAATGAACTGGCCTCAACTACCTTCTGTGGCAGAGAATTCCACAGGTTCACCACTCTTTGTGTGAAGAATGTTTTTCTCATCTTGGTCCTAAAAGATTTCCCCCTTATCCTTAAACTGATCCAATGGGAATTCCTGACCGTGCATCCTCGAGACCTTTGGGAATCAGCTGGCAGAGTTATTCACAGACTTCTTTAATCTCTCCTCTACATCGTAAGACCAAGCGCAGGCGCAGCGATCGTTTCGTTGAACACCTCCGATCATCTACCTAGGCCCATGTGATCTCCCGCTTGCTAAATACTTGAACTCCCCTTCCTCTTCCCACACTGATCTTTCTGTCCTGGGCCCCCTCCACTGTCAGAGTGAGGCCCAACACAAGTTGCAGGAACAGCACCTTATATTGCACTTGGGCAAGCTTACAACCCAGCGGTATGAATGTTGATTTCTCTAACTTCAAGTAACCCTTGCTTTCCCTCTCTCTCCATCCCTCCCCCATCCTAGTTCTCCTATTAGTTTCACCGTCCTCCTGATTAAATGTTACCGATTGTGTGCCTCCTTGTCACCTTCCCCTCAGCTAACAATGAACCATTTTACGTTTCCTTATCATAATCTGTTTTGATTGGTGTTTTCACACCTTACCCTTTCATGTCTCTTTGCCGCCCTCTGCTCTGACTCGCTGTATGAAGAAGGGTCTCAACCCGAAACGTCACCCATTCCTTCTTTCCAGAGATGTTGCCTGTCCCGCTGAGTTACTCCAGCATTTTGTGTCTATTTTCAGTTTAAACCAGCATCTTCCTACACATTTAATCTCTCACTACTGCATTCCGAGGTCCCCACCTGCTTCAAAAAGACCACTATCATCCCGGTGCTGAACAAATGTAAGGAAGCGTGCCTCAATGATCCAGTGGCTCTAACATCCACCATCACAAAGTGCTTTAAGAGACTGGCAATGGTGCACATTAATTCCAGCATCCCAGCCAAACCTCATCCACTGCAGTTTGCTTACTGTCGCAGCTGGTCTGAGCAGATGCCATCACCCTGGTCCTAGACTCATCTCTGGAACACCTAGACAACAAGGGCTCCTATGTTAGACTCCTACTTATCAACTATAGCTCTGTTTTCAACACCATAATCCCACTCAAACATCGCCAAACTACTGGACCTAGGATAGACACAAAATGCTTGAGTAACTCAGTGGGACAGGCTGAAGAATGGTCTCGACCGGAAACTTCCTACACACTGCTGGACCTAGGAATCAGCTCCTTCCTCTCCCATTAGATCCTTGACGTTTTGATTCATACGCCCCTCATTTACTGGAAAGGTGACAACATCCCCTCCACAATGACTCCCAAAACCGGGGCCCCACAAGGATGCATTCTACTATACCTCCTATACACTCATGACTGTATGGCCAAATTCAGCTCTAATTCCAGCTACAAGTTTGCAGATGGTACCACCCCAGTGTGCCGAATCAGGAACAATGACCTTTCAGTTCCTTGCCTATTAAGTATTTAGCTGTCTCTTCTGCATTATTTCTTCTTATATGGAACAACTTCTTCCTCATTTCCACACACTTTGGCTGGGTCAAATGTGCAGCCAGTACTTTATTCATAGACAGAACGTGCCAGGCATGCAAATAAAGGGCCTGCCTTGGCTCGCAAATTACGCGACCTCGTGGTCGCTTGAGGCGTACGGGCACCGTATGGCTGCGCGGGGCCGGTCCCACTTAGAAGCGCGGGGCTCCGAAATTCTGGCAGACGTACGTTCTTGACGACGTACACAGCGTCTTGACGGCGTACGCTTAACGCGTGGCGTTGCGCGATGACGTCACCGCCCGGCGTGGCGTTGTGTGATGACGTCACCGCCCGACGCTGTGCGACGCCCAAATTCAGTCTGCCCGCCTCCTGCCCAGCTGATTGGTAAGCATGACGCAAATGACGTCACACGCGAACTTAGCGCGAACTTAGCGCGGACTTCCCGTGAACTCCGCTTCCGTTTGGTCGTGCCAAACGCACGCAATCGCATGCAAGTGGGACAGGCCCTTAACAGTTAACGCAATGCTATTGTCTGCTGGACATCGATCTACATTTCAACCTCTTCGAAGTGCTGGTATGTCATACCTTCACAAAAAAAGCACTGGGTGTAGCTGTGTAAACTTTCATATGCCCAAGCTATGTCTGACTTTTTGTGGGAAATGTGGACCAGTATATTTTTTCTTTCTTACTTGGGGCCTTTCCCTCAACCCTTTTCCATTACTTTAATGACTATCGTGGATCTGATTCTTACACTCATATAGAACCTTTCTTTATTTTGACTGCCAATTTGAACCCCCACCGTTAGCCCACAAATCACAAAGTTGTCTTGAATGGTTGTCAAAAATTGCAGAAGGATCTTGATCGGTTGGAATGTTTGATGGCATTTAATACAAATAAAAGTTAGGTGTTGCACTTTAGGAGCACAAACATGGGCAGAACCTACACAGTGAACGGTAGGGCTCTGGGGGGGTGTTGTGGTGCAGAGGGATCCAGGAATACAGTTAGATAGTTTGGCACATTGGCTTTCATCAGTCAGAGCAATGAGTACAGAAGTTGAGAGGTCATGTTGCAGTTGTATAAGACATTGGTGAGGCTGCATTTAGAATATTGTGTTCTAAGTTTGGACACCACGTTACAGGAAAAATGTTGTCAAGCTAGAAAGGGTGCAGAGAAGATTTACAAGGATGTTGCCAAGACTCGAGGGCCTGAACTATAGGGAGGGGTAAAGCAGGCTAGAACTCTATTCCTTGAAACGTAGGAAGATTAGGGGTGATCTTATAGAGGTGTGCAAAATCATGAGGGGAATAGATTGTGTAGACGCACAGTCTCTTGCCCAGAGTAGGGGAATCGAGAACCTGATGATATAGTTTTAAGGTGGAGAGGGAAAGATTTAATATGAACCTGAGGGGTAGCTTTTTCATGCAAAGGGGGGGAGTTGTATGGAACTAGCTGCCTGATGAGGTAGTTGAGGCAGGTACTATCGCAACAATTAATGAACATTTACACAGGTACATGGATAGGACAGGTTTAGAGGGTTATGGGTCAAATGCAGGCAGGTGGGACTACAATAGATGGGATATGTGGGCAGGTTGGTCCAAAAGGCCTGTTTCCATACTGTAAGACTATGTGTCTCTATGACTGCCCATCGTAAGATCATAAGTCATAAGGTCATAAGTGATAGGAGTAGAATTAGGCCTGTTGGCCCATCAAGTCTACTCTGCCATTCAATCATGGCTGATCTATCTCTCCCTCCTAACTCCATTCTCCAGTCTTCTCCGACACCTGTACTTATCAAAAATCTGTCTATCAATGCCTTAAAAATATCCACTGACGGCCTCCACAGTCTTCTGTGGCAAAGAATTCCAGATTCACCACCCTCTACCTAAAGAAATGTAGACAATAGACAATAGGTGCAGGAGTAGGCCGTTCGGCCCTTCGAGCCAGCACCGCCATTCACTGTGATCATGGCTGATCATCCACAATCAGTACTCCTTCCCTGCCATCTCCCCATATCCCCTGATTCCGCTATCTTTAAGAGCTCCATCTAACTCTCTCTTGAAAGCATCCAGAGAATTGGACTCCGCTGCCTTCTGAGGCAGAGAATTCCACAGATTCACAACTCCCTGGGTAATTTCTCCTCATCTCCTTCCTAAAAGAACATCCTTTAATTCTGAGGCTATGACCTCTAGTCCTAGACTCTCCCACCAAATGGAAACATCCTCTCCACATCCACTCTATCCATGCCTTTCACTATTCCGTAGGTTTCAATGAGGTCCTCCTCATTCTTCTAAACTCCAGCGACTACAGGCCCTGTGCCGACAAATGCTCATCACAGGTTAACCTACTCATTCCTGGGATCATTCTTCTAAACCTCCTCGGGACCCTCTCCAGAGCCAACACATCCTTCCTCAGATATGGCGCCCACATTTGCTCACAACATTACAAATGCAGCCTTACCAGCGCCTTATAGAGCCTCAGCATCACATCCCTGTTTTTGTATACAAGCCCTCTTCATCCTCCCAGGTTGCCTCCTGTAAGGTCTCAATTCCATTCCAGACTAACAGTGAATCTTGTACTCCAAAAGCTGTAAACATCTGAAGCAAAACCTCCCTCCGTTTCCCTTGTGATGAACAATATCATCCTGTTTCTTATCCTAATTGCTTGGCTTTTGAAGATCCTGCACCAGGACATCCAGATTCCTCTGCATCTCCGAGATCTGCAATCCCTCATCATTTAGACAACATCCTTCTTATTTTTTTCTAGCCAAAATTAACAACTTCACATTTTCCTACAATTTATTCCATTTGCTAGATATTTGCCTATTCATTTAACCCATCTGTATCCCTTTTGTGCAGGAAGGAACTGCAGATGCTGGTTTAAACCGAAGATAGACACAAAAAGCTGGAGTAACTCAGCGATCTCTGGAGAGAAGGAATGGATGACGTTTCGGTTCGAGACCCTTCTTCAGACTCTATCCCTCTTGATCCCTTTGTAATCTGATTTCATCCCCTTCATAAAATCAGTTTAGATTTGTTTATTGTCACGTGTACCGAGGTACAGTGAAAAGCTTTTGTTGCGTGCCAACCATTCACTGGAAAGACAACACATGATTACAATCAAGCCATCCACAGTGTACGGATACATGATAAAAAGAATACTGTGAATCCCGATTAGTGCAGGATAAAGTCCAGTAAATGCGGCCAAAGAATTAAAGTAGGCGTAAATGGATCAGCGGATATCTTTAAGGCCGAGATAGATAGATTCTTGATTAGTATGAGTGTCAGGGGTTATGGGGTGAAGGTAGGAGAATGGGGTTAAGAGGGAGAGATAGATCAGCCATCATTGAATGGCGGAGTAGACTTGATGGGCCGAATGACCCAATTTAGCTCCAATCACTTATGAATTTATGACCATTTTCCAGTGATGAGGAAATTTAGTGATCTCAGGAACAATATGTTAATTCAAGTCAAGTCAAGTCAAGCCTTTGTAGTGTAGTTCTGCAAACGCGAGGGGATCATACCATCAGTCCTATTTTTGTACATAATCTGAAAATGTTGGAGGCACCCAGCGGATTAGGCAGCATCTGTGAAACAAGAAGCAGTTATTGTTTTAAATCGGAGGTTGTGCTGAGTGCATCCAGCATTTTCTGTTTTTATTTTGGATTTCCAGCATTTACAATTTCCTTAAGTTCCATTTACAATTTGCGTCATTTATTTTACGTTTTTCATCCATCTCTGGCATTTGAAAGAGGTCGGTGTCATCTTAAACAAAATCTATTGCTTAAAAAAAAGATTTTGGGTCATTCATTTCAATTGAATATTATCTTTGGCACTTCATAGTTTATTTTAGTTTAGATTAGTGATACAGCGCGGAAACAGGCCCTTCTGCCCTTTGAGTCCGCACCGATAACGAATATTTATTACATGTCATTTGAACCTCAGTGAGGCTCAAACGAAACTCCGTTTCCACAGCCACACAAAGACAATTCCTACAAAACATACAAACAATTCAATTTACACAAACATCCATCACAGCGATCCCCGCACCTTGACACTATCCTACACACACTAGGGATACATTTTACATTTCTACCGAGCCAATTAACCGGCAAACCTGTACGTTTTTCGAGTGTGGGAGGAAACCGAAGATCTCGGAGAAAACCCACGCGGTAACGGGAGAACGTACAAACGGCGTACAGACAGCCCCTGTCTGTCAGGATCGAACCCGGGTTTCTGGTCCTGTAAGGCAGAAACTCTACCGTTGCACCACCGTGACGCCCCATGCAAGATTCATGAAGAGTTTCAGTTTAGTTTATGGTCACCTGTATGGGCGGTGCGACCGACGTCGCAGCGGCCTCTGCAGTCTGTCTGTGTTTTTTGTTTTTTTTTGTCCCGTTGAGGGTATAGTTTGTAGTGGGCTTTTAAATGTGTATGTGTGGGGGGCGGGGGGTGGGTGGGGGGAAACTTTTAAATCTCATCCCTGCACGGAGACCCGACCTTTTCTCTGTCGGGTCTCCGTTGTCGTTGGGGCCTGGCGCCGTGGAGCGGCCTCCAACCGGAACGACCTGGGGGCTCAAGTCACGGAGCCTGCAGAACTGCGGACTTACCATCGTGGAGCTGGCCAGCTTCTGAGCGTGGAGAGTTCGGAGCGTGGAGAGCTGCGGTGGCGTGCGGCTGCAACCCGACTCCGGTGGATGGTGACACCGGGAGCTCGCGGGTCCCCGGTGGGAGACTGCTTTGCGGGGCACCAATAACGGCGACTTCTCCCGCTCGGGGTTGAGAGTGACCTGGAGTGGGGCCCTACATCGCCCGGCGCGGCTTTAAATGGCCGCGGACTTGCTAGCGCCCGCCGGGGGCTTTGACTTTGACATCGGGAGAAGAATGGAGAGCAGGGGAGAGACAAGCCTTTGCCTTCCATTACAGTGAGGAGGAGATTCACTGTGATGGATGTTTGTGTAAATTGTGTTGGTGTGTGTCTTGGTTCTTTTCTTGTATGGCTGCAGAAACCAAATTTCGTTTGAACCTCATGTGAGGTTCAAATGACAAATAAATGGTATTGTATTGTATTGTATCGAGGTAGAGTGAAAAGCTTTTGTCACATGCTATCCAGTCAGTGGAAAGATAATGCATGATGCCAATCGAGCCATTTACGGTGTTTAGATACATGATAAGGGAATAACGTTTAGTGTAAGGTAAAGCCACCAAAGTGTGATCAAGGATGGCCCGAGGTAGACAAAAATGCTGAAGAAACTCAGCGGGTGAGGCAGCATCTATGGAGCGAAGGAAATAGGCGATGTTTCGGGTCGAAACCCTTCTTCAGACTCATGTGGGGGGGGGGGGGAAGAAGAAGAAGAAGGATAGTCCGAGGGTTACCAATGAGGTAGATAGTAGTTCAGGACTGTTCTCTGGTTGTGTTAGGATGATTCAGTTGCCTGATAACAACTAGGAAGAAACTGTCCCTGAATCTGGAGGTGTGCGTTTTCACACGTATACTTTTCGCCTCGGGAGAGTGGAGAAGAGGGAGTGGCCAGGGTACCAATTGTCCTTGATTTTGCTGCTGGCCTTGCCGAGGTAGCGGGAAGTGTAAATGGAGTTGATGGCAGGCACGGAAATCGCTATCAAAACATGGGGGGGGGACACAATTTCTTGGCGGCCGCGCGCGCAAGCGCACACACACACACACACGCCAGGCTTCGGAGGCTTCAGCCGTGAACCCTATGGAGACACACTTTCAAAATAAACTTATCGAGAGAGGTGGCGGAGCGAGCACTCGGTGCTGGGATCAACATCAGACAAGGCGCTAGTGGGGAGAAAAAGACTCCGTACAGACAGCGCCCGGAGTCAGGGTCTAAACCTGTGTCCCAGGCGCTATGAGGCAGCAGCCACGTGCGGGCCGAGTGGCCTCTCTCTCTCTCTCTCTGTGTACCTGCCAGCTGCTGCAGCAGACTCTCCACCTTCCACATAGAGGACGGCATCCCCGGCGATGATCCGCCCAGGTTCCCTCTGCTCATCAGGCGCTGACTCTACGCTGTACTGAATCACCGCCGAGTCAAGTGGCGCGCTGGGCTGGAGGAGAGAGCGAGATGCATTAGTGCGAGGCTTCGGCCATGGGCTTGAATCGGCCCGTTCACGGGGTCTTTAATCGGCCGGCGGAGGCTTCAACATCGGGAGCCTTGATCGCCTCGATGCAGCAGTTTGATTTTAAGCCGCGATGGGCGCTGAAACCTACGTTGAGGAAGGGCATTATAATTTGAGGAAGGACATCCTTGTGATTGAGGCAGTGCAGCGTAGGTTCATGAGATTGATCCCTGGGATGGCGGGACTGTCATATGGGGAAAGACTAGGCTTGTATTCACTGGAGTTTAGAAGGATGAGGGGGTATCTTATAGAAACATAAAATTATAAAAGGACTGGACAAGCTAGATGCAGGAAAACTGTTCCAAATGTTGGGCAAGTCCAGAACCAGGGTTATTGATAGGGGACGATCAGCTATGATCATAATGAATGGCGGTGCTGGCTCGAAGGGGCCGAATGGCCTCCTCCTGCACTTATTTTCTATGTTTCTATGAAAGGCCCCGCGTATGGGTCGATTCAGCCCTTAGAAAGTGGTTGATAAAGTCCGGATGACAAAACATGGGGTGGGAGATTGTCTCCCACCTCTCAAAGCATGGGGGGGGGGGGTCCCCCCTGTACCCCCCAGGATTTCCGCCCCTGTGTGATGGTCTGGGCTGCGTCCACAATTCGCTGCACCTTCTTGCGGTCTTGGATGGAGCTATTCCCAAACCAAGCTGTGACCCATTCTGATAAAAAATGCTTTCTATGGCGCATCTGTAGAAGCTTAAGCAGGCATGAATTTGAGTTTAGTTTATTGCTTATATTCATTCTCATTTAAGCAGCCATGTCATCAGGAAAGTAAAAGAGATGAAGCTGTGTATTAATAGTCTGCACTGGGAGAGCTCTTGGTCTGACATGGTTAATCGTTAACCATCCGGTGCTGTAGAAGGCAGCACTGAGCAACCCACGGCGGAGGCAACTCAACAACTAACAGCAGGGCGGTGCCTGCGAACTGTTCAGAAGCTCCTTGGCGGATGTTGGGTGAGTGAAATGTTTATCCTCAATTTATGGCATGGTATCGTCTCCGGGGTTTCTTGCGATGAGTTTTCAGAGCAGCGGGAGAGTGTGGGGTGGGGGAGGGATGGAGAATGCAACTTTGTCCCAGATGGGCACATGGATCCTCAGCGAAATGTAGCAACTTTGTTAAAGCGGCGGTAGCGAAATTCCGTCAGAGTGGAACTGTTACTCCCTCTACATCAAACCACTGATACTATTATTATTATCTTTAAAATGCACTATTAATGCTATTCGCATACATTCTGCCGACTTCCATTCGGCTGCATTTGTGGGAAAAAACAAACATATAAAATGGCATAAACTACTTAATTAATTAAAGTCTGAGAAGGTTTGGGGGAAGTTTTTTCCTCCGATTGTAAAGGTTCTGTTCTCGGGGGCTCGGATGTTTTTGTGTGTCCCGGGTCCCGGTTGGTTCATTGTTAGTCTCGCTGACGCTTAAGTTACCGAAGCCCGTTTGTACTTAACAGCCGGCAGCAGGTCCGGGCGTGCTGTCGTGTAAGCTGATCCTCACTTTGACGTGCTTACAAATAAATGTACGTGTGTTTGCTGAATCTGGATCTCAAGGCATTTCAAGCTTGAGCTATGTATCACACATGGAACCCGACCATGTGAAGTGAAATCAACAAAATTGACCGAAGCCTCAAGCAAAATGCTGGGTTGAAATGAAATGAAAAAAAATCCTAAAGGTTTTGGGAAGGAATTGCAGAATTGGCGGCTGAAGGCACGATAGTGGACAATGGAGAATTCAGATTGAAGGGGAGTCGAGAGGGTAGAATTGGAGCCACCCGCGTACCTCAGAGGGTTGGAGGGCAGGAGGAGTTGACAAAGTTAGGGAGGGGTAAAAATCACACAGGCAATTTTGTTTCGCGGTGGATGCAGCGGCGACAGTGGGAGAACAACTTGAAGGTAGTTTAGGATTACCTTATCCCCACTCAGTAGTTGTGGAAACTTAGATAGTCCTGGTATATGTGGAAAAGGGCCACTGCTCTGTGTTGCTTATACCAGCGATGAGAAGGTACCTGTTGACTTATGATTTGAGAGTCCCAACAGCAAGTTTTTTGCTTGAGGCTTGTATGCGTTTACGACCGACTTTGGCATCGGCACTCTGCGTCTATCGGGCTTACTTTAAAGAACTTCAGATGGTTTTCTTTAAGGTTTAATGGCAATGTTGGAGATAAGGTGAAAGCAACATGGGCAAGCGTTTTGTTGGCTTGCGTGACCAGGGAGGGCTAGCTTCAAGTCAAGTCCCATCTCCTGTTGACACAATCGGCCGGGACACTTCGTACGTCAGCGTGACTCAGTCAGCATTGTCGACGTAATTATGACTGTTCACTGGACAAATCTCAGTTCTGGTAAAATTCCACTGCTGGGTGTAGCAGAACTTGTTCTTGCTCTCGAAGGTAATGGTGGTGCCTGGAGCATATAGAAGGCAGACCAGCACACGCACAGGACCTCCCTCCTTCCCACCCCAATCTCTGTGCTCAACATTATACCAAGTTGAAACTAATCTCTTCTGCCTGCATGTGTTCCACATCCCCCCACCCCCCCTCTCTCCTGTATATCCATGTCTCTGTCCAAAAGCCTCTTAACACCACAATGAACAAGTACCCTTGACAGCACATTCCAGTCGCACACCAAGAGCCAAGTCAAGAGTGTTTTATTGTCATATGTCCCGAAGGGACAATGACATTCTTACTTGCTGCAGCACAACAGAATATGTGAATATGTAAACATTGTATATAACGGGGGTAAAAAGAAAATTTTCAATAAATAACAAATATAATGAATAATAATATAGTCTTTTGCAATTCAGAGCTTATTCGTTGTGTTTAATAGACTGATGGCTGTGGGGAAGAAGCTGTTCCTGAACCTGGACGTTACAGTCTTCAGGCTCCTGGTACCTTCTTCCTGATGGCAGCAGTGAGAAAAGTGTGTGGCCAACTCTCCGTACTTAAATAAAATCTGCCCCAAACATCTTGCTTGAACTAATCTATCTACCTGCAAGTGATCCATACTCTTCCATTCCCTGCGCCTATCAAAAAGCCTCTTTATCAAATGCCACTATTGTATCTGCGTCCACCACTACCCTAGGCAGCATTTTTCCAGACACCCACTACTCTCTGTAGGGGGGGGAAAAATTGCATCGGATTTAGAATTTACTAATAGATATAGCGTGGAAACAGGCACTTCGGCCCACCGAGTCATCGATCACCCCATCATACATTAGCACTATCCTGCACTCTCAGGACAATTTACCAAATCCAATTAACCTACAAACCTGGGTGTTGGGAGTGTGGGAGGAAATCGGAGCATCCAGAGAAAACCCACACGGTTACAGGGAGAATGTACAAGTGGGGCTTAGGGTTGATGGGTGTGTTGGACCCTACATCTCTGACTCCATGAGGGGGGGGAGATTTGGCTGACTTCAACCTTTCAGTGAGTGGAACAGGAGAATTTGGCCAGGAATTTACTGAAATAGTTACTTTGAGATGGGGTGAGCGGGGAGCGTTGCACAAAGTCACATTGCCGGGTAATGAATGGAAGCAGTTGTCAGGCGATGTTATGTAACAGGAAATAGGCAGCCTTGGCTCAAATTTCGCCAGAGTTCGTCCGAGTTAATATCGCACTCATGTTATGAACATTCTGGTTCAGTTTGGGACACTTGTCAGCGAGAGGGATGGTATCAGTGGCTGTGGGAATAGTTCATGAGTGGGTCTGGGATGATTGCTTTACACTAAACATGATTTACTTGTTGGAAATTTAAAGTCAGGCGGAAAGTTTAAAAGAGATGTTCGGGACTTTTTTTTTTTTTTTACACACAGAGAGTGGCTAAACAGTTTGAAGAAAATGGCAGAGATGAGAGTAATTGAAACGGTGGTTGCTGTCAGTGTATATAAATAAATTGACTTGGGAAGCTGTGAGGTGGATATGTAAGAAAATACAATGTTTTTTTGTGTGTACGTATGTATGCGTGTATATATGTATTTGTGAGTATGTATGTGTGTGTGTATATACACACTGAACAAATTTTCTCTCTATTATATTGTTCACAGTGTACTATGTTTACATATTCTGTTGTGCTATTGCAAGTAAGGATTTCTATCGAGGACATATGACAATAAAACACTCCCTCTCTTGACTCTACAACGATGACTGCTGAATGAATGGCTGAACTTTAGCTTTTAGAGATACAGCACAGACTCTCAGTCTGAAGAAGAGTCTTGACCCGAAACGTCACCCATTCCTTCTCTCCAGAGATGCTGCCTGTCCTGCTGAGTTACTCCAGCATTTTGTGTCTATCCTCGACGGAAACAGGCCCTTCGGCCCACTGAGTCTGCACCGACCAGCAATCGCCCCCGTACACTAACACTATCCTGCACAATTTACAATTTTACCCGCCAATTAACTTACAAACCTGTACGCTTTTGGAGTGTGGGAGGAAACTGGAGCACCCGGGGAAAGCCCACGCGGTCACTGGGAGAACATATATACTCCGTACAGATATCACCTGTAGTCAGGATTGAAACCGGGTCTCTGGCCCTGTAAGGCAGAACTCCTACCGCCTTGCATCCCTTTGGCCAGCTCATTGAAGGCTGAGGCTACGTGAAGAGCCAAGCTATCTTGTCTCCCCCAAGGAAGCGTACTTGTTTCTTGAGCTGCCACAAATCACACATCCACTCCAACCTTTCCCAAATTTATGACACAGAAGAAGGCTGTTCAGCCCATTTTCCCTCTACCCATCAAAAAGCGAAATGCTGAGCAAGGTCCCACTTTCTGGCATCAGTGACGTCAGCCTGCAGAACCCAGCTCTTTGAGTAGACAGCCATTTTTATAAAGGTAGACAGAAGATGTTGGAATCTTGAGCAAAAAAACAAAGTGCTGGACGAACTCAGCAGGTCAGGCGGAATCTATGGAAGGAAATAGACTGATGACGTTTTGGGTTGGGACACTTTGGCAAGACTGGACTTGAAAAGGGGACCCAACCCAAAATGGCAACAGTCCATTTCTCTCCACAGATGTCTGCTACTCACTGAATTCCACCAGCATTAAAAAAAAAACAAAAACTTTTTAGATGTGTTGAAAAATTCTGCTTCTTTGACCTTCTCGGGCAATGATCTCCAGACTCTCACCATCCTCCAAGTGAAAATTCTTCACCTTATTTCCCTTTAAACTTCATACCAATTATTTTAAACCGAAGATAAGACACAAAAAGCTGGAGTAATTCAGCGGGACAGGCAGCATCTCTGGAGAGAAGGGATGTGTGACGTTTCGGGTCGAGACCCTTCGTCAGACTGAAAGTCACGGGAAAGGGAAACGAGAGATATAAACGGTGATGCAGTGAGATATAGAACAATTAATGAAAGTTATGCATAAAAGTAACGATGATAAAGGCCATTGTTAGCTTTTGTTGGGTGATAACGAGAAGCTGGTGCGACTTGGGTGGGGGAGGGATGGAGAGAGAGGGAATGCCAGGGTGACTTGAAGTTAGAGAAATCAAAGCTGCCCAAGTGAAATATCAGGTGCTGCTCCTCCAATTTGCATTTAGCCTCACTCTTACAATGGAGGAGACCTAGAACAGAAAGCTCAGTGTGGGAATAGGAAGGAGAATGAAAGTGCTTAGCAACTGGGAGATCAGGTCGGTCCAGGCGGACTGAGCAAAGGTAACCGGGAGAGCAGGTAGGTATCGGTGTGAAGAGACCAGAGTGTTTTATTGTCATATGTCCCAAAACAGAACCATGAAATTCTTGCTTGTAGCAGCATTACAGATATGTAAACAGTACTCTGTAAATGTGTAGGAAAGAACTGCAGATGCTGGTTTAAATCAAAGATGGACACAAAATGCTCAAGTAACTCAGCGGGACGGGCAGCATCCCTGGAGAGAATGAATGGGTGACGTTTTGAGTTGAGACCCTTCTTCAGACTGATGTCAGGGGAGTGGGCGGTACAGAGATACTCTGTAAATATATATACATACTAGACTAAGTGGGACCCGTTGGGTCCCATGTTCACACGGGAGGGCTGGTCTCCCAACGTAATATTCCACCTCCACCAATTCCAATATTGGTGGCCAATGGGGGAGGGGGGGGGGGTTCTGGAGCGCTAGTATGGGTATTGTGGGCTGAAGGGACTGGTTTCCAGAGGGCTAATATGGACATTGTGGACCAAATGGATTCTTGGGGTGACAGCTCAGTCACTCAAGCCTGATGTGCTGGCAGCTCACTCACGGCTCGTGGGCGAGCAGTTGACTCACGGCTATTCCTTGAAATTCCATTTCAAGCAGGGTGCAAGGCCACCAAATTCAAATGCAGTTTCATACCACTTCAAGCAGGGTGCAAGGCCACCAAATTCAGGTGCAGTTTCCTACCATTTCAAGCAGGGAGCAAGGCCACCAAATTCAATTGCAGTTTCATACCACTTCAAGCAGGGTGCAAGGCCACCAAATTCAGGTGCAGTTTCCTAACACTTCAAGCGGGGTGCAAGGCCACCGAATTCAAGTGCAGTTTCCGACCACTTCAAGCAGGGTGCAAGGCCACCAAATTCAAGTGCAGTTTCATACCACTTCAAGCAGGGTGCAAGACAACCAAATTGAAGTGCAGTTTCATACCATTTCAAGCAGGGTGCAAGGCCACCAAATTCAAGTGCAGTTTCATACCATTTAATGCAGGGTGCAAGGCTACCAAATTCAAATGCAGTTTCATTCCACTTCAAGCAGGGTGCAAGGCCACCACATTCAAATGCAGTTTCATACCATTTCAAGCAGGGAAGAATCCTCTGCACCTGATGAGCGGAGGGGGACTGAGTAAGATGGCCAAAAATCACAGCCGTAAGTGGTAGTGTTTTATCTAAAATCAATATACAGTGCAAACAGGAAGTTGTCCAGTCACCAGCACCAACAACCATTTGCAGTGCAGCATTTCAAAGCAGTTACCACCACCAACAACCATTTGCGGTGCAGCATTTCAAAGCAGTTACCACCACCAACAACCATTTGGAGTGCAGCATTTCAAAGCAACCACATTTTCATTTTCAAACCACATTAAGGGCACTCACAGTTGAGTAGACATGTGTTCGGTGTTATTCACAGCTTGGAGAGCCGTGACCCTCTCGCTTCCTCCATCTTGCAGAGACTGAGTGAGGCACAACATTTCCGAGTTTTATAGTCCCCCTCCCACCAGCAGGGGCAGAAGAGAGAATGTCAATATTTTTAAAACATTAATAACTCTGAATAAGATGGCTAAAAAATCACAGCCGTAAGTGGCAGTGTTTTTTCAAAAATCATGAAACAGAAAAACAGGAAGTGGTCAAGATCTTACTTTTAGTAATATAAGATATAAGCACACACAGATCTTTTTTCTATAGTGCAAAGTAAAAACAAAAAAATAATGTCCACAAGTCTATATCATTTGGAGTCTATTTGGAAGTTATAGTGTTTAATACCTTTATGGGTGTAGGGAAGAAGAACCTGAACTTGGACGTTACAGTTTTCGGGCTTCTTTACAATCTTCCCAATGGCAGTAGTGAAATGAGAGCATGGCCAGGGTGGTGTGGGTCTCTGATGATGCTGGCTGCCTGGTCTCTGGTTTTCTATTCATAGAAACATAGAAATTAGGTGCAGGAGTAGGCCATTCGGCCCTTCGAGCCTGCACCGCCATTCAATATGATCATGGCTGATCATCCAACTCAGTATCCCGTACCTGCCTTCTCTCCATACCCTCTGATCCCCTTAGCCACAAGGGCCACATCTAACTCCCTCTTAAATATAGCCAATGAACTGGCCTCAACTACCCTCTGTGGCAGAGAGTTCCAGAGATGCACCACTCTGTGTGAAAAAAGTTTTTCTCATCTCGGTTTTAAAGGATTTCCCCCTTATCCTTAAGCTGTGACCCCTTGTCCTGGACTTCCCCAACATCGGGAACAATCTTCCTGCATCTAGCCTGTCCAACCCCTTAAGAATTTTGTAAATTTCTATAAGATCCCCTCTCAATCTCCTAAATTCTAGAGAGTATAAACCAAGTCTATCCAGTCTTTCTTCATAAGACAGTCCTGACATCCCAGGAATCAGTCTGGTGAACCTTCTCTGCACTCCCTCTATGGCAATAATGTCCTTCCTCAGATTTGGAGACCAAAACTGTACGCAATACTCCAGGTGTGGTCTCACCAAGACCCTGTACAACTGCAGTAGAACCTCCCTGCTCCTATACTCAAATCCTTTTGCTATGAAAGCTAACATACCATTCGCTTTCTTCACTGCCTGCTGCACCTGCATGCCTACTTTCAATGACTGGTGTACCATGACACCCAGGTCTCGCTGCATCTCCCCTTTTCCTAATCGGCCACCATTTAGATAAAAGTCTACTTTCCTGTTTTTGCCACCAAAATGGATAACCTCACATTTATCCACATTATACTGCATCTGCCAAACATTTGCCCACTCACCCAGCCTATCCAAGTCACCTTGCAGTCTCCTAGCATCCTCCTCACAGCTAACACTTCCCCCCAGCTTAGTGTCATCCGCAAACTTGGAGATATTGCCTTCAATTCCCTCATCCAGATCATTAATATATTCCTTTCTATTCACTCCCTCTGGATCCCTCTGAATGTCATGGTTGTTTCCTTCTTTAAAATCTGTAGCCAACTTTATGAACACAGATTCTGACCTTGCGTTCTCACAGGAGTCGGGCCAATATGAAAAGTATTAAAAGTCAATAATTTAATTACCCCTTTCAGACTGGAAGATCTTTAGCAAACCTCTTGTGGGATGTGAGTACGTTCTGTGCCAATGCAGGCTTCACGTGGATGGCCCCATTGTGATCATGTATTGCTGTTCTGCTGACCAGTTAGCACGCAACAAAAGCTTTTCACTGTACGCAAACACGTTGAAGGGTTTATTATCTGTGACAGCCAGGTTTAGTTTTTAATTTAGTTTAGAGATACAGGGCAGAAACACCGAGTCCGCACCGACTAGCGATTCCCGCACACTAACACTAACCTACACACACTAGAGACAATTTACATTTATACCAAACCAATGAACCTACAAACCTGTGGGAGTGAAGCGAAGATCTTGGAGAAAACCCACGCAGGTTACTGGGAGAACGTGCAAACTCCGTACAGAAAGCACCCGTAGTTGGATTTGAACCCGGGCCTCTGGCGCTGAAAGGCAGCAACTCTACCTGCTGTGTCACCATGCTGCCCTCGTTTCAAATTTCCTTTTATTCTTTTCACGAGGTCATTTACATCATTAAATAGTTATTCCCATCTGTCTTGTTTCTTTTGGTTGTTCCTGACACTATTCTGTCAGATCCATATGAGATTATATGACACAAACAGATAGGTGCACATGCCACCTCACTCCCTGATGCTCTCTCCTCTCTCTCTGAGGCCATCACTGTGTCGACATGACCGCGGGTATTGTCTCTACGGCAAGGGTGGATTGTGTTCCAAAAGGGCAGATGCTGCAGCATATAATGTTCATCGCTTTATGCTGTGAACAATAAACTTCATAAACAATCCATGTTTCTATTTAAGCATCCCTCCCCGTGCACAGTCAATTTGTGCAACGAGCTGCTGCAGAAAATTAAATGATACATGCACCACGGCGCGGCAAGTCAACTGTTACTAATAAAGAACAAAGTTTAGTTAGCCATTCATGACCCCACACCGCTCAATGGCTAATTAAGAATTTTGTGAAGTGCAGTCAGTGTGACTATCATAAGCCATTCTCCACGTACTCTATGACAGATGCTCCTTTATTGTCACGTCAAGAGTGTTTAATTGTCATCTGCAGCATCAACAGTACAGTGAAATTCATACTTGTGCAGTTTAACAGGCTTGTTAACGTTTGATAAGGTCCCACATAGGAGATTAGTGGGCAAAATTAGGGCACATGGTATTGGGGGTAGAGTGCTGACATGGATAGAAAATTGGTTGGCAGACGGGAAACAAAGAGTAGGGATTAACGGGTCCCTTTCAGAATGGCAGGCAGTGACTAGTGGGGTACCGCAAAGCTCGGTGCTGGGACCGCAGCTATTTACAATATACATCAATGATTTGGATGAAGGGATTCAAAGTAACATTAGCAAATTTGCAGATGACACAAAGCTGGGTGGCAGTGTGAACTGTGAGGAGGATGCTATGAGAATGCAGGGTGACTTGGGACAGGTTGGGGAAGTGGGGAGAAGCATGGCAGATGAAGTTTAATGCGGATAAATGTGATGTTATCCACTTTGGTATCAAAAACAGGAAGGCAGATTACTATCTAAATGGTGTCAAGTTGGGAAAAGGGGAAGTACAACAGGATCTGGGGGTCCTTGTTCATCAGTCTATGAAAGTAAGCATGCAGGTACAGCAGGCAGTGAAGAAAGCGAATGGCATGTTGGCCTTTATAATAAGAGGATTCGAGTATAGGAGCAAAGAGGTCCTTCTGCAGTTGTACAGGGCCCTAGTGAGACCACACCTGGAGTATTGTGTGCAGTTTTTGTCCCCTAATTTGAGGAAGAAAATTCTTGCTATTAAGAGAGTGCAGCGTAGGTTTACAAAGTTAATTCCCGGGATGGCGGGACTGTCATATGCTGAGAGAATGGAGTTGTTGGGCTTGTACACTCTGGAGTTTAGAAGGATGAGAGGATGTCTTATTGAAACATATAAGATTGTTAAGGGTTTGGACACGCTAGAGGCAGGAAACATGTTCCTGATGTTGGGGGAGTCCAGAACCAGGGGCCACAGTTGAAGAATAAGGGGTAAGCCATTTAGAACGGAGATGAGGAAACACTTTTTCTCACAGAGAGTTGTGAGTCTGTGGAATTCTCTGCCTCAGAGGGCGGCGGAGGCCGGTTCTCTGGATACTTTCAAAAGAGAGCTAGATAGGGCTCGTTCTTGGATTTACGGAATCAAGGGATATGGTAAGAAAGCAGGAATGGGGTACTGATTGGGGATGATCAGCCAAGATCACATTGAATGGCGGTGCTGGCTCGAAGGGCCGAATGGCCTACTCCTGCACCTATTGTCTATTGTTATAAGACCGATAAGATATAACAAATCAAAAATACAATAAATGAATAACTAATATAATAGTGTAACCATAATAGTGCAAAAAAACGAAGTCTGTAGCGCAACTTAAAACGCAGACCGCAGAATATCATAGTTACTGAGGTTACTGTTGTGTAGTGTTCAAGAGTCTGGTTGTTATAAAGGACTGAGCAATTGGCAGAGTTTTATGCTTTTTTCCCCCCCCCCAGCAGTTTGACCATTACAAAATTAGGTTGACAAGTTACAGTTGAAGCGAGAGGATGTGGTCAATAAATACAAATTCGTAAGGGAACGGAGGGCAAAAGGAATCAAGTCGTCATGTTTCCTTTAGTTTTAGAGAGACAAGTTCAAGTTCACATTTATTGCCACATGCACCAATTACAGTGGAATTTGATTTACCATGCAGCCACACAAGCAAAAATAACACAATACACAATAGAATACAACATGAACATCCACCACAGTGGAATCAACATTCTTCCCTGTGGTGGAAGGCAATAACGCTCAGTCAGTCCTCCTCCTTTGTTCATCCGTCGTCGGGGCCATGAACCCAACATAGTCGGCGCTACTGACGGCCCGATGTACATGGTCTCGCGTCGGGATACTCAAACCTCCGACGTCGAGACGGGCGGACACTCCGCAGCTTGGAGGTCCCGAATCGACCACTTTCTAACGGAGACTGCGGCTTCACAATGTCATAGGTTTAGGCCGGCTGTCGGAGCTCCTCTCCGGCGAGGGATCCCAGACTCCACGATGGAATGTCCACGCCTCGCCCACGGCTAGCTCCGCAGACCGCGGTTTTAAGGATGTTGCAGTCCGCAGCCCAGCGATCGGAGCACTTCCTCTGGCGATACCCGGTAAGGGATCACCCGGCTCCGCAATGGAAGGTCCGCGCTGCGCCCGCTGCTGAAGCTCTGGGCCAGACTCCGGGAGAGGCTGCACCAATCCAATCTGTTAGGCCGCGAGGTAGGGTGAAAATACGACTAGGGGAAAAGTCGCATTCCACCGAGGTAAGTGACTAAAAAACAGTTTTCCCCCTATTCCCACACACACACACGCACACACACGCGCACACACACACACACACACACACACACACACACACACACACACACACACACACACACATAAAAACACACATTTAGACACACTAAAAACAAAAAAAAGTTGAAAGAACGGACAGCTGTTGGCAAGGCTGCCGGCTCACGGAGCACCGGATGACAAGCGCGGAAACGAGCCTTTTGGCCCACCCAGTTCACACCGACCAGCGATCCCTGCAAATTAACATCATCCTACACACACTAAGGACAATTTACATTTATACCAAGACAATTAAACGACAACCCGGTACGTCTTTGGAATGTGGGAGTAAACCGAAGATCTTGGAGAAAACCTACGCAGGTCACGGGGAGAAGGTACACCACTCGTAGCCAGGATCGAACCCCAGTCTCTGGCGCTGTAAGCCAGTAGTTCCACTGTTATGCCACCGTGTAAGCGCTTCCCTGCACATAACGTGCGGTGCGCATTGGGTAAGGGAAACGACCAAGTTTCCTTGTACATTGTATCTCATGCATTCATGATTTCTATGAGCAGAATTAATCCATTCGGCCTATCAAGTCTACTCCACCATTCAATCATAGCTGATCTATCTTTCCCTCTCAACCCCATTTTCCTGCCTTCTGCCCATAAACTCTGACACCCTTACTAATCAAGAATCTGTGAATCTCCGCCTTAGAAATACCACATATCTTGGCCTCCACAGCCGTCTGTGGCAATGAATTCCACAGATTCACCACCCTCTGACTAAAGAAATTCCTCCTCATCTCCTTTCTAAAGGTATGTCCTATTATGAGGTGATGGCCTCTGGTCCTAGACTCTCCCACTAATGGAAACATCCTCTCCACATTCACTCTATCCAGGGATCTACGTTGGTAGATTTATTTAATTACCGATAACTGAAATCCAATGCCCTTGCCACAGGGCATTTGAACTCCAGTCTTAGATTATTGGTCTAGGCTTCTGAATTTTTAGTCTGCCAAGAATGTTTCGTTGTCATAAGTACCAAAATAGAACAACAAAATTCACACTCCCAGAAGCAGCACAACGGGTTTGTAAACACAGCATTCAATGGATAATATAAAGAGCAACTAAAAAGCTCAACAAATAAAAGGCCAATGCAGTGCAAAAACAAAACAAAGTTCAAAGTCCCTCGTGCAACCCAAGACATTCGTCATTCAGTGTTTAGTTTGGAGTTCGTAGCGTTCAATAGCCTGAAGGCCGTTGAGAGGAAGCTGTTCCTGAACCTGGACGTTGCAGTTTAACGTAACTACTGTGCAACATGAGGACCACGCGTTGAGAGTTAAAGCCCTGTCCCACGGTACGAGTTCATTCCAAGAGTTCTCCCGCGTTTGCCCTGATTCGAACTCGGAGATTTACGGTAATGGCCACTCGTCGGTACTTGGGGATCTCGTGGACATTTTTCAACATGTTGAAAATCTTCACGAGTCTTCCCGTGCTTACCTGCAGTTAGCGAGTCTTCCCGAGTATCTGCAGTTAGCGTCACGAGCCGCTAAGAGACGTCCCCGAGCTCCGACGTACCCGCTACATTCGTTCTCCATGCTTACCACGAGTTTGATTTTTTTTAACTCGGGAGAGCTCTTGGAATGAACTCGTACCGTGGGACAGGGCTTTTACAGGGAGAATTAAATGCTGGAACACTGGCATTTGAAGCCGGTAAGTTCTAGAACATGGAAGGCTAGATGTGTGAGGTTGGGTGTGTGGCAGTTTGAAAGGATAGGTGGCAGACTTTCACACCCGATGGTTCTTGCCCAGCTCCGCATGCCTGGAAAGCCAGAGCCGATCACAACACACACCTGACTAATACGGCGGGGATGCTGCTTGGCTGGACTTGCTGCTGCTACATGGGGGAGAAAGAGGTGGGCCGAGCAGCATTTGCCAGTGTCAGAACCAATCCAAAGTCTCAACGGTCTAGGGTGACAGACACCACACGCAGCTGGTAGACCTGCTCTCTCACAATGCCAGAGCCCAGGGTTCGATCCTGACCTCTGGTGCTCTCTGACCTCTGTGTGTGTGTGTGTGTGTGTGTGTGTGAGTGGAGTCTGCACTTTCTCCTTGTGACCGCATAGGTTTCCACCGGGTGTCAGAGAATCAGATGCTCCAGTTTGCTCCCACATCCCAAATGTGTGCAGGTTTGATAGGTTAACTGGGCCTTTGTAAATCGCCGCTAGTGAGTAGGGAGTGGATGAGAAAGCGAGATAATAGACAATAGACAATAGACGCAGTAGGCCATTCGGCCCTTCGAGCCAGCACCGCCATTCAATGTAATCATGGCTGATCATCCCCAATCAGTACCCCATTCCTGCCATCTCCCCATATCCCCTGACTTCGCTATTTTCAGGGCCCTATCTAGCTCTCTCTTGAAAGCATCCAGAGAACCTGCCTCCCCCGCCCTCTGAGGCAGATGAGGATAGCAGTCGCAGACTTCTACAGACGGGTTGTTTAAAATGTTGTAGGATGTGAATGCTGTTAATCTGTTAGGATAGATAAATCTAATGTGGAGAGCAGATTGAGAAACATAATCCCCGGTGACAAGTTGCTAAAAATAATTTGCTGGTAGAATTTATAGACATCGAACAGCAGAGCACAGGAACAGTCCCTTTGGCCCACATTGTGTGTGCCAAACATGATGGCAGATTAAACTAATCTCATCACCCTGCACGTGATCCACATTCATCAATTCCTTGCGTATCAGTGTGCCTGTCGAAAAAGCCTCTTAAACACCATTATCGTATCTGCTTCCAACACCAGCCTTGGCAGCATGTTCCAGTTACCCACCACTTAGGGGGGAATAATATTGCCCGAGATATCTTTAAAATCTTCCCCTCTGACCTTGTAGATTTGTTCTGTAGTTTTTTTAATGTTAGATCATGGCTGCTCTGATCCAATGGTAAACCCCCCCCCCCCCCCCCCCATGTCCCAGTTTGGGTAAAAAGTATCTATCAAAACCAGAATGTAAAATTACTGATCTATTCAATTTTGACTGCAGTGCGTACTGGACTATTATCTCTATTTGTTTGTCGAAGTGTTTCCATAACATCACATCTTAAAGTTCAGCTCTGATTGACTCTGTGGGGACTATAAATAGCAACATTGGACTTGAACATGCTTTCCCATGAGCATTTACCTCTGGTTGCTAGTGGAGAGTGCAATAATAAGCTGGCTATGCTATCGATGTGCAGGAAGGAACTGCAGATGCTGGTTTACACCAAAGATAGACACAACATTCTGGAGCAACTCAGCGGGACAGGCAGCATCTCTGGAGAGAAGGATGCTTTCAGGAGAGAGTTGGATAGAGCTCTTAAAGATAGCGGCGTCAAGGGATATGGGGAGAAGGCAGGAACAGGGTACTGATTGCGGATGATCAGCCATGATCACGTTGAATTGTGGTGATGGCTCGAAGGTCCGAATGGCCTCCTCCTGCACCTATTGCCTATTGTCTATTGAATGGATGGCGTTCCAGGTCAAGACCCTTCTTCAGACAGGGTCTGTATTCTGCTCTCCTTTCACTTATGACCCAATGAGACCTGATAGAAGTTTATAATATTCTTCAGACAGGGTCTGTAGAAGGGTCTTGACCCGAAATGTCACCCATTCCCCTCCAGGGGTGCTGCTGAGTTACTCTGCATTTTGTGTCCATCTTCTGGTGAAACTATAGAACTAATATCTAAAAGCTTGGACTGTTAGTTTTGTAATCCTTACTATGGACCTGGACTGTTGATCGTGAGAGATGAGGCCATGTTCCACCACTATGGAACGAGCTGCCAGAAGAGGTAGTTGAAGCAGGCACTGTACGAACATTTAAATGACATTTGGAAAGGTACATGGATGGGAAATATTTTGACGGAGAGATGCCAAACATGGGCAGGTGGGACTAGCGTAGGTGGCCATCTTGTTCAGCATGGACAGGTTGGGCCGAAGGGCTTGTTTCTGTGCTGTATATGACACTAATGTTGATGTTCTGCAAGAGGTTGGGCAGCTAGGGTTGACACAAAAAGCTGGAATAACTCAGCGGGTCAGGCAGCATCTCTGGAGAACTGAAATAGGCGACGTTTCGGGTCGAGACTCATCTTCAGACAGAGTCGGGGGAGAGGGAAACTAGAAGTATGTAAAGGCACAGAACAAATCGCAGCCGGCACCGATGACTCAAGAACGGTGGAGCCCACAATGGTCCATTGTCGGCTGTGGAAGAGGTGATAACGGAGGGATACAAACTGTACAAGCAGCAAGTATTCGATTCCTTGACGTATGGGAGGCTGAGGGGAGATCTAGTAAAATTATGACGGACATTAGGTAAATGCACAGTCTTCTTCCCAGGATAGGGGATTCAAGAACTAGAGGGCTTAGGTTTAAGGTGACCTTAGGTTTCATCAGTCGGAGTATTGAGTATCGAAGTTGGGAGGTCATGTTGCAGTTGTATAAGATGTTCGTGAGACCGCATTTAGAATATTGTGTTCAGTTCTGGGCAGCATGTTGTAGGAAAGATATTGTCAAGCTTGAAAGGGTTCAGAAAAGATTTATGAGGATGTTGCCAGGACTAGAGGGTATGAGCTGTAGGGAGAGATTGATTAGGCTGGGTCTTTATTACGTGGAGCGTAGGAGGATGAGGGGAGATCCGATAGAGGTACAAAATCATGAGAGGAATAGATCGGGTAGATGCACAGTCTTTTACCCAGAGTAGGGGAATTGAGAGGACACGGGTACAAGGTGAAGGTGAAAAGATTTAATAGGAATCCGAGGGGTGACTTTTCCACACAGAGGGCGGTGGGTGTATGGAACAAGCTGCCAGAGGAGGTAGTTGAGGCTGGGACTATCCCAATGTTTAAGAAACAGTTGAACAGGTACAAGGGTAGGACAGGTTTGGAGGGTTATGGTCCAAGCGCAGGCAAGTGGGACTAGGGTAGCTGGGCCATTGTTGGCCGGTGTGGGTGAGTTGGGCCGAAGGGCCTGTTTCCACAATCTATGACTTTGAGGGGAAATATTTAATAGGAACCTGAGGGTCAATTTTTCCACACTGATGGTGGTGAGTATATGGAAGGAGCAGCCAGAGGAAATTAGTTGAGTCGATGCAATAAGAACATTGAAAAAGGGTCCCAACCCAAAATGTCACCCATCCTTTTTCTCCAGAAAGGCTGCCTGGCCCACTGAGTTCATGTTATCGGAGTAGAATTAGGCCATTCGGTCCATCCAGTCTACTCCGCCATTCAATCATGGCTGATCTGATCTCTGCCTCCTAATCCAATTTTCCTGCCATCTCCCCGTAACCCTTGACACTCGTTCTAATCAAGAATTTGTCTATCTCTGCCTTAAAAATATCCACTGACTTGGCCTCCACAGCCCTCTGTGGCAATGAGTTCCACAGGTTAACTACCCTCTGACTAAAGAAGTTCCTCCTCACCTCCTTTCTAAAAGTGCGCCCTTTAATTCTGAGGCTATGACCTCTGGTCCTAGACTCTCCCACCAGTGGAAATATCCTTTCCACATCTACTCGTATCTATGCCTTTCATTATTCTGTAAGTTTCAGTGAGTTACTCCAGCACCTTGTGTTTATCTTTTAAGAACATTTAAAAGTCGGGTTTATCAATAAGAACATTTTAGAGAGATATGCGCCAAATGCAGGCAAATGGACTAGCTTAGACGTGGGATCTTGGTTAGCATGGACGAGTTGGGCTGAAGGGCCCGTTTCCATGCTGTATGGCTCAATGATCCTAAAGGTTGGTATCAGGTGGGAGGTGCTCGGAGATTTGCTGAAGTAACCAAAAGCTTTCAGAATAGAACATCTTTAAAATATTTTATTCGGATTGCGAACCAAAATCATGGCGCAGAAGTGAAGCACAAAATCTGTTATCTCTGCTGCGTTTGATACAGAATGTTTTTAGAAAATTCACATCGAAGTTTGTACTTAGTTTTTTTGTGTTATGGTGTTGCAGTAGTGGTTGCTGCCTTGCAGTGCCAGAGGCCTGAGTTCAATCCTGATTACAACTGCTATCGGTACGGAATTTGAACGCTCTCCCCGTGGCCTCCGTGGGTTTTCTACGGGAGCTCTGGTTTCCTTCCACATTCCAAGGACGTTCCACATTCCAAGGTTTGTAGGCTAAATGGCTTGGAATAATTGTAAATTGTCCCTAGTGTGTGTGTGTGTGTGTGTGTGTGTGTGTGTGTGTGTGTGTGTGTAGGATAGCGTTCGTGTGCAAATGAAAGTGTTAATAGTCAAATCTAATAGTCAAATCTAAAATGGAGTAGTTCTTCGACAAAAGCATGGACTAGTAGAACAAAGAATGGCTCGGTGCCAAGTCTGAATGACTTTGCAGAAGAACGACTCCATATTAGATTTGACTATTAGATTTGACGATTAACACTTTCACAGGGATCGCTGGTCGGCATGGACTTGGTGGGCCGAAGGGCCTGTTTCCACGCTGTATCTCTAAATTAAACTAAACTAACCTGATGCTAAAAATTAATAACCGCTTTCTTTCATTTGTAGATCATTGTATGGTGCTCATCCGGAGTTTTCCAACTAACCTAGGAGTACAGCCCCCTGCGCAAGTCAACATGGTTGTTCCATCTTGGCCGTTCATAGCTGAATGATCTGGCTACAACAGAACGTTATGTATAAGGGATTTGGCCAGCCTGTATGGAGACATCTCTCCCAGACTAAAGCAGCTCCAGTGGAACGGTATAAGCATGGATGTTGCATCCACATGGGATATATTTATCTTTATGGAGGCCGAAGACAAAATGGGCTGAAGGATTTCTGGAGATACAGCATTGGTAAGATGTCGCAAGTTTATTTGACTTTAATTTAACTTGTCCTTGGTACTTACTCATTTGTTCATGGGATGCAGATGCCGCTGCTGTTAATTCTCTCCAACAGCACTCTGAAACGAGCAGCGGCTTGTGGGCGGCACAGTGGTGCAGCGGTAGTGTTGCTGTCTTACAGCGTCAGAGACCTGGGTTCAATCCTGACTACGGGTGCTTTCTGTACGGAGTATGTGCGTTCCCGCCGTGACCTGTAGTTTTTCTCCTGGATCTCTGGTTTCCTCTCACACTCCAAACACGCACAGGTTTGTAGGTTAATTGGCTTGGTATAATTGTACATTGTCCCTAGTGTGTGTCGGATAGCGTTAGTGTTTGGGGATCACTGGTCGGCCCGGACCCGGTGGGCCGAAGGGTCTGTTTTAGTTTTTTTGTTTTAGAGGTACAGTGCAGAAACAGGACATTCGGCCCATCAAGTTTGCACTGACCAGCGGTTCCTGCGCATTAACACTATCCTACACACACTAGGGACAATCTACAAATATAGGTCTCTTAAAGATAGCGGAGTCAGGGGATATGGGGAGAAGGCAGGAACGGGGTACTAATTGGGGATGATCAGCCATGATCCCATTGAAAGGCGGTGCTGGCTCAAAGGGCCGAATGGCCTACTCCTGCAACTATTGTCTATTGACCCGAAATGTCACCTATTCCTTCTCTCCAGAGGTGCTGCCTGACCTGCTGCTCCAGCTTTTTGTGTTTACCTCTTAGCTGTTTCTACATACATGTAGCTTCCCTTTCTGAAGAAGGGTACTGACCCAATGCGTCATCTGTCTATTTTATCTCAACAGATGCGGCCCAACCCATTGAGTTCCTCCAGCTGCTCTTTTTTTTGCAACTAAATGCCTCTCATGACTAACTATCGATGTCTAATACTGAAGTGGTGGGCAGAGGCCGCGGGACAATTGCCATCGCCCGCCGGGGGCTTTGACTCTGACATCGGGAGGGGAATGGGGAGTGCAGGGGAGAGATAAGTTGTTTTGCCTTCCATCACAGCGAGGAGGAGATGCGCTGTGATGGATGTCTGTGTAAATTGTGTTGTGTCTTGGGTCTTGTGTGTATGACTGCAGAAACAACATTTCATTTGAGCCTCTATGAGGTTCAAGTGACAAATAAATTGTATTGTGTATTGTGTATTGTGTATTGTATTGTGAGTGCTGTGAGATAAATAGGTCCACAAGCTGAAAGCTGGCAGAGCTACTCCAGTGAAATATGAAGCTGGTGGAGTTTGAATTCCGATATGGTGTGGGATGTGGCTGGGCTAAAGGGGGGCGTATTTTAAATCTACTTGATGATTTGCTCAGTCGAGTGCTCTACTGATTAGACTGTAAAGTTCACTGGGTTATGTTAACACTAGTTAACTAGTTAGAGATTAAACCATGAAAATTGAGGTTGCCGGCGGGGAAAAAGTGGAACATCTGTGTATTTTAACACCGATGCACAAAGCAAGCATTTTTACACAATTTATTTCTCAAAGTTTACTAGACGCTCTTGCATGGAGGTACGACATGGGAAATGGATTGTTATTTGCATGCCAGAGTGGCACAGCAGTAGAGTTGCTGCCTTAACAGCGAATGCAGCGCTGGAGACCCGGGTTCAATCCTGACTACGGGTGCTGTCTGTACGGAGTTTGTACGTTCTCCCCGTGACCTGCGTGGGTTTTCTCTGAGATCTTCGGTTTCCTCCCACACTCCAAAGGCGTACAGGTTAATTGGCTTCGTAAATGTGAAAATTGTCCCTAGTGGGTATAGGATAGTGTTAATTTGCGGGGATCGCTGGTCGGCGCAGTCCCGGTGGGCTGAAAGGGCCTGTTTCCGCGCTGTTTCTCTAAACTAAACAACTCCAGAGACTCGCGTTTGATCCTGACCACGGGTGCTTGGATTTTGTACCTTCTTCTAGTGACCGGGTGGGTTTTCTCCGGGTGCTCCAGTTTCCTCCCACATTCCAAAGGCGTGCAGGTTTGTAATGTTATTTGGCTTCCGTAAATTGTCCCTGGTGTGTAGGATAGAACTAGTGAACAGGTGATTGTTGGTTGGCACGGACTTGGTGGGCCAAAGTGCCTATTTCAACACTCTATCTCCGAATATCAATAGTTTAGTTCAGAGATACACACGGAAACAGGCCCTTCGGCCCACCAAGTCTGCCCCAACCAGCGATCCCTGTACACTTCTTCTTATCGATTCCACACACAAGATTAGAAGTTGTTCAGCCAGAGCTGAACACACTTCTCCGCTTCTGCACACAATGATGCCTGTCTTGCGCTTCTTGAGCGTGTGGTGGTGGAAAGATTGGTGGAAACAGGGCCGCGACGTGAATGCCCTTACCTTGACCCCCCCCCGACGTACACTAGCACCATCCTACAGACTAGGGATAATTTAATATTTTTACGGAAGCCAATTAACCTACAAACCTGTATGTCTTTGGAATGTAGGAGGATACCAGAGCACATACTCAATACAGATGGCACCCGTAGTCAGAGTCAAACCCGGTTCTCTGGTGCTGTTATGCAGCAACTCTACCACTGTGCCACCCTGCCACCACAGATAGGCTAAATAAAATGACCATTCACAGCAATTGGAGAATTTTTCTCAGACATTTTTCTTCCTTGTTTTCTTCTTGTAAAGATTGCAACACGCTCCTGGGTGTGTTGACATCCTTTCATGAATCGTTAAAATATTTCTCCTCGGTTCTTACCACGTATGTTTTGTATGAGTCAGAGGCACTGGAAATGCATGGAATTTAGTTTGCCACATTGACATCCAATCTTTCACCAGGTCGTATAAAATTGCAATTGTTGATAAGCATCATCAGGTCAGGTCGGGAGGAGTTTTCCCCCCCCCACCCGCCACGGGTACCATGTAATCCCGTGCTACCTGCTCCTTGGTCGGATAATCGGCGACTCAACCGACTCCCCCACCTGGTTTGCCAGGTGAGGAAGGGGGCTATGGACCCCCAGCAGGACAACAAACAAGACCTGTCAAAGGGCAGGTGAACTTCTAGCGAGCCAACGGCCATCCACACTTCAGTAGAAGTTGCGATCACTGTCGTACATAGCATAGTAAGGAATGAAGATAAAGCACAAATCCTTTACTTCCAGCGGTGGAAGTCCGCAGGAACTGGAGTACAGAGATGTGTGGTGCGTCCATCACCCTTCCCGTTGGAAACCAGCACCTCTGCGCCGCTAATGTTTTCAATAATAATAATAATGTTAAGCATCAGTTGGGGAGCAATCTTGTCCAGTTAATGACTTGAATGGAGAAGGAATTGTGAAGTAAATTGGGATTAAAAGCAGCAAATTAGTAAAGATTAGATTTGCACTGTTTTGCACAGATTTGGAACGCATTATGTTGGGGAAACTAGTTTTATGTTTCCTACTTCCTTGTCACATGTAACTGAACAGATGAGACAGCTAGAAGTAAGGCACACCAATTACTGTGAACTAATACGACTAATTGTGTCAACAATAATGTCCATGAATTGGTTGAACAAATTACTGGTTGAACATGCGTAAGCGCATTACTTTGAAGGTAGACACCAAATGCTGGAGTAACTCAGCGGGGCAGGCAGCATCTCCGGAGAGAAGAAATGGATGACGTTTCGGGTCGAGACCCTTCTTCAGGAGTTACTTTAACAGGCTGTGGACAAATTTGTCACTTTCTGCAAAATGATTGCTCATTTGAGTCTTCACCAGAGGTTTTTGATCATGGGAGTAGAATAGGAGTAGAATTAGGCTCTTTGGCCCATCAAGTCTACTCCTCCATTCAATCGTGGCTGATCTATCTCTACCTCCTAACCCCATTCTCCTGCCTTCTCCCCATAACCTCTGACACCTGTACTAATCAAGAATCTATCCAACTCTGCCTCCACAGCCTTCTGTGGCAAAGAATTCCACAGATTCACCATCCTCTGACTAAGGACATTTCTCCTCATCTCCTTTTTAAAAGAACATCTAATTCTGAGGCTATGACCTCTAGTCCTAGGCTCTCCCACAAGTGGAAACATCCTCTCCACCTACACTCTATCCATGCCTCACTATTCTGTATGTTACAATGAGTTCCAAACTGTTACAAACAGGCAGGGAACATAAAAACTGACTGCAAAAGTTTTTATAGATATGTGAAGAGAAAAAGATTAGTTAAAACAAATGTAGGTCCCTTGCAGTCAGAAACGGGTGAATTGATCATGGGGAACAAGGACATGGCAGACCAATTGAATAACTACTTTGGTTCTGTCTTCACTAAGGAAGACTTAAATAATCTGCCGGAAATAGCAGGGGACCGGGGGTCAAATGAGATGGAGGAATTGAGTGAAATCCAGGTTAACCGGGAAGTGGTGTTAGGTAAATTGAATAGATTAAAGGCCAATAAATCCCCAGGGCCAGATAGGCTGCATCCCAGAGTACTTAAGGAAGTAGCCCCAGAAATAGTGGAAGCAATAGTGATAATTTTTCAAAACTCTTTAGATTCTGGAGTAGTTCCTGAGGATTGGAGGGTAGCTAATGTAACCACACTTTTTTAAAAAGGGAGGGTGAGAGAAAATGGGGAATTACAGACCAGTTAGTCTAACATCGGTAGTGGGGAAACTTCTAGAGTCAGTTATTAAAGATGGGATAGCAGGACATTTGGAAAGTGGTGAAATCATTGGACAAAATCAGCATGGATTTATGAAAGGTAAATCATGTCTGACGAATCTTATAGAATTTTTCGAGGATGTAACTAGTAGAGTGGATAAGGGAGAACCAGTGGATGTGTTATATCTGGACTTTCAGAAGGCTTTCGACAAGGTCCCACATAAGAGATTAGTATACAAACTTAAAGCACACAGTATTGGGGTTCAGTATTGATGTGGATAGAGAACTGGCTGGCAGACAGTAAGCAAAGAGTAGGAGTAAATGGGTCATTTTCAGAATGGCAGGCAGTGACTAGTGGGGTACCGCAAGGCTCAGTGCTGGGACCCCAGCTATTTACAATATATATTAATGATTTGGACGAGGGAATTGAATGCAACATCTCCAAGTTTGCGGATGACACGAAGCTGGGGGCAGTGTTAGCTGTGAGGAGGATGCTAGGAGGCTGCAAGGTGACTTGGATAGGCTGGGTGAGTGGGCAAATGCATGGCAGATGCAGTATAATGTGGATAAATGTGAGGTTATCCACTTTGGTGGCAAAAACAGGAAAGTAGACTATTATCTGAATGGTGGCCGATTAGGAAAAGGGGAGATGCAACGAGACCTGGGTGTCATGGTACACCAGTCATTGAAAGTAGGCATGCAGGTGCAGCAGGCAGTGAAGAAAGCGAATGGTATGTTAGCATTCATAGCAAAAGGATTTGAGTATAGGAGCAGGGAGGTTCTACTGCAGTTGTACAGGGTCTTGGTGAGACCACACCTGGAGTATTGCGTACAGTTTTGGTCTCCTAATCTGAGGAAAGACATTCTTGCCATAGAGGGAGTACAGAGAAGGTTCACCAGACTGATTCCTGGGATGTCAGGACTTTCATATGAAGAAAGACTGGATAGACTCGGCTTGTACTCGCTAGAATTTAGAAGATTGAGGGGGGATCTTATAGAAACTTACAAAATTCTTAAGGGGTTGGACAGGCTAGATGCAGGAAGATTGTTCCCGATGTTGGGGAAGTCCAGAACAAGGGGTCACAGTTTAAGGATAAGGGGGAAATCTTTAGGACCGAGATGAGAAAAACATTTTTCACACAGAGAGTGGTGAATCTCTGGAATTCTCTGCCACAGAAGGTAGTTGAGGCCAGTTCATTGACTATATTTAAGAGGGAGTTAGATGTGGCCCTTGTGGCTAAAGGGATCAGGGGGTATGGAGAGAAGGCAGGTACAGGATACTGAGTTGGATGATCAGCCATGATCATATTGAATGGCGGTGCAGGCTCGAAGGGCGAATGGCCAACTCCTTCACCTATTTTCTATGTTTCTATGATGAAACATCGCGTAGCTGCGGGTCTGTGGAGCGGCCAGCCGTGGGCGGCGGCGCTGAGTTTTACATCGGGAGCCTGGGATCTCTCAGCAAGATCGCCAGTGGTGGAGCTCCGTCCAGTGCGGCCTGTTGGCATCGGAAGCCGCGGTCTCCGGTAAGGAAGCGGCCATTCCAGGCATCCCAAGTCACTAGAGAGTTCTCCCGATGCCGGAGCACCATCACCCGGCGAGTAGGGCCTGAAACATTAGGCCGCCGTAGCGGCGACTGCGGAGGCCTCAATAGGCCTGACTATGGGTGAACAAGGGGATGGGGACTGGACTTTGCTGCCTTCCCTCACAGTGGGAACCACTGTGGGGGGATATTTTTATGTTTATTGTTAAATTCCTTTATAATGTTATGTTGTATTCTTATTAGTGTGCTGCAATGGCAACTTGAATTTCACTACACCAATTGGTGTATGTGACAATAAATGAACCTTTCAATCAATGAAAGTCAATCACAGCATTTATTTTGTTTGCAACTAAGAAATAAAACGATTTAATCTCTGAGTAGTTATGTAGATTAAGGAACAACGTAGCACACTTTAATATATAAACCTGGTGATTTGCGTAATATAGGCCGTGATTTCCGTAATAAAGAAAGAATTGTTAACAACGGGATCATGAGAATTCTTTGCGGGATCTTTCACTTGTTAAACAGTAACATCGTCTCTAATTAAATTGAACACACTGCTGGGGGGTTGCCATTAAAGTATTAGCGGGATATAGATCAGCTGGAGAAATGGCAGATGGAGGTTCATCCAAGCAAGTGCGAGGTGTGGCACTTTGGGAGGTCCAGTGTAAAGGGAAAGTGGACACAAACGCTGGAGTAACTCAGCGTAACAGGCAGCATCTCAGGAGAGAAGGAATGTGCGACGTTTCAGGTCGAGACCCTTCTTCGGACAGGTTAGGGATAAGGGAAATGAGAGATATAGGCGGTGATGTGGAGAGATAAAGAACAATGAATGAAAGATATGCTTTAAAAGTAACGATGAGAAAGGAAACAGGCCATTGTTAGCTGTTTGTTGGGTGAAAATGAGAAGCCAGTGCGACTTGGGTGGGAGAGGGATAGAGGAAGAGAGGGCATACCTGAAGTGAGAAAAATCAATATTCATACCACTGGGCTGTGTGCTGCCCAAGTGACCCAGAGTCACCGCCATCGAACCCCAACCACCACACCAGGGTGATTCACCGACCCCCGGACCCCAACACCCACACCGGGTGATCCACTCCCATCCCGGCCGCGGGGACAGATGGCTCGGGGCACTGGCAACCATAGTAAATCGCTTTTTAAACATGGGGGGGGGGGGGGGGGGGAACACAAACTCCCTGGCAGGCCAATGACAAGTGTGCATGACAACAAACAATTTTATCTCCTCACACTCCCCTCCCCCCCCCCCCCCCCCCCCCCTCCCCCCTGACAACAAGATGCATGTTTTATTTATTACCAGATAACCTGTAAACTGTTTTAACTGAAGATGGACACACAAAGCTTGAGTAACTCAGCAGGACGGGCAGCATCTCTGGAGAGAAGGAATGGGTGACGTTTCGGGTCGAGACCCTTCTTCAGACCTGACAACTGAGTCTGAAGGGTCTCGACCCGAAACTCCACCCATTCCTTATCCCCAGAGATGCTGCCTGGCCCATGGAGTCACTCCAGTGTTTTGTGTCTTATCTTTGGTGTGACCGTTGTCTCATTTCATCGGCTTCATGTATTGCGCTCATGGAAGAGACGCTTTACATGCCGCTTGCATCTATTCATCCATAGAAACATAGAAATTAGGTGCAGGAGTAGGCCATTCGGCCCTTCGACCCTTGGTTACATCCAAGTGTGTTCTTAATGAAATCTCGCATCTTTGCGAGGGAGGGATGAAATGGATGTAACCACCAGCTAAAGCAAAGGCATAGTTAGGACAGGGAAATACTCCCACCACTTAATTAACCAGGTTCCTGAATTTAAGAACTATTTACACATGTAACATTTTTGTTTTTAAATCAGGAACTCTTTTTTTGAGTTTTAATGCGATGACTCAATGAGTCTGGGAGGGCAGAGGGACCAGCCTGTCCCACACCTCTGCTCCACCCAGCGCTGCCGACACACAGCCCGTCACAGTACGGGGGAGACGAGGCGGAGGGCGGCCGTGGCCATGGGAGAGTGGGGGCTGTCCCGAGGGATGCGCTCCTTCGGACGCTTACAACTTGGTGCTCGGGTTCAGCGTGCCCAGTCACCTATGGCTTGTGTGGGAAAATGACCCCCACCCTCCCGTTTCCCCCGGCCAGTGATGTGATGGACGCGGGGATCTGGACCAATCGCTGATAAGTCCCGCCCCCCCCCCCCCCCCCCCCACCCCCCCCCCGGTGACGTCATGTCCGTTATTTGACTTTTCGGCAGAGCGGCCTTTCAGTGAGTTTGCTTTTAGGCGTCTCACCCTTTCGGTTAGTTGTCGTTTCGGCTTCATACGCTTTTGGTTATTTGGTGTTTCGGCTTAGTTTCCGTTCGGTTATTTGGCTTCCACTTTTTTGCTTCGGCTTCTCGTCCTTCGACACCACATCCGTGTACATCCTCTACATTCCTCTATCTGAAAGCTACTTAGTTTAATCATGGTTAAGACGGTCTTGTCATTCCAGCATTGCCAATTATACAATAAACAATAGACAATAGGTGCAGGCGTAGGCCATTCGGCCCTTTGAGCCAGCACTGCCATTCACTGTGATCATCCACAATCCCCGTTCCTGCCTTCTCCCCATACCCCTTGACTCCGCTATCGTTAAGAGCTCTATCTAACTCTCTATTGAAAGCATCCAGAGAATTGGCCTCCGCTGCCTTCTGAGGCAGAGAATTCCACAGATTCACAACTGGGTGCAAAAGCGTTTCCTCATCACCGTTCTAAATGGCCTACCGCTTATTCTTAAACTGTGGCCCCTGGTTCTGGACTCCCCCAACACCCCCCCCCCTCCCTCCCCCCTCTCTAGCGTGTCGAATTCCTTAATAATCTTATATGTTTCAATAAGATCCCCTCTCACCCTTCTAAATTCCAGTGTATACAAGCCCAGCCGCTCCATTCTTTCAACATATTGCGAGCTGCGAAACACTAAGGGGCAGAAAACGCTGGTGGGTGTTGTGTACAGGCCACCTAACAGTAGTAGTGAAGTTGGAGATGGTATCAAACAGGAAATTAGAAATGCGTGCGACAAAGGCAAAACCGTTATAATGGGTGACTTCAATCTACATATAGATTGGGTGAATCAAATTGGCAGGGGTGCTGAGGAAGAGGATTTTTTGGAATGTATGCGGGATAGTTATCTAAATCAACATGTAGAGGAACCAACGAGAGAGCAGGCTATTTTAGACTGGGTATTGAGTAATGAGGAAGGGTTAGTTAGCAGTCTTGTTGTACGTGCCCCCTTGGGCAAGAGTGACCATAATATGGTTGAGTTCTTCATTAGGATGGAGAGTGACATTGTTAATTCAGAAACAATGGTTCTGAACTTAAAGAAAGGTAACTTTGAGGGTATGAGACGTGAATTGGCCAAGATTGACTGGCAATTAATTCTAAAAGGGTTGACGGTGGATATGCAATGGAAGACATTTAAAGACTGCATGGATGAACTACAAAAATTGTTCATCCCAGTTTGGCAAAAGAATAAATCAGGGAAGGTAGTGCATCCGTGGATAACAAGGGAAATCAGGGATAGTATCAAAGCGAAGGATGATGCGTACAAATTAGCCAGAAAAAGCAGCATACCGGAGGACTGGGAGAAATTCAGAGACCAGCAGAGGAGGACAAAGGGCTTAATTAGGAAAGGAAAAATAGATTATGAAAGAAAACTGGCAGGGAACATAAAAACTGACTGCAAAAGTTTTTATAGATATGTGAAAAGAAAGAGATTAGTTAAAACAAATGTAGGTCCCTTGCAGTCAGAAACGGGTGAGTTGATCATGGGGAACAAGGATATGGCGGACCAATTGAATAACTACTTTGGTTCCGTCTTCACTAAGGAAGACATAAATAATCTGCCGGAAATAGCAGGGGACCGCGGGAGTTGGAGGAATTGAGTGAAATCCAGGTTAGCCGGGAAGTGGTGTTGGGTAAATTAAATGGATTAAAGGCCGATAAATCCCCAGGGCCAGATAGGCTGCATCCCAGAGTACTTAAGGAAGTAGCTCCAGAAATAGTGGATGCATTAGTAATAATCTTTCAAAACTCTTTAGATTCTGGAGTAGTTCCTGAGGATTGGCGGGTAGCAAACGTAACCCCACTTTTTAAGAAGGGAGGGAGAGAGAAAACGGGGAATTACAGACCAGTTAGTCTAACGTCGGTAGTGGGGAAACTGCTAGAGTCAGTTATTAAAGATGGGATAGCAGCACATTTGGAAAGTGGTGAAATCATTGGACAAAGTCAGCATGGATTTACAAAAGGTAAATCATGTCTGACGAATCTTATAGAATTTTTCGAGGATGTAACTAGTAGCGTGGATAGGGGAGAACCAGTGGATGTGGTGTATCTGGACTTCCAGAAGGCTTTCGACAAGGTCCCACATAAGAGATTAGTTTACAAACTTAAAGCACACGGCATTGGGGGTTCAGTATTGATGTGGATAGAGAACTGGCTGGCAAACAGGAAGCAAAGAGTAGGAGTAAACGGGTCCTTTTCACAATGGCAGGCAGTGACTAGTGGGGTACCGCAAGGCTCAGTGCTGGGACCCCAGCTATTTACAATATATATTAATGATCTGGATGAGGGACTTGAAGGCAATATCTCCAAGTTTGCGGATGACACTAAGCTGGGGGGCAGTGTTAGCTGTGAGGAGGATGCTAGGAGACTGCAAGGTGACTTGGATAGGCTGGGTGAGTGGGCAAATGTTTGGCAGATGCAGTATAATGTGGATAAATGTGAGGTTATCCATTTTGGTGGCAAAAACAGGAAAGCAGACTATTATCTAAATGGTGGCCGACTAGGAAAAGGGGAGATGCAGCGAGACCTGGGTGTCATGGTACACCAGTCATTGAAAGTGGGCATGCAGGTGCAGCAGGCAGTGAAGAAAGCGAATGGTATGTTAGCTTTCATAGCAAAAGGATTTGAGTATAGGAGCAGGGAGGTTCTACTGCAGTTGTGCAGGGTCTTGGTGAGACCACACCTGGAGTATTGCGTACAGTTTTGGTCTCCAAATCTGAGGAAGGACATTATTGCCATAGAGGGAGTGCAGAGAAGGTTCACCAGACTGATTCCTGGGATGTCAGGACTGTCTTATGAAGAAAGACTGGATAGACTTGGTTTATACTCTCTAGAATTTAGGAGATTGAGAGGGGATCTTATAGAAACTTACAAAATTCTTAAGGGGTTGGACAGGCTAGATGCAGGAAGATTGCTCCCGATGTTGGGGAAGTCCAGGACAAGGGGTCACAGCTTAAGGATAAGGGGGAAATCCTTTAAAACCGAGATGAGAAGAACTTTTTTCACACAGAGAGTGGTGAATCTCTGGAACTCCCTGCCACAGAGGGTAGTCGAGGCCAGTTCAGAAGTCAGTAGTCAATTCAGTGATACAGAATTTTCGTATCACTGAACTCACCTTCCCCCCAGTAGCATCATTTGAATTCCTCGCCTTCAAAGCCCTTTCCTCCATGACAGTCATCCTCATTTACCGGCCACCTAAACCAAACCCCTCCTTCCTATCTGACTTCACTGAACTCCTCACACTTGCCTCATCCCTCTCCTCACGTCTGCTGCTACTTGGTGACTTAAATATTCACATGGACTCCCCCACCTGCAAGCTCGCATCTGAATTCGCCTTTTTACTGGACAACTTCTCTCTCTCTCAGCACGTCACCTTTCCCACCCATGACAAAGGTCACATCCTTGACCTGGTCTGCTCCACAAATCAACCGGTACTCGACCTCCATCCTTGCCTCTTCCCCCTCTCTGATCATAAGCTTATACGGTTCACCATCCCTTCTCCGACACCTCGCCCCCGCTTCCTCCGAGAAATCACCTTCCGTAATCTAAAATCCATTGATCCCCTCCATCTCTCTGACCTGCTCTCCACCACTCTCCCCCTGGACTCAGCCCCCATCTCACCTGATGATCTCACAAACCATCTCAACTCCACCTTGTCTACCTCCCTTAACACTATGGCCCCCCTCAAAACAAGAACCGTAACTTTCAACACATCCTCACCCTGGTACACACCTGCACTTCGTAAACTGAAACAGACTGGTCGCCAACTCGAACGACTTATAAAGAAATCATCTCTCACAGTCCACCTTGAAGCTTACAAACTCCACCTCACTGACTACAAAGATGCCCTCATTGCTGCAAAATCTGCCTACCTCTCCTCCATATTCACCGATCCCTGCCTAAACCACAGAACCCTCTTCTCCACAGTGGGCAACCTCCTCAAGCCTCGAGCCAACACTCTCCCTACCTCTACTCCGGATCTCTGCAACTCATTCCTCCACTTTTTCGCTGATAAAATCAGCACCATCTATCAATCTTTATCCCCTGTACCCGACTCCCCAGCATCTACTCCACCACCTACCACGGCCCCTCCTTTCAACATCTCCACTGACCTCCTTACCCCTCCTCCACACTGCTTCCTCTCCCAGTTTGACCTGGTCACCCCTATTGAAATCTCCAAACTCATCAGCTCTTCCAAACCCACTACCTGCTCCCTCGACCCTCTCCCCACTCCCCTGTTGAAGTCCTGCCTCCCCGTTCTCTGCCCCTACCTCACTAATCTCTTCAACTCCTCATTGTCCCAAGGAATTGTCCCCTCTGCTTTCAAAACTGCTGCCGTTACACCAATCTTAAAGAAACCTGGTCTTGATCCCTCCTCTCTCATTAACTACTGCCCAATCTCAAACCTCCCCTTCCTTTCAAAAACCCTGGAGCGTATCGTTGCGTCGCAACTTCATTCCCACCTCCTTGCGTATAACCTACTTGAACCCCTCCAATCTGGATTTCGCCCCCTCCATAGCACAGAAACTGCTCTCCTCAAAGTCCTCAACGACCTCCTCACCTCTGCTGACACTGGTTCCCTCAACATCCTCATCCTCCTCGACCTGAGCGCAGCCTTCGATACAGTGAACCACAACATCCTGCTCACCAGACTCAAGGACCTCGGCATTGAAGGCTCTGCACTCAGCTGGCTCCGTTCCTACCTTTCCAACAGATCCCACTTCATCTCTCTCCACAACCACACCTCTGCTACAGCCGCAGTCACTCAAGGCGTTCCCCAAGGCTCCGTACTCGGCCGCCTCCTCTTCATCATCTACATGCTCCCCCTTGGTCAGATACTCCGCCACTTCGATCTGGACTTCCACTGTGACGCTGATGACACCCAGATTTACCTTGGCACCAAATCCCCCCACAACCCCCCCCCTCTCCCATATCAACTCCTGTTTGTCAGCTATAAAAACCTGGATGCAACATAATTTCCTCAAACTCAACAGCGATAAGACAGAATTCCTCCTCATAGGCTCCAAAGCCACACTCAGCAAAATCAATAACCCCACTCTCACCATCGACGGCACCACTGTCTCCCCATCTCCCCAGGCCCGCAACCTTGGCGTGATCTTTGATTCCACCCTCTCCCTTGAGCCTCACATCCGCCATGTCATTAAAACCTCCTTCTTTCATCTCCGCAACATCGCCAAACTCAGACCCTCTCTCACACCGCCTGCTGCTGAAAGACTCATCCATGCCTTCATCTCCTCCCGACTGGACTATTGCAACTCACTTCTCCTTGGCATCAGCTCCACCTACATCAACCGACTCCAACTGGTCCAGAACGCAGCCGCCCGACTCATCACCCACACCAAATCCTGGCATCACATCACTCCAGTCCTCAAAAAACTTCACTGGCTTCCCATCTCCCACCGGATCACCTACAAAATCCTGGTCCTCACCTACAAAGCCCTCCACCATCTGGCCCCCACATATCTCACTGACCTCCTCTCCCCCTACCAACCCTCACGGTCCCTCAGATCCACATCAGCCGGTCTCCTCTCCATCCACAAGTCCAACCTCCGCAGTTTTGGGGACAGAGCCTTCTCCAGGGCAGCTCCCAGGCTCTGGAACTCCCTCCCCCAACTGATCCGCAATTCCGTGTCCCTCCCCATCTTCCAGTCCCGCCTCAAGACCCATCTCTTCACCTCTGCCTATCCTTAGCCCCACGTCCCCGTCCCTTTTCATCTGTGCATTAATTGCCTCATGCTGTGTTTTGTATTGAATTCTGTCTTTACTTTGTGTACTAGTCATGTCTCTACTATTTATTTCATTCCCCTTGCATGTTTTTCCTATACATGCTCAATTTTTGTAAGGTGTCCTTGAGACTCTTGAAAGGCGCCCATAAATAAAATGTATTATTATTATTATTAGTTCATTGGCTATATTTAAGAGGGAGTTAGATGTGGCCCTTGTGGCTAAGGGGATCAGAGGGTATGGAGAGAAGGCAGGTACGGGATACTGAGTTGGATGATCAGCCATGATCATATTGAATGGCGGTGCAGGCTCGAGGGGCCGAATGGCCTACTCCTGCACCTAATTTCTATGTTTCTATGTTTCTATATGACAGTCCCGCCATCCGGTTAATTAACCTCGTGAACCTATATTGCACTCCTTCAATAGCAAGAATGTCCTTCCTCAAATTTGGAGACCAACACTCCACACAATACTCCAGGTGTGGTCTCACTAGGGCCCTGTACAACTGCAGAAGGACTTCTTTGCTCTTATACTCAACTCTTGTTATAAAGGCCAACATGCCATTCGCTTTCTTCACTGCCTGCTGTACCTGCATGCTTACTTTCAGTGACTGATGAACAAGGACACACAGATCTCGTTGTACTTACCCTTTTCCTAACTTGACGCTATTCAGATAATAATCTGCCTTCCTGTTCTTGCTACAAAAAGTGGATAACCTCACATTTATCCACGTTAAACTGCATCTGCCATGCATCTGCCCACTCACCCAACCTGTCCAAGTCGCCCTGCATCCTCATTGCATCCTCCTCACAGTTCACACTGCCACCCAGCTTTGTGTCATCTGCAAATTTGCTAATGTTTCCACACTGTATTTCTAATCTAAACTAAACTAAAGTGCTGGAGGAATTTGGCACGTCAGGCAGCATCTGTGGAGGGAATGGACAGGCGATGCTTGGGTTGGGTCCCTTCTCCAGATTGTGCAAGTACACCACCGATTTTCCGGCAACTGATGGTCCGGCACCTCCTTTAATCCGGACAAAATTCCGAGAGCACTGCGTGTGGCGCAGGCCCTTTAGGGACATGTGCCAACGAGCTGAAAGAGTTCATTGTTTAGCTCTTTCTCAATTGTTAATTCTTTAAACTTAAACTTACAAAATTCTTAAGGGGTTGGACAGGCTAGATGCAGGAAGATTATTCCCGATGTTGGGGAAGTCCAGGACAAGGGGTCACAGTTTAAGGATAAGAGGGAGGTCTTTTAGGACTGAGATGAGAAAAACATTTTTTACACAGAGAGTGGTGAATCTGTGGAATTCTCTGCCACAGAAGGCAGTTGAGGCCAGTTCATTGGCTATATTTAAGAGGGAGTTAGATGTGGCCCTTGTGGCTAAAGGGATCAGGGGGTATGGAGAGAAGGCAGGTACAGGATACTGAGTTGGATGATCAGCCATGATCATATTGAATGGCGCTGCAGGCTCGAAGGGCCGAATGGCCTACTCCTGCACCTATTTTCTATGTTTCTATGTTAACAGTTCAACAGTGCTTTATTTAAGTTTACAGCAGTCCTATGGTGCTTTTGAGAATCGGGAGGGGTATAATTAGCGGGTCGGAAGTGTATTGTCCAATTACCTCTTGGTCTGGCAAAGTGGATAATCCAGCAAGACTTTGAAACCAAGGGTGCTGGAAAATCGATGGTGTATGTGCAGTAGGGGCTAGCAATATCTGCAGTGTTTCCATTGAATAAACTTACTCATAGAGTGATACAGTGTGGAAACAGGCCCTTTGGCCCAACTTGACCAAACCAACATGTCCCATGAACACTAGACCCACCTGCCTGCGTTTGGTCCATATCCCTCCAAACCTGTCCAATCCATGTACATGACTAACTGTTTCTTAAATGTTGGGATAGTCCCAGCCTCAACTACCTGCTTTGGCAGCTTGTTCCATACACCCACCACACTTTGTGTGGAAAAAGTTACCCCTCAGATTCCTATTAAATCTTTTCTTGTTTACCTTAAACCTATGTCATCTGGTCCTCAATTCACCTACTCTGGGAAAGAACCTGACTGTGCATCTACCCGATCTTTTCCTCTCATGATTTTATACACCTCAATAAGATCATCTCTCATCCTCCTGCGCTCCAAGAAATAGAGACCCAGCCTACTGAATCTCTCCCTATAGCTCTGACCCTCTAGCCCTGGCAACATCCTTGCAAATCTTCTCTGTACCCTTTTCAGCTCGTCATCTCTGTACCCTTTCCAGTCTGGGCCTTTATGTGGAGATCTGTAACAATCCATCAGACAAAGGTCCATACACTCACCACCCTTTGCGTGGGAAAAGTTACCCCTCAGATTCCTATGAAATCATTTCCCCTTCACCTTAAACCTAAACGTAAAAAAAGAATCGGGTTAAAAGGTGGGTTTACATGGACTGATATAAAATTCTGGCACAGAAGTTGGCCATTCAGCCTGACGAGTGTATACTGGCCAAAAATGGTCTCTTAACTCAAACCCATTTTTGAGCTATCAGTGTCTAACCAAGCAAGTTCTTACTCTTTGGATATGCATCCAGATACATTTTTAAAATATGCCAAGGGTTTTTGCACTAATCTTTCAGGTATTGAATTTTGGATTCCAATTACATGTTGAATGAATAAATAAATCTTCCACTCCTCTCTAATCCTATTAATTTGCTTAAGTTTATGCCCTCCAGCCACTGGGTGTTCTGCTAAGTATTCATGTTTTCAATGACTGATCAAATAGAAATTGACAGTACATTATTTCCTCTGATATGACAGGCTAATTAAAAAGTTTTTTAATGGACGGTTAGAAATGTGCAGAGTTTGAAGTTGAATTGTTTGTTGAAGGTATTGCAAATGTGCAAGGTTTGTCCAAGGTGAAGGTTTGGTAAGGTTATACCCTCGTAAATCAACATTGCAGTTGATATCTCCAGCCCAAATAGAGTCATGAGTGATACAGTGTGGAAACAGGCCCTTCAGCCCAACCTGGCCAACAATGTCCCAGCTACACTAGTCCCACCTGCCTGAGCTTGATCCATATCCCGCCAAACCTGTCCCTTCCATGTACCTGTCTAACTGTTTCTTAACTGTTGGGATAGTCCCAGCCTCTACTACCTCCTCTTGCAGCTTGTTCCATACACCCACCACTATGTTGAATCACCACAGTAAATCAGGACATCCCAAGTAGATGGGGGTGCAAATGTGTGCAGTTTGGATAGGATGCAGAGAGACGGGTATCTCACAGATAGATGTTGAGATGTTTCCACTCGTGAGAGAGTCTTGTACAAGCGGACACAGTTGCAAGATAAGGGGGTGCAGTGCTTTAGTTTAGTTTAGAGATACAGCGCGGAAACAGGCTGTACCGAGTCCGCGCCGACCAGTGATTCCCGCACATTAACACTATACTACACCCACATGGGACAATTGGAACATTTATCAAGCCAATTAACCTACAAACCTGTGGAGTCTGGGAGGAAACCGAAGACCTCGGTGAAAACCCACGAGGTCACTGGGGAGAACGTACAAACTCCGTACACACAGCACCCATAGTCGGGATCGAACCCGGGACTCTGGCGCTGCATTCGCTGTAAGGCAGCAACTCTACCGCTGCACCACCGTGACCGCCCTGCGCCACCGTGACCGTTTGAATGCTCATCTGAAAATGAACATAAGAATGTATTTGCACAGAGGATGGTGAATCTCCAAAATGATCTACCCCAGGCTAGATCATTAGAACTATTTAGCAAGGCAGATGCGTTTTTGATTGGGTAGTTGAGGGTGCTAAGTTACTGGCACAGACAAAGAGTCGAGGCCAACAAAAGTCAGCCATGATTATATGATATGGAGGGGCAGGCCTGAGGGCCAGGTGGGCTACTCCTGTTCCTATTTTCTCATCTTGTGTGCAATGGATGATAGTTCTTGACCGTCACCAGTCCCAAGCATAACGCCATTGTGTAGATTGTATCAAATTCATTCACAAAGAGCTACTTTTTTCACAATCCCATTTGAGACCATGTCCAGGTCAAGTAATAGCCAGTCATGATTAATCAATTGCGTGACAACAGGACCGTTTTATGAGGCCACTGTAGTTAAAAGTAAAACCACGTCAATAAGGATTTACTTCCCCAAACTGCAGCAGTTAACCTCAGCAGCACCACAGTAATTTTTATTGATATCAGATTTTCTCTTCAAATTCTCACACTGCGAAGGAGAGAATTTAATTTGTCATAGGCAGGGAATGGAGGGCTAGTATTCACTGGAATTTAGAAGGATGAGAGGAGATCTTATAGAAACATATAACATTCTTAAGGGATTGGACAGGCTAGATGCAGGAGAAATGTTCCCCATGTTGGGGGAGTCCAGAGCCGGGGGGGGGGGGGGGTCACAGTTTAAGAATAAGGGGTGGCCCATTTAAGGCTGAGATGAGGAAAGAAATTTCAGCCAGAGGGCTGTGAATCTGTGGAATTATCTGCCACAGAAGGCAGTGGAGGCTAATTCACTGGGTGTTTTCAAGAGAGAGTTAAATATAGCTCTTAGGGCTAACTGAATCAAAGGATATGGGGAGAAAGCAGGAATAGCGTATTGATTTTGGATGATCAGCCATGATCATATTGAAAGGCAGTGCTGGCTCGAAGGGCGAATGGCCTACTGCACCTATTGTCTATGTTTCTATGTGCATCATATGCAGGCAGAGGAGATTAGTATAACAGAGCATCATGTTTGGCACAGACATTGTGGGCTGAAGGGCCTGTTGTTGTGCTGTACTGTTCTATAAGATATCTGAAATATTAAACCAGACACTTGGTTTGCTAATTCACTAATATAGTTGTGCTTTATCTCGTGGGTTTGTGGGTTTTATGGCCTCTGCAAATTGCCCATGGTGTGTAGGGAGTCAAGAGTGTTTAATTGCCCTATGTCCCCGATGGAACAATGAAATTCTTACTTGTATCGGTACAACAGAATATGTAAGTTCAAGTGAGTTTATTGTCATGTGTCCCTGATAGAACAATGAAATTCTTGCTTTGCTTCAGCACACAGAACATAGTAGGCATTGACTATAAACCAGATCAGTGTGTCCATAACCGTAATATAAATATATACACACATGAATAAATAAACTGATGAAGTGCAAATAACAGATAATTGGTTATAAATAATCAGAGTTTTGTCCGAGCCAGGTTTAATAGCCTGATGGCTGTGGGGAAGTAGCTATTCCTGAACCTGGTTGTTGCAGTCTTCAGGCTTGAAGGTAGCGGGGAGATGCGTGTGTGGCCAGGATGGTGTGGGTCTTTGATGATACCGCCAGCCTTTTTGAGGCAATACACTGTGAGCAATACAATAAATGAGGGGGAAAAAAGTGCAAAAATGGGATTATAGAACCAGTGTGAAGGTGTGATCGATAGTCAGCATGAACATGGTGGACTCAAGGGTCTGTTTCCATGTTCTTTCTTTCAATCAATCTTTCAAAGCTGCCGAATATTCTCATTCTCATATTCTACTAATTCTACTTTAATTTTCAATTGGTTGATCCATTTGCTGTGATCAGAACTCAATTTTCTTGACATTGTGGAAGTTACTATATGCACTAGCAAATTATTCCCAGTTTTATCAAATTACGAAGTCCAGATACATTGCTTTAGTCAGTAAGGCTCTAAATTAAAGTCATGTCATAGGTGATAGAAGTAGAATTAGGCCATTTGGCCCATTACGTTTTACTCTGCCATTCAATCACGGCTGATCTATCTCTCCCTCCTAACCCTATTCTCCTACCTTCTCTCCATAACCTCTGATACCTGTACTAAACAAGAATCTATTCACTCCAAGATGGCGGCGCGCACAGTCGCAGCGGCTCGAAGCTCTCCCTTTCGGTGCTTTTTTTGTGTGTTTTTGTTTGTATGTCTGTTTGACAATGTTACGTTTTGTCGTGCGAATCTCACCTTCAGCCGACAGGATCTTCTGATTATCGGATTACAGTGTAAACAGGCAGTTAAGAGTGTTTTTCTGCATTCACGCAACATACCGGAGGAGATAGCCAGGACACCGGGCTCTCCGTGGATTGTTGTCGGCCCCAGCAAACGCCGGAGACGGAGGAGGCACAGGAAGCAAAAGCGTGGTCGCCGGTCCGGACTACTCGCTAGGCTAAGGCAACAACCACATAAACCACCGCTACCCAGCATCATTCTCACCAACGCCAGATCTATCACCAACAAAATGGACAAACTAAGACTACAGGTCACCGCAAACAAATTCATCGCGGACAGTTGCATTCTGCTAATAACAGAGACGTGGCTACACGCACTTGTACCGGACGGAGCCATTGAGCTAGCAGGCCGCACAGCATTTCGCTGGGATAGAAACAAAGACTCCGTAAGAGCAAAGGAGGGGGGTTATGCATCTACGTTCACAACAACTGGTGCACAAATACCACAATCATAGACAGACACTGTTCTGCTGATTTGGAGTACCTGATAGTTAGATGCAGGCCTTTCTACCTTCCACGTGAGTTTACCGTGGTCATAGTTACAGCTGTGTATATCCCACCGGATGCTAATGCTAGCATAGCCCTAGGCTACCTCCATAGCGCTATCAGCAAACAAGAGAACACCTACCCCAAAGCAGCCCATATCATAGCTGGTGATTTCAATCACGCAGACTTAAAATCAGTTCTCCCCAAGTTTGAACAACACATCAAATGTGCAACCAGGGGAGAAAATACATTAGACAAGGCCTACTCAAACATCAAGAAGGGGTTTAGAGCCACACCACTACCACACTTAGGCCAGTCGGATCACCTATCCATTCACTTAGCACCAGCATACACCCACCTCAGGAGAAAAGCTCAACCTACCACCAGGACTGTTAAAACTTGGCCTGAAGGAGCTTCCTCACAGCTACAGGACTGCTTTGAAAGGACAAACTGGGACATTTTTGGAAATCAGGACTTGGAGGAGTACACATCCACGGTACTCTTTTACATCCAGAACTGTGTTGACAACGTCACCGTCGACAAACTCATCCGGGTGTACCCCAACCAGAAGCCGTGGATGACAAAAGAGGTCCGAACTCTCCTCAAGGACCGCAACACCGCCTTCAGGTCTGGCGACAGAGCCCTGTACAGCGCTGCTAGAGCCAACCTGAAGAAAGGCATCAGGGATGCCAAAGCGGCCCACAAGAGGAAGATAGAGGACCACTTTAACAACAACGATCCACGGCGGGTGTGGCAGGGCATCCAGCACATCACCAACTACAAGCCCAGCAACAGCACGACGGCCGAAGGCGACCCCTCACTGGCAGAGGAGCTGAATTGCTTCTTTGCTCGCTTCGAGGCATAACCAGAAGAGCTCGTCACCATTCTCCCACCAGCCCCTAACAACAACAACTACACCCTCACTGTGCAGGAGCATGAAGTGAGGCGGGTGCTCAGGGCGGTGAGCCCGAGGAAGGCTGCCGGCCCGGATGGCGTGACAGGAAGGGTTCTGAAGGAATGTGCAGACCAGCTCTCCGAGGTCTTCACGAAAATCTTCAACCTGTCCCTGTCCAAATCCATCATCCCACCGTGCCTGAAGTCTGCCACAATCATCCCACTACCAAAAAAGCCTGTTATCAGCGGCCCTAACGACTACCGACCGGTCGCTCTCACACCAGTCATCATGAAGTGTTTCGAGAGGCTGGTCCAGCAGCACATCAAAGCCAGCCTCCCGCCCACCTTCCATCCACACCAGTTTGCCTACAGAGCAAATAGGTCCACTGAGGATGCCATCGCCACTGCTCTTCACACTGCACTGACCCACCTCGAACACCAGGGGAGCTATGTGAGGATGCTTTTCATTGACTTTAGCTCCGCCTTCAATACCATCATCCCCAGCAGACTGGTCACCAAACTCATGGATTTAGGACTCTCCCAACCCATCTGCCTCTGGATCAAGGACTTTCTGTCTAACCGCCCCCAGACCGTCAGACTGGGCCATCACCTCTCCACCCCCATCACACTCAGCACCGGCTCCCCACAGGGCTGTGTGTTGAGCCCCCTCCTCTACGCCCTCTACACCCACGATCGTGCCCCCGCCCACTCCACCAACACCATCGTCAAGTTTGCGGACGACACGGCTGTGGTTGGACGTATCTCAGGAGGAGATGAGACAGCCTACAGGGAGGAAGTCCAAAGACTGGCAGCGTGGTGTTCAGACAACAACCTCATCCTAAACACCACAAAAACAAAGGAAATTATCATAGACTTCCGTAAGAACAGTGCAGCCCCCAAACCCCTATTCATCAATGGGGACTGTGTGGAAAGGGTCTCAGACTTCAGATTCCTGGGCACACAAATTACGGAGGATCTCTCCTGGACTACAAACACCACCACAGCAGTCAAGAAGGCCCAGCAGCGACTCTACTTTCTGAGGCTCCTCAGGAAAAACAACCTGGAGGAGAAGCTGCTGGTGTCCTTCTACCGCTGCTCCATCGAGAGTGTGCTGGCGTACTGTATAACCACATGGTATGCCATCTGCTCTGCAGCGGACAGGAGAGCCCTTCAAAAGGTCATCAACACTGCACAAAAAATCACTGGCTGCCCACTGCCCTCCCTGAAGGACATCTTCAGCTCTCGCTGCCTTGGCAGGGCAGCCAACATCCTGAAGGACCCTTCCCACCCTGGACACAACCTGTTCCACCTGCTGCCCTCTGGCAGACGGTACAGGTCTTTCAAAACTCGCACAAACAGACTCAGAGACAGCTTCTACCCCATAGCCATACGTGAACTTAACAATGCAAAATAAGAAATAACACTCACATTCAACTGAATGGTTCTACCTCAGCTGCTATTGTTATTTATCTGTAATTTTTTTTATATGTATATATTTTTACCTTTTCTTATATATTTAAAATTGCTCTTGTGAATCACACCGTGGGATTGACTTTTAAATTTCGTTGTACCATGTGCAATGACAATAAAAAGAGATTCATTCATTCGATTCATCTCTGCCTTAAAAATATCCACTGACTTGGCCTCCACAGCCTTCTGTGGCAAAGAATTCCATAGATTCACCACCCTCTGACCAAATAAATTTCGCCTCATCTCCTTCCTACAAGAACGTCCTTTAATTCTGAGGTTATGACCTCTAGTCCTAGACTCTCCCACTCGTGGAAACATCCTCTCCACATCCACTACGTTACATTAATCATTGATGTCAATTAATTGGATATTTACTTGTTACTTCCTTCATTCCTTCTTTCAAGTTGTGTTCATTGTCCTATGCACAGTAGGGTATGCACATATGCACTAGTAGATACAATGAAAATCCTGCTTGCAGTGGCATCATAGGCAGAGAGTAAGGGTCTCGACCCAAAACGTCACCCATTCCTTCTCAAGTTCAAGTTTCAAGTTCAAGTTCACATTCATGGTCACATGCACCAATTGGTACAGTGTAATTTGAGTTGCTATACAACCATACGAATAAAAAGAACACAATACACAATTGAATTTAACATGAGTTACTCCAGCTTTTTGTGTCTATCTACAGTTTAAACCAGCATCTGCAGTTTGTTCCTACACATGATTCAAGAACATGATGGTTATTGGAAAATAGCTGTTCCTGAAGCCAGTCTTCCATTGACACCTGTAATGCACTAACATCATAGTTGTAGTTCATGTCAAAAACACATCCCCTGATGGAGCTGCATTGCAATACCAGTCCATGTCTTTGTGTTTTGCAGCTCAAAATGAATGGGAAGAACTGAACTATGCAGAGGGAACTCCGCCGGAAGAACTAGAGGAGCCGTCACTGGTAGCTCACAATGTAAGTGCAGAGTGCATGTGATCCGATGCTCTTATTAAAAAGTGGAGCAATTTCAAATAGGATTCAATATTTTTGGAATGGGACATCAAAGTCTTAAGTAGTTTTATTTAAAATATGTTGATGTTTCAAGATTACTTTTTTGCTCCAGTCAATGTAAATGGGAATGGCTTAGAGTCAGCACGGTGGCGCAGCGGTAGAGTTGCTGCCTTACAGCGCAAGAGACCCGGGTTCAATCCTGACTATGAGTGATGTCTGTATGGAGATTATATATGCTCTCCCAGTGACTGCGTGGGTTTTCTCTGGGTGCTACGGTTTCCTCCCACACTCCACAAAGACGTACAGGTTTGTCAGTTAATTGGCTTCGGTGAAGATTGTAAATTGTCCCGAGTGCGTAGGGTAGTACAGTGTACGGGGATCACTGGTCAGCATGGGCTCGGTGGGCCGAAGGGCCTGTCTCTGTGCTGTATCTCTAAACAAAGCTGAAACTAAAGGTAATCAGACAACATACCTGTCTGATGGTATGAAGAGGTAAGAATTGAAGGGACATAACACATGCTCTGGGATGGAGGCAGGGAGGCAAACAATAGCCCTGGGCAAGAGGGTTGCTCTAACTTTCTCTCATAATTTCAGAATAAGCTGATGGATGGCTCGTGTTCAATTCCCCCCCCCCCCTCTTGCCTGTGTTCACCTATGACCTGCTTTGCTTTGGCCTGCCCCTCCACTTCCAGCATTCTCTCCACCCCTACCCACTGCAAGCTGCCTCAAGAACGGTCCTGACCCAAAAACGTCACCTATCCATGGTGCCCAAGGATGCTGCCTGCCCCGCTCAGTTACTCCAGCACTATGTGTCTTTCCTCAGCAAACCAGGAGCCTCTGCGCTCCATAGTTCAGTGGACTGGCTCATGTTACCGAGCAGATCATGTAACCCTGGCGGGAAGTGGCTGTAATTTTAAAATGTTAAGGTAGGAAAATGTAAGATACTTTGTGAAATTTTATTTCCAAAGTTAATTTTGTGGTTTTTTTTTGTTTTGGAAGGGAATAATCTACGTGTATGGGGGAATGATGGACTCGGCTTATACCCAGGGGAAAACTCCTCTCTGGATCTATGATATCGGTAAGAGAAATATGTTTCAGGAGCTGCAATGGGGTTGAGTGGCTGAATGTCCGATCATTCATTGTATTCCTTTTGTATAGAAATTTGTGAACAGCGATAAAGTTGCTGCCTTACAGCACCAGAGACCCGGGTTTGCTACTGACTACGGGTGCTGTCTGTGCAGAGTTTGTACGTTCTCCCTGTGAATCCTTTCTTTGGATTAAACCAGCATCTGCAGTCCCTGCCCATCAATCTGAGGAGGTCACCAGCTGCTGAAGACACATTATGGCTGCCTTAAGTTCCAGAAGAAGGAGTCACGTTTAAGGATCCAGAACAAGGGGTCACAGTTTAAGGATCCAGAACAAGGGGTCACAGTTTAAGGATAAGGGTGAAATCTTTTAGGACCGAGATGAGAAAAACATTTTTCACACAGAGAGTGGTGAATCTCTGGAATTCTCTGCCACAGAAGGTAGTTGAGGCCAGTTCATTGGCTATATTTAAGAGGGAGTTAGATGTGGCCCTTGTGGCTAAAGGGATCAGGGGGTATGGAGAGAAGGCAGGTACAGGATACTGAGTTGGATGATCAGCCATGATCATATTGAATGGCGGTGCAGGCTCGAAGGGCCGAATGGCCTACTCCTGCACCTATTTTCTATGTGATAGGAGCAGAATTAGGCCGTTCGGCCCATCAAGTCTACTCTGCCATTCAATCAAGGCAGATCTATCTTTCCCTCGCAACTCCATTCTCCTGCCTTCTCCCTGTAACCCCTGACACCCGTACTAATCAAGAATCATTCTATCATTTAGGAACAAGAGGCTACCAGGAATAGGGTGGGGCTCCAAAGTCTACAGAAAGAGACCTTGAATTATGGAGCCTCCATAATGGTGGACCTCAGTTGGAGTCCCGAGAATTTTTCATAGCCCGTGCACTTCACTTAGTCATCCCCAACGTTAATCACATTCCTGAGATTACACACCTGAAATAAGCACTGTGTTGGGACCTCTGACACGGCCAAAGACTATTTGGTGGACAAGCTAAAGGTTCGTGGCTGTTTAGTTTTAGTTTTAGAGATCCAGCGCAGAAACAGGCCCTTCGGCCCACCGAGTCCGCGCCGACCAGCGATCCCCGCACATTAACGCTACCCTCCACACCAGGAACAATTTACACTTATACCAAGCCAATTAACCTGCAAACCTGTACGTCTCTGGAGTGTGGGAGGAAACCGAAGATATCGGAGAAAACCCACAGGGAGAATGTACAAACTCCGTACAGACAACACCGTAGTCGGGATCGAACCCGGCGCTGTAAGGCAGCAACTCTACCGCTGTGTCACCTTGCCCCTCTTTAAAAAAAAAAGTGTGATATGTAGGTGGCACGGCAGTAGAGCTGTGGCCTTACAAAGCCAGAGACCCGAGTTTGATCCTGACTACGGGTGTTGTCTGTACGGAGTATGCACGTTCTCCCTGCCACCACCTGGTTTTACTCTGGGTATTCCGGTTTCCACTCACATTGGGACGACAGATGGCACAATGGGCTAAGTGTTCGGCTGGCAACCGGAAGGTAGCCGGTTCGAATCCCGCTTGGAGTGCATACTGTCGTTGTGTCCTTGGGCCAGACACTTCACCCACCTTTGCCTGTGTGTGAATGTGTGTGAGTGATTGGTGGTGGTCGGAGGGGCCGTAGGCGCAGATTGGCAGCCACGCTTCCGTCAGTCTGCCCCAGGGCAGCTGTGGCTACAGAAGTAGCTTACCACCACCGAGTGTGACTGAGGAGTGAATGAATAATGCGATGTAAAGCGCCTTGAGTATTAGAAAGGCTCTATATAAATCCCATCCATTATTATTATTATTATCCCTAAGATATGCAGAATTAACTGGCTTTTGCAAATTGCCCCTAGTGTGTAGTGTGTATTAGAAATAGTGTACGGGTGTTCGCTGATCGGCGTGGACTCAGTGGAGGGAAGGGCCTGTTTTCACATTGTATCTCCAAAGTAAACTGTACAAAATTTCATGAGAATTTGTGGGCCGAGACTGCTCGAAATGGAGAAGGAGCATTTGGAGTAAAACTACAAAAATTCAAGTCTGTGCCTCAAAAGGGCACAAAATCGCAGCATTAAAAACCGGCAGAGACTATCACTGTCATAGTATCGACCCGACCCTCCTGCCTTGTGGCAGCATCTGCTGGTCCCACATTTGTTCAAAAGGCAAGAGGAACTGCAGATGCTGGTTTACACTGAAGAGAGACACAAAATGCTGGAGTAGCTCAGCGGGACAGGCGACATCTCTGGATGAGGGAATGGGTGACGTTTCGGGTCGAGACCCTGTTTCCGACTGGAAGACTGGACTCCAATCAGAAGAAGAGTCTCGACCCGAAACGTCTCTCATTCCTGCTCTACATCATCATCTTCATTGTTCTTTATCTCTCCACAATATCTCCTATTTCCCTTTCCCCTGACTAGTCTGAAGAAGGGTCTCGACCCGAAACGTCACCCATTCCTTCTCTGCAGAGATGCTGCCTGTCCCGCTGAGTTACTCTAGCATTTTGTGTCTATCTTCGGTTTAAACCAGCATCTGCAGTCCCTTCCTGCACATTTTGTCTGTTTTGCTGCGAAACCTCCTCAAGGTATGTCCACTCAAGTTCTCCTCCTCTCTCCGATGAGAGTTGAGCAACATCCTCTCCCGCTACTCCCCCACTGTGATTCCACCTGCTCTCCGACCCGACGCATTCATAGTTCATTATCTCTCTGCATCACCGCCTGTATCACTCGTTTCCCTTTCCCCTGACAAGTCTGAAGAAAGGTCTCGACCCTGAAACGTCACCTGCTCCCTGCGGTCCAGGGATGCTGCCTTGCTCCTCGCTGAGTTAGTCCAGCATTCCGTGTCCATGTACAAGAGCATTTAATTGTCATGTGCATCATCTCCGGAACAATGAAATTCTTACTTGTGGGAGTGGAAGGAATTCATCCTCGATCCCGAGAGACCGCTTAACAAAGTTGGCCCGGAGGGGAGCCCACATTTAGCACTTCCACATGAAGATCATCATTCCTGTGCGAAAATCCCTTATTCACTGTCAAAGTTTCCCCTACAAACTTCCTGAGTTTCCCCTCTTGCATTCCGGTGAAAAGCACACGGGGCTATCCCATTAAACCAGGTTCGTTTATGAAAATAGACACGAAACGCTGGAGTAACTCAGCGGGTCAGGCAGGGTCTGGAGAAAAGGAATAGAGGATGTTAGGTTCGAGACCCTTGTTCAGACTGAGAGTCGGGGGGAGAGAGAAGCAGGGGAAAAGGAAATGGAAACACACCGATACAAAATACATGGTTTCTGCTGTACAGTGAATTCTGAAAGATCTGTGTGAATTGCACACACAACTTTATATTAGGAAAGATATATCTTCTTTCTCTGGGTCATGGTCCAACGGTTGATAAACAAAAAGAGAGTTCTTCCAGATTTGCAGCGGCATCTGTTTTGCAGTAATCGAGAATGGGAAGAAGGCTCCTTTGTAGATTCCGTAATTGGGTCAATACTATATCGGGAAAATACTGTATCGTTTTACAGTTATTCTGAGAAAAACAGCTGTAGAATCTAGTGAAATCGTTGTGCTGTGTCGGGAGGAACTGCAGATGCGGGTTTAAACCGAAGTTAGACACAAAAAGCTGGCGTAAGGCAGAATCTCTGGAGAGAAGGAATGAGTGACATTTCGTGATGAGGCCCTTCTTCAGACTGGTTAAGGATAAGGGAAACGAGAGATATAGACGGTGATGTAGAGAGATCGAGAACAATGAATGAAAGATATGCAAAAAAGTCACGGTGATAAAGGGAACAGGTTTAAGAAAGAACCGCAGATGCTGCAGGTAGACAAAAATGCTGGATGAACTCTGCGGGTGAGGCAGCATCTATGGAGAGAAGGAATAGGCGACGTTTCGGCCATTGTTAGTTGTTTGTTGGGTGAAAATGAGAAGCTGTTGTGACTTGGGTGGAGGAGGGAGAGAGAGAGAGAGGGGGAATGCCGGGGTTACTTGAAATATGAGATGCTGTTCCTCCAATTTGCATTTAGCCTCACTGACAATGGTGGAGACCTAGTACAGAAAGGTCAGTGTGGGAATTGGAAGGAGAATTAAAGTATTGAGCAGCTGGGAGATCAGGTAGGTTCAGGTGGACTGAGTGAAGGTGTTCATCGAAACGATCGCCCGGTCTACGCCCGATGTATCAGAGTCCACATCTTGAACAACGGATACAGTAGATGAGGTTGGAGGAGGTGCAAGTGAACCTCTGCCTAACCTGAAAGGACTGTCGGGGTCCCTGGACAGAGTAGAGGTGGAAGGTGTAGGGACAGGTGTTGCATCTTCTTCGGTTGCTGGGGAAGGTACCTGGGTGGGAAGGGATGAGTTAACCAGAGTGTTACGGGGGGATCGGTCAGGAACTCAGGAAGGGATTGGTCTCTGCAGAAAAGGGGAAGATGGGAAGATGTGACTAGTGTTGGGATCCCGTTGGAGATGGCGAACATTTTGGAGGATTATCCGCTGTATGAGACGACTGATGGGGTGAAAGGTAAGGACTAGGGGGTTCTGTCCCTCTTGTGACTGAGCTGATGAGAAAGGGACTTCATTTAAAATATATTCTGATAGTAAAGCACCAAGTACGTTTTAGATAATCAGCGATATGCAGTTTTTTTTTTAAGTGACTTTTTTCTTTCATTGTTTTAAAACTAAATTTGCAATGAAGGATTTAATTCCGAGGTGAATAAACTCAGTTAAATGCCCTCTGGTGGTTCATTGAAGTAACAACATGTAACAACAGCACAAAAACACACTTCCCTTGAACCATATCTCTTTTGATGTCTCGTTTTCTTACCTTACCCTTCCTTATCTCTGTGTCTTCATCTCCCCTGACTCTCAGTGTGAAGAAGGCTCTCGACCCGACAAGTCACCTATTCCTTCTATCCAGAGATGCTGCCTGTTACTCCAACATTTTCTGTCTGTCTAGCACTAAAGGAATGTTTTATTTTTAATAGGTGCGGCAAGATGGATTTGGTGGCACGAGACATTCTCTTGTGAGCCGGCGGTAAGAGATTCTACTCATTTTGCCTGTGTGAGGGTGCAGGAGTTTACATGTATCTTTCAGATTAGACATTAGACCAAAGCTCAAAGTGACACTACTTTGAGAACAAGATGTGTCGGTTATCAAGTGTCCTCTTCAATGTTTAACCCTCAGCTCAGCCCACTTTACTAAAATACAGATGATTGCTCATCATTGTAATGCATGTTATGGTGCTAGTTTGCATACTGATTACAATGTGTGTTACCAGGTACAATAGTGGCATTTAAGAGGCTTTTGGATAGGCACGTGGCTATGCAGGGAATGGAGGGATATAGATCACGTGCAGGCAGACGAGATTAGTTTATCTTAAGCCTCATGTTTCACCACTGAATCTGGAGGTGTGCATTTTCACATTTCTGTACCACTTGTCTGATGAGAGAGGGGAGAGGAGGGAGTAACCTGCGGCGAGACTGGTCCTAGATTATGCTGGTGGCCTTGCCGAGGCAGCGTGAAGTGTAAATGGAAGGGAGGTTGGTTTGTGTGATGGTCTGGGCCCACAGTTATCTGCAATCACTGGCAGCCTTGGATGGCGCGAATGCAAACATTTGCCCAGACTCGTGCTCGGGGTGGGGTGCCTTGTGCTGGGGCTTTATCAGAGGATAGACCCAAATGCTGGAGTAACTCAGCAGGTCAGGCAGCATCTCTGGAGAGAAGGAATGGGCGACGTTCGAGACCCTTCTTCAGACTGAATGTCGGGGGGGGGGGGGGAAAGAAAACGAGAGATATAATCGGGGATATAGACAGAGATATAGAACCAAGGAATGAAAAATATGCAAAAACGTAATGATGATAAAGGAAACAGGCCATTGTTAGCTGTTTGCTAGGTGAGAACGAGAAGCTGGTGCGACTTGGGTGGGGGAGGGATGGAGAGAGAGGGAATGTCGGGGTTACGAAGTTAGAGAAATCAAAAATAACACCACTGGGCTGTATGCTCCGTAAGCGAAATTCGTGAGGGAAATATGAGGAAATCAGAGGAACAGGCATTAGGTACTCATTCCTGCCAGATTACTATGCATGGCATAAGATGGTTGAAAAGAAAGTGTAAAAATAATGAATAATAGTTACCTTTGCTTCTTCAGAAACAGGCACCCAAGAATCGGAAGGGACACAGTGCGGTGGTGTTTGAGGCTCAGATGTTCGTGTACGGAGGTTACGTTGATATAATGGGACCCTCTCAAGAATTCTGGAGTTTTGGCTTTGGTGAGCAGAAGTTGTAGAAGCCTCAATGCTCAGAGCAGAGAATGATAGATGTTTGAACCACAAGGGAATCAAGGGTTTTAGGGAGAGTGCAGGCAAAGGTACATTGAGGTTATTAAATGATGGAACAGATTAAATTGGTAACTAGCTCCCTGCTGCTCCTGTCCCTTATGTTCTTATGAAACATGGAATTGTTCTCCCATGGAAGGAGGACACCTTCGAAGATCAGAAGCGGGAAACTAAATTAATTGTCATGTGCGAAGGTGATGAGACAGGTTTTAAGATGCAGAGCCGGGAGGGATGAGTGGCGAAGAGAGAGCAAAAGGGAAGGTTTGTGAAGAGAGGGCCTTTGTTAGATGTATCCAAATCTAATAACATTGGCTAGAGAAAGCACCTCCGTGGAAAAGCACCATTTCTGATGAAACAGCATTGAAGCAGAATAATGTAGATGCTTGGAATTTGACATTGGAGAAACCATTCTGCCAGCAACTGTGGAGAAAGCAACACCTTTATTTGATATGTGGTTCTGGTTGCCCCATTACAGGGTGGATGTGGAGGCTTTGGGGAGAGTTTAATGCAAATGCAGAATGCTGCCTGGATTAGATGGGAGAGGTTACACAAACTTGGATTGTTTCCTCTGGAGCATCAGAGGTTGAGAAAATTCCTCATAGAAGTTTTTAAACTCATAGATAGATAGTATCTGAGTATATAGATTTGAGTATAGGAGCAGGAAGGTTCTACTGCAGTTGTACAGGGTATTGGTGAGACCACACCTGGAGTATTGTGTACAGTTTTGGTCTCCAAATCTGAGGAAAGACATTCTTGCCATAGAGGGAGTACAGAGAAGGTTCACCAGAATGATTCCTGGGATGGCAGGACTTTCATATGAAGAAAGACTGGATAGACTCGGCTTGTACTCGCTAGAATTTAGGAGATTGAGGGGGGATCTTATAGAAACTTACAAAATTCTTAAGGGGTTCGACAGGCTAGATGCAGGAAGATTGTTCCCGATGTTGGAGAAGTCCAGGACAAGGGGTCACAGTTTAAGGATAAAGGGGAAATCCTTTAGGACCGAGATGAGAAAAATATTTTTCACACAGAGAGTGGTGAATCTCTGGAATTCTCTGCCACAGAAGGTAGTTGAGGCCAGTTCATTGGCTATATTTAAGAGGGAGTTAGATGTGGCCCTTGTGGCTAAAGGGATCAGGGGGTATGGAGAGAAGGCAGGTACAGGATACTGAGTTGGATGATCAGCCATGATCATTTTGAATGGCGGTGCAGGCTCGAAGGGCCGAATGGCCTACTCCTGCACCTATTTTCTATGTTTCTATGTATAGACAGTCGGGACCGGTTTCCCCAGGGTGGAAATGTGAACGACTAGAGGGCATAGCTTTAAGTGGTGAGAGGGGCAAAGTTTAAGGAGATGATGCAAGTATTTTACCTTGGAGGGTGGTTGATGCCTAGATCGCACTGCGAGGGGTAGTGGTGGAAGCAGATACAATAGAGTGGCCTTTGGGTAGGAACATGGATATGAAGAGTATGGAGTGATATGAATCATGTGCAGATTCGATTAGAGTAGATTAGTTTAATTTGGCATCATGTTCGGGACAGACATTGTGGGCCGAAGGGCCTGTTCCTGCGCTGTTATGTCCGATGACTTTTCATCAGAATTTAAGAACATCAAGTCTTTGGAGCAATCTAGGCTGTCCCTTTCCTCTGTCCCTTCGCCAATTTCCTCTCGGTTATCTATGCGATCTCCTTTTGGGAAAGGGTCTGAAGAAGGGTCCCCGACCTGGGACGGCATCTATCCATCTTCTCCGGGGATGCTGCCCGGCCCGCTGAGTTACACCAGCACTTTGTATCCTCCCCCTCATTGATTTCTCAAGGAAATACGTGAATTTGGGAGGCCTATTTATTTTTTCAGCCGGTGAACAAAAGCAAAAAGCAACCGTTAGTGACTTTGGCGTTTAGACGGTGCTGAGAAAATAATTAATTGTATGATATAGCCTTTGGCATTGGCAATATTTGTGCAGCAGAGAGCCAGTGCTGAGCCTTGTGTTGCACAAACATGGCCTAATTGCAGCAGCTGTGGGGATAGTTTCACAATACCATTAGTTTCAATATAATTATGGAGAGGGTCAGAACTGGACCTAGCGTTGAGATTTTTGATTGGAGAAAGGCTAACTTTGATGAGATGCGAAATGATTTAAAAGGAGTGGACTGGGACTTTTTCACATATCTTTCATTCATTGTTCTCGATCTCTCTACATCACCGTCTATATCTCTCGTTAACCAGTCTGAAGAAGGGTCTCGACACGAAATGTCACCCATTCCTTCTCTCCAGAGATTCTGCCTTACGCCAGCTTTTTGTGTCTAACTTCGGTTTAAACCCGCATCTGCAGTTCCTCCCGACACAGCACAACGATTTCACTAGATTCTACAGCTGTTTTTCTCAGAATAACTGTAAAATTATACAGTATTTTCCCGATATAGTATTGACCCAATTACGGAATCTACAAAGGAGCCTTCTTCCCATTCTCGATTACTGCAAAACAGATGCCGCTGCAAATCTGGAAGAACTCTCTTTTTGTTTATCAACCGTTGGACCATGACCCAGAGAAAGAAGATATATCTTTCACAATATCAAGTTGTGTGTGCAATTCAAACAGATCTTTCAGAATTCACTGTACAGCAGAAACCATGTATTTTGTATCGGTGTGTTTCCATTTCCCTTATGGGAAGGATGTAGAAGAGAAATGGAGGACATTTAAAGGGGAAATTTTAAGAGTACAGAATCTTTATGTTCCAGGGCATCGGAAATGTCCTCGTTCTTCAGGGAACGGGGATTCCCCTCCGCCACCATAGATGAGGCTCACACCAGGGTCTCATCCATACCCCGTAACACTGCTCTCTCTCCCCATCCCTGCACACGCAACAAGGGCAGAGTCCCTCTGGTCCTCACCTTTCACCCCACCAGCCGGCAAATACAACACATAATCCTCCGCCATTTCCGCCACCTCCAACGTGACCCCACCACTCGCCACATCTTCCCATCTCCCCCCATGTCTGCCTTCCGCAAAGACCGCTCCCTCCGCAACTCCCTCGTCAATTCTTCCCTTCCCTCCCGCACCACCCCCTCCCCGGGCACTTTCCGTTGCAACCGCAAGAAATGCAACACCTGTCCCTTCACCTCCCCCCTCGACTCCATCCAAGGTCCCAAGCAGTCGTTCCAGGTGCGACAAAGGTTCACCTGTATCTCCTCCAACCTCATCTACTGCATCCGCTGCTCTAGATGTCAGCTGATTTACATCGGTGAGACCAAGCGTAGGTTGGGCGATCGTTTCGCCGAACACCTCCGCTCAGTCCGCAATAACCTACCTGACCTCCCGGTGGCTCAGCACTTCAACTCCCCCTCCCATTCCCAATCCGACCTCTCTGTCCTGGGTCTCCTCCATTGCCAGAGTGAGCAACAGCGGAAATTGGAGGAACAGCACCTCATATTCCGTCTGGGGACCTTGCGTCCTTATGGCATTAACATAGAATTCTCCCAATTTGGCTAGCCCTTGCTGTCTCCTCCCCTTCCTTAACCCTCTAGCTGTCTCCTCCCACCCTCCATCCGCCCGCCCTCGGGCTCCTCCTCCTCCTCCCCTTTTCCTTCTTTCTTTCCCCCACCCCCCATCAGTCTGAAGAAGGGTTTCGGCCCGAAACGTCGCCTATTTCCTTCGCTCCATAGATGCTGCTGCACCCGCTGAGTTTCCCCAGCAATTTTGTGTACCATCTTTATGTTCCTGTTCGGTTGAAAGGAAACAGTAAAGATTGGAAAGAGCCATGGTTTTCAAGGGAAATTGGACATCTTGTTTGGAAAAAGAGGGAGATCTACAATAATTATAGGCAGCATGAAGTAAATGAGGTGCTTGAGGAGTATAAGGAATGTAAAAAGAATCTTAAGAAAGAAATTAGAAAAGCTAAAAGAAGATATGAGGTTGCTTTGGCAAGTAAGGTGAAAGTAAATCCAAAGGGTTTCTACAGCTACATTAATAGCAAAAGGATAACGAGGGATAAAATTGGTCCATTGGAGAGACAGAGTGGACAGCTATCTGCAGAGCCAAAAGAGATGGGGGAGATATTGAACAATTTCTTTTCTTCGGTATTCACCAAGGAGAAGGATATTGAATTATGTGAGGTAAGGGAAACTAGTAGAGTAGCTATGGATACTATGAGTTTCAAAGTAAAAGAAGTACTGACACTTTAAAAAAATATAAAAGTGGATAAGTCTCCAGGTCCAGACAGGATATTCCCTAGGACATTGAGGGAAGTTAGTGTAGAAATAGCCGGGGCTATGACAGAAATATTTCAAATGTCATTAGAAACGGGAATAGTCCCCGAGGATTGGCGTACTGCGCATGTTGTTCCATTGTTTAAAAAGGGTTCTAAGAGTAAACCTAGCAATTATAGACCTGTTAGTTTGACTTCAGTGGTGGGCAAATTAATGGAAAAGATACTTAGAGATAATATATATAAGCTTCTGGATAAACAGGGTCTGATTAGGAACAGTCAACATGGATTTGTGCATGGAAGGTCATGTTTGACTAATCTTCTTGAATTTTTTGAAGAGGTTACTAGGGAAATTGACGATGGTAAAGCAGTGGATGTTGTCTATATGGACTTTAGTAAGGCCTTTGACAAGGTTCCTCATGGAAGGTTGGTTAAGAAGGTTCAACTGTTGGGTATAAATGCAGGAGTAGCAAGATGGATTCAACAGTGGCTGAATGGGAGACGCCAGAGGGTAATGGTGGATGGCTGTTTGTCGGGTTGGAGGCAGGTGACTAGTGGGGTGCCTCAGGGATCTGTGTTGGGTCCATTGTTGTTTGTCATGTACATCAATGATCTGGATGAAGGTGTGGTAAATTGGATTAGTAAGTATGCAGATGATACCAAGATAGGGGGTGTTGTGGATAATGAAGAGGATTTCCAAAGTCTACAGAGTGATTTAGGCCATTTGGAAGAATGGGCTGAAAGATGGCAGATGGAGTTTAATGCTGATAAATGTGAGGTGCTACACCTTGGCAGGACAAATCAAAATAGGACGTACATGGTAAATGGTAGGGAATTGAAGAATGCAGTTGAACAGAGGGATCTGGGAATAACCGTGCATAGTTCCTTGAAGGTGGAATCTCATATAGATAGGGTGGTAAAGAAAGCCTTTGGTGTGCTAGCCTTTATAAATCAGAGCATTGAGTATAGAAGCTGGGATGTAATGTTAAAATTGTACAAGGCATTGGTGAGACCAAATCTGGAGTATGGTGTACAATTTTGGTCGCCCAATTATAGGAAGGATGTCAACAAAATAGAGAGAGTACAGAGGAGATTTACTAGAATGTTGCCTGGGTTTCAACAACTAAGTTACAGAGAAAGGTTGAATAAGTTAGGTCTTTATTCTCTGGAGCGCAGAAGGTTAAGGGGTGACTTGATAGAGGTCTTTAAAATGATGAGAGGGATAGACAGAGTTGATGTGGACAAGCTTTTCCCTTTGAGAATAGGGAAGATTCAAACAAGAGGACATGACTTCAGAATTAAGGGACAGAAGTTTAGGGGTAACATGAGGGGGAACTTCTTTACTCAGAGAGTGGTAGCTGTGTGGAATGAGCTTCCAGTGGAAGTGGTGGAGGCAGGTTCGTTGGTATCATTTAAAAATAAATTGGATAGGCATATGGATGAGAAGGGAATGGAGGGTTATGGTATGAGTGCAGGCAGGTGGGACTAAGGGAAAATAATTGTTCGGCACGGACTTGTAGGGCCGAGATGGCCTGTTTCCGTGCTGTAATTGTTATATGGTTATATAGCTCGTTGTCTTATTTTAGGACATCACGTGTTCATTTTCACCACATGCTTTCTCTTAATTAATGGTTTGAGCGTGTGGACTTGTTTGTGCCTTGTCCGGGAGCAGATTGGGGGGGGGGGGGGCAGCTGACCCCTCAGGAGGTCAGCCCTTGGCCAAGGCCTCTGTTGGGTTGGCATGATAAGGGCAGAGGTATTCAACATTGTTGAAATGGTCAATGTGAAATTAAATGAAGCTCAGGCAGGAAGATGCAGGAGAGCATTGAAAGAGGGATTTTGGCACCAAAGTCGGGAAGTTCTTCATGTCAGGTCTGCATGTCGCGTTAGGTGAGTACCGCGGAATTGGTTAAGACCCAACCGTAGGAAGTGACAGTGGCACAGCTAGTAACAGCCCAGTGTAGAAACTAGGAAGAAGAAGGGTTTCGGCCTGAAACGTTGCCTATTTCCTTCGCTCCATAGATGCTGCTGCACCCACTGAGTTTCTCCAACATTTTTGTGTACCTTCGATTTTCCAGCATCTGCAGTTCCTTCTTAAACATAGAAACTAGGAACTGCTGATACATGTTTCACTAAAGAAGACAGGGGCAGCGCGGTGGCACAGCGGTAGAGTTGCTGCCTTACAGCGCCAGGGACCCAGGTTCGATCCTGACCATGGGTCCTGTCTGTATGGAGTTTGTACGTTCTCCCCGTGACCTGCGTGGGTTTTCTCCGGGTGGTCCTGTTTCCTCCCATACTCCAACGACGTATAGGTTTCCAGGTTAATTGGCTTCGGTCCCGTTGTGTAAGATGATGCTAGTGCACAGGGATTGCGTGCCGAACTGCCTGCTTCTGCGCTATATGTCGAAAGTCTAGAGTAAAATAAACTAAAAACCTAAAATGAGCAGTCGTTTTGTGAGCAAAGTGGACACGGAGCAGCGGGACGATAACACCCACCAAGTCGGCAGAAGCGTGAGAGAGTCTGCATTGTTATAAGGTCATCAGGAAACATGTTCCCGATGTTGGGGAAGTCCAGAACCTGGGGCCACAGTTTAGGAATAAGGGGCAAGCCATTTATAACGGAGATGAGGAAAAACCGTTTCACACAGAGGGTTGTGAATCTGTGGAATTCTCGGCCTCGGAAGGCAGTGGAGGCCAATTCTCTGGATGTTTTCAAGAGAGAGTTAGATAGAGCTCTTAAAGATGGCGGAGTCAGGGGTTATGGGGTGAAGGCAGGAACGGGGTACTGATTGTGGATGATCAGCCATGATCACAGTGAACGGCAGTGCTGGCTCGAAGGACTGAATGTTCTACTCCTGCACCTATTGTCTAAGAATGCATTTCGTTGTCTCTGTATTGTACACTGACAATGACAATTAAAATTGAATCTGAATCTGAATCTGAAGAGGAATAGGAGTAGAATTAGGCCAATTGGCCCATCAGGTTTACTCCACCATTCAAACATGGCTGATCTATCTCTCCCTCCTAACCCCATTCTCCTGCCTTCTCCCCATAACCTCTGACACCCGTACTAACCGAGAATTGTTGTTTCAAGGTTGTTAAATGGTTCTTTTTTTTCTCCGCACCAGATGCCAAGGACTGGTGCCCAGTATTGTGCTCGGCTGGTGGCGTGGGGCCCGGACCACGATACAGTCACTCTGCAGTCGTCTACTGCAGCGGGATGTACCTGTTCGGCGGCCTGGTTGGACTTGTGGAGCAGAATGACTTTTGGAAGTGGGATTTCATCGGCAGCACCTGGTCCAAGATCAAAACACGGTCAGTAAAGACAGGGCGGGCACGGTGGCGCAGCAGCAGAGTTGCTGCCTTCCATGCCCTTGCAGCTGCCAGAGATCCGGGTTCGATCCCAACTACAGGTGCTTTGTCTGTCCGGAGTTTGTACGTTCTCCCCATGGCTCACGTGGGTTTTCTCCGAGATCTTCGGTTTCTTCCCACACTCCAAAGACGTACAGGTTTGTAGGTTAATTGGCTTGGTGTAAATGTAAAAAATTGTCCCCGGTGTGGGATAGCGCTAAAAGCAGCTGGGCTTGTACGCTCTGGAGTTTAGAAGGATGAGAGGATATCTTATTGAAACATATAAGGTTGTTAAGGGTTTGGACACGCTGGAGGCAGGAAACATGTTCCCGATGTTGGGGGAGTCCAGAACCAGGGGCCCCAGTTTAAGAATAAGGGTAAGCCATTTAGAACGGAGATGAGGAAACACTTTTTCTCACAGAGGGTTGTGAGTGTGTGGAATTCTCTGCCTCAGGAGGCAGGTTCTCTGGATGCTTTCAAGAGAGAGCTGGATAGGGCTCTTAAAGATAGCGGAGTCAGGGGATATGGGGAAAAGGCAGGAACGGGGTACTGATTGGGGATGATCAGCCACGATCACATTGAATGCATCGAAGGGCCGAATGGCCTACTCCTGCACCCATTGTCTATTGTCTAATATGTGGGGATCGCTGGTCGGCACAGAAACTATACATCGACAGAAGCCTATTATCCCAGATCAAATGGTGCTTTCATTGGCACATGTACAAACGCATAGTGAAATTGTTTTCTTGCATGCAGTCCCATACCTAAGCATATCCCCGATTAGCAAGTGTACAGAAATAGTCTTCTGACCACTGCTAAATTTGTGAAATATACCACTGAGTTAATTCATACTAAAACATATTCAACACTGACGTAAAATCTTGTTGGCAAATGCAATACCTTTTACAGTTGTTTAACACCATTTGGATTCTTTTAATGGGAAACGCATGTAGTTACTAAAAATATATTTGCGTACTCTTGATTCAATGGCCTTTACTACTCGGTTATGTGAAAGGCCTTTTGGGTCTTTTAGAAATAATTTCTGCTTGACTTTCCCTTCTCAACTTTTACTTCCATGCTTTTAAAAGCTGTGCGATGTTGGCTATACTTCATTCTCACTCATTCCTCTTGGTCAGCAGGCTGATGGTTTCTGTCATATTTCAGAGCAATAAGCACAAATCTCTAGGTTGAAAGCCGAGTGCAGGACTGAGGAGGCACTGCTGTTTTGTAACCTTTAGTAGAAAAATGATAGGTGCAGGAAGGAACTGCAGATGGTGGTTTACAACGAAGATAGACACAAATTGCTGGAGTAACTCAGCGGGGCAGGCAGCATCTTGGGAGAGAAGGAATGGGTGAGGTTTCGGGTCAAGACTGAAGATGTCGAGACTCTACTCGGAGATTAAAGCATTTTATTTCTTAGTTACAAACAAATAAGATTGTCTTCCTTATATACTTAATCTTTAATCAGTCAGAAGAAGGGTCTCGACCCGAAACGTCACCCATTCGTTCTATCCAGAGATGCTGCCTGTCCTGCTGAGTTACTCCAGCATTTTGTGTCTATCTTCGTTGAAAAATGATATGCTTGCATTGCAACGGGATTTGACTATAAGAGTAGGGGGCATCTAGGGGAGGGGGATGGGGAGACATAGCTTAAGTATTATGAAGTTCGTTTCATCTTATCTAAAGAAGGAGCTCCTTGGAATGGATTTAACAGAGGTTCTCTGGAATGGTTCCTGAGCTGAGAGACAGTTTAAGAGGGCAGAGAGTGAGCTGAATATTCTCTGGAGTTTGAAAAGAACGCAAGGTGACATTAAACACACACGTGGGGCTTGATAAGTCAAATTTGAAGAGGCTCTTTCCCAAGACAGGAGAGAGCAGAGGTCAGGAGCATTGGTGTCAGAACAGAGCAATGAGATGTATTTACTCAGGAGTTGCAAATCGTTGGAACTCCACCACCCAATGGACAGTGGATGAAAATAATGTCACTGAGAATATTCAAAGCTGAGATTGATAGACCTTTGGATGCTGAGGAATCATGTTCATAAGTCATAGGAGCAGAATTGGGCCATTCGGCCCTTCGAGTCTCCTCCACCATTCAATCATGGCTGATCTATTTTTCCCTTTAACCTAATTCTCCTGCCTTCTCCCCGTAACCTTTGACGTTCTTACTAACCAAGAAACTATCAATCTCCGCTTTAAAAATACCTAATGACTTGGCCTCCACAACCAGCCGTGGCAATGAATTCCAGATTTACCATCCTCTGGCTGAAGATCTTTATTCTAAAGGTATGCGCTTTTATTCTGATGCTGTGCCCTCGAGTCCTAGACTCTGCCACTACTGGAACCATCTTCTCCACATCCACTCTATCCGGGTCTTTCATAAAGGGATCAAGGATATGGGGATAAGAAAGTGGAGTTGATTGGCAGGAAAAGATTACTCATCATTTAACAGAGGCATACTGCACGGAAACAGGCCCTTTGGCCCAACTTGCCCGAACCAACAAACGTGCTCCATCTATACTAGTCCCACCTGCCTGCGTTTGGCCCATATCCCTCTAAAACTGTACTATCCATGTACCTGACCAAATGTTTCTTAAACGTATGACTGACAAAACAGGCCCGTTTACCCCTCTCCATTAGTTTAGTTTTTAGAGATAAGCGCGGCAACAGGCCCTTTGGCCCATCGGGTCCGCACCGACCAGCGTTCCCCACACATCAACACTATCCCACACACGCGCGCACACACACACACACACACACACACACACACACACACGGGACAATTTACAAATTTACCAAGCCAATTAACGTACAAACCTGTACGTCTTTGGAACGTGGGCGGAAACCGGGGAAAATCCACGCAGGTCACGGGGAGAACATACAGACAAGCACCCGTAGTCAGGATCGAACTTGGGACACTGGCGCTACGTGGAAGCAACTCTACCGCTGCGCCACCGTGCCGCCACATGCTTTCCCAGGTGCTTTAACTAATGCAGCTTCTGGTTGTGCTGCCAGCTTTGCTGCATATAAACTCATGAGTTCTTTCCTTCTCACAGTTCTGGGCCTCGCCAGTTAGTCGGGCACTCTGCCGTTGTATACCAGGACAGCATGCTGATCTTCGGAGGAGGGAGGAACCACAACAGCTCCAGCAACAGCCTGTGGAAATTCCGATTGACGACGCAGGCGTGGGAGAGGCTGAGCCCAGGCACGGAGACGGCCCCTCCCGCCAAGATCTACCACTGCACGGTGGGGGTCGGTGCCAGCTTCCAGGAGGCACGTCCCGACAGCGCCCCTTCCACACCAACCACGCCCAGCTGCATCTGCGTTGAGAACAACACCCACCCGTGCGACCAGTGCAGCGGGCAGCAGCTGGTGGGGCTGAAGGGCGCCTGCTGCTTGAATTTCTCCACGCCGAACGTGGCGGAGCGCAGCAGCTCGTCGCCGGCCCGGTCGCGAAACCGAAGCGCAAACTCCGACAACATCGAGATGATGACCTTCAGGGTACAGTCCTCGGAGAGGGGCGAGAGGCTTCAGGGATCGACCTGGCCCATGTCCGCCACGCCCGTGGTACTGTGGCCGCGCCAAAACGCGTATCACCTCCCGAAGCCGCCTCCTTCACAACACAGCGCCAAGGAACATGGCGAGAATGGGGTTATAAAAGATGCACAGCCAGAGACCACGCACTATGGAGACCCACCAACCTTACAAACTGACAACCTTCCAGAGGTTCTTCTGGTAGTTGGTGGTAAACCAAATTCTGAACAGAGGTATATTTCACTGTGGCAAATGAAACTCTGTGAAACATTTCTAAAGTGTTAAGTGTTAACATTTCTAAAGCTCCGTGCGTTAACAAACAGTTTTGGACAAGCTTAGACAAGAGTGATCGAACATATTTATTTTGTATTTTGTGCCAATAATGCTAAATTTAAAACAAACATTTTCTACAGAGCTTTTATTTTTATGGATGTGTTCACGCCTTAAGCTAATACATGCTGATAAACTGGTTGGACATTTATGGAGTATTTTTCTCTTCAAAACATTTCAAGGCTACCTCGTGATGTGATTTGTTCTGTCAGTTTACAAATCTTTCATTTGTAAGATCACTGCCAGCTGGAATAGATATGCCATAGATAGACACAAAATGCTGGAGTAGCTCAGCAGGACAGGCAACATCTCTGGGGAGAAGGAATGGGTGATATTTCGGGTCGAGACCCTTCTTCGGATATATGCCATATCTGAGAATCATAGCTCCTGTAGCAGGCTCTACCACCAGGGCAGCACAGTGCCTCGAGACCCATGTTCGATCCTGACCTCGGGTGCTGTCCGTGTGGAGTTTGCACGTTCTCCCTGTGCCCTTGTGGCTTTCCTCCAGGTGCTCCGATCTCCTCCCACATCCCAAAGATGTGCGGGTTTGCAGGTTACTTGGCCTCTGTAAATTGCCCATCACATGTGCAAGGGAGTGGATGTGAAAATGGGATAACATAGAACCAGTGTGAGTGGGTATTAAGGCTCAGCGTAGACTTGTTGGGCCACAGGACCTGTTTCCATCTTGTGTCTTTCCATCAATCGATCAATTAAACTCAAATGAGTTGTCTCCGACTTGTGAAAGAGCTAACACATGTATATTTAATTGTGTGAACGAGGTAGACAATAGACAGTAGGTGCAGGAGTAGACCAATCTGCCCTTCAAGCCAGCACCGCCATTCAACGTGATCATAGCTGATCATCCCCAATCAATACCCTGTCCCTGCCTTCTCCTCATATCCCCTAACTCCGCTATTTTCAAGAGCCCTATCTAGCCCTCTTGAAAGTATCCAGAGAACCGGCCTCCACCGCCCTCTGAGGCTGAGAATTCCACAGACTCACAACTCCCTGTGTGAGAAAGTGCTTCCTCGTCTCTGTTCTAAATGGCTTACCCCTTATTCTTAAACTGTGGCCCCTGGTTCTGGACTCCCCCAACACTGGGAGCATGTTTCCTGCCTCTAGCGTGTTCAAACCCTTAATAATCTTATATGTTTCAATAAGATATCCTCTCATCCTTCTAAATTCCAGAGCATACAAGCCCAGCCGCTCCGTTCTCTCAGTATAGGACAGTCCCATCATCCCGGGAATTAACCTCGTGGACCTACGCTGCACTCCCTCAATAGCAAGAATGTCCTTCCTCAAACTTGGAGACCAAAACTGCACACAATACTCCAGGTGTGGTCCCACAAGGGCCCTGTACAACTGCAGAAGGATCTCTTTGCTCCTCTTGTTATGAAGGCCAACATGCCATTTGCTTTCTTCACTGCCTGCTATACCTGCATGCTTACTAGAGGATCTAGAGGAATTTGAGTAGCTGTGACTAATTGGTTGTGTAGAGAACAGCCAAAGAGCATAAATGCAGAGTTATTTCTTGGCAAAATATTCAAGCAGAAAACACCAAAAATCCCACTAACCTTTGTGTTGTCACTAACCTGTGCCGGTCAATAATATCAAATGTTAGTGCAATATTTAAATGTTTAATTTTGATCAGTAAGTTTCTGTAATGCTTAATAATTGCAGGATCTGAGTGATACAACACAGAAATAGACTCTTTGGTCCACGCTGACCATTGGGTACCATACACTAATGCCATTAACCTGACATAGAAGGTCCATAGCCTTCTGCAGCATGGCGTTCAAGTGCTTGTGCAGAAGCCCCTTCAGTGTTGGAAGATTATCTGCGTTCACCATCCACTTAGAAAGTGTTGTGTAGTCCCTCTGGCTTCCATATAGCACCAGGAATTATCTGATGGCTTTCTTGGCATCCCAGGAGTGAATGGGTCAGGATTCTTTGATCACAACACTTCTGATAGGCGAAGGATTTGATTTCTCGCTTCTTCGCTTTAACATTTTTTAACATTGACATTTTCATTTGACAACTACAAAACTGATTATATTCTACTCACAATTTTAAAATCCTTTACGAAGCAGAATGTTTGGATTAGCGTGCATGTTTGCACTGTAAGTTTCATCTCCCGGTGTAGGTGTAGTTTAGAATGCTCGTGGTGGATGAGGGGTCAGAGGCGATCTTTGTCTTCAAGGTAAAGACGTCAAAAGAGCGCGGCACAGTGGCGCAGCAGGAGAGTTGCTGCCTTACAGCGCTTGCAGTGTCTGAGACCCGAGTTCGACCGCGACTACGGCTGTTTGTCTGTACGGAGTTTGTACGTTCTCCCCGTGACCTGCGTGGGTTTTCTCGTAGAACTTCGGTTTCCTCCCACACTTCAAAGACGAACAGGTTTGTAGATTAATTGGCTTGGTATAAATGTAAATTGTCCCTAGTGTGTGTAGGATGGGGTTGAGGGCTGTCCCACTTGGCGATTTTTTTTGGCGACTGCCGGCATCATTGACTGACATATCAGGTCATCGAAAAATTCACGAGGTGATGCGGCAGTGACGACATATGACGCGCGGGGTTTTTTCAAGTGTCGCAACTTTTTTTTGTTGCCGCTGGATTTTGAAATGTTCTAAATCTTTTGGCGACACTGATATGACGCCGGCAGTCGCCGAAAATAATCGGCAAGTGGGACAGGCCCTTTAGTGTGTGGGGATCACTGGTCAGTGCAGACTTGGTGAGCCGAAGGGCTTGTTTCCGGGCTGCATCTCTAAACGAAACTAAACTAAAGATCGCTCATTTGATTTGGAGTCAGCTTTGCAGTAGCTGTTCTTGGGAAGGAGGAGGATGGAGATGGCTAAAGCACTCGTGCTCCAGCGGGGGGAGAGATGGAAAAAGCCCGTGTAGAGAAGCATAGACAAGGCGATCATTTTACATACATAGATACATGGACAATAGGTGCAGGAGTAGGCCATTCGGCTCTTCAAGCCAGCACCGCCATTCAATGTGCTGCTGATTCATGGCTGATCATCCACAATCAGTACCCCGCTCCTGCCTTCTCCCCATATCCCTTGATTCCGCTAGCCCTAAGAACTCTATCAAACTCTCTTTTGAATGCATCCAGTGAATCGGCCTCCACTGCCTTCTGAGGCAAAGAATTCCACAATTTCACAACTCTGTGTAAGAGAGTTCTAAATGGCTTACCCCTTATTCTTAAACGGTGGCCCCTGGTTCTGGACTCCCCCAACATCGGGAACATGTTTCCTGCACCTAGCGTGTCCAAACCCTTAATAATTTTACATGTTTCTATGATCCCTTCTCACCGTTCTAAATTCCAGTGAATACAAGCCCAACCGCTCCATTCTTTCATCATATGACAGTCCCGCCATCCTGGGAATTAACCTACGCTGCACTCTCTCAATAGCAAGAATGTCCTTCCTCCAATTTGCCGATTACTTGCACTCGGCATGCCAAGGCCTATCGGATCTCCCGGTTGCTTGACTGTCCATGGCTGACCGTTCTATCCTGGGCCTCCTCCATTGCCAGAGTGAGGCCACATGCAGACTGGAGGAACAGTAGAGAATAGAATACGTTTATTGTCATTGCACAATACTGTGCAACGAAATTCCATTGCATCTCCTTCGGTTTAAAAAGAACAAACACAACAGCCATTGACTCACATATACACATATCAGTAAAAAAAATAATAAATAGGTATTAAAAATATTTTAAAAGAATATTGCGCATTATCTTGCACCCCGAATTACATTGTGCTTCCCCAGTGTTCTCTGTTAGAATTAAGTTATTTTATCGCACATGGGTAGAAACTATTTTTTAGTCTACCGGTGCGAGCCTTCAGAGACCTGAATCGCCTCCCAGAGGGTAGCAGAGTGAAAAGCTGATTGGCAGGGTGGGATGTGTCCTGCTTGATGTTTGTGGCCCGGCGCAAGCATCGGGCCCTGTATATGTCATCCAGGGAGGGTAGTTGAGCGTTTGTGATGCTCTGTGCAGTAGTGCAGTACTTCATATTCCACTTGGGTAGCTTAAAAACCAACAGAATTAACATTGAATTCTCCCATTTTATCTGACTACTAACAACCCTCTCCCTCCCACTCCCGCCCCCCTCTGGGACCCATCTTGACTTACACCAATTTCTCCTCTCCCACTCACTCCCTTTCCTCTGGGAGTGTCTATCCTCAGGCTTCACAGTTTGCAAATCTTCCTTCCATCTCTCTCACATCTGCTTTAATCTCTAGCCTGCGTTCCAACCATTTGCCTATCAACCCCCCCTCCCCCTCACCCTTGTCCACCTATAACCTGCTGCGTCTTGTCCTGTTTCTCCTCCTCCTCCCTCCCAGGTCCCGTCCCCCCCCCCTCCTCACAATCAGTCAAAAGAAGAGTGTTGCAGCAGCACCATACGTGGTGAATAAAGGTGAGACGTCAGGCCGGTTCAAAGAGTCATATATTCAGTGGTGACACGTTAGGTGGTGCGCTAACTATAATACAATGTTGCTGTAGCTGAGCGAGGTTGTTATCTCGGGCTCAGCTACCTGTCGACTCCTCAAGGTCTCGCGGTGAGAGACCTTAAGTACCAGGACACTTCCTCTAGCCCATGCCGACACGTGCCCGCCCTCATATCTCCTGACGAGGGTTCGAGCCTGAGTGGCCCGTGTTTAGGCTGACGCCACAGTGTCATCCCGAAACATCGCCTATTCCGTTTCTCCAGAGATGCTACCTGACCCGGCGAGTTACTCCAGCATTTTGTATCTATGCTAGGTAACATATAAGGTCCCATTGAGCCCTGGGCATGACGATTTGTGGTTGTCCAGATGCCTCTTATGTGCTGTAGGAGTACTTTTCCCCCTCCTCCCTCTTTGATGGCGTCAAATGGTCTCCCTGGGTTTCCAGGTGAACGTGAATGCAGTGACAACAGGCAGCAGTGTGTTAGCAAAGGAGAACGGATCTGATTGAAGCGTTCTGTGTGAGGTGGCCTGTATTTAAATGGGATAAGTAACAACATGGTAGCCAGTGGGCGCTGTGCAATGGGAGTGATTGACTAGTGGCCCGGTTAACTTCTGAGATCCAGAAGTTACTTCTTTTGTCTGTTATTTAACTTGACCATTGTGCTGCAATTTCCTATGTCAAAACAAGATTAAACAAATATTCCTTCACTTGCCAGGGCAGGCTGACTGAGCAGAAGAAACTCGTGTTTCCGTTCTAAAATTTCTAGTTTACCGTATAAGTGATAGGAGCAGAATTAGGCCATTCGCCCCATCGAGTCTACTCCATCATTCAATCATGGCTGATTTATCTCTCCCTCCTAACCCCATTCTCCTGCCTTCTCCCCATAACCCCTGACACCAGTACTAATCAAGAATCTTATCGATCTCTGCCTTAAAGTGCTTGATATTGCTGTCATAGATATGGAGTTATCATATGTATATCTGTGTGTGGTCCCACAGGTTTTAGATGACAGTATTGAGCTCAGCCTGTGTAGCATTGCATTAACATAGAAACGTAGAAAATAGGTGCAGGAGTAGGCCATTCGGCCCTTCGAGCCAGCACCGCCATTTAATATGATCATGGCCGATCATCCAAAATCAGTACCACATTCCTGCTTTCTCCCCATATCCCTTGATTTTGTTAGCCCTAAGAGGTATATCAAACTCTCTCTTGAAAACTCCCAATGAATTGGCCTCCACTGCCTTCTGAGGCAGAGAATTCCACAGATTCACAACTCTCTGGCTGGAAATGTTTTTCCTCATCTCAGTCCTAAATGGCCTACCCCTTATTCTTAAATTGTGAACCCTGGTTCTGGACTCTCACAACATGGGGAGCATTATTGCCTGCATCTAGCCCGTCCAATCTCTTAACAATTTTATATGCTATTTTATATGGTTTCTATAAGATCCCCCTCATCCTAAATTCCGGTGAATATAAGCCCTTCCAGCGAATATTAAGTCTGCCCCACTGCCCCACTTCATGTGAACACTCACAGAAACGTTAACAATACAATGTGGAGACTGAGCAGCTTGTTTCTGCAAATGCCCTCAACATATACTGCAGTTCATCAACCTTCAACACATTTGTCAGTGACAGTTTGTCACCAGAATACATGACGAGGGGGCCCAGAGTCCAGTTGCCATAGTAACTTGTCAAGTGCACTTTGTAACTAGCAAAGGAAAAATGTGATAAAAAATCTATTGTGATGAAATTCGGCTGATCGGCACAGACATTGTGGGCCGAAAGGGCACGTTCCGTGTTCTGAATGCTTTAAATGATGACAAAATACTCCTTAACCCATTGTAGAAATGAGGTGCTGCAGATGCTGCTTTAAGAACACCAAGAGTTGGAGTTACTCGGCCAGTCAGGCAGCATCATCTCTCTCCCAGCTTTCTTCCCCCCTCCTCACACAATCAGTCTGAAGAAAGGTCCTGACCTGAAACATCACCCATCCAGGTTCTCCAGCGATGCTGCTTGACCCGCTGAGTTACTCCAGCACTTTATGTCCTCTTCTTAACCCATTGCTGTTTTGACAGAACTCAAACTGCACAAAAAGATTGAAAATATATAAGGAAAATACCTCAAAATATATCTCAACCGCAAGAAATGCAGCACTTGTCCCTTTACCTCCCCCCTCGACTCCATTCAAGGACCCAAGCAGTCGTTCCAGGTGCGACAGAGGTTTACCTGCATCTCCTCCAACCTCATCTATTGCATCCGCTGCTCTAGATGTCAGCAGATCTATATCGGTGAGACCAAGCAGAGGTTGGGCGATCGTTTCGCCGAACACCTCCGCAATAACCAACCTGACCTCCCGGTGGCTCAACACTTCAACTCCCCCTCCCACTCCGTATCCGACCTCTCTGTCCTGGGTCTCCTCCATGGCCAGAGCGAGCAACACCGGATATTGGAGGAACAGCACCTCATATTCCGCTTGGGGAGTCTGCATCCTGGGGGCTTGAACATTGAATTCTCCCAAATTTGTTAGTCCTTGCTGTCTCCTCCCCTTCCTCAGCCCTCCTGCTGTCTCCTCCCATCCCCCAGCCTTCGGGCTCCTCCTCCTTTTTCCTTTCTTCTCCCCACCCCCCCACCTCCGATCAGTCTAAAGAAGGGTTTCGGCCCGAAACGTTGCCTTTTCCCTTCGCTCCATAGATGCTGCTGCACCCGCTGAGTTTCTCCAGCTTTTTTATGTACCTCAAAATATGAGTTTTTTTCTCTAATCAGAGCTTTTGTGAATAATTCTGAGTTAATAACTCGGAATAACTCAGAATTCTGGGTGTACAGGATAACGTGTTGTTTCTATGATGCTGTAACGTATAGATAAATAGCTGGTACCTAATAAATGGCTGGCAATGGGTTACAATGGTGACAAACCTCTTGTACCAATGGTTTCGAGCAATAAATGAAGACCTGGATGTTTCTCATTCTAGTCAGTTAAACCACATGCCTGCATTTTGTGCCTACTTGTAAACTAGGTACAACAGTTCCTTTTATGGGAGATAGATGGCCTGTTTGCCATTCAGTGTTACATCTGGGAAATTTTCCCTCTCTCAACATGGTGGGCTTTGCAGAATCAAGTGGGCACGAGGTTAGCAAAGATTGAAAATACAGGCAGGAAAATTCACACCCCAGCAACTAACTGCATACCAAGAGAATTTTTTATTTTTATTTTTTTTAAACAGCATTGATGGATTTTTTTTCGATAAAGAGTTGGAACCCAACACTCATTCGAACGAAGGATCAGCCATTTGCGGGGTCAGGGCCCAGTTTGGTTTAGAGATACAATGCAAAACAGGCCCTTCGGCCCATCGGGTCTGCACTGACCAGCACATTAACGCTATCCTACACACACACACACACACACGAGGGACAATTTTACATTTTTATACCAGGCCAATTAACCAAGAAACCTGTACGTATTTGGAGTGTGGGAGGAAACCGAAGACCTCGGAGAAAACCAACACAGGTCACGGGGAGAACGTACAAACTCCGTACAGACAAGCACCCGTGGTCGGGATCGAACCCAGGTTGCATGAGGTGTAAGGCAGTAACTCTACCGCTGCGCCACCGTGCCACCCTAAAGAGCTGGAGCCCAAAGCTCCTTCAAATGAAGGATCAACAGTTGGGGCTGATTGTCGGCTTGAAGTGTGACGGAAGTTGAATCTAAGATTCTACCATTCTCAGTGAATTCGCGATAATTGGACATCAGGAAATGATTGCAGCTCGGAGAAGCAGTTCAAGAAAGTAAGTGGAAACCCATGCCAACCAGTCTAGGAGTTGGGTACATTATCAGCACATTTAATCATTGTTGCATCAATGGGCAGCTTGAGACTACATCCGCAGAAAACTAATCAAGAACGTAATAATCGTTTCAGTAATGGGCAGCTGAGATCGTAAAACCCTGCATAAGATACTAACTAATCAGGAAATCTGAAGCAACATATGCTTAATTATCCTAAACTTGACATTTTTAAATGTTTGTTTATGTCTGAAAATAGTATTTTCAATGATGCACAGGGTGGGGGGGCTCTGAATGCTATATTGACTGTAAACTTTAAAAAATATGATACTGGCTTCAGAATGAAAGATAAACAGCACCAGAATGCAATTAAGGTTCTTACACTATAATTATGTGTTCAGATTTATGTGCGTCATGTATTTACAATTGTTCACTTTTAAAACCAGCAATATTTTCACACTTCCACAATCCAGCTGAAGATCTATATTGCACAGAGACACAGTCGGAATAATAGTGGGCATTAATTGCCAGGAAAATCGCAGGATTGACTGCCCTCTGAGTGATGTTGAACTGCGTTTCATGTTGCCTGTTGCAGTACCACGGAGCAGCAAGATCGAACATTAATCGCATTGCTACGTTAAATCCACAATGACTTGTTCAGCAAAGCCCTGCACGAGGCATCAACATTGGTTTTAGACATTTGCCCTACGTATGCTTATATTCATCGCAATATTCAAACAGTTTAAAATACTAGAAACAATGTTTGGCACATTACCACGATGGGTACCGGTTTAAGAATAACCACTCCTTTGTTGTAACCTGCTGATGCACAATTCGAATCGCACACCAACCCGAGTACCCCGTCCTCAGTTACAAGCTGTGCTCATAGATAGATCCCTGTTGGAGTTTAGTGAATGCTGTTGGCGTTTCTCAGTAGCCTTCATTAGTGACACACAGAAGCAAAGGCAGGGATCATGCTGGGTGGCACATCAGCACAAATTACCTATCCTTCCGAGAAGACCTGCGGGCCTTCATGGCCAGATCAAGATCCCTGCACTTACAACGACTGGGACTTGAAAATGGCGCCAAATACTGTATAGGAAGGAACTACAGATGCTGGTTTAAACCAAAGATAGACACAAAAAACTGGAGAGGCAGCATCTCTGGAAAGATAGAATGGGTAACGTTTCGGGTCGAGACCCTTCTTCAGAACTGTCTCAGTATACTACTGCTATACGCTTGTAATGTATCTGAGTTGCTTATCTAGGATGTATCCAAGGGATTATGTATAGTGATAACTGTACTGAACTGTATACAAAAATGAATTTCACTGTGGCTTGGTACATGTGACAAATAAATGTACTATACCATATTCACTTTCCCCCTCGCAACCTTCCTCCTTAACCATCCCCGTGAGAGTGGAAGTTGGGTCTATTCCCACCACACTTTCAGCTAGTGTGCCCCAGAACCTGAAGCTGGATTGCTGCATCTGTGTGGGTTTGGAAACATGCACACAGTGTTAATATAATCACATGGAATAATAGTTTTCATTTCGTTACACCAGCTGTGAATTCAGATTAAACAAAAAACTTTGTTTAAACCGCGAAACAGTGCAAAACCTACCAACCTCTGATTCATGAGGTATGATTTCCACAATGTTCTAAACTCCTCCAAGATGCAGGAATGCATGGAAGGTCTCTGCCAGCACATACCAGTGCCTCGGTATTGACTCCACGATACATATTCTGGTGCTGGTATCAAGAATCCCTTAGATGAAGCATTTGCAGAGAGCCACGGTTAAATGTGACACACAACTACATCAGTGGCACACACATACTATTCCAGCACACAAATATGAAGCAAAGTTTACGTAGAAACGTAGAAAAATAGGTGCAGGAGTAGGCTATTTGACCCTACAAGCCAGCACCGCCATTCAATATGATCATGGCTGATCATCTAAAATCAGTACCTCATTCTGGCTTTCCCCCATATCCCTTGATTCCTTTAGCCCTAAGAGCTAAATCTTACTCTCTCTTGAAAACATCCAGTGAATTGGCCTTCACTGCCTTCTGTGGCAGATAATTCCACAGATGACAACTCTGAGTGAAAAAGTTTTTCCTCATCTCTGTCCTAAATGGCCTTAAACTGTGACCCCTGGTTCTGGACTCCCCCAACATCAGGAATTTTTTTCCTGCAAATAGCCTGTCCAATCCTTTTAAGAATTGTATATGTTTTTTTTATAAGATCCCCTCTCATCCTAAATTTCAATGAATACAAGCCCAGTCGACCCATTCTTTCATCTCTTCCTCCAAGCTACATTGAAAAAGGGAGTAATAATCCCACTGTGAAAGTTTGACAAAGAAGTTTGAATTTACTAACAGCATAAACTGGAATGGCCTGTGTTATAGTCAGTGTTTCCACACTGGGCCAATGTACAAGTGGCAATAAGACTAAAATTAACACACAGCCCTGGTTACTTATCACGTTTTGTTACATTTGCTAATTAATGCTTTATGTAGTCTATTTGTTGTGAAATAACCTACACACAATTTACAAACTGCTGAGATGAGTTCCCAGCAGTTCTCAAGCTCATGGTTAAGGCAAGGCCTCCCATTTTAAACGTCAATGTGTCCACTAACTAATGTCAATATTTGGACTTTGTGTTGCTGAAAGTGAGATGTGGGTTTTTCTCTCAAACACATAGAAAGTTTATTTCAGGAGGAGCACATTTTCGAAGTATATTCATACATAAACATATCAATAAAAGCAGGTGTTACAACATATATGATTGAATAGTTTTGAAAGATTCTCACAAGCACTGTGTTCTCTGATTTGTCCTCAAGTTGAAACTATTTGTGTTTTTGCTCATTTGTTTGATCTTATCCCCTTTTAATACTGATTATGCACCTTTACCATATTGAAAATAAAGCTTGTTTACATTAAAAGTCCTTTGGACCATTTTCTTTAAAAGCTTCAAATATATTTCATTTACCACCAATTCTTTCAGAGCTCACTCCCAAAGAATTTGCAAGTTGGCATCACTGAAAGTTCACAATATGAACTTGAACATATTAGTTGCGGGAGAAGGGGGTTATTGACTTGAGGTGTTTCCCTTGACCCTGTCTTGACTTGAAGTGTTTTTGTAACCAGTGTTTCCTATTTTTACTTCAGATTTAAAAGTTATTTCTTATTGTAGGCTTGCCTGTAATTTAATAGGGCCTTGGCTTATATACTGGACAAGACTCATAGAAACATAGAAAATAGGAGCAGGAGTAGACCATTCGGCACTTTGTGCCAGCACTGCCATTCAATATGATCATGGCTGATCATCCAAAATCAGTACCCCGTTCCTGCTTTTTCCCCATCTTCCTTGATTCTGTTAGATCTAACTCCAGTGAATTGGCCTCTACTGCCTTCAGTGGTAGAGAATTCCACAGATTCACAACTCCCTGGGTGAAGAAGTTTTTTCCCTCATCACAGTCCAAAATGGCCTTTCTGTAGAAAGTTAGGTAAACAGGAATTATGCATGCTTAGGGTTCTTTTCATTATCTTCATTTGAAAACTCTTAAGTTTGATTGTGTGTGTGTTTTTTTTTTGATGTTCAAATAATTGACTGGTGACAAAGGGGGATAAAGAAACAAATTAACACACAGCTCTTCAGTTTGGGGAGAAAGCACAATTCTTAAGGGGTTGGACAGGCTAGATGCAGGAAGATTGTTCCCGATGTTGGGGAAGTCCAGGACAAGGGGTCACAGCTTAAGGATAAGGGGGAAATCCTTTAAGACCGAGATAAGAAAAACATTTTTCACACAGAGAGTGGTGAATCTCTGGAACTCTCTGCCACAGAGGGTAGTTGAGGCCAGTTCATTGGCTATATTTAAGAGGGAGTTAGATGTGGCCCTTGTGGATAAAGGGATCAGGGGGTATGGAGAGAAGGCAGGTACGGGATACTGAGTTGGATGATCAGCCATGATCATATTGAATGGCGGTGCAGGCTCGAAGGGCCGAATGGCCTACTCCTGCACCTATTTTCTATGTATCTATGTATCTATGTAACACTTTTACTAAAATACTCTAATACCGTCAGAAAAAAATGCTTTAAAAATCCGAAGCATAATTCACGGGTACCACTGAAGATAAATTATGCATAGGTTATAATATTGAACACGTTGAGTGTTTCCTGCAGAAATCTCCCACTTTATCATTTTAAATGTACAAAAAATAAATTTTCCACGCAGATTCATCAAATTATTTCTTAATTGGGTGAACTCATTTTACAAAGTAATTTGCATTATAAACTTTAATTGACTTTGCACTGTGAACGGCGGGCCAGTCTTGCCGGGCCAGTCAGCTGTGCCTGCGCAGTTAGGGGGTTGCTGGGCCCGGCGCCATTTTCACGTCGCCATTTTGATCGAATACTTCCGTGTGTACTTGACTGGCATCACCCAACGGGGACCCAACGTGTCCACGGGTCGCCTAGTAACAACTGAAATTCTTAAGAGGTTGGGCAGGCTAGATGCAGGAAAAATTGTCCCACTGTTGAGGGAGTCCAGAACCATGGGTTACAGTTTAAGAATAAGGGGTAGGCCATTTAGGACTGAGATGAGGACAAAACATTTTCACCCACAGAGTTGTGAATCTGTGGAATTCTCTGCCACAGAAGGCAGTGGAAGCCAATTCACTGGATGCATTCAAGAGCGAGCTAGATATAGCTCTTAGGGCTAATGGAATCAAGCGATATCGGGGAAAAAGCAGGAACAGGGCACTGATTCTGGATGATCTTATTGAATGGTGGTGCTGGCTCGAAGGGCCGAATGGCCTACTCCTGCACCTACTTTTTATGTTTCTATGTAACTTTTGGGGTAGTTGTTGCAGATTTTACACGTGGGCAGTCCGCGGGGATAAATGGGTTCATCTGTTGGCCATCCCTGCCTTATACTGGAACGATCTAAAGGTGTAGGGATATCTTGGGCAAATAAAATAAAAGCTCCACTAACTTGGTCCAATAGCTGATTTCACAGAATTTCAATAGCTGGTTTACAGAAGTCAAAGCTATGAAGCGGCAGAGTAGAAAATGAAGCCAAACGAGCAGAACCTTTCTCCAGATGGATCAAAGTACATTTTTATTGCATGAGGAAAATAAAATCACATTGTATAAATGTACAAAAGACTATGTAAACTATGAACCACATCATTTAAGCAATGTCAATCTTATGCCTTTAATACTGGTCTATACATAAACTAATTGTGAAGATGCAGAAAAACGTGCATTTTAAAATCAAAAATAAATTACAGCTCGAGGACTAGTGAAAATTGCACTTTAACATTGACATTCTACAGCTATAAATTAACAGCAAATTATATTTGGAGACAGTGGGGCCTACCTTGTGCACTATCTAATAAATACATGTATACTTCTTACCTTTTTCTATTTTACTTCCCCTCAAGGGTATTGACACAGGAAACATCCAGCACATTAACCAAGTGATAATCTTTCATGAGTCATATGAAGTGGTATAGGTTGATGTTTAATTCATTTATGCAGGCATCAAAAGCAGGACTGATTTAGCTTAGTTTAGAGATACAGCATGGAGACAGGCCCTTTGGCCCACCCAAGTCCACACCGCCCAGCAATCACCCTGCCACACTATTTTTGTTTAGTTTAGAGATACAGCACGGAAACGCCAAGTCCGCGCCGACCAGCGATCCCCGCACATTAACACTATCCTACACACACCATGGACAATTTACACATACGCCAGTTAATCTACAAACCTGTACGTCTTTGGAGTGTGGGAAGAAACCGAAGATCTCAGAGAAAACTCACATGGTCACGGGGAGAACGTACAAACTCCATACAGACAGCATCCAGTCGGGATCAAACCCGACTCTCCGGCGCTGAAAGCGCTGTAAGGCAACAACTCTACTGCTGCGTCACCATGCTGCCCGTATAACACTAGCTATCTCACTTTTGTGTCCACTCCCTACGCATTAGAGGCAATTTACAGAGGGCCAATTAATCTACAGACCAGTAGGTCTTTGCGATGTGGAAGGAAACCAGAGCACCCGAAGGAAACCCACACGGTCACAGGGAAAATGTGCATACTCCACACAAGACAGCACCCGAGGTCAGGATTGAACCTGGGTCTCCGGCGCTGAGGCAGCAGCTCTACCAACTGTGCCACCGTGCTGCCCTCAGCTACCAACTCACACCAGGTTTCAGCAACTGGGGGTTTTTCATCTAATGACAAAGATAAATCCCTTGGTATTTTGTACCAAAGTCCAGATTGTTCATTCTTCACAGAATCTTACTGATGTCCAGCTTACAACCTGGAAAGGTTGCAGAGAAGATTTACGAGGATGTTGCCAGGACTTGAGGGCCTGAGCTACAGGGAGCGGTTTAGCAGGCTCGGACTCCGTACCTTGGAGCGCAAGAGGATGAAGGGGTGATCTTATAGGGTTGTACAAAATTATGAGAGGAATAGATTGGGCAGACGCACAGAGTCTCTTGCCCAGAGTCGTGGAATCGAGAACCAGAGGACATGGGTTTAAGGTGAGGGAAGAAAGATTTAACAGGAACTTGAGGGGTAACTTCTTCACACAGAGGGTGGTGTGTGTATGGGACGAGCTGCCGGAGGAGGTAGTTTAGGCAGGTACTAACGCAACGTTTAAGAAGCAGTTAGACAGGTACATGGATACGACCGGTTTAGTGGGATATGGCTTAAACGCAGGCAGGTGGGACTGGTGTAGATGGGACATGTTGGTCGGTGTGGGCAAATTGGGCTTGAGGGCCTGTTTCCACGCCGTAAGACTCTATTTCAAACACAGTGCAGACATGATGGGCTGATGGTCTCTCTAAATGTCCTGGATTTTCCGTGATTTGCTCCACAGTGGTTGTGTCATTGATCTGAACATGCTATTCAATCCCTTCAATAAAAAGCTATTGGCATTACCTCTGTTTCCCTCTCGGCAAAACCTGTCTGGCCTACTGAACAATTCCCTGTTTTAATTCACATTTCCGCCATATGTAGTATTTGCTTTTGTACTAGTTCATACCCTTCCTTTTGCAGAATTTCTATTGAGCGTCTCTTTGATGTTTTTAATTTCAGGCTGTGTGTATTCCATGTCAGGACAATGAGCTGCATAAGATGTTTTCCTATTCCCTCCTGGAATGTTGTTGCATTGGAGTCAGTCATTGTCACACACACACAACGAAACAGGCCTTTCAGCCCAAATCGTCCATGCAAAACAAGATGCCCCATAAACATGGCTAATCCAGCATTCCTGAAAGCCAATCCCAGCTATGATTTTAGGATATTCAGTGAAGATGGTTGCAAGGAGGTTAAAATACTGGATTAGTAGTCGAAAATCGGGAAAAGTCGATTCACAGTTGAATTCAATTCCCGCTGCGAATGCTGCAAAATTTAAATGCACAATAAAATTTGGAATGAAAATATGCTAGATCTGTGGGTGGCACGGTGGCGCAGCAGTAGAGTTGCTGCCTTACATTGCCAGAGACCCGGCTATGACCCTGACTGCAGGTACCGTCTGTACGGAGTTTGTACCCTCTCCCCGTGACCTGCGTGGGTTTTCTCCGGGACCTCCGGTTTCCTCCCACACTCCAAAGACGTGCAGGTTTGTAGGTTAATTGGCTTGGTGTTAAAAAATAAATACATTTTCCCTAGTGTGTGCAGGATAGTGTTCGTGTGCGGAGATCGCAGGCCGGGGCAGACTTGGTGGACCGAAGGGCCCGTTTCCGTGCTGTATCTATAAACTATACTAAGATTCAGGATTGCTGTGTTGTTAAAGATTTCAAACATATATGCAGCAGGGAATTGTGGAATTATGGCTTCAACATGCATTTAATTCACGTTGCTCAGTTCAATGGCTAATTGGAGACGCACAATAGGTTCTGGCTGAGCCAGTAACAATCCATTTGAAGAATCAACAAACTCACCAGATTAAATCTAGGCCTCTCTCAAACTCTCTGGATCAGTATCTTGTTAAATCCACACTCTCAATATTTACTAGCCTGGTTCTTTTCAAATCCAATTTTCTAATTTAATTTTGCTTTATACTTGCTGCATCATAAATTAATTCTACGTTGGTTCTTGTTAAAATGACAGATGTATAAATTAACTGGAAACACATTCCCATGTGAAGTGAATTGGTAACCAAAAGACATGGATTAAGAGTCAGAGTCATAGTGATACAGTGTGTAAACAGGCCTTTCAGCCCAACTTGCCCACACCGGCCAACATGTCCCAGCTACACCAGTCCCACTTGCCTGCGCTTGGTCCATAACCCTCCAAACCTGTCCTATCCATGTACCTGTCCTACTGTTTCTTAAACGATGGGATAGCCCCAGCCTGAACCACCTCCTCTGGCAGCTTGTTCCATACACCTGTGTGAAAAGGTTACCCCCTCGGATTCCTATTAAATCTTTTCCCCTTGAACCTATGTCCTCTGGTCCTCGATTCCCCTACTCTGGGTAGAAGACTCTGTGCATCTACCCGATCTATTCCTCTCATGATTTTGTACACCTTTATAAGATCACCCCTCATCCTCCTACGCTCCATGGAATAGAGACCCAGCCTACTCAACTTCCCCCTATAGCTCACACCCTGTAGTCCTGGCAACACCCTCGTAAATCATTTCTGAACCCTTTCAAGCTTGACAATATCTTTCCTATAACATGGTGCCCAGAACTGAACACAATATTCTAAATGCTAAGTTGGCAGCACTTGTTAAATATCCCAGCATGGGCACAATGGGCCAAATGGCCTCCTTCATTACTGCAAGATTCCACAAAAACGAAACAGGTGATTTTGTGGAATCTTGCAGTAATGAAGGAGGCCATTTGGCCCATTGTGCCCATGCTGGGATATTTAACAAGTGCTGCCAAGTCTTATTTCCCTGCTTTTGCCCGTGTGATTTGTTGCATTTTGAAGCTAGAAAAGTCATCGGGAGCTCCTGTGTGGTGTTACTCAATGATTAAGTATGGCACATTGGCTGCAAGAAAAATCCCACACGCATGTAACCAAAACCAGGATTTTATCAAATGGATATAATGAAGGGGCGAGCTATTCAGCTCTCAAGTCTGAACAGTTCACGGCCCATCACAATGCCTTTTCTCAGATTTTAGATCACATCCTTTGATATTTTTTGCTGGCAACAATTAAAAGATTCCCAGGGCTACATTGTGCTGGTGTACACACTATTCCTATTTTGAAGAATGTGTAAAGGCCAATTATCATTTCCCACCGTGTAAAAGGATATTCTAAATAGCATCACACTGTTTGTTCTGCATAATCCCTTTGGAGAAAGCTCATCCTTCAACCTACAATACACATTGGTTTTATCACTTTAATATATCTTGACTCAAGAGGCCCTTTCTATCTTCTGCATTTGTGAGATTGCACATCACTTTCATGGAATCTCAGCTTCACGCTTCAAGCCACAATTTTATTCAGGTGAATTTAGTTTAGTTTAGTCTAGAGATCGAATGCGGAAACAGGTGCTTCGACCCACCGAGTCCGCACTGACCAGCAATCCCCGCACATGAACACTACCCTACACACAACTAGGGATCATTTTGAATTTACACCAAGCCAATTAACCTACAGTCCAGTACGTCGTTGGGAGTGTGGGAGGAAACCGAAGATCTGAGAGAAAACCCACGCAGGTCACGGAGAGAACGTACAAACTCCGTACAGACAAGCACCTGTAGTCGGGATCGAACCCCGGGTCTCTGGCGCTGTAAGGCAGTAGCTCTACCGCTGCGCCACTGTGCCGCCCTTTACGATGATTTACAATTATGCTTTATAATGTTCAAGGTCGGTGTGCCCACACAGAGGAAGGATAAATTAACAATGAGCATAATATACTGGATGAGGAGGACTGAGCAAACATTAACAGTCTGAGGTCCATTTCAATTGACTGGGGTATTTCTCCAAGTACTTGCTGTAGTTAAGAGTACTGGTAAGTGCTCCGTGCTACTGGACTTCAGGGTGGCGCAATAGTACCGCCGCTGCCTTCTACCGCCAGAGACCAGAGTTCGATCCTGACTACAGGTGTTATCTGTGTGGTATTTGTATGTTCTCTCTGTGACCGCGTGGGTTTTCTCCGAGTGCTCTGGTTTCCTCACTCACACCAAAAATGGCGCAGCGGTGGAGTTCCTGTCTTTCAGCGCCACAGACCGGGATCAACCCTGACTACGGGTGCTCCCTGTACGGAGCTTGCACCTTCTCCCTGTGTCCGCGTGGGTTTTCTCCAGGTGCTCCGGTTTTCCCCCACACTCCAAAGACGTGCAGGTTTATAACCATATAACCATATAACAATTACAGCACGGAAACAGGCCATCTCGGCCCTACAAGTCCGCGCCGAACAATTTTTTTTTCCCTTAGTCCCACCTGCCTGCACTCATACCATAACCCTCCATTCCCTTCTCATCCATATGCCTATCCAATTTATTCTTAAATGATACCAACGAACCTGCTGCCACCACTTCCACTGGAAGCTCATTCCACACCGCTACCACTCTCTGAGTAAAGAAGTTCCCCCTCATGTTACCCCTAAACTTCTGTCCCTTAATTCTGAAGTCATGTCCTCTTGTTTGAATCTTCCCTATTCTCAAAGGGAAAAGCTTGATCACATCAACTCTGTCTATCCCTCTCATCATTTTAAAGACCTCTATCAAGTCCCCCCTTAACCTTCTGCACTCCAGAGAATAAAGACCTAACTTATTCAACCTATCTCTGTAACTTAGTTGTTGCAGGTTAATTGGCTTCTTTAAATTGTTCCTAGTGTGTGGGATAGTGCTAGTATATGCGGTGATGGCTGGGTGGCCCGGACTCAGTGGGCTGACGGGCCTGTTTCCACATTGTATCTCCAAAGTCTAAAGTCTACAAAGGCTGGTGAAGCAAATTGCCATCTGGAAAGTGGCTGCATTCAACCACTGCTAGCCCGGGAGTTACAGACGTTTAGGAAACATTTAGACAGGTACATGGATCGGACAAGTTTAGATGGATGTGGGCCAAACACAGACAGGTGGGACTAGTGTGGATGGGACATGTTGGTCGGTGTGGGCAAGTTGGGACGAAGGGCCTGTTTCCACACTGTATGACTCAATGACAAAGCGTAACGTGCAGCAAATCCGAGGCGGAGAACAAGCTGGGTGGGATTGATCAAGACAACGTTTCCCCTTTACCACCCACCACACTCAATAACAGTCTGAAACTGGATGGATTGGGAGGAGCAAAAATATATCTGTTATCGTGCAGCAGATCCTATCATTAAAAAAGAAAAATCGCGGCACCAGTGAGACAAGGTGGTAATTAGCATGGAGACACCTTCCCACGCAAAAGAATGGGAGGTGAAAAATATTCCTGCCTGCCATCCGGGGATATGAAAAGCCAGTCACGGCAGGGAAAGGAGCTGCCTGACTAAAGAATAATTTTATAAACACGATAACATACTATAAATGGATAAAAGTATGCAATCATCCATTTATACACACACAATTGATCGCAGTAATGCCCCTGTCCCACTTTGGAAACCTGAACGTAAACCTCCCTGGTGGAATAAAACTGGGTGAAAAAAAGGTCTTACCTTCCACTACCTGCAACCTCCGGCAACCACCTTCAACTAGCATCGCAACCGGCTTCAACTAAAATATTACCGATTTTTAAAACGGCAACCTATTTTTAGTCGTGGCCGGTTTTTGAATTTTTTGAAATAATCGCCGGAACATAGAAGAAGCGGAAACCACTTTCGACCATTAGGGAGACTGACAAAAACCTCCGGGAACCGCACGGAAACCTTGGGTGGTGCGCAAAGTCTCCAGAGGTTTCCGTTCAGGTTTCCTAAGTGGGACAGGGTAAGACTTTCAGTTGTGGTCCCTATCCTACTAGGGGCAATCAACATGAGACTGTACAACATGATTATGTGGGGAAACAAGGAACTGCAGATGCCGGCTTACACACAAGGACACAAAGTGCTGGAGTAACTCAAAGTGCGGATCAGGCAGCATCTCGGGCGAACATAGGTAGGTGACGTTTCGAGTCTGAAGAAACATAATCTAACCACATTCTGCAGAGATGCTGCCTGACCTGCTAAATTAGCACCACACTTTGTGTCTCATCTTTTCTATGATTACAAATTGAGGTTTACCTCAAAAACCTTCCCCTAAGTGTTCATGTTTTATGCGATTCCAAGTTAAGGAATCCCCCAGCAAGAACTCACGCCTCCAGTGACCCAAGTTCTATCCTGACCTCGGGTGCTGTCGGTGTGAAGTTTGCAAGTTCTCCTGGTGACTGCATGGGTTTCCCCTTGGGTGCTCTGGTTTCCACTCATATTGCAAAGACAAGCAACATCATAGGTTAATTTGCCTGCTAATGAATTAATGTGCAGATCAGTGATAGATTGGAATCGGGGGAGACTAGAATGGGATTAACATCAGATTGGTGTCCATGGGTGGCTGATTGTTAGCACAGACTTGATGGGCCAAAGGCCTGGTTTCGGTACTGTGGGACTCCATGATATCAATGTACCATCAACAATTTATACCATGATATGAATCAGAAAGTGATTAGAATACTTATTCTGGATAGATATGAAAAGACAGTAGCTCACGATAAATTAAGACATCTCTACCAGTTAAAACAACCCCAAAGGCTTGTAAAGAATAGACTGTCATAATGACAGTGGAGGGGAGATCCTTCTGACTGCAGGAGGGTGCTTGGAAAAATTGGTTATTCCAGCTTGAGTGTCAGAGGTTATGGGGAGAAGGCAGGAGAATGGGGTTAGGAGGGAGAGATAGATTAGCCATGATTGAATGGTGGAGTAGACTTGGCAGAATGACCTAATTCTGCTCCTATCACATGAACTATGAACTTATGAACCCTCCCACACAAAGCCAACTACATGCTCCAGGCTTGTTTTGGGGGGAGAAGGGTTTGGTGAGTCATCCAAGGGAGGGAGTCGAGGAGAGAGACCATAAGGAGAATATACACGGTTAAGGGGGAAAGAAAAACTATGAGGAATTGGTTCAACAGATATCATGATATTCCAACTATTATAGGCTGAAATCTTCCAGTCACAGTGAGAATTCTTTTTTAGTCTTCTTCATGTTGGCCACTATTTGTCGAGTGTGAGGCACCTTACGAAGGATCCCAGCTGGAACCATTCACCTCTTCCAGATACCTTCCCAGGATGATCCACATATTTACTGGCTCTGAACACTTTGCATTGACATAGAAGCAATTATCAAACACATAAATCTTACATATGATTAGGCTGGTGCCCTTTGAAAGGGCCCCGATCCATAGGTACAACCTTGGAAAGTTGTTGAAAACCACTGTGCATCAGGACAATCAGTGTAATCCTATGGTGGTGGCATATTTCCATTCCCGAAACAGCCTCCACCTCCATACCAATGCTCTGGGTTTGAAGGCAAAGCCTCCAGAGGTTGGTTGCAGAGTATCTGGATAACATGTTGAAGTGTTGATTGTTCGCAACAAAATGACATCCCAAATAGTTCATGGATGATCGTGACGTCCATTGGCCCCAGTGGAAAGCCATAATAGGTTAGTTTGCATTGAAGAGCTGAAGCTAGAACATCTGCGGTGTGATCCCTACTCTCCTTTTCCACCAGGTCTAGTTCTCTGTCCGCATCTCATGATGACCCTTGAATGTCATTCCAGCATCTGACAGTAGTTCCCCTTTTAGGATCAGTAGTCAACGCAAAGTTATCTCCAACCAGGAGGATTGTATCTATGTTTCTCTCGAGATCAAATGATTGTGGCTGTTCCAGTTTTGATGCCTGCTTTGGATATTTCTGTTTCTCCAGTGTTCTTAATTCGCCAGCAGCTTAGAGGAATTTACATTCTCTGTCTCAGGAAAAAATACCCATTGTTTTTTTATTAAGCTTGACGTGGGCTGATGAAGCAAGGCCCCACCCAGACGACGTTCTGCTCCTTCTTCTGGTGCACCTGAACGGAGGAGAGGAGCTGGAATCTTGCACAAGAGGAGGGTATCGGGGTGTCCGGGTTACGCCTTGCAGAGGGTCTCAAGGGCTGGCAGCTGAACATCTGCCTTGTCGTTTCCTACTCAGGACAAAGGCAATCCTTGCACAGTTTTCACAACTCCGTCGTCAACAGCCCCTTCGGCCTCACCGTCCTCTCCGTGGAGATGCTGCAGGAGTAACGATAAGCATCACAAAACGAAAACTCAGGGGGTTTAGTTTAGAGGTAGAGTCCGGAAGCAGGCCCGTCAGCCCACCGAGCCCCGCCAACCAGCGATTCCCACACTCTAACACTATCCAACACACACACACACACACACACACTGGGGACAATTTTACAAAGCTGCATGTAATAGATTCATAGAGCCACAGAGTGATAGTGTGGAAACAGGCCCTTCAGCCCAACTCGCCCACACTGGCCAACAATGTACCAGCTACCTTAGTCCCACTTGCCTGCGCTTGGTCCATAACCCTCCAAACCTATTCATATACCTGTCCAACTATTTCTTAAACAATGGGATAGTCCCAGCCTCAGCTACCTCCTCTGGCAGCTTGTTCCATAGACCCACTGTGAAAAGGTTACCCCTCGGGTTCCTATTAAAACTTTTCCCCTTCACCATGAGCTACCGGAGAAAGCCCACGCAGGCCACGTGGAGAACGTAGAAGCTCCATACAGACAAGCACCCGTAGTCAGGATCGAACCCGGGTCTAAGGCGCTGTAAGACAGCATGTCTAGCACTGACCCACCATGCCACGCTGGCAGCAAGTCAGGTGATCATGGGTAGATGATGCACAAACAAGGAACTGCCGATGCTGTTTAATAAACAAAAAGATACAAAGTGCTGGAATAACTCAGCGGGTCAGGCAGCATCCTTGGACAACATGGACAGGTGATGTTTCAGGTCATCTCTAACAAAATATCACCTATCCATGTCCTCCAGGAATGCCGCCTGACCTGCTAAGTCACTCCAGCATTTTGTGTCTTTTTTTTGTAAACTAGCATCTGCAGTTCCTTGTTTCTACACTTTCCCTCTCTACCACCCCCACTAACTTCAAACCCTCGGCCCTCAACATCCACCAATTCACTCCCTGCATAATCCATTAGGCTGTGGGCCGAGGAGCTTTATTTCAGTGTTTCGTGACCCAAGTCACAGAACTACATGAAATTTTCACATATTGTGTAAAAATATTATATAAATCACCCCTGAAACTCGTCATGAACAAGACTTGCACATTTTTATTAAATAACCGGGAAGATTTTGGGTATTTTTAGTCCAATCAAAGCACGTTTAACAATGAGTTGTATGCCAGTTGGCCAATCACGCGCTTTGTTTCAGGCTAGCACACAACATAGCTGAGAGGAATTCACTGATGCCTGTTTTACTGGAGCTTCCGATGAAGGTTCTTTCTAGTTCAGTGGAATACATGTCGTGGAAACTTGCAACAGGGTCATTGAATTTAGTGAGAAAAGCATTAAGAAGGCTGAAGAATGTGCTGTTGTGGATAGAAGAAGAAAGTCTTGAAAGCAAAGTCGCTGCTGAGGTGCTGCAGTCAAACTTTGTGAATCAACTGGAACTGAAAGGTAAGATCTAAAGTCTGAATTTATGAAAATCTATCTGTATGGACTTTCATTAATTTAATTGCACCGTTTTATAATGTGAAATAATGAGATTTGGAAGCTGTACATTCACTCATTCATTCATTCATTCATTCATTCATTCATTCATTCATTCATTCATTCACTCACTCATTCATTCATTCATTCATTCACTCATTCACTCACTCATTCATTCATTCACTCACTCACTCATTCACTCATTCATTCATTCATTCACTCATTCACTCATTCACTCATTCACTCACTCATTCATTCATTCACTCACTCATTCATTCATTCACTCACTCATTCATTCATTCACTCACTCATTCATTCATTCATTCATTCACTCATTCATTCACTCACTCATTCACTCACTCATTCATTCACTCACTCATTCACTCACTCATTCATTCATTCATTCATTCATTCACTCACTCACTCATTCATTCACTCATTCATTCACTCACTCACTCACTCATTCATTCATTCACTCACTCATTCATTCATTCACTCACTCATTCATTCACTCATTCATTCATTCACTCACTCATTCATTCATTCACTCATTCATTCACTCATTCATTCACTCATTCATTCACTCACTCATTCATTCACTCACTCATGCATTCACTCACTCATTCACTTATTCATTCATTCAGGCTAGCACACAACCCGGCCTCGGAGCTGGGGCAGCGGCAGAGGCAGCGGCGACCCGGCCTCAGAGCTGGGGCAGTGTTCCGGCGGCAGCGGCGACCCGACCCGACCGCGGGCCCAGTGGACGACATCGTCGGGAGCTCACAGTCACAGGTTGGTGACCTGTTCTCCAGAGCCTCCGCAACAACAGCTGTGTCCGCTGGACTGGAGGGCCGCAGCTTCGGCAGCTTCGACCACCCCGGGCCGCGGAGTTGAACCGGCCCGTTCGCGGAGCTCGGATTCAGCCGCGGGACTGACATTACTTACCATCGCCCGGCAGGGGTCACAACATCTGAAGCCTGGATCGCCTCGGCGCAGAGGGAGAATAAGAAGGGATGAGACAAAGACTTAAGACTTTTGTCTTCCATCACAGTGAGGACGTGCCTGGTGAACTCACTGTGGTGGATGTTAATTTGGTATAATAATATATAGTTTCACGGATATAGGCTGCCCATGGTGTAATATGGGCATTGGCCACTAGATGGCGCTTACTTTCCCGATTTCATTTTCTAATTAGTTTAATTAATTAATGTGCAACTTTTGGCAATGACGAGTTATGACGTCCTTCTCAATTATATTTCATCTAAATCTGTGGAAAATTTCATGTAGTTTGGTGACTTGGGTCACGAAAACCGATTTCTAGACACATTTTTGATGCTCGGCTCACAGCCTACATGTACCTTGCACTAAATGTTATGGACAGTTTCTTCCCAGCTGTTATCAGGCAACAGAGCCTTCCTATCGACAACTAGAGAGCGGTCCTGAGCAACGATGTACCTCATTGGACGCCTTCCGACTATCTTTAATTAGACCTCACTGGACTTTATCTTGCACTAAACGTTATATCATGTATCTGTACACTGTGGATAGCTCAACTCCCCCTCCTATTCCCAATCTGATCAGCACTTCAACTCCCCCTCCCATTCCCAATCTGACTCCTCTGTCCTGGGCCTCTTCCATTGTCAGAGTGAGGCCCGGCACAAATTGGAGGAACAGCACCTCATATTTCGATTGGGTAGTTTACACCCTAGTGGTATGAACATTGAATTCTCTAACTTCAAATAGCCCTTGCTTTCCCTCTCTCTCCATCCTCTCCCCTTCCCAGTTCTCCCACCAGTCTTACTGTCTCCACCTACATTCTATCTTTGTCCCGCCCCCTCCCCTGACATCAGTCTGAAGAAGGGTCTCGACCCGAAACGTCACCCATTCCTTCTCTCCAGAGATGCTGCCGTTACTCCAGCATTTTGTGTCTACCTTCGATTTAAACCAGCATCTGCAGTTCTTTCTTACACAAGCAAGTGTAATCATGTTTTGTCTTTCCGCTGGCTGGTTAGCACGCAACAAACACTTTTCACTGCACCTTGGTACACGTGACAATAACCTAAACTAATCTAAGTGCACCACTGTTACCTCATTGCTCAGATAATTATAGCTGGTTTCACAATTCAACAGATCGTAAAGAAATTTAACATTTAATAAACCGCACATATTCTCTCACCCTCATTAATATGCTTTTTGAGATTAAAGGGAGCATTAAAGCACCAACACTGTTGTGTCAGCAGAACAGTAATTTTTGTACATTGCAGACACACAAACAGATACACTACAGGCCTGAACAGGGCTAAAGAAATGTAGTTTAGTGTCACAGTCTGAGATTCGATACAAATCCAGCTGCAGACCCTCAAGACATATGATGAAAGAATGGGTCGACTGGGCTTGTATTCACTAAAATTTAGAAGGGGATCTTATAGAAACATATAAAATTCTCAAGGGATGGGATGGGCTAGATGCAGGAAAAATGTTCCCCAAGTTGGTGGAGTCCAGAACCAGGGGTCACAGTTTAAGAATAAGGGGTAGGCCATTTAGGACTGAGATGAGGAAAAACATTTTCACCCAGAGAGTTGTGAATCTGTGGAATTCTCTGCCACAGAAGGCACTGGTGGCCAATTCACTGGATGTTTTCAAGAGTTAGATTTACCTCAGGGCTAACGGAATCATGGGGAAAAAGCAGGAACGGGGGTAGTGATTTTGTATGATCAGCATGATCATATTGAATGGCGGTGCTGGCTCAAAGGGCCGAATGGCCCACTCCTGCACCTATTTTCTGTGCTTCTATGCTTTTAAGACAAAGAGGAACAAAACATTAAGGAGAAAGAATTCAATTGACAATCTATGAAAAGTAAAAATATTCTTAACTTAACAGAAAGTAAACTTATTTTAATCTTAGAAAGTGCAGTTACTTTAGAAAAGGATGAACATAATGATTGATGAGTACGATTGTGTGTAAGAAGAAAGTGCAGATGCTGGTTTAAACCGGAGATAGACACAAAAAGCTGGAGTAACTCAGTGGGTCAGGCAGCATCTCTGGAGAAAAGGAATGGGTGATGTTTCGGGTCGAAACTCTTCTTCAGACTCAACCCGAAATGTCACCTATTCTTTAGCCAGAGCATAAGGATTGCTGGAAAGGATGTCCATTTATCCCACAGTGTCAGACATTTTGAAGCACACTTTACCTGCTGGATAATGTTGAACCCAATGAGCTCGAAGCTGTGGTAGAAGATGGAATGGGAAAAAGTGTAGGCTCAGGAACTGCTTTTACTGCCTTCATGGCAGAAGAGGCTTCACGATTGAAAACTCCATTTGCAATGACCCCTCCCTAAATTAAATCCAATAATCAAACACAAACACAACAACCTGGTGAACATTTCATCCATGAAGTTAACAAAACATTTCAAATTTACCGGAAATATTTACTGCAAACGTAACACTACGCCACAATGGTCAAAGAATGGAACGAACAGCTCAGAAATAACTCTGTGGCATTTGCTCCCTGCAGCAATTAAACTGTAAACACTCTGGGCTAGAATTCTATTCCAGTCTGCAATATTTTTTAATGCCATGTGTGATTCCCCCCCCCCCCCCCCCCCCCCCAAGATTAATAAATTGGTAATTCTGCATACACACAGCACTCTTTTAGGAATTGTGTTATGGCCTAGTCTGATTTAGTTGAGAGATACAGTGTGGAGACAGGCCCTTCAGCCCACCAAGTCTACGCCGACCTGCGATCACCTGTTCACTAGTTCTCTCCTGCACACTAGGGACAATTTACCAATTAACCTACAAACCTGCACAATTTTGGAATGTGGGAGGAAACTGGAGCACCTGGAGAAAGCCCACAAGGTAGGTTCGGCTAGATAGGATTATCTCAGTAGGATAATCTTCCATATACCATTGGTGATATTGAGAACCATTGAGAACTTCCACGATAAATAGTCTTTACTTGCCTAGATGAGTAAAGTTCCAATGATCATGCACCTTGACATCGTCCAAGTGACCTGGTTGATTAGCACCCCACTCACTATCTGAAATATTGTGCAATTCTTTGCCACAGAAGACTGTGGAGGCCACATTTTTAGGGCAAAGGTAGATTCTTGATTAGTACATGTGTCAGAGGTTATGGGGAGAAGGCAGGTGAATGAGGTTAGGAGGCAGAGATAGATCAGCCATGTTAGAATGGCACCGTAGACTTGATGGGCCGAATGGCCTAATTCTACTCCTATTCCATATGATATTCATTCACCCCATCGCCAGCACACTATGGGGCTGCAGTGAGCAGTGTTCACAAATTGTACAATTATTTGCCTAAGCGACTGATAGCTCCTCCGAAACACACAACCGCGGCACGGTGGCACATCGGTAGAGTTCTGCCTTACAGCACCAAAGACCCGGGTTCGATCCTGACTATGGGTGCTGTATGTACAGAGTTTGTACATGCTCCTGTGATCATGTGGGTTTCACCCGGGTGCTCCGGTTTCCTCCCACACTCCAAAGACGTACAGGTTTGTAGGTTAATTGCCTTTGGTAAAAATTGTAAATTGTCCCTAGTGCATAGGATAGTACTAGTGCACGGGGTTTGCTGGTTGGTGTGGACTCAGCGGGGCGAAGGCTTGTTTCCGCTCTGTAAACTAAACGGCTTGTGGGACAATAGCCAAAAGCTATGGAATGGAAGACTGAAGGTCCAGAGTGCCTGTTTCCTTGCTGTATCTCAATACTAAACTTTACCATCCGAAGGACAAGGTGTTTGTTAATACCACCATCCATAGGTTCTCTTCCAAGTCACACCTTTAGTTTAGTTTAGAGATACGGCACGGAAACAGGCCCTTCGGCCCACCGGGTCCGCGCCGACCAGCGATCCCCGCACATTAACACCATCCTACACCCACTAGGGACAATGTTTTACATTTTACATTTACCAAGCCAATTAACCTAAAAACCTGGACGTCTTTGGAGTGTGGGAGGAAACCGAAGATCTCGGAGAAAACCCACGCAGGTCACGGGGAGAAGGTACAAAACTCCGTGCAGACCGCGCCCATAGTCGGGATCGAACCCGGGTCTCCGGCGCTGCATTCGCTGTAAGGCAGCAACTCTACCGCTGCGCCACCGTGAGGGATAGAAAAGAAACAATGGCCTAATGGGCAATACCCATCTTGGGACCCGTGACAATAATAAACCTTTACCACATCCCTGGGACCAATGAATTGTAGGAAGAAAAAGAGCCCCTTTGTTCTTACCAGTGAGCCGGGATCAGTGAAGTCGATCAGATTCTCACTGAGTGCTGACAGCAGGTTGTCCAGATCTTCAGCAACATCCTGCAGAAACAATAGAAAGGATTTGTGGTCACCTGTCAACCAACACGTCCTTGGGATGTTGTCCAGCTGGAAAGGGTACGGAGAAGATTTACGAGGATGTTGCCAGGACTAGAGAGTCTGAGCTATAGGGAGAGGTTGAGTAGGCTGGGACTCTCTTCTGCAGGAGGATGAGGGGCGATCTTATAAAGGTGTATAAGATCATGAGAGGAATAGATCGGGTCGATGCGCAGTCTCTTGCCCAGAGTAGTGGAATTGAGGACCAGAGGACATAGGTTTAAGGTGAAGGGGAAAAGATTTAATAGGAATCTGTTCACCCAAAGGGTGGTGGGTGTATGGAACAATGTGCCAGAGGAGGTAGTTGAGGTGGGACTATCCCAATGTTTAAGAAGCAGTTAGACAGGTACATGGATAGGACAGGTTTGGAGGGATGTGGACCAAAAACAGGCAGGTGGGACTAGTGTAGCTGGGCCAACATGTTGGCTAGTGTGGGCAAGTTGGGCCGAAGGGCCTGGTTTCACACTGTATCGCTCTATGTGGGAGCACTCGGAGCAAACCAACGTGAACACAGGAAGAACATGCGAACTCCACACTGACAGGAACCATGCCAGGAGCGAACCCGGGTCTCTAGCACGGCGAGGCAGCAGCTCTACTCGCTGGAAGGTAGATAATGGAAACTTTTTAAAGACGGTATGGAAAATCAGGGAATTGAGGACTATAAAGAGCTGACAAAGATCTGGATGTAGATGCTGGTTTACACCGAAGATAGACACAAAATGCTGGAGTAACTCAGCGGGTCAGGCAGCATCTCTGGAGAGAAGGAATAGATGACGTTTCGGGTGGAGACCCTTCTTCAGACTGTTCAGAAAGAACAGAAGTTGGGACCGGAGGCAGACAAATCATGATCATAGTGGCTTATACTTGCCCTTAAAAAAAGGTACAAAGTGCTGGAGGAACTCAATGGATCAGGCAGCATCTCATTGTAAGAATTTCATTGTTCGATCTGGAACATGTGACAATAAAACACTTGACTATCTCTTGAAATACTGTAATTTCCAAACAACTCCAGCAGAGGGAGCCCCTTTGCCACGACCTAATGTTGATTGATTAGCAACGCGCAGTTTCTTTGAACTTACAACATTTTGTGGAGGCTTATCATTATTTTCATTAAAGAGGATTCTTGTGCTAAATCTCGATCCTCAAAAGATACACATGGCTGAATTTATTGGATGACTGCACTAAAGTTTAGTAGCTCCGTCTCAAAATCGTTAATCTTGGATTTCCACGGAAAAGGTGTGACACAAAGAATAGAATAGAATAGAATAGAATAGAATACGTTTATTGTCATTGCACAATACTGTGCAATGAAATTCCATTGCATCTCCTTTGATTTAAAAAGAACAAACACAACAGCCATTGACTCACATATACACAAATCAGTAAAAAATAATAATAAATAGGTATTAAAAATATTTTAAAAGAATATTGCGCAGTACCTTGCACCCCACATTATATTGTGCTTCCCCAGTGTTCTCTGTTAGAATTAAGTTCTTTTATCGCACATGGGTAGAAACTATTTTTTAGTCTACCGGTGCGAGCCTTCAGAGACCTGAATCGCCTCCCAGAGGGTAGCAGAGTGAAAAGGTGGTTGGCAGGGTGTGATGTGTCCTGCTTGATGTTTGTGGCCCGGCGCAAGCATCGGGCCCTGTATATGTCATCCAGGGAGGGCAGTTGAGCGTTTGTGATGCTCTGTGCAGTTTTTATAACTCTCTGCATCGCCCTCCTCTCAGCCGCAGTGCAGCTGGCAAACCACACCAGGATGCCATAGGAGAGGATACTTTCCACGGCAAACTGGTAGAAGGACAGCAGCAGCGGCTGTGAAACGTTTGCTCTCCGCAGAGACCTCAGGAAATACAGCCGCTGCTGTGACTTCTTCACGAGAGTGACGGTGTTCATTTGCCAAAGTGGTGAAGTAAAGGGCCTGTCCCACTGTACGAGGTAATTCAAGAGCTCTCCCGAGTTTGAAAAAAAATCAATCTCGTGGTAAGTACGTAGAATGTCGGAGCTCGGGACGTCTCTTAGCGGCTCGTAACGCTAACGGCAGGTACTCGGGAAACGCGGTAAGCTCGTGAAGATTTTTCAACATGTTGAAAAATGTCCACGAGAGCCCCGACTACCTACGAACAGCTATTACCGTAATTCTCCGAGGTCAAATCAGGGGAAACTCCGGCGAACTCTTGAATTACCTCATACAGTGGGACAGGCCCTTAACTTAGCGGGTCAGTCAGCATCTCTGGAGAACACAGGTAGGCAATGACCTGACCTGAACCGTCATCTATCCACGTTCCCCAAAGATGCTGCCTGACCCGCCGAGTTACTCCAATTCAGTTCAGTTTTAGTTTATTGTCACGTGTACCGACATACAATGAAAAGCTTTTGTTGCATGCTAACCAGTCAGCAGAATGGCAATACGCGATTTTTTTATTGTATTGTATTGTATGTATGACTGCTTCAATTTCGTTCAGACTTCGGTCTGAATGACAATAAAGGCTATCTAATCTAATCTAATCTAATCTAATCGAGCCATTCGCAGTGCACAGATGCATGATAAGGGGAATAACGTTTAGTACAAGATAAAGCCAGTAAGATCCAATCAAAGATAGTCCGAGGGTAGATAGTAGTTCAGGACTGCCGTCTAGTTGTTCGTATGATGGTTCAGTTGCCTGATAACAGCAGGGAAGAAACTGTCCTTGAATCTGGAGGTGTGTGTTTTCACACTTCTATATCTTTTGCCCGATGGCAGCGGGGAGAAGAGGGAGTGGCCAGGGTACAACTCGTCCTTGATTATGCCTTGCTGAGACAGCGTGAGATATAAGTGGAGTCATTGGAAGGGAGGTTGGTTTGTGTGATGGTCTGGGCTGCATCCACAATTCGCTGCAATTTCTTGCGGTCTTGGATGGAGCTATTCCCAAAGCAAGGTGTGATGCATCCCATAATGCGTCCCAACACTTTGGGTCTTTTATTTTTCTAAACCAGCGTCTGCAGTTCCTGGTTTCTATATGAAAAAGGAGCGAGTGGGTGAGCAGTGGGATTATTTTGACAGCTCCCTGCAATTGTCCTGAACATGCAAGCAATCCAGTAGACATTTGGGAAATTTCTTGTGGGGATTTTTGTTATTTACTTTGAATATTTTACTGCAGGCTTCTGTTTCATTAAAAATAAGGCACAATGACAGGGAAAAAAAAGTGGAAGTTCTTGGTGAATATGAAAAATCATCCAGAAATTATGTCGCACCAGAGTTGTTAAGTCCCTGTCCCACTTAGGAGACTTAAACAGCAACCTCTGGTGACCTTGCCCACCACCAAAAAAAAATCAAGGTCGAGGTGGCCTACAACCTCCTGCCACCTCCCACGTATATGTTGAAAACCTTCCTTGACTATGAAGAAAATCGGCTTCGACTAGACCTGCGACAAAAAAATTATCGATTTTCAAAACGGCAACCTATTTTTAGTCGAGGCCGGTTTTAATCATGATGAAAAAATAGCAGCAACCTAGATGAAGCCTCGACCACGCGGAAACCACTTTCGACCATTAGGGAGAGTGACCAAAACCTCCGGTGACCTCACGGAAACCTTGGGTGGAGGGCAAGGTCACCAGAGGTTCCTGTTTAGGTCTCCTAAGTGGGACAGGGGCTTTCGCCATCTTGTGTCTATCTTCGTTAACCATCTCACTGGAAACACCAGGGATCTGGAGAATCGTTGTAGGATCCAACATTTCCTGTTTGTATGTCTAGTTGTCACCTTCCCCTCAGCCATCATGAACCATTGTACATTTCCTTGTTCAGAACGGGGTACTGATTGTGGATGATCAACCATGATCATAATGAATGGCGGTACTGGCTCGAAGGGCCGAATGGCCTACTCTTGCATCTATTGTCTATTGCATCTGCTTTGATATGTCCTTTTCACACCTCTCTTTGTACCTTTCCATATCTCTAGTTTCCCTCTCCCCTGACTCTTTGTCCAAAGAAGGGTCTTGACCCAAAACGTCACCCATTCCTTCACTCCAGGGATGCTGCCTGTCCCGCTGAGTTACTCCAGCATTTTGTGTCTATCTTCGGTTTAAGCCGTCCCGACTTGGGAATGTATTGCTCATCAGCGCCTCTACTTCCTGAGAAGATTACGGAGAGTCGGATTGTCAAGGAAGACTCTCTCTAACTTCTACAGGTGCACAGTCGAGAGCATGCTGACCGGTTGCACCGTTGCTTGGTTCGGCAATTTGAGCGCCCTGGAGAGGAAAAGACTACAAAAAGTAGTAAACACTGCCCAGTCCATCATCGGCTCTGACCTTCCTTCCATCGAGGGGATTTATCGCAGTCGCTGCCTCAAAAAGGCTGGCAGTATCATCAAAGACCCACACCATCCTGGCCACACACTCATCTCCCTGCTACCTTCAGGTAGAAGGTACAGGAGCCTGAAGACTGCAACAACCAGGTTCAGGAATAGCTACTTCCCCTCAGCCATCAGGCTATTAAACCTGGCTCGGACAAAACTCTGATTATTAGCAACCACTTTCTGTTATTTGCACTACCAGTTTATTTATTCATGTGTGTATATATTTATATCATGGTATATGGACACATTTATCTGTTTTGTAGTAAATACCTACTATTTTCTGTGTGCTTAAGCAAAGCAAGAATTTCATTGTCCTATACAGGGACACATGACAATAAACTCACTTGAACTTGAACTTGTTATTCCTTTCTGCTAATTGCAAACACTTACTGTAACTGCCACCTTGGCAACATGACGTTGACTGCATTTGTTCAATGTGCTGGCTCACCATGCACTTTCAAGGGCAATTAGGGAAAGAGATGGCAATGAATTCCACAGAATTACCACTCTCTGACTAAAGAAATTCCTCCTCATCTCCGTTCTAAAGGGACGTCCTTTGATTCGTGTTTGATAAACTCTAGGAGCAGAATTAGGCCATTCGGCCCATCAAGTCTACTCTGCCATTCAACCAAGGCTAATTTCTCTTTCCCACTCAACCCCATTCTCCAGCCTTCTCCCCATAACCCCCGACACCCAGGCTAATCAAGAAATAAACAATCTCCACCTTAACAATATCAATTGCCTTCTGCGGCAATGAATTTCACAGTTTCACCACCCTCCTCATCTCCTTTCTAAAAGTACATCCTTTTATTTTGAGGCGATGGCCTCTGGTCCTAGACTCTCCCACTAGTGGAAACATCCTCTCCACGTCCACCCTATCCAGACCTTTCACTATTCGGTAAATTTCAATGAGATTCTCCCTCATCCTTCTAAACTCCAGGTTAACAGGGTCTTCATTAGTAAGGGTGTCAAAGGCTATGGGGACAGGGCTGGAGAATGGGGCTGAAAGGGAAAAATAGACCAGCCATGATCAAATGGCGGAGTTGACTCGATGGGCCGAATGGCCTAATTCTTCTCCTGTGTCTTACGGTCTTATAGTAAATGCTGGACTTGCCAGTGATGACCACATGCTGTGAACAAATTATAGATTGAGATGCTTTCTTTGCAATGGGTTTGTTACCAGATACGTTAGACTGCCTCATGCACTGAAAATAAAATGTTAATATTTCACTGGCTTCTACTGCCCCCTGGTGATGAAGCAGGGGATGCCTAACCAGCAGGGAACTCCTCCAATGAAGTTAGGCCCCTGGAGCCTGTTGGTCAGATAGTTAGAGATGTCCAGAGAATCATAGCTTGAAGGAAAGGCACACTGGATGTTTTATTTTAGTTTAGAGAAACAGCGTAGAAACAGGCCCTTCCGCCCACCGGCTCCGCGTTCACCAGCGATCCCTGTACACTAACACTATCCTACACACTTAGGGGCAATTCACAATTATACCAAGCCAACTAGCCTACAACCTGTACTTCTCTGGAGTGCAGGAGGAAACGGGAGCTCCTGGAGAAAACCCACACAGATCACCGGGACAATGTATGGCGGTGCTGGCTCGAAGGGCCGAATGGCCTCCTCCTGCACCTATTTTCTAATGTACAAACTCCGTACAGACAGCACCCGTAGTCAGGATCGAACCTGGATCTCTGGTGCTAGGAGGCTGCAGCTCAACCGCTGCCCTAAAGTATTTCAGGGGTCTTCCTGTATACACATTGGCTTCGACAGAGGCCTTCACAGCAGTGATGACACTTTCAAAAGTTTCTCTGAAGATAAGAAATACTATAGAAATGAAAGTTTGTCTTACCTTTAGAGCAGGGAAATCACTGGTTGATTCGGTTGTTGCAAAATCAGAAGGACTGGTTGGAACGTCACAGTTTGGACCCGTATCCTCCTCATGTCGATCATCGCTATAAAGAAGATTGTATAAAATCATGAGAGGAATAGATCGGGTAGATGCACAGAATCTCATGCCCAGATTAGGGGAATCGAGGACCAGAGGACATAGGTTCAAGGTGAAGAGGGAAAGGTTTAATAGGAATCTGAGGGGTAACCTTTTCACACAAAGGGTGGTGGGTGTATGGAACAAGCTGCCGGAGGAGGTAGTTGAGGCTGGGACTATCCCAAAGTTTAAGGAACTGTTAGACAGGTACATGGATAGAACACGTTTGGAGGGATATGGACCAAGCATAGGCAGGTGGGACTAGTGTAGCTGGGACATGTTGGCCGATGTGGGCAGGTTGGGCTGAAGGGCCTGTTTCCACGCTGTATCACTCTATGACTATAAATGGGGAGAGGAGCGAGAATAGTAACCTGTGTTCGATACTTTGAAACTACAATCAGATCAGGAACACATTCTTCCCCTCTCTTGTGTAGGAAGGAAAAGCAGATGCTGGTTTACCCCGTAGATAGACTCAAAATGCTGGAGTAACCCAGCGGGTCAGGCAGCATTTCTGGAGAAAAGGAATAGGTAAAGTTTGTTGACTGAAAACTTCACCTATTCCTTTTCTCCAGAGATGCTACAAAAGGATACAAAGGACATTTATTATCACATACACCAATTGGTGTAGTGAAATTTGACTTGCCATTGACTTGCCTGACCCGCTGAGTTACTTCAGCATTTTGTGTCTATCCTCCTCTCTGTTATCAGACTACTGAACATAGCTTGGGTGTAGTCCCGATCTTCCAACCCACGTCAATGTAGACATTGCACTTTTTCTCTGGAACACTACAATGCTGTAAACTATATTTTGCACACTAGTAATTTTCCCTTCGCACTAACCTGTTGCAATGGTGAACGGCTTGGTTGACCTCGTGTATAGTATGATCCGAGTTATTTGGATGGCACGCAAACAAAAGCATTTCGCTGGACCTCAGTACAGGTGATAATATTTGACGAGTCTCACTCTCTCTTCTCCCCTCTCTCCCCAGGCAAGAGGAACAGAAGTGTGAAAACGCACACCTCCAGATTCAGGGACAGTTTCTCCCCAGCTGTTATCAGGCAACTGAACCATCCTATCATCATCTAGAGAGCGGTCCTGAACTATCTACCTCATTGGAGACCCTTGGACTATCTCTAATCGGACCTCACTGGACCTAACCAAACGTTATTCCTTTCATCATGTTTCTGTACAGTGTGGATGGCTTGATTGGAATCATGTATTGTCTTTCCGCTTTTCAACAAATGCTTTTCACTGTACCTCGGTACACGTGACATTAAATTAAACGGAACTAATAAACTAAAACCAATAAATAATTGGCCTTCCTCATTAAAAATGACACATTTAGATGGACCATCAGATTCAAGTTCAGTTTCTTTCCCCATCATCCTTAGCAATCCATGCCACAGATAAAATCCACTTCATCCATCCAACAACCTAACATAAAGATAGCAATATGGTGGAGAGTCTACCTAGATCCAGATAAAGGAGAAAAATCCACTTCACAACTGGACTGAGCAATTCTTACAATATTAACCTCCGCATTAGATTATCACAGGAGGCCAGCAGCATAATCAAGGGCACGTCGCACCCTGGCCACTCCCGCTTCTCCCCTCTCCCATCGGGGAGAATGGGTAAAAATTCCATACAGACTTCACAGTCTTTTAGACTTTAGACATACAATGCGGATACAGGCGCTTTGGCCCACCGAGTCCGTGCCGGCACCAACAATCATATTGCAGTGTGGGAGGAAACCGGACCACCCAGACAACCCGCCATGAGGGAGGAGGAAGAACGATGAGCAATGGAGGACCCGGCATGGGCGGGAGGAAGAGGGGGAGGGGGGGAGAACAAGGGGGGGGGGCTTAGTGCAGTGGTCCTTTGTAACTTTGTAAGCGCCCTCTATGTGGCGACTATTTGCATACCTTTGGAATGTGCGCCAAGAATTTCACTGTGACTTCACTGTCACATGTGACAATAAAGTATTCATTAATTTACTCAAAACCCACGCAGACAGTACCGATAGTCAGGATTGAACCCGGGTCTCCGGCCCTGCAAGGCAGCAACTTTACCGCTGCACCACCGTGCCGCCTCAGTGGTCAGGATGGCACCTGGGTCTCTGGTGCTGAGAGGCAGCAACCCTACCAGCTGTGCCATTGTGCCAACAGGCCAGAATGGCCGCAAGCACCACCTATTTTCTTAGATTTATTTGCAAGGCCTGTCTTCATAGCCCCTCCATGAACTATCATCACTTGCACAGCAGCTAGCAGGATTGAGTTGCAAAGACAACTTATCCAGCTCACGCCTGGATTTGCTCTGCATTTCAGAATGTAAAACATGACAAGCAATGTCCTCTGATCTTAAAATATTATTTATATTCCAGATGATGCAAAGGTCGTTTAGTAAGTGCCAATGAAGTGTGGTATAAAGATGTATTTCTGTTATCACACCCTGGTTATTACTGTTTAACTTGAAACCAGAACACGTTTCTGGCAGCTTCAAACTGATGGGTATCAAGCAGTGTTATTTCATCTTAAATATAGGATCGGTTATGATTCGGTTGGAATTTGCTCATGGTGTCAGGTTTAAGTAACACATTAAAACTGGGTGTCATCCTTTTTGCTGTTCATTTCAACACAGGGTGAGGTTGTAATTTCATGCAGATTAGAAGGAGTCTGCTTATATCGGGCTGCAAACTAATAAGCAAACTCCTGTTCTCTTCATTGAAGCTTCTCTTTCCACCCGTTGTCACCCTGAAATGTGACGCCAGGTGGGTGAGACACACAGACTGGATTTGTATTTTGAGTGGTGTGTTATAATTCAAGAGGTTTAGGGTGGCACGGTGGCGCAGCGGTAGAGTTGCTGCCTTACAGCACCAGAGACCCAGGTTCGATCCTGACAACGGGTGCTTGTCTATTGTACGTTCTCCCCTGTGACATGCGTGGGTTTTCTCCGGGATCCCCGCTTTCCTCCCACACCGCAAAGACGGAAAGGTATGTCGGTTTAATTGGCTCGGAATAATTGTAAATTGCCCCCAGTGTGTGTGTAGGATAGTGTTCGTATGCGGGGATCGCTGGTCGGCATGGACTCAGTGGGCCGAAGGGCCTGTTTCCACGCTGTATCTCTAAATTAAACAAAACCAAAAAAAAGCTAAAGAAGTTGCAACCACTTCAGGAGTCAGGGAGCTGGGAATCTGCGGGAATTGCCATCTATAATGGAAAAGTTGATCTGCTTGCAGAAATGATTTCATTCTCATGCCCTACGCCTAATCAAATATCTGCATTCTACATTCACATGGGTTGCATTAGTTGGTGCCAGAATGGAAGAGTTGGGCCAAATGGACTGCTGCAAATGCTATAGCATCTATCTATGCCCAGATGGGTTGTCTGTGACCTGCGGGCTATAGACCAAGTGGTAAAAACGTCGGATTGTTAGGGTGGGTGATATCAGCTAGCTTTCAAATATCTTGTTTTTTTGCACGCTTTTTCTTTTCACTGTCTTGTAGAAGTTATGTGTAATGGATGTATAATAAATAATGTTGTCTGTGTCCATGCACCTTGTGATGTTGCTTCAAGCAAGATTTTCCATGTACCTGTATATCACTGTATATCACTTGTGCATACTTGTATCTCAATAATCTCAACTTGACTTTCTTAGTTCAAATGGCATGAACATCATGGGCTAACTGGCCTAACTGAAGAAGGATCCCAGCCCAAATTATCGCCATCTATTCATCCCCACAGACCCGCTGAGTTATTTCAGCACTTTACATTTTGCTTAAGATCACATCCGCATCGTTTATGTCCAGCACTGCTATGTGACACTTTCCTATATGGGGGAACCCATAACCAGGGGTCACAGTTTAAGAATAAGGGGTAGGCCATTTAGGACTGAGATGAGGAAAAACCTTTTCACCCAGAGAGTTGTGAATCTGTGGAATTCTCTGCCACAGACGGCCGTCGCACTGACCTCGCCACAACGCTGCCAAGTCCTCGCGAATGTGTGCTATACGGAGAGGTTACCGAGGCACGGAGGCCAAGAGGAAGACCAAAGCTTCGCGACAAGGATACGATTGTTAGAGATATGACAAGTTTTAACATTGGCACTGCCAACTGGGAAATGGCTGCTGTGGAACCAGGGGAGGTGGGGAAAGGACCTTCGGGTGGGTATGAAGCATCACCGCAGCATGTGGTTCAAGACCCTGGAGGCCAGGCAGCAACGTCACAAAACAAACAGAAACACACTTCCCAATCCAATGGCCAAAGGCAGCTTCACCTGTGGAAGCTGTGGGAGGGTCTGCTCTTCAAGGATAGTCCTAATCAGCTACAACTGGAAATGCAACCACTGATGAAACATTCCCCTCTCCAAGCAGGGCATCGTCAAAACCCCACCATCATCTGTCGTGAGTAGATGGATGCCATCCCACTCCCGCCCCCTTTACATACAGAAGCAAAATCCTGCAGATGCTGAAATGACAGCAGAAAATGCTGAGGATACTCTCAGCAAGTTGAGCAGCATCAGCGGAGAGTTAACATTTATGGTGTGTGACTTTGCACCCCTTCTGTAGAGTCTTGTTTTTACTGCGGAGCTTCTAGCCGCGGGTGCGGCGTGGAATTTCCATCACGGAGTCTGGAATCCCTCGCCGGGTATGAGCTCTGACAGCCGGCCTGCGGCCTATGACATCATGAAACCACAGTCTCCGGTGGGAAAGTGGACGATTCGTGACCACCAAGCCGCGGAGTGTCCGTCCATCCCGACGTCGGAGTTTCGAGTATCCCGACGAGAGGGCCTGTACATCGGGCCGTCTGGAGCGGTGACTACGGAGGGTTCAGGGCCCCGACCTCGGATGAACAAAGGAGGAGGATTGACTGAACTTTATTGTCTTCCACCACAGTGAAGAATGTTGATTCCACTGTGGTGGATGTTCATGTTGTATTCTATTGTGTATTGTGTTATTTTTTATTGTGTGGCTGCATGGTAAATCAAATTCCACTGTAATTGGTGCATGTGGCAATAAATGTGAACTTGAACTTGAGTTGACTTGACTGTTCAGTTCAGTTTAGTTTAGTTCAGTTTACTTTATTTTGCTTTCATTTAGTGATGCAACACTTCGGCCTACAGAGTCCACGCCGACCACAATCGCATGTACACTACCTCTACCCAACGCACTCGAGACAATTTACAGAATCCAATTAACCTACAAACCTTCACGTCTTTGGAGTGTGGGAGGAAACCGGAGCACCCGGAGAAAACCCACACAGGTCACAGAAAGACCGTACAAAATGCGTACAGACAGCACCCATCGACAGGGTTGAACCCGGGTCTCTGGGGCTTGCTGTGAGACAGCAACTATACCGCTGCGCCACCATGCCACCCAATTCCACCAGTTAACAACCCTAAAGGGACTTACGTGGTGAAGAGGCTGCAGGCTGGCATGTTTCTCCATAGGTCTCCAGCTCCTGGCCAGTTGGGGATTCTGCTCGGCAATATGATAGTGTCTGTGACTCCCAAGCTCCTGTTTGAAACGTGAACAATGGGAAAATCGTGATTTATTATACTGCTGTCAAAAATGCCCAGGAGTCCACTGGAGTCTGAAGAAGGGTCTCGACCCGAAACGTCGCCCATTCCTTCTCTCCTGAGGTGCTGCCTCACCCGCTGAGTTACTCCAGCATTTTGTGTCTACCTTCGATTTTACCAGCATCTGCAGTTCTTTCTTACACAGAGTTTGAGAGAATGTGCAGTCAGAATGTGATGAGTGCTGGCTTAAACTGCACACAGACAAATAATCTTCTAACAAGCCTTGAGCAGGAAGGAACTGCAGATGCTGGTTTACACAGAAGGTAGACACAATATGCTGGAGTAAATCAGCAGGACAGGTAGCATCTCTGGATAGAAGGAATGGGTGACGTTTCGGGTCAAGACTTTTAACCAGAGGTGCTGCCTGTCCCGCTGAGTTATTCCATCATTTTGTGTCTATCTAATGTCTACAGCATTTTGTGTCTAGCTGTGTCTATAATAAATCTTGTCTGGGTTGGAGTTGTGACTGAAGTACTAGCAGCCTCCCAATTGACTGTGAAAATATACCTGGGGTGTCGTCATGTTTTTAGAGACTGGCAAGAGCACAGAAAATATATTCTTTGAAAACTACATTTTGACAAAAAATAACCTTCTCCATTTAAAAAGTCCTAGTCTGCATCTCACCTGAATTCTGCATCAAATGGATTAGAATTGTTAACATTCATTCCAGCATCATTTTGAACCACCTGTAAAAGAAAAGAAAACTCTTTCACAACAAAGAATCCAGTGGTAGAATCCAGATTACAAGTTAGTTACGAACAGATTATTATATAATTTAAATTCTAATAATATTGAATACTATCTCATATTATCACCAGGGCTGCACGGTGCGAGTTGCTGTCTTACAGTGCCAGAGACCCGGGTTTGATCCTGACTATAGAAACATAGAAAATAGGTGCAGGAGTAGGCCATTCGGCCCTTCGAGCCTGCACCGCGATTCAATATGATCATGGCTGCTCATCCAACTCAGTATCCTGTACCTGCCTTCTCTCCATACCCCCTGATCCCTTTAGCCACAAGGGCCACATCTAACTCCCTCTTAAATATAGCCAATGAACTGGCCTCAACTACCTTCTGCGGGAGAGAATTCCACAGATTCACCACTCTCTGTGTGAAAAAAGTTTTCCTCATCTCGGTCCTAAAAGATTTCCCCTTTATCCTTAAACTGTGACCCCTTGTTCTGGACTTCCCCAACATCGGGAACAATCCTCCTGCATCTAGCCTGTCCAACCCCTTAAGAATTTTGTACGTTTCTATAAGATCCCCCCTCAATCTTCTAAATTCTAGCGAGTACAAACCGAGTCTATCCAGTGTTTCTTCATATGAAAGTCCTGACATCCCAGGAATCAGTCTGGTGAACCTTCTCTGTACTCCCTCTATGGCAAGAATGTCTTTCCTCAGATTAGGAGACCAAAACTGTACGCAATACTCCAGGTGTGGTCTCACCAAGACCCTGTACAACTGCAGTAGAACCTCCCTGCTCCTATACTCAAATCCTTTTGCTATGAAAAATTTAAGGGTTACCTCCCTTGAGTGGGACTTGAACTCACAACCTTCTGACCCAGTAGCAAGAATGCTACCAATTCACCACACCCAGTACCTATATTACTGTGGGCGCTGGGCGCTGTCTGTACAGAGTTTGCATGTTCTCCCCGTGACCGAGTGGGTTTTCGCTGAGATCATCGGTTTTCTCCCACACTCCAAAGACGTACAGGCTTGTAGGTTAATTGGCTTGGTATAAATGTAAAATTGTTCCTAATGTGTGTAGGATAGTGTTAGTGCGCGGGGATCGATGATCGGTGTGGACTCGGTGGGCCGAAGGGCCTGTTTCGACGCTGCATCTCTAACTAAAAGGTTTAAGAAGTTTTTGACGTCTTATGTCACTCAACTGATGTTGTATTTCAAATATCATTTTCATGCCTTAATATTCCTTATTCCTCCAACATACAAAATTCAATCTTCCTCAGTTTGGAATGAAATTACAACATAACCTCCCCGGCCCCGCAGAATAAATGAAGATTTTGTTCCATTTCAACCCTCAGTGGCCCACAGAAGACCATGACCCTTGGTTCTAGACTCTTAACTTGTCAATCACTCAAAAAAATTTAAGGGTTACCTCCCTTGAGTGGGACTTGAACTCACAACCTTCTGACCCAGTAGCAAGAATGCTACCAATTCACCACACCCAGTACCTATTCTCAATGTCTGAACAGCCTCCCTCATAAAGACCATTTCATGGACATTGGAGAATCTCTGCATCATATTTATTTACTTTCAGCCCACCAAGTCTGCGCTGACCAGCGATCACCCCTACGCTAGCACTAACCTACACACTAGGGACAATTTAGAGAAGGCACATAACCTACAAACCTGTACATCTTTGGAGTGTGGGAGGAAGCAGGAGCACCTGGGGAAAACCCATGCTGTCACAGGAAGAACGTGCAAACTCCATACTGACAGCACCCATAGTTAGGATCGAACCCAGGTCTCTGGCACTGCAGGGCAACAGCTCTACTGCTGCGCCACTGTCCCGCCCATATATTTATGAGGTTGAAATCTGCAAATTAATAACATGTCAATAATAGTAATTGATCTACCATCAGTTTAAAACTAGGTAGGTTTTTTTAGGAAGATAAAGTTATAGAGTGATACAGTGTGGAAACAGTTCCTTCGGCCCAACTTGCCCACACCGGCCAACATGTCCCAGCTACACTAGTCCCACCTGCCTGTGCTTGGTCCATATCCCTCCAAAACCTGTCCTATCCATGTACCTGTCTAACTGTTTCTTAAGTGTTAGGATAGCCCCTGCCTGAACTACCTACTCTGGCAGCTCGTTCCATACTCCCACCACCTTTTGCGTGAAAAAGTTACCCCTCAGGTTCCTATTCAGTCTTTTCCCCTACGCCTTGAAACTATCCTCTGGTCCTTGATTCCCCTGCAAGAGATTCTGTGCATCTACCAGATCTATTCCTCTCCCGATTTTATACACCTCTATAAGATGGCCCGCCATCCTCCTGCGCCCCAAGGAATAGTGTTGATTCGTCTGTGTTGAATCCCTGTACTCTGCTTAGACCTTTCCCATTAAAAAAAAAATCATTTCTCCAGCTGCCCAAACATTTAATTCGAAAGCCTCTCAGAAGATTCCACCTGTGCTTTCAAAAAGTTGCCTTTCACATCTTCAGGAAGCCCAACGCAACTGGTAACTGCGGCACTCTTCAGGCACAGGTCCCATGGCTTCACAATCTCTTCCTGCCATGAAAAGGAAAACATCTTCAGTCAGAAGGTCCTCCCTCAAATACACTTGGCTGAACATCAATCAAGTCCACGGTGCAATGATCTCCCTCAAACCCTTAACTAAAGCAATATTCAATATGTAGCGCATCTTCCCCTGTGCCGGTATGCCACCCAATATGTTTGGACAAAGCATATTACAAGAATGATCCCAGGAATAAGTAGGTTAACCCAATGATGAGCATTTGTCAGCACTGGGCCTGTACTCGCTGGAGTTCAGGAGAATGAGGGGGGGGACCTCATTGAAACGTACAGAATAGTGAAAGGCTTGGATAGAGTGGATGTGGAGAGGATGCTTCCACTAGTGGGAGAGTCTAGGACTAGAGGTCATAGCCTCAGAATGAAAGGATGTTCTTTTAGGAAGGAGATGAGGAGAGATTGATTTACTCAGAGGGTGGTGAATCTGTGGAATTCTTTGCTACAGAAGGCTGTGGAAGCCTTCAGTGGATATTTTTGAGATAGATAGATTCCTGATTAGTACGGGTGTCAGAGGTTATGGGGAGAAGGCAGGAAAATGGGGTTCGGAGGGAGAGATAGATCGGCCATGATTGAATGGTGGCGTAGACTTGTTGGGCCAAATGGCCTAATTCTACTCAAATTCCTTATGACCTTAATGTAGAATTTCCAATTTGGGATAGTAACAATTGCAGTGGCGCATCTGATAGTGTTTCTGCCTCGCAGCATCAGAGACCCTAGTTCGATCCTGACCTCGGGTGCTGTCTATAAGGAGTTTGTATGCTCTCCCTGGGATTTCTCTGGATGCTCCAGTTTCCTCCCACATGCCAAAGACGTGCAGTTTTGTAGGTTTTAGACTTCACCTTAGACTTAAGAGACTTCGGCCCACCTAGTTTGCGCATACCAGCAATCACCCCGTACTCTAGCAACTATCCTACTACACACCAGGAGCAAATTTAAACGAAGCCTAATTAATCTACAAACTTGTACTTCTTTGGGATGTGGGAGGAAGCCCAGGCACCCAGAGGAAACCCACACGATCAAAGGGAGAACGCACAGACAGCACTCATAGTCAGAATCGGACCCGGGTCCCTGGCGCTGTAAGGCAGCAACTCTACCGCTGTGCCACTGTGCTGCCCTAGATATGAAAAGGTTAATTGGCTTCTGTAATTGTCCTGAGGGTGTAAGATAGAATTAGGGATCGCTGGTTGGCACATTTGTTGGGTCGAAGGGCATGTTTCCAATGCTCTATCTCTAAACTAAACTATCCAAGATCACAAGGAATCTCGGAAAATCATCGATGTAGCCCAGTCCATCACAAAGACCAGGCTCACAAACGCAAACCCCCCCCTCCCCACCCCCCTCCAAAATATACTATATCTACACTTTACAACCCCTCGAGAAAACACTGGCTGGCTTTGATTTGTCCTTTTGCATACCAATCATTCATTTGTTCTAAGGTACACAAAATTGCTGGAGAAACTCAGCGGGTGCAGCAGCATCTATGGAGCGAAGGAAATAGGCGACGTTTCGGGCCAAAACCCTTCTTCATTTGTTCTAGGTGTCTTTTCATATCTCTAGTTTCCCTCTCCCCTGACTGAAGAAGGGTCTCAACCCGAATCGTCATCTATTCCTTCTCTCCTGTCCCGCTGAGTTACTCCAGCATTTTGTGTCTATCACTTTGAACATGATGGTTTGATAAACCAATAACTAGTTCTTTAGTTCACAGGCACAACACAGATAAACAAATTCAGAATTATTTATTTATTATTTATTTCGAACAGAATAAAAGAATGAAAAGCAAATGTGAAACAGCATACAAAAAACAAAACAAAAATATTTATAAAGTATCATAAACAATATCTATAAATAAATGAAATCATATGTGTCTGAAAAGGAGTAGGAAGAGGCCAGCTTATTAATTCCCACCCCTTATTCAACTGCTTGTATTTATCTTATACAAATTTAGCAGCTATATGTACACCATATGTACACCAGCCACCATATGTACACCAAATTATTTACATTTGAACACTAATCAAATATTTACAAAGCCATACAAAAAAGAAAAAAAGAAAAGAAAAAGAGAAAAAAAAGAAAACGAAAAAAAAGGGCGTAGGAAGGAGGTGAGGAGGAACGTGTTTAGTCAGGGGGTAGATAATCTGTGGAACTCATTGCCACAGAGGGCTGTGGAGGCCATCAGTGGATATTTTTAAGGCAGAGTTAGACAAATCCTTGATCAGAACCGATGTCGAGGGTTATGGGGGACGGCAGGAAAATGGGATTGTGAGGCAGAGATCAGCCATGATTGAATGGCAGTGGACTCGAATGGCCTAATTCTACTCCTATAACTTGTGAACTTGTGAAACAATAAATATAGGCCAAGGTCAAGGATATTTGATGTTGGTAACCCGTTCAAGTGCTCATTCTTACCTGGCTACTGGTGTTTGCCGTAAAGCTCATCTCAGGCCTCCTCACAGCCACAGGACTGCTCTCTATCTGGAGTTGCTTCAGTCTTGCCACCACTTCATCCAGTGCTGAAACATGAACCAAAGCAAAAACCATGAGGAATTGGCGGTGACATCAGTAAATATAGCCCATCTTTGTATTTGGCATTTACCATCAAATACATGACATATCCAGAGATACACACAAAAAGCTGGAGCAACTTCAATCTGAAGAAGGGTCTCAACCCGAAACCTCACCCATTCCTTCTATCCATAGATGCTGCCTGTCTCACTGAGTTACTCCAGCTTTTTGTGTCTATCTTCAGTTTAAACCAGCAGCTGCAGTTCCTTCCTGCACATTAAGAAATAGTAAGATGGGCACTTGAAAAGCCTGCACATGACATATGCAACTAGTTAACAACAACCACCCTCTATTCCCGAGGAATCTCTAGCAACAAATTGCTGTTAGTTATTGATCTCGTTATTGTTTTTTCATAAATGGGTGAAAACAATATATTTTTAGTAAAAAATTAATTTGTACAAATTTGTATATCATTTACACAATATAATTCAGGTAGATTAACAGAGTCTCTTGCTCAGACTAGGGGAATTAAAAATCAGAGGTGAGGGGGAAAAGATTTAATAGGAACCTGAGGGGTAACATTTTCACGCAAAGGGCAGTAGGTGTCTGGAACGAGCTGCCGGAGGAGGTAGTTGAGGCAGGTACTATAAATCTGACTAAACATGTTTAAGAAATGTTTAGACAGGTACATGGATAGGACTGGTTTAGAGGGATGTGGGCCAAATGCCGGCAGGTGGGACTAGTGTAGATGGGACATGTTGGCCAGAGTGGGCAAGTTGGGCCAAAGGGCCTGTTTCCACATTGTAAAACTATGACTTGATGAATCTATATGTTTGATTCAAATAGTCTGCTTAATGATTTAAAATTTAGTGGTTCCAGTATTTGTTGTTTATAATTCAGATTTTCATCATATGCAGTCATGGGATCATTGAGTTATACACTACAGAAACAACCCTTCAAACCAACTTATCCATGCCGATCATATGTCTATCTGAGCTGGTCCCAGATGCCTGTGTTTGCCTATAACCCTCTACATTTATATCTGTACCTATCCAAATAACTTTTACATGTTGTCATTATATTCAACTCTACAGCTTCATAGAGTCGTAGAGACATACAATGTGGATACTGGCCATTCGGCCCAATGGGCCCATGCCAACCAACATGCAACATGCACCTGCCTACATTTGGCCCATATGCCTCCAAACCGGGGGTTCCTAACTTTTTTCGTCCCGTTTACCCCTGGCAACTTTAATAGCACATAACAATGTTATTCCACTTATTTATGAACAACTAATGATGAACAGATACCGGTATACCAGAACCAAACACAGTCAGTCAATGAAAAAAAAACTATGTACAAATCCAGAATCAACAAATTTACCCCAGGTTGGGAACTCTTGCTCTAAACCTATCCCATATATGTATCTATCTAAATGTTTCTTAAATGTCGTGATAGTACCTGCCTCAACTCTCTCCATATACACCCCGCCCTGTGTAAAAAAAAAGTTGCCCCTCAGGTTCCTATTAAATCTTTCCCCCCTCACCTTCATGTTGTTAAACTGGAAAGGGGACAGAAAAGATTTACGAGAATGTCACTGGTTGATGCGCAGGAGGATGAGGGGTAATCTTATAAAGGTGTATAAGGTCATGAGAGGAATCGATCGGGTAAATGCACTGAGTCTTCCATCTAGCAGTTCATTCCAGGCACCCACCACCCTATGTATAAAAAAGTTGCACATCAGGGCCCTTTTAAATCATTCCTCTCTCACTTTAAACTATGCCCTCTAGTTTTAGACTCCCCTACTCTGGGGAAAATACTGTGACCATTTACCTTATCTATGCCCATCGTAATTTTATATTACCACTATAAGATCACCTATAAGAAAAATGGTCCAACCGATCCAACCTCTCTTAATAACTGAAGCCCTCCAAGTAATCTTCACTGCACTCTTTCCAACTTAATGATATCCTCCCAGTAAGTGGGTGACCAGAACTATGCACAATAGACATTACGCCAAGCGTGGTCTCAGCAACAACCTGCACAGTTTTAAGTCCACACCTGGAGTATTGTGTGCAGTTTTGGTCCCCTAATTTGAGGAAGGACATTCTTGCTATTGAGGGAGTGCAGCGTAGGTTTACAAGGTTAATTCCCGGGATGGCGGGACTGTCATATGCTGTGAGAATGGAGCAGCTGGGCTTGTACACTCTGGAGTTTAGAAGGATGCAAGGGGATCTCATTGAGACATATAAGATTGTTAATGGCTTGGACGCACTAGAGGCAGGAAACATGTTCCCGATGTTGGAGAACCAGGGGCCACAGTTTAAGAATAAGGGGTAAGCCATTTAGAATGGAGACAAGGAAACACTTTTTCTCACAGAGAGTGGTTAGTCTGTGGAATTCTCTGCTGCAGAGGATGGTGGAGGCAGGTTCTCTGGATGCTTTCAAGAGAGAGCTAGATAGGGCTCTTAGAAATAGCGGTGTCAGGGGATATGGGGAGAAGACAGGAACGGGGTACTGATTGGGGATGATCAGCCATGATCACATTGAATGGCGGTGCTGGCTCAAAGGGCCAAATGGCCTACTCCTGCACCTATTGTCTATTGTCTATTGTCTAAATATGATACCTTAACCCTTGCACTTCATGTTCTGACCAAGGAAGGTAAGCCTGACAAATGACTTCTACTCTCTGTGTGGGAAGGAACTACAGATGCTGGCTTACACTGAAGATAGACCCAAAGTGCTGGAGTAACTCAACGGGTCAGGCAGCATCTGTGGAGAAAAAGGATGAGTGACTTTTTGGGTTGTAAACCTTCTACAGATTAAATGTAGAGGTGGGGGAGGGGGGGGGGGGGGCGGGGAACTGGAGGTAGGAAAAGGCCAGAACAAATCAGGTCTGGCAACAGATGACCAAAGAAGGTTGGAGCCCATAATGGTGGCTGGGGAAGAGATGATAACAAAGGTGATCATCATTTCTCATCACTTTGTTATCACTTCTACTCTCTTCCAGCTTTCTCCCCCCCCACCCCCCAACCCTCACAATCAACCTGAAGGAGGGTCCCCACCCAAAACGACATCTATCCACATTCTCCATGGATGCTGCCTGACCCGCTGAGTTACACCAGCACTTTATATCTTTTTTTGTAAGCCAGCATCCGAAGTTCCTTGTCCATACAATCTGACTTCTTCACCACCGTCTGCCAGAGTCACCACTTTCAGGGAACTATGGGTGGCTCAGCACTTCAACTCCCCCTCCCATTCCCAATCCGACCTCTCTGTCCTGGGTCTCCTCCATTGCCAGAGTGAGCAACAGCGGAAATTGGAGGAACAGCACCTCATATTCCATCTGGGGACCTTGCGTCCTTATGGCATTAACATAGAATTCTCCCAATTTGGCTAGCCCTTGCTGTCTCCTCCCCTTCCTTAACCCTCTAGCTGTCTCCTCCCACCCTCCCATCCGCCCGCCCTCGGGCTCCTCCTCCTCCTCCCCTTTTCCTTCTTTCTTTCCCCCACCCCCCATCAGTCTGAAGAAGGGTTTCGGCCCGAAACGTCGCCTATTTCCTTCGCTCCATAGATGCTGCTGCACCCGCTGAGTTTCCCCAGCAATTTTGTGTACGTTCCCTTTTGAACACCTTATGTATCTGTACTCTTAGGTCTCTCTGCTGTACAAAAGTCTCTGGGGCCCTAGCTCCAACCGTGGGTGCCTGCGGACTAGGGACGACAGATGGCACAATGGGCTAAGTGTTCGGCTGGCAACCGGAAGGTAGCCGGTTCGAATCCCGCTTGGAGTGCATACTGTCGTTGTGTCCTTGGGCAAGACACTTCACCCACCTTTGCCTGTGTGTGAATGTGTGTGAGTGACTGGTGGTGGTCGGAGGGGCCGTAGGCGCAGATTGGCAGCTACGCTTCCGTCAGTCTGCCCCAGGGCAGCTGTGGCTACAGAAGTAGCTTACCACCACCGAGTGTGACTGAGGAGTGAATGAATAATGCGATGTAAAGCGCCTTGAGTATTAGAAAGACACTATATAAATCCCATCCATTATTATTATTATTATTGTGGAGCTCGACTTTCTCTAGCCAGCTCGAGCTGGTTAGATACCGACTTTCGTGAATTCCAAGCTTCGACCACATCAACACGGGGGCTTCGATCGCCCCGACGCGGGGGCTTCGACCGCCGGCTGTGGGAGCTTCAATCGCCCCGATGGATGGTTTGACTGCCCCGACCACTGGAGAATAAAGAAGAAGATAATTGGACTTTTTTGTCCTCCATCACAGTGAGGAATGTGGGAAATCCGCTGTGGTGGATGTTTATGTTAACTTTTCTGTAGTTGTATGTCTTGTTGCTTTTTGTTTCGTAATGACTGGATGGTAATTTGCATATCACTGTTCCCTAATTGGTACACATGACAATAAAAGGCCTTTGATTTACTGTCTTTGCCCTTCACTGGTTCACCTGAACAAAATGCCACACCTCACGTTAAACTCCATTTGCCATTACTTGTTCCATTTCCCCAATTCATCTAAAACAGAAATTTGCTTTAAAGGTGTACTTCTTAGTTTATTCTCCTATCACTAGAGAAGAATTGACCTGATGTGACATGTTCATAATCAGTGTATAGTATTAAGATGTGTAGAAAAGAACTGGAGATGCTGGTAGATACCAAAGATAGTGCTGGTGTTCCCTCCCCTCCACATTCGGCCTGAATAAGGGCCCTCCAGTTCCCTCCCCTCTACTTTCAGCCTGAATAAGGGCCCTAACTCGAAACATCACCCATCCTTTCTCTCCAAAGATGCTGCCTGTCCTGCTGAGTTACTCCAGCACTTTGTGTCCCTCTGTAGTATTATGGCTCTTGGTTAAAAAAGCCTATCCACATATTGGGAAGAAAGATGTGTACTCCGAAAGACAAAAATGATTGGAGGTCTGAAGTCAAGGCAGCCTGAAAAAATATGCTAAACTATTACATGTTGTATTAAAATAGTGCTCCCGATTAGCAGAAACAAGCTAAGGTGCCAATAAGGCACTTGATACTGAGCCAGGAAAGATGACCCAAACACAAGTCAAAGAGATAAGTTTTAAAGAGCATCTTAAAGGGGCGAAGGAAAGAGGTAACAAGCTGGGCTAATTTAGGTAGGAGATTCAAGTGCTTGGGACATTAGGTGTTCAAGAAGGAACTGCAGATGCTGGAAGATCGAAGGTACACAAAAATGCTGGAGAAACTCAGCGGGTGCAGCAGCATCTATGGAGCGAAGGAAATGGGTGACGTTTCGGGCCAAAACCCTTCTTCAGACTGATGGGGGGTGGGGGGGAGAAGGAAGGAAAAAGGGAGGAGGAGGAGCCCGAGGGCGGGGGGATGGGAGGAGACAGCCCGAGGGTTAAGGAAGGGGAGGAGACAGCAAGGGCTAGCAAAATTGGGAGAATTCAATGTTCATGCCATCTGGACGCAAGCTACCCAGACGAAATATGAGGTGCTGTTCCTCCAATTTCCGGTGTTGCTCACTCTGGCAATGGAGTAGACCCAGGACAGAGAGGTCGGATTGGGAATGGGAGGGGGAGTTGAAGTGCTAATGCTTGGGACATTAGCCGTGTACAGAATGACTTTCCCGATTAAGTCAAGGAAGAAACAAATAACTGCAGATGTTGGTAGATACAAAAAAGGGCATGAAGTGCTGGAGTAACTCAGCACTCAGTGGATCAGGCAGCATCTCTGGAGAACATGGACAGGTGATTTTTTGGGTGGAGACTAGGGTTGCCAACCTTCTCACTCCAAAATAAGGGACAAAAGGTCAAACTAAGGGACAAATTCCCCGACGGCAATTCGTTGACCGACTTGGCCGTTGCTAGGTGAATGATGAGTTGGCCCGGGTGCTAGACTACACACAAAGCCCAGCACGCGGGCCAGTTGAGGGGTTTTGGCCCAGCACCCCATCCAGCACCCCATCCAACACATGAACCGATGATCGGCCATGAGAAGGAGGGGTGGTGGTGTCGGCGGTAAGCGAAGGTCTATGAAGAAAGACTGGATAGACTCTGCTTGTACTCGCTAGAATTTAGAAGTTTGAGGGGGGATCTTATAGAAACTTACAAAATTCTTAAGGGGTTGGACAGGCTAGATGCAGGAAGATTATTCCCGATGTTGGGGAGGTCCAGGACAAGGGGTCACAGTTTAAGGATAAAGGGGAAATCCTTTAGGACCGAGATGAGAAAAACATTTTTTACACAGAGAGTGGTGAATCTCTGGAATTCTCTGCCACAGAAGGTAGTTGAGGCCAGTTCATTGGTTATATTTAAGAGGAAGTTAGATGTGGCCCTTGTGGCTAGAGGGATCAGGGGGTATGGAGAGAAGGCAGGTACAGGATACTGAGTTGGATGATCAGCCATGATCATATTGAATGGCGGTGCAGGCTTGAAGGCCTTCTACCTCCCGAGAGAATTCACCTCCGTTATCCTGACCGCGGTCTACATCCCACCCCAGGCAGACGTCCGTCTGGCACTGGAGGAGCTGCATGCCGTGGTCAACAAACACCAGACGTCTTACCCCGAGGCATTTACCACCATTGCTGGGGACTTCAATAAGGCGAACCTCAAGAAATCACTCCCCAACTTCCACCAACATGTCTCCTGCTGCACCAGAGGACCTAACACCCTCGACCACTGCTACACCACCATCAAGAATGCCTATCGTTCTATCCCTCGCCCTCACTTCGGTAAGTCCGACCATACCGCGGTGCTGCTTCTTCCTGCCTACAAGCAGCAATTAAAGAGCGCACCCCCAGAAGTGAGGACCGCACAGAGCTGGTCGGGGGGGGGGGGAGAAGAACAATTCCAGGACTGTTTGGAATCTGTAGACTGGGCAATGTTCAAGGACTCGGCAACGGACTTGAACGAATATGGCACAGTCGTTACAGACTTCATAAATAAATGTGTGGAGGACTGCATCCCTACAAAAACCTTCCGAGTGTTTCCCAATCAGAAACCTTGGATGCACTTTGAGATCCGCACTCTCCTGAAGTCCAGACACAGGGCATTCACATCCAACGATACAGTGGCCTACATGAAGACCAGATACGACCTTGGTAAGGCCATCAAAAAGGCCAAAAGGGACTTCTGCTCCAAACTGGAGGACGAGACAGATGTTCGGCAGCTGTGGCAGGGTCTGAATGCAATCACCTCCTACAAGGCAAAACCAGGAGGCAGCTCGATTGCCGGTGTAACATCACTCCCTGACGAGCTCAATGCGTTTTACGCACGCTTTGACAGGGAGAATACTGATGTGCCTTCCCGATCCCCCATTCGCTGTGATGGCATTTCAGTCTCAGTCACAGAGGCCGATGTCAGGAAATCCTTCAGAGGGGTGAACCCCCGAAAAGCACCTGGACCTGATGGTATACCCGGCCGTGTTCTAAAAACCTGTGCGGACCAACTGGCGGGAGTTTTTACGGACATTTTCAACCTCTCACTTCTGAGGTCTGAGGTCCCCACCTGCTTTAAAAGGGCATCAATTATACCGGTGCCCAAGAAGAGTAAGGTGACGTGCCTCAATGACTATCGACCAGTGGCACTAACGCCGGTGGTGATGAAGTGCTTTGAGAGGTTGATCATGGAGCAAATCAACTCCTACATCGACAAAAACCTGGACCCACTGCAGTTCGCGTACCGCCACAACAGATCAACGGTGGATGCGATCTCGCTGGCCCTCCACTCCGCACTGGACCACTTGGACAACAAAAACTCATATGTCAGGCTGTTATTCATTGATTACAGCTCGGCATTTAACACAATCATCCCCTCCAAACTGGTTACCAAACTCGCAGAACTGGGTCTCTGCGCATCCCTCTGCAACTGGATCCTCGACTTCCTCGTCCACAGACCACAGTCTGTTCGTATTGGTGGAAATGTGTCAGCCTCAATAACAATCAGCACGGGAGCACCTCAAGGCTGCGTGCTCAGCCCCCTGCTGTACTCACTCTATACCCATGACTGCGTAGCGAACCACAGTGCGAACTCCATCATCAAGTTCGCTGACGACACCACTATTGTGGGGCGTATCACTGATGGGGATGAGTCAGAGTACAGAAGAGAGATCGAGCAACTGTCCATATGGTGCCAGCGCAATAACCTGGCCCTGAACACCAGCAAAACCAAGGAACTGATTGTGGACTTTGGAAGGAGTAGGAGGGGGACCCACAGCCCCATTTATATCAACGGGTCGATGGTTGAAAGGGTCAAGAACTTCAAATTCCTGGGGGTGCACATCTCCGAAGATCTTTCCTGGTCCGAGAACACGAACGCAATTATCAAAAAAGCTCATCAGCGCCTCTACTTCCTGAGAAGATTACGGAGAGTCGGATTGTCAAGGAAGACTCTCTCTAACTTCTACAGGTGCACAGTCGAGAGCATGCTGACTGGTTGCATAGTGGCTTGGTTCGGAAATTTGAGCGCCCTGGAGAGGAAAAGATTACAAAAAGTAGTAAACACTGCCCAGTCCATCATCGGCTCTGACCTTCCTTCCATCGAGGGGATTTATCGCAGTCGCTGCCTCAAAAAGGCTGGCAGTATCATCAAAGACCCACACCATCCTGGCCACACACTGATCTCCCTGCTACCTTCAGGTAGAAGGTACAGGAGCCTGAGGACTGCAACAACCAGGTTCAGGAATAGCTACTTCCCCTCAGCCATCAGGTTATTAAACCTGGCTCTGACAAAACTCTGATTATTAGCAACCACTTTCTGTTATTTGCACTACCAGTTTATTTATTCATGTGTGTATATATTTATATCATGGTATATGGACACATTTATCTGTTTTGTAGTAAATGCCTACTATTTTCTGTGTGCTTAAGCAAAGCAAGAATTTCATTGTCCTATACAGGGACACATGACAATAAACTCACTTGAACTTGAAGGGCCGAATGGCCTACTCCTGCACCTAATTTTTATGTTTCTATGTTCTATGTTTCTATGTCTGAAGGTCGGACAGCTGGCCGACTGACGGGGCCACGGGCGAGGCACTGTTGCTGCACTCCATGGGCTGCACTACGTCGGGATGGGTGAGGCGGGACCGGATGCGGCGCTTTGACTCCTCGACCCGAGCAGTAGCAGTCAAATGCGGGACAAGGGCGGTCCCGTATGGGACAAACCAATTTAGCCCAATATACGGGATGTCCCGGCTAATACGGGACAGTTGGCAACCCTAGTGGAGACCCTTCTTCAGTCATGGAAGCTGGGGATGCAAACATTGGAGGAATGCAGATCTCAAAGGGCATTTAGCTGATGAAACAATGCACTGCTTTCAGACTTCAAACACACAAAACTGGGGCAACATTAAGGAGAAATAAAATAATTGACATTTAAGACGCGTAAATGTAAATAAACATTTGCAAGAGTGGGTGGTCAGCTACATATCTGGGAGGGAATTTACGATAAGGAAATGTTTGGAGAACTGAAGCAGTGAAGCACATACTTTCACTTTTGAGATTAAGCTGGCTTCACAGAAAGTCTTTATAAGCCTCCTTCTGTATAAGAACAGAGCAATCCATGAACAGAGCAGATGCCCTTTGATATTAAAATGCTTTCAAAGCAAAGCTTGGATCAACAATAATTACATGCATTCAGAAATATCGCGCCTTGAAAGTGATTTGCATTTCACTTCATGGGTGGTTTTGATGTGATATATTTTGGGAAGTCCAGTATTTTACGTTGAACAGGCTGAAAGTTAAAAAAAGTAAAATTGACTGTCTTATTATCATGTAAGCGACGCACTGCTTCCACGTAAACCAGACCGCTTCTTACCAGTTGAATCTGGTTTTGCACGTGCACTCTCATACGTCCCGGCAGAGGTCAAACTTTGAACGGACTCTTCTGAGATTCTTGGCGCTGTCATGGTAACAGGAACTCCGATGGCCTCATCCACTGAAGTCTCCACCAGCTCTTTGGTGTCCAACAAGTCCGCGATCTGCAGGCTGTGAACGACAACATTGGCGGGCCCCAGTTTAGGCAATATTTCAAGGCACTAAGCTGCATTTGCAGACGCACTGGCATGCATGCGAGCAAGAGGAGGCATTCTGTAGGCCAAAGCCATGAATATATCAGCCAGCTTAATTCAAGGACAATTCTTTACTTTAACCCTTTGCATACTGAATGAAACCGTCAACATTCAGCAAGTGCACGAGCATCACAGTTGAACACCTTGCTGAATGGCAGGCCTACTCCAAGATCAATCACAATGCAAAATTTACATTGTAAATAAATGTAAGATCAACCCACTTGTTTTCTAATTATGGGTCATTAGCCTTTTCCATTTTGATAGTTTTTAAATTTTTATTTCAAATTTTCAGCATTTTTCTTCGTCAGTTTTCTTCGTACAGTTTAAAATATGCCTTCACAGTACCCAAAGGGTTAGTATCGATTAAAGGTGTACCGCCTTCAAAATAAAAATTGTTAGAAACGTTTAACACAGACTTGGAGAGTCAAGAAAGTTTTTGTGCATGGCACAAACAATTAAGCACTGTGCGATCTTACATAAATTTGATTGCAGTAAGCGTTTAGCGAACTATTTTTTTAATGAAGGCTGTGCCCCTTTCAATGCTGAATCAAAAATAGATTTATTGATTTGATTGCATTCAATGACCTCCTGATGTATTGGTGGTGGTGAGAACAGTAACACAGCGAATCAACATGACCAATTGTTGCATGGTGGCGCAGCAGTAGAGTTGCTGCCTTACAGCGCCAGAGACCCAGGTTCGATCCTGACTACTGGTGCTGTTTGTATGGAGTTTCCCCATGACCGTGTGGCTTTTCTCCGGGTGCTCCGGATTCCTCCCACATTCCAAAGACGTACAGGTTTATGGGTTAATTGGTAAAATTTGTAAATTGTCCCCAGTGTGTGTAGGATAGTGTTAGTGTATGGGAATCGCTGGACAGCGCGGACTCAGTGGGCTGAAGGACCTGTTGCCGCATTGTATCTCTAAACTAAACTAAAGTGTACACAGGAGTTCAGAAAGCAATTCCCTCCAATCCTTGGCAAAAGCTCCAGGTATCCCTTATAAGAATCAGCACACCCAATAAACAGTTGATCAATTCAACGTCAGCCAATAGCACCTGATTGAAGCACAAATCTGAAGCAGCCAGAAAGACGTTCCATCACCAGTTAGCCTCGCAAGCAAGGCTGCTGTCTTGCACTTTATTAGTTGCATCAACGGCACATAAAGGTAGCAGATGCACCATTGTAAAGCATTCCCCAATCACCATCGTGCCATAAACCAAGAGTTATCCACCTACGCAATCTCCCTCCTGGTTGCTAAAACACTTTAACCCCCCCTCCCATTCCCATACTGACCTTTCTGTTCTGGGCCTCCTCCACAGTCATAGAGAGGCCCAACGCGAATTGGATGAACAGCACATCATCATAAGATTATAAGCGATAGGAGTAGAATTAGGCCATTTGGCCCATCAAGTCTACTCTGCCATTCAATCATGGTTGATCTATCTCTCCCTCCTAACCCCATTCTCCTGCCTTCTCCCCATAACCCCTGACACCCGTACTAATCAAGAATCCATCTATCTCAGCCTTAAATATATATCCACTGACTTTGTCTCCACAACCTTCTGTGGCAAAGAATTCAACAGATTCATCACCCTCTGATCCTATGCAGTCATGTTTTGCTTGGGTAGCTTACACCCCAGCAGCATGAATATTGATTTCTCTAACGTCAAGTAACCCTTGCTTTCCCTCTCTCTGTCTCTCTCTGTCTCTCCCCGCCCTAGTTCTCTGACTAGTTTCACTGTCCTCCTGTCTAATTTTACTGTTTGTATGCCTCGTTGTCACCTTCCCTTCAGCCTACATTTCCTTGATCGTCATCTGCTTTGATCTGTCATTTTTCACATCATGCCCTTCCATATCTCTAATTTCCCTCTCCCCTGACTCTCAGTCCGAAGGAGGGTCTCGACCCGAAACGTCACCCATGCCTTCTCTCCAGAGATGCTGCCTGACCCGCTGAATTACTCCAGTGTTTTGTGTCTATCTTCGGAGTTCGAACCACACTCGATGCAACCTTACACCTTGCTATTATATTTCAGCAGAGTAGGGCGAACATCCTTACCTGCTTCAGTGTAAATAAGACGATCAGACTTTCAGCACCCTTTACAACATTTCAGAAAATGAGATGTTAACATCTCTAGAGTTTCCCCTGTGTGAAATCCAAAGAATGTAAACATGTTTGCAAGATATTAATCATCGCCATGTGGTGCCAACATTAGGGCACAGCTTCGTGCCCGCGCGGTGCCAAGTCACACATAAGGCAAGAACAGAAGAAACGAATGTCCCATCTTTGATGTACAAGATAAATGTGGAACACAAATTAGAAAGACGCCAGGTTCAATACCAATTTCCTGTGCTCCTACTGTTAAGCAACGGGCGACTGGATTATAATGAAATGAAGCAACAACAATAATTCTGCATGTAGTTTGCTTACTCAATGAAAATAAACACTGCCATTAAAACCAACAGAATAGATATATTTTCACATGATTCTCAAGTCTTGTTTCTTGTCACATGCACAAGCATAGCGAGGTACAGGTACAATGAAAATCTTGCTTGCAGCAACATCACTGGCACATTGACTCAGACAGCACACAAAATGTAAATTATGTATGCACGCCAGCAACTACAGATGCTGGTTTCAAGAGTCCCGAGCCGAAACGTCACCTATCTATGTTCTCCAGAGTTGCTGCCTGACCCATTGAGTTACTCCAGCACTTTGTGTACAAATTATACAAGACAGTGAAAAGAAACAGACTGCAAAAAAAACAAGATGTTAGTGCAGAACACAACCTGAAAACAAAGTCCATGGTAGCGCAGGAAATGGTCCGTTGTGTGTCTGTTGCTGTGGTGGGATTAGGGGTGTGCAGGGTGGTTCAGCAACCTGATAGTTGCAGGGACGTTGCTGTTCCCGAACCTGTGGGACACCAACCAGGTTTCTGTGCCTCTTGCCTGATGGTAGGGAGCAGTGCTGAACTACTATCTACCTCGTTGGTGACCCTCGGACTATCCTTGGTTGAATGTGGTGTAGGAACTGCAGATGCTGTTTTAAACCGAAGATCGCCACAAAAGCTGGAGTAACTCAGCACTCAACTCAACCTATGCTGGCAGCATCTCTGGAGAGAAGGAATGGGTGACATTTCGGGTCGACTGAAGAAGGGTCTCGACCCGAAAAGTCACCCATTCCTTCTCTCCAGAGATGCTGCCTGTCCCGCTGAGTTATTCCAGCATTTTGTGTCTATCCTGATTGGACTTTGCTGGCTTTACCTAGCACTACACCTTATTCCCTTCTAGGGCACTGTAAATGGGTCGATTGTAATCACGTATTGTCTTTCTGCCTACTGGATAGCACGCAACAAAAGCTTTTCACTGTACCTCGTTACACGTGACAATAAACTAAACTGAAACTGGTAGCTGTGAGAAGAGGGCGTGGCCCAGATGGCAGGGATCCATAAAGATAGAGACCGCCTTCTTGAGGCAGAACCTCATGTAGGTGCATTCAGTGGGGAGGGCAGTACCCATGTGGGCTGAAGGGCCTGTTCCTGTGCTGCACTGTTCTATGCGCCATGTTCCATGCCAAATCTCTTTAAACCTCTAAGAAAGTAGAGGTGCTGGTGCGCCTTCTTTGTGAAGGCATCTATGTGCTGGGCCCCGGACTAGTCATCCAAGATATTAATATCCATGAATATATATATCCAAGAATTTGAAAACTAGAAGCAATTAGACAGGTACATGGATAGGACAGGTTTAGAGGGGTAGGGGCCAAACGCAGACTAGCGGGACTAGGGTAGATGGGGCCTGTTGGTTGGTGAGGGCAAGTTGGGCCAAAGGGCCTGTTTCCACACCGTACGACTCTAATTTCAACTTATTAATTCTCTCCACTGCCAACTCACCATTTTTCCATTAACTGGATAGCACGCAACACAACCTTTTCATTGTGCCTCGGTATATGTGACAATAAACTAAACTAAACCAAACCAATCACGTGATCTCCAAACTTCCCCTTTCTGAAGTCAACATGTCTGTTTGCAATGGACGGCGTTAAAAAATATATATTTGATTGTCAGTTTTTTTAAGATGCCTCATCTTCTGTTTACACCTACCCTTCCCGATCTAGAATGGCCAGAAGGGATTTTGTGGCCTGATGCCACTTCTGTCATACACTTTGAGAGTTAGATTTAGTTCTTAGGGCTAATGGACTCAAGGGATAATGGGGAAAAAGCAGGAATGGGGTAGTAATCTTGGATGATCAGCGATGATCAAATTGAATGGCGGTGCTGGCTCGGAGGGCCGAATAGCCTACTCCTGCACCTATTTTCTATGGCCTGATCGTCACAGAAACGTAGTGACCTCCAGCTTTCAATGCTTTTGGTTTGATTAGAGACCTTTCAGTCCCAGTGCACCTCGGTCCACCAATGCCTACTAGATCTCCTGGTTGCTAACCATTTTAACTCCCCTTCCCATTCCTGCACTGACCTTTCTGTCTAGGGCCTCCTCCATTGCCAGAGTGAGTCCATACACAAATTGGAGGAACAGCACCTCCTCTTCCACCTGGCTTGCTTACAACTCAACGGAATGTGAACATTGAATTCTCCAATTCGAAGTAATCTCTAACTAACCCTCTCCCCCAAAAACCCTCCCCTTGATCCCCCACATTCGCTCCCCCTCGCTGGACTCCCTGGACTCCCACAAGAAGGGAGAAAAAATCTACAATGACTCAAACCCGTCTCACAACTTCTGCTCGCATCTTTGACCTTTGTTCGATCCATCTGCCTATCAAAATCTCCCCTTCCCTATGTCCACCAAATATTACCTGCCACACTTTGTCCTGCTTCACCCCCTTTTCAGCTTTCTTCTCCCCTCCTACAATCAGTCTAAAGCAGGGGTGGGGAACCTGCGGCCTTCTAGGCAATTAAGTGCGGCCTTTAGAATGAATCCAAATTTTGTAGAACAAATCCTTTTATTTTTATTAGTATGTTTTTGTTTGTCTTTTATTATTTAAAATTCTTTAAATGAACATACTTAAAATACCAAAGAGTAAAAGAAGATTAAACAAAATATTCCTATATCTGGTTAAAGTTTCTTGGATGCGGCCTTATTAGATTACAGCAAACTTAATGCAGCCTTCCAACATGAAAAGGTTCCCAACCCTGGTCTAAAGAGTCTCGAACCGAAACGTCGCCTACCCATGTTCTCCAGAGATGCTGCCTGACCTGCTGAGTTACTCCAGCACTTTGTGCCATTTTGCAGTCCTAGCTCATTGACTTTTTCGAGTACGAAGGAACTGCAGATGCTGGTTTACACCAAAGTTAGGCACAAAATGCTGGAGTAACTCAGCAGGTCAGGCAGCATCTCTGGAGAAAAGGATTAGGTGACGTTTCAGGCCACCTATTTCTTAGAAGGGTTTCGACCTAAAATGTTACCTATTCCTTTTCTCCAGGGATGCTGCCTGACCCGCTGCGATACTCCAGCATTTTGTGTCTATCATTGACTTTCTCTATGGCATTTGGCCCATATCCCTCTAAATCTGCCTATCCATGTACCTGTCTAAATGTTTCTTGAACATTGCGATAGTACCAGCCTCAACAAGAATTAAGGCTGGCCTCCATCCTGGGGGTGGAGTTGGATTCACTGGAGATGATCTTTGAGGGGAGGATGTTCCTCAAACTGCAGAGCATCTTGGACAGCTCGTTCCACACACCCACCACGCTTTGTGTGGAAAGGTTGCCCTTCAGGTTCCTAATATATCTTCCCACCCCTAAACCTATGTTCTCAATCACAGAATGCAAAGCTGGCTTGAAATGGTTAATATTCAGTCAACTTCAACGGGGTGGATTTTTTTTTCACACACCAGCTGGTGATTTTATGTTAATGAGACACATTGCAAAAACCCATTCACACTTAAGACAAAGCACTGATTGCAAGTTAACTCAAACATGCCTTCAAACGTTAACATAAAGCACTGCTCACAGCCAAAGATCCTATAGCTTTGCTCACAGCCACGGAGCCGACAATGTGATCCTGATATGTGTAAGAAGGAACCACAGATGCTGGTTTAACACTCAAGATAGACACAAAATGCTGAAGTAACTCAGCGGGAAAGGCAGCATCTCTGGAGAGTAGGGATGGGCGACGTTTCGGGTCGAGACCCTTCTTCGGAAAGAGGCCAATAGCTCCAGTTGCCCTCTCCCCTGACTCTCAGTCTGAAGAAGGGAATCGACCAAAAACGTTGCCCATTCCTATCCGGAGATGCTGCCTGTCCCGCTGAGTTACTCCAGCATTTGCGTCTATCTTCAATGTGATCCTGATAATCCAGCTCGCAGGTCCCAGACTAGAGTGCCATGATCAATATTTGTGGCCTTGGATGGTGGAGATTGCAATGACGGAAATTGTAAATATCAAGCTCTGTATACGACAGTCCAACGTCCCCAAGAACTTATATACCAATGCCCAAAAAGAGCAGGTTTACATGCTTCAACGACTACCGACCGGTGGCATTCACTTGCATTGATGTTTTCAAGAGAGAGGTAGATATAGCTCTTAGGGCTAATGGAATCAAGGGATATGGGAAGAAAGCAGGAACTGGGGTACTGATTTTGGATGATCAGCCATGATTATATTGAATGGTGGAACTAGCTCGAGGGGCCGAATGGCCTACTCCTGCACCTCTTTCCTATGTTTCTTTTGCGACTAGGTACTTCAAGAGGTCGCTTATGACCCTTGCCCGAGTAATAACCTGAACCCACTTCAATTTGCCGTCCGGCATAATAGATCAACAGAGGATGTGGTTTCGCCGACTCTCTGCTGAACCACTTGGACAACATCAAAGTACATGTCAGGCTGATAATTGTCAATCTCAGCTTCGCATTCAATATCATCACACCCCCTCCAAACTCAGGAAACTAGGTCTTTGCCCCTCCCTGTGTAACCAGATCCTCGACTTCCTTTGCAGGAAGGAACTGCAGATGCTGGTTTAAACCAAAGATAGACATTAAAAGCTGGAGTAACTCAGCAGGACAGGCAGCACATCTGGAGAGAAGGAATGGGCGACATTTCGGGTCGAGACCCTTCTTCAGACTGGTTAGGGATAAGGGAAACAAGAGATATATAGACGATGATATAGAGAGATAAAGAACTATGAATGAAAGATATGCAAAAAAGTAACGATGAAAAAGGAAACAGGCCATTGTTAAAATGGCATTTCTTGCATATATCTCTTGTTTCCCATGACTCTCCAGAGATGCTGCCTGTCCCCGCTAAGTTACTCCAGCTTTTTGGGTCTATCCTCGACTTGCTCATCGGCAGATCTCAGTCAGTACAAATTGGCAATAACGCTTCCTCCTTGATAACCATCAGCAAAGGAGACACGAAGGTAGACAAAAAGTACTGGATACCTTCGATTTTCCAGCATCTGCAGTTCCTTCTTAAGCAAATGAGACACCTCAGGGCTGCATGCTCAGCACCTTGCTCTACTCTTTCTGTACCCATGACCTGTGTAGCCAGACACAGCCAAAATGGCATCTTTAAATCCACCGACAATACCACCATTATTGGACAAAGAACAGGTTATGATGAGTAGAGGAGGGAGACTGATAATCTTAGCGAGAACTTCGCGTGAACTCTGCTTCCGTTTGGTCACGCCAAACGCACGCTATCGCATGCAAGTGGGACAGGCCCTTTAGATTTAGCTCTTAGGGCTAACGGAATCAAGGGATATGGGGAAAAAGCAGGAACGAGGTACTGATTTTGGATGATCAGCCATGGTCACATTGAATGGCAGTGCTGGGTAGAAGGGCCGAATGGCCTACTCCTGCACCTATTTTATATGTTTCTAATCTGATTGAGTGGTGTCAGAACAACAATCTTGCAAGACCTAGGAACTGATTGTGTAGAATGGAGTTGCAGATGCTGGTGTATATTGAAGATATACACAAAGTTCTGGAGTATCTCAGCAGTTCAGGAAACATCTCTGGAGAAAAACGATGGGCGACTTTTCAATTCGGGATCCTTCTTCAGAGTCTGTAGAGGGGTCCCGATCCGAAACATCAACCATCCTTTTTCACCAGAGATGCTGCCTGACCCATTGAGTTACTTCTCCAGTATATGTCAATATCTGCAGTTCCTTTCTACAGAGTCTGATCGAGGGTCGACCTGAAATGTCACCTATTCCATTTCTCCAGAAATGCTGCCTCACCCGCTGAGTTACTCCAGCTTTTTGTCATGAGGTCATAAGCGGTAGGAGCAGAATTAGGCCATTCGCACAGAAGGTTGTGAATCTGTGGCATTCTCTGCCTCAGAAGGCAGTGGAGGCCAATTCTCTGAATGCTTTCAAGAGAGTTAGATAAAGATAGCGGAGTCAGGGGATATGGGGAGATGGCAGGAATGGGGTACTGATTGTGGATGATCAGCGATGATCACAGCGAATGGCGGTGCTGGCTCGAAGGGCCGAATGTCCTACTCCTGCACCTATTGTCTATTGTCTATCAAGTCTACTCTGCCACTCAATCATGGCTGATCTATCTCTCCCTCCCAACCCCATTCTCCTGCCTTCTCCCCATAGCCCTTGAAACATTTGTGTGTATCTTCAGATTTACAGGAAGCACTTCCTCAAAAAGGCAGCTAATATCAAGGACCCACACCATCGTGGCCACGCACTCTACCTGCTGCTGCTGCCATGGGGGATGTGGTGCAGGAGCCCGAGAGCCAAATAATGATAGTTTAATGCATATTTATTATTGTTCATCAAATGTGCCTATAAAGCTGCAGCAAGCACGAGGATGTTACCCAGACTCAAGGGCCTGGGCTCTGGAAAGAGGGTGAGTCGGCTGGGACTCCCATCCTTGAAGTTCAGGAGGACGAGGGGTGATCTTATAGAGGTTTACAAAATCATGAGAGGAATAGATTCTCTGGAGCGCAGAAGGATAAGGGGGGACTTGATAGAGGTCTTTAAAATGATGAGAGGGATAGACAGAGTGGACAAGCTTTTCCCATTGAGTGCAGGGAAGATTCAAACAAGAGGACATGACTTCAGAATTAAGGGACTGAAGTTTAGGGGTAACATGAGGGGGAACTTCTTTACTCAGAGAGGGGTTGCTGTGTGGAATGAGCTTCCAGTGGAAGTGGTGGAGGCAGGTTTGATTTTATCATTTAAAAATAAATTGGATAGGTATATGGATGGGAAAGGAATGGAGGGTTATGGTCTGAGTGCAGGTAGATGGGACTAGGGGAAAATAATGGAGTCTGAAGAAGGGTTTCGGCCCGAAACGTCGCCTATTTCCTTCGCTCCATAGATGCTGCTGCACCCGCTGAGTTCCTCCAGCAATTTTGTGTACCAGGGGAAAATAATTGTTCGGCACGGACTTGTAGGGCCGAGATGGCCTGTTTCCGTGCTGTAATTGTTCTATGGTTATATGGTGTAGATGCTTGCTCTCTTGCCCAGAGTAGGAGAATTGAGAATCAGAGTACATGGGTTTAAAGGTGAGGGAAGGGGGAAGGGGGGGGGGGAGAAAGATTTAATAGGAATCTGAGGGGTAACTTTTTCACACAAAGAGCGGTGGGTGGATAGAACAAGCTGCAGGAGGAGGTAGTTGAGGCAGGTAATGACGGTTTTGAGGAATTTGGGCCAAACGCAGGCAGGTGGAACCAGTGTAGCTGATGGCGGGTGTGGGCAAGTTGGGCCTGTTTCCAAGGAGTAAGACTATGACTAAGCAACAAATTCATTGTTTTGGTTTATACTGTATGATAAAAATAAACAGACTTGACTCTTGACGGCCAGTTTTTAAACGTAATTATTACCCTGGTAACGTCGGTCCGCAGCCTACCATGGACGTGCCTTCTATTCTCACGGCTCTCCACTTCTCCGCAATGTAAAACTTGCCAGGCCTCTCTCTGATGTAGCGCCCTTAACCCAAAACATACACACTGATTTTCTTCCCTGTTGGTGCTGCTTGACCTACAAGCATGTTGCTTGCTTTTTCTGCTCGTATTCTGCACATCCAGCATTTATAAGATTTCTTTAATCCTGCTCCAAAATGTTTTTGACATCAACTGGTCTTTTCCTACACAACCTTGAGGGAAGGTTCGAGTCCCCAAGCAGAGATTTTGATCCAATTATATTGAGCTTTGATGGACCATATCCTGAGTGTTCCACATAGATATGGTCCCCTTAATGGAAACAAGGTAGAGGAATGCAGCAAAAGGCGCACCAGATAGATTTATTTAAATTCCTTTAATATTAGTTTAATGATGGCTTTGGTGGAGAGTGGTCCATACTCTCTGGAGTTGAAAAGAATGCAAAATGATTGAAATATTTAACTTCTTAAGGGAATTGATAAGCTTGATGTGGAGTTAACGTTTCCCCGCACTGGGATATCAAACTCGGAGTCACAATCTCAAAATAAGCTGTTAACCATTCAGTTAAGTGACAAGAAACCGCGATCAGCTGGTGGCTAATTGGAAATTTTAATGTCATAGAATGAAGCAGCATGGCAACAAGCCCCTTTACCAACCCATCCTCATTTGCCTGCTTTTGGCCAATATCCTTCTAGACCTTTACTATTTATGTCCCCATCTACATGTCTTTTAGATGTTCTATTGTACCTGTCACTGCAGCTTGAGCTTGCACTGGCAGCTTGTTCCATACACCCCACCATTCACTGTGTGTACTTACCCTTCAGGTCCCATTTAAATCTTTTCCCTCTCACCTTATATATTTGCCCTCTAGTTTTAGACTCCCATCCCGAGGAAAAAGACTGGCCATTCACCTCAGTTACATCCCTCACGATTGTGTACAACTCTTTCTGCCCACTTCTCAGCCTCCCACTCTCCAATCTATCCTTTTAGAAACATAGAAAATAGGTGCAGGAGTAGGCCATTCGGCCCTTCGAGCCTGCACCGCCATTCAATATGATCATGGCTGATCATCCAACTCAGTATCCCGTACCTGCCTTCTCTCCATACCTCCTGATCCCCCAAGCCACAAGGGCCACATCTAACTCCCTCTTGAATATAGCCAATGAACTGGCCTCAAATACCTTCTGTGGCAGAGAGTTCCAGAGATTCACCACTCTCTGTGTGAAAAATGTTTTTCTCATCTCGGTCCTAAAGGATTTCCCCTCTATCCTTAAGCTGTGACCCCTTGTCCTGGACTCATGTCCTACATGCTGATGAATCTTGTCTGCACCCTTTCCAGTTTAAGGACATCCTTCCTATAGCAGGGGCAACTGCAACCAGAAAAGCACACAATGCTTCAAGTGCGGTTTCACCAACAACTTGTACAGCTGGAACATGATGTCTGAACCTTTGGAATTCTGTACCGAGAGGGTTGCAGAGTATGTTCAAGGTCCCGAACTGCAGCAGATTGTGTTGCTGCCTCACAGTTCCAAAGACTAGGTTCTACCCTGATCTCTGGCACTGCCTATGTGGAGCTTGCAGGTTCTCCCTGTGAGCAGGTGGGTTTCCCATCCAGTAATTCACTTTCCTCCCACCAAAGACGTTTTGGCTGGCCATTTCATTGACTGCCAATAGATACCCTGAATATAAGAGTGTGGATGGTGATTTAAGGTAGAGGGAAAGTGATGGGCAGGCAAGAGTGGATGACCTATAGGGTAATATGGATGCAATGGGATTGAATTGCTCCAAGAACTGGTATGGACTCAGTCATAGAGTCTATTCAGTGTGGAAACAGGGCCTTCTGCCCAACTTGCCCACACCGACCAACATGTCCCATTGACACTAATCCCACCTGCCTGCGTTTGGCCCGTATCCCTCTAAACCTGTCCTATCTATGCACCTGTCCAATTGTATCTTAAATGTTATGATAGCTCCTGCCTCAACTACCTCCCCCGGCAGCTCGTTCCATACACCCACCACCCTTTGCATGAAGAAGTTACCCCTCAGATTCCTATAAATTCTTTCCCCTTTCACCGTAAAACCTGTGTTCTCTGGTTCTTGATTCCCCCCGCTCTGAGCAAGAGACTTTGTACGTTTACCCAATCCATTCCTCTCATTACTCAATGAACCAAAAGGATTCCTTCTGTCATCAGTAAAATATCGAGACAATAAGCAAATATCAAAGGATCCCAGGGACATGGTGCAGGAATACACGTGTCATTGATATAAACCATGAGCCTTGATTGAATGGTTGGGACAAATCACACCCCAACCACTCCCTCTTCACCTCTTCACCCCTCTCCCATCAGGCAAACGGTATAGAAATGTGAAAATGCACACCTCCAGATTCAGGGACAGTTTCTTCCCAGCTGTTATAAGGCAGCTGAACCATCCCATCAACAACAAGTGAGCAGTCCTGAGCCACTATCTACTATCTACCTCATTGGAGACTCTCAGACTATCTTTAATCGGACTTTACATAGCACTAAACATTATTCCCTTTATCATGTGTCTCTACACTGTGGATGGCTCGATTATAGTCTTTCCGCTGACTGATCAGCGCGCAACAAAAGCTTTTCACTGTACCTCGGTACACGTGACAATAAACTAAGCTAAACTAAATATTCCAAAAAAACAAACTGCTGGAGGAACTCAGCAGATCATTCCAGTGTATGCAGTCTTTAGTTGCTCCCACCATTATCTTATGAGCTTATCAGACTGCATTAATGCAACAGTGATTAACACTAGGATTGCGACTGAGGCCAAACACCTTGCATTAGTGCAAGCCTGGTTTCAAATCCCAAGCAACACAATCCAATTTTCAGATAAGGTTTCTCGGTAACTGGTTTGTGCTGAAGAGTTTCTGCTCCCTAGTCTTTGTGTACATTGGAGAGGCAGTAATCAAAATGCTGTTATCATGGATGCGTAAACCATTAATCTAAATGTCGTGAACTGTTAGAGTCAACAGTCTTGAGGCGCAGGTATTATTAATAAAATAATGCTTTACTAATGGAAAAAAAACAATGTCTCCAAACAAAACTGAAGCTTGTTCCACAGTTATCCAGATAAAGAAATACAATGCATGGATAGACGATGGTTTTTAAAGGCACTTTATGAATGTGGGTAAAGGTCATCAATACTGACTCAAGGCTGGAAACAGAAATAAGAAAGGCAAAACAGTATTAACTTGATTTACTATTCTAAACATCTTGAAAAAGACAATATCAATATATCAATAAAGTCAAGGTCAAAGATATTGACAATAAAACAGCATCAAATTTGAAAATTCAGCTACAAATAGCAGGCAATCGCGAATAATACACTTCATCACGGATATGCATCATCCATTTCGTGTTTTCGGTTTTTAAGAGAAAAAGAACGTTATTTCCTTCTTCCCCGGGCCCTGTTACGCCCGTTTAAAAAAAAAAAAAATCAGTAGCAAAGGGAACGAGAATTCAACTGTGGTCAAATCGAGTGGTGGTTTCTCAAGTGTTCACGGGATTAGACTGCAGTCTTGCAGATGCACTCGCCCCTGTGCAGTCAAGTCAAACACTCCATGCATCATTGCTTACATCAATAACCAGTGCAGGGAGAGAAGCAGAACACACTGCATTCTTACTCGGAGGTTATGGTTCAAGGAAATAAGAGGGGAGAATCCAATTCCTAAATGCAAGTCGACTTTTACTCCTACATTTTGTCAATGCAAAGGAGTGATGCATTCAAAAATCAATTTAAAAAGAAAAAATAATAATACTTCGGACATTTTAACAGAACAAAAGGCAGCACCTAATTTTAGGTGAAACAGTGGAATATCGGTTTCTAATTTCAAAATACACGCACAATTAAAATGGACATGAACCCGGCACTGGCATGGAGCCACCACTTGTTCAGCTCACTCTGCACATTCTCCCGACCGACAATCAGAGGCTCCCAGCTATTCCACGCAGATGTGAACATTTGGGATAAAAAGATCCCTTTTCATCTTTTCAGAACACAAGGGAGTGCGTTCTTTGGAGTTTAACCTTGGGTGCAAGGAATGGAAACACGGAGGGGATTGAAGTTACTTGGTCATTGAAGGCAGCTATCTTCAGGCGGGTGTTCAAACTTGTCCCGGTTTTGGAATGGGGGAAAGGGAGAACGAGATGTGTAGGAAGGAACAGCAAATGCTGGTTTAAACCGAAGATAGACACAAGAAGCTGGGGTAACTCAGCAGGTCAGACAGCATCTCTGGAGAGAAGGAATAGGTGACATTTCGGGTAGAGACCCTTGAAAGGAATAGGTGACGTTTCAGGTGGAGAGCTTCCCCCGACTCTCAGTCTGAAGAAGGGTCTCGACCCGAAATGTCACCTGTTCCTTTTCTCCAGAGATGCTGCCTGACCAGCTGAGTTACTCCAGCTTTTTGTGTGTGTGTGTCTAAGGGGACAGGGATGTTCAGTGGTAGGTTGGCAGTGTCGGGTTGCCATTATTACAAATGGGCAAAAGTCACTATGTACAGAAGGGGAAAAAAGTTACTTCCTGATCGCCTGGTTTGTAGGTGAAATTGACAAGGAAAATGTGCACGCAGCACATCACTGATGAACTTCCCGCATTCCCACCTGCCCCGTTCAAAGGACAAGACTTATTTCTGCACAGGCAGCAGCTCCTCTCCTCTCCCCCCCCCCCCCCCCACCCACCCCCCCCACCCCCCCCACCCCCAACCCCACACCGATCTTCAATTCGCCACATATTTATCATCGAGCAGCAATAACTCAGTGTCCATTCCTTGAGCTGAGATTGAAACAAAGGCTGGCATTGTGTGTGTCGGTTTTTTGTTACTGCGCTCCAGCATTCTTCAGATTGTGCGCATAGACAAACTCAGTGTAGGTCCTGTCGGCGGCAGCGGAGGCAGCCTGCGGATTCCACGCACGTTCGAGGAGCAGGGAGTCATCAGCACAGGGGAGCCTGGACCATGGGGCAGAGTTAGTGGTTAGCAGTGAGCCGTCTAGGAAGGGAGTGAGTCACAAGGTTGATAGAAGCCCAGAAGAAGAAGGAAAAAAAAGTGTCGTGAAGAGAGAGAGAGAGAGAGAGCGAGATAGGAAAGATTTAAAGCACTGAAATCTCTTATACCAGCTCCATAACTTCTGACTGGAGCGTGTCGGGATGAGCCGCTGATGCTGGTTTAAACCGAAGATAGACACCAAAAGCTGGAGTTACTCAGCGGGTCAGACAGCATCTCTGGAGAAGAGTCAAGAGAGTTTTATTGTCATGTGCCCCAGATAGGACAATGAAATTCTTACTGCTGCAGCACAACAGAATATATAAACATAATACAAAATCTTGAAGTCTGAAGAAGGGTCTCGACATTCTTGCCATAGAGAAGGTTCATCAGACTGATTCCTAGGATGTCAGGACTTTCATATGAAGAAAGACTGGATAGACTCGGTTTGTACTCGCTAGAATTTAGAAGATTGAGGGGGGATCTTATAGAAACATACAAAATTCTTAAGGGGTTGGACAGGCTAGATGCAGGAAGATTGTTCCCGATGTTGGGAAAGTCCAGAACAAGGGGTCACAGTTTAAGGATAAGGGGGAAATCTTTTAGGACCGAGATGAGGAAAACATTTTTCACACAGAGAGTGGTGAATCTCTGGAATTCTCTGCCACAGAAGGTAGTTGAGGCCAGTTCATTGGCACTATTTAAGAGGGAGTTAGATGTGGCCCTTGTGGAGAGAAAGCAGGTACAGGATACTGAGTTGGATGATCAGCCATGATCATATTGAATGGCGGTGCAGGCTCGAAGGGCCGAATGGCCTACTCCTGCACCTATTTTCTATATTTCTATGACCAGAAACGTCACCTATTCCTTTTCTCCAGAGATGCTGCCTGGCCCGCTGCGTTACTCCAGCATTCTGTGTCTATTTTCTGACTGGAGCACTCAGCTTTCAACTGCACAGTAATCCATTATTAACTGGCATTCCCTGGATGGTAACTATTTCAAGATATCAAGCATGCTATCAGAAAAATGTAGCCTTGAACGTTATCTTTTATTGTTTTACTGGTTCTTGAAACCCTCCCCCAAACCCCTATCTCTTCATTCTCCTTCAGAAGCTTGTTTCAATCTTACTTCATTCACCATGCTCTTTGGCTCAATGTCAATTAGTTAGTCTGCCTGTGGAACAACTATTTTCCCCATGTCAAATGGCATAGTTGTGTCACATCACTTAACATTGCTCACTTTAAGTTTACTCAACATTTCTAACTTCACCTTGGCAGAGCAAGGTGGGTATTTGATGAAACACATTGATCCACTCATCACTTTAATTTCATGTTTCGTGGATTTTGTGTTTTTGTTTTGTCTGTTGGCAGATCAATTTCCCTCCTGGGATAAATAAAGTTCTATCGTATCGTTTACATCTAGGAAGGAGAAAGTCTGTTTCTAAACTTCTATGTGACTCTAGACGCACAATAACATGGTCAACTCATCTACCTACTGAAGCGTACAAGAAGGAACTGCAGACGCTGGTTTACACCGAAGATAAACACAAAGTGCTGGAGTAACTCAGTGCGTCAGGCAGCATCTCCGCAGAAAAGGAATAGGTGATGTTATCCCACTTTTTAAGAAAGGCGGGAGAGAGAAAACGGGGAATTATAGACCAGTTACCCTGACATCGGTGGTGGGGAAGTTGCCGAAGTCAATTTTAAAAGATGAGATAGCCGCACATTTGGATAGCAGTAACGGGATCGGTCCGAGTCAGCATGGATTTACGAAGGGGAAATCATGCTTGACTAATCTTCTGGAATTTTTTGAAGATGTAACTAGGAAAACGGACAAGGGAGAGCCAGTGGATGTGGTGTACCTGGACTTTCAGAAAGCATTTGATAAGGTCCCACATAGGAGATTAGTGGGCACAATTAGGGCACATGGTCTTGGGGGTAGAGTGCTGACATGGATAGAGAAGTGGTTGGCAGACAGGAAACAAAGAGTAGGGATTAACAGGTCCCTTTCAGAATGGCAGGCAGTGACTAGTGGGGTACCGCAAGGCTCGGTGCTGGGATCGCAGCTATTTACAACATACATCAATGATTTGGATGAAGGGATTCAAAGTAACATTAGCAAATTTGCAGATGACACAAAGCTGGGTGGCAGTCTGAACTGTGAGGAGGATGCTATGGGAATGCAAGGCGACTTGGACAGGTTGGTGGAGTGGGCAGATGCATGGCAGATGAAGTTTAATGCGGATAAATGTGAGGTTATCCACATTGGTAGCAAAAACAGGAAGGCAGATTACTATCTAAATGACGTCAAGTTGGGATTCCGACAAGCTCAAGGGTCACGCAGCACGGAAACAGGCCCTTCGGCCCAACTTGCCCGTGCTAACCAAGATGCCCCATCTATGCTCGTGGCACCTGCCAACGTTCGGACCATATCTCTCTAAACCTTTCCCAACTATAGAAACGTATAAAATTATAAAAGGACTAGACAGGCTAGATGCAGGAAAAATATTCCAAATGATGGGGGAGTCCTGAACCAGAGGCCACAGTCTAAGAATAAAAGGGAGGACATTTTAAACGGAGCTAAGAAAAAATGTTTTCACCCAGAGAGTCGTGAATTTGTGGAATTCTCTGCCACAGGAGGCAGTGGAGGCCAATTCACTGGATGAATTTAAAAGAGAGTTAAATTGAGTTCTAGGGGCTAGTGGATTCAAGGGCTATGGGGAGAAGGCAGGCACGGGTTACAGATTGTGGATGATCAGCCATGATCAAAATGAATGGCGGTGCAGGCTCGAAGGGCCGAATGGACTGCCGATGATGACACTTATGTTAAACATGTTGGCAGAACTGACAAATGGATGGTCCTTTTTGACGTTCGGCAGATTAATATCATACTCATGTTCATTATCTTCTGCTCTGCCATTTGATCATAGCTACACCGCTTGTCCCTCTCAACCCCATTCTCCTGCCCCCCCCCCCCCCCCCCCCATGAGGAATGGGGAGGAGTCACTGTGGTGGATGTTTTTTGTGTGTTCTGCTGCTTTTTATTGGTATGACTATGGCAAATGAAATTCCTCGTATATGTTGCAAAATCTACTTGGCTAATAAAGTATTATGATTATGATTATCCATGTAACCTTTGACACTCCTACTTTAAAAATACCCCGCAGCCGTTTGCGACAATGAATGCTGCAGATTCACCACCCTCTGTCGAAATAAATTCCTCTTCTACTCCATTCCAATGATACGTCCTTTTATTCTGAGGCTGTGCCCTCTTGTCCGAGACTCTTCCACTGCTGAAAACATCCATTCTATCTCGGCATTCTGCTTTCCTTCTGCTAAATGCCAGGACATTTTGTGTTCTGTGCGTGAGTTATCATCATAGAATGATACAGTGTGGAAACAGGCCCTTCGGCCCAACTTCCCCACACCGGCCAACATGTCCCAGCTACACTAGTCCCACCTGCCCGTGTTTGGTCCATGTCCCTCCAAACCGGTCCTATCCATGTACCTGTCTAAGAAGGAACTGCAGATGCTGGAAAATCGAAGGTACACAAAAATGCTGGAGAAACTCAGCGGGTGCAGCAGCATCTATGGAGCGAAGGAGATAGGCAACGTTTCGGGCCGAAACATTGCCTATCTCCTTCGCTCCATAGATGCTGCTGCACCCGCTGAGTTTCTCCAGCATTTTTGTGTACCATGTACCTGTCTAACTGTTTCTTAAATGTTGTGATAGTCCCTGCCTTAACTACCTCCTCTGCCAGCTTGTTCCATACACCCACCACCCTTTGTGTGAAACAGTTACCCCTCAGATTCCTCTTAAAAAATGTCCTCTGGCCCTTGATTATACTACTCTGGGCAAGAGATTCCGTGCATCTACCCGATCTATTCCTCTCATGATTCTTATACACCTCAATAAGATCGCCCATCATCCACCTGCACTCCAAGGAATAGAGTCCCAGCCTACTCAACCTCTCCCTACAGCTCACGCCCTCTGGTCCTGGCAATATCCTTTAAAATCTTCTCTGTACCCTTTCCAGCTTGTCCTCTCGGTACCCTTTCCAGTCTGGGCCTCTATGTGGAGATCGGTCGCAACTTGTCAGACACAGGTTTTCAGACGTGGTACATGTATTCCACACTTCCTAACACTAGAGATAACATTGCTTTAAAATAAAGGTAGTATAAAGATCAAGTGCAGGATTATTGAAAGATAGTAGTGACAGGCTCGAATGCAAGAAACAATACGAGACATAGATAACATTTGCAGAGCTCAGGGTGATAACTAGGCCACAACTATAGTGCTTTCCGTACAATCACTTAACAGAAAATATCATCTTTGCATGACCTTATAAAGCTATGGCTCCAATTCTGCCCCTCAGTCATCAGCACAGTGGGGACAGGCAGTCAATTCATCTTCATGCTGTAATGATTGCAGAGCAGAGCAAGCAGAAGCAACATGCAATGTTAACCACAGCCATCATCACCTTCTCAAATGCATTCTAGGATCAGGGGAATCCCTTATTTCTCACAGTGTGATGTAAACCCCCACAGGGGAGATAAGAGGAATTGACCCTGAAATATTATCTTCAGAATCTACCAGAAACTTCTCGTGCAAAGCACCATCATCGGTATACGGTTTGGGATTAAATTGGTTTACGATTACCTACTCAATAATGGAAAGTATAAAACAGCTAACACTGAGGCATTGGAACAAATGTCTGAATAGCTCAGTTTCCAGAACAGAATTGTTCCATTTTTAATTTTACTACACTGGCATCTTACATTAATTAATAAGGACGTCAGGGGTTATGGGAAGAAGGCTGGAGAATGGGGTTGAGAGAGAAATATAGATCAGCCGTGATTGAATGGTAGAGGAGATTTGATGGGCCAAATGGCCGAATTCGGCTCTTACAATTTATGAACATATGAACAATTTGGCAAAAGGTTAAATGGATAGTATGGTGATATTTAAAGAATAAAATGTAATGGGTCCGGAAGGCAATGAGAAAATGTAGCATCTTCGTAATGAGGCTGCAGGGCAGACAGCTATAATATTGCCATTGTAAAGTGTAAACAAAATGACTTGAATTCACTCCACATAATGCCCAGAAGGTGGTTAGGTACTGAGTGGGAGGGTTTAGGTTTCACAACCTCCCAGGGAAACCAGCTCACCAAGACCATGGGTGACAAAGCTTCAAGGAAGCAGGCTACAGGTTGTTTGTTATTATTAATCATCCACATTGGCTGGGCGGCGCAGCGGTAGAGTTACTGCCTTACAGTGGCAAACACTAGGGTTCGATCCTGACTACGGGTGCTGTCTGTACAGGATTTGTACGTTCTCCCTACGTGGGTTTTCCCTGGGAGCTCCGGTTTCCTCCCAAACTCCAAAGACGGACCGCTTTGTACACCAATTGGCTTGGCAAAATTGTAAATTGCCTCTGGTGTGTGTAGGTTAGTGTTAATGGGCGGGCATCGCCGGTCGACACGAACTCGTGGGCCAACGACCCTTTCCGCGCTGCATCTCTAAACTAAACTAAAATTAGCTCTTGGAACAAGTAACTCGGAGAAACCTTTGGGTATTTACTTTTCCTCAAATCACTTCCAGCGGAATGTTGGATAATTGGCTAGAATCTGAAGAGTGACGTGCAAGTTTTAGTTGAATGTTTCACCCTTGTGTTACATTACCCAATTAGACAGTGTAATCAGAGCTTTTTTCCTTTTGATGCTTTGTCAGAATTTAATGTCCATATTTCAACATTAATGTACATTATACCCGCAATTTTTATGATGTGACAAATTAAAAAAAAAATTCACAGGTGTTCTAGAATTCATGATATATAATCTCTCTTTCCTGCCACAGAAGGCAGTGGAGGTCAATTCTCTGTATGCTTTCAAGAGAGAGTTGGATAGAGCTCTTAAAGATAGCGGAGTCAGGGGATATGGGGAGAAGGCAGGAACGATGTACTGAGTGTGGATGATCAGCCATGATCACAGTGAATGGCGGTGCTGGCTCAAAGGGCTAAATGGCCTACTCCTGCACCTATTGTCTATTGAACATTCCTTCACTGATACTGGTTCCAATCGGCCCATCTTATTTCCCAAAATCAAAACCAACAATTTGTCCTGTATCAGGATCCGCAGATGTTGGTTTATACCGAAGATAGAGACAAAATGCTGGAGTAATTCAGCGAGTCAGGCAGCACCTCTGGTGAAACGTAGTAGGTGTCGATTTGGGTCGAGACCCTTCTTCAGACTGATGTTCAGGGGTGATGTCTGAAGAAGGGTCTCGACCCTAAACGTCACCCATTCCTTCTCTCCAGAGGTGCTGCCAGACTCGTTGATTCACTCCAGCCTTTTGTGTCGTAGGCAGGTTCTCTGTGTTAATCTGAAAAGGTCATCTATTCTTTATCTCCAGAGAAACTGCCTGACCCTCTGAATTACTCCAGCACTTCATGTTCATCAACAATATCTCCCTCCAGGTTGGACAAGTGTTCAGCAGAAATATTTTTCCAAATGAATTTTTTTTAAATCATCCCCTTTACATTTTTTAAATGATTAGTTCTCCTGTTTATATGAAGCCAATTCAGCAGCACCGTGATCACAGCATCCGTGCAATTTGGCTGCTAATCTTTGAAAATCTCCATCTCCAATAGCTATGGATGTCCGATCACTGTGGATAATTATAACTGAGATTGACAAATTATTTGACATAAAGACAAGAACAGCAATGGATATGAAGATATGGAAAAAACTACAGTGGTGCTGCTGCAAGATAACAGGCACAAGCCTATCAAATGGAGCGGCATAGTGGCGAAGGGGTAGAGCTGCTGCCTTACAGCATCCGAGACTCAGGCTCGATCCCAACCTTGGGTGCTGTCTGTAAGGAGTTTGTATGTTCCCCCTGTGACAGCGTGGTTTTTATCCGGGTGTTCCGGATTCCTCCCATACTCCAAAGACGTACAGGTTTGTTGGTTAATTGGCTTGGGTAAAAAAAAAATCATAACTTGTCCCTAGTGTGTAGGATAGTGTTAGTACACGGGATGTTCGCTGTTCAGTGCAGATTCAGTGAGCTATTCTACGCACACTAGGCACAATATATAATTATACCAAGCCAATTAGCCTACAAACCTGTACGTCTTTGGAGTGCGAGTGGAAACCGAAGCATCCAGAGAAAACCCATGCAGGTCATGGGGAGAACGTACAACCTCCATACAGACAACACCCATAGTCAGGATCGAACCCGGGTCTCTAGAGCTGTAAGGTAGCAACTTTATCACTGTGCCATCCTGTCTCTAGACTAAATGATGATCAGGTTACAAGGCCTACGTCTTCTATTCCCTTTGCATCTAGAGGCTAACCTCATACTTGACCACACACAGCCACGTAAACTAATCAGATGATTTTGCAGGAAAAGCAAGCCTTTACGTTAGTTACAAGCACGAATTGAGGCATGCAGAAAATGGTCCTTCATGGAAGCAGAAAATTAATTCCATTTTGGCCAGCCCACCCCATGGCACAGCCAGCAATCAGACCAAAGAGAAAAACCATCACCCACCAACAGAAGGAACACAACTGCATTCAACGGCTTCGTATTACGTCAAGCACTGGAGTTCCACCACCTTGATCACACACAGATTCCAGAGACTGAGACAAAAAATTCAGAGAAGCCAGTTGATTCGATGACTTTGATCGGAGCTGCAGAGCTTACAGCGTACACAGTAGCGCAGGAAAACAGAATGAAGACCATCACACCTTTGAGCAGCGGGCAAGCACTTGCTGTCGTTAGCAGCGCCCGGCAATTTAAAACCTTTCAACTGGTATCATTGTCAAACCTGTACAACAAATGTGAATTTGGAAAGGAAAAGGTTTTCGGAGCAGTGAAGCCTCATTGCCAAATGGTCTTGGATATAAATTCAATTGCTTTCATTATCAATGCTTGTTAGACAGCTGAAATCTTTCAATGGACAATGAGGCTTCACACAAACCAACGTTGCATTATTGAGGTTGCACATGCTCATTGGGGCTTGGTTACAGCCCAGAATGTCCAGGGCTGATCTGTAAAGGAGATCACTCCAGCCCAGGGCCTGGTGTAAGGCACCATCTCAGATTCAACCCCTTGTTGATTTTGTACCATTCTGGTATATACAAACCATAAATAAGTCCTATGGTAGGACAATCACCGCAGCTTACCGTGGTATATTGCATCCAAACGTTGTGCCTGGCCATGAAAAGTTAAAATATGATAGTGGCAACTTTGGACACGCAATTCATTTCTCACAAAATAGCCACGTTATCCAATAAAAAAAATACAACTTCATTCTCTTGCGGAACTGAACAGAGATTATAACTACGGATTGCTTCAAAATATGTAATTTTAATGGGAAAACGTTCAGAAAAGCAACATATTTTTGGGAAAGTTAAAATTATTTTTCAATACAAATTTAGATTTATCGTTTAATAAAGCACAGAAACAGACCCCACGGCCCAACCTGCCTACGGGGACCAAGAACCCTGTCTAAAGGGAGGCAGGCACGGTGGCGCAGCGGTAGAGTTGCTGCCTTACAGCACCAGAGACCTGGGTTCGATCCCGATTATGGGTGCAGTCTGTACGGAGTTTGTATTTTCTCCCCGTGACCGTGTGGGCTTTCTCTGGGAGCACCGGTTTCCTCCCACATTCCCAAGACATACAGGTTTGTAAGTTAATTAGCTCCAGTAAAAATTGTACATTTCCCCTACTGTGCAGGCCTAGTGTACGGGAAATGGCTGGTCGGCTCGGACTTGGTGGGCCAAAGAGCCTGTTTCCATGGTGTATCGCTAACCTGAAGGTTTATTCCATTTGCTTGCCTCTGATTCTATGACTCCAAACCTTTCCTATTCATGATTAGATTAGATTAGATTGTTTAATGACCACACAGTCAAGCTGGTGGAATTCAGGTTCAGTACAGGATGTTACAAGGTAGGCTGATTCCCATCAAACATAACATAAAACACAACATCATACAATATACAGTACATGCATGGGGAGGATATGTGCTGTTATCATAGTGTGTTCAGAATTCGGATTGCGTGTGGGTAAAAACTGTTTTTAAATCGAGATGTCTTGGCGGACAGTGAGCTGTAGCGCCTTCCTGATGGCAGCAGGTGGAAGATGTGGTGAGCTGGGTGGGAGGGATCAGAGATGATTTTCGTCACCCTTGACACAGACCGTTTGTGATGGAGTGATTCTATTGATGGAAGGGGAGTGCTGATGATTTTGGATGCTTTGTTAACTATGCGTTGTAATTTAAAACACCCAACGACTTGGCCTCCGCAGCCGTCTGTAGCAAAGAACTGCAGAGATTCAGCTCCATGCTTATAAAAGACCCTGTTCAGTCATTGTAGCTAACAATGAAAGAAAATATTTCAATGATCTGCCATATCATATTTGACTTTTCAAATCACCAATATGCTACCAACATATATTATAGGACACTATTTTAAACTAAGCTTTAAGCACATTTGTACGGTGAAATAATAATCAAAATTCTTCTGACAAACTCACACGCACACATAACGCTGATTATTGAACAATAAATCAACCTTACCTCCTCTTCTCAGATTGATTGAGTCCCGGGCTTCTGGGAAGATTTTCTATTTCAATTGGCACAGGTTCACTGGGCAATGCAGTCACAACAGGGATCATCGGTCTCATAGTTACGGTCTTAATAGACAGAAACAACAGTTGTGTGGACATTCGTTTAGATCAAACTGAAGTTACTTATATGTTGGATATGAACATGCATCTCTCTCCATCCCATCCAATGGCAGAATCTTGTTTAATGCTCAGAGTTTTAAATTTGTCTGCTAATTACCCCAATGGCCCTACTTCCTTAGACTACTGAGGAGGTTTGGCATTTCTCCAATAATTCATACCTACTTCTACAGATGCACCCAAAGGAAATGTCCCAGCAGATTGCCACACGGCTTGGTTTGACCATAGCTCTGCCCAAAGGGCAAAATAAATTGGAGAGAGTTATTGATGCATCCAAGACCATCGGATAAACCAGCCTCTCCTCCCACTCACTCCATCTACACTTCACGCTGCCTCAGAAAAACAGCCAACATAATGGAGGACCATTGCCACCCCGGTCATTCCACCTTCTCCTCTTCCATCAGCTACAAAAGTTTGAAAACATGCATCACCAGATTCAGGAACAGCATCTTCCTTGCTGTTATAGGACAACTGAACCATTTGTTTAAGAAGGAACTGCAGATGCTGGAAAATCGAAGGTACACACAAAAGCTGGAGAAACTCAGCGGGTGCAGCAGCATCTATGGAGCGAAGGAAATAGGCAACGTTTCGGGCCGAAACGTTGCCTATTTCCTTCGCTCCATAGATGCTGCTGCACCCGCTGAGTTTCTCCAGCTTTTTTGTGTACCAACTGAACTAGTTGTTCAGTTTAAGAGTCCTCTCTTAAACTAAAGGTGTGGTTCCATCTCCCAACTGACCTAATTGCAGCCTTTGCACTGTTTAACATTTATCTCATAAGCCAAGGATGTATTCCTAATCCTCCAATCCATCTTGATGCAAACCTCTTTTATCAACACTTTTTCTGTAGTTGTAAATGTATTTTTTTTTACATGGTTTGATCATATTCAAATATGGAAGACTTGGCTGGATAACATGCAAAACAACGTTTTCACTGTATCTTGGTATGTGTGATCATAATAAACCAATACCTTACATCTAGTGGTATATAAAATCCCAAGGGGCCATTGATAATGTGAACAGCCACAGTAGTATCCCCAAAGTAGGAGAATCTAAAGCCACAAGGCTTAAGGAAGGAGGGGGTAGAATTAATGGGGACTGAAGGGCAACATTTTCACATGTATGGAATGAGCAACCATAAGAAGTGGTGAAGGCAGGTATAATTACAACATTTGAAATATATTTGAACAGGTACATAGATAGGTGATGTTTGGAGGAACATGGGCGGGTATTAGATTAGCTCGGTTAGGCAAGTTGGCCAGCATGGCCAAATTGGGCTGAATGGCCTGTTTCCAAGCCGCTTGGAAACAGGAAATAAATGCAGGGAACAGCAGTAGAGTGGGCTAATTGGGTAGCATTAAAGAACCGCCACAGGCAAAATGGGATGAATAGCTTCCTCATTGCACAATTCAATGAATGCAGTGTGATTGCAACTTTCACAGAATGCCACAAGCCGAGTCACACTTTCATCAATTAAGTTCAAGCAGATGGAACCGTGTTGTCAATTATTTGAATGACTTTCAAGGAGAACCCTATTTCCAGCAGGATACAGATGTTCCAGTCACAGCTCGGGGACTCCTAAACAAAGTGCACAGCAGGACATAGTATTAGACAATGCAACCTGCGAATGAGGCAAGGATTGAACACACTTATACACAATCGGAGCACATACCTGAGAGGCAAGTTTCTGGCTTGCTGTGTTAAAGAGCAAACTGGTTGGAGGAGAAAAACAACAATGGCCTCAAATTAGTTTTAATTGAAGCACAATACATTTTAGCTTCCCTTAAAAGGAAATTCTGCATCAAGTTCTCCAAAACAATGTAAATGATCTCTCGGTTTGTCCAACATTTCATCATGAATAAAATGGAAACCAAAACTCAGAAACAGGTTTGCAGCCAGAAAACTAAAGGTCAGTATCTAAGAGTATTTTATAAAATGTAGTGTTCATTTTTAAAAGCCCGCCCAATAATTTAACAAAATGTTATACAGTATAATACGCTAACGCCCCCACACCACGCCCCCCCCCACCCCCCCCCCCCCCCCACCCCACCACCACACACACAAAAAGTGGGAAACTTGCAACATACTCCTTGCTAACGTTTTACTAAAGAACAAAGCCTAAAAGATTCTTGGATGATCCACTTCAGCTTCAACTAACAAAGCTTTGTTTGCACAGTCCTAACATTATCCCTTCCTACCGCAACTCACACCTGCCCAGAGACTCCACTTGAAAGACCAAAAAGTTTTTTTTGGAAGCCTTTGTCGTTTCCAGAATCACCGCACTGTTGAAACATGCCCGTGTGCATTGACACCAAGTAAAGCTGGGATTAGAATTTGGGATATCTCCACCTTTCTCACAGGATAAACAGGTTGGCCGGACTTTCTGTTCAACTTCGCATAGGAATAATGGTAAATATCAGAAGTGAGGCAATAATTTTAATAACCTACCAAACGATTTATATATAAACACAGTTAGAATGCTGGATTCAGTAACACACGGCTTTTAATTTATAATTACAGTGAAGCTCTGGCAATCTAGAACTTTCACGACTTTGGTGGTGTCAGGCAGATTTTCTAGACTTCTAGATAGTACCTCTACTAATGCCCCAATACACACTTAATTCTCCTTTGTCAAAAAGATGCTACTTAGTGGAATAATAAATTTTCCAATTGATCTGACGACTTTAAAATGAACACTAAAAACAGATCTGTAGGGAACTTAAAAGAACTGTGACAAAGAGGGCTTTGAAGGGAGTGTGGGAAACTAGGTCCCGGTAAGTTTAAAGGGACTGCGAGAAAGAGGGTCCCGGCGAGTTTAAAGAAAGTGTGGAAAACAAGGTTCTGGTGTGTTTAAAGGCTGTGCGGGAAAAGAGCGCCACAGGGGATCATTTTCTCCTGTGGCTATCAAACTGCACAACTCCTCCCCCTTCTGTCGTGGGGTGGACCGACTCCCCTCCCCCCTCCCCCCTCCCCCCCCAATCTTTGCACATCCCCAATCCTTTCCACTTGTCACTTTAATTTCATGTATCTTGTGTTTTATGACTTTTGTCAGATCAGATCAATTTCTCTCCTGTGTAAGAAAGAACTGCAGATGCTGGTTAAAATCGAAGGGTCTCGACCCAAAACGTCGCCATTTCCTTCTCTCCAGAGATACTGCCCCACCTGCTGAGTTACTCCAGCATTTTGTGTCTACCTTCAATTTATCTCCTGGGATAAATAAAGTTCTATCGTATCCTATGAATCACATTCCCATCACTCGGTGTTCCGTCAGCTTGGCCAGGGAGTGCTTTAAAGTTTGAGACCCGACCCGGCACTCCCCCGACCCTGCATTCCCTGACATAACATGCTGTGCCCCACTGGGCAGGAGGCACAACCACAACATTACTGATAAACGAGAACAAATTGCATTCTCGGGAAGAAAGGTTTCCATATCACCACAGGCGAACTGGAAAGAAATTGCATTTTAAAAAGGGACGCTATCGTCCAGAGAGAGAGGAATGCAAGTGGCTTTGCAAAGCTTTAGAATATAATGCCTACGTTTGGTGCTATCGTAATATAAGGTCATAAGTGACAGGAGTAGAATACGCCATTCAGCCCATCAAGTTTACTCTGCTATTCAATCATGGCTGATCTATCTCTCCCTCCGAACCCCATTCTCATGCCTTCTCCCCACAACCTCTGATGCCTGTACTAATCAAGAATCTATCAATCTCTGTAACATATCTACCTCTTTTGTAAAACAAGACATAATTTCAGTAACTCTGCAATGACCACTGTGTGGGGAGGGACAGTGGTGGATTGAGACTGTAAAGGCATTGGAGACATCTGTACGGGAGCAACTTCTGTTCAGAAGGGAACACAGAATGGGGCAGCTGTCAAAGCAGCTGCCTCTGAGATAAGGTGACTCGGGTTCAATTCTGGCGTCTCGCGCTTGCACTTTGTCCCTGTATCTACATGAGTTCCCTCCCACTTCACAGAGGTGTGTTGTTTAGTAGGTTCACAAAAATGCTGGAGAAACTCAGCGGGTGCAGCAGCATCTATGGAGCGAAGGAAACAGGCGACGTTTCGGGCCGAAACCCTTCTTCAGACTTATTTGGCCACAGTAAATTGCCTGCATTGTGTAGAGTAGTGATTACATCTGGAGATTGGGAGGGGGGGGTGTGAATGGATCATAGAACATAGAACAAATAAAATGGAATTAATCCAGAAATGACATTGTCTCAAAGGGCTAAAGGGGATGCTTCCAAACTGCATGACTAAGACCCTATTGGAGACATTATAAATGATGTGCAGAAATAATATCAATTAGGTTCTCCTCCTCAAACAATAAATATTAATGCAACAAAAAAAAAATCACAATATTTACTTCAAAGTTATATGAGTGGCACCTTCTATATCAAATCCGTTTCCAGTCTGTGCACATCTACACCTCCCACAACACCGCCAATACTACAGCAGCAGCATCAAGTCTATTCCTGTCTCAGCTCAATCACCTCAAGAGTTGCTTGTGGTAACTCCAACTTACCACAGGTTTTCTGAGCACTGCTCACCTGCACGCTGGTCACATGGGCTGCACAAACAATCTATTGCCATTATCCGTCCCAATAGACGTTAACTCTGCAGCAACCTGGTCGTTCATTAAACCTCTAATTCAGCAAAGTGTTCACTTACCTTGGCTCCAAGTTTTTGTTGAAAGGGTTGGCTGCAAAACAAAATGGAGGAGTGAGTAGCAGTCAGAAACATTCTTGGTGAACATGGTTAATGTAGAATGATTAAGATAATCCAAAAATAATGTAGAATGATTAAGATAATCCAAAAATCAGGATATAAAATAATTTGTTATGTAGCTGCAATTCAGGCAATTATTCGAGAATCAACTACGGAAGGTCATTAAAGCTAAGGAATTAGCGAAGAAATTTGGGCTGAAATATTCCATGCCATTGATTATACAATTGCTAACAATGTCATAAGATTTCTCGCAACCAGTTATAAAAGCACATGTCCAATTTTTAGGGGGTTGATCTACCTGCAAATTTTGTCTGATATTTTTCTAAATCCCCCATTTTTAAGTTACATTTTTTTTTTAAATGCAGGAAACACTCAGCAGGTAAGGCCACATCTGTAGTGAGAGAAACAGGGTGAATGTTTCAGATTAACGACCTTCCATCGGACATTCACTCTGTTTCTCTCTCCACTCACTGACTATCTCTCATACCTCTAGTTCCCCTCTCCCCTGACTCTCAGCCTGAAGAAGGATCTCGACCAAAAACATCACCTATTCTTTTTCTCCAGAGATGCTGCCCTACCCGCTGAGTCACCCCAGCATTTTGTGTCTATCTTCGGTGTAAACCAGCACCTCCACTTCCTTGCTACACCTCTCACATTTTCTACTTTTATTTGTGATGTCTAACATCTGCATTTCTTTGCTTTTTATTTGAATTCCTTGCATTTTCATGTTCATAACTGATAGGGGCTGAATTAGGCCGTTCAGCCCATCAAGTCTACTCCGCCATTCAATCATGGCTGATCTATCTCTCCCTCCTAACCCCATTCTCATGCTGTTTCCCCCAATAACCCTTGACACCCGTACTAATCAAGAATCTATCTCTGCCTTAAAAATAACCATTGACTTGGCCTCCATGCCCTCTGTGGCAATGCATTCCGCAGACTCACCGCCCTCTGACTAAAGAAATGTAGTCATTTTAAATCCTCACCACCTCAGGCCTTCAGAAACCAGTCCAATAATTTTTTATTTAAAAAATATATATTTTTATTTATTAGAAGTACAGTAAATTATAATAGTACAAGCCAGATATATCTTACTACTTTTATTGTACCCCTTCATTTTTTAAGCTTTAAGGAAAGATATAGATAAAGAAAGTGGAGAAAGTGAGATAAAGAAAGTTGTGTTCGTGTAAAAGAATGATTAATGAGAGAAAAAAAAAGATACCCATTGGTTAGAGAAAACAATTAAGAAATAGACCCTAGAAAAGAAAGGAGGGAAAAGGAAAAAACAAAACAAAACCAAAGCTCTATTATAAAAACCGCGCAAAAGGGATATACCAACTTCATATTTTTCCTCCCCCCTTCAGTGCAATAATTTAACATGTGTTATGTAATTCACGACAGTATTACCTCGATGCTGTGTCGACCTTCTTGAATAACGTCTGCTTGGTCTACGTTCAAAGGACACTTGCCGCCGTGGTTTGTTGGTTTTAGTGGTCTGGTACTCCGTTCTGCCACTGGAAATCAAACCAACCCAGTAAATAACTTTGGAAGTTGCCACCGGCAAGCCCACGATTTTGTAACTTTGTCGACGCAAAAACGTGGCGACACTTGCGTGCCGCCCAGGCGAGGTCTGCTGTATGATTTTACCGGGTTGAATGCAAGGTAAAGCATTTCACTGTACCTAGCTGCATGCGACAAAGTATCATTGAATCGTTGATAAAAGTAGTCAGAGTGCTCATCCCGTGTGCGTAGGAGCAACACAGGGCAATATTCCTCTTTCATCCCACCACCGTTACCCCAAATTTACAGACAGCCTGCAGTAAAAACACTATCCCCAACCAACCTCTTTGCCTTGTGAGAAAGTGATCAGATGAGATCCCTGCCCTTTTTGCTTCCAGTATGCACCAGATAAGGACTTCATAAGATCATGTCAGAGGAGTAGAATTAGGCTATTCGGCCCATCAAGTCTACTCCGCCATTCAATCATGGCTGATCTATCTTTCCCTCCTAACCCCATTCTCCTGCCTTCTCCCCATAACCGCTGACACCCGAACTAATCAAGATTCTATCTATCTCTGCCTTAAATATATCGACTGACTTGGCCTCCACAGCCTTCTGTGGCAACGAATTCCACAGTTTCACCACCCCCCGACTAAAGATATTCCTCCTCATTTCCTTCCTAAATGAACGTCCTTTAATTCTGATGCTTCGACCTCTAGTCCTAGACTCTCCCACCAGTGGAAACATCCTCTCCACATCGACTCTATCCAAGCCTTGTTCAGAATCGGCTTTGTTTCTCAGTCTTTCATGCGTTGTCCCATTCATACATCCACGATGGCTAACATGGGCGAGGAGGGGGTGATAGGAGAGAGAGCGGGGTGGAGAGAGAGAGAGAGTGGCTGCCATTCTTTCTTCCTCACAGTTGTGATTTCCTTGATCAATGGACCATGTGTACTGAAGTACAGCATAACTCCAATATTCCACTGATCAATTCTTCAGAAACTTCAATGGTTCAGCATTTGGCTCAGCATAGATGTCGCTTGCAAGTTCCCTTTAAACTCACTGGGTCGCTCGTTCCTGCGCTCCCTTTCAACACACTGGGACTCCAATTTCCTGTGCTCACTTAAGAAACTTATTATACTGGTATGTAACATCTATAAAGAGGCGAATTCATATAATATCAATTCATATAATATCAATCAATCAATCAAAGACTCATTCAAAAATACACCAACAAATGCATGTCTGAACGAAATTTCATTGCATCTGGCTCACCGTGCAACATAAAATAACAAAAGGATAAAATAGATAAAAAGATAAAATAGATAAAAAATATAAAATAGATAATAGTGTCGGCACATTATATGGAATTCAAGAGTCTGATGGCTCGGGGGAAGAAGCTGTTGCAAAACCTGTCCGTTCTGCTCCTTATACTGCGATACCCTTTTGCCCGAGGGTAGCAGAGTGAACAGTCCATGATGGAGATGTGTGGGGTCTTTTATAATGCTGTTGGCCTTGGACAAGCAACGTTTGCACGCAATGTCCAAACCTTTGGAAAATCTGCTAGCTTAGTACCACCAAAGTTCCAATGGAATTGTAGAAGCAAGGAACTACAGAAGATAGACAGAAAATGCTGGAGTAACTCAACGGGTCTGGGAGCATCGCTAAAGAAAAAGAATAGGTGATGCTTCGGGTTGGAACCCTCCTTCAGACAGATGCTGGTTTAGACAAAAAGACACAAAGTGCTGGAGCAACTCAAGGGTTTAAACAGCACCCCAGGAGAAGATGGCAAGATAATGTTTTGGGTTAAGAAGAATCCCAACCCGAAACATCACCTACCCATGTTCGCCAGAGATTCTACCTGTCCTGCTGATACTCCAGACGTTTGTGTGGGAAATTTACTGTAATTTGACCCTAAGCTGCAAAATGTTGGAGAGCGTAACCAAGTAGGATTTAGAGAGCGTGTGTGTGTGTGTGTGTGTGTGTGTGTGTGTGTGTGTGTGTGTGTGTGTGTGTGTGTGTGTGTGTGTGTGTGTGTGTGTGTGTGTGTGTGTGTGTGTGTGTGTGTGTGTGTGTGTGTGTGTGTGTGTGCGTGTGTGTTGCCCTAAATTAAAAGGCTATGGATAGTGCATAACCGCAAATACTGAACTTGAGAAAAACTGCTTTATCCAAGTGGAGGATAAAAACTCAATAGCCCTTGGATTACTTTAGACAGATAGTACAGATTCTATTTCAAAGGAAAGGCAAGTGATGGAGAGAAGGAACACACTGATGAGATTAGACCCCAAAGGGTGAGAATACCTGAAAGGTGAAAAAAGGTGGAGCACAAACACTGTAGTATTTCTGTGCTGAGAAACATCAGTGGGTTATTTCACGTAAACAGACATTTTATACATCTGGGAACTAAAGTTATTAACACCGGCATGGATTATAATCCAAAATATGTGAAACAATTAATCATAGAAAACATAGAAAATAGGTGCAGGAGGAGGCCATTCGGCCCTTTGTGCCAGCACCGCATATCCCTCTTTTATTGAAGTGTTTCAAGTTCCAGCCCCTTATTACATAAGGCCGCCTGAACAAGTTGCCAGTAGTGCAAGGTATCAACCTGCTCTTCACCCCATTCCCAGGCACTGCCAAAGCCACCCAATGCATTTCCAAAGTTCCCCGGGGTCTGGAACTAATTACCTGTATCTGAAGCGGGATCCCATCCGCACAAATGGCAGTTGGGTGGAATTCTTTTGGACAGGTCCCCTCAATCGGAAAAAAGCATGATGCTCCACAGCGCACTTCCAGAGGTGTTTGCAGGCCTTGGGATGGTCCAGTCGGAATACAAAGGTGTGCTCTTGCTCCTTACCCTTGTGGAAACAGCAATACTCAGTCAACAACCTGGCATTGTCTCACCCTTGTCTCACCCCACACTTCACTCAGCTCTGGGTGTCCGCCTTTCCTCGGGATGCAACGCAGGAAAGCAATCGGAGCGTTAATGCAGCAATTATCACCAATACAGCTCCAGGGTGGCCCTGTAGTGCAGCGGTAGAGTTGCTGCCTTAGAGTTGGGTTCATTCCTGACCACGGCTGCTGTCTGTACAGAGTTTGTACGTTCTCCCTGTGACCACGTGGGCTACCGGGTTCTCTGGTTTCCTCCCACACTCAAAAGTCATACCAGCTTGTAAGTTAATTGGCTTCGGTAAAAAAAATGTAAATTGCCCCTAGAGTGTAGGATAGTGTCAGTGTACGGGGATCGCTGGTCGGCGCGATATCTCTTTACTAAACGAAACCCAAAGTGTTTTACAGCAGTATTGTACTGTCATCATTGCTCCTGTTACAGCTATGTGAGACACTGGGAAATCTGGAGCCAGAATGCTCCTGGTTCATTTTATGCTGGTTAGTTGAAGGATTACTAGATCAATAATGAACGGCACATTCACAAATATATTAGGAAACTTGCGGAGGATGTGATCACTGTTTTATTGGCTGCTCCCACGAATACAATGAAATCTTCTTCCACTATTGCTAATTGTACAGAAAGAACGAACACAGTGCACAATAGATAATATTCAGTCACACTGAAATGTAGAACCAATTGACCAAGGTCTTCTAGAGAGACAAACACAAATGCAACAGCTTTTCGCAACCACAACCTACCTTTTTTTTTAACTCAAATGTATAGTGGAAAATTTCTAAAATTTTCAGAACAAGATTCTTAAGGGGTTGGACAGGCTAGATGCAGGAAGATTGTTCCCGATGTTGGGGAAGTCCAGAACAAGGGGTCACAGTTTAAGGATAAAGGGGGAATCTTTTAGGACTGAGATGAGAAAAACATTTTTTTACACAGTGAGTAGTGAATCTCTGGAATTCTCTGCCACAGAATGTAGTTGAGGCCAGTTCATTGGTTATATTTAAGAGGGAGTTAGATGCGGCCCTTGTGGCTAAAGGGATCAGGGGGTATGGAGAGAAAGCAGGTACAGGATACTGAGTTGGATGATCAGCCATGATCACATTGAATGGCGGTGCAGGCTCAAAGGGCCGAATGGCCTACTCCTGCACCTATTTTCTATGTTTCTATGAAACAGAATGCCATTTGACCCATTATGTTTCTGCTCACAAAAGAGAGCTACTAAAACTATTTCCACCTTCCAACACATGATGAGTTGAGACCAGCATGGATATGGATCAAGTGCACATCCAGGCATGTTGCTAAAATGTTTTCACGTTGCTAAAATATGTTGTACGTCCTATCTCTGCCACATTTTCAAGCAGTGAGATCCGGATCCCTAGAAGATGATCTAGAGATTCCTCCAAGTTTGGTTTAGTTTAGAGTTGCAGCATGGAAACAGGCTCTTCGGCCCACCGAGTCCACACCGACCAGCCATCCCCGCACACTAGTCAGTCTTCGTAGTGTGGGAGGAAACCGGAGCACCCGGAGAAAACGCACATGGTCACTGGGAGAGCGTACTAACTCTGTACAGACAAACCACCCGTAGTCAGGATCAAACTCGGGTCTCTGTCACTGTAAGGCAGATATAAGGAATGAAAAATAGATTTCCTCACAATCCCACAACTTTAAATCTATGCCCTATGCCAACAGCTATCAGAAGTACATTCTCCCTGCTCATGGGATCTATACTTCAGCTTATAAAGGGAAATATCCTGTTGAACACATCCATGAGGTCCGGGTCTGACCTTCAAACAGAAAAGGCTTCTCTGTTTCAGGACCAATGTCAATGATCGTCATGATGGAACTTGAACCTAATACCTTAACTCTGTTTCTCTTCCCACAGATGCTGCCCGACCTGCTGGGTGTTCCCAACAGTTTCTCATTTTCAGCCTCTTGTCAAACCACCTCCAAGGCCTCCTTGCCTTACCTGCTCATCATCCTCCACGACCACAAGAGTGAGCTTGCTCTTCTTAAATTCCAATTTGATGATTTTAGGCCTAAAAACAATAAAGATACAGAGCTTTTAATTTCCAAAATTGTAAATAATGCCAAAATATTTTAAGAAACTGAAAACTCCTACTCATTGGATACCAGCAGTTTTTTTTCCGACATCTACTTTATGTGAAACCCACTTTAAAATATTCTACTTCAGTAGCATCTGATCGGCCCGGATAAGAGTGGATGTGTAGAGGATGCTTCCAGTAGCGGGAGAGTCTGGAAACCAGAGGGCACCGCTTCAAAGCAGAAGGACATACCTTTAGAATGGAGATGAGGAGGTTTTCTTTTGCCAGAAGGTAGTGAACCTGTGGAATTCATAGTCACAGACGACAGTGGAGGCCAAGTCATTGGGTATTTTTAAAGCAGAGATTGATAGGGTTCTTCATTTGTAAATGCGTCAAAGGTTACGGGGATAAGGCAGGAGAATGGGGTTGAGAGGGAAAAATAGATCAGCCATGATTGAATAGTGGAGCAGACTCAGTGAGCTGAATGGCCTAATTCTGCTCCTATGCCTTATGGTCTGATGTCTGGCAGTTTTGATAATTTATTTTGATTAAAAAATGAGTAATACCAGCCAACATCTGGGCCACACACAAAACTGATAAGCTGCAACAAGTTTCAGATATGACACAGTCGAAGAGTTCAGGTGACAACAAAACATCACCTCAGGATATCAGCGGAACATCTCAACTACATTACAACCGAATGGATGCTTTGTTGGTGAAGCAATTAAGTACCAACATAAAATCTTCAAAGCAACAACCTCCTTTGGTACATGGAAAAAGGTGGAGACTATTGCCAACAACATTGCTAAGATAATGTCAAGAACAGGAAGATGAAGGAACCAACTGACCAGAAGAAAAGTCCAATCTTGGTTTCTCCTTCAAAGACCAGCACTCCCGTTGGGGTCAGACCCAAGCTGTATTCGTTTCCATCTCTTCCCTAAGTATACAAATAGAGCAATTTAACAAAAAAATCACAATTCAGTAAAAGTACTCAATCCCTTCCATGGCATGAATGTATGACTATTCAAATCAAGTTTCGGTTAGGTCTGAAGAAGGATCCACAAAATAACGTCACCTATCCACGCTCGCCATAGATGCAGCCTGACCCATTGAATACTTGGTGTCCTGTTTAGGTTTATATTTGCCTGAGTATGAGGGGAATAGATTGGGTGAATACGCAGAGGAGGTGAATCAAGAACCAGAGGTCATAGGTTTAAGACGAGAGGGAAAGATTGAATACGACCCCGATGGGAGACTTTTCTTTTGTTTGTTTTTACACAAAGGGTGGTGGCTATATCGAGCAAGCTGTAGTGGTGGCCGACTAGGAAAAGGGGAGATGCAGCGAGACCTGGGTGGCATGGTACACCAGTCATTGAAAATGGGCATGCAGGTGCAGCAGGCAGTGAAGAAAGCGAATGGTATGTTAGCTTTCATAGCAAAAGGATTTGAGTATAGGAGCAGGGAGGTTCTACTGCAGTTGTACAGGGTCTTGGTGAGACCACACCTGGAGTATTGCGTACAGTTTTGGTCTCCAAATCTGAGGAAGGACATTATTGCCATAGAGGGAGTGCAGAGAAGGTTCACCAGACTGATTCCTGGGATGTCAGGACTGTCTTATGAAGAAAGACTGGATAGACTTTGTTTATACTCTCTAGAATTTAGGAGATTGAGAGGGGATCTTATAGAAACTTACAAAATTCTTAAGGTGTTGGACAGGCTAGATGCAGGAAGATTGCTCCCGATGTTGGGGAAGTCCAGGACAAGGGGTCACAGCTTAAGGATAAGGGGGAAATCCTTTAAAACCGAGATGAGAAGAACTTTTTTCACACAGAGAGTGGTGAATCTCTGGAACTCCCTGCCACAGAGGGTAGTCGAGGCCAGTTCATTGGCTATATTTAAGAGGGAGTTAGATGTGGCCCTTGTGGCTAAGGGGATCAGAGGGTATGGAGAGAAGGCAGGTACGGGATACTGAGTTGGATGATCAGCCATGATCATATTGAATGGCGGTGCAGGCTCGAAGGGCCGAATGGCCTACTCCTGCACCTAATTTCTATGTTTCTATGTTTCTATGTAGAGGAGGTCATTGAGGCAGGTATTATAACATATAAAAATATAAATATACTTTTAAAAGTCATTTGGACAGGTACATGGATAGGATAGGTTTGGAGGGATAGTGGCCAAATGCAGGCAGATGGGATTAGCATGGATGGGGCATCTTAGTCTGCAAGTTGGGTCAAAGGACCTGTTTTTGTCCTATGACTCTATGAATCCAAGACCTGGCAGGCCAGCTCCAGATACGCAGTGTAATTATAAGCAATAGGAACACAGCCACAGGCATAAACCTTGGTATTTCTTTCCAGTCTTGAGTCATCTGAGAAAAGCTTGAGATATTTGTGGCCATTTTCTTATAACACTAATATAGAAAGAGTGACCACATGGCATTGTTTTGCCATTTCCATTCAACAAAGCAATTCTGTGTGTCATTGTCAGAAGCCATAGATGATAGATGGAGAAGAGAATGGACTACATCGAGATGATATGAGCTTGAAACATGTGACATCAGATTTAGGAATACTCTGTCAGGAGTAACAACTAATCAGGTGGTAGAAAAAGCATTTCCTTTGAAACATTACTTACAACACAGAAGGTTGTGTGATCACTAGCAACTGAAGTGACGATCTCACCAACATGTCATGCAGGTGATAGGAATAATTGGGGCTGCACAATGAAACAGAGCAGGTGCACAGAATTGGCATAGAGAACAGCACAGTGCAGGAAGAGAACTTCCAACCCACCATGTCTGATCAAACCATAATGCCAATCTAACCTAGTCCCATATCCCTCTATTCCCAACCCACTGTTCTGCCTGAATGCCTCGTAAATGTTACTAGAGGGTGAGGATATAGACAAAATAATGCACGTGATGCGAAATACAGAGCAGGAAGACTAGCCTGGTGCGTCAGCCTGGGCATGTCCACCATTGACAGAGAGTTCAAAAGGGACAAAAAACTAAATAATACCAGATGGCGGGGAGGACAAGTCTTTGGGTATTAATGAAGTGGAGATTGATAGGTTGTTGATTAGTAAGGGCGTCAAAAGTTATAGGGGGAAGGTTGGAGAATGGCGGTGAGGGGAAAATAGATCAATCGTGATAGAACGGTGGAGTAGACTGGATGCCTAATTCTGCTCCAATGTCTTATGGTCTAATGAACTTTTATATTATACATTTATATTATGGTATATGGACACACTGATCTGTTTTGTAGTAAATGCCTACTATGTTCTATGTGCTGAAGCAAAGCAAGAATTTCATTGTCCTATCAGGGACACATTACAATAACTCACTTGAACTTGAGCTTGAACTAACATGACAGGCTATTGAGTGACACAGACAGGGAAATCAAGTTATCTTAATTTGTAGAATTGATATTGAGTTTGATCCGAAGCGTTAACCGTTTCCTTTCCCACAGATGTAGTCTGATCTACTAAGGATTTATCACATTTTCTGTTTTTATTTTAAATGTTTAAAAATGTTGGTTCACACGGAGGAACCAGAAATTGCAACTATTTTCTCTCTCAGCAAAAAGCTGGTAGAAATGACCAGGTTTTCCAATATTATCCATAACTAATTTACCAAAGGAAACAATGAATTAATTGTGTTCACTTCAACGTCATTACAAAAATGTTACGTTCACTCCGACTCTTACCTTGACTTTGTGCATGTCAACTCCATACATCTCCAGCCACTTGGCTTTGTTGAGGTAGTTGATTTCTGCTTGAGATGGTGTCTGCCCTCTGCAAAGAGAAACAACTCGATAGAATTCAGCTGCTCGTTGTAGCTCAGCAGGTGGTATTCGTGTCTCCAAATGGGAAGATTGTGGGTTCATGTCCCATTTCACTGGGACACACGGAAAACAAGGTCTACACCTCTGTGTGTATGACAATGGGGCAGCTCAGAGGCGCAGCGGTAGAGTTGCTGCCTCACAGCACCAGAGACCCGGGTTCAATCCGGACTACGGGTGCTGTCTGTACGGAGTTTCTCCGTTCTCCCCGTGACCTGCGTGGGTTTTCAACCAGGATCTCCGGTTTCCTCCCACACTCCAAAGACCTACAGGTTTGTAGGTTAATTGGCTTTGGTATAATTGTAAACGGTCCCTATTGCGTGCCGGATAGCACTTGTGCGAGGGGGATCGCTGGTCGGCGCGGACTCGGTGGGCCGAAGGGCCTGTTTCCGCGCTGCATCTCGAAACTAAACCGAACAATAATAAGCCTAAACCCAGACCCACAGAATGAGAATGTCAAACCTGCATTCCTTCCACTTCTCAAAGATCGCAAACTCCATCTCCTCGCCCTGATTTGGCACAAATCGGAATTCGGACACCAAGTCGGGTCCATGGTCCGAAGGATCGCAGTCACCCATTTCAGCTGCATTGAAGTAATCAGCAAATAACCCAGGGAAAATTAGTAACTCTTCCTCTTCCCCACAATATCACATTTTAAAAGCGAATCTTTGCAAGCTAAGCAGATAATCTCTCAATGACTCTCTTAAGAAAGGTTCAGAAAACGGGTGCGAGCGTTTTGAGTTGAGTTTAGTTTATTTTAGTCACATGTACTGGGATACAGTGAAAAGCTTTTGTTGTGTGCTAAGCAGAGAGTGGAGAAATAGGTGCGAATTTTGGTGGGAGGATTGGTTCGTTGTCAATGGTTTGTTCGTTGTCTATTGTCTATTATCTATTATCTATGTCGTCTGGGACGACAGGTGGCACAATGGGCTAAGTGTTCGGCTGGCAACTGGAAGGTAGCCGGTTCGAATCCCGCTAGGAGTGCATACAGTCGTTGTGTCCTTGGGCAAGACACTTCACCCACCTTTGCCTGTGTGTGAATGCGTGTGAATGTGTGTGAGTGATTGGTGGTGGTCGGAGGGGCCGTAGGCGCAGATTGGCAGCCACGCTTCCGTCAGTCTGCCCCAGGGCAGCTGTGGCTACAGAAGTAGCTTACCACCACCGAGTGTGACTGAGGAGTGAATGAATAATGCGATGTAAAGCGCCTTGAGTATTAGAAAGGCGCTATATAAATCCCATCCATTATTATTATTATTATTACCCAAAATTGGAGAATTCAATCTTCATACCATTGGGTTGTAAACTGCCCAAGTGGAATATGATGTGCTGTTCCTCCAACTCCATCTACTGTATCCGGTGCTCCTGATGTGGCCTCTTTTACATTGGCGAGACCAAGCGTGAACTCGGCGACCATCCCACTGAACATTTGCTCTCCAGCAACCAAGGCCTATTGGATCTTCCAGTTGCTAATCATTTTAACTCATCTTCTCATTCACTTACTGGCCTTTCTGTCCTGGGCCTCCTCCATTGCCAGAGTGGGGCCACATGCAAACTGGAATGACAGGACCTCAGTCTGCTTGGTAGCTTACAATCAAAAGATGTACGATCGTTGAATTCTCCAATTTTAGGTAACTAATGAATGCTCTCCTCTTTTTCTCCCAACCACCTATCTCTCCCTGTGCTCCACCTGGACTCATGCCTATTCCTCCCCTCCCTGAATTTCTTCCTCCTGTTTCACAATTCGCAACTCTTCAATTCTTATCGTGCATCTTTTGTCTTTTCATCACTGGCCTTAATCCAACCATCTGCCTATTAATACCCTCCCACCCCTTCACCCGTATCCACCCATCACTTGCCAGGCTTTGTCCTGCACTTCTTCTCTTCCAGCTTTCTTTCCACATCACACCCTCACCACGATCAGTCTAAAGGGCCCTGACATGAAACCTAGCCTGTCCATGTTCTCCAGAGACGCTGCCTGAACTGCTGAGTCACTCCAGCACTTTGTGACTATCGTTGGAAATCAATTTCCTCGACTTTAACTCGCACGCAATTGTTCCCGCTCGCTACTCATGCGAACCAGTCCTGGCTCAGAAGTCACCAGGACGTGATTTTTAAAAATGACACGTTAAAAAGGCAGCAAACAGGTGAGTCTGGATACTGTCTAAGTCTACTACTGCTATACACTGGTGCTGTATCTGAGATGCTCATCTAATATGTATCTACGTACTTATGTACAGTGATACTTGCATTGAACCGTATGCAAAAATGAATTTCACTGTATTTCGGTACATGTGACAAATTAATTGCCAGAGGGGAAATTAGAGATGAGTGGAAATAAAGTATATACAGACCAATGGGATTGACTGTGGACAAAAATAGGGAGAGAAAGAGGGGGATTATAGGGATTATACTGACAGTCAGAAACATGTATGAATCTAACATTCTACCACTTAGCTTTAGACCATGCTGTAAGTTTAAAATGGTTCTGACATTAAATGAAAAAGTTCTTGAACAGAAGTTTTACTAAATAGATGGCAACAATCCACAAAATGTGGTTCTAGGTCATTTTTTTGGTTTATGGCCATTCAGATAAGCAATAAATATCAGCAATACAGATCCACCACTGATTTTCCAGCACCCTTGGTTCCAGAGACCTTCTGTATTATCCATTTTGCCAGACCAACGGGGGCACGGCCTCCGAGACGAGTTGAACGATACCGGAACAATGCACCTGGGCTACCAAGGGACCGAGCTATCGGCCCACAAAGGGCCTCGTAAGTAGACTATGGGAACGGATCTGCCGGCTCTGGCCGGGTTGGAGTTCCAGCGGCCCTGGCAGCAGGGGAGCAAATTCGACCCGCTGATCGGCCGCAGAAGTCCCGATGCCTTGGCGCCACATTTTCAGAGAGCCTTCCAGGAAGGATTTCAAGTGGGCTCTTGCAAGTTTGTCCGTTTTAAAGGAGGTACCAGGAAACCGGAAGTGGATCGGTACAAGCAATACCCATAGCCTCAGAAACAAGTGTTTTTTAAATTGCAGAGGGCTATTGTTGTCTATCTCAATATTGTTGCAATCCCAATAATTGACAGCTCCCCAAAAATTCATGGAAAGTAGTGAATGCCAATAATACCCGCGATACACTCTCAGAGATTACTTTATCCTTAAGGGCCTAGCCAACTTAGGCGATTTTTCAGCGGACTTCCGGCGACTGTCATGTTGCGGGTACTCACCAGACAAATCGGGAACTGGAACGGCGAGTGTCAGAGCGGAACACACACACACACACACACACACACAGCAAGGGCGGGGACCAGGGCAAGTGGAGGAGCGCTGTCTGAAATTCACACTGTGCAAAGCCAAGGTGATACAGACACACACCGCAATGAACAGGAAGGTTAAGACGGCTAGCACAGTGTACAGTAAGTTCTTTAAAACAGGGGGGAGAAGGGGGGGGGGGGGGGAGAAGGGGGGAGACGGAGTGGAGACACGTTTAAGAAGCCAGACAACTTTTAATAAGCCAGAGATACACAGCTGTGGAGTTCGGCGGGCATTTAACATTACCGGTCGGTTTTCCTTGGTTCTGAAAACACGTGCTTACGTTTTTTTTTCCCCAATGAGCAAATGAAAATGACCAGTCAGCAAAGGCAATTAACTAAAACTATGTACAACTACCTCAACTACCTATAACGACATGGTGACCCCACTACAACTGCCCCCACTACTACAGAATTATCGATTATCTCCATGGCAACCAATTTTTGCTCACAACAATTTTTTCAACATGTTGAACATTTGTGGCGACCATACTGAGGCCGCAACTAGTTCCCAGAATGCGGAAGCTCCTTGCGACCATGAAGGAGACTCACCAGAGACCACCAGCGAACATGTGGCGACCATGTGGCGAGCTCAGAGTCTCCTGCACTCGCCTAAAAAGTCGTCTAAGTGGGACAGGCCCTTAAGTTACACAGTTCCACCTGCCTGCAAGAACATGAGCAGTTACTGGTCCAAGCTAATGAAATACAGAATGAGTTGCATAGCAACATTAGGCAAGTAAGAAGATATCCACAAGATATCTTATCTTTGGCCGGCACAGTGGCGCAGCGGTAGAGTTTCTGCCGTACAGCTCTTTCAGCAGCAGAGACACGGGTTCGATCCCGACTACGGGTGCTGTCTGTACGGAGTTTGTACCCTCTCCCCACGATCGCGTGGGTTATCCCCGAGATCTTCGGTTTCCTCCCACACTCCAAAGACGTACAGGTTTGTAGGTTAATTGGCTTGGTATAAAAATGTAAATTGTCCCTATTGTGTGTAGGATAGTCTTAATGTGCAGGGATCGCTGGTTGGTGTGGACTCGGTGGGCCGAAGGGCCTGTTTCTGCTCCATATCTCTAAACTAAACTAAACTATCGGGTAACTATGTGACAAAACAGCGGCCACAAGCAGTTTGGAAACAAGCATCTGAAGAAGGGTTTCGGCCCGAAACGTCGCCTATTTCCTTCGCTCCATAGATGCTGCTGCACCCGCTGAGTTCCTCCAGCAATTTTGTGTACCATCCAACTAAGAACCCTCTGCTAAGGTGATAAAATGTCATGTTCCGCATTTCCTACTTCTGAAGCATAAAGGAAAGGTTACCAGATGTGGCATTTGATGAGCTGAGATGCTTTCCAGGTATCATCTTACCAAGGAGCATCGGGGCTGCCAAAGCAACAAAATACATTCAATGCAGTCTAGACCAAAGATCCGCTATAAGATCTTTGGTCTAGACAGAACTTTAACCTGAAAAGCATCAATGGCTTTCATTACTTTAATGCAGAGCGGCAATAAACAAAACAAACCTTGAACGGCATATGCTGACAGCTGCACCGACGTGTCGGACGGGCATTCTAACCTGAATTGTTGGAGGGAAAAGGAATAAAAGAATTTAGTTTATTAACTTTAATCTGCAGATAAACTCACTCCAGGCAGTACACTACCGAGCGACAGGATATGGACCTCTGCCCAGAATTCACCACTCAGTGTGCGGCCCATTGTAATTTGACCTTCAAGAAAAACGGGAATCTTTTCTAACAGAGTTATGTTTTTCGTGGTTTGCTGTAACAGATCAAGTCACATCAGAATTACACTTGTTGGCATTGTATAATAAAACTGATAAGATTCAGATAGTAACTTGCTAATTCTTGAAGAACGGATATTATTTAAACAAATTTGTAAGCTTTCAAAAAAAAAACCCACAATACATGTGCTTTGGCATCTTTACTGCATATTGTTATATTGATAATTGGCACTATTAAGTTTGGGCTGTATTTATAGGTAGTTGTGGGGTTGATTGATATTAGTCTTGAAGATGAAGTGCCAGACGGCACGGTGGCGCAGCGGTAGAATTGCTGCCTTACACCATTTGCAGTGCCGGAGACCCAGGTTCGATCCCGACTACGGGTGCTGTCTATACGTTACTTTGTATGTTCTCCGCGAGACCACGTGGGTTTTCTCTGGGTTCTTCGGTTTCCTCCCACACTCCAAAGACGTACAGGTTTGTAGGTTGATGGGCTTGGGATAAGTGTAAATTGTCCCTAGTGTGGGATAGCGTTAATGTACGGGGATCGCTGGTCGGCACGGACTCGGTGGGCTGAAGGGCACGTTTCCGCACTGTATCTCTAAACTAAAAACTAAACAGACACAGGAGGCAAAATCTCAAACAGAAGAACAACAACTTTCTGGGAGCATGTTCTTGCCAAGCAATACCTTGGTTTAGATGTGTCACCCCCTTTAAAAAAAAAAAATAATTGGCTGGAATTCCCTACGTAACAGCATCCTCCGAGCACCATCATAAGAGCTGCAGAAGGAGAATGGGGTTGAGAGGGAAAAATAGAACAGCCATGATCAAATGGTGGAACAGACCCGATGGACCGAATGGCCTAATACAGCTCCTATGTCTTATGATCTTATAAGGTGAAGGAGAAGCTTGAATATTATCATCCAGGGCCATTAAGGCTGGATAATAAATGCATCCTCCTCAGCATCTCCCCACTTGCTGAAGATAAACATGTTATTGAAAGTATCTGGTGCCAGATTGAAAGTAACCACTGGAAGAAATATAAGAGGGATTTCCAGAAAGTGTATAGGAAGGAACTGTGGAAGCTGGTTTACACCAAAGATAGACACAAAATGCTGGAGAGACTCAGCGGGACAGGCAGCATCTCTGGAGAGAGAGAGAATGTGTGATGTTTCAGGTCGAGACCCTTCTTCAGTCTGGATTCCTTCTATCCAGAGACACTGCCCTGCCCCGCTGAGTTACCCCAGCATTTTGTGTCCATCTTCGGATTTCATAAGATCATAAATGATAGGAGTAGAATTAGGCCATTCGGCCCATCAAGTCTGCGCCACCATTCCATCATGGCTGCTCCACCTCTTTCCTCCTAACCCCATTCTCCTGCCTTCTCCCCATAACCTCTGACAGCTGTACTAATCATGAATCGATCTATCTATCTCTGCCTTAAAAATATCCACAGACTTGGCTTCCACAGCTTTCTGTGGCAAAGTATTCCACAGATTCACCACCCTCTGTTCAATGCACCTGCTTCACACCAATTTCATCCCAATGCACTGAATCATTCATATTCCGGCATGTCTTTTCATTCCATTCCCCTTCTCCTTGAATGCAAATGCCTCGGAACACTGCCATAGAAATCCATATTTTAACGACATTTTTGGATAATCCATTATCTCCCAAATTCCCTATTGATTTACTACAGGTAACATCGTGAGAATATTAATAATGAATAATCCCTTTCACCCCCACTTGCTAAAGGCACTGAATCCAAAGTGCAGGTTTGAGCACGGTTGTCCTGCCATCTGCAAGAACGCGCAGACAGAATTTACAGGCTAATCGACAATGGAAGTTATCACAGTCAAGCCTGCAGCTGGCCTCGCCATGATCTGCAGGTACTCAACACCAATGATTGCAGTGTTTGAAAAAGAACTAGTAGATTGGTCCAGCACGGGAGCCTGACTCAAACTTGAATCCAGGATTAGATGAATAGTTACGTGTTTTAACCTACGGACCCATCTCCTAAGCTGTATTATTGATAATTTACTCTATTTTTTTTTAACTTTCTTTTTTTTTCTTTTCTCTCTTTCCATCTATAAATTTAAAAAAGCAATTAAAAGCAGTGTTAATACGTAATTGATAAATGTGGACCCCAACTATTTTGATAGCTGGGACCCCGGGACCCTAGATACTAATAATATGTAATCGTTAAACAAAGTCTGTATTGGTTTGGATTATGATATGCATATGCTTCTAATAAAAAATATTATTTAAAAAAAAGAACTGTAGATGCGGGTAAATCGAAGGTAGACATAAAATGCTGGAGTAACTCAGCAGGTGAGGCAACATCTATGGTGAGAAGGAATTGGCGACGTTTCGGGTCAAGACCCTTCTTCAGCAAGGGGAGGGGGCAGGACAGGGAAAGAATGTAGGCAGAGACAGTAAGACTAGTTGGAGAACTGAGAAGGGGGAGGGGATGGAGCGAGAAAGCAAGGGCTATCTGAAAGTTAGAGAAGTCAGTAGACTCGATTGGCCTACTTCTGCTCCTATGACTTATGAATGATGAATGATGCTGGCAAAATGCACCAGCGAAATCTGCCAGTTAAAGACAGATGCGGGAAGTAAGTCTGCTGTGCTCCTGGTACGAAGGATCCTTAGTCCCACCATTAAGAAAGATCATCTTAACCCCCACCCAGCCCCTCCTGCTTTCTTATCACTCACCTGCCTCCATCTCCCTATTCCACACCTCATCCTCTCGCGCTCGTCTACATCTGCCTGTCGTCTTTTGTTCCAATTACGTCCAGCAAGCACCTAACCGGCCCCTATCTTACAACACCCCCCCCCCCCCCCCCCCCCCCCCCCATCCCCTTGATTCTGTCCATCTTCCCTCTCCAGTCTCAGTACCAATGCAGCGTCTCAATCCAAGACATTAACAATTCCTTTTCCGCAAAAGATGCTGATCGTGTCGCTGAGTTCCTCGAGTAAATCATTTGTTCAAGATGAAAGAGCACATACTTGCTCAGAAGGCGGACACAAGGCGGCACGGTGGCGGAGTGGTAGAGCTACAGCCTTACAGTGCCCGAGACCCGGGTTCGATCCCGACTATGGGTGCTGTTTGTATGTTCTCCCCGTGACCTGTGGGGGGTTTTCTCCGAGATCTTCGGTTCCCTCCCACACTCCAAAGACCTTCAGGTTTGTAGGTTAATTGGCTTGGTATAGATGTAAAATTGTCCCTAATACGTGTAGGATAGTGTTAATGTGCAGGGATCGCTGGTCGGTGCGGATTTGGTGGGCCTGTTTCCACGCTGTATCTCTAAACTAAACTAAAACTAACAAAAGCTTGGAGTAACTCAGCAGGTCAGGCAGCATCTTTGGATAATAGGAAAAGGTGATGTTTCGGGTCGAGACCCTTCTTCAGTCTAGGTCAACCGACTTACCCGACTATCTCTAGATCACATAAATAAAAGGACATTGCCATCGAATCACTTGCAAAGCAGGATGAACTTGGGCCTTACTAAGCAAGACTCCAATAAAATGTAACCAAGCATTACTTACTTGCCACTCAGAATATCTTGCTTTAACTGTAGCACAAACAAGTATCTGCAAATAAAGAAGGATTCAGACATGAGAAATGACCAAAAGCAGAAAAATACATTAAATGTATTTTACTTCTGTAAAGCAGCAAATTGTGATCTGGAATATACTTAAAATAATAGGAGATGAGAGATCAATATTTTATGAAGGATACGGTTAAATTTTCATGGCCCTTCAGCCCACATTGCTGTGACAACGGCAAGGCCAATTTACCCCACACAACTGCCTGCATGTGGTGTCGTTCGAAATTCCACCCCTGTTTATGTCTCTATTCAAATAGCACTTAAATGTTGCTCACTCGTCTACTTCCACCAATTCTGACAACATTTTTTTAGTTTTTAGCATTTTAAATCAATGATATGCTTGCTCAGTCACATGGCATGTTATCAAAGGTCTGTGCGTGACAGTTTTAATACCAGCTCGGCCACAGAAGCAGATAGAAAGGTCACAAGAAATTGGGAACTCAATGCTGGTCGGGTCACGGAGGTGAATCAATCAATATCACACTCACATCCAATTTACCCCAAGAAATGCAAACGCACTGCCTGGTGTTAAAGACAGCAAGCATTCAGAATGGGAGCAAGCATAAACAAAATAGTGCATTCCAAACACAAATGATAGTAGTATATGGATTAATAAGATGTCAAAATGCAGCATTTTTATAAAGCTCTATCGTACAATAATCACTGATCATTGACAATACCAACTAGACATATATAATAAGTGGCAGGGACTTCAGGAATGCTGATGTACAGAGGAACCTTGGGCTGCAAGTTCAAAGCTTCCTGGAAATGGCAACACAGGTGGAGAGGGGAGCGAAGGTGTCATTGGGCCTATTTATAGGTCGTGCACTGCATATATGAGTTGGGATGTCATGTTGCAGCTGTACAAACCATTGGTCAGGCTGCACTTGGAGAATTGTGTGTGTAGTGTGTGTAGATAGAATTGTGTGTAGTGTGTGTAGATAGAATATTGCCCCATCTTGTCTCCACACTACAGACAAGATGGGGGCAATATTAGAAAAAATGAGAAATAATCTCCAGGATTTTGCCAGAATTGAAAGACTTTACTTATAAACAGGGATTAGATAGGCTGGGTTCATTCTCACTGGAACAAATGAAGTTGATGGTCCATCTAACAGATTTTATAAAAAATGATGAGGATGGATAGCATAGAGTCTATTTCAATAGTCAAGAGTGTTCATTGCACTGGGAAAGGAACACCAAAATTCTCTCTTGTGGAACAATTCTTACTTAATAGAACAATTAACAGGTCTACAGAGGACGCCATATCTGCGGCCCTACACTCTGCCCTGACCCACCTGGACAACAACAACTCCTACATCAGGTTGTTGTTCATCGACTTCAGCTCCGCATTTAATACTGTCATCCCCGCCAGCTTGATCACCAAACTCAGCGGACAGCATCACCACCTCCATCTGCAATTGGACACTGGATTTCCTCACCAATAGACCACAGTCTGTTAGGATCAACAACCTCACCTCCTCCACTCTGACATTGAACACCGGCGTGCCACAGGGCTGTATGCTCAGCCCTCTCCTCTATTCCCTCTTCACCCATGACTGCGTCCCTATGTATGGCTCCAACGCCATCATAAAATTCGCCGATGACACCACGGTGGTAGGACTGATCAGGGACAATAACGAATCAGCCTACAGGGAGGAGGTCCAGAACCTGACAGCCTGGTGTACCAATAATAACCTCGTCCTCAACTCAAAGAAGACGAAGGAAATCATCGTAGACTTCAGGAAGACCAGAGGTGGCAGACATACCCCCATCCACATAAACGGGCCTGAGGTGGAGCGCGTCTCCAACTACAAATTCCTCGGGGTACATATCTCAGAGGATCTGTCCTGGTCCCTCAATACCACCAAACTGATCAAAAAGGCGCAGCAGCGCCTCTACTTTCTGAGGAGGCTTAAGAAAGTTCACCTGTCCCCCTAGATCCTGCCCAACTTCTACCGCTGTACCATTGAAAGCATCCTGACCACCTGCTTCACGGTATGGTACAGCAGCTGCACCACAGCTGATAGGAAGGCACTGCAACGGGTGGTGAAAACCGCTCAGCACATCATCGGTGCCCTGCTCCCTGCCATGGATGCCCTCCACCGCAAACGGTGTCTGAGACGGGCCGGGAAAATCATCAAGGACCCCTCTCACCCTAACCATGGACTATTTGCCCTCCTCCCATCAGAGAGGCGGTACAGGAGCCTCAGGTCTCGCACAAGCAGGCTGAGGAACAGATTTTTCCAAAACCCCATCACCCTGCTGAACTCACAGGCCCGACGCTAGCTATCTTTATACTCTTTTATCTGTATATATTCATTGCCTATGTACTAGTTTAATTCATCCACATTGCACATATTGTTTTAACCAGTATTTTACTACCTTGCACTCTGATTAGATGCTAAACTGCATTTCGTTGTACCTGTACTCGTATTTGTGCAATGACAATAAAGTTGAATCAAATCAAATCAAATCAAATTAAATTCTTACTTTAATCGGACCTTACTGGACTTCATCTTGCACTATACATTATTCCCTTAATCCTTTATCTGTACACTGTGGACATCTCGATTGTATAGTCTTTGCGATGACTGGATAGTACGCAACTAAAAGCTCTGTAATGTACCTCGGTACACGTGACAATAAACAAAACTACTTGCTGTAGCTTTATGAGCATATTAACTAACGCCACAATATAAAAAATAAATATGATCTACGGCCGTCTACGCCCGCACCTCCAGACACAGGAACAGCTTCATTCCCAGAGCTATAGCGGCTCTGAACCGGGCCTGCTGCGTGCCCCCCCCCCACCCCCCCCTGGACTGTCTCCCCCGGATGGTCACGTCGCACAGACACATCTGCACTTTAGTCTGTTTGAACTGTTTTGACTATTTTACTGTTGTAATGTTCTTTTTACAAACCATGTTCTCGGGGTATCTAAATCTAAATTGTATTAGTTATTTAAGTTATGACATCGGATGGAAGCTGCATACCAAATCTCGTTGCGCTTATGTGCAATGACAATAAAAGATATTATTATTATTATTATCAATTACACAAAAAAAATATTAATACTAAATAGCCAGGCTATAATAGTACAACCTTTACAAAGTCCATAACAGTTCATTGCTGAGGTAGGGTTGTGTAGCGTGAAGAGTGGATAGAATTGAATTAAAGTGAAAGGGCAGAAATGTTAAAGAAATCTGAGGGGAAAATGTTTCCACACACAGGTAGTGGTTATATGGAATAAGGAGCCAAAAGAAGTGGTATAGGCATATACATTTACAAATATTTAAAAGACATTTGGGCAGCTACTTTGAAGTAGAAAGAGAGGAATACAGGTCTAATGGGGGGGGGAGGGGATTTGCATTGAACGGCATCATGGTGAACATGGACGAGTTGGGTCAAAGGACCTATTTATGTTGTTCGGTCATTCTACCTAGTTCCACTGTTCGCATCCTTCTATCCCTGTCGTTAGCACATCTTCCCCAGCCAACAATGGGACATTATGCACTCCACCCTTCCTGAGGTCATCTGTTGCCGACCCCATTTTGTTCTGGCCTTCTCTATCTTTCAGTCTGAAGAAGGATTCCGACCCGAAACGTCACCTATTCCTTTTCACCAGAGATGCTGCCTGACCCGCTGAGTAACTCCACCATTTTTTGTCCATCTCCACACCTATTTCTGAGCGGCACACTTGGGAAACCTGAACGGAAACCTCTGGAGACTTTGCGCCCCACCCAAGGTTTCCGTGCGGTTCCCGGAGGTTGCAGGTGGTTGCCGGGGGTTGCAGGTAGTGGAAGCAGGTAGGCAGACTGACAAAAACCTCCGGGAACCACACGGAAACCTTGGGTGGGGCGCAAAGTCTCCGTTCAGGTTTCCTAAGTGGGACAGGGGCATAAGCCAGCCATTGAGCAGTTTCAATGGAATTTTACTTTCAGCTTGAGGTTGAATTTTCAATGCTTGCCCAGACATTCCATGCTGTTAATCATTCCACAGAATAAAATATTGTAATGCCAGGACTTCTACTTTGCTGAGAAATAAATCAACTAAACATCAGGCGCATTATCGGTCAATTAAGCCAGCAGGTACGTATTACTGACTCGATTTACATGCGTTTTGAACTCTGGCTTGGCAGGCCAACAGGTTGTAGCATGCCTTTCTTTCAAGAGCCGTAGAATTGTTACCCAGTACTGAACATACTGTGCATGCACACACCTTGGGGAACACAAACTGCAGAATTAAACACATTCCTGGCAACAACTCTGGCCCTGCCCAGTTCACAATGGAATTAAGACATCAGATCCAACAATGGATCAAAATGAGTTTTACAATCCAATGAATGGGACAAGAACTGGTTGGATTCTGCAAATGAGCTTGATAAACGCGCTTGGTGTTGCCATTATTTCCACCGCAGATGATACAATTCTTATTAATCAACGTCGACCCGTAATCATTCGTGCAAACCAACATCAGACGACTCAGGCTCTGTTAGTTGAACAGCTCACAAAGGTCACGGGTTCAATCCCCTCGTGTAGTTTAAAATTAGTTGGTGGCTGCTGGTTGTAGAGATGGAAAAATGGACATTTAGGACTGATGCGCAAAGGACGACAGATGGCACAATGGGCTAAGTGTTCGGCTGGCAACCTGAAGGTGGCCGGTTCGAATCCTGCTTGGAGTGTGTACTGTCGTTGTGTCCTTGGGCAAGACACTTCACCTACCTTTGCCTGGGACTAGAGACGGAAATTAGCTACTGATTGGCTACAATCTCGCATATTTACATGCAAATGTTCATTAATATGCACTGTCCTTATAAACAAATTATTATTATATTATTATTATTATTATTATGCAGGAAAGTGGGCTTTGGTGGGTTGTGATATCTGCTACGCCGTGGGTAGCCGCAACTCCAATTGAAGAGGGATATCGATGAGCAGGAATGGAGGTATGGAATACGTGCATGGAGATGAGAGTCTGTCTTGGCATCATATTCAGCAGAGACATTGTGGGCCAAAGGGCCGGTTCTATGTGATCACTTCCACAGTTGCAATCTTGGTACTTCAACGTGCAGGCGGTCAGAGGGAGAGAAGATGGCCTTCATCTCTCCATTGTGCTCCAAGCATTCAGTCTGAACCACTGCAATGGAACCAAGCGGCAAGAGTGCAACCCACAAAGTTAATATCCCAGCACTCATTCACTACTGTCAGCCAAATTCCTATTTCTCCTCCAATTTCTTTACGGGGGTGGAAAAAACAGCAGAGAACATAATGCATAGGTCACCAATAAGCATGAATACATCACGTCTTCAGGCCTGTAACAGGTACAACTCTCAAGGGAAACAAGACAGAAACATTTTTTTTACCTGGTTAATTCTTCATGGAGATTGTTCGGCTCCGACGAGTAAAATTTAACCCGGAGATGAAGACAGTACGGTGGGCCAACTTCAAAGATAATTAAAAACAGATTCAATATATACACCAGAATAGAGATACTCAGTGTTCTGATTCTTATTAAATACATAAAAGTACATGCCCTGATTTCAGGCCAACCATGTCAAAAGCTGGCTTCCCCTTCTCACTGTGAACATCACTAGCTCATATTTCCACTTATTTCGGAGTTATACCAGTGAGTATACCATTCTATTCCAGCTGAGTTGAAAACAAGCTTTGCAGAGGGACATGAATAAAACTGAAGATAGACACAAAAAGCTGCAGTAACTCAGTGGGTCCGGCAGCATCTCTGGAGAGAAGGAATAGGAGATGTTTTGGGTCGAGACCCTTCTTCAGACTGGGTGTCAGGGGAGACGGAAACTAGAGATATGAAAAGAGAGTTAGATATAACGCTTGGGGCTAACGGAATCAAGAGATATGGGGGAAAAGCAGAAACAGGGAACTGATTGTGGGTGATCAGCCATGATCATATTGAATGGCTCAAAGGGTCGAATGGGCTACTCCTGCACCTATTTTCAATGTTCCTATGAAAAGGCACATAGAACAAATGAAAGGTGTGCAAAAGGACAAATCAAAGCCAGCAACAATGGTCAAGAATTGGTGGAGTCCACAATGGTCCATTGTTGGCTGTGGAGAAGGTGATAACGAGCGATACAAACAGTGAAACTAAGCAGTGCAGGAAAGAACTGCCGATGCTGGTTTAATTCGAAGGTAGACACAAAATGCTGGAGTAACTCAGTGGGACAGGCAGCATCTCTGGAGAGAAGGAATGGGTGACGTTTCGGGTCGAGACCTTTCTTCAGACTGATGTCAGGGGAGTAGGCGGTATAGAGATAGACTGTAGCCGGAGACAGTAAGACTGGTGGGTGAACTGGGAAGGGGAGGGGATGGAGAGAGAGGGAAAGCAAGGGCTACTTGAAGTTAATGTTCATACCGCTGGGGTGTAAGCTGCACTATCTGGTTCACCTAGAGCAGGGGCTCCCAACCTTTTTTTGTCCTGTTTACCCCTGGCAACTTTAATAACAATGTTATTTCACTTATTTATGAACATCTAATGATGAACAGATAGATACTGGTATACTAGAACCAAACACAGTCAGTCAATGAGAAAAAATATGTACAAATCTATAATCAACAAATTTACCCCCTGGGCAGGCGAAATTTACCCCGTGGGTAGGTGAAATTTACCCCAGGTTGGGAACCCTTGTCCTAGAATAACTGATAATGTATTGTATATTTATTTGTTGTGTTGTTGCGTTTAATACAGCTGCAGCAAGTAACATAGAAACATAGAAAATAGGTGCAGGAGGAGGCCATTCGGCCCTTCGAGCTAGCACCGCCATTCATTGTGATCATGGCTGATCATCCCCTTTCAATAACCCTTGCCTGCCTTTTCCCCATATCCCTTGACTCCACTAGCCCCTAGAGCTCAATCTAACTCTCTCTTAAATCCATCCAGTGATTTGGCCTCCACTGCCCTCTGTGGCAGGGAATTCCATAAATTCACAACTCTCTGGGTGAAAAAGTTTTTTCTCACCTCAGTCTTAAATGACCTCCCCTTTATTCTAAGACTGTGGCCCCTGGTTCTGGACTCGCCCAACATTGGGAACATTTTTCCTGCATCTAGCTTGTCCAGTCCTTTTATAAGTTTCTAAAAGATCCTCCCTCATCCTTCTAAACTCCAGTGAATACAAGCCTATACCTTATACCCACATGCATACCTCACCTATACCCACATGCAATTCCATACATTGTGGCCACAATATAACGTGAACAAACTGCAAACTCAGTGTTCCTGCCTTCATCCTTCAAAAGGGTCTTAGTCTTCCATTATATTCAGCACTGATGCGATTCCCGAATTGTCCCTCTCTCCCACCTTCGGCAAGCATTGCAGCCAAATCCCATGCCCCTTTATTTCCTGCAGCAACTTCAACTGCCCTCCAACGAACCTTTCAATAGAACTGAATCATTCAATCAACAACTGGAGAGCGATCCTGAGCAACCATCTACCACATTGCAGACCTTCGGAGACCCTTTAAATCAGACTTTACTGGATTCTATCTTGCACTAAACATTATTCTCTTTATCATGTATCTGTACCTGTGAATGACTCGATTCTATTCATGTGCTGTCTTTCTGCTGACTGGTTATTTTCAGCTTAGTTCCGTTTAGTTGATTGTCACTAAACTGAACTAAACTGATACTAGCCAGTCGGCAGAAAGACAATACACCTTTTCCAGCACGCAACAAAAGCTTCTCACTGTACCTCGATACTCGCGACAATAGACAATAGGTGCAGGAGTAGGCCATTTGGCCCTTCAAGCCAGCATTGCCATTCAATGTGATCATGGCTGATCATTAGACTAAACTAATCGTCCGAAGCCCAGAGCACTTTGCAGATGCTACTCGTGGACTCGAGTGGAGAGAGTGGTTGCAAATACAACTTACTTTTCACTTGCTTCTTGATGCTCTTGGTGTTGTCCAACCAGTGCTGCAATACAAAACACCAAGGCACGTCATCTTCTGATAAGGCTTAGAGACCATGTTAGCCAACAAATAGCAAGGACTTCCCCATTTTCCACTAAAACCGTAGAGGAATCTTACTCTTGCACTTCAGTAAATGTGCCGCATCCCACGATTGACTAATTTGCTGACTACACTTACTGAGTTCTGCGATACCAACATCACATGTCACAGCCAGCAAGCTTGAAGCTGGAGAAACAAGGAACTGCAGATGCCGGTTTACAAAAAAAAGGACGCAAAGTGCTGGAGTAACTCATCGGGTCAGGCGGCATCTCTAGAGAAGGACACAACAATGCTGGAGTGGCTCAGTGGGTCAGGCAGCATCTCTGGGGAAAAGGAATAGGTGACGTTTCAGGTCGAGACTGAGAGTCAGACTGGAGAACATGAACAGGTGACATTTCGGGACTGAAGAAAGGTCCCTACCCGAAACGTCACCTTTCCGTGTTCTCTAGAGATGTTGCCTGACCCACTGAGCTACTCCAGCACTGTGTGTTTGAAACTGCAAGCACGAGACCTCATGAGACTGGGATGACTCAAAAGCAACTTCAGATCTGTGCCACAGCATACAAAATGGAAAGGCATACCCTCATAAAATAGTTGTGATGAAAGATCAGGGACTTGAAATGAGCTCTCTCTCCATAGAAATCCTGACCTATTCAGCGTTGGCTGGATTTTATCTTTTGATATTTCCCATATTTTGAATTTGACTTGCAAACATTTATTGACTTTTAAATTATGCACCCTGATTTTTGGATTCTTTGCCTGGTCCAATATAGCTGCTTTATCATTTTCTTTTGTGAAAAAAGGATTTTATTTGAGCCAAAGTTGGAAGCTTTCCAAAGTATCAATGGAAACAAAATTCATAATAGGATCAGAGAGGCAAGCGCTCTCCACTGATTCACCTTTTAAACCACAAAAGGAGAAAATTACCCACCCAGTCAATCATAGTGTTACAATTCCATATAATTGCTTGAGGGCCTTATGGCAAATGACCGAGGCCAGGTAGCTTCAGTGGCACGGTGGCGCAGCAGTAGAGTTGCTGCCTTAAGGGCCTGTCTCACAGGCGATTTTTTAGGCGACTACAGGTGACTAGGCTGTCGCCACATGGTCGCCCGGGTGCCACCTGTATGGTCGTGAGTAGTCTCCTAAAGTTGCCCAACGAGTCGTATTGTCTTTCTGGTCGCCGCTGGATTTTCAACACGTTGAAAAATTTTCGGCGACAGTGGCAATCCTGGGATTGACGTCAATGAGCGTAGCTTGACTTCTCCTGACATGGGTGCTGTCGTAGGTTGTCGCCGGGTAACGTCAGTTGTCGCCGGTGCTGATTTCGGTGAATTCCATTGTTGTATTCTCCGGCAGTCGTCTGAAACAAACACCTAACGTCACCGGTTATCCGGAGACCTGCTACGACTATGACAGTCGCCGGCAATCGCCTAAAAATCGCCTAAGTGGGACTGGCCTATTACAGCGCCAGAGTCCCGGGTTTGATACTGACTACGGGTGCTTGTCTGTACGGAGTTTGTACGTGACCTGCGTGGATTTTCTCCGGGAGTTCCGGTTTCCTTCCACACTCCAAAGACATACAGGTTCAAGTTCAAGTTCAAGTGAGTTTATTGTCATGTGTCCCTGTATAGGACAATGAAATTCTTGCTTTGCTTAAGCACACAGAAAATAGTAGGCATTTACTACAAAACAGATAAATGTGTCCATATACCATGATATAAATATATACACACATGAATAAATAAACTGGTAGTGCAAATAACAGAAAGTGGTTGCTAATAATCAGAGTTTTGTCCGAGCCAGGTTTAATAGCCTGATGGCTGAGGGGAAGTAGCTATTCCTGAACCTGGTTGTTGCAGTCTTCAGGCTCCTGTACCTTCTACCTAAAGGTAGCAGGGAGATGAGTGTGTGGCCAGGATGGTGTGGGTCTTTGATGAGGCAGCGACTGCTTGTAAGCCAATTCGATTTGATATAATCGTAAATTGTCACTACTGTGTGTAGATTGCGTCAATGTGCAGGGATCGATGGTCAGCGCGGACATGGTGGGCCGAAAGGCCTGCATCCAAGCTCTCTCTCTCTCTAAACTAAACATTTGAATAACCTGCTCATTTATCATACGCCTGGCGAAGATTCTTTTTGAAAGCCAGCTTCTTTCGAAGTTCAGGATAAAAACCAAGGAACACCAGTGACCCTTCGATTCTGCTGCTGCAGGGAAGTAAAGTAAACACGCATGTTGTTCCAAGCAACGCACCCTCACCAGCAAAAAAACACGGCCCTGCCAATCGGTATTTCAGAAGAATGAAGCTGGCCTCATGGTTTGGCATTCTCACAAAGCAAAATGAACGACATCAACCTTTTCATCCATAAAGGCTAGAGTAATCAAAGGAGCAACGCCCAAATTCAAGGAGTATCCTTTAACTTATTTTTCAATTCATTCAAAACCAAGCGAGGCAACAAGAGAAATTAAGCTAACAATTTAAACCGTCAGTCATTTCTGCTTCGGAGTAGTCTTGGCGTTAGTGACAGGGTTTGATCCTCCCTGCCTTTTCTCATCTCAGGCCTGTTTTCCTTCAGCTCCTACACATTCCAGCACTAGACATTTAGCAGCACTTGGCCGAGCCATCGGTGCGCACTTTGTTTAGAGAAATGTCGAGCTTTCAGCCTTCTCACATGAAGCAGCTCTTGGGATTAACCAGGCAAATACAAAGCAGATGTCAAAACGGACTTATCCACATTGGGTGGGAGGTTAAAATAATTACTTATTAAAATTCCTTCCAGATACAGACCCTTGTTTCACAAGCCTGCATCGTTTTAAAATGTTATATGTCACAAGAACATTGGAGGCATGGGTTACCAAACCAGATCTGAAACCAGTGTAACTCCATATTCAACTCCAATCCTTTGGTCGGGTTCAATAAATGGCAAGAATTTGGTTGGAGAGAGAACTGGAATTTCCATATTTTCCCTTGGTTAATCAGCAATAAGAAGCATATGACAATGTGGGGGGACAAAGTGTTGGGTATTCCCTTTATTTGTAGGAAGGAACTGCAGATGCTGGTTTAAACCAAAGATAGACACAAAAAGCTGGAGTAACTCAGTGGGATGGGCAGCATCTCTGGAGAGAAGAAATGGATGACGGGGTCTCGAGCCGAAACATCACCCATTCCTTCTCTCCAGATATGCTGCCCGTCCTGCTGAGTTACTCCAGCTTTTTGTGTCTATTCCCTTTATCATGGTTCGATTGTAATCATGTATTGTCTTTCTGCTGACCTTTTCACTGTGCCTCAGTACACGTGACAACAAATCAAACTCAATTCATAACTCTGCAGGCCAGGCAGCATCTGTGGAGGGATATAGACAGCAATGTTTCGGGTCAGGACTAGGGTTGCCAACTGTCCCGTATTAGCCAGGACATCCCGTATATTGGGTTAAATTGGTTTGTCCCATACGGGACCACCCTTGTCCCGTATTTGACTGCTCCTACTCGGGTCGAGGGGACTGTCTGGTCGGAGTGCCGCTTCTGGCCACGCCTCAACCGTCCCGACGTAGTGCAGCCCATGGAGTGCAGCAGCAGCGCCTCGCCCCTGGCCCCGTCGGTCGGCAGCCCGGCCAGCTGTCCGACCGTCGCTTACCGCCGACACCCTTCTCATGGCCGATCATCGGTTCACGAGCTGGATGGGGTGCTGGACTTTGCGTGCAGTAGAACACAAAGCCCTGCCGGCGGGCCACCTAAGCAGTTTTGGCCCGGGTGCCGGACATTGCGAGCGACGTCGAGCAGGCCAAAATTCCTCAGCTGACCCGCAGACTGGGCTTTGTGTGCAGTCCAGCACCCCGGGCCAATTCATCATTCACCCCGCCACGGCCGAGTTGGTCAATGAATTGCCGTTGGGAATTTGACCCTTATTTTGACCTTTTGTCCCTTATTTGGGAGCGAGAAAGTTGGCAACCCTAGTCAGGCCCCTCTTCAGACTAACCGTTTTCACTCCACATTTGCTGCCTGGCTTGCCGAATTCTCCCAAGCGCTGTTATTTTTTGCTCAGAATTAAAGCATCTGCAGTCTCGTGTCTCTAGTTAATAACAATGGGTTAGCTTGTCTGGAGTCTGACCTAGATAGGAAAATTATCACCTTCACAATCAGAAGCACACAATTAGTAAGTCCTAGGAAGAGTGGGATTGTAGACGTTTGTACTTTCTTCCTCTTCTACTGCCCAACGATGAACTAAAACAGAGTTTCAACCCAAGAGAACTTTAAGCAGACTTAACACAAGCAATTAAACAAGAGACTGCAGATACTGGAAACTGAAGCAAAATGCTGGAGGAACTCAGTGGGTCAGGCAGCATCTGGGGAAGGAGTGGACAGAGGATGTTGCAAGTTAAGATTCTTCTTCAAAGTTAAGAGGAGATTTTGTTCTTCCTTTATACCCCAGGATCTTGATCCGCTGGGTAGGTGGGCTAAGGAATAGTTAACGGAGCTTGTAGGAAGGAACTGCAGATGCTGGTTTAAACTGAAGATAGACACAAATGGAGTTTAATGGGTAATGGAGTTTAATGAAGATAAGTGCGAGGTGTTGCTTCTTGGGAAGTCAAACCAGGGCAGCGGCTTCACAGGGAGAGCGGAACGTTTTAATTGGTACGAGGCAACTTTTTCCACACACTGGGTGGTGGGCATATGGAACGAGCTGCCAGAGGAGGTAGATGAGGCAGGGACTATACCACCATTTAAAAGACAATTGGACCGGTACAAGGACAGGATGGGTTTCAAGAGATTTGAGCCAAATGCATCTTGGTCAGCATGGGCAAGCTGGGCAGACGGGCCTGTTTCAATACTGTATGAGTATCACACAAGTGTAGAGACATGCAAAATAGGAGGTAACCAATTCAAAGAAATGATCAAGGATTCCAGAGAAGATTCCTTGCAATATAATGCTTTAAATGCTACTAGTTGTACAAAGTATATACATTTATTTATTTTTTGTTTATGCATAAAGAGTTGCCCGAGACAGGCTTGACATTCTTCCCAAGCCATTCCCTACATAGACGAAAGAAATAGCATACCTACCTGAATACCAGTAAAACTAATTAGAGATAGACACAGAATGCCGGAGTAACTCAGGAAACTTGAACGGAAACATCTGGAGACTTCGAGCCCTACCCAAGGTTTCCATGCGGTTCCCGGAGATTTTTGTCAGTCTCCCTACTTGCTTCCACTACCTGCAACCTCCGGCACCCACCTGCAACCTCCGGGAACCGCACGGAAACCTTGGGTGGGGCGCAAAGTCTCCAGAGGTTTCAGTTCAGGTTTCCTAAGTGGGACAGGGGCATTAGGGTGACAGGAAGCATCTCTGGTGAGAAGGAATGGGTGATGTTTTGGGTCGAGACCCTTCTTCAGTCTGAAGAAGGGTCTCGACCTGAACGTCACCCATTCCTTGTCTCCAGAGATGCTGTCTGTCCCGCTGAGTTACTCCAGCATTTTGTGCCTGTCTTCGGTTTAATCCAGCCTCTGCAATTCCTTCCCACACATAGAATTAATTGGGTATCTCTCCCATCACAACAGAGATCAAATAAAAAATATTTACTGGAATGCATTTTGTCATATCACGTACAATACAAACAAGACTTGTCAAGTTGAAGAGTTCCACGCCATTAGCAGTATTAAGCGTACAATGGATGAAGAAGGCATCTTACCGCTACTTGGGCAGAGTCCATGAATCGCAGGCCAAAGTAATCTTTCTCAATGATGTCAAGATGGTACATGATTTGCTCAAACAATTCCTGGCCTTTAGCTTTTTTCTAAACAGAAAAGACAAGAACATTTCAGTGCTATTAATATTCCAAAATGCCCTTTAAAACATTTTTGCACAGATTCAACAGGAATGTTTGCTTAAAAACAGATTCAAATCTGTTGCCGTCACCGATCAATATTGCAATTTTATCTGAAAGTTAAAACATGCTCGATTCTAACGTCTCTTCATAGTTCTGACACTCGGTCATTGACATATAAAATGTGTTCATCTCTTCACGGTTCAGTTTTAGCTTTTAGTTTTTCGTTTTTGGAGTTGCAGGGCGGAAACAGGCCCTTCGACCCACCGTGTCCGTGGCGACCAGCGATCGCCTCACCCAATCCAACACATTGGGGACAATTTACACATCTTTCCGAAGTCAATTAACCAACAAGCCTGTGCATCTTTGGAGTGTGGGAGGAAACAAGAGCACCTGGATAAAACCCATGTGGTCACAGGGAGAGCGCACAAACTCCGTACAGACAGCCCCCGTGGTCAGGATCGACCCCGGGTCTCTGGCGCTGCAAGGCAGTGCAAGGCTGCGCCACTGTGCCGTCTGGCCTGGCCTGGTCTGGCCTGGCCAGTTGTAGCCTAACCTGCTGAGAATTTCCAACGTTTTGCCTTTTTTCCCAGATTTCCAGCAGCTGCAGTTTTTTTGCGATTAGATCCCCCGAAATATGTCTAGACAAAACTTGATCTTCAGGGTAACTAACGTCTGGACAAAAGGGCACATTATAAGCATTACCTTAAAGGAGTAGAGCAAGATAGGGAAGGGTTTGTAAGGAAGTTTCAGAACTCAAGAAAGAGGCGGTTTGGTGGCTCAGCGGTAGAGTTACTGCCTTACAGCGCCAGAGACCCGGGTTCGATCCTGACTACGGGTGTTGCCTGTACACAGTTTGTACGTTCTCCCTCTCTCCGTTTCTCCGGATGTTCCGGTTTGCTCCCACACTCCAAAGACGTACAGGTTTGTAGGTTAATTGTCTTGGTATAATTGTAAATTGTTCCTAGTGTGTGTAGGATGGTGTTAGTGTGGGGGGATCACTGGTCGGCGCAGCCTCAGCGGGCCGAAGGGCCTGTTTACACGCTGTGTCTCGAAACTAAATTAGCAGCTGAGATAGGAGAACTTAATTGTGTGAACTTAATTGTGTGTATGTCTGTAGGACATTGTTTTTGTTTGTATGGCTGTGGAAACAAAATTTCGTTTGAGTCTCACTGGGGCTCAAATGACAATAAATTTGTATTGTATTGTATTGTATTGTATTGTATATGACTGGGGAATTGGGGGGAGCTTTCTTCTACATTGGCCAAAAGGGCTGTTTCTAAACCCTTAAAATCATGCACATCGATTAAATAGACCACGGCTTATCTGCACTCAAACACTACTTACCCTGCATATGCTCCATATCAATAATACATATTGTGGTGCGTATATGGAGCTTTACACAGAGGGTGGTACATATATGGAAGGAGTGCCAGAGGAAGCAGTGGAGGTTGTCCCATTGACAGCATTTGAAAGATATTTGGACGTGTACATGGTCGGAAAAGATTGGAATGGTATGGGCCAGGGGCACATAAATGGGACTAGTTCAGTTGTGCAACTTGGTCAGCATGGGCGGGTTGGACCAAAGTGGCCGTTTCCGCCTTGAATCAATCTATGTCTTTATGACTCTACCCTAAAAATCAACAAAAAAATATTGGTCTCCATGTTGAATTTTTCAATTCTTCCAGTATCCTAAGGGACCAATTCCAGATTTCCACCACGTTTTAACTAGTGAGAGAAGACACAAAATGCTGGAGTATCTCAGCGGAACAGGCAGCATCTCGGGATAGAAGCAATTGGTGATGTTTTGGATTGTTTCCGACTCCGAAGAAGGGTCTCAACCCGAAATGTCACCCATCCCTTCTCTCCAGAGATGCTGCCTGTCCCACTGAGACACTTTGTGTCTATCTTCGATGCAAACCAGCATCTGCAGTTCCTTCCTAAACATTTTAACTGGTGAAACGGCTTTCCAATTTCCTATGCCGTTATTTTTCAGGTGTTTTCTCCAGAACTGGAGGTGGTTATAACATTTGATTTAAACAGAAATATTCAGCAGGTCAAGTAACTTCAATAGAAAGAGAAACAGTTTCATGTTTATAACCTGTCAAATCATTCCAACATTTGCAGATTTTGCTGTAATTTAAAACTGGATTGTAATCAATGTGATACCAGTTCCCTTACGCCAATATGCCCAACATCTGCTTATTTGCTTGGCCTGTTGACATTCAGAAAAATAGCAGGCAAGCATGAAATTTAGATTCCAAAAATGTGAGACTGATTTCAAATTCATTCATATTTTGGGAGTTAGGCTCGAGTGCGAACAACAAAATGAGTGGGGAAACTGAATAGAAAGTTAAAATTAGAGCAATGGAGAGATCGGCAATTTGCTCCACCTTCCTTGATGTAGCCATGGTACTCCTTGGGCTGCTGCAGTCAGAGCAATACAGCACGGAAACAGGCCCTTCGGCCCAACTCATCCATGCAAACCCTGGTGTCTTCCTGAGCGAGTCCCATTTGCCTGGATTTTGCATATATTCCTCTTGACCTTTCTTGCCCATGTAGAGTCAAGAGTGTTTTATTGTCATATGTCCCAGATAGACCAATGACATTCTTACTTGCTGCAGCACAACAGAATATGCAAACATAGTATCATATAATATATCATAACAAAAAAAAGCTCAGTGTGCACACACACACACACCATACCATACAACCCCCCCCCCCCCCCCCCCACACACACACACACACACACACACACACACACACACACACGTATAGTTCAGAGCCTATATGAGGATGTAGTATTTAATAGGACGTTATGGTTTTCAGGCTCTTGAACCCAGGGGCGGAAATCCTGGGGGGACAGGGGGGCACGTCCCCTCCATGTTTTGAGAGGTGGGGGACGATCCACCACATTTTTTGTAATCCGGATTTTAAACCTCCGTGAAAAAAAGCTGTTAAAAATCTCCACTTTCCACATGACCGTGGGGGTGGGACTGATGATCTAGGGCGTCGATTGGACGAGAGAAACGTTGGTCAGCAGGCAGAAGGGGGCATGATAATTCAGCGTGATGATTGGAGGAGGGAGACGTCCGCGTGGAGCAAAGATCGGAGCGGAGCTTGAATTGGCCAGTTCGCGGGGCTTTTCATCGCCCGGCCCGGTGCAGCTTAAAATCGACCTTGGGGTCTTCCACCACCCCACGGACAAATTACTGCGTTGAAGCGATCGAGGCTCCCGATGTTGAAGCCCCCGCGAACAGGGCGATTGAAGCCCCACGATTCGGGGCGGACAAAGCTGCTGTTGCCAGAGTTCGGAGTCGGTCACCAACCAGGTCAGTTGCCGATGTCACCGGCCATAGGGCCCATGGCCAAAACCTCACGTGTGTGTGCACGTGCGCGCAGCCGCCAATAAATTGTGTCCCCCGTATGTTTTGACAGCGATTTCCGTGCCTGCCTGTAACTCCTTCCCAATTGCAGTGGTGAGATGAGTGTGTGACCAGGGTGGTGTGGTTCTTTGATGATGCTGGCAGCGACTCCGATAAATCCCTTGGACGGTGGGGAGGTCAGAGCCGATGTTGGACTGGGCAGTGTTCACAACTTTATCTGTACAAATGCCTTTTAAATGTTATACAGTAAACCCTCGCAATAACGGACCACGGGGATGTGTCCGTTATGGCCGATTGTCCGCTGTAGCCAAGTGACGGGGGGGGGTAAAGTTTAACCCAAGGCCGGGAGGTACGAAACGCGGTGTTGGGTGCGGTTAAACAAGACGGAATTCACAGGCCGGGTTGCAGCAGAGCCCAATGCCCCACACGCAGTCCGCCAGGGACGGGCCCGTTACTCACGCCTCCTTCATGATGCTCACTCTCTCCACCCCCGCAACCGGAGGCACGCCACAACCACAAACCAAATAGAAACAGCAGTACTACACATGCTGCCGCAGGAAGGCCGTCAGCATCCATAAAGACTCTTCACACCCTTGTAATAGACTGTTCGAACTACTTCCCTCCAGCAGACGTTACAAGGCCTTCTACGCCCGAACCTCCAGACTCAGGAACAGCTTCATTCCCAGAGCTATAGCGGCTCTGAACCGGCCCTGCTGAGTGCCCCCCCCACCCCCCATGGACTGTCTCCCTCGGATGGTCACGTTGCACAGACACATTTGCACTTTAGTCTGTTGAACTGTTTTGCTGTTCTTTTTACAATCCATGTTCTCGGGGTATCTAAATCCAAATTTTATTAGTTATTTATGTTATGACATCGGTTGGAAGCTGCATACCAAATCTCGTTGTGCTTATGTGCAATGACAAAAAAAGATATTATTATTATTATTACACTCAATGACCTGCAGTGCATTACTGACAACTACGCCAGTAGGAGGTATCAGCCAACTTGCCCCTTTAAAGCGGTAGGTGAAGCGTAGTAAGGTTGAGCAGCATGGTGGAGCAACGGTAGAGTTGCTGCCTCACAGGGCCAGAGACCCGGGTTCGATCCTGACTACAGGTGCTATCCCTACGGAGTTTATACGTTCTCTCTGTGACCACGTGGGTTTTCTCCGGGTGCTCAGGTTTCCTCCCACATCCCAGAGATGTGCAGGTTTGGAGGTTAATTGGCTTCTGTAAAATTGCCCCTAGCATGTTGGATAATGTTGGTGTACGGGGCGATCGTTGGTCAACGTGGGCCGAAGGGACCGTTTCTACGCTGTATCTCAAAACTAAAATAAACAAAGCAATGTCAGAAGCCAAGTAAAAGCAATATTTTCAACGTAGAATTCAGAAGTGGCCCAAAAAAATATTTCCTAACAAAACAACCGCCCCAAACGAAGTCATCGCATAATCCTATTTAGTCTCAGCAAAGCGTTATTCTTTCATGTAATACAAAGACATTTGTTTGGGTTCGTTGGGCATTCAAAGGCTACTCATATTTGCCTAGTGCATAGAAAGTCTAGCTAAGCCATTGAAGGAGACACAAAGGACTCATTGTAAGACCTTAATGAACTATGGCCTAATGTTGGAGCATGAACAGGCAGGGGAGGCTGGTTTTCTTTGCGCCTCAATAAAAAAAAATCTCAAGTTCTATTTCTTTCCAGCCACCCACAAGTCATGCCAACGATAAAAAGACAAACAAACAAAAGTGGGTAGTTTTAACCCACCAGGCACCAGCTCAAAGTAAAGTTGGGAGAGCAAGGGAAAGATACAGGAGAAGCCACTCTGCTTCTCAGTTTAGTTTATAGTCACGTGTACCGAGGCACAGCGATAAAGCTTTCGGTTCGTGCTAACCAGTCAGCAGAGAGACAATAAATGATTACAAACAGTCCATTTACAGTGCGAGAATTTACATGATAAGAGAATAACATTTAGTGTAAAGTCTGATCAAGTATCGTCCGATGGTCATCAAAGAGGTAGCTGGTAGCTGAGCACTGCTCTCTGGTTGTGGTGGGATGATTCAGTTGTGGTGGGATGATAACAGCTGGGAAGAAAATGTTCCCCAAATCTGGTGGTGTGTGTTTTCACACTTCGATACCTTTTGTCTGATGGGAGAGGGGAGAAGAGGGAGTGACCAGGGTGCTACCCATCTTGACTATGCTGCTGGCCTTGCCGAGGCAGCGCGAGGTATAAATGGAGTCAAGATAAGGGAGGTTGGTTTGTGTGATGGTCAGGGCTGCGTCCACAATTTGCTGCAATTTATTGCAGTCTTAGATGGAGCTGTTCCCAAACAAAATTGTGATGCATCCTGATAAAAATGCTTTCCATGGTGCATCTGTAGAAGTTGGTGAGAGTTGTCGGGGGACATGCCAAACTTCCTGAGCCTTCTAAGCAATTAGAGGCGTTGGTGTGCCTTCTTGGGTGGTCTAGGAGAAGTTGTTGGTGATATTGGCTCCAAGGAATTTGAAGTTTTCAACCATCTCTACAACTTTTAACAACTAGTTAGTCAGGTTTGACCCAAAGAAATGCATCCGTTTGGTTTCAGAAATATAGCATGGAAACAGGTCCATATTACGTTTCACAGTGGTAACGACCAATATAGATTTAAAATTAAATAACTTCTGGATGTTGACAAATATTGATTTGGCTTGTCAAAAATTGGTGGTCCCCTCAGGTTCTTTAGAAAAGTTGAAGGTCTCACACACTCTGGCCATCATGTAGATTCAATTGTACACCAACAACTTTGACCCATAGGGCAAGTCATTGTGAAACAGAGAATTAAGGGCCTGTCCCACGAGCATGCGACCTGCATGCGGCAAGCGCGACCAAACCGGAAGCGGGGGCCGCGCGGAGGTCGAGTGAGTGACGTGAAGTTCGAGCGAAGTCCGCGGGAAGTTCGCGTGTGACGTACGGCGTCAAGACGCTGCGTACGGCATCAAGACGCTGTGCATGCCCGTCGAGGCGGTGCGTACGCCGTTGAGGCGGCTGCGGGCCGGCAGGCCGTTGCCGCGCAGAATTTTTTAACACGGTCAGTTTTTCGGAACAAAGATAACGGAAATGGTCCATTGTTAGCTGTGGGTTAGGTGTTAACGAGTTATACACACAATGAAACTCAACAGACGACATTGAAACTAGGACAACGACTAGGGTGGGGGAGGGACACAGAGAGAGGGCGATGCAAGGGTTACTTGAAGTTAGATAAATCAATATTCATACCGCTGTGTTGCAAGCTGCCCAAGCAAAATATGAGGCGCTGTTCCTCCAATTAGCGTTTGGCATCACTCTGACAATGGCAGTGGCCCAGGACAGTAAGGTCAGTGTGGGAAGGGGAGTTAAACCAGCAACTTCAGTTGAATTGAATACATTGTATCAGCCAAGTATGTATACATACAAGGAATTTGCCTTGGTGGTTTGCTCGCAAGTAGCAACACAATATACAGTAGACAATTAAAAATAAAGCACTATAATTTAAACATGTGAAGAATTAAATAAAATACCAGAGCAAAAGGAGGCTACAGACTTTTGTCTGTTGAGTAGAGCTACTGCTCGTGGAAAAAAAGCCACGTTATGTCTGGCTGTGGCAGCTTTGACAGTCCGGAGTCGCCTTCCAGAGGGAAGTGCTTCAAAGAGTTTGTGGCCAGGGTGAGAGGGGTCAGGGATGATCTTACCCACTCGCTTCCTAGCCCTTGCAGTGTACAGTTCATTAATGGGGAGGAATGTTGCTGTCAACAACCTTCTCGGCTGATCAAACAATGCACCGCAGCCTCCGGATGTCATGCTTGGTGGCCGAGCCAAACCAGACCATGATGGAGAAGACTCTATGATGGCAATATAAAACTGGACCATCGTCGCCCGTGGCAGATTGTGTTTTCTCAGCTGCTGCAGAAAGTACATCCTCTGTTGGGCCTTTTGGACTGTGGAGTCAATGGTGGCCTCCCATTTAAGGTCCCTGGAGATGGTGGTTCCCAGGAACTTAAATTACTCTGAAGATGTGACTGTGGTGTTGTTGATGGTGAGTGGGGGGAGGGAAGGGGAAGCTCTCCTAAAGTCTACAATCAATTCCACCGTCGTAAGAGCATTGAGCTCCAGGTAGTTGCGATGGCACCAGGACGCCAGCTGTGGAACCTCCTGTCTGTAAGCAGATTCCTCCCCATCCTGGATCAGTCCTATCAGGGTTGTGTTGGGGTCAAGGAAAGAGCGTTCAAGTCGCGGCCCTGTTTCCACCGCCACGCACAAGAAGCACAAGACAGACACCATTGTGCAGATGTCGAGAAGTGTGTTCAGCTCTGGCAGAACAACTTCTTACCTTGTGTGTGGACTGGGCAAGAAGAAGGGTTGTGTCGTCCGCAATCTTGACAGACGAGTCTGACAGAGGTGCAGTCGTTGGTGTAGAGAGAGTAAAGGGGAGAGTACGCAGCCTTGTGGTGCTCCTATGCTGAGGGTCAGCGGGTCCGAGAAAGTGTTTGGCAACCGACAGATCTTGTAGGCCCAGCCTTTCTTGCTGTGGGATCCAATTAGTACATCACCCGTACATTGTTTGCAGATAAGTGATGGTCTTGGTATCAAGTTCAGCACAGACATCGTGGGCCGAAGGGCCTGACCTCGTTCTTTGTTACCAAGTTTGCCAAATTATATTAGATTAGATTCAACTTTATTATCATTGCACAAATACGAGGACAGGTACAACGAAATGCAGTTTAGCATCTAATCAGAGTGCAAAGTAGTAAAATACTGGTTAAAACAATATGTACAATGTGGATATAATTGATCTAGTACATAGGCAAATAAATATATACAGATAAAAGGGTATAAAAGATAGCTAGCGTCAGGCCTGTGAGTTCAGCAGCGTAATGGTATTTAGATAAGAAGCTGTTCCTCAGCCTGCTTGTGCGAGACCTGAGGCTCCTGTACCGCCTCCCTGATGGGAGGAGGGCAAATAATCCATGGTTGGGGTGTGAGGGGTCCTTAATGATTTTCCCAGCCCGTCTCAGACACCGTGTGCGGTGGAGGGCAGCCATGGCAGGGAGCGGGGCACCGATGATGTGATAAGCGGTTTTCACTACCCGTTGCCTGCAAGACCAGGGTCACCTCATTGGAAAGGTGCTCAAGTCTTGTTCCCCACCAGATCCTCACCCAGTCTTAAGGTTATAAGTGATAGGAACAGAATTAGGCTCACTGATTCCTCACCAACCGCACATTAACACTATCCTACACACACTGGGGACAATTTACACTCATACCATATAATATATAACCATATAACAATTACAGCACGGAAACAGGCCATCTCGACCCCTCTAGTCCGTGCCGAACACGTATTCTCCCCTAGTCCCATCTACCTGCGCTCAGACCATAACCCTCCATTCCTTTCCCGTCCATATAACTATCCAATTTATTTTTAAATGATAAAAACTAACCTGCCTCCACCACCTTCACTGGAAGCTCATTCCACACAGCCACCACTCTCTGAGTAAAGAAGTTCCCCCTCATGTTACCCCTAAACTTCTGTCCCTTAATTCTCAAGTCATATCCCCTTGTTTGAATCTTCCCTACTCTCAGTGGGAAAAGCTTATCCACGTCAACTCTGTCTATCCCTCTCATCATTTTAAAGACCTCTATCAAGTCCCCCCTTAACCTTCTGCGCTCCAAAGAATAAAGCCCTAACTTGTTCAACCTTTCTCTGTAACTTAGTTGCTGAAACCCAGGCAACATTCTAGTAAATCTCCTCTGTACTCTCTCTATTTTGTTGACATCCTTCCTATAATTAGGCGACCAAAATTGTACCCCATACTCCAGAATTGGCCTCACCAATGCCTTGTACAATTTTAACATTACATCCCAACTTCTATACTCAATGCTCTGATTTATAAAGGCCAGCACACCAAAAGCTTTCTTTACCACCCTATCTACATGAGATTCCACTTTCAGGGAACTGTGCACAGTTATTCCCAGATCCCTCTGTTCACCTGCATTCTTCAATTCCCTACCATTTACCATGTACGTCCTATTTTGATTTGTCCTGCCAAGATGTAGCACTTCACACTTATCAGCATTAAACTCCATCTGCCATCTTTCAGTCCACTCTTCCAACTGGCATAAATCTCTCTGTAGACTTTGAAAATCTACTTCATTATCCACAACCCCACCTATCTTAGTATCATCTGCATACTTACTAATCCAATTTACCACACCATCATCCAGATCATTGATGTACATGACAAACAACAGTGGACCCAACACAGATCCCTGTGGCACCCACTAGTCACTGGCCTCCAACCTGACAAACAACCATCCACCATTACTCTCTGGCATCTACCATTCAGCCACTGTTGAATCCATCTTGCTACTCCACCATTAATACCCAACCATTGAACCTTCTTAATCAACCTTCCATGAGGAACCTTGTCAAAGGCCTTACTGAAGTCCATATATACAACATCCACTGCTTTACCCTCATCAATTTCCCGAGTAACCTCTTCAAAAAATTCAAGAAGATTAGTCAAACATGACCTTCCAGGCACAAATCCATGTTGACTGTTCCTAATCAGACCCTGTTTATCCAGATGCTTATATATATTATCTCTAAGTATCCTTTCCATTAATTTGCCCACCACTGACGTCAAACTAACAGGTCTATAATTGCTAGGTTTACTCTTAGACCCCTTTTTAAACAATAGAACAACATGCGCAGTACGCCAATCCTCCGGCACTATTCCCGTTTCATACCTATCCAATTAACCTACAAACTATACGTCTTTGGAGTGTGGGAGGAAACCGAAGATCTCGGAGAAAACCCACGCAGTTCACGGGGAGAATGTACAAACTCCATACAGACAGCACCCACAGTCAAGATCAAACTCGGGTCCCTGGCGCTGAAAGGCAGCAACTCTACCGCTGCGCCACCGTGCCACTTTATTGTTATTAGGGAAGGCACATGGAATCAAATATTCTGAAATAATACCATGAATAATATGGCCGAGGGGGTATAAATGTGAACTGCATTCGCAAGTATAATTAGTCAAAAAGCAATAAATAAAAAACCTAGCTGACTGAAATGCACTTCTTTAAAAAAGAATGCCCAAGGTCGTTGCCACAGCAACGTGCCTAGAGACATTGTGAAAAGAAATGGTGACCCTTGATTTGTTACTGGAATGTAAACAGTGATTACAATGTCGGAGGGAGTGGTGGAAGACAAGGAGGGAACACAAACTCAGTGCCCCAAACTGTTAAATATTAAATAACTTATGGTGCATTTAGTCACGGGAATAAAGACCAACTGCCTTGAAAACTGCCACAAGTCATCAGTCTGAAGAATGGTCTCGACCCGAAACGTCACCCATTCCTTCTCTCCAGAGATGCTGCCTGTCCCGCTGAGTTACTCCATCCGGCATTGTGTGTCCATCTTTGGTGTAAACCAGCAGCTGCGGTTCCCTCCTACTCATCAGCATCTACATTCTGCTTCAAAATAAGCAATACGTTTATTTTGAAGGCAGTGACCTTTGTCCTATATTCTCCCATAAGAGGCAAAATCCTCTCCAAATTCACCAACAATTGTGTTTAGTATCTTGTAGTTGAATCAAGTGTTCGTTCAACTCTACTGAACTACGGCATATACAAGACTAGCCCGTCCAAACTTTCCTCAAAAGGCAACATGTCCAATCCAAGTACAAATCCAGTCCACTTTCTCTGAAAATAGACACAAAATGCTGGAGTAAATACAGGTGCTGTCTGTACGGAGTGTGTACGTTCTCCCCGTGACTGCGTATGTTTTCTCCGAGCTCTTCGGTTTCCTCCCACACTCCAAAGACATACAGGTTTGATGGTAAATTGGTTTGGTAAATGGAATGATTGTCCCTAGTGTGTGTAGGATAGCGTAAATGTGCGGGGATCACTGGTCGGCGCGGACTCAGTGGGCCAAAGGGCCTGTTTCCGCGCTGTATCTCCAAACTAAACTCAGCGGAACAGGCAGCATCTCTGGGGGAAAGGAATAGGTGAAATTTCAAGTCGAGACCCTTCTTCAGACAGAGTGTCGGGGGAGGGGTAAAACTAGAGATATGGACCAGTACAAAGTTAATGTAAGGTGTGAAGAGGACAGATCAAAGCAGACAGTGATCAAGGAAATGTAGAGTGGTTCATTGTTGGCCGAGGGAAAGGTGACAATGAGGCATCTCGTTCTTTCCTCAATACCTCAGGCGTGTTCGTTCCTATATTATCACCATACGGTTCAGTAAAGCTCCCACTATTTTTTCCTTTACATTCAGTACTACAATGTGGTTTCCGTTAAGAGGCCTCCACACCATTCCCACAAATATCTCTTCCACATTTCCACCCGAACAAATTCTACGTCTCGGTTTTCTGAAATTGGTTTCTGAAAGAGCTCTTTGCTCTTCGACCATCAGTATTAGATGGAGCCACTCTCCACTTTTTCCTATCTCCCAGTCATTCCTATAGTCAACTTGCACCACTCAACTTGCAGGTGACAATCTACCATCCTCTAGCCATTCTCTGAATGAATATCAGATCATACCTACTTATTTCTATTTGCACCCTCTGTTCATTTATTTTCTTTCGAATGCGACATACATTCAAATGCATACAACTTTAATTCAGGAGTGAGTTAGATATAGCTTTTAGGGCTAACGGAATCAAGGGACATGGGGAGAAAGTAGGAATGGTGTACTGATTTTGGATGATCAGCCATGATCATATTGAATGGCGGTGCTGGCTCAAAGGGCCGAATAGCCTCCTCCTGCACCTATTTCCTATGTTTCTATTTCGTCCATTATTTTTCTTTAAACAGCAATAGCAACAGCGATATGAGACAGCAACTCTACCAGCTGTGGCTTTGTGCCACCCAATGCCTGCCATTTATTTTTAATTTCTTGAAAACAGATTTTTTACATTGGAAAAATTGATTAGCAAGTAACCATTCTAACAGACCTCGTACTTACTCCCTTCATTTTATGCTGTCCCTAAATTGATTGCACCAAAGTACCAAACTCAGTTAATTCGCATCCGCTGCTCTAGATGTCAGCTGATCTACATCGGTGAGACCAAGCGGAGGCTTGGCGATTATTTCGCCGAACACCTCCGCTCGGTCCGCATTAACCAACCTGACCTCCCGGTGGTTCAGCACTTCAACTCCCCCTCCCATTCCGTATCCGACCTCTCTGTCCTGGGCCTCCTCCATGGCCAGAGTGAGCAACACCGGAAATTGGAGGAGCAGCACCTCATATTCCGCTTGGGGAGTCTGCATCCTGGGGGCATGAACATTGAATTTTCCCAATTTTGTTAGCCCTTGTTGTCTCCTCCCTTCCTATCTCTCCCTCAGCCCTCGGGCTCCTCCTCCTCCTCCTTTTTCCTTTCTTCTCCCCCCACCCCCACCCCCCATCAGTCTGAAGAAGGGTTTTGGCCCGAAACTTTGCCTATTTCCTTTGCACCATAGATGCTGCTGCACCCGCTGAGCTTCTCCAGCATTTTTGTGTACCTTCAGTTAATTCATCACTAACTTCCATCACTTCATTGAGTATTGGCTTTAAATTATGAAAGATAGACGTTTCCCCACGGAACATTTTTAATGCTGATGACCTCCCTGGAGAAAGAAATTCTTCAGGCTGCAAAGATGGGCAAAGATGATACAAGAACCTTGGTATGCAGCAGGCAATAGCAATGTGCAGAATCAGTCAAGATAACAGGCCATTTAACATTCCAGTATTGTGCCACAACCATCATCACTCTTAACTGAACTTAGCACAGGCACAGAGGAGGAAAAGGTCTCAACTCTACAAACATGATTTGAAGAGCTGACTTCGCATCAGGAGCCACCCAATACATTAACAAACTGAGAAAGCCAACTGGCTTTCAAATTGCTATCCAATGTACTTAACTTAAAAATATTGAAATCTAACTGGGAAAGAATGGCAAAGCAAGTGATGTGAAATATGCAAGGGTGATAGAAAAGGAGAAACAAAATGGATCAAGAAATAATTAATTTCGGGAGCCAAAGTGCAATTCTGGAGAATGCTGATACACAAATACACAAAACTGTTTTCAAAACTGTTGGTGATGAGAGTCAAAAGCTTCAAATTCCTAGGCGTGCACATCTCTGAAGATCTGCCCTGGACCCAGCACATTGATGCAATCAAACAATGCCCATCAACGCCTCTACTTCCTGAGAAGATATTGGAGATTCAGTATATCAGCGAGGGCTCTCTAACTTCTACAGATATACAGAGTTGGGTGTTTTGACTGGTTGCATCACAGCCTGGTTCGGCAAATCGGGAGCCCAGGAACAAAGAAGATTACGAAAAGTGGTGAACACTATCCGGTCCATCACAGGGATCTACAGGAGTGACTGACTCCTGGGATGTCAGGACTTTCATATGAAGAAAGACTGGATAGACTTGGCTTGTACTCGCTGGAATTTAGAAGATTGAGGGGGGATCTCATAGAAACTTACAAAATTCTTAAGGGCTTGGACAGGCTAGATGCAGGAAGATTGTTCCCAATGTTGGAGAAGTCCAGGACAAGGGGTCACAGTTTAAGGATAAAGGGGAAATCCTTTACGACCGAGATGAGAAAAACATTTTTCATACAGAGAGTGGTGAATCTCTGGAACTCTCTGCCACAGATGGTAGTTGAGGCCAGTTAATTGGCTATATTTAAGAGGAGAGTTAGATGTGGCCCCTGTGGCTAAAGGGATCAGGGGGTATGGAGAGAAGGCAGGTACAGGATACTGAGTTGGATGATCAGCCATGATCATATTGAATGGCGGTGCAGGCTCGAAGGGCCAAATGATCCTACTCCTGCACCTATTCTCTATGTTTCTATGACTCAAAAAGACAGCCAGCATCATCCGAGACCCACACCACCCTGACCACGCTCTCATTTTACTCCTGCCACGGGAGCCCGAAAACTGTAACACCCAGGTTGAAGAATAGCTTCTTCCCTACAGCCATCAGGCTATTAAATACTGCAACCTCCAAAAAGGATCCACATTGTCTATTTTTTTTAATATGTATTTTTGCTGAAATTAAAAATATATGTTTGTTATGGGTTTTACAGACCACCATGTTTACAGATCTGTTGGGCTGGTGCAAGTAAGAATTTCATTGCTCCGTTTCAGGATATATGACAATAAAACACTCTTGACTCACAATCCTTTTAAAGTTAATTTACAGGATATGAATGTCACGAGCAAGGGCAATATTTAATGTCCTTTCCTTAGCAGCAAAATGCTTTCTTAGGACCACTGCCACCCTTCTGGTGGTGGTAAGTCTTGTGTTGGCTTATAGGACGATGGGCGATGTATTTAGCTAATATATGAACTTAGCAGATTGGCCTCCAGGACAATAAGCACTTAGCTCCCAAGATGGTAACTGCAATAGCTCCGGGGGCTTGGTGGTGAGATGATTAAATTCATAGTTTAATAACTAGTACTCGAGAACATTGATTCAGGGGAACGCGTTTTGCATCCCCCATGACAGCTGAGGAATTTAAATTGCTGTAAATTAATAAATCTGGAACTTAACATTAAGCCCGCTTCAGTAACAATAACGAAGAATCCTCGGATGCGTTTTAAGACCCATCTGTTTCATCAAAGTCCTTTAGCAAGCCAACCAGAACTATACACAGTACTCCAAATGTACATCTTGTACAGTTGTGGCAGGCACCCCAACACCTGTGCTCAATGCCCTGTCCAATGAAGGCAAGTGTGCCAAACGCCTTCTTCACCACCTTTTGTGTCGCTACCTTCATGGAACACTGGGTGTTCATTTCACTGAACGGCTTCACTCAGTCCACCTAAACCTACCTGATCTCCCAGTTGCTAAATACTTTAATTCTCCTTCCCATTCCCACACTGACCTTTCTGTCCTAGGTCTCATCCATTGTCAGAGTGAAGTTAAATGCAAATTGGAGGAACAGCATCTCAGATTTCGCTTGGGCAGTGGTATGAACTTTGATTTCTCTAGCTTCAAGTAACCCCGGCATTCCCTCTCTCTCTCTCCCTCGCTCTCTATATATATATATCCATCCTCCCACCCAAGTCGCACTAGCTTCTCATTTTCACCCTACGAACAGATAACAATGGCCCGTTTCCTTTATCACTGTTACTTTTGTGCATATCTCTCATTCATGGTTCTTGATCTCTCTACATCATCGTCTATATCTCTCGTCTCCCTTATCCCTAACCAGTCTGAAGAAACGTCACCCATTCCTTCTCTCCAGGGATGCTGCCTGTCCCGCTGAGTTACTCCAGCTTTTTGTGTCTATCTTCGGTTTAAACCAGCATCTGCAGTTCCTTCCTACACATTTCGTATGCACCATACCTTGGTCTCCCTGTTCTTCAACTCTTCCCAGGATCCTTCCATTCACAGTGAAAGTCTTGACCAAAGTTTGTCCTCTCAAAATGCAACGCCATCTGCCAGTCCTCAGCCTATTTGCCCAGATGATTGAGCTCCCATTGCAATCACCTTCTTCACTGCCCACTACACCACAAATGAAGCATCCCCCACAAGCGTGTGGGCGAAGATGAGGACGTACAAAGAGATTAGCAGGGTAGAGCCACACAGCACAAGGACAGGCCTTTTGGCCCAACCAAGATATCTATCCGAGCGAGACACAAAGTGCTGGAGCAACTCAGCGGCTCAAGCAGCGCCTCTGGAGAAAATGATACGTGGTGCTTCAGGGGTGGGAGGTGAAGTGCTGGAAGCAATGAGTGACCAGGACCATCAGAGCCAGCCACAAAAGACCTCAGGCTCACTCAGGCCTGCTAAAGTAATTGTTAGCTTGGGAAGGTGTGATCTCAAGAGAAAGAATGTGGAGAACTGTAGAACTGGTAAAAATGACTAGGGTGGAGGAAGGGGGCAAGGAAGAGAGGGTAAGGTGAAGTTACATATTATTCAAAATTGCACTACTCCCACAGCCGAGTCGTAAGCCACCCAAGTGCAACATGAGGTCAGCTAGTCCTCCCTGCCCATGTTTGGCCCCTATCCCTCCCTCACTTTTCTATGCATGTTCCCAAGCAAATGGGAAAATAGAGTTGTGGCCAAGAAAGGATGAGCAATGGTCTTAATGAATGGTGCGGCAGGCTTGAGGGCCCAATGGGCAACTTGAATGGTGCGGCAGGCTTGTGGGCCCAATGGGCAACTTGAATGGTGCGGCAGGCTTGAGGGCCCAATGGGCAACTTGAATGGTGCGGCAGGCTTGAGGGCCCAATGGGCAACTTGAATGGTGCGGCAGGCTTGAGGGCCCAATGGGCAACTTGAATGCTGCGGCAGGCTTGTGGGCCCAATGGGCAACTTGAATGGTGCGGCAGGCTTGTGGGCCCAATGGGCAACTTGAATGGTGCGGCAGGCTTGTGGGCCCAATGGGCAACTTGAATGGTGCGGCAGGCTTGAGGGCCCAATGGGCAACTTCTGCTCCCATTTCTTATCCATTTTGTGCTCATTACGGATGGCACCCACTCTCCTTTCTATTGTCACCTCTATGACTCTATAAAACCTTATGTGATTACGCCAACTACACGAGGATTGGGGAGAGACAGAGCGAGTGAGGGAAATCAAGGGTTAGAGAAATCAATATTCACACCTTATCCGTCTATATCTCTAGACTCCCTCTCCCCTGACTCTCCGTCTGAAGAAGGGTCTCGACCCGAAACTTCACCCATTCCTTCTCTCCTGAGACACTGCCTGTTCCACTGAGTTAATCCAGCATTTTATTTCTATTATCAATACATGGGCACTTTTGTAACCTAGTTATGCCAATTGGACCCACTGGAGTGATTGTATTTCAGACGGATTTCAAGGGGTCCATGGCGACTCAATGAAAGATAATTGAAAGATGCTGATTTTTAGTTTAGTTTAGTCTCGACTTACAGCGCGGAAACAGGCCCCTTGACTTCGCACTGACCAGCATTCTCCGCACATTAACACTATCCTAATAATAATAATAATAATAATGGATGGGATTTATATAGAGCCTTTCTAATACTCAAGGCGCTTTACATCGCATTATTCATTCACTCCTCAGTCACACTCGGTGGTGGTAAGCTACTTCTGTAGCCACAGCTGCCCTGGGGCAGACTGACGGAAGCGTGGCTGCCAATCTGCGCCTACGGCCCCTCCGACCACCACCAATCACTCACACATTCACACACAGGCAAAGGTGGGTGAAGTGTCTTGCCCAAGGACACAACAACAGTATGCACTCCAAGCGTGATTCGAACCGGCTACCTTCCGGTTGCCAGCCGAACACTTAGCCCATTGTGCCATCTGTCATCCTACACACACTAGGGACAATTTACATTTATCCAAAGCCAATTAACCTACAAACTTGGACGTCTTTGGAGGGTGGGGGGGAAACCAAAGATCTCGGAGAAAACCCACGCAGGTCACAGGGAGAACGTATCAACTCCATATAGACAAGCAGCCATCGCCAGGTTCGAACCTGGGTCTCTGGCGTTGTAAAGCAGCAACTCTACCGCTGCCCAAAATGTTTAGGATTTCTATTTTACGGAAAAAACGATGAATGTCAGTGTGGTGCAATAATCTGGTCGGTGGTTTAAAAATGCATGCATCCTGCTCACTGTCAGCAGAAACAGGCAACGTGAAGCTGACAGATTGGCGAGTGTTTCAAATTCCACAAAAACTAATTGTCTTTTCTAAATTTGGACTCTAGTTTTTTGGGTTCAAAACAATGTACAACCAAACACATCTTTACACCGATCTGCAAATATGGGGCTAACCAAGAGGCCAACTATCGTCAGCTGTGACAGCAGTTCGTAATTAGAATGTTTGAGGCACTGAAACGGTTACTTAGATGATGAGTTAAAGCCCATAAATCTAATGCCTTATATCAGTGATGAGATGGTTCCTGGAAGAACTCATTCACAAAGTGCCATATTACTCAATGGAAAACTATTTTCTTTCCTTAGAAAAAAAACCCTCAAACAAGACACAGGACAAAGTCATTCAGGCACAAGTGGACTGATGCTCGATACCAATAGATGCTGGATTGAAGAGGGCACAGGGTAAAGCATATGGGGGAAAAAGGTTTAGAGGGGACCCAAGAACACTGCCCTAGTAGGAGGCAGTGACCCAGTGAGGTGGCACAGTGGTCGTAGATTGTGCAAGGGGCAGTACAGTGGCGCAGCGGTAGAGATGCTGCCTTAAAGCCCTGTCCCACGGTATGAGTTCATTCCAAGAGTTCTCCCGAGTTTGCCCTGATTCGAACTCGAAGATTTACGGTAATGGCCACTCGTCGGTACTCTGGGCTCTCGTGGACATTTTTCATCATGTTGAAAAATCTTCACAAGTCTTCCCGTGCTTACCTGCCGTTAGCGAGTCTTCCCGTGCTTACCTGCCGTTAGCGAGTCTTCCCGAGTACCTGCCGTTAGCGCTAAGAGACGTCCCCGAGCTCCGACGTACCCGCTACGTTCATTCTCCGTGCTAACCACGAGTTTGATTTTTTTTTAAACTCGGGAGAGCTCTTGGAATAAACTCGCACAGTGGGACAGGACTATAACAGCGCCAGAGACCCGGGTTTTGATCCTGACTAAGGTGTGTGCTATCCATACGGAGTTTGCACGAACTCCCCGTGACCTGCTTGGGTTTTCTCCGGGATCTCCGATTTCCTTCCACACTCCAAAGACGTACCGGTTTGTTTAGGCTAATTGGATGGCAGGTTAATTGGCTTGGTATAAATGTAAATTTCCCTAGTGTGTGTGGGATAATATTAATGCGCGTGGATTCTTGGTCGGTGCAGACTCAGGGCGTGTTTCCGTGCTGTATCTCTAAACTAAACTAGAAGGAACTTAATATCTCTCGTCAATATTCAACACGCCCAGTGTTTTGAAAATTGCTGGAGATGGAACTGGAACGGTTCCAATGAGGATCATTGACCCGAAACATTCACTCAGTTTTTCTCTGCACAGAATGCTGTCTGACCTGTTGTAGATCTTCACACATTGATTTTCTTTGAGGCGCTCAATATATTAGAGTGCTTGATACAATCTGAACAGTTTACTTTAAGTGCATGAAATACAAGAGCTTCAGATGCAGCCTCTTTGCAACTTCATCGTCATTGTCGATTGGGTCACAATGGGGGTCGGTAATAACATTTCATTACCAGATACAAATGTACTGTAACCCTTGTTCAAGGTATGGAATATATTACATTGGCGAGATCAAATGTAGACTGGACGATTGTTTCACTGAACACTTTTGCTTAGTACGCCTGGACCTACCTGATCTCCCGGTTGGCAAAAACACTTTAATTCCCATTCCTAATCCCACACTGACCTTTATGTCCCAGGCCTCCTCCATTGCCAGACTGAGGCCAAACGCAAATTGGAGGAACAGCACTAATATTTCGCTAGGGCAGCTTACAACCTAGTGGTACGAGTATTGATTTCTCCAACTTCAAGTCCCCCCTGCATCCCTCTCTCCATCTCTCCATCTCTCCGCCACCTAAGTCACACCAGCTTCAAAGTCGTGTTGTGGAGTCTCATTGTCTGTACTTGTTCTCACCGAACAAACAGCTAACAATGGCCTGTTTCCTTGATCATCATTACATTATTCCATATCTTTCATTCATTTGTTCTATACCTCTCTATATCGCCATCTACATATCTAGCTTTCCTTTCCCGTCTCTCACTTGGAAGAAGGGTCTCGACTCGAAACGTCACCTACTCCTTTTCTCCAGAAATGCTGCCTGACCCGCTGAGTTACTCCAGCCTTTTTTGTGTCCCTCTTCGGTCTAAACCAGCATCTGCAGTTCCTTCCGACACAAATGCAAGGGTGGTAATTTTGTGTTTCAAACCAGAACCAAATGTAGCAAGTGGCCCAGGAAGCAAGAGGTATCCTTGGCAGACATAAAAGGAGAACATAAAACAGCATGGCACAGCACAAGAACAGATCCTTCAGCCCACAATGTCAGTGCTGAACAGGATGTCACTTATCTACCTGCACAATGCCCATATCCCTCTGTTCCATTCGGACTCGTATCAAAATGCCTTTCCAAAAGTCCTTTAAATGCCACTCACATATCCGCTGCCTAGTTTCAGGGCACGAAAAATGAGGCGGTGGCGTAAAGAGTCCTATTGGAACAAGTTAAAATAAGAGCAATTTTGGGGCGGAACAGTGGCGGGAATGAATTGGCAACTTTTCAATGTTTGGAAGTGTCATCCATTTCCTCCACAGGATGTGGATGTTAGAGTCAGAGAGTGATACAATGTGGAAACAGGCCCTTTAGCCCAACTTGCCCACACCGGCCAACAATGTCCCAGCTACACTAGTCCCACTTGCCTGCGCTTGGTCCATATCCCTCCAAAACCTGTCCCATCAATGTAACTGTTTAACTGTTTCTTAAACAATGGGATAGTCCTAACCTCAACTACCTCCTCTGGCAGCTTGTTCCATACACCCACCTCCCTTTGTGTGAAAAAGTTACTCCTCGGATTCCTATTAAATCTTTTCCCCATCATCTTGAACCCATGTCCTCTGGTCTTCGATTCCCCTACTCTGGGCAAGAGACTGTGTGCATCTACCCGATCTATTCCTCTCATTATTTTGTACACCTCTATAAGATCTCCTGCACTCCAAGGAATAGAGATCCAGCCCACTCAACCTCTCCCTAAACCTCAAATCTTTTCTGAACCCTTTCAGGCTTGACAATATCTAACATGGTGCCCAGAACTGAACACAACATTCTAAATGCAGTCTCACCAACGTCTTATACAACTGCAACATGACCTCCCAACTTCTATATTCTGACTGATGAAGGCCATTGTGTCAAAAGTCTTTTTGACCACTTTATCTAGTCTTTTTGACCACCTTCAAGGAACCATGTACCCGCATTCCTAGATCCCTCTGCTCTACAACACTCCCCAGAGGCCTACCATTTACTGTGTAGGTCCTGCCCTTGTTAGACGTTCCAAAATGCAAAACCTCACACTTCTCTGTATTAAATTCCATCAACCATTCCTCAGCCCATCTAGCCAATTGATCCAGATCCTGCTGCAATCTTTCACAACCATCTTCACTATCTGCAAAACCACTCACTTTTGTACCATCAGCAAACTTGCTCATCTTGCCCTGTTTGTTCTCATCCAAATCATTGAAGTAGATGACAAACAGTAATAGGCTGAGCACCGAACCCTGAGGCACACCTCTAGTCACAGGTCTCCAGTCTGAGAAGCAATCTCCCATCATCGCCCTCTGCTTCCTTCCATGGAGCCAATTTGCTATCCATTCAGCTAACTCTCCTTGGATCCCATGCGATCTAACCTTCCAGAGCAGCCTACCATGCGGAACCTTGTCGAACGCCTTACTGCAAACCACGTACACATCTACAACTCTGCCCTTATCGACCTTTTTGGTCACGTCTTCAAAAAACTCAATCAGATTTGTGAGACACGACCTCCCACGGACAAAACCATGCTGACTATCCCTAATCAGCCCTTGCCCATCCAAATGCCTGTATAACCTATCCCTCAGAATACTCTCTAGTAACTTTCCAACTACAGATGTTAAGTTCACCGGCCTATAGTTCCCACATTTTCCCTGCAGCCCTTTCTGAAAAGAGGCACAACATTTGCCACCCTCCAGCACCTCTCCAGTATTTAAGGACGACTCGTAAATTTCAACCAGGGCTCCCGCCATTTCCTCTCTAGTTTCCCGCAATGTCCTCTGACTGCCCCAAATTCCTCCGTCCTACTGTCTTTCTCCTCGGTAAATGCATTTCTTGGTGATATTTCTTGGAGAAGCCTATTTGATCCTATTTTTGAGTAGCTAGCCGAGATTACTGCAGCCAGATTATTTGATCAGGAAACACATTTAGGACATTCAGGAGCAGGTTAGCAGATTTTTAAGCTAGATACAGCATGGATAAATACAGCATGGAAACAGGGCCTTAGAACAGAGACGAGGAAACACTTTTTCTCACAGAGAGTTGTGAGTCTGTGGAATTCTCTGCCTCAGAGGGCGGTGCAGGTTCTCTGGATGCTTTAAAGAGAGAACTAGATAGGGCTCTTAAAGATAGAGGAGTCAGGGGATATGTTCGAGACGGCAGGAACGGGGTACTGATTGGGGATGATCAGCCATGATCACATCGAATAGCGGTGCTGGCTCGAAGGGCTGAATGGCCTACTCCTGCACCTATTGTCTATTGCCTTCAGCCCACCTCCAGTTTAAATTCCATTTGGAATATTTTGGAGGACCAAGAAACCAAGAACCACTGAGTCCACATGGAACATTGATCACACGTTCACACTAGTTCTATCTTATCCCACATTCTCATTTACTACTAGGGGCAATTTACAGTGGCCAATTAACCTACAAGCCCGCATGCCTTTACGATACGGCAGGAAACCCAGAGCACCCGGTCAAACCCCACGCTGTCACGGGGAGAACGTGCTAACTCCACACAGACAGTACCCGATCAGGAGCAAAGCTGGGGCAGCAGCTCCACCAGTTGTGCCACTGTGCCGCACTTAAGGATATTAGTGAAACAGATGGATTTTAACAAAATCATTATGAGATATCTTTGTGTCGGACGGAACTGCAGATGCTGGTTTACACCAAAGATAGACACAAAATGCTGGAGCAACTCAGCGGGTCAGGCAGCATCTGTGGATAGAAGGAATGGGTGACGTTTCAAGTCGAGACCCTACTTCAGATTCAATGAGACTTATTTTATTACTTGAATTTAAATTCCTCATCTTTTCTGTTGACATTCAACTCATGCCCCAGTACTCCAGGTCTCCAGATGATAGCAACTTAATCACCATGCTATGATATGTTATGTAATTATTGAGATCCTTTTTGCCTGCCAGCACTTTAAGTGGATGAGCTGTGTGGAGTCATTGCAGTAAGTAATAAAAATAAATGCTGGAAGTGCTCAGCAAATCTATCAGCATCTGTGAAGAGGGGAGAGGGGCATCTCACGGTTTGTTATTTCAAATGTCGACCCAGATTTTCTTTTTCATTTTCATTCAGTATCATGTCAGCAACCAATGCACAAATGAAACAAATGATGTTGTCAAGCTGGAATGGGTACAGAGAAGATTTACGGGGATGTTGCCAGGATTAGAGGGCTATAGGGAGAGGTTGGAGAGCAGGAGGATGAGGGTGACCTCATATAGGTGCATAAATTCAGGAATAGAGTCTCTTGCCCAGAATCGATGAATCGAGGACCAGAGGACATAGGTTTAAGGTGAAGGGGAAAAGATTTATTAGGAATCTGAGGGGTGACTTTTTCACACTAAGGGTGGTGGGTGCATGGAACAAGCTGCCAGAGGAGGTAGCTGAGGCTGGGACTATCCCGACATTTAAGATATAGTACATAGATAGGACAGGTTTGGAGGAATGCGGGCAGATGGGACTAGTGTAGATGGGGCATGTTGGCCGGTGTGGGCAAGTTTGGCCGGAGGACCTGTTTTCACGGTGTATCACTCTACGGCGTGATGACTCCATGAAACAAATTCTTGCAACTTTTCAGAAAATTCAGACCTTTCGATGCAAAAAATCTAAATTTAATATTTTTGTTGAGGAAGTGATATTTGTGATTTAATGTTCCTGCAATTTGAAATATGGGTTGGGAGGAACTGCAGATGCTGGTTTATACCGAAGACAGACACAAAATCCTGGGAGCAACTCAGTGGTTCAGGCAGCGTCTCTGGGGAAAGGAAATAAGTGACGTTTCGGGTCGGAACCCTTCCTCAGCCTGTCCAAAGAAGGGTGCCGACCAAAAACGTCAGCAGGACAGGCAGCGTCTCTGGGGAAAAGGAATGGGTGACGTTTTGAGTCAAGAAAAGGGTTGCACATACAAAGACGACATTGAACCCATAGTTCTTAAAGCTCACCAGCAACCGGGTTTTTCCATTCTTATCCAAGTGCGTGTAGTAGGACTGGAAAGGATCGATTTTTCTAATTAGTCAACAACATTATGACTGACAAGATGAATGAGATGATCAGGAAAGAGACCCAAATCCAATCATTTCCAAGTTCAATGTACTCGAGTTGATTAGAAAATGCCAACTCCAACCAGAAATGAATGGGCTAACTCAAGAATCAATTAAACGATGAATGCACTATTTTCTCAATTACGTTTATACTATCTTGAAGCAGATTTTACTGGACACTACCCTGCACCGTGGACAGCTTGATTGCAATCATGTAAAGTCTTGTGCTCATTCTCCCTGGTACACGGAGCGCTTGCAGGCAGCAGGTGGTGGGTATAAATCGCTGACAATGATGATGCGGGTATGGGGAGAAGCCAAAGATCCTATTGAAATGGGCGACCGTTTCGCTGGCCACCTGACCATTTTCTGTCTATCTTCCTATTGAAAATAGCTTTGAGCCAGTACCGCCATTCAATGTGATCATGGCTGATCATCCCCAATCAGTGCCCCGTTCCTGCCTTCTCCCCATATCCGCCCTCTCTTGTTTCCCTTTCCCCTGACTCTGTCTGAAGAAGGGTCTCGACCCGAAAAGCCACCTATTCCTTCTCTCCAGAGATGTTGCCTGACCCGCTGAGTCACTCCATTTTTTTGTGTCTATCTTTTGTTCCATCCTTTCCTCTTTTCCAGCTTTCAACCCCAGCTGCTTCCGTCTGTCTGAAGAAACTGACCCTAGGCATTGTCTGTACGCCCCCAGTCCCCAGGTGCTGCCTGACCCGCTGAGTTACTCCAGCATTTTGTGTTTTGCTGTTGGTGAAAATATTTGCAATGACCATCTCTTGTCTGTGGAAGTCTCTGCCTCAGAGGGCAGTGGAGGCCGGTTCTCTGGATACTTTCAACGGGTACTGATTGGGGATGATCAGCAATGATCACATTGAATGGCGGTGCTGGCTCGAAGGGCCGAATGGCCTACTCCTGCACCCATTGTCTATTGTCTATTGTTCAGAATCTGAAGATGCTGCCTTGCCCGCTGAGTTACTCCAGCATTTTGTTTCTACCTTTGCGGTCTCTTATGTCCACATTTCATCAGGATGAAAGCATTTCCAATAACACCACGTTCCCACGATACTCCAATCCAGCGTCTGGTGCTCGAACGATGGGATACAATACGATACAATAGAACTTTATATATCCCAGGAGGGAAATTGGTCCGCCAACAGTCATAAAACACAAGATACCTCCCAAAGTTCAGTATAGCTTATTCTTGTCATGTATACTATGAGGTACAGTGAAAAGCTTCTCATTGCGTGCTCTTCAGCCCATCAAAAAGAATTTACATGATTACAATCAAGCCGTCCTGTGTACAGATACAGGATAAAGCAGGATAATACCAGACTGATTTCTGGGATGTCAGGACTTTCATATGAAGAAGGACTGGATAGACTCAGCTTGTACTCGCTAGAATTTAGAAGATTGAGGTGGGATCTTATAGAAACTTACAAAATTCTTAAGGGGTTGGACAGGCTAGATGCAGGAAGATTGTTCCCGATGTTGGGGAAGTCCAGAACAAGGGGTCACAGTTTAAGGATAAAGGGGAAATCTTTTAGGACTGAGATGAGAAAAACATTTTTTACACAGGTAGTGGTGAATCTGTGGAATTCTCTGCCACAGAAGGTAGTTGAGGCCAGTTCATTGGCTATATTTAAGAGGGAGTTAGATGTGGTCCTTGTGGCTAAAGGGATCAGGGGGTATGGAGAGAAGGCAGGTACAGGATACTGAGTTGGATGATCAGCCATGATCATATTGAATGGCGGTGCAGGCTCGAAGGGCCGAATGGCCTACTCCTGCACCTATTTTCTATGTTTCTATGTTTCTAAAGGGGGAATCATTTTGTGCAAGATAATGTCCACACATGCCCGCCCGACCTAGGGAGGAGTGCCGCACCACCGAACAGCCTGATGATATTTAAGCTGTGCCAGCAAAGTCCCCATTAACCTGTTCACTGCCAATTTTTTGGCACTATTGGCCGTGACCCAAGTATATTCAGGGGTGGCACTGAACAGGTTAAAACGGAGGCGAGGAGGAACTTCTTTAGTCAAAGGGAAGTTAATCTGTGGAACTCATTGCCACAGAGGGCTGTGGAGGCCAAGTCAGTGGATATTTTTAAAGCAGAGGTAGAAAAATTCTTGATTAGATCGGGGGTCAAGGGTCGAGGGTCATGGGCAGGGCAGGAAAATGGGAGTAGGAAGCAGAGATCAGCCAGGATTGAATGGCGGAGTGGACTCGATGGGTCAAATGGCCTAACTCCTATAACTTGTGAACGCAGCTAGTGATCAGCATTGACCCACGAGCTGGGAGTTTATGGATTTCACATCAATTTTTAGAACAAACCTTGGTAGCCCTGGTTTTAAATAGCCCGTGCTGACATTTCAAAGTAGAAGTATTGATTTCAAAACCACCTCTTATTAAACCTGCGGGATTTCTGAGTAATTGAATAAAATGGTCAATGCCAGAGATAATATTGGTAGCAGTGCTGACAGTTCATGTTTGTACTGAAATAAACCTAGAAAGATTTTGAAAGCAAAGTCTTTGGAATTGATACATAATTTGGAGGCCAATTTCTCATCATCTACAAAACCCTTCAAATATCATCCAAACACTACATTTGCAATTTTATTGTCTCTTTCTTCCCAAGGGTGACACAGTGGTGCAGCGGTAGAGTTGCTGCCTTTACAGCGCTGGGGACCCAAGCCCGACCCTGACTACGGGTGCTGTCTGTACGGAGATCCCACTGACCGAGTGGGTTTCGTCCGTGTGCTCCGGCTTCCTTCCATTTCCCAAAGACGTGCAGGTTTGTAGGTTAATTGGCTTTGGTAAGATTGTAAATTGTCCCTCGTGTATTGGATTGTGCTGATGTTGGGATGATCGCTGGTCGGTGCGGACTCGATGGGTCAATGGGCCCGTTTCTGCACTGTATTTCCAAAGGCAATAGGACAGTTATTCTTGGCAGATCTTCAACAAGTTCACCAACATTTAAGAAACATTGAGACAGGTACGTGGATAGGATTAGAGGGATATGGGCCAAACGCAGGCAGGCGGGAATAGTGTAGATGAGACATGTTGGGCGGTGTAGACATGTTGGGTGGTGTGGACAAGTTGGCCCAAATGGCCTGTTTCCACACTGTAATGTCCCTGTCCCACTTAGGAAACCTGAACGGAAACCTCCGGAGACTTTGCGCCTCACCCAAGGTTTCCGTGCGGTTCCCGGAGGTTGCAGGTGGTTGCCGGAGGTTGCAGGTAGTGGAAGCAGGTAGGGAGACTGACAAAAACTTCCGGGAACCGCACGCAAACGGTGGGGCGCAAAGTCTCCAGAGATTTCCGTTCAGGTTTCCTAAGTGGGACAGGGGCATTAGAGTCCATGACCAGCATTCTGGCTTCCGCTACTTCTGAGCAATGTGCAAGAAGGCTTGTTCAATGAATGCAGTGCTGAATCCATTTCATGGCTCTCCTGCAAGTTCTTCGTGCTGACTCAATGCACTCCAAGTAACTTTCTGGCTAAGAAAGAGTCAGAGGCAAGGGGTCAGAAGAAGTAACTGTTTCATGGTGGAGGTGCAACTCATCCTTGATTATGCTGCTGGCCTTGCTGAGGAAGCGCGGGGTGCAAATGGAGTGTGAAAGGCTTAATCAACTTGGTTCAGTTCTTTCATTTGTTCGGGATGCATCACAGCATGGTTGGGGAACAGCTCCATCCAAGACCACAAGAAATTGCAGAGAATTGTGGACGCAGTCCAGACCATCACACAAACCAAGCTCCCATCCATTGACTCCATTTACACTTCCTGCACCCTCAGTAAGGCCAGCAGCGTAATTAAGGACCTGTCGCACCCCAGTCACTCCTTCTTCGTCTCCCCCTCGCATCAGGCAAGTGTTACAGAGGTTTGAAAATGCACACCTCCCGATTCAGGGACAGTTTTCTCCCAGCTGTTGTCAGGCAACTGAACCATCCTATCAATAACTAGAGAGCAGTCCTGAACTACTATCTCCTCACTGGAGACCCTCGGACTATCTTTAATTGGATGTCACTGGCCTTTATCTTGCATTAAATGTTATTCCCTCTATCATGTTTCTGCACACGGTGGATGGCTCGATTGTAATCATGCATAGTCTTTCCACAGACTGGTTAGCACGCAACCAAAGCTTTTCACTGTACCTCGGTACATGTGAGGATAAACTAAACTAAAGGCAGCATATTGGTATATTTATTACAGCTACCCCTCAACTCCTGCGACCCAGGTTCAATCCTAACCCCTACTGCTGCATGTGTAGTTTCTAGTTGGGTTTCCTTCGCATGCTCTGGATTCATCCTGCGTACATACCAAAGGCATGCGACTTTTAGGTCTTTAGTTTACTTTAGAGATACTGTGTGGAAAAATGCCCTTCGGTTCACCGAGTTCACACCGACCAATGATTCCCCCCCCCCCCCACATTAACATTATCCTACACACAGCAGGGACAAGTTACTACTTTAGCAAGCCAATTAGCCTACAAACCCATACATCATTGGAGTGTGGGAGAAAACAGGAATTCCCAGAGAAAACCCACGGTCACAGAGTGAACGTACACACTTTGTTTAAACAGCATCTGTAGTAAGGTTCGACCCGGGTCTCTGGCACTGTAAGGCTGCAACTCTACCACTACGCCACCGTGCCTGCCATCTAGGATGTGCTGTGCAAATACTTGCTCTGTTAAATTTTATGCAGGTTGTAATTCACTGAAGATAAAAGGCCAACATTTATTTTTCCTCCGTAACTGCCCCTGCCTTAAGTGGCTTGCAGTGAAATTTCACAAGGCAGTTAACGCAGTCAATTGAATTAGTAGATCCAGAGTCATATTGAGACCAGACAATGCCAAGATGGCAGCCTGCCAGATGACAGATATCCACTAGCAGAAGACAGCGTCTACGTCAAGGCCATTTTTGGCTTTGCAAATTATTTTATATTTTTTTTAATTATGCTGCCCAGAACAATTATGAATTAAATGTTTTAGACAGAAACAAAGATTATTTCCACAGTAAGTCACTGTTACTAACCATCTCTTAGAAAAGTGTTCCAATTGTGTTTGGCAAGGCCTGTGCTGGTGATGGGAGGACTGAATGTTCTGAACAGATTTTCTGATTAATGAGGTCAAGCAAACATGAACAGGGGCACCTCCTTTCATTTGCAAAACATGTTTTATGCTATACTGAACTCAACGGTAATGACTTTAAATATCCAAGTTTGCTGGGACCTTTAGTTTAGAAATACAGCATGGCAACAGGCCCTTCGGCCCACAAGTCCACGCCGGACAGGGATCACCCGTACACGAGCTCAATGGAACAGACTAGGAGGGCAATATACAGAAGCCAATTAACCTGTACGGCTTTGGAATGTGGGAAGAAACCGGAGCAGCGGGAGAAAACCCACGCGGTCACAGGGAGAACGTACAAACAATGTACAGACCGAACCCGTGGTCAGGATCGAACTAGGGTCTCTGGTGCTGTAAGGCAGCAATTCTACCTCTGCGCCACCGTGCCGCCATTCTGCTGTGGAGAATCATCGTATCGATAACCTGCGAAACATTTGACCACTTGGGATTGAGATACTATTCCAAAGTCATTTGTAACTATTGATGTCAGTTCTGGATAGCCGTGAACCTTGCCCTCCAAGCAAGAAAACATTAGCAGCACCCTCGTTCATGAAAATAAATGAATGGGTGTTGCAGATCAGTTAATGCTCATAGTTTAACATTAATGCGCATAGTTCAAAAGTTACATTTACACTCTAATCAATTAAAAACCAAACTCAGCGGGTCAGGCACCACCTCTAGAAAAAAGGAACAGGTGGGTCAGTGGGGAGGGAACCTGGAGGCATAAAAAGATGCAAAGCAGATCAGAGACGGCACCGATGACCAAAGAGCACACAATGGTCCTTTGTTGGTTGGGCGGGAGGAGATAACGAGGGGCTGCAAACAGTAAAAATAGCATGGCAAGTAGGGTGGGGGTGGGGGTGGGGGAGGGACAGAGAGTAGGTACTTTTGAGAATAGGTGGTTTAATTGGTACCAGTGGAGCTAATTTCACTCAGCCCCATTACAATTAATGAAAACTAGTGACAAGATGCAACATAATATTTAGTTTTTTTAAGATGCAGGCTATTCCCAATGTATTGGGAGTCCAGAAATGTTCCCGATGTTGGGGGAGTTCAGAACCAGGGGTCACAGTTTAAGAATAAGGAATAAGCCGTTTAGAACGGAGACGAGGAAACACTTTTTCTCACAGAGAGTGGTGAGTCTGTGGAATTCTCTGCCTCAGAGGGTGGTGGAGGCAGGTTCTCTGGATACTTTCAAGAGAGAGCTAGATAGGGCTGTTAAAAATAGCGGAGTCAGGGGAGACGGGGAGAAGGCAGGAACGGGGTACTGATTGGGGATAATCAGCCATGATCACATAGAATGCAGATGCTGACTCGAAGGGCCAAATGGCCTACTCCTGCACATATTGTCTATTGTCTATTCGGCCCACCGAGTCCGTACTGACCAGCGATCCCTGTACGCCACCGGGTGGTGCCCCAATGGCTGCCTCGCCAACAGTCTGTCTCGTCCTTATCTTCTTTGTTGTTGTTTTAGTATGTGTTAAATGTATGTTTTAGTGTTCTTTAGCTTTGTTTTAAGTGGGGAGTGGGGATGGGAGGGATAGGTTGGGGGAAACTCTCACCTCGACGGAGATACGTTTTTTTTCCCGTGCCGTATCTGAGTCCGCACTGCGGCCTAACATCAAGGAGCTGGCGGCCTCTTGCTGGGGATCTACCTTGGGAGCTCCAACTGCGGGGAGCCTGCACGACTTAACATTGTGGAACTGGCGGTCCCTGTCGGGGATCGACCTCGAGAGCTCCAACCGCAGGAGCTTGCGGAGTTTAACATCGTGGAGCTAGCGGTCCTTGGTAAGGGATCGACTTCGGGACCCCCCAGGCCGCAGCAGCTTCGACACGGGGGCTTTGATTGCCGGCTGCGGGAGCTTAGATCGCCCCGACTGCGGATGGTTCGACTGCCCCGTCCGCGGGAGAATAAAACCGGGCCGCCGTTGCGGCGACTGTGGAGGCCTCAAATAGGCCCCGACCACGGGTGAACATAGAGGAAGAGGATGGACTTTGCTGCCGTCCCTCACAGTGGGAACCATTGTGGGGGGATGTTTTTATGTTTAATGTTAAATTCTCTAATGTTGTGTTGTATTTTTATTGGTGTGCTGCAAATGGCAACTCAAATTTCACTTGGTGTGTGTGACAATAAATGTCCTTTGTAAAGAATAAAGACTGAAGAAGATTAATTGCCTTCCATCACAGTGAAGAATGTGGAATCCGCTGTGGTGGATGTTTATGTAGTTGTGAGTTTTGTTGCTTTTTTTTTGTATGACTGTATGGTAAATCGAGTTTGACTGTACCTTAATTGGTTAAGTGACAATAACGTACCCTTTGAACTTTAACATTACCCCACACACACTAGGGACAATTTACATTTAGACATAGAAACATAGAACATAGAAAATAGGTGCAGGAGTAGGCCATTCGGCCCTTCGAGCCTGCCACGCCATGCAATATGATCATGGCTGATCATCCAACTCAGTATCCTGTACCTGCTTTCTCTCCATACCCCCTGATCCCTTTAGCCACAAGGGCCACATCTAACTCCCTCTTAAATAGTGCCAATGAACTGGCCTCAACTACCTTCTGTGGCAGAGAATTCCAGAGATTCACTACTCTCTGTGTAAAAAATGTTTTTCTCATCTCAGTCCTAAAAGATTTCCCCCTTATCCTTAAACTGTGACCCCTTGTTCTGGACTTCCCCAACATCGGGAACAATCTTCCTGCATCTAGCCTGTCCAATCCCTTAAGAATTTTGTAAGTTTCTATAAGATCCCCCCTCAATCTTCTAAATACCAAGCCAATTAACCTACAAACCAGAACATCTTTGGAGATCTCGGAGAAAACCCACATGATCACGGGAAGAACACACAAACTCCATACAGACAGCACCCGTAGTTGGAATCGAACCCGGGTCTCTGGCGCTGCAAGGCAGCAACTCTACCGCTGCGCCACCGTGCTGCCCGGTTGCAATTGTAAACCCACTAAAGGAATGAAAATAGAATCCGAGATCCGAGAGGTCACACATTGCTCCGTAGAGAAGCAGTATTTTAATCCAAGAATTTACAGCTCATCCATATGGCAACTGACAGCCAGCATGACAATCAAATGCTTACACCAGCATAATTAAAACTACTTTGTATGAAGAAATGAACCTCAATTACCTCAAAAATGCACAACAGGCCAGGCTGTAGAGAGAAACAGTTAACATTTCAGGCCCTTTGATCTTCCTTCATCCGATCTCAAATGTCAACGCTCTGAAATATGAACTGTTTCTCTCTCCACAGGGAAGATTTACGAGGATGCTGCCAGGACTTGAGGGTCTGAGCTATAGGGAGAGGATGAATAGGGCTGGGATTCTATTCCTCGGAGTGCAGGAGGATGAGTGGTGATCTTATAGGGGTGTGCAAAATCATGAGAGGAATAGATCGGGTAAATGTACTGTTGCCCAGAATCTCTTGCCCAGAGTAGGGGAATCGAGGACCAGAGGACATAGGTTTAAGGTGAAGGGGGAAAGGTTTAATAGGGATCCGAGGTGTATCTTTTTCCACACAAAGGGTGGTGGGTGTATGGAACGAGCTGTCAAAAGAAGTAGTTGAGGCTGGGACAATCCCAACGTTTAAGAAACAGACACGTACATGGATCGGACAGATTTGGAGGGATACGGGCCAAAGACAGGCAGATGGGTCTAGTGTAGCTGGGTTATGTTGGCTAGTGTGGGCAAGTTAGGCTGAAATGTCCGTTTTCACACTGTGCCTCTTTGCCTCTTTGACACAGATCCAGCTTCTGCAGTTCCTTCCTACACATCATTTTTCTCCCCCCCAGGTTTGAGCTTTCACTACTCAAGGTGTTATTGGCAGCAGATGCATAGGCATTGCTGACGTCTTTGCTTCATGAATTGGCAATTGAACTCCAGGTTTTCACCAAACATAATGCCCGACTTTTCTTCAACATAACAATTCACCTTAATCTATCCCAAGTGCACATTCCACCACGATAGCAAAAGGATTTGAGTATAGGAGCAGGGAGGTTCTACTGCAGTTGTACAGGGTCTTGGTGAGACCACACCTGGAGTATTGCGTACAGTTTTGGTCTCCTAATCTGAGGAAGGACATTCTTGCCAGAGAGGGAGTACAGAGAAGGTTCACCAGACTGATTCCTGGGGTGTCAGGACTTTCATATGAAGAAAGACTGGATAGACTCGGCTTGTACTCGCTAGAAATTAGAAGATTGATGGGGGCTCTTATAGAAACTTACAAAATTCTTAAGGGGTTGGACAGGCTAGGTGCAAGAAGATTGTTCCCGATGTTGGGGAAGTCCAGAACAAGGGGTCACAGTTTAAGGATAAAGGGGAAATCTTTTAGGACTGAGATGAGAAAAACATTATTTACACAGAGAGTGGTGAATCTCTGGAATTCTCTGCCACAGAATGTAGTTGAGGCCAGTTCATTGGCTATATTTAAGAGGGAGTTAGATGTGGCCCTTGTGGCTAAAGGGATCAGGGGGTATGGAGAGAAGGCAGGTACAGGATACTGAGTTGGATGATCAGCCATGATCATATTGAATGGCGGTGCAGGCTCGAAGGGCCGAATGGCCTACTCCTGCACTTATTTTCTATGTTTCTATGAGTGACAGGGAAAGCAATTGGCGGCAAGATAGTGTCTGATTTGTCCTCTCTAAAGTCCTATAGGTCAAGTGGCCAAACACCCACCACATCCAACATCAGCTAACACAGACCAGGTAGCTAACCCAGGAGCTGGCCAACATACTGCATTCTCTCACAAGACCAGAAAGCACCTAATGTCAACTCTCTCAAGCCCAAAGCTTCAGGTGCACATTAGAGTTCCACATGGCATGTAGACAAACCTCTCTCGCAAAACTGGTTTCAGCATGGAAAACAATTCTGACAGGTAATTCCAAGATGTTTCAGGTTGAGACCCTTTTTCAATCTGTAGAAGGGTCTCGACCCAGAAGCAGTCTGAAGAAGGGTCTCGACCCGAAATGTCACCTATTCCTTTTCTCCAGAGATGCTGTCTGTCCCGCAGAGCTACTCCTATCCAGCTTTTTGTGTGTATCTTCAGTTTAAACCAGCAGCTGCAGTTCCTTCCTCCACAAGTAATTCCAAGACTTGAACAAATAATGCAGAGAAAAAAAGTTCTAATTTAATAAATTAAATAGATCTAGAATAAAAATATGATAATCGCAGAAGTAGTGGACCTATCTCCGTCACTGGATTCTCAAATTTCTGACCTGCAGAGCACAATCAGTCAGGATAGGTGACCAAACTACAAAGACGTACAGGTTTGTAGGTGAATTGACTTGGTGTATGTGTAAATTGTCCCCAGTGTGCGTAGGATAATGTTAATGTGCGGGGATCGCTGGTCGGCGCGAACTCGGTGAGATCCGCGCAGTATCTCTAAACCAAACATCCGCGCAGTATCTCTAAACCAAACATCCTCCACAATAATTTGCAAAAGCCATTGTTTCTCGTTGTAGACACGTTCTCAGTACCTTTACCAACTATACACTCATGTGTGCGCGGCTAAATCCTGCTGCATATCCATCTGATGGTTTACAAATGACACCACTGTGGTGGACTGGATCTCCAACAATTGACGAGAGAGAGTTTCGGAAGGAGATAGAGAACACAGTAGCATGGTGTCAAGACAACACTCTCTCCCTCATTGTCAGATTTCAGGAAGCTTTGTGGAGTGCGTCCCGATTAGCATCAATGATGACAATCACCCGCACACTTGTTCCATCCTACATTCTGGAAGACAATGTGGAGAAGCCAATTAACCTACAAAACCTGCACGTCTTTGGAATCTGGGAGGAAACCGGGGCACCCAGAGAAAACCCACGTAGGGGCGCTGCCTTCAGGAGCGCTCACGGCTCCCGGCTCCCGGTAGCGGGCATGAGTCGACGCACTAGGCGGGAGTTGCCTGGCTTTTGCCGCGACCTCCTGAAAGCCTGGAATTTGGTCACCTTCAGCCAGGGTGCTGCTCCTCAGGGGGAGGGGGGTGTTGTGGCTGCGATGGTGACTGGTCCTCACCCTGTCACGGTGGGTATCGAGGAGAGGCGTGTGCATGGAGCGATTCCGGATGAGTTTCCCCCCACTCCGTCGGAATTGTTCATAGGACCCATGGCCCGGGTCCCTCCCTGAGAGCCGGCCCCATGCAACATGTGCCGCCTCTCCGAGATGCCCACGTGCCGTTCTGTTACGCGGAGAGGCGCGTACTGAACAGGCTGCTCTTGCACACTCTCTACTTCCTCGCCCTCGTCTTCCATCCAGACATGCCCTGGCGGTCCGTGTTACCACCTGACGGTGGGAGCGGTCCTCAGCAAAGGTCTCTCTACAAGGGAGTCCTCCCCCTTTACATTGGGGACCTGGGGTGGAGAGTGTTGCACAAAGCCGTGGCCTGTAACAGGTACTTGAGCCGGTTCACGGACTCGTCCGCCGCCCGTCACTTCTGCGGTGAGGAAGAGACCGTGTACCATTTGTACATGCAGTGTGAGAGGTTGCAGCCCCTGTTCGAGTATCTGAAGGGGCTGCTCCTCAAGTTTTGGCTCCACTTTAGTCTGACGCTATTGATTTTTGGGCACCCGGTACAGAGGGGGGAGGGTCGGGAGGGAGGAGTGTGGTCTCCCTGTCGGTCTGCTCCTGGGCCTGGTCAAGATGGCCATTCGCGGGTCCAGGCAGCGGGCAGTCGATGGCCGCACAGGGGTCGGCTGCCTGCCCCTTGTCCGGGGTTACGTCCGTGCCCACGTGTCCCTGGACAAGGAACACGCGGTGTCCACGGGGATGCTGGAGGCCTTCTGTGAACGCTGGTCACCACGGGAGGTCGATTGTATTATAGATAAGGATGGCGGGATTTTAATTTGAATTTTTTGTCTTTGTTTGCAACCTGCCGATACAGGCAGTTTTTGATATGAACGATATACTACTTTGTACATTGATTTTGTTTTGAGTAAAGTATTTGCAAAGAAAGGGAAAAATAAAAAAGAGAAAACCCACATGGTCACAGGGTGAACCCACAACTCCATCCAGACAGCACCTGTAGTCAGGATCAAACCCAGGTCTCTGTCACTGTAAAGGGCCTGTCCCACAAGCATGCGACTCCATGCGGCAAGCGCGAATAAGCGACTCCATGCGGCAAGCGCTACCTAACGTGGTCGCTTGAGCCGTTCGGCCTCGCGGGTGCGGTCCCACTTTGATCACCGGAGCGTATGGAGTTGTGCGGAGCTGGTCCCGACATCGCGCGGGGCTCCGAAAAACTGACCCGTGTTCAAAAATTCCGCGCGGCAACGGCCTGCCGGCCCGCAGCCGCCCTGACGCCGTGCGTCACGCGCGAACTTCATGTCACTCACTCGACCTCTGCGCAGCCCCCGCTTCTGGTTAGGTTGCGCTTGCCGCATGGAGTTGCTTAGGTCGCGCTTGCTGCATGGAGTCGCATGCTCATGGGACAGGTCCTTAAGGCAGTAACTATACCGCTGCCCCACCATCTCATCCTCACAAGATGTCTCGGTGTTCTTCTGAGTATTTGGGATTTCCAAAACCTACAAACTTCTTGATGTTCTACCTCTCAGCTCTTCACTCTCGTTCCCAGGAGAACATTACTGCCACGCCATGAGCTTTGGGAACACTCGATGCATTCATTAAATTCTATCATCTACTCAGAAGGATCCTTCTGAACTGTTGTGCAGAAGAGAAGTCCACGTTATTGAACACGACCCAAATGGCAATTCAAGGCATGATGTTGGTAGCAGGCCAAGACTTGTTCAGACTGTTAAACAAGCACACAGTTTAAAACGTGCATCATAAGGGCAACAATGCACAGGTGAGTCGCATAATGTCTACGTGATTGATCTTTGCGGTAACATGACAGGAACTGCAAGAGAAATCCAGGGGGGGCGCTGCCAGGGCTGGAGAACCAGAATGTACCTTTAGAAAGGAGAAGAAGAGGAAATGCTCCCGTGGAATTGTGGAATTCATCGCTACAGATGGCTGTGGAGGCCGTCATTGCCTTCACCTGCGGTAAAGTCTGGAGTCCCCACCTTGGCCACTTCTAGTCATAGAGTGCTACAGTGTGGAAACAGGCCCTTCGGCCCAACTTGCCCACACCGGCTAACATGTCCCATCTACAATAGTCCCACCTGCCCATATCCCTCCAAACCTGACTTATCCATTTACCCGTCTAACAGTTTCTTAAATGTTGGGATAGTCCCTGCCTCAACTACCTCCACACGCACCACCCTTTGTGTGTAAAAAGTTACCCCTCAGACCCTGAAGACCTGGCAACATCCTCGTAAATCTTCTCTGTACCCTTTCCAGCTTGACCAACATCTATCCTATAACATGGTGCCCCGAATTGAACACAATACTCTTGAGGTCACATTTAGAGTATTGAGTACAGATGTTACAGAGCAACTTCTGTACTCATTATGCCCCTGTCCCACTTAGGAAACCTGAACGGAAACCTCTGGAGACTTTGCGCCCCACCCAAGGTTTCCGTGCGGTTCCCGGAGGTTGCAGGTGGTTGCCGGAGGTTGCAGGTAGTGGAAGCAGGTAGGGAGACTGACAAAAACCTCCGGGAACCGCACGGAAACCTTGGGTGGGGCACAAAGTCTCCAGAGGTTTCCGTTCAGGTTTCCTAAGTGGGACAGGGGCATTACTCTGACTGATGAAGGCCAATGCGCCAAAAGCCTTTTATGACCGCCCCATCTACCTGCGACTCCACCTAAAAAGGAATTATGTCCCTGCGCTCAATAACACTCCCCAGAGCCCGACCATTCACTGCGGCAGCCAGCTCAGAATGTGGGAAACATAGAAGCGGAAACGTGGCAAATAACAAAACGCTGGTGGAACTCAGCGCGTAGGCAGAAGGACAGGCGACATTTTAGGTCAGATGAGATTCATCCTGGCTAAAAAGATGACATGCATTGTTGCACTGCACGCGTGCAGCAATGCACACCTGCACTTCTCCTCTGAAGCAGGGGTCTTCAGAATCATCAAAAACAAATGTGAAACGAAAAGATTCACAGCCAGAACATCCTAAATTTAATGGCTCGAGTCTTACTAAAATACGATGCCACTGGTTACTGACTTCTAAAATATCTCCACACGTTCTTGTAACGCCTCAGTGACCACCAGCTCTCAACCTCTCAGGGTGAAGAAACAGCCTTTGAAATATGTAATAGGATGCATTATTAAAATCCTCTTATCCCTTAAAATTTCAGCAGAGACGGACATATCCAGCAGCACCGGATACAATGATTCGACTGTGATAATCAATTATCCATGGTGCTGCTAAGGGATTTATTCACACAGGCGTTCTGCCATTTTCCAGTCGGACTTGCCCACATTTGATTGAGGAGCAGCATTAAACTTGCGGGAATGGGAACAAAGAGAATTAATGCATCTCTGTGAATTTAAATGGTTTTCTTGTACAATCACTAGGCAGGTTCCCTGTGTAGGATGGAACTGCAGATGCTGGTTTAAACCGAAGAAACACACAAATCGCTGGAGTAACTCAGCGGGCCAGACGGCATCTCTGGAGAAAAGGAATAGGCGACGTTTCTGGTCAAGACCCTTCTTCAGACTGATGTTCAGGGATGATGTCTGAAGGGTCTCGACCCGAAACGTCACCCATTCCTTCTCTCCAGAGATGTTGCCTGACCCGTTGATTTACTCCAGCATTTTGTGTCTAACTGTACACTATGGACGGCTTGATTGTAATCACGCATGGCCTGTCTGCTGACTGGATAGCGTGCAACAACAAAAATGTCACTAATGTATCTGTTTGAAACCACTCTTGCTATACCCAGAAATAGATCAACCAAGAAGCTGTAGTCCAGTGAGTTTGATGTCCACTATGGATGCAGTTAAAGGTCCCTTTTATAAAGGAAATAATTATGGAACAGAATTCATAAAAGGTAGCAAAGGTACAAAATCACGAGAGGAATCGATCAGGTGGATGCACAGAGTCGCTTGGCGATCAGGTGGATGCACAGAATCGAGGACTGGAGGACATAGGCTCAAGGTGAAGAGGAAAAGATTTAATAGGAATCCGAGGGGTAACTTTTTCCACACAAAGGGTGGTGGGTGTATGGAACAAGCTGCCAGGGGAGGTGGTTGAGGCTGAGACTACCCCATTGTTTAAGAAACAGTTAGACAGGTACATGTATAGGACAGGTTTGGAGGGATATGGACCAAGCGCAGGCAAGTGGGACCAGTGTAGCTGGGACAATGTTGGCAGGTGTGGGTGAGTTGAGCCAAAGGGCCTGTTTCCACACTGTATCACTCTATGACTAACAGCTTTGCCAAATGGCAGAGATGTACACCACGAAAATAGGCCCTTCGGCCCACATCGTCCATGCTGATCTTGAAATGCCAACCCATACTAGCTTAATGCCTGTGTCGAGTTAGGGGCGGCACAGTGGTAGGGTTGTTGTGTTACACCGTGTTCGATCCTAACTCCGGATACTCTCTGGTTAGAGTTTATACGATCTCCCTATGAGTTTTCTCCCACACTCCAAATGCAAATTGTCCCTAACATGTAGGATAGTGCTAGTGATCGCTGGTCGAAGCGGACTCGGTGGGCTTAAAGTGCCCACTTCCGCGCCGTATCTCTAAAATCTATCGTCTAAACTGCCCAAGCATTGTAACTACTTGAATTATTTTCTCTGTAGGTGTCACAAAGGAGGTGTTTCGACCCAATGTTGGGTGCAGCAAGTCTTCACAAAATCTTTTTCACACATACCCAGAAAGGGCTGGCACTGAAAAACAAAGCAGGCAGGAAATTGTGAAAATATTTCACAGTCGCAGTTCACATTTTGAGCACAGACTAGCGATGTAAAGATCCTCAGCAGTCTGTTACCAAAAGGCTTCCACTGTGGCTCTGCTTGGGGCCTCATTGCAAAAATATCTTCGGGGGCAAGGAGCATCAAACATATCGGCCAATCGATCCAGGAGGGGATTACGTCATAAGGTCATAAGCAGTAGTAGCAGAATTAGGCCATTCGGCCCATCAAGTCTCCTCCACCATTCAATCATGGCTGATATATCCCTCCCTCCTAACACCGTTCTCCTGCCTTCCCCTCATAACCCTATGACTCCCGTAATGTTGTGTCCTTTATCTGTGGGCTGCGGACAGCTTGATCGTATTCATGTGTAGTCTTTTCTTTGACGGACAGCGCGCAAACCTAAGCTTTTCACCTAAGCTTTTCACTTAGGTTCATGCGACAATAAGAAATTAAACTCAAACTAAACCGTGCATTTGTGTGGGAAGGAACTGCAGGTGCTGGTTTACATCGAAGATGGACACATGTGCGTGAAAATTGTGTGAACGGACAAATGAGAGGAGCCTTGGTAGCACTGACTAACTATATGCGGAAGTAATCAGCAGAATGCTCGACGACACTGAGATAGCACCAACAATGAGTTGAGATAATGAAGGATTCCAGAGGCGTTTTATAAAGTAATGGTGAGAGCACACTCAGGAATGTAGCATGTAAAGAGTTCAGTTTGCTTCAGTATAAACAGGTCATCGCAAGTGCCGACAGCAGATCTGAACCCAGCCGACAGTCAACAATGGGAAATAACTGAGATAAATATCCAGTCAGCTGTGGGAGGCTCTCCCCCCCCCCCCCCCCCCGGGCACAAAAGTGGAGGGGTGAGGAGAGGACGTTGGTTGCTGGGCGACCGAGGGAGGTGATGCTCTACTGGACTGTTTGTAAGAAACTAATTTTACTGTGCGTTTGCACTTCGCACATGTGACAATAAAGCACCAATGAGTTAATCAGTTTATTGAGGGTTGGCTATTGAGCAGTAGAATTACCCTTCAAATTGAATATTTTGGCTTACATCAACTAAAGAAGATAAAAGCCTCAGTTTATTTCCTCCAATATCGCAAGCCATTAGACACTCTAGAAACTGTGTGCTCCAAGCTTGCAGTGAGGCTTGAACCCACAGCCTTCTAACAGACTGGACCCCAAGTACAATCTTGAATGCAGACAGACTAGATAGAATCAGAAGGTAGACGCAAAAAGCTGGAGTAACTCAGCAGGACAGGCAGCATCTCATAGAAACATAGGAAATAGGTGCAGGAGTAGGCCCTTCGGCCTTTCGAGCCTGCACCGCCATTCAATATGATCATGGCTGATTAATATGAGAGATGGAATGGGTTCACCCACTCTTTCTCTCCAGAGATGCTGCCTGACCCGCCGAGTTACTCCAGCCTTTTGGGTCTATCTTCAGTGTAAACCAGAATCTGCAGTTCCTTCCTACCCCTCATGATTTTGTCCACTTCAATAAGTTCACCAGTCAGTCATCTATATGCTAAATAAAAATGTCCCAGCCTATTCAGCCTCTTCCTATAACCCAAGCCCACAAGTCCTGGTAATACCCTGGTGAATCTCCTCTGCGCCCTTTCCAACAATGACATCTTTCCGATAGCTGAGCAGCCAACACCAACCACAGTAAGGTGGTACAATATTAAGGGACGGCCATAACAAGAGTACGGATGAGTAACAGCTAGGAATGCAGTTTAATGTGTGCAACATTTATTATGAGTGCTGTTAATTGGTAAACAGCAAATGCATCAACTAAATCATGAACCTGTTTAGCAACTAGCAAGCTATTGAGCGCACTTTTAAAATTTGTTTCACCCACGCAAATTATTGTTGCGTGTTTGGTTGCTTCAGCAAAAAGAAGCAATCAATTAACTTCCAATTTATTGCAATGATTGCAGTGAGTGAACAAATATCTGCATCTAATAACCGACACCAATTCATAAACACAGCAAAGCTATCTTTAGTCAGGGAAACAGCTCCTAGTTTAGAGAAACAGGCCCACCGAGCTGACACAGACCAGCGAATCCCGCACACTATCACTATCCTACACATACTTGGGACGATTTGCTGTCTCCGCCTCTTCCTTTCTTCTTTCTGCCCCCCCCCCCCCCCCCCCCCACCACCTCCTCATCATTCTCAAAATCAAGGGTCTCGACCCGAAAGATCACCTCCATAGATGCTGCCTCACCCACTGAGTTTCTCCAGCATTTTTGTCTACCTTCAAATTTTCCAGCATCTGCAGTTCTTTCTTAAGCACCCGTAGTCAGGGTCGAACTCAGATCACTAGCACTGTAAGGCAGCAGCTCTACCGCTGCGCCACCGTGCCGCCCACTGGTTCTTCATGAGCAGTATTTGGTGGAGGCCACCAGCAAATTTCCTCCTCAAATGGTACCATTGCATCTTTTATTTTACATATGCTCCATCCCTGCATGCAGAAGGCACTGTGACTACTGTATAACTGTGACTACTGCCTTCTACCCAACAAAGCAGTCCTCCCTCCCCCCCCCCTCCCCCCTCCATTCAAAAACACATATGCAACCTTCTGACTCAATTGATGTTAATAAAAAAACATCCTGTGCTCATCCGAGTTAAAGTCGCTAACTTACACCAACTTGGAGGATGCTTCACGTTCAGATCCTGTGAGAAAATAAACATTGCACCACAATTAACGCTGCACAATTTCCCCTTGCCGCACATCAAACCACTTCACCCATGTAAACACCGCATCAATGATTTACCACAAACACAAGGATTTTGCTGACAAAACTAAATAGTGCATCAAACACAAAATGTTTACTTTGTCCTGCACATGAAGAATTACACCATGGTCCGCTATAAACAACCCGCAGGGATCTGTAAGAAGGGCAGTGGAGATCACCACTGTGTCCAGAACAGCTTTCGGCCTTTTGGTCCACATCACCGGATCGCACTGCATTTGCAGTTGGACTCTGCACATTTTCTGCTTGCACTCTAAATTCAAGTATAATGATTGAGAACCCGAATGAGAAGTCCATTGTTAAGAGTCACACAAGAGAATTTCATCGTCATATGTTCCAGACAGAACAATGAGATTCTTACTTGCAGTAGCACACCAGAATATTCAAACATAGTACACTGTAAACCATATCAGTTTTCGTTTAGTTTAGAGACACAGCTCGCGGGAACAGGCCCTTCGGCCATCCGAGTCCGCTCCGAACATCAATCCCGCACATTGACACTATCCAACACACACCAAGGACAATTTATAGATGCACAAAAATGCTGGAGAAACTCAGCGGGTGCAGCAGCATCTATGGAGCGAAGGAAACTTTGTCTAGTCTATTTCCTTCGCTGCATAGATGCTGCTGCACCCGCTGAGTTTCTCCAGCATTTTTGTGTACCTTCGATATTCCAGCATCTGCAGTTCCTTCTTAAACACAAGGACAATTTATACTTGGTCTCGCTAATAAATGGAAAAGAAAAAAGTGTATACATATACATACACACAGAAAGAAAAACATTTTTTCTTTTCCATATTTACCTATAAAAACCCTAAAAAACAAACAATAATAGTGCAAAAAAGCAAAACCAATGCACCCAAGTCTATGCAGTTCAGAGCTTATTTGGAGTTTATAGTGTATATTAGCCTGATGGCTGAAGGGGAGACGCTGTTCCTTTTTTAAGTTTAGTTTAGTTTAGAGATACAGCGCGGAAACAGGCCCTTGGGTCCACCGGATCTGCGCCGACCAGCAATCCCCGCACATTAACACTATCCTACACCCCCTAGGGACAATTTTTACATTTATACCAAGCGAATTAACCTACAAACCTGTACGTCTTTGGAGTGCGGGAGGAAAACGAAGATCTCGGAGAAAACCCATGCAGGTCACGGGGAGAATGTACAAACTCCGTACAGACAAGCACCCGTTGTCGGGATCGAACCCGGGTCTCCGGCGCTGCATTCGCTGTAAGGCAGCAACTCTACCACTGCGCCACCGTGTCCTGAACCTAGACATCACAGCTTTCAGGCTCCTGCACCTTCTACCCGATGGCGAGAGTGAAATGAGTGTGGGGCCAGGATTGTGTATCCTTGTATCCGTTCCACCAGTGAATTAGACCATGCCTGCACTCTGCCTCACAACTCCAGTGACCGAGGTTTGATCCCGACCTTGGGTGTTGACTGCGAGTTGTTTGTACTTTCTCCCTCTGAGTAAGTGTGTATCCCCCCGCCATCCCCCCCCCCCCCCCCCCCCCCCCCCCCCCCCCCCCCCCATGGTGTTCCGGCTTCCTCCCCTGTCCCAAAGAGTGGTGTTGGTCAGTTTATGACAATACTTTACTGAACACTATGCAAAAAGGAATTTCACTGTAGGTGTTATTATAAAGAACCATGTAACCATTCAATGGTTATTTAGACTACCCCTGGAGTAGGTGGGTGGTAGGAGAGTTAGAGTGGAGTTGAGTGGTTCAGTAAGTAGGTGACACAGCGGTAGAGTTGCTGCCTTACAGCACCAGAGACCCGGGTTTGATCCCGACTACGGGTGCTGTGTGCACAGAGTTTATCCGTTCTCCCTGTGACCACATGAGTTTTCTCCAGGAGCTCCGGTTTCCTCCCACACTCCAAATATGAACAGGATTCTAGGTCAATTGGCATCTGTAAAATTGTCCCTAGTGTGTAGGAAGGATAGAGTTAAGGGCCTGTCCCACTGTACGAGCTAATTCAAGAGTTCTCCCGAGTTTCCCCTGATTCGAACTCGGAGTAATAGCCGCTCGTAGGTACTCGGGGCTCTCGTGGACATGTTGAAAAATCTTCACGATTCTTCACGAGCTTACCGCGTTTCCCCGAGTACCTGCCGTTAGCGTTACGAGCCGCTAAGAGACGTCCCCGAGCTCCGACGTACCCGCTACGTACATTCTACGTGCTTACCATGAGTTCGATTTGTTTTTTAAACTCAGGAGAGCTCTTGAATTACCTAGTACAGTGGGACAGGCCCTTTAGTGTACGGGGACCACCGGTCGACGCAGACTCTGTGGGCTGAAGGGTCCGTTTCCGCACTGCATCTCTAATGTGGGCTGGAATACAATTTGAGAATGGATTGATGAGATTGCTCCAAGAACCATTATCGACACCAAAAACTGAAAGGTCTCCCATTTGAAAATAATCTCCATTGTCCTTATTACGCAAAGTCTATCGATCTCTGCCTTGCATTTATTAACTGAGCTTTCTTGGGTGAGAATTCTCCTGGAATCCCTATCCTAATGCTGAAAACATTCTCATCTCTTTCATACGAGCATCAGTACTTACAAACATCTTTCAATCTGTGAATCTTTGCCTTGAAAAATATCCATTGACTTGGCCCCCCCACAGCCTTCTGTGGAAGTGAATTCCACAGATTCACTACCCTCTGACTAAATATATTCCTCCTCATCTCCTTTCTAAAAGGTACGTCCTTTTATTCTGAAGACAAGGCATCTGGTCCTCGACTCTCCCACAGGTGGAAACATCCTCTCCACATCCACTCTATCCAGGTCTTTATCAAGTCTTGAGATTATGAAAGGAACTACAGAAATGTAAATGCACTGGGACACATTTCCAACACCAACGTGTTCAAACTTTCCCAGTAAACACTGCCGGGTAACTGCAACATTGTCAAGTGTTATTTCACACATTCTCACCATTCACAGGGTTCCAATGAGCAGTCAGAACTTTTAATCCCCCAGGGCGGAAATGTCAAAAATCAGAGGGCATGGCTTTAAGGTCGGGGGGGGGGGGGGGGGGGGGGGGGGGGGTGGGGGCGGAGTGTGGATGTCTGGAATACACTGCCAACAGTGGTCATTGAGTCCAACTCATCCATGCCGACCAAAGTGTCCAGCTAAGCTAGTTCCATTTGCCCATATTTGGCCCATATCCCCCTCAATCTTTCCAATCCATTTACCTATCCAAGTGTCTTTTAAATGTTGTTATTGTACATGCCTCAACTCTCCCCTCTGGCAGCTCATTCCATATATCCACCACTCTATGTATGAAAAATTTGCCCCTCATACTCCTGTTGAAATTTTTCGTCTCTCCTTAAACCTATGTTCTCTGGTTCTTGATTACCCCAACCCTGGGAAAGACTCGTCGCATTCACCCCATCTATGGTGATGGAAACAAAGACAATTTAAAGTGGCATTTAAAAGGCTTTTAGATAGGCACATGGAAAAGCAGGGAATGGGTGTACATGGGTCATGCACAGGCAGAGCAGATTATTTTAACTTGGCATCATGTTCGGCATGGACATTATGGGCCGAAGGGCCTCTTCCACTGCTGTACTGTTCTATATTCTATTAACACTTAAACCTTTTAGCATGCAGTCACTTTGGTCAAAAGTGTATTATTGTCACATGTCCCAGATAGAACAATGAAATTCTGACTTGCAGCAGCACAACAGAATATGTAAACATCGTACACCGTGTGTGTGTGTGTGTGTATAATATATATATATATATATATATGTATATATCACACACACACACACACACATATATATATATACATATACAGATACATAACACAAACAATAGTGCAAAAAGACAATACCAATGCCCCCAAGTCTATATAGTTGGGAACCAGTTTGGTCAGAAGAGTGGTCTCGACCCAAAACATCACTCATTCCTTCTCTCCAGAGATGCTGCCTGTCCCGCTGAGATACTCCAGTTTTGTGTCTATCTTTGTGTTTAATGCTCTGATGGCTGTAGGGAAGAAGCTGTTCCTGAACCTAGATGTGACAGTGTTCAGGCTCCTATGCATTCTTCCCGATGGCAGGGGTTAAATGAGAGTGTGGCCAGGTGTTGGGCTCGGGTGATTCTGGCTGCCTTTTTTTGAAGCAGTGACTCCTGTAGATGCCTTCGATGGTGGGGAGGTCAGAACCCGTGATGGACTCGCTTTCTTTGCAGCCTATCGCCGGGTTTAAAGGACTGGTAATAATTTGACAAAACGCAGGCCTGGTTTTGTTTTAAATGCAAGGCTGCGATACGGGAGATTGGCCCTCACTCGACTGCACCGGGATGGGAGGAGATTTTAAAAGGCGACGTATCGCCGGGCGGCGCGGAGATACTTACTATCATCTGGCTCACAAAGGCTTTGGTTTTGAGAAAGGAAAAAAACCCCCATAATGAGCAGGTTGCGGGAACAAATAACATTGGCGCGAATGAACAGCGACCGCCCAAGTTGAGTGAGACACCGCTCAACATATTGTTACCTAAACATTAGCGTAGATTTCTCACACGAGGCGATGAAATAAATTCACCCACTTTGTTCTGTCTGCCGGGTTTAAACATGTTTCTTTCACGCCAAAGGTAGACACAAAAAAGCTGGAGTAACTCATCGGGACAGGCAGCATCTCTGGAGAGAGGGAATGGGTGACGTTTCGGGTCGAGACCCTTCTTCTTCCTCGCCAACTCGGTGAGCATGGACTACTTGGGCCGAAGGGCCGTACGGTTCAATAGTCTAGTATACTGAAACGGCCTTGTATAAAGAGCCCTCAATCGAGAGCAAGCCAGACTGAGGCACAAATTAAGCTGAAGGCACTGGTTAGAAAACTACACGTCTTTTTCTTTCTCCTTACCGGTAACTCGACGCTGACATCGCTGCCGTCCAGCAGCGAGACTCTGCAGGTTATTATTGACCTGCTGTCGCCGGCCGCCGGGATGTGAGTCCCAGAGCGCTGCGACTCTCTCTGTTTTTCCTTGTCGGTGTGTCGGCGCACCGTCCGACGCCCGAGAGTCCGTCGCAAGAAGCCCAACATCTCCCTCCTTCTCCCTCTCTGATCACTTGGAGAGAGAGAGAGAAAGAGATGGTGGGGGTGGGGAGGAAGGGAGTGAAATGGGAATTAATGTAACAGGCGCCCGATACAATGTATCGAGGAGCGGCGCGGATCAATTGCTGAAACTGACACGAAATTGCAGCCGCGTCCTCGCACCGAGCCGGGTCTCCTCCAGCATGAAATTATCCAAATCCCTTCTCCAGCCTTGGGCATGCGTGAGTCCAGCCCAGGAAATGGCGTCAGGCGCTTCCAACCTGCACGGTTTAAGGATGTGTGGGGAGGAACTGCAGATGCGGATTTAAACCGAAGATAGACACTAAATGCTGGAGTAACTCAGCGAGACAAGGCAGCATCTCTGGACAGAAGGAATGGGTGACGTTTTATCCAGTCTGAAGAAGGGGTCTCGACACGAAACGTCACCCGTCCCTTCTCCCCAGAGAGAGCTGCTGCCTGTCGCGCTGTTACTCCAGCTTTTTGTGTCTATCTTCGATCTAGGGATGTGAAGAAGAAGAAGGAGAATTGCCACATTGTTAGCTCGCTCTCCCCCCACCCCAAATAAGACAGCGTGTAACAACCGTGCCATTTGTTCATGTGCCCTGTCCAGGGTTTCAACGCGTGTGCTTTCAGCAAAATTGTCTCTGCTTCGTTATTAATCGATTTCGCGCTTGAAAAACCACTTGAAATTTGACACGGTTGAGTACTCTTGAATTAATGTCGACAGACCGGCCACGGCGGTGAAAATCCCTCGGTGGGCTCCGTAACATATATTTTACTCTCCCGGGATATATTTGTACATTTTATTTTAAAATATCGTTGGCAATTAACGTTCCCTTCCCACCCTTTAGTGATAATCACATCCCATACTTGAATGTTCAAATTTGCATGTAAAGTACTAGAACAAACCACAATTAGATTGTTTTTCTCTTTTGTTTATTCAGAACAAATTAGTTTTATTTCAGTAAAGAGCATGCATAGTGTAGTCATACAGCCGTTCGGCCCAACTCGTCCATACTGACCCAGTTGCACCGACTTATTCCCATTTGACCATACCCGTCCCATGTCTGCCTAAGCATAGAAACATTTAAAAAAATAGGTGCAGGAGGAGGCCATTTGGCCCTTCGAGCCAGCACCGCCATTCATTGTGATAATGGCTGATCATCCACAATCAGTTACCCGTGCCTGCCTTCTCCCCATATCCCTTGATTCCGCTAGCCCCCAGAGCTCTATCCAACTCTCTTTTAAATTCATTCAGTGAATTGGCTTCTACTGCCTTCTGTGGCAGAGAATTTCACAAATTCACAACTCTCTGGGTGAAAAAGTTTTTTCTCATCTCAGTTTTAAATGGTTACCCCTTTATCCTTCGACTGTGGCCCCTGGTTCTGGACTCCCCCAACATTGGGAACATTTTTCCTGCATCTAGCTTGTCCAGTCCTTTAATAATTGTATACGTTTCTATAAGATCCCTTCTCATAAGATTGTTAAGGGCAAGGACACACTAGAGGCAGGAAACATGTTCCCGATGTTGGGGGAGTCCAGAACCAAGGGCCACAGTTTAAGAATAAGGAGTAAGCCATTTAGAACGGAGATGAGGAAACACTTTTTCCTCACAGAGAGTGGTGAATCTGTGGAATTCTCTGCCTCAGAGGGCGGCGGAGGCAGGTTCTCTGGATGCTTTCAAGAGAGGGCCAGATAGGGCTCTTAAAAATAGCGGAGTCAGGGGATATGGGGAGAAGGCAGGAACGGGGTACTGATTGGGGTTCATGATCACATTGAATGGCAGTGCTGGCTCGAAGGGCCAAATGACCTACTCCTGCACCTATTGTCTATTGTCATCCTTGTAAATTCCAGTGAATACAAGCATAGTTTTTCCAATCTTTCCTCATATGACAGTCCTGCCATCCATCCCGAGGATTAACCTCGTGAACCTAAGCTGCACTGCCTCAATAGCAAGCATGTCCTTCCTCAAATTAGGAGACCAAAACTGCACACAATACTCCAGGGCCCTGTACAACTGCAGAAGGACCTATACTCAAATCCTCTCTTTATGAAGGTCAATACGCCATTAGCTTTCTTCATTGCTTGCTGTACCTGCATGTTTACTTTCAGTGATTGGTGTACAAGGACACCCAGGTCTCTTTGCACTTCCCTTTTTCCTAATCTGACACCATTGAGATAATAATCTGCCTCCTTGTTCTTGCCGCCAAAGTGGATAACCTCACATTTATCTACATTATACTGCATCTGTCATGCATCTGCCCATTCACTCAACCTGTCCAAGTCACCCTGAAACCTCCTAGCATCCTCTTCGCAGTTCGCACTGCCACCCAGCTTTGTTTCATCTGCAAATTTGCTAGTGTTACCTTTTATCCCATCATCTAAATCATTAATATATATTGTAAATAGTTGCTAATAATTTCACCTGTTTCTGCCTTCAAGGGACCCACATTTGGCTTTACTAATCTTTTTCTCTTAACATACCTAAAGAATCTTTGACTATCCTTCTTTATATTCATAATCGTACTTTATTAGCCAAGTATGTTTTGCAACATACGAGAAATTTCATTTGCCATAGTCATACCAATAAAAAGCAACAGAACACATAATATACATTTTAACATGAACATCCACCTCAGTGACTCCTCCGCATTCCTCACTGTGATGGAAGGCGAAAAAACCCGTTAAATCTGTCCCTTCTTTGTCCTCCAGCTAACCTTCCGTTGACGGGGTGATCTTACTCCCGTAGCCGGCAGTAGGCCTCCTCATTGGGGCGATCAAGCTCCTGCATCGGTGGGGGGGAATCTCAAAGATATGGGTTTGATCCCGACTATGGGTGCTCTCTGTACAGAGTTTGGACATTCTCCCTGTGATCGTGTGGGGTTCCTCCTAGTGCTCCAGTTTCCATTCGCACTTCAAAGACCTACAGGCTTGTAGGTTAATTAGCTTTGGTAAAAATTGTAAATTGTTCCTAATGTGTAGGATAGTGCTAGCGTACGGGATGACAGCTGTTTGGCGCGGACTCAGTGTGCCAAATGGTCTGTTTCTTATATCTAAAGTCTAATGAGATGTGGCCAGGGTGTTGTGGGTCCTTGATGATGCTGGCTGTCTTTTTGAGGCAGTGACTCCTATAGATCTCTACAATGGTAGGGAGGTGTCCTACATTTTCTGAGATGCAACTTTCATCATTGTTCAACTTCTGTCAAGGAGAAGCTATATTTCACCCTCGATAGACCACATTTGGACCATGCAGTTGCAGCATGGGACCCATACACAAATAGAAACATTTCTTCCATCGAACATGTCCAAAGACAGGCAGCTCGATTTGTTACAAATACCTATGAGAGAGAAGCGAGTGTCACCAAACTTCTGAATTCACTGGGGTGAAACCCTCTCCCAAGACAGGCGTAAAGCTCACCTTTTGACCTGTTTTTACAAAATGTTAAATGGTCAGCTTGACATAGATTACCAAAACCAAACCTATTAGGAGCAGACAAGGGCATTTGATCCAATTTGAGATACCAGCTACCAAGACAGATGTGTACAGCAATTCATTCTTCCACCGCACAATTAAAGCATGGAATAGTCTTCATCCTACCATAGTTACTCAACCAGACGCAACTACATTTAAGATAGGTACACAAAATTGCTGGGGAAACTGATCAGTCTGAAGAAGGGTTTCGGCCCGAAACGTTGCCTATTTCCTTCGCTCCATAGATGCTGCTGCACCCGCTGAGTTTCCCCAGCAATTTTGTGTACCTTCGATATTCCAGCATCTGCAGTTCCTTTTTGAATACATTTAAGATAGCTCTTCTTCTCCAAGAATCTCTGTTTGCTTAAGGCCACCCTCTGCCACCTCCAGTTTAAATTCCATTTGGAATATTTTGGAGGACCAAGAGGTCAGTACCCCAGGATAGATTTCTTCTGGATTAGGAAAATTAAGCATAGATTGGATGATCACTTTCCCCAAGTAACCCAGTCACCTTCACTTTGCCCCGATGGCATCTCAGGGCGAGTACTCAAGTCCTGTGCTACACAGCTAGCTCCGGTGCTCACTACAATATTCAACCTCTCCCTGGACAAGTCCGTGGTCCCTGCCTGCTTCAAAAAATCCATCATTGTACCAGTACCAAAAAATGCCTCCCCAGCCTGTCTGAATGACTACTGTCCGGTGGCCCTTACCTCGGTAGTCATGAAATGCTTTGAGAGGCTGGTGAAGAAACACATCTGCGCCTTCCTCCCTCGCACCATGGATCCGTTGCAGTTCGCATACCGTCCGAACAGATCCACGGACGATGCGGTCTCCCAGGTTTTCCACACCACTCTCTCTCATCTTGACAGCCAGAAGGGGGGCTACGTGAGGATGCTGTTCATAGACTTCAGTTCAGCCTTCAACACGATAGTCCCCACCAGACTGGCCGGGAAGCTAATGGAATTGGGGCTCAACACCTCCCTGTGTGCCTGGGTCCTGGACGTTCTCACCGCCAGGCCCTAGGTAGTCAAGCTGGGAGGGAATACATCAAAGTCCCTCACCCTGAGCACAGGATCGCCCCAGGGTTGTGTCCTCAGCCCCCTATTGTACTCCTTGTACACACATGACTGTGTGGCTAGGTTCAGCTCCAACTCAATAATTAAGTTTGCTGATGACACTGTGGTGGTGGGCCTGATCTCAGACAACGATGAGAAGGCCTACCGGGAGGAGGTGGCTGGTCTAGCACTCTGGTGCCAGGACAACAGCCTCCTCTTGAACATCAAAAAGACTAAGGAGCTGATCGTGGACTTTAGGAGGGCACATCATCCGAGGACGTACACACCATTGAGGATAAATGGGAATACTGTGGATAGGGTGAGCTGTTTCAAATATCTGGGAGTCCACATCTCTGAGGATATGACATGGACATCACACGCCGCAGCACTCGTGAGTAAGGCAAGGCAGCGCCTTTACCACCTCAGGCAATTGAGGAAATTCAGTGTCTCTGAGGATCCTCCAGTGCTTCTACTCAGCGACTGTGGAAAGCATCTTGTCCGGAAATATTACCATCTGGTTTGGGAATTGCTCTGCCCAGGACAAGAAGGCTCTGCAGAGAGTAGTGCGTTCGGCCGAACGCACTATGGGAACTTCACTCGCCCCCCTGCAGGAACTACACATCAGGAGGTGCAACTCCAGAGCCAATAAAATCATGGGAGACCCCTTCCACCCCTGCAATGGACTGTTCCAGCTGCTACGGTCAGGCAAACGCCTCCGTTGCCATGCTGTGAGAACGGAGAGGTTGAGAAGGAGTTTCTTCCCAGAGGCCATTCGGACTGTAAACTCCTATCTCACCAGGGACTAACTTTACTGAACGTTTTTCCTTCCGCCCACAATATTTAAAATGTAAAAGAATATGTGATTGTGTTTATAGTTTGTTTGGTTGTTTGTTTGTTTGTCTTTTTGCACAAAGTCCGCGAGCATTGCCACTTTTCATTTCACTGCACATCTCGTATGTGTATGTGACAAATAAACTTGACTTGACTTTAAATTTACTTCATTTTCAAATGTCCACGAATACAGGAGATGTCTACAACAGATGGAAACTTTTTAACATTTTGCATGGCTTCACAAAAAAAAATCACAAGGCAACTACTGACCAGATAGCACAGATGGTGGTGGATTGGCATCTTATTGAGCCCTTAGGCAAGTCCCTTCCGTGCAGTCCGGTAAGAATTTCCAGGGCTTAGATATGATACGACACAGCCCGGATGTGTAGCCCAGTTCATCACCGACTTGACGCCCCACCGTCGATTCCATCTGTACTTCACGCTGCCTCGGAAAAACAGTCAACATAATAAAGACTTGTTCCTTCTTCACACTCCCACCAGGCAGAAGATACACAATTTTGAAAGTGCATGCCATCAGCTTCTTCCCCTCTTATCAGGCTAGGAACAGTCCTTTCATCAGTCCTTTCACGGTCTAATTCTAATACCCCATTGTGGACATTGGACTTTGTCTCTGGAGCTGGTGCACTACAATGTTGAGAACCATATTCTGCACTATGCATCTTTCCCTTTGCTCCACCTATTCACGCTCAGTTTGATTGTATTTATGTATGGTATTATCTGATTTGATTGGATGGCATACAAAAACAAAGCTTTTCACTGTACCTCAGTACATGTGACAATAGCAAACCTAGACATATTATGATGGTGCAAGGTTGTTTGGGATGGGGCAAGGTTAGATAGAGTGGGGAAGCAGTGGAGGATGAGGAATGAGCCCTGGCAGCAAGTTCCAGGTACCCACAACACTCTCTGTAAATAACTTGCCCCTCACAACTCCTTTAAACGTTGTCCCTTTGGCTTTAAAGCTCTGCCCTCCAGCCTTTGCAGTTCCACCTGGGAAAAGCTCTGACCGTTTACCCTCTCGATACATTCTCTGACATTATTTATCATCCTTGACCATGCCAATTAGTAAGGTCAGGTTTAAAAAAAATACTTTTGTATGTACTTAAAAAATGTACTTTATTTTAATCCTCAGCACCAACACCGTAGGCTTTAATGTTTGTGCAATTTTAATGTTATGGATGATAAAACTACTCTCGTAGACACAAGGAATTGCAGATACTGGTTTCTGGTACCATCAGGGAGCAACTCTACTGCTGCACCACTGTGCTGTCCCGAATGTGCACCTTGGTTTTCCAATTCCATTGTCAGAGGTAGAGGTTATGGTCTGGTAGGATCTCAGCAGCATGACTTGTTACAACTATACACCAGAGCCATTGTGCACCAGCTCTTTAGGATAGTCATGTGGATGTAATGCCAAGTTTCTATTCAACAGTGCTCCCAGGCTATTGATGGACAATCAAAATGGCTCTGTGGATGAATGTCAGGGCGTCATACATGATTTTAACAATATGAGCAGGTGGCGCCAGCAATGGCTGCCTCGCCAACAGTCCGTCTGTCCTTTCCTTCTTTGTGTCTGCTTTGGATGTGTTAAATGAATGCTTTTTTAGTGTTGTTTCGCTTGCTGTATGTGGGGGTTTCTAATCTATTACCTCGACGGAGATGCGATTATTTCCGTATCGTGTCTCTATCCCCACTGCGGCCCAACATCGTGGAGTTGGCGACCTTTGCTGGAGATCGACCGGGAGCTCCATCACGGGAGCCTGCGGACTTACAATCACGGAGTTCAGGAAGAAGGTACAGGAGCCTGAAGACTGCAACAACCAGGTTCAGGAATAGCTACTTCCCCACAGCCATCAGGCTATTAAACCTGGCTCGGACAAAACTCTGATTATTATGAACCCATTATCTGTTATTTGCACTTTATCAGTTTATTTATTCATGTGTGTATATATTTATATTATGGTATATGGACACACTTATCTGTTTTGTAGTAAATGCCTACTATGTTCTGTGTGCTTAAGCAAAGCAAGAATTTCATTGTCCTATACAGGTACACATGACAATAAACTCACTTGAACTTGAACTTGAACTTGAGTTCGCGATCCCTTTTGGGGGGGTTCGTCTTTGGGGCTCCAACAGTGGGAGCCTGCTGGACAATAACATCATGGAGCCAGCGGTCTCTGGTCAGAGATCGACATCGGGGACTCCAAGCTGTAGGAGTTTCGACCGCCCCGACACGGGGGCTTCGACGACCCCGACTGCAGATGGTTCGATTGCCCCGACCGCGTGAGAATAAAGAGGAAGGAGATTGGACTTTATTGCCTTCCATCAGAGTGAGGAACGTGGGGAATCCACTGTGGTGGATGTTTATGTTAACTTTTATGCACTTGTTTGTCTTGTTGCTTTTTTTTTTAGTATGGCTGCATGGAAATTTGAATTTCACTACCTTAATTGGTACACGTAACAATAAACTGACCTTGAAACCTTGAAATTAAACTATAGGTTTTATTTTATTTTGGTCACCCAAGTCAGTCCATCAATAAAAAATGTTTGCTCCTTCGAACAGATTGCATTTCGAATACTCGCGGCACTTTTGACCAAAAGGCTTCTCCTCCAATTAAAAAATGTTAATTCAGGAGTTTCTACTCAATTGTTTTTCTTTGGGGAAGACAGGAGTTACGTGAAATTAGAGAAATTAGTGTTCGAACCACTGGGTTGTAAGCTGCCCAATTCAATGTTTCATCAAAGACCCAGTAGCTCTCTCTTACCATGCGTGTATTTCAGTGTCAGCTTGGATATTGTGTACAAGGAGGATTTGAACACTCAATGAGGCGTAATGATCATGACCAAAATGCTGGCAGAAGCGAAATACTCTCCTACGGTAATAAAGAACAGAACATAGACATACAATACGACAGATGTTTAGAAGTATGAGGGAGGATCTTATAGAAACATATAAAATTATAAAAGGACTGGACAAGCTAGATGCAGGAAAAATGTTCCCAATGTTGGGCGAGTCCAGAACCAGGGGCTACAGTCTTAGAATAAAGGGGAGGTCATTTAAGACTGAGGTGAGAAAATTTGTTTAAACCCAGAGAGTTGTGAATTTATGGAATTCCCTGCCACAGAGGACAGTGGAGACCAAGACCCACAACATCCTGGCCACACACTCATCTCCCTGCTACCTTCAGGTAGAAGGTACAGGAGCCTGAAGACTGCAAAAACCAGGTTCAGGAATAGCTACTTCCCCACAGCCATCAGGATATTAATGGCTCGGACAAAACTTTGATTATTAATAACCAATTATCTGTTATTTGCACTATCATTTTATATATTTACGTGTGTATATATTTATATTATAGTATATGGACACATTGATCTGTTTTGTAGTAAATGCCTACTATATTCTGTGTGCTGAAGCAAAGAAAAAATGTCATTGTCCTATCAGGGACACATGACAATAAACTCACTTGAACTTGAAGTCACTGGATGGATTTAAGAGAGAGTTAGATAGAGCTCTAGGGGCTAGTGGAGTCAAGGGATATGGGGAGAAGGCAGGCACGGGTTATTGATAGGGGACGATCAGCCATGATCACAATGAATGGCGGTGCTGGCTCAGAGGGCCGAATGACCTCCTCCTGCACCTATTTTCTATCTATGTTATTCCAGGTGGGAAAGTGGTCTGCCAACAGTCATAAAACACAAGTTACACGCGGTGCAGGGGAGGGGAGGGGGAGGGTTGGGGAGTGAATCTACCCCACGTCAGAAGGGGAGTTGTAAAGTTTGATAGCCACAGAGAAAAGGAATCGCCTGTGGCATTCTGTGCTGCATCTTGGTGGAACCTACGTGTATTTGTGTTGGAAGGAACTGCAGATGCTGGTTTAAACCAAAGATGGACACAAAAAGCTGGAGTAACTTTTTGTTACTCGATGTCTGAAGAAGGGTCTCGGCCCAGAAACGTCACCCATTCCTTCTCGTGAAGGAAAGAACTGCAGATGTTGGTTTAAATCAAAATGATGTCCAGTCTGAAGAAGGGTATCCACCCGAAACGTCACCCATTCCTTCTTTCCAGAGATGCTGCCTGTCCCGCTGAGTTACTCCAGCTTTTTGCATCTATGTACATGTATATTTATTTGGTACAAGTTTTAGACATGCTGTGGATATTCTCGCTGGTTATGCAATATTGATTACTCCTGAGGGAGTGTGCAATTTTTATATTCCCTACAAACTACTTACAGTAGGGGTCTCCACAGTCAACAGATTAACTCATTTACTATACATATTACTCCAGCTGTGAAGCCACTTGCTACTCCCCAATCTACATTTTACAGCTTGACTAAAACGCACCATCTGCTGTTTTCTCTGGAGCGACCATAACTCTGGATAGATGCCAAATGGCATTCCTTAGTGTAAAGCAACAGAAAACAGAGTGCGAAGCATTTTATCGGGATGCATCACAGCTTGGTTTGGGAACAGCTCCGTCCAAGAACGCAAAAAACTGCAGCAAACAGTAGACGCAGACAATAGACAATAGGTGCAGGATTAGGCCATTTGGCCCTTCGAGCCAGCACCGCCATTCAATGTGATCATGGCTGATCATCCCCAATTAGTACCCCGTTCCTGCCTTCTCCCCATATCCCCTGACTCCACTACCTTTAAGAGCTCTATCTAGCTCTCTCTTGAAAGAACCGGCCTCCACCGCCCTCTGAGGCAGAGAATTCCGCAGACTCACAACTCTCTGTGAGAAAAAGTGTTTCCTCGTCTCCGTTCTAAATGGCTTACCCCTTATCTTAAACTTTGTCCCCTGGTTCTGGACTCCCCCAACATCAGGAACATGTTTCCTGCCTCTAGCTTGTCCAAACCCTTAACAATCTTATGTTTCAATAAGATCCCCTCTCATTCATCTAAACTCCAGAGTGTATAAGCCCAGCCGCTCCATTCTCTCAGCATACGACAGTCCCGCCATCCCGGGAATTAACCTTGTAAACCTACGCTGTACTCCCTCAATAGCAAGAATGTCCTTCCTCAAATTAGGGGACCAAAACTGCACACAATACTCCAGGTGTGGTCTCAGTAGGGCTCTGTACAACTGCAGAAGGACTTCTTTGCTCCAAAACTCGAATCCTCTTGTTATAAAGGCCAACATGCCATTCGCTTTCTTCACTGCCTGCTGTACCTGCATGCTTACTTTCAAAAGCTTTCTGGCAAGTCAGTCAGTAAACTAAAGGCCATATTTTTTGTTTTGGAAGGACAGAAGGTGCTGGCTAACTCAGCGGGTCAGACAGCATCTCTTGAAAACATGTATAGGTGACGTTTCTGGGTCAGGACCATTGGTCAAACAGATTGTAAAGATTGAGAGGAGGGGGAGGGGGAGAGAAGAGAGGTAGGACAAAAGTAAAAGGTGGACACATGCAAAGAGGGGTTTTGATTTGCAGATGGCTGAAACAAGGGCCAAAGATTAAGACAGAGGATGTGAGACAGAATGGTTGAAGGGTTCCAAACTGCAAAGACAGGGGAAGAAATGAAGGGGTGTTATACAGTGCCCTCCACAATGTTCGGGGCAAAGGCCCATTATTTATTTATTTATTTATTTGCCTCTGTACTCCACAATTTGAGATTTGTAATAGAATAAATCACACGTGGTTAAAGTGCACATTGTCAGATTTTATTAAAGGCCATTTTGACGTCACCATGTATAAATTACAGCTATGTTGATACATAGACACCCCCCCCCCCCTCATTTCAGGGCACCATAATGCTCGGGACACATGGCTTCACAGGCATTTGTAATTGCTCAGGTGTGTTTAATTGCCTCCTTGATGTAAGTATAAGAGAGCTCTCAGCACCTAGTCTTTCCTCCAGTCTTTCCATCACCTTTGGAAACTATTATTGCTGTTCATCAACATGAGGACTAAAGTTGTGCCAGATGAAAGTCAAAGAAGCCATTATGAGAATGAGAAACAAGAATAAAACTGTTAGAGACATCAGCCAAACCTTATGCTTACCAAAATCAACTGTTTGGAACATTATTCAGAAGCGAGCACTGGTGAGCTTACTAATCGCAAAGGGACTGGCAGGCCAAGGAAGACCTCCACAGCTGATTACAGAAGAATTCTCTCTATAATAAAGAAAAATCAACAAACACCAGTCCGACAGATCAGAAACACTCTTCAGGAGTCAGGCATAGATTTGTCAATGACCACATTCGGCAGAAGACTTCATGAACAGAAATACAGAGGCTATACTGCAAGATGCAAACCACTGGTTAGCCGCAAAAATAGGATGGCCAGGTTACAGTTTGCCAAGAAGTACTTAAAAGGGCAACCACAGTTCTGGAAAAAGGTCTTGTGGACAGATGAGATGAAGATTAATTTATATCAGAGTGATGTCAAGAGCAAAGTATGGAGGAGAGAAAGAACTGCCCAAGATCCAAAGCATACCACCTCATCTGTGAAACACAGTGGTGGGGGTGTTATGGCCTGGGCATGTACTATATGGCTGCTGAAGGTACTGGCTCACTTATCTTCATTGATGAAACAACTGCTGATGGTAGTAGCATAATGAATTCTGAAGTGTATAGACACATCCCATCTGCTCGTTCAAACAAATGCCTCAAAACCTATTGGCCGGCGGTTCATTCTACAGCAAGACAATGATCCCAAACATACTGCTAAGGCAACAAAGGAGTTCTTCAAAGCTAAAAAATGGTCAATTCTTGAGTGGCCAAGTCAATCACCCGATCTGAACCCAATTGAGCATGCCTTTTATATGCTGAAGAGAAAACTGAAGGGTACTAGCCCCCAAAATATGTATAAGCTAAAGATGGCTGCAATACAGGTCTGGAATAGCATCACCAGAGAAGACACCCAGCAACTGGTGATGTCCATAAATCGCAGACTTCAAGCATTCATTGCATGCAAAGGAGATGCAACAAAATACTAAGCATGACATTGCTGTGTCCCAACATTATGGTGCCCTGAAATGGGGGGACTATGTATAAACACTGCTGTAATTTCCACATGGCAAAAACAAAATGTATAAAAATGGCCTTTATTAAAATTTGACAATGTGCACTTTAACCACGTGATTTTTTTTCTATTACAAATCTCGAATTGTGGAGTATAGAGGCAAATAAATAAATGATGGGTCTTTGTCCCAAACATTATGGAGGGCACTATAAGTTGGGAGGAATAGGTGTAGGTGTAAATCTAGGGGGATGAAGAGAGAAGATGAGGGGGGGGGTGAAGAGAGAGGAGGGGTTGTTCGATGTTACCTAAAATTAGATTTATGTTTCACCACAATAAAAAAAATCATAATAGGGGGATTTTTGCGTGGAAAAGCTCAGTAACTGGACCAGACTGAATGGTCTCATGTGCTGCAAGATTCTGTTATTCTATCACATGGGGCTGCATGAATGATTGAGAATATCAAGTATACATATTTATCCCCAATAGACATTATTTATTCCTATTCACTGGATGTTTCGGGATGGAAAAGCTGCTTTTCAATAGTTTAGTTTATTAGACAATGGACAATAGGTGCAGGAGTAGGCCATTTGGCCTTTCGAGTCAACACCGCCATTCAATGTGATCATGGCTGATCATCGCCAATCAGTACCCCGTTCCTGCCTTCTCCCCATATCCCCTGACTCCGCTATTTTTAAGAGCCCTATCTAGCTCTCTCTTGAAAGCATCCAGAGAACCTGCCTCCACCGCCCTCTGAGGCAGAGAATTCCACAGACTCACCACTCTCTGTGAGAAAAAGTGTTTCCTCGTTTCCGTTCTAAATGGCTTACACCTTATTCTTAAACTGTGGCCCCTGGTTCTGGACTCCCCCAACATCGGGAACATGTTTCCTGCCTCTAGCGTGTCCAAGCCCATAACAATCTTATATGTTATTGTTACATGTACCAAGTTAGAGTGAAAAGCGTTTGTTGCATGCTAACCAGTCAGCGGAAAGACAATACATTTTTATAATCGAGCAATCTACAGTGTACAGATACATGATGAAGGGAATAATGTTGAATGCAAGATAATGTCCAGTAAAGTCTGATTAAAGATAGTCCGAGGGTTTCCTATGAGGTAGATAGTAGCTCAGGACCGCTCTCTAGTTGGTGATAAGATGGTTCAATTGCCTGATAACAGCTGGCAAGAAACTGTCCTTGAGGTGTGCGTTTTCAGACTTCTATACCTCTCACCTGATGGGAGAGGACAGAAGAGAGAGTGGTCGGCATGCAACTTGTCCTTGATTATGCTGCTGGCCTTGCCGAGGCAGTGCTCGTTGTAAATGGAGTCAATGGAAGGCTGCTTTGTGTGATGGTCTGGACTGCGTCCACAATTCTCTGCCATTTCTTGCAGTCTTGGACGGAGCTGTTCCGAAATAATGCTGTGATGCATCCCGATAAAATGCTTTCGACTGTGTATCTGTAGAAGTTGGTGAGAGTTGTTGGGGACATGCCGAAGTTTCCAAGTTGCATTGATACATAGAAGTATTTCTACCAATAGTCACCTTATCTCAGGGATCATTTAAAAAAATGTACCCGGTAGCCTACTGAAAATCTAAAGCTTTTCTTGGTACAATAAAATCCTTCATTTATTAAACTGGAACAGGTTTAATTCCCCCTCGAGTCTTACAAGCAAGCTCCACATATCCTGATAAACTTTCTCCTCATGAAGTGGAATGATAAGTTGACCTGATGGAGTACATAACATTATGAGAAGCATACATAGGATATCAATCAGAACCTTTTTTCCCCCAGGGTGGAAATATTGAAGAGTAGAGGGCATATCTTCAAGGAGAATGGGGCATAGTTTGCAGCAGATGCGTGTGGTAAGTTTTAAATAGTGAGCGGTGGGTGCCCGAGACACCCTACTAGGGTATGGTGGAGGCAGATAGTAGCGCTTAAGGGGCTTTTAGATAGACACATGGATATGCAGGGAATGGAAGGACATGGACCATGTGCAGAATTGAGTTTAACTGTTTGACAGTGTCCTATTTCTTTATTCAAAGGAAAGCATTTACAACTTTCACCCAAAGTCTATTTATACTTGGATATTTCTTTAAATGATCTTCATATATTTCAAACCACGGTATATCAGATCTTAAAGTATATTTCTGGTCATGCAATGCAGCTGTTTGAAATTCACTTGTATTTCTTAAGTAAATGAGAATACATTATATTACTTATTTTTAGACTCTAAATAAGAATATTCCAAAGGAACAGAATAGAAGTGAGAGCACAGTTCAAACAAAATTGCAACAACTACAGATTGCTGTTAAAAGCCAGATTTTTACTGTTATAAAGAAAAGGATTAACTGTACATGCTGTAAATGAACTATGTACAGAATCAAATCAAACCTGATTCAAATGTACAGAAAAATCTCTTGAATCTAACGACTTCAAGTACCAGCTAAAACTAAATTTTAAACAAAAATTTACAAAATTGTTGTTAAATGTAAGTACAGCTGCCACTCCAAACAAACTCACAAGTGCTACACTTTAAATTATGTAAGCATATTTTATTGTAACAGAGCAATTAAGAGTCACAAGTAAACTATTAAGTTTGTACCTAATTGAGACAATTCTGGTCAAGTGAAATTAAATACATATGCACGAAAAATTTAGAAGAGAAAGTAATACATAGAATTTAAAATTCCCCTTCCTCTGCCACTACCCCACCCCCAACCAAGTGACTGGTCACGTTGGTACTGCATCAATTAATCCTTTTTACAGTTGATATCCTACAAGCAGGTAACTTGTTGGATATCAGCAAAAGGCATGAACTACTTCAAATTTAGAAATTAAACGAATAAGGCCTTCTTTAAGCATACAAGCTATAAAAGCTTACTTCTTTTTCACATTTTGTCCAGTGTCAATAAAATTCAAGTGAAGGCTTCAAAAAGCCAATGAAAAAATAGGAAAAGCATTCCTAATTAAATCTGTACAGTACCAACAGTATTTTCAGGCAGTTTGAAAGCAGCATAAAATCAAATTTGTCAGAAAATTTGCAATTAGATTTCACTAAAATTAAAATTGTGTTCAGTTCAAATTGCAAGATCAGGCACAGTTTTACTTTCATTTAGAAAAAAAACCATGTCATTGATATTATTATGCATATTTATTATGACACTTCTAATCTGCATCTTCATCACAATTGGTCATCCTAGGCATAAAACTAACATTTTGGAAGTTGTAAAGATTAATTAGAATCAAATTATGTATGGGAAATGTAAAATCGACCAAAAGTATATTTTCCTTTTCCCTTTTAGGGACTTTGGAGTGTTCTGTGTAAATTGTGGGGGAATAAATCACAGCAGTAGGAATGACTCGGACTATGCATCTGTCACATTTACTTAAAACATTAAAATATGCATTCAACGCTGGCAGCATATTAGTCATTACTATCATTTTTAAACTTCATAATCAGAAGCATTAATGGGAGTTTCAAATAAATCATTCTTAAATTAATAGTATTCATTCTACTAAATAAATTGCCCACAGTGGTTAAAATATTCATTCAGTTCAGCTCTGCCCGAGAGATCCCTCACACCACATTATTTTCTTACTATATTTTGAAGGAGCTCTGACATGAGCTAAATAAACATTCCTACCTTTACAGATGCTGCCTTGCTAATATGTAATGTTCTTAACAGATCGGCTGCTAACACCACAAACTACAGTTCTGCAATATGTTGTACTGTCCTAAAAAACCTTAAAAATACGTTAACCTTGTGCCCAGTCAAGTGGCTTGACCTACCATTGCAATTAACAGGTATTGAGAATAAAGGAGAGGAACAAGGTGACATTTTTAAGCAGTCCGATTGGTAAAGAGTGACTGATGCAAGTTACTGCCAGCAAATTTTGCCGAAATGGCAATGCTATCAAACCACTCACTTTTCTATTAGCCGTGAGAACACTAGATTTTGGACTGTTGGTGCAATGCTTAAATTACAAGACTACACCACTTTCAGTAAATATTAAATCTATGTAGTACCATAGCCAGGTGCATATTTCTTTAAAAAAAACCTTTTAGATCTAATTGCCTAATCCAAAGATAAATCAACCAGTATGCACTCTTTTAAGTTCCATTCACAAAGCAAAAGATGATTAGAGTTTAGCATCCGTGTGAAATCAAATAATTTGATAATTCTGTCAGTAGTATATTGTAATATAAAGTGCCCTTAATATTACTTAAGGAAATTTGTAATTTACTTCCAAATGCTTAAACCGTAAAATGATCGAAACATTAACCTGCATAATTACACTCAGTAAGCAATAGAAAAATCAACCTGTACAGCATGAATTGGCACTGAACTGAGTTTCAATAGTATTGCTCTTATTTACATTTTTAAACCTGCAAAATTTTCTTCAATGGAAAGTTACAAACTTTTTAATTTTTAGTTTTTTTATACAAACGGTATGAAAAATATTTATCCTTAAAATCCAAGTCATTCTCTACCGCTTGCAATTCTGCATGGTTGATGGATACATTCACATTCATTTTACAGCATGACACAAAAACGAAGACCAAATCACATGCCTCCTTTTAGGTAAATCTAACAAAAAAATAACACTGCAGTTATGCACAACCAGGAGAGCAGAGAATATGAAAAAGGAAGTTTGCGAGGTTTCGTTACTAACATTTGTTGGTTGTGCGTGGCTTAAACCTTTTCTTCTCGCCATCCCAATTGCTTACTTGCTACTGCAACCCCGATGAGGTGAATGGAATTGCATTGTGCTAATGATATGAATGGCACTCAAGTCGACAGCATTATTTACAGCTGCACAGAGTACAACAAGTTAATACACACGAGTACCGATGTGCAGATATTTAGACAGGGATAAATTAAACAGTCACTCATCCATTTTAATTTTCTGGCAAAAAAAACTGTCTGATTTCAATGGGTTTCATTCTGTTCATTAACGCTATGCTTTTGGAGGCCTCAATCTCCTCTGGATCCTACAGAGTCAAAATTATACAGTATATCAATTTTCCTTTTCAAGGGTCTTACTTTATCTATCTATATGCCATAAAGTTTTTTTTTAAATTTGTGTGTGCAAGTACACTAAAGAGAAAAGTAGTGATGTGCTGAATTATGTTTAACTATTAATTTTAATTAAATGCCTTCCCAATTATGTGCAGGCACACATATAGTTATCAAAACTCAGTTATTAACACAGGGCTCTAATTTCATGTAATTAACATTCTGTATGGATCTTTGATATTCTTGCATATATATTGAACATTTCATTTTACTCATTCAGACAGCATATTTGTTAACAAGATATTTCCACTACCTGAAAACTCCCCAACCCTCTCTAAAATATACATAGGGATAGATAGAGAGAGGGGGGAGGGGGAGAAGGGGGAGGGTAGAGGGTAGAGGGTAGAGGGTAGAGGGGAGGGTGAGGGTGAGGGTGAGGGGGAGGGGGAGGGGGAGGGGGAGGGGGAGGGGGAGAGGGAGAGGGAGAGGGAGAGGGAGAGGGAGAGGGAGAGGGAGAGGGAGAGGGAGAGGGAGAGGGAGAGGGAGAGGGAGAGGGAGAGGGAGAGGGAGAGGGAGAGGGAGAGGGAGAGGGAGAGGGAGAGGGAGGGGGAGAGGGAGAGGGAGAGGGAGAGGGAGAGAGGGGAGAGGGAGAGGGAGAGAGGAGAGAGGAGATAAAGAGAGAGGGAAAAAAAGAGAGAGAGCGAGAGAGAGAGAGAGAGAGGGAGAAAGACCATGTCTACTTATACAGAGTCAGGGGAGCAAGTGACTGTTGGAATAACGACCATCAAAACTGCAGCATCCATCAACATTTCATAAATTAATTAATTTAGTATTAAATTTACAACTCTATTGTGCTTTGTACTGTTCAGTACTTTGATTTAGTGTCTTACTATAAAAATCACCTTATAGCAACTCCCCAGTGCATTTCTTTGGGTGGACTAGTGCTGATTACAGAAGTAACATTAAAATGGCACACAATAAGGCAAGCTTATACGTAGGACTGGTAGGATAGGTGTGCACCCATCACGAAGTGCCTAGGAAACAAATTCTTTAAAAAAATTCCAGGCACACACCTTTCTCTGGGGGAAGGTTCACTGCAGGATCAGACCTGTGGAGAAGGGGCACTGAATATATTTGGTGTACCTTAAAGTCAGGTATATCTTCGCTACCTGGGATGGATGCGAATTCAAGTCTTTGGAGTAGATTGTCCTAGCCAATAAGTAATGTAGCTAACTAGCAACCAGCACTTGGATTCTAATATCCTGATAGGAAGAGGGTGGTTAAGGCTGAATTTCCTTATAATTATTTACATTTTAGGTTCTAATGCTTAGTGTAGCTCACGGATCACTGCTGGTCTGATAAAGCTGTCAAAGTTCTTGACACCCATACGAATTTAGAAACATTGGCACTCGAGTGCAGGAAGAGCAAGATATTTTGATCAGGGAAACAGAGGAGAATATGTACAGAGTGACTGCTCGAAGTTCATCATAGGTTAAACAGCTGCACATCAAAATCTGAAGGTGAGACAATTTGGGCCAATTTGACTAATAAGTGCTCACTAAACCTTATTTTTGATTATATTCTATATTACAGAACACAACCTAGGGATGAGAGTTTTATTGTTAAGTTAGTCAAGGCAGCATGAAAACAGTTGCTAATTTAAAAAAGGTAATTCTACACCAGTGCACACTTTCATGTTCATGGATGCCACTGCAAAGGGTCTGATAAAGATAGTTAATTCAATTTCATGAACAGAAAATGTCTATTTTAAAAAGTGGCCATTTGAATAGGCTCTGTCAGTTAAACCAGCAAGCAAGAGGACACATATTCATAGGCAGGTGAGGGAAGAGTTGTGTAGGTAGTTCTCCCTCTTGGCACTATAGAGGAATCCAAAAGCTGACAATCTCCCTGAACAAAACCAGAGCAGTGGACACAGCATTTCAGAAGTGAGGGCAGCTGCGATCATGGTATTTGTCGTCAGTATGATCACACGCAGAGACTATTATTTCTTTTTGAACATAAAGTGCAACAGTGCTTAGGTTCTCAATGTCCATGCCCGTTTGCCGGTCTTCCAAACTTCAAACTCGCATCAGGGCAGCATGTTGTGCAAGCACATAATGACACAGTAAACGCTCCCAGCAAACCAGTTTCAACAACAAGGTCTTATCCTTGGGTTAATTATACAGTGTTGACTGCAATGGTTTCACAATGCCTTCTTCGTAAACCCTCATAATAGCTTCACAAACAAACTTGTATTGGCTCTGCGAGAAGGAGAGAGAGAGAAAAAAAATTAAATTAATGCATACTCAACATACATTTCAATTTGTTCTGGCTAAAAATGTTGGATTTCATTGTTAGATGTCAGAAATCGTAATTATATTGCACAATCTTCCCATCTAGTACTTTGAGAATGATTCAATTCCTTGCCTCCTGATCTAGATGCAAGTGAGTGCTTATGGGGTCAGTCTCTGGATGTCTGCCAACATACATCGTTTCACTACTTTCCCACCGATTGCATGAAAAGAATGCTCGGCAACTATCCAGACTTGGAGGAGTCACCATTATTTGCAGCTGAACATTGAAGAATGTTGGTTTCTTATCTCTGCACTCTACAACAAACTCTTCTTTTGTTATCATTATCATTCCTTTCGGAGCAGTCTCGATTAGAATTAGGATGTTTGAAACATCAGCATTGCACCTGGACACAAGGCAAGTTTGTAATCATCTCCTTAAACCTTAAAACTCAATAGTCAGATTTATTCGTCACATACACAATAAAGCGCAGTGCAATCTCCTCTCAAATAGGGTCCTGCCAAAGCAAACATCGTTTCCATCAACCTGACCCCCACTGACTTAAGCTCAATTCTCTGACATTTCCTCCAGAAATAATAGATCCTAAGACACGGCAGAATTAGGCCATTCGGCCCATCAAGTCTGTTTCTCCAGAATACTGTCTCTCCAACTCCTCCCAATAGAAAACCCTAAAAAAACACCTTATTTATTAGTGTTCAAGAAGGAACTGCAGATGCTGGAAGATCGAAGGTACACAAAAATGCTGGAGAAACTCAGCGGGTGCAGCAGCATCTATGGAACGAAGGAAATAGGCGACGTTTCGGGCGAGAAGGGTTTCGGCCCGAAACGTCGCCTATTTCCTTCGCTCCATAGATGCTGCTACACCCGCTGAGTTTCTCCAGCATTTTTGTGTACCTTATTTATTAGTCCTTCCTTTATCATTTGTGAAGGGACTTCTGATATTTAGTTGACATTAATGATGTAAATACATGGTGATTGCTACATTTTTATATTCTTTATATATGTCTTTCAGAGGACACTAACATCAGAGCAGGCAATATGCCACTTTACTAATGTTAAGAACATTGGCACTGTTTTTATTATTACTCAAGAATGTGCTCTACCTTTGGACCCCATTCAACTTCCTCTCAGGAGCCAACGTATGTTGTGGTGCAAAGAAATCAAAAAGTTATAAAGGAAAACTATCATCAATCAAGATAAAATCTGCAACCGAATTAAGGTGCACATAGCAGGCACCAGATGGCAGTCTCAACGTATTAATATTTAACGTGTGCATCAGACTGTGCTGGAAGACAATAATACTTTATATTATTTTACTGTTCAGCAAAAATGTTCTTGGGATGTAGGAAATGCGGTAAAGGAGGCAGATCAATAAAGGACAAATGGGGCAAGAATGCAAGTGAAATAGTGGTAGCACTTTTCTAAAGGGTCTAATTTTAGTTCAGTTCATTACATCAGCAAACCATTCTAAATGCTTGAGTTGCGTTAATTTGCATTGTAAATTTAGCTTTGATTATTTAATTTTCACATATATACAAGTTATCCCATTATCAAAAGTCGTGGGGAACGAAGGCAGAGAGATTCACAGGGATGTTGCCTGGGTTGAGGACTTTTGTTTTGTGGAGAGATTGCATAGTCTGTGTTTCTTTTCTCTGGAGTGAAGGAGGCTGAGGTCTAACCTACCATAAGCATGCACATTTATGCTAGGCACAGATTGAGTAGATTGTCAGTATCTATTTCTCCATCTTTGTCTTTGCCCATATCTTTGTCAACAATAGAAAGGGGCATAGGTTTAAGGTGAAAAAAATAGTTAAGGGGGATCTGAGGGGTAATTTAAGAAAAACACTGTAGTTGATATCTGGAATAAGCTGGCAGAAGTAGTGGTGAAATTACACACAATAATCACATTTAATAATTATTTAGATGGATACATAAATAGGCAACACAAGGAAGGATATGGCCCTAATGTAGTGTACCTGGACTTTCAGAAAGCATTAGATAAGGTCCCACATAGGAGATTAGTGGGCAAAATTAGGGCACATGGTATTGGGGGTAAAGTGCTGACATGGATAGAGAAGTGGTTGGCGGACAGGAAACAAAGAGCAGGGATTAACGGGTCCCTTTCAGAATGGCAGGCAGTGACTAGTGGGGTACCACAAGGTTCAGTGCTGGGACCGCAGTTTTTTACAATATACATCAATGATTTGGATAAAGGGATTCAAAGTAACATTAGCAAATTTGCAGATGACACAAAGCTGGGTGGCAGTGTGAACTGTGAGGAGGATGCTATGAGAATGCAGGGTGACTTGGACAGGTTGGGGGAGTGGGCAGAAGCATGGCAGATGAAGTTTAATGCGGATAAATGTGAGGTTATCCACTTTGGTAGCAAAAACAGGAAGGCAGATTACTATCTAAATGGCGTCAAGTTGGGAAAAGGGGAAGTACAACGGGATCTGGGGATCCTTGTACACCAGTCTATGAAAGTAAGCATGCAGGTACAGCAGGCAGTGAAGAAAGCGAATGGCATGTTGCCCTTTATAATAAGAGGAATTGAATATAGGAGCAAAGAGGTCCTTCTGCAGTTCCACAGAGTCCTAGTGAGACCACACCTGGAGTATTGTGTGCAGTTTTGGTCCCCTAATTTGAGGAAGGACATTCTTGCTATTGAGGGAGTGCAGCGTAGGTTTACAAGGTTAATTCCCGGGATGGCGGGACTGTCATGTGCTGAGAGAATGGAGCAGCTGGGCTTGTACACTGGAGTTTAGAAGGATGAGAGGGCATCTCATTGAAACATGTAAGATTGTTAAGGTCTTGGACACGCTAGAGGCAGGAAACATGTTCCCGATGTTGGGGGAGTCCAGAACCAGGGGCCACGGTTTAAGAATAAGGAGTAAGCCATTTAGAACGGAGACGAGGAAACACTTTTTCTCACAGAGAGTGGTGAGTCTGTGGAATTCGCTGCCCCAGAGGGCGGTGGAGGCAGGTTCTCTGGATGCTTTCAAGAGAGAGCTAGATAGGGCTCTTAAAAATATCGGAGTCAGGGGATATGGAGAGAAGGCAGGAACGGGGTACTGATTGGGGATGATCAGCCATGATCACATTGAATGGCGGTGCTGGCTCGTAGGGACAAATGGCTTACTCCTGCACCTATTGTCTATTGTCTAATGCAGGGAAATGGCATTAGCATAGATGAGCAAAAGTGGGCCAAGGCGCCTGTGGTGTTCGACTCAATGACCCTAGGACAAATTACTAAACTTTTCTATTCTATCTTCATGAACATCAACGTTTGTCAAAATATTTTAACATAAATCTTATATTTATATACCATATAACCATATAACAATTACAGCACGGAAACAGGCCATCTCGGCCCTACAAGTCCGTGCCGAACAATTATTTTCCCCTAGTCCCATCTACCTGCACTCAGACCATAACCCTCCATTCCTTTCACATCCATATACCTATCCAATTTATTTTTAAATGATAAAATCGAACCTGCCTCCACCACTTCCACTGGAAGCTCATTCCACACAGCTCCCACTCTCCGAGTAAAGAAGTTCCCCCTCATGTTACCCCTAAACTTCTGTCCCTTAATTCTGAAGTCATGTCCTCTTGTTTGAATCTTCCCTACTCTCAATGGGAAAAGCTTGTCCACGTCAACTCTGTCTATCCCTCTCATCATTTTAAAGACCTCTATCAAGTCCCCCCTTAACCTTCTGCGCTCCAAAGAATAAAGACCTAACTTGTTCAACCTTTCTCTGTAACTTAGGTGCTGAAACCCAGGCAACATTCTAGTAAATCTCCTCTGTACTCTCTCTAATTTGTTGACATCCTTCCTATAATTGGGCGACCAAAATTGTACACCATACTCCAGAATTGGTCTCATCAATGCCTTGTACAATTTTAACATTACATCCCAACTTCTATACTCAATGCTCTGATTTATAAAGGCTAGCATACCAAAAGCTTACTTTACCACCCTATCTACATGAGATTCCACCTTCAGGGAACTATGCACAGTTATTCCTAGATCCCTCCGTTCAACTGCATTCCTCAATTCGCTACCATTTACCATGTATGTCCTATTTTGATTTGTCCTGTCAAGATGTAGCACCTCACACAATCAGCATTAAACTCCATCTGCCATCTTTCAGCCCATTCTTCCAAATGGCCTAAATCTCTCTGTAGACTTTGGAAATCTACTTCATTATCCACAACACCACCTATCTTAGTATCATCTGCATACTTACTAATCCAATTTACCAGTTTAATACAAATGCAGGGAATGGCCTTCATTTTAAAGGAAATCCAAGTAAAATAAAAAATCTTAGCATCAATTAAATTTGAGGCTGAGATAGTTATCATAACTGGTTCATAAGATCATAAGCGATAGGAGCAGAATTAGGCCATTCGGCCCATCAAGTCTACTCCGCCATTCAATCATGGCTGATCTATCTCCTAACCCCATTCTCCTGCCTTCTCCCCATAAGCCCTGACACCCGTGCTAATCAAGAATCTATCTATCTCTGATATAAAAATATCCATTGGTGTCCCCCACAGCCTTCTGTGGCAAAATTCCACAGTTTCACTACCCTGTGACTAAGGTAATTCCTCCCCATCTCCTTCCTAAAGGAACGTCCTTTAATTCTGAGGCTATGATCTCTGGTCCTAGACTCTCCCACTCGTGGAAACATCCTCTCCACATCCACTCTATCCAGGCCTTTCACTATTCATTAAGTTTCCCAGAATAATTACTCACAGGGAAAGAAATGAAAGATCGTGCACTGAGATTGCACGGGAAGTTATAAATAGGCTTTAGCAGAAGTCTGACTGCTTAAATTTTCAACAAGAGAACTGCATTTAGTGCAGCAAAATGCATAATTTACTTAAAAAGTTGCAAACCATAGATCATAAATTATATATCCAAGGGGAACCAAACAGTAAATGATAGCTGCAAAGATGAGATGCAATTTAAACCCCTGTTGTGTAATGCCATGCTCCCAGAAGTGATGATAATCTAAATACAAACCATGTGAAGTATTCATTTTGGCAGTGTCCCAAACCAACCAAAACTGATTAAAGAGCCATCTGATCCCATTTACTGAATGTAATGCCTCAGTGCAGACAAGTGTGATGGCAGGTGAAAAATAAGTAATCAGTACTCACTGGTGTTTGAATCATCATGGCTCTCTGGTCTCGCATTGTTCTAACAATGTCCAATGGATACACTGGCTGATTGCACTCAATTAGACACATTGCTGTCTCCATAGTCATAAGAACACCAGTTCGACCTATACCAGCACTGCAAAACAAACAGTAAACGACAAGTTGCAATGGAATCAATAACCTGATTAAAGCAACTTTAATTATTAAACAGCCTGTGCAAACACAAGAAATCGTTCATTGTTCCATTCAAATTGCAGGATATTCATTCACAATTCAGATGAATTTTCACTTAATTAAATCATATATTTTGGTACATATACAGACCCTCCATTCTTTAGTTAACAAGCTCCCCCATCCCCCTCCCATAAACCCAACCGATGTTCACACCCAAAAGCAGTGATTTATGTACGCAGACAGTTTCAGACTTGAACAACACACTGATACTCCTCCAAACAGCCAATTATCACGTGAACCTCGATAATCGGAGTTGGCAAGTCACAATGGCATGAAGAATACAACTTTGATCCAACCCTGTTATCACTTGGATTTCATACATGAAAACGCTCCAGCAGGAACGATGCCGCACATTAGAAGACAAAACCCTTGGTTATTTTCTCCACATTTTACCAGGATCATGAGCAGCTTTTTTCTACCCAAAATTACTGAGTATTATTTTTTCAATAATCTCTGAAATCTAACATCGGCAGTTACCCAAAAACGGACAAGACTTCACTAAAAAAAATTGTCAATGTCGAGGCTCTCATCTATCTTCTATCTATCTATCTCCATCTATATCTATCTTCTCTCTATCTATCTACACTTCTATACTATTACTAATACTCTTACATTGACCACTTCCGGTCTACGTTGTTTTTAAATTTGCGCAAAAACGGCACCTTATATCGCTAGGATTTTTTTTGCCATGTTACCGTTCTCCTCTGCTCCAAGCGCACCAAGTTTTGTTCCGATCGGTGGAAGATTACAAAAGTTATGAAGGTTTATAAAAACCATGAGATCAGCAGATTGGTCTTTTCGCCTGTCAGTCACCATGAAGGTAACGCCCCTTCCGGCACCCGCTGGAGAACAAAGCCCCGGAGGCTGGGCTGAGTCCGTGAGCACGTCCAGAAGCTGCCGAGAATAAAGCTGAACCAACGGGTCCCACTTAGTCTAGTTTATCTTCATCCTGAATACACTGGGAGGCACGGTGGCATAGCAGTAGAGCTACTGTCGTACAGCACCAGAGACCTGGGTTTGATCCTGACTATAGGTACTGTCTGTACAGAGTTTGTACGTTCTCCCCGTGATCTTACATGGGTTTCCTCCGAGTTCTCTGGAACTCTCTGCCACAGATGGTAGTTGAGGCCAGTTCATTGGCTATATTTAAGAGGGAGTTAGATGTGGCCCTTGTGGCTAAAGGGATCAGGGGGTATGGAGAGAAGGCAGGTACGGGATACTGAGTTGGATGGTCAGCCTTGATCATATTGAATGGCGGTGCAGGCTCGAAGGGCCGAATGGCCTATTCCTGCACCTATTTTCCATGTATCTATGTATCTGCAGTTTCCTCCAACACTCCAAACACGCAAAAGTTTGTAGGTTAATTGGCTTGGTATTAATGTAAAATGATCCCTAGTGTGTGTTGGGTACTGTTAATGTATGGGGATCACTGATCGGTGCAGACTCAGTGGGCCAAGCCGTTTCGGCACTGTTTCTAAACACTAATAATTGCCCATAAAGTATTTCAAGCTCTACAATACAGCAAATTTATTTTGAACTGTTGAATTTGCAGCCACATGCATGCCTGATACCAGTCTCCCAAAACTAGATACTCTATTCCTAGAATGCACATAGACTGAGAAAACGATTCAAGGATGTTCTCAAAACCTCCCTGTAGCAAAAAACATCGTCCAAGGGTCACAAATGCTCAAAATAGAGAAATAGACAAGGAAAATTGATTAGTACGGGTGTCAGAGGTTATGGGGAGAAGGCAGGAGAATGGAGTTAGGAGGGAGAGATAGATCAGCCATGATTGAATGGCAGAGTAGACTTGATGGGCCAAATGGCCTAAATCTACTCCTATTCCTTATGACCTAAAATTCAAAGTGAGATTGAGAACTGCATGTGGGTCTTAGGAGCACGTAACAGCCTGGTATGAATAGTGGAAAGAATGTGCCACCTCACAAATTACTTGCCATCCCATCCAGCAGCTCATGTCTCAGCTGTGGTAGAGTCTGCAAATTCTACATTAGCCACCACAGGACACAAAGAACTGGAGTGCACTGATTTGGATCTCACTGCAATGAAGGAACAATAAAATATTCCCTGGTCGGGCTGGTGTATGAATTGGAGGGAGAATGACAAATAGTGGATGGTGACATGAGAAACTGCAGATGCTGGAATATTGAAGAAATTACAGTGCTCGAGGAACTCAGCGGGCCAGGCAGTATTTGGAGAGGGAATGGTGGTATGTGCCTTTTGCTCTGCTCCTTCCTGGTTAGTCGTCATGTGTTTGGTAGGTGCAGTGCATAGTGTGGATTGCACAAACTACTACTCCAGTCAAGTATTCCACTCTACTTTTAATTGTCCTGTATTATTGATGAAAAGGTATCAAGGTATTGGGACGCAAGTCATTTGCTCAACATGCCCAGCCTTCTGACCATATCTTGTTGCCAGAAGATCTATACAATTGTTCCAGGTAAATTCTTGATGAATGGTGGCCCTTGGGGTGTTGTTGGCGGGGTATTCACCCAATGAATGTTAAAGATAACTGGCAAGACTCTCTTTCTGAAGATGATTACCACCCTGTTCAGTAGAGGTTTGTAACCATGTCGATGCCAGAAACATGGCAACTCATGTGTACTGCCTAGGTGAGGTCTGCTGTATGAATTTACCGGGTTGTATGCAAAACAACGCATTTCACCGTACCTAGGTACGTGTGACAATATAGTACAATTCACTTCATTGACCTAGTACTTTTGGCCCATTCCCCGCACCTGTCCAAGTCTTGCAGCATTCACTTACTGAGGAGCTGTGAATGGAACTGAACAAATATCCCGACTTCTGATCTCCTGAGAGAAGGAAACTTACTGAAGCAGATAACCTAATGAACTCCTGCAGCCATGACATGGTCCTGGGATAATTGATCATGCACTGATTCTTTTAAACACTTTTAATACAAGCAACCCTCCACATTACCGGGGAGAGTGATGCAATACGGGGAAACAAACGCGTCTTCTGCGCACAAATCAACGCAAATTGAGAGAAAAAATAGGAGTTTACTTTTTATCTCGCGTAAATGCCATGAGCATAAATTTCATTCTATATCTCAAAAATGTGGGTAATGTTTTGTGAATGCTGTAAGGGTTAAGTGCAGTTACCTCCACAGAGGGTAATGGGGAGGTCATCTGCAGTTACTAATCCATTATTATTATTCCTACAGAATACTTGGATACTGAGGAAAGGCAGATGGAACAGCACAGTAAATGGCACAACACCCCCCCACCCCCATCCCCCTTCCAGGGTGTGTTGTGGAACAGAGATACCCAGGGGTGCAGGTACGTAGTTCCATGAAAGTGGCGACATCATTAGGAGTATTGAGTAGAGGAAATGTTCCAGCTGCACAAGACGTTAGTAAGGCCACATCTGGAGCATCATGTACAGTTGCTACAGGTCACCTGCTACAGGAAGGATGTCATTTAACTGGAAAGGTTGCAGAAGAGATTTCGATGGAAGAGGCTGAGGGGTGACTTCATAGAAGTTTACAAAATCATAAATGGCATAGATATGGTGAACAGCGAGTCTTTTGCCCAAGGTTAGGACTAAAGTGCACAGGTTTAAGGTGAGAGGGCAAAGATTTAAAAGGGACAAGATGGACAACTTTATCCACATATAAGGTGGTGTATATATGGAATCAGTAGAGGTTGAGACAGGCACAATCATAACATTTAAAAGACTCTAGGATAGGTACATGGATAGGAAATATTTGGAGCGATTTGGGCCAGGTGCAGGTGCAGAATGACTAGCTCGGTTAAGCAGTTCGAAGGTACACAAAATTGCTGGGGAAACTCAGCGGGTGCAGCAGCATCTATGGAGCGAAGGGAATAGGCGACGTTTCGGGCCGAAACCCTTCTTCAGACAGTTTAGCACTTGATCAGCATGGATCAGTTGTGCCGAAGGACATGATTCTGTGCCGTATCGCTCTACGGCACGATAAAAACAAAAACAAAAGTGAAAATACTCAGGTCAGGCCACATCGGTGGGAAGACAAACAAGTTAACCTTAAAGGTTAACCACTTTGTCAGAACTGAGAGGAAAGAAACAAGCTGCGGGGAGATGGGCATGTTTCTAAAGGAGGTGAAAATGAGGTGCTCCTGCGGAAAATCCGTAAACACAAGTGTATGGAAGCATATTAGAGGGGGAGAACATAGGAAAAATAGGAATGTAAGAGTTGTGAAATGTAGATCAGGTTGGGCATGTCCTCCACAAGCAGAAAAAACACAAGCCGAGCCAATTCTCAGACATAGGCAGAAATCCCACTGTAACAGTGCAGGTGGCTGCAGACCAGTGCCAGAGTGGAAATGGAATGGAGAATTAAAGGGGTAGCCTACAGAAAGCTCAGGGTCGCCTTGCAGACTTAATGCAGGCGCTCTGCAAAGCAGCCGCCCAATCAGCATTTGGTTGCTACAATGTAGAGGAAGACCACTGGGAACACAATGCAAGGGACAATCAATCTCTAATGCTCTAGAGCAGGGGTCGGCAACCGAATGCGGCCCGTAACCCGAAATCATCCGTTCCGCAGGCGGATTATTTTTCCCTGTAATCATCCGGCTTGCCGAGCGCCCGCGCCGAGCGCACCCCCCCACCGCGACAGCGGCCAAGTGCCCGTCCCGAACGGGGCGAACTCTGGCTGCACCGCATCCTGCGCAAAGCCGCAGGCCCGGCCGCACACCTTCTGTGAACACGTTTAAGAAAGAACTGCAGATGCTGATAAAATCGAATGCAGACAAAAATGCTGGAGAAACTCAGCGAGTGAGACATGCAAGGAATGCATGAGGCTGCCTCGCCCGCAGAGTTTCACCAGCATTTTTGTCTACCTTCTGTGAACACTTGATTTGATGCCTGCCACCCGGGGCGGGATCCATGTATACACGTGATAGATGTGGCCCGCCATCCGCTCACAGACATGCGTCCCAGCCCCTACGCAGAACAAGGTTGCCGACCCCAGCTCTAGGGTTCCTCCTAGTGGAGAATTCATCAACACATTTAGGAAAATGCTAACTCTTTGTTCAAAAGAGTGGATTAAAATGCAATGCCTTTAACAGTCGTGCTACATTTATGTATATACACACACAATGTGCTACTTTGATTTTCCATTCTATTTCTAATTGGTCTCTGCAATGCACAATGCAAGCTTGTGAGCAGCACCTCACCTTCCATGTGGGCACTTTGCAGCTTTACGGACTCATACTGAATTCGACAACTTTAGGTAACTTGATTTATCAGTCTGTATTAGTAAACCATTTGTGCTATCGTCTTGGCTCATTTCACCCCCCCTCCCTCATGATTCAATTATACTTTATTGTCCCCAGGTGCAGAGAAATACTTTGTTTATGCATACAACTAGTTAAAATCATACAGCAGATTTCACCCAGGCAGCACATAAGAGCCTTCGCATTTCTGGCGTCAACAAAGTTACAAATGTTCACCAAACTGTCGTATCAAACCACCCCCCACTCCCGGTCTCGGCGTACGTCCCACGCCGGGTCCCACGCCGGGTCCCCCCTTCGTTCCTCCCTTCCTCTATGTGGAAGACATGACCAGCCGCGCCCATTTCTATTTTGTAGCTCCTTGTTCTTGTGTTTATGTTCTCACTCTCCAATTGCTCTCATTGGCCAGATAACCTTATTTACACTTTATCCTCCATGGCCTCTCTGGTATTCACCCCAGAAGAGATATCCTCCCTCCTCCACCCTCCTTGGAGATCAACAACCTTCTTTCCTCTTCACAGTTCTGAGAAAGGTAAACTCTAGCTTGGATACATGGAACTGTAGATGCTAGTTTACAACAAAAGACAAAGTGCTGGAGTAACTCAGCGGGTGAGCCAGCATCTCTGGAGAGAAGGAATGGGCAATGTTTCGGGTCGAGACCCTTCTTCAGACTGATGTCAGGGGAGGGGGCAGGACAAAGATAGAATGTAGGCAGATAAGTCGACATTCATTCAGCAGCATTTCTGGATAATTCTACTCCAGATATGCTGCCAGACCCACCGTGTTATTCCAGCCCTTTGTAAACTCTAGCTTTTTTCGTCTTTATTTTGAGTTTCAGCAAGTGCAGCTTTTTTTTTTGAGTTTCATACGATAACAGTTAATTAGTATTTTCCAGTGGTAAACGATATTGAGAAAGAAAGGACAAAGTGACCAAATCTGATGCAACTTTCATAACTCTGAAGATAAACAAACAGCAGGCTCCTGGTTTACCTTTCACTTTTAAACAAACCATTGAATAAAATTACAAACCAGTAAATTGCCATTCGCAAACTGGATCAACATCAGTTTGGAGTTTCTGCTCTGATATCAACTCAATTTATTAGCTTGCGTCTAAATTCTGATGATTACGTTTTGAATACACTGTTCTTTTGATTAGTTTGTAATCAGCTTTAACAAGATTTACCTGCAGTGTACAACAACTGGTTCATCTTTGCCAACTCGTGTTTCTCGAACAAGCAACACAAACTTCAGGAAATCACTTGAATCATCAGGAACACCATGGTCAGGCCAGGCAACATATTGGATCTGTGTGAGTGGACGGCTCTCATTTCTCTGTGAAGTTGCAATACATGACAGTTCATTCAGGGTATGCCCTTTAATTCCTCCAAGCTTCTTTTCTCAAAATTAAATTCACATGGACAGCACAGTGGCTCAATTACTAGAGCTGCTGCCTCTCAGTCCCAGATACCAGGTTCAATCCTGATATCAGGTTTGCGTGGAGTTTGCAGATTCTCTGTGATCGCGTGGGTTTCCTCCAGATACTGCAGTTTCCGCCCCCCCCCCTCACCCACCCCACACACACTCATCCGAAAGACATGCAGGTTTGTGGGTTAATTAGTTCACTGCAAATTGCCCATAGTGCACAGTGGAAGAATCTCAGTGGAGAGAATAAGATTTATACCAAACTAGTGTAAATGGGTGGTTAATGGTCAGGGTGAAATCAGGGGTCGGAGGACCCGTTTCCGTGCAATTTCTCTCCATGACGATGACTCCAGGAGTCGGTGATGCTGATGATTTGTAAACGGCTGCTAGGTTACTAAGCAGTCAAACTCTATCAAGTATTCGCCTGTTAAATTGGGCAGAAATGGTAAAATGTATCATTTAAAAATATGTGGAAATAAGGAACTGCGGATGTGGGTTTAGACCAAAGATAGACACGAAGTGCTGGAGTAACTCAGCCGATCAGGCAGCATCTCAGGAGACAAAGGATGGGTGACGTTTCGGGTCAGAACCCTTCTTCTGGAGAAGAGTCACGATTTAATATATACCTCTTTCAAATCTTTGTAAATGTCAGAACAGAATTTGACTTCACTAGTGGCAGTGGGCTACAAAGTCAAATTTGCAGCAAGTTAATTTGTATTTATATTTAATATGCATCTGGGTATTTTTTAGCAATGCTTTCAGCAGAGTCAGGAGGCTGAGTTTTAAAATGTCGAGTGCCACTTCAAAATTAGTCAGCAAATCTGCTTCATGGTCACTGGGAAAGGATGTGTAAACTAGCTCCCACTGATACCCAATAATAATTCTCTAGAATTTTCTGATGTCAGAGTTTACTTCCCCTGTGATACTGAAAGGTGACGACGACTTTGACCCTATTGTTCACCAAACTATATTGAGGCTTTGAAAATTAAAGGTTGTAGACCCCGAAAGCTTGAAATAAAAACAGAAAATACTGGAAACATTCAGTAGGTCGGGATGCATCTGTGGTACAGGAAACAGAGATAACCTTTCAGGATGATGAATGTTGATGGGTCCATAATTGGAGTACTGCGTACAGTTCTGGGCACACTTCTGTAGGTACGATATCATTAAGCTGAAAAGGGTGCAAAAAGATTGAGGATGTTCCCAGATGTGGACAGCCTGAGTTGATGAGGTGAGCCTCTTTTTTTTTTATCCATGGGGCATATTTTGTTTTCACCAAGAGAAAATAAGTCTGAGGAATATAACTAAACTATTGAATGCAAGCCAACTTTATACAACCTTGTGGAATGGGGTAAAAGCCTGGCGAATACAATAAAGGTGACTGTCACAAAACCTCAATGGGGAGAAAAAAAAAGTGTGCCCGTCTCCCTTGTACTAACGGCAAAAAGAAATTGGAGAAAAATAAATATTGGCTTTTGATTGTCTTGCATTGTAGTTTTCTTCATTCATTTGGATTTAATGCACTGGTTTTACTATTAAATTTGAGATGCTATTCACAGGAGATTTAAAAATAACTGCAGAAAGGAAAACAAATGGACCTGTATAACAGTAATTGGAAAGCCAATTTCAACAAAAGTAAATGTAATGGCAAAGCTGTATAAAAAACCCATCACCACATCATAGTATTCATAGGGCCTGTAGTGTTTTAGATTTTAGAGATACAGCGCGGAAACAGGCCCTTTGGCCCACTGAGTCCGCACTGACCAGCAATCCCCACACTAACACTATCCTACGCACATTATAATTTGTATAATTTACACTTATACCAAGCCAATTTACCTGCATTCATGTACGTTTTTGGAGTGTGGCAGGAAATCGATGATCTCGGAGAAAACCCACGCGGTCACGGGGAGAACGTACAACCTCCGTACAGACTGAGTGAGTTTTCTCCTGGTGCTCTGGTTTCCTCCCACATTCCTAAGACGTGCAGGTTTGTAGGTTAATTAGCTTTGGTAAATTGTCCCTGGTGTGTAGGATAGAATTAGCATATGGGCGATTGCTGGTCGGCGCAGACTCGGTGGGCCGAAGGGCTTGTCTCACGCTGTTTCTCTAAACTAAATTTAAACATTGGCGGATCCATGGACGTTATTTTTCTGAGAGAATGTTTTGTTAAAAATTTGCTATGCTTTACAAACACAAAGTCAGGCTAAAACAGCTTTTCTTCTATTTTTCTCCCTACTCTCATAGAGTCCTTAGAGTAATAGAGTTTCACAGGTAACTATGGGTTAAATATTGAATATGGAACTCAGGATATCTATTCTTCAAAGTAGTGTTTTTTTTAATATTCATCTCAAGGGGTAGACACGTTTAAATCTTTTCTGAAAGATTGCACTCCCAATATTGCAGTGCTCCCATGACATTGCATTGAAGCAACAACTTACGTTTGAAAACTCAGCCTGACTCGCGGTTAAAACCTAGTCAACCTACTACAGTTGAAAATATCAAAATATTAATAAAATTTGAGAAAGACAATTAGGACTTTCAACTGTCAGCAGTAAAGTAACATTCTTTTCTTGAATATATAAGCACATAAAAGCAGTATTTTACCAGTAAAAATAAAATTATGAGATGCATCATTTAACAAAACACAAAAACAGTGTTTTTTGTTATATGATGCATTTCACAATTTATGTCTAATTAAAAACATTAGATGGCATCATAAGACACAAATGTTTACAAACAAGAATCTTTATTCGTACTGGAGATTCTGAGGCAGATAAGATATGTTAGACAAGTTTAATAATTAGTAACTCCTACGGGGCACCATTTTTTTGCATCTGCAAATGTTTGTGGTTTTGCAGATTGTGAAGATGGTTGTAAAAGCTTGCAGCAGGATTTGGATCGATTGGCCAGCTGGGCAGAGGAATGGTTGATGGAATTTAATACAGAAAAGTGTGAGGTGTTGCATTTTGGGACGTCGAACAAGGACAGGACCTACACAGTAAATTATAGGCCTCTGGGTGGTGTTGTAGAGCAGAGTGATCGAGGAGTACAGGTGCATGGTTCCTTGAAGGTCGAGTCGTAGGTGGTCAAAAAGGCTTTTAGGACATTGGCCTTCATCAGTCAGAGTATTGAGTGTAGAAGTTGGGAGGTTATGTTACAGTTGCAAATGGCGTTGGTGAAGAAGTTGTATAAGACGTTGGTTTAGTATATTGTGTTCAGTTCTGGGCACCATGTTATAAGAAAGATATTGTCAAGCTTGAATGGGTTCAGAAAAGATTTACAAGGATGTTGCCAGGACTAGAGGATGTGAGCTATAGGGAGAAGTTGAGTAGGCTGGGTCTCTATTCCATGGAGCGCAGGAAGATAAAGGGAGGTATACAAAGGCAGGAGAGGAATAGATCGGGTAATTGCACAGAGTCTTTTGTCCAGTGAAGGGGAATCGAGGACCGGAGAACGTAGGTTCAAGGTGAAGGGGAAAAGATTTAATAGGAATCCGAGGGGTAAGGTTTTCACACAAAGGGGGAGGGGGGGGGGGGTGGGTGTATGGAACAAGCTGCCGGAGGTGGTAGTTCAGGCTGGGACTATCCCATCATTTAGGAAGCAGTTGGACAGCTACATGGATAGGACAGGTTTGGAGGGATATGGACCAAGCACAGGCAAGTGGGACGTGTAGCTAGGAGATTGTTGGCCAGTGTGTGTGAGTTGGGCCGAAGAGCCAGTTTCCACACTATTATATGACTATGACCGTTACAGGGTGGGGGTAGTACCCCAAGAAAACCCATTCATATCTCGATATTAGGTAACAAACAAAAACTGACAATTTGTTTGTTTCATATATAGTGTTTATTTTTCTCAGATGAATTCCGTAAGAGTGAACTTTTATCCCATATCCAATGTTTTTTGGCTGTGGTTTGTGAATTCCTGAAGGGCGAACTTCCGTTACTTGAATTGTCACAATGCTGAGTTCACAGGTTCCCAAACCATTCCTATGTGTAAACATTTTGTGGTTACTACTCAGAACTGGCAAACATAGCTAACATCCAGTACATCACAAGCCTCCATGGCTGGAGGTGATAAAGACACATATGTAACATGGGTCACACTGAAAGGAACAATCCCAGTTGTCCTACCTCTAAATTAGTTAAAGTCAATTCTCTGAAGACATATGCAGGGTTTCCTTCTTCCAAATGACAACCAACTTCAAAATTCCCATAAGATGCATTTTTAGAAAGTTCAGGCCAATACTGGTGACACTTGACCTACATTGGGAAGATACATCATGTAAATGTCATTGAATTCCCTGAATAGGAAGAAAACTGCTTTCAAATTTGACTTACTATTGGAAATGATACCACCTGTCCTAGACAGTAATGGCAAGGATTGAAATCTACATTTAAAGCGATTTAAAAAAAAAATTCAAAGTGCAAAATCCTACAGTTGTTTTGTTGGAAAAGGAGTATGTTCTGGAGTGGCAGCCAACCCCATCCAAATACAGGACAAACACCACCTGCTTTTTCACATCCAGGAACACCAACGACTTTCCGGCAACTGGCGATCCGGCACCTCTTCTTTAGTCAGAGGGTGGTGAATCTGTGGAATTCTTAGCCACAGAAGGCTGTGGAGGCCACGTCAGTGGATATATTTACGGCAGAGATAGATAGATTCTTGATTAGTACAGGTGTCGCAGGTTACGGGGAGAAGGCAGGAGAATGGGGTTAGGAGGGATAGATCAGCCATGATTGAATGGCGGAGTAAACTTGAAGGGCCGAATGGCCTAATTCTACTCCTGTCACTTATGACATGACCTCTTAATCCGCTCAAAATTACAAGTGCACAGTTAAAACCCACCCCCCCCTCCTGGAAGACCCCCCAGAAATGTGGCGCCTAGGCCGGGTGAGGCAGCCGATCTCGACCTCATAGGGACTGTTGCGCCAAACGGTCAATTTGCCCGTTGTGGATGTGGGTCTGGAAGTCCGACCCTGGTGGAGCCAACAGATCCGTTCCCGACAGACTGGTTTCTCACCCCCACCGGCATAAGTACAAAATGACAGCACAAATTATGCTTTTTATTCAACTCAGAAACAATCCATGCAATGTACTCACTCTGCCTCTTTCTACTTGAGTGGTTAGCATCACAACCAGAGAGGACCCTTGTTCCCAAGTCATCTGCCAAAAATCTGGACAAGTATTGGGCAAGGGCCCCTGACAAGCGATGTACTGATTTATTATACTGGAAGAAGGGATTTCCATCTGGAAAAATGTAACATGTCTAAATTAATGCTGATAATATTACGCACTCTGGTCCAAGTTCATCGTTAGAATGTGAAGTATTTGTTCTGTGCCATGTAAGAACAGATACTCAAAAGGAAAAAGCAATCAATTAAAAACTCTTATACTGCACAATGGACAAAACTCAAAACATCCAAACCAAATGAGATTAAAGAAGCCTTAAAATGATTCCATCATGCCATTCAGAAATAAATATCTATAGAGTGAAAGGAGGAAGATTTAGTAGGAACCCGATGGGCAGTTTGTTCACATATAGGGTTGAACAAATATGGAATGAACTGCCAAAGGAACTGTTTGCAGCAGGTACTATAACATTTAAAATATATTTGGACATAAATAGGAACGGTTTAGAGGGAATGTTTAAGAAGGAACTGCAGATGCTGGAAAATCGAAGGTAGACAAAAATGCTGGAGAAACTCAGCGGATGCGGCAGCATCTATAGAGCGAAGGGTTTCTGTCTGAAGAAGGGTTTCGGCCCGAAACGTTGCCTATTTCCTTCGCTCCATAGATGCTGCCGCACCCGCTGAGTTTCTCCAGCACTTTTGTCTACGTTTTAGAGGGATATGGGTCAAACACAGGAAAGTAAGATTACCATAGATGGATATCCTGGTCAGCATTGTATTTTATAACTTTATAACAGTTCTAACAAGAACTTTTAGGATTCATAGAGCACTAAGAAGATAATACTTCTTGGTGGGGAACTGCAAGACGTGTTCTTGTAATTTATGGGCAAGATTTTAAAACGCTGTATCATTGGTAAATGTACTGCTCATTAGCTTGATATATATTGTACATAGCTTCTTCACAATGGCTCATTGCGATGTAGAATACAATTTCAAGAGGACACAGCTACTTACATTTATATAATTTGCATTGATGTAGTCATCAGTACCCATTAGAATAACCCGTGTTGCATCATCTGCAAGGAAAACAAAGAGGTTGGTAATTCAGGCAATGGGATATTTAGACTTAATTCAATAAAATTATTTAATACCACAATTGTGATATAATAGCATTGATACATTGTTAAAACAGAATGAAAACGTTGTATAAAATACAGAAAAAATGCTCCAAATATTTGGAGTTGTAACCCTTGACAGTCTGACAATAAATAATAAATAAAAAAGATGCACAATGCTGACTATTTATTTGCCTGGACATTTTGGAAAATGATTATCGTTATCATGTATTTTGTTGATCTTCAGTATTGACTCTGCCAGCCCTGTATCAACCCCCCCATTATGTCCCATCACATGGCTTTAATTGCCCAGCAGCTTGGAATGAAATGAGGGTTGGAGGGAGAGAGGGGTCAGGGGCAGAAAAATAAGTGATTAGTAGGGCCCTAGGTGGTACGGTTAATACTGATGAAGGTGGACAAGATGGCCCAAAATGGTCATGTGAGTAATGGATTAGTTTCCTTTATTGTTATCTGTACTGAGGTATTGAGTGGAAAGCATTTGTTGCGTACCAGCGGAAAGATAATACGTGATTATGATCGAGCCATCCACAGTGTACAAAGTGAAAAGGGAATAGCATAGTTAAAGTAAGAAATGCTGTTATTGGAGTAGAGATTTAAAAAAGAGTGGATCGATTGTAAGGCGCGATTGCAGATCCACCTATGCCTAGCACACCAAGAGTCGCCTGGCTTGGGATCTCTTGGATAGAGATGGTTTAGATAGAAATTAGTTTTGATACACAAAGTTGCTTTTGGTGCCTCCTAGTAGGATAAAGCTATAGTAGTCTGAGGGCTAAAACAGCCATCTCAGAATAGAATAGCATGTTTAGTTTCAACCAACACCTGGACATGACTACATACAAAGGTGGTTAATTTAAGAGGTCAAGAATAAGGCCCTAAGTGATGGGGTCTATTGATTAAACCTATGGAAGGTCCTTGAATGTGCTCAAGACCAATCAGTTCTATGCTGCTCGATACCAGTTTAGCTCAGTACAGATAACTGGGAGGCTACACAGTTGAGGTGGAAAGTGGAAGTGAACTGTGGTAATTAAAGGGCCTGTCCCACTTGGGCGTCATTTGCACGTCATGCAGGTGGCGCGCGGAGATTTTGTGAATCCCAAAATCCTGGGACGCGGCGCGCAACTGCCTACGCCACGTCTCACCATGCGCTCGTCACTTGCACGTCGCGACGCACGGGTCGTGACACGTAAATGATGTCGCGTAAATAACGCCCAAGTGGGACAGGCCCTTAATAGTCCAACTATGATGGTAGATAGACCCGCATTATGCTCTAGAACATTGTTTCACCTCACATGAGAAGAACAGGAAGAAATAGGAGGGAAATAGATTATAGAAACACTGTCACATAGATTGAAAGGACAGTTTCAGTGTTGGAAATGTTTATAGATGATAAAATCAGAACAAGTGATAGTTCCACTTCTTCCAAGCTAAGAAATGACCTACAATGCATTTTCAGATGACGCGCTAGAAATATTTGCTCAAATGTAATAAAATCATAGCACCTTATTTGCAAGGTGAAAGAGAACAAAGAAAAAGTTCTAAAAATGATTTTGCTGTGTATAAGCAGTCTGTGACAAAATTCTGCAAGATTAAGGGATTTGCTGATGTGTTGCAGAACAGAAGCACTTTGTCTTCCTTAGAGATTACAAAAATAAAAAACGGATTGTGATACAAAACCATAAAAGCCTACACTGTTACAAGATTTTGTCGATTATAAATTCCTTGATTGAACCATTGCCATAAAAAAAAAAAAAGCTTTACTTACAAGGTGAGATGTCTCTGTATCTGTTTTTGGAAATATTGTGAGGTAACTTGGCACACAACATTGTCATACCAGGCTTTTTTCTATACAGTTGCTGAAAAAAAGAAAATGTTTATTTTCAATGATGACAAAGGAACATAACTTGCTGGACAAAAAACCCCCCACGATAAACCTAATGTACATTTACAATTCAGATCCAATGATAAGGTACTTGACAAAGCATGAAAGGAGCAATTTGCACAAGCTTACTTTAAATACCAATAGTTTAGGTGAACACTTCAGGCAATTCAAATGGAAGATGTAGTTTGGTTTCCTTCTCTGAACAAATGCTGCATTTTCTTAGATGAATGAATTAGATGTTACTCAGTTTGCTGTATGTTCAGGTGGTTATTAAATATGTCACTCCACTTACAAATTGTTATTCATTATCCTAACAAGTTCGATAATTATAACTGCCCATTCTTTCAAAATCATGAATAACGTTGGTGGAGTCACGTTGGTGGAAAATAACTATTTATCCTCATTTAACTATTTATCGCTAACTAGTCATATATCTAAAGGTAAATAGCGAAATAACAGAGGCGACACAAACAAAGAATTTTTATAATGTGGAATTCATAAAGAGGAATGTGGAGCAGACTCAATAAATTCAAACTAGCTGAAAACTTGGAGGAAAGTTAAGGGAAAGTAAAGGGAAAGAACAGAGGAGTTGGATTAATTGGTTAAATAGCACAGGCAAAAAAGATCAAATGGCCTCCATCTCCACCACAATTATTTATCGACTGACCTCATAACACAACAGCCAAATTTTCAGAGATTGCCGTGCATGCATGTTATATTACTTGTACCGCTTCAAATCATAATTTGGGAAACAGGCCCTTCGGTCCAACATGCCCACACTGACTAGCATGTCCAATCTACAATAGTCCCACTTGCCTGTATTTGGCCCATCTATCTCTCCAAACCTATCCTTGTTCATCAGTCAATGAAAGTAAGCATGCAGGTACAGCAGGCAGTGAAGAAAGCAAATGGCATGTTGGCCTTTATAACAAGAGGAGTTGAGTATAGGAGCAAAAAGGTCCTTCTGCAGTTGTAGAGGGCCCTGGTGAGACCATACCTGGAGTATTGTGTGCAGTTTTGGTCCCCTAATTTGAGGAAGGACATTCTTGCTATTGAGGGAGTGCAGCGTAGATTTGCAAGATTAATTCCCGGGATGGCGGGACTGTCAAATGCTGAGAGAATGGAGCGGCTGGGCTTGTATACTCTGGAGTTTAGAAGGATGAGAGGGTATCTCATATAGGATTATTAAAGGTTTGGACACGCTAGAGGCAGGAAACATGTTCCCAATGTTGGGGGAGTCCAGAACCAGGGGCCACTGTTTAAGAATAAGGGGTAAGCCATTTAGAATGGAGATGAGGAAACACTTTATCCACACAGAGAGTTGTCAAGACTATGGAATTCTCTGCCTCAGAGGGCGGTGGAGGCCGGTTCTCTGGATACTTTCAAGAGAGAGCTAGATCGGCCTCTTATGGAGAGTGGAGTCAGGAGATATGGGGAGATGGCAGAAACGGGGTACTGATTTGGGATGATCAGCCATGATCACATTGAATGGCGGTGCTGGCTCGAAGGGCCTACTCCTGCACCTATTGTCTATCCAGGTACCTGTCCCGGTGTTTCTTAAACATTGCGGTACTACCTGCCTCAACTATCTCATCCGGCAGCTCATTCCACAAAGTGTGAAAAGGTCTGTTTAAATAAACTTTATACATTTTAATGCTGAAATCGCTTCTTACATCAAACTGCGCAAGAATTGTTCCAGTCTCAAGACCATCCCGTAAATGTATCATCGACTCTCTTAAGGCATCATCATCCTGGTGGGTTACATCCAAAGGAGACTTCTCTGGAATATACTGAAAATCAGGTTCACTTTCTGCCTTCTCTTCCACAACATCATAAACAGCTGAGAAGATACGTTTCACACAATTACTTAATGGACTTCAACAACAATGTTTATATAGTACTTGGGGGAAATAGGGGTCAGAAAGCTCAATCACATATTCCAAATATTAAAAATCCTTCGAGCTCGAACAGAGGTTAATCTGCTACATACAAAGATGCAATCACATTTCTGAAGATCCACACTTACCATTTGGCCGAACTAGTAGTAATAGTTCTTCAGAGAGAATCTCACAGCTGGCTTTGATGAACGCGACAACCTGGTCATGTGTGTAATCGGATATATCCCTACCATTGATCAGTACAACCTGATCACCCTCATTGAGCCGTGGGACGCAAGTGTCAGCCTTGGGAAGAAAAAATGACAAAAAAAATTAATAGCCATTAAATATTGGTAAATATTGCCACATTCTACAGTGAACAGACTACCACACTAATTTAGTGCTAGTTTTACAGCAGAGCTTAAATTCAGCAAAATCCTTGCTTACAAAATTTAGTGAACCAGAATCTGATGTTCTTCAGCTTCCACGTATAGATTTGAGGGGGGGGGGGGATAAAATAAATGTGTGGAAGAGAATGTGCAGGGGAGTCGTCTTTAGACACTCACTGGGTTAACAAAATAATACGTAGAAGTGAAAACAGATAATATTGGAAACAACAGATAAGGAAGCATCTCTGGAAAGTAATCCACCAATACTGCATGCCCTGCTGTTTCCAACATCTGTATTTATTTTTGCTTTTCATTGCAGTGAAGTGTATCTGAGCATTTCCGCAAGTTCACTGGTGGCTTAAAAAAATGTGTACGTAGCACTTTCAAATTTACTAAGATGTCCCACAGTTATCTTTACCTAACTATGATTTGAGACATGGTGGTTGATTTGCTCTTCTCAAGGGTTGTAAGACTGTGACCAGTAACCAGAAAATTATAAATCACAAAAAATTAGGATAAATTATGGTTAATAGATCAGAACATTTTTTCAGTATAAAATTAATCTGAAGTGAAATCAGCAAGATATTTTCATATTGCATGCAAAATATAGTAGGACTAACAATGAATCACACTTGCATTACTGTAGTGAGTCTATAGATTGTGCACCTAGGTTGTATAATGAGATTCAAACCTGTATACATTACTGCTTCTTCGATACACTGGGGAACCACAAATTTCTCAAGTGTTTCATATACTATGTTTACATGCAATATCAAGGTGATTTAATTGGGACTCTCATTAGCAGAGATTTAAGAGCCAGAGTTTTCATTTTTTATCAGCCCTTTACATTGTTCCCTGGCTTTTTGCAACTTGTGATTCATCAAATATTGCCCTTTTTCTCCCAAAATTTATTGAAGGTGGTTGGGTGAAAAATATTAGAATGTTGCAAGCTGTAAGTGAGATTTATTCTTTTAGATGAGCTGTACTGAAAATGCCACAATTGCCACAGAAACATCTTCCAGAGAAACTTGTCTATTCTCAATTGTTGCTGACCTATACTCAATTAAGACTCGTGGTAAAAGGTCAGGATACTTAAACAGGCCTAGACTGCGCAAAGATTTCCTTACATGAAGAAGAAAGCTAGTGGGTTTTATGAAAATGCAATAGTTTCATTGCGGACAATGTTGATAATTTATTATTCCAGATTTTTTAGTAATTAAGTTTAATTGCTCCACTGCTGCGGCAGAATCAAAATTGTATATTCTGATCAGCGGTCAAGGTCTCTGAATGCTACTGCTGTTACTGTGACACCCATACCGAATATTACTTCATATGAATCTTTCTGCGGCATTACTTACGGGTGTTCCAGGTGCCACTCGCGATACTATTACGGGCATTTTCTGATCAATGCCTCCCTATGAGAAATTAAACAAAAGATTAATGAATAATACATTTTTAACGAACAATTTAGCACAATTTGATAGCACATATTGCTAATAGCCAATTAAAACACTGCAATTAAACAGAGCCTACTGACAACATTCCATTGATCAGTTATCGAGATATTGTTAAATGTAGCAAATCAAAATATCATATGTCAATTTCTGCTGTCTAAGTCGAGCTGATGAGAAAACTTTGCAAATGTGGATCTACTGTAGATGGGACCGTGCTGTTCATTGCTTAAAATAAATAACTTCCACAACTCTCCTTTTATACAAGTCAACTCAAGATAGCTCAGAATTACCCAAGACTAGTTAATGTTCATCATCATTATAAGGTTCGGTAAACCTTTCTTTAACCATCCTTCAATTAGCTTTGAGTAATATAGTTTTAGTTTAGTTTATTATTGTCACAGGTACCAAGGTCCGGTGAAAAGCTTTTTTGTCACTTATGATATTTCCTTCTACACCAATTCCTACAAATAATTCCTACTGAAAAATGATTTCAGAATAGGTGAAGCACATTGTTTGCAAATACAAAACGTCTTACCTTAACATTGAAACCAAATCTCCCATTCTCATCTGCTTTCAATCTTATCAGAACTAGATTGTCGTGAGGAACTGTACCATTCGGCTGCAAAAAAAGAGGCGTTAAGAGTCAATATTTCTAAACATATGAGATTTTTCTGAAACATTACAAGGTTAAGAAGTAATGGCAGAATGTTCATCGCTGGAGATCCAATGGACAAAATCAGGTCTAAAATAAAAAGTACTATTTGAGAATCAAGATTCTCCATCTCATTTTCTGTGAAAATAAGCTAAAACTCTTTCCAAGATAGTCACAAAATGCTGGAGTAACTCTGCGCGACAGGCAACATCTCTGCAGAGAAGGAATGGGTGATGTTTTGGATCAAGACCCCCATTCCTTCTCTCCAGAAATGATACCTGTCTCGCTGAGTTATTCCATCATTTTGTGTCTATCTTCGATTTAAACCAGCATCTGCAGTTTTTTCCTACACATAAACCTCTTTCCTGTTTCATTTTTCATATCTACAGGCTTTTACAAAAAGGATAAATCGAAGTAACTGGGTATGATTTTCCTATATACCTTGAGTCACCTCCTGACTTCTAGGGTCATCTACCGCTATTTATTCAATTTTAAACAAAAGATCAGATAACAAAATACAACAGACATGTGCCGAGGGAGAAGGGTCCCAATCCGAAATGTCACCTATTCCTTTTCTCCAGAGATGCTGCCCGACCCACTGAGTTACTCCAGCATTTTGTGTCTATCTACAAGTGTTTAAATTGTCAGGTGCAATGGGAACAGAATGATGCAATTCCTATTTGCATAGATGATCTCCTGAGATGCTGCCTAATTCACTGGGCTACTCCAGCACTCTCTTCAGATATGGATGTATATCCACTGAACAATATGAAGTACCCATTTAAAATATAAATAACTTCTCGACAAGGATGCCAAATGACTTGATGCAAAAGAACAATTCACTGGATTTGAGAATCATTCAACAGACATGTTTCGGCTTCTTTCAGGGAATCTGTGCTCTATCCAGTTATTTTCAAGTTTCTATGGGTGCTTCTTCATTGATGCAATAGATAGTTAATTTGGAAACTGAATCAACAAGAGGCTCGGATATAATAATAATAATAATGGATGGGATTTATATAGCGCCTTTCTAATACTCAAGGCGCTTTACATCGCATTATTCATTCACTCCTCAGTCACACTCGGTGGTGGTAAGCTACTTCTGTAGCCACAGCTGCCCTGGGGCAGACTGACGGAAGCGTGGCTGCCAATCTGCGCCTACGGCCCCTCCGACCACCACCAATCACTCACACACATTCACATTCACACACAGGCAAAGGTGGGTGAAGTGTCTTGCCCAAGGACACAACGACAGTATGCACTCCAAGCGGGATTCGAACCGGCTACCTTCCGGTTGCCAGCCGAACACTTAGCCCATTGTGCCATCTGTCGTCCCAATGCAGTTTAAGAATAAGGGGTAAGCCATTTAGAACGGAGTTGAGGAAAAACTTTTTCACACAGAGTTGTGAGTCTGTGGAATTCTCTGCCTCAAAGGGCGGTGGAGGCCGGTTCTCTGGATGCTTTCAAGAGAGAGCTAGATAGAGCACGTTTGGTATTTTTCTTCTATTTGCCTTCTCTTTAAATAGCTGAACATAGCATTTTATCCACAGGATGCAGCCACATTGAAGCCAAAAGTCCATGTCCATGGGTTTGAGAGATAAAATGTGATATATTCTGATCAGAAGTAATTTTCATTTTCAATATTCTCTGGCCTCAAATAAGTCAGTTGATATTACCTCAAGATTGACTACAGAATAAAATGCTACAGAAACAAGTTTCTCAAATGTAAACACGATTTTTCAATAAACCCCTTTTAAAACTGCTCAACAGTGCCTATAATTTCCATAATTTAAAAAGAACGAGACAATATGAAATCAAACCAGGAATAAGCTATTTAGCCATTTGTGCTTGCTCCACTATTCAGGACTGATACTTTACCTCAGTACTTTTCTCTATGCTAACCCCATTTCCTTGATTTCCTTAATAGTTACAAATCTATTAATCTCCATCTTAAATATATATACAATAGACAATAGGTGCAGGAGTAGGCCATTTGGCCCTTCGAGCCAGCACCTCCATTCAATTTGATCATGGCTGATCATCCACAATCAGTACCCCATTCCTGCTTTCTCCCCATATCCCTTGACGCCGCTATCTTTAAGAGCTCTATCTAGCTCTCTCTTGAAAGCATCCAGAGAACCGGCCTCCACCGCCCTTTGAGGCAGAGAATTCCACAGACTCACAACTCTGTGTGAAAAGGTTTTTCCTCAACTCCGTTCTAAATGGCTTACCCCTTATTCTTAAACTGTAGCCCCTGGTTCTGGACTCCCCCAACATCTGGAACATGTTTCCTGCCTCCAGCGTGTCCAAACCCTTAATAATCTTACATGTTTCAATAAGACTCCCTCTCATCCTTCTGAATTCCAGAGTGTACAAGCCCAGCCGCTCCATATTGTCAACATATGACAGTCCCGCCATCCTGGGAATTAACCTGGTGAACTTACACTGAACTCCCTCAACAGCAAGAATAGTGACCAATAGACCTCTTTGGAAAATTCCCAAGGATACATACTGCATTTTTAGTTCGTGAGAGTTCTTCATAACTCTGTCCTGAATGGCCGATCCATTATTTTGAGTGAGACACGTGGTTTTAGATAACCCAGCAAGTTGAGATCATCCCTGCACCAAAACCGTCTACGACACTTCAGAATTTTGTTTCACAAGATCACCTTTCATATTAACAATACTCTCGAAAGCATCGGCTGGTGCCCCTTCCCGAGGAATCAATCTGTTGAACCTTGTTGCATTCCTGCTACTTAAGGGAATCACATCAGTCCAAAATATTCCAGGTCCTGGGCAAAAAAACATCTGTTCTTGCAAATGCAAATAAGCTATTGACTTCCCAACTGCTTGCTTTACATTCATGTTTATACGATTCATGTACACGGACAATAGGTTACTCTGAATATCGACACCTTTCATTCTTTCATGCACGAGTTACTGCATGCTGTTAGCTTTGTTCTGACTTTCCTTTTCAATTTAAATTCTTGACTAATAAAAGAATGGTGGAGGTTGCAGGGGAGACCCGACAGAAGTATATAAAATTATGAGAAGCATAAATAGGGTACGCAGAATCTTTTTCCCAGGATGGGAAAATACTAGAGGGCATAGCTTTGAGGGTGAGGGGATAAAGTTTAAAGGAGGATGTCAGGGTGGTGGTTGAAACAGATACGTTAGTGGCATTTAAGACTTTTGGATAGGCTAATGGATATGCAGGGAACGGAGGGATTTGGGTAGATTAGTCATGGCCTTGGCATCATGTTCAGCACAGAGGTTTTGAGTGGTCTTGATAGAGAGCATAAAGACAGTAGAGGGAAACTATTCCAAGAGAAGGGTCAAATCCAAGGATATAGAATAGGTGATTCGCAAAAAATCAAAAATGAGAAAAACATTTTATAAAGTATAGCAAGTAGTTCTGAATGTACTGCTCTGGGTAATAGTGAAGACAGAGGCAATTTCAGAATTCAAGAGAGCTAGATAGGAATCTGTAAGGAAATCCAACGTGTGGCTATAGGAGGGGTGGGAGAATGGTACAAACTATAATTCTCTGGATGGTCTACATTCATGCTGTAACTTGAGAGTTTGTAAAAAGCTGTATTCAAACATTACTCACTGTCGATTTTTCAGATGCAAGTGGAACATCCAAGAAGTCGTTGTAGTGGGTGCCCAGTTCCTGCTGGCAAATGTTAGCCTGATGAGACAGGACTGTTGTATTTTTCTTTTGTTTAGGTGGCAATGCAGGTGGCTGCCCTTCTCCAGCCGTTTCCTGACAACTAGGAGAAAGTTAGTTTTAGTACGCTGCAATTTAAAATCGACGCCTCTCTGTTAGCATAGTTGAGTTGAGCAAAAAATATTTAATTGCTCTATCGGGATAGATACTTAACAAGGAGAGATTTATTGGCTACATTCTCCATTTAGACCATGAATATTAAAGACAAGCTACAAAAACAAACATTCTGAAACAAAATTACAATGTTATAAAGGCTCCTGGGGTCATTCAACACACAAGGGCTAATAACACTCTTCCAGCCAAAGATGCATACTCTTCCACAGCATATCTCCGGCAGTTTCCTTTCATCAGTGATGGAAATGCAAAGCAGTATTCTGAAGATTGAATCTCTTCCACAAATGATTTGGCTAGGGACGGGTTTCACCTCCAAATAAGATGCATTATTGTAATGCCCCTGTCCCACTTAGGAAACCTGAACGGAAACCTCTGGAGACTTTGCGCCCCACCCAAGGTTTCCGTGCGGTTCCCGGAGGTTGCAGGTAGTGGAAGCAGGTAGGGAGACGGACAAAAACCTCCGGGAACCGCACGAAAACCTTGGGTGGGGCGCAAAGTCTCCAGAGGTTTCCGTTCAGGTTTCCTAAGTGGGACAGGGGCATTAGGAATTTGGTTTAGGAAATGCTGACAGAACAGACTTGGTATATTGTGAACTTTGTAGCTGGGATTCCATGTGTGTCATTGTCGGGGAGAGTGAACATTTATGGATTTGACTTAGCTGCCAAACAAATCAACAGCCTTATTCTGTATGATGTTGAGCATCTTGAGCTTTGCTGGATCCGATTCTTGCCTTCTGGAAAGTGGAAAGATTTTGAGGAGTGAGGAATTGACCCACTATAGAATAATATTTGTGTAGCCACAGCACATGTGCGGTTGGATCATAATCTTCTCCCCAGCAGTGAACAACATCTCCCGGGGGGTTGATGGTGGAGGATTTGGCATGGTAATATATTTAAATGATGAGATACAATACAATACAATACAATACCTTTGTGCTTGGTGGAGATGGTCTTTGTGTGGCATAACTACCACAAATTAAAAGCATGAAACTTGTCCAGGTTTTGCCGGACAAAGACATTGTCTATTTTATTACCCGAGGGATTTACGAATGGAGATGAATATTGTACTGTCAGCAAACACCTCTATGTCTGGCAATGCTGGAAAGCCACTGGTGAAGTTGCAGCTGACTGAGCTTGGGACCTATCCCTGAAGGAACTTGGATAGCTTATCCTTGGCCCGAGATGACTGGCATTGAGTAACCACAATTATTTTCCTTTCTGTTGAATGTGACCTCAGCCATTTAGTTTCCGTTGAATTCCACTTGTGTTTTGATGATAATGTCTGACATCAAAGCTGCATTTGATAAGGGCATAACTAACTTCAGCTCAAGCTTGGACCAAGGCTGTAATGTAGACCAGTGAACAGTGGTCCTGATGCAACCCAAACTGAACTGTTAGCGTGGAATTGTTACATTTCCAGAATAATACTTTAACCAATAATTCTACTGCTCGTTTTATCTGCAGAATTATGAATGGTTAGACGGCAGCTTACTTTGTTATGATAAAGTAGCAACTTCAGTGACCCTGAACAAACTGCTCAATGACATACACAGTGCAGTGAGTGCATTCATTGAGCATGATTATATTTATTTCCAGCAAGAAATCACGTCAACAATTTATCGTATTAGCAAATTGCATCCAGGGCCCCAAGTATTAAAATCAGTCCAATTGACTGGGTATGGATGTGCCAATTCTAATCAAAGCTGATTTCTATACATGATAAATCAAATTAGAGTGATACTTCTAGTTCAAGATTTAAAGCAGACATTTCACCTCAGTAAAAAGTACAGCCACCTCTAAGTGAAATTAATTCAATTGAATTTAACTAGACTTACCATCTCAAACATCTCATTATCTTACAGAAACTGCAATTTAAATCCTGAACAAACTGCAGGAAAAGTAGCTTCAATTCAAAACATCTCCCATTCCAATTATGCGACAATTCAAATGCAGCTATATGGAGAATTCTACCTCTATGTTATAAAGAGTTAACATGAAATTACTGTTAGCATGAGACAAGGTAAATTAAGAGACAAAATGAATGAATGAAGATTTAAAAAAAAAATCAACCTCCAGTTGTGACTCTTGCTGATCACAGCAAAGACTCCAACACCTAATAGCTCGAAATGTCAAGATAGAGCTAAATCCCCTGAATAGATATCTCAAATAACAGATAAGAAACTTACGGAGATGATTCCAGAATAATACTGTTTGCTTGTGTGGAGGAAGGAGATTTGTGGTTAGCAAAGACTTCACTTGATGAAACGTGCACTACGTGGTCAACCAAGTGCCCTACAGATGAAGGTCTCAAACGACTTCCTTCCTGAGTGAATGTTGCGCTCCGACTTTGGTCCAAAGATTTATTGGCAGTTTCAGTTACAGATACAAAGGAGAAAAACAGTAAATTAGATACACAACACCAGATTAGCGATCAAAACACATTTTCATTAATTCTCAATGACAATTATGTAACCATTTTAAACACTGGATAAAACCCCTCTCTGCTACCCTAACCTTCTCCAAAATCTCACCACTACACATTGGTTTTGATTTATTGACCCATGTCATAGAGTCATTCAGCACGGAAATAGGCCTTTCGGCTCAACACGTCCATGCCGATAAAGCTGCACAATATAAGCGAATACAATTTGCCTGCGTTTGGCCCATGTCCCTCTAAACCTTTCCTATCCATGTACCTGTCCAAGTGTTCTTTATCTGCCTGAATGACATCCTCTGGCAGCTAGTTTCATATAACCACCACCCTCTGGGTGAAGAGTTGTCTATTCCCCTCACTCCCATCATTAGGACATACGGAGATGCAATGAAAAGCTAATATTTGCATGCTATCCATAAAAATCAAATCATACTACACACGTAAGCCAAAAAGAATATATTGTTACAGTACAATGTGTTATAAAGAGAAAAAGTCCAAGTCTGCAATGAGGTACAGTGCATTCAGAAAGTATTCAGACCCCTTCACTTTTTCCACATTTTGTTATGTTACAGCCTTATTTTAAAAAGGAGTAAACTCATTTTTAAAAATCATGAATCTACACACAATACACCATAATAAAAAAGTGAAAACAGGTGTATAGACATTTTTGCAAAGTAATTAAAAAGAAATAACTGAAATATCACATTTACATAAGTAATCAGACCCTTTACTCAGTACTTTGTTGAGGCACCTTGGGCAGTGATTACAGCCTCAAGTCTTATAACCATACTAGACCAAGTGCAGACCCGTTGGGTCTGTTCCCCCAACGTGCGGTTGTGGGGGGGGGGGGAGGTGGCACGCAGCGTCAAACGCACTAACTATCCCCCCCCCCCCGCACTCACGCTAATTACCCCCTTGATATTATATTAATATTATTAATTTGCTCCTTTTACCCCATAACCACCCTATCTACTGATGCATAGCCCCCAACTTGCAGTCACATCTAGAGAGGGGCGGGGGGGCGGGCGGGGGTAGAGAGTGAGGGCAGAGAGAGAAGGGGCAGAGACAGAGAGAGAGACAGAGACACAGAGAGAGGGGCAAGAGGGATAGGGGGGTGGAGAGGAGGATAAGAGGGAGGGTGGGTGAGGGGGGAAAGGTGCAGGAGGAGGGGAGGAGAGTGAGAGGTTGAGAGTGAGGGGGAGAAAGAGGGGGTGCTGAGAGGGGGGTGAGGGTGAAGAGGGTAGGGGTGTGGAGGGGAGGGGTTTAGGGGAGGGAGGGAAGGTGGGGAGGGGATGGAGGGGAGGAAGGGAGAGAGGGGGGAGAGGAGAGAGGGGGGGAGAGGAGAGAGGGGGGGAGAGGAGAGGGGGAGAGAGGAGAGGGGGGGAGGAGAGGGGGGAGAGGAGAGGGGGGACAGGAGAGGGGGGGAGAGGAGAGGGGGGGAGAGGAGAGGGGGGGAGAGGAGAGGGGGGGGAGGATGAGGGGGGGAGAGGAGAGAGGGGAGGGAGAGGGGGGAGAGGAGAGGGGGGGAGAGGAGAGGGGGTGAGAGGAGGAGAGTGGGAGAGGGAGGGAGAGAAGAGGAGAGGGGGGGAAGAGGGGGGGGAAAGAGAGGAGGGGAGGAGAGGGGGAGAGGAGAGGGGGGGGAGGAGAGGGGGGGAGGGGAGAGGGAGAGGGGGGGAGAGGGGAGGGGGGGAGGAGAGGGGGGAGGAGAGGGGGGGGAGGAGAGGGGGAGGAGAGGGGGAGGAGGAGAGGGGGGAGGAGAGGGGGAGAAGGAGAGGGGGGAGGAGAGGGGGGGAGGAGAGGGGGAGGAGAGGGGGGAGGAGAGGGGGGGGGAGAGGGGGGGAGGAGAGGGGGGAGGAGAGGGGGGAGGAGAGGGGGGAGGAGAGGGGGGAGGAGAGGGGGGAGGAGAGGGGGGGAGGAGAGGGGGGGAGAGGAGAGGAGGGGAGGGAGAGGAGAGGGGGGAGAGGAGAGGGTGGGAGAGAGGAAGAGGGGGGGAGAGGAGAGGGGGGAGAGGAGGAGGGGGGGGAGAGGAGAGGGGGGAGAGGAGAGGCGGGGGCGGTGGGGAGAGGGGGGGGAGAGGAGAGGGGGGGAGAGGAGAGGGGGGAGAGGAGGGAAAGGGGGAGGGAGGAGAGGGGGAGAAGAGAGGGGGAGGAAAGGGGGGAGAGGAGAGGGGGGCGGATAGGGGGAGAGGAGAGGGGGGGAGGTGAGGGGAGAGGAGAAGGGGGAGAGGAGAGGGGGGAGAGGAGAGGGGGGGGAGAGGAGAGGGGGGGAGAGGGGAGGGGGGGGGGAGAGGAGAGGGGGGGAGAGGAAAGGGGGGGAGAACCTAAAAAAAACATTTTAGAACCAAAAAATACACATTCTGCAAGCATTGTAGAACGAAAAGAGGCACTTTTTGCAAACATTTTAGAACCAATAAACACTTTTTGCAAACATTTTAGAACCAATAGACACATTCGGCAAGCGTTTTAGAACCACTAAGGCCACTTACATTTGAGTAGACATGTGTTCAGTGTTATTCACAGCTCAGAGAAACGTGACCCTCTGCCTTCCTCCAGCTTGCAGACACTGATTGAGGCACACCACTTCCTGGTTTTATAGTCCCTCCCCCCTGCCGCCAGCAGGGGCAGCAGAGAGAATGGGGAATTTTGTAAAATCATTAATATCTCTGTCATTTTTCATCGACGTGAAAAATCCTCGGCACACATATGGCGGAGGGGGGCTCTGAGCAAAGTGGCCAAAAATGACGGCCGTAGGTGGCGGCATTCTCTCGGAAATCGCAGCACAGATGGCCAAAACCGGTCAAGAACAGACTTTTAGTAATATAGATAACAATTACAGCATGGAAACAGGCCATCTCAGCCATTCTAGTCCGTGCCGAACACGTATTTTCCCCTAGTCCCATCTACCTGCACTCAGACCATAACCCTCCATTCCTTTCCCGTCCATATAACTATCCAATTTATTTTTAAATGATAAAATCGAACCTGCCTCACCACCTTCACTGGAAGCTCATTCCACACAGCTACCACTCTCTGAGTAAAGAAGTTTCCCCTCATGTTACTCCTAAACTTCTGTCCCTTAATTCTCAAGTCATGTCCTCTTGTTTAAATCTTCCCTACTCTCAGTGGGAAAAGCTTATCCACGTCAACTCTGTCTATCCCTCTCATCATTTTAAAGACCTCTATCAAGTCCCCCCTTAACCTTCTGCGCTCCAAAGAATAAAGACCTAACTTGTTCAACCTTTCTCTGTAACTTAGTTGCTGAAACCCAGGCAACATTCTAGTAAATCTCCTCTGTACTCTCTCTATTTTGTTGACATCCTTCCTATAATTAGGCGACCAAAATTGTACACCATACTCCAGAATTGGCCTCACCAATGCCTTGTACAATTTTAACATTACATCCCAACTTCTTGGGTAAGACGCTACAAGCTTGGCACACCTGTATTTGGGTAATTTCTCCCACTTCTCTGCAGATCCTCTCAAGCTTTATCAGGTTGGATGGGGAGCACTGATGCACAGCTATTTTCAGGTCCCTCCAGAGATGTTCGATCGGGCTCTGGCTGGGCCACTCAAGGGCATTCACAGATTTGTCACGAAGCCACTCCTGCGTTGTCTTGGCTGTGTGCTTAGGGTCGTTGTCCTGTTGGGAGGTGAACCTTTGCCCCAGTCTGAGGTCTAGAACGCTCTGCAGCAGGTTTTCATCAAGGATCTCTCTGTGCTCTGCTCTGTTCATCTTTCCATTGATCCTGACAAGTCTCCCAGTTCCTGCCGCTGTAAAACATCCCCACAGCATGATGCTGCCACCACCATGCTTCACCATAGGTACGGTATTGGCCAGGTGATGAGCGGTGCATGGTTTCCTCCAGACGTGACGTTCGGCATTCAGGCCAAAGAGTTCAATCTTGGTTTAATCACACCAGAGAATCTTGTTTCTCATGCCTTTTGGCAAACTCCAAGCGTGCTTTTTACTGTGGAGTGGCTTCCGTCTGGCCACTCTACCATAAAAGCCTGATTGGTGGAGTGCTGCAGATATAGTTGTCCTTCTGGAAGGTTCTCCCATCTCCACAGAGGAACTCTGTCAAAGTGACCATCGGGTTCTTGGTCACCTCCCTGACCAAGGCCCTTCTCCCCCGATTGCTCAGTTTGGCCGGGCGGCCAGCTCTATGAAGAGTCCTGGTGGTTCCAAAGTTCTTCTATTTAAGAATGACGGAGGCCACTATGCTCTTCGGGACCTGCAATGCTGCAGAAATTGTTTTATACCCTTCCCCAGATCTGTGTCTCGACACAATCCTGTCTTGGAGGTCTACGGACAATTCCCTTATCCTCATGGCTTTGTTTTTGCTCTGACATGCACTGTCAACTGTGGGACCTTACATAGAAATGTGTGTGCCTTTCCAAATAATGTCCAATCAATTTAATTTACCACTAGTGGACTCCAATCAAGTTATAGAAACATCTCAAGGATAAACAATGGAAACAAGATAAACCTAAGTTCAATTTTGAGTGTCAAGGCAAAGGGTAAATGTAAATGTAATATGTCAGTTATTTCTTTTTAATTACTTTGCAAAAATTTCTAAACATCTGTTTTCGCTTCTTCATTCTGGGGTATTGCGTGTAGATTGATGATAAAAAAAAAAGAATTTAATCCATTTTAAAATAAGGCTGTAACGTAACAAAATGTGGAAAACGTGAAGGGGGTCTGAATACTTTCTGAATGCACTGTAGACTGGAAGATTGGCATGCTGAACATATATAGTGCTTTTTATATCCCCAGGATATGAGAAAGCACCTCAACAATTACTTAAAATAATGTATATATGTATTTAACAGTGCAGCAATTCACACCGACTAATGGCCCTGTCCCACTGTACGAGTTCATTCAAGTGCTCTCCCGAGTTTAAAAAAAATCAAACTTGTGGTAAGCACGTAGAATGAACGTAGCGGGTACGTCGGAGCTCGGGGACGTCTCTTAGCGGCTCGTAACGCTAACGGCAGGTACTCGGAAAACACGGTAAGCTCGGGAAGACTTGTGAAGATTTTTCAACATGTTGAAAAATGTCCACGAGAGCCCCGAGTACCGACAAGCGGCCATTATCATAAATCTCCGAGTTCGAATCAGGGCAAACTCGGGAGAACTCTTTGAATGGACTCCTACAGTGGGACAGGGCTTTAACGCCCAGTTCGGAGTAGAAATGTAGGTACTTAGCTGTTTTAAACAGCAGCAATATTACAGCTGCATGATCGTAGATCTTTGCTCCATTGCTGCAATCCACATGGAGTACAGTGGAACAGCCAAGTCTTTGAGATACCCAGCATCAAGGACCCACAGCCGCCTGGCCACCCTCCCATTTCACCCCCATCATTGGAAGGTGGAATTGGAATCTGAAAACTGTGACCAGCAGGTTCAACATTAGCTTATTTCCAACAACGAGACTTGAACACTGCATAACGCTAATCAATGAGCTATGGATTATCTTGTTTGCAATAAGGATTTTGGCTATTTTTAAACAAATATTGGGCTATTAAATTATTGATTTTTTTGGTTTTGTATATAAACAGGCCAACTATAGGTTGAAGATAAAAAAATAAAAGCCAAGTAATTCATGAAGTATTTCATTTTAACATGAAAAATATTTTAATTTGAAGCAATGTTCATTATTTAGATTTGGGTTTATTGTCATGTGTACCAAAGTACAGTGAAAAGCTTTCATTTGCGTGGTATCCAATTCAGTCAGGTAATACCATACATTATTAATGTTAAGCCAAACTCGTGCAATAGGTAGATACAGAATGTTTAAGAAAGAACTGCAGATGCTGGAAAAATCGAAGGTAGACAAAGATGCTGGAGAAACTCAGCGGGTGAGGCAGCATCTATAGAGCGAAGGAATATGTGATGTTTCGTGTCGAGACCCTTCTTCAGACTGGATGCAGAATATTTCTCACTATTGTGGCATAACAGATCCAATGTCCACAATGTGGAGGTGAATCAGACGATAGCTTAGCTTATGGAAGGAATTTAAGTAATCATGAAGTTGAGACAGGTAAATCAGGTGAAATTATCCACAATCTGGTTCTCAGATAGTTCATTAGCAAAACTGAACACAATACTCCAAATGTGACCTCACCAACATCCTCACAACTGTAACATAACGTCCTAGCTTCTATACTGAATACCATGTCTGATGAAGCCCAGGAATCTTCTTGACCAATGTCTATCCATGACGCTACTTTCAGAGAATTATGTCCCTGCACTCCTTGATCTCTCTGTTCCACAACACTCCCCAGGGCCGTGTCATTCTGTTACGTCCTGCATGGTTTGAATTTCCAAAATGCAACGCCTCACACTTATCTACTTTAAACTCCATTAACCATTCCTCAGCCCAATAGCCCAGCTGAGCAAGACCCTGCTGATAACCATCTTCTCTATCTATGATACCACCTACCTTAGTGCCCTATGCAAACTTAATAATCATGCCTTGTACAATCTCAGCCAAATCGTTGAAATAAACCATAAACAGCAATTGGCCCGGTAGCGATCACTGGGGCACACCAGTCACAGGCTCCAGTCCAAAAAACAACCTCGCACCATCATACTTTGCTTCCTTCCATGAAGCCATTTCTCTATCCAGTCAGCTAGCTCTCCCTAAATCCCATGCAATGTAACTCAGAGCGACCTACCTTACAGAACCTTATCAAATGGCTTGCTGAAGTCCATGTAGACATCTACGGCTTTGCCCTCAACAATCTTTTTGGTTATTTCTTCAAAAAAGGTATGATCCCCACGGTATAAAACTATACTGACTTTGTATCCAAATTCATGTACATTTTATCTCTCAGATTCCTTTCTAGTAACTTGCCTATCACGGATGTTAGCCTCACTCTTCTATAGTTCACAGGGTTTCAGTTGCAGCCCCCTTATCTTCCCATCTACACTCCTTTTCGGATTCCACAATGATCTTCTCATCTCCACCCTTTTCCGTATTTCGCAGAGATCGTTCCCTCCACTCCCCGTTGGATTGCAACCTTGTCGTGGTCGGGGATCTTGTGTGTCTCAGTGACCCCTAAAGCTATGCCAGCGGGAGATTCGTCTTCTGTTAGGGTCTCCCATGCTGGACAGGTCGAAGGGTAGAGGTGAGACGAAGAGCGATCCACTGGTCCTCCAGGTTGGAGGTTGAGCACAAGGCTAACAAAAACCCGTCTCGTAAAACAAATATGTTATGGAAACAGCAACTGAAGGAATCAACACTACTGGGCGTGATGGACCCAGAACAGTCAGGAGTGGAGAACCTTCGTTGTTGCCCTACATGCCAGGAGGCATAATAGGCAGTAAGTAAGTAAGTTCCCTCCACAACTCCTTGGTTCACAAATCTCTTACCACCAACCCACCGCATCCCAAATACTTTCCCCTGCAACCGCAGGAGATTTAACGCATGTCTTTTTACCTCCTCCCTCCATCCAGTGACTCCAGCAGCCCTTCCAGGTGAGACAGAGACATGCACCTACTTTAACCTTATCTACTGCATCCAGTGTTCACAGTGTGGCCTCCTGTATATTGGTGAGACCAAGCGTAGACTCAAGAGACTGCTTTGCCAAACACTGTGCTCGGTCCACCAAGGCCTACTGAATCTGCCAGTTGCTAACTACCAACTCCCCTTCCCATACTGATCTCTCTGCCCTGGGCCTCCTGCCAGAGTGAGGCAACACACAAACTGGAGAAACAGTCCGCTTGGGTAACTTATCACCCAACAGTATGAACATTGAATTCTCCAATTTTAAATATCTTCTACAAACACCTCCTTTTCCCCTCCCCGTTATCTACCCCAACACTCACCCGACTCCCCCGCCACCCCACTTCTTTCCCCTGAAACTTGGCTGGCCTTGCACCAGTATCTCCCTCCCCACCCTTCCTCCCCTAAAAGTCCGTTGACGAACTTCACAGTTCACAACTATGTATCCATCTTGGGCTCACACCTGTCTCTATCCAACAAACTGCCTATTAACCTTAGATGACACAAAATGCTGGAGTAATTCAGCGGGACAGGCAGCATCTCTGGAGGGAAGGAATGGGAAAGCCTTCTTCAGAAAGCCTTCTCACCTGAGGTCGTCTGTTGATTTGTCCTGCTTTTATTTCAAGCTCCCTCCCCCCACTCACCCTTCTAAGTCTGACGAGTCCCGACTTGAAACCTCACCTATCCATTTTCTCCAAAGATGCTGCCTGATCCGCTGATTTACTTCAGTACTTTGTCTATCTTTGGTATAAACCAGCATCTGTAGTTACTTATTTTAATTTTATTCCAGTAAAATAAATGTTGCAACTGTTTCTGTGCACACATTTGAATGATATTCACTAGTCTGGACGAGAACATTTGAAAAGTTCAGCAAACTACATATTTTGCAGTAGGCAACACGGGTAAACTCGCACTTCCTGTCACTATCCCAAAACGGAACCAGAAATGGCTGAGTCAAAAAGCAAATGAACCAAGTTCTAGGTGGTGATACTCCTGTTAACAAATTGGCTGCTACATTACTTATAATATAATTGCGCCTATACTTTACACTTTATGATACTATGACTCCAAATTATTTTAAAAAAAATCAGAATAACCTCTGTGCCATGCATACACTTGGACAATCTGTTATGTTGAGGGGTTTACATTCCGCTTGAAAATTAAAATGCCCATTGTATGTCTATAAAATGAAGTTTATAGAAACTACAACATTAATTTTAATGGGAGTTTAGAAAAAATAGCCTCATTTTATGCAACAAGTGTTAGACATCTGGAATACACTGTCAGAATGGTTTGTGGAGGTATACCAAATTATGGTTTCAAAATGGAATGAGAGGGATTTGTGCGTAAAATCTTCTATCCACAAGAACTGTGATCTTTACATTAGTCATAAAATGCAATTTCCTTTGAGATCAAATTTAATTGTTTAGTTTAGTTATATTGCATGGAAATAAGCCCTTAAGCCTGAGTCCGTGCCAACCAGCAGTCACCTTTACACTAGTTTTATCATACACTACACTTGTTCTGTCATACACACGAGGGACAATTTACGGAAGAAGCCAATTAACCTGCAAACCTGCACGCCTTTAAAATGTGGGAGGAAACCGGAGAACCCGAAGGAAACCCATGTGGCCACAGAAGAATATACAAACTTTGTACACACAGAACCCATAGTCAGGAACAAACCTGGGTCTCTGGTGCTGTTAGGCAACAACTCTACCGCTGCACCACCGTGCATATTTTGTATTGACCAACTCCAGTTTTATAAAGCAATAATTAATCATAGCAGACATTTCACAAATGGAGATCAGAACTTTAACTGAAACAAGTGCAAACAAAAGCAACATGCCAGATACTAGAAATCTGACCATTCTCAATGGATAAGGCAGTATTTAGGTAGGCAACATGTTAAAGATCAATGTCAATGACCCGACAAACTCAAAGGTAGCTTTTGTTTAACATTTATCTATTGCTGACTTAATTTTCAGAGACAGGCTGTTGAAAGAAAGTGCTAAAAATTAAACATGGTACCTCACATGCAGAGAAATAAAAATGTATGTATTTCTGAAGTGTCATGATCTCACATGCAAACAGGAACCAAATTATATATCCATTAATCTCTTACCTCACCACGAGGGAGCTAGCATTTTTTCCCTATAATTTATAACTTGTAGGTTATTTACAAGAGTATACTAAAGACCCTTTCTCTTGACCTCCTGAGATTGTTATTGAACAACCGTAGGGAGAATTTAGAAAACAGCAGTTCCTGTTCTGATATCCTACTTAATTTCTTAATGATTCTGAATGAGATCATCAATTAAACACAGGAACAACAAACAACAGAGGAACAACAAACAGCTGATCAACTGAGTTCATGGTCTATTTGCCATATCCATCCAATGGTTTGGAACAGGAGATAAAACTTAGCACAAACATAATTCAGTTTAAAAAGATGTACAAAAACACGTTTTTAAAAAGGATATTGGGACGAGGAAAAGTGATTTTGAGTGGGATATTGGTTATACTGATTGTATTGGGAAGGGTGATGGGTGGTAATATGACTAAGAGATACTGTCTAGTATGAGGGTTTTTTATTTTTTATTTCTCTCTTTTTTTGTATGGCTTTGTAAAATATTGGATTAGTGTATAAATGTAAATAATTTGGTGTACATATGGAAATAGGTGTTTATAGCTGCTACATTTGTATAAGATAATTATAAGCAGTTGAATAAGGGTTGGGAATTAATAAGCTTTGGCTTCTTCCTGTTCCTTTTCTGACATATGATTTCATTCATTTATAAATATTGTTTATGACACTTTATAAATATTCTTGTTTTGTTTTTTTTGTTTTTTGTATGCGGTTTCACACTTACTTTTTATTCTTTTATTCCATTCGAAATAAAGAATTAATTAAATAAATAAACACCAATGCCAAATTACTTAAAATTTCATTAAAACACAAATTAAATTGAGAAGTATTTTCAAAACAATGTAGAACAATTCAAAATCTGTGCAGATGAACCAATAGCCTCAATATCTTTATGCACTTCCTTGTTGCATGCTAAAATGTACTGAAAATTGAGCATTCAAAGTTAACTCAACTAAGTTGACCAGAGGACATAGGTTTAAGCTGAAGAGGAAAAGGTTTCATAGGAATGCGAGGGGTAACTTTTTCACACAAAGGGTGGTGGGTGCATGGAACAAGCTGCCAGAGGAGGTAGTTGAGGCTGGGACTATCCCAACGTTTAAGAAACTGTTAGACAGGTACTGGGTAGGACAGATTTGGTGCGACATGGTCCAAATGCAGGCAGGTGGGACTAGTGTAACTGGGAAATGTTGGGCCGAAGGACCTGTTTCCACACTGTATCACTATGACTATAACTCTCTATAAGATAAGAGTGCATTTTATAGCGACGAATGCACAGAAAGAACAGCAAATAACCTGAGGTAGAAAATATTTGCAATAGAAATAATGCCATCAAACTTTATTACCCTGACGTTTAAGTAAAAGCTTGCATTTGCTACTCACTGATTTGGAGTTCCAGGTGGGGAACGAGAAGGGAGACTTTGCGTTTCAAGTCGGTCTTCTGACAGGGAGTTTCTGCTGACCGATTCCCAGTCCAGCCCACTCATCATCTTCCTTGTTAACGGTTTACTGGGTGACCTGAATCGATGAAAAGCAAAATAGAACATTTAAAAATGCTTCACAATTAGATTTCAAGCAGAAGGGTTATAAAAGTAATTGGATGGACAATTGAAAACAAATGATAAAGGCCCATGCCATTTAGCCCCTCGAGCCAGTTTAGCCATTACATTAGATCATAGCTGATACATGACATGACCCAAATGCTTCACACTAATTTGTACATAAATTGAGCTTGTATCAATTGCAACTTGCACAAAGAATTTTCAAATAGCATTCTACTGGTCCAGCAGGCTTTAGTTCTAAGAGATTTGGGTTTAATTTCTAACAACACCGTCAAGAAATTTCCCTGTTCAAAGGCCTGAAAACTTCAAATAAATTCCAATAGATTTTGCAATAAATATCAGTCACCAAATCCCAGCTCACATTATAATCGAGGACAGATCAAACAACATTATTAAATTATTTTATAACTTTCAAGCCACCATCTGTACCAATGTTAAAAACCACCCCAGCCCAAATCAAAACGGGAAAATAATCAATTTCCACAACCTGCAAATACCGAAAGACAGTTACCAACACATCTACAACTCAGTTAATACATTATATATATTGCCAAGCCACAAACTAAACACTATAAATACCACTTCTGATACAACCAGAATTCAAATGTAATTAAAAGTTACCTGCAATACATGGGTATGAAGTTATTTAATCTAGATCCATTAAAGAGGCTGTGCAGTTTTCAGTGTTATCTCACAACTGAAGGAAAAATATCTCGACAATTTTAACTTGGTGGTCCCACCCACTCTCAAACTGGTTTTGATGAATTTCCTGTGCATAAGGACATTTCGCAGAAAATGTAACCACATTGCATCAGTGAGCTGTTCTCAGCTGTGGTTTATTTGACCACCATAGTTATGTCTGCAAAGCCATTTGCCCTGTCAAAGATTGTATGCCCAAACAAAAGATGAAAAACTGATAAACTCGTACAAAATTTCTTCCACCATATTGTGGAAGGTTTCATTCCTTGTTTTTTTTTTGTGCACCAATATACAGTATTCTAAGATACACAGCATATAATTATTTAAACTTGTAACACAACTCTTTGTAATGTAAGAAGTGATTTACTTGCCTTGCATCAACACCTTGCTTACAGCACGTCAAATTCATAAAATGTCCTGAAGCAAAATCAAGTTTACTTCTACACTAAACCCTATACTTTTTATTAAAAATGGTAACAGTTGCATTGGAGTGCTGCAGCCTGCATGTTCGCCTCCAAGCTCCACACCATCTTAATTTTGAAATTAAATTAACTATTATTTTTTCTTCATCTTTACAATTTCCAAGCCAGTAATGTTTTGGAAACATATTCACAAAGACAACAGCAGTTCCAGGTAGCAGCTCACACCCACTCTCTCAAACACAAATTAAGCATGGGCAGTACCTGTTGGTCATACCAAATATACCAACATGTGAATGAAAATAAGTCCTGCAACGACAGCAGTATTTCACAGAGCAATAGTTGAAATAAAAAGTGATGTCTGACTAACTGAGGTCTGCCCATTAAGGAAGTTCAGAAGCCAAATGCAGGTGTAGCCTCAAAGTCAAGGTCCTGAGTTTAGTTGAAGGAAAACTTGTTCAACTTTTAAAATTGAAGTCTCAAAAAGCATGCAGGAAGGCATATATCAATATCAGAAGTCTATTAGTTCTGTGCCAAATTTTGGGTCTTCAAACACATGTACCAAGATATAATGGAAAAACTGTGTAGGAAGGAAATAGAATCATAGAATCATAGAAAGTAGGTGCGAGAGTAGACCACCAGGTCCGTCGAGCCCGCACCGCCATTCACTCATGGCTGAACACTAAACAGACACACTTACCCACAAACAGTAGACACAAGACACAGAACACAAGACACTACCCTCCCCTTTATACCGCTATCACCCCTCTCCACCCCAAGAACCGCTGCTGGTTTAAACCGAAGATAGACACAAAGTGCTGGAGTAATGTGCACATGACGCACGTGCCCTTATTGAAGCTCGAGGTTGAAGATGTTAATAAAGACCCGATCAGTTGATTGGCGCACAATTTCAGAACCTGCCCAGGGACCACCTGGATTAGCCGCCATCCGAGAATTAACCCTCATGAAAGCAGATCTAACTTCAGTCAAAATGTACGGGACAGAACGAGCCCTGCATGGAGGCAACATGCCCAGGCGGAATTTTGTTTGGCTGCTCAAAACAGGCGCAAAAGACATGAGCTCATGTCGTAGAGATGCATTGTCTGCCAGGGATGGCCCCCAATTTCAGCCTGTAACTCATGATAGTATTCAGGCTCTGCCGCAGTCACTTGGCATCCGCTTGAATGAATTGATCCTCCAGCTAGTTTCTCTTGACATCCCGATATCCTTGCAGAGATTATACTTCATCACTTTGACAGAGAGTGAATCGCCTGTTCATACAACGTCCCTGGTTCGGATAGATGCTGAATGTATTGGTCAGAACAGTCATCAACATATCTAAATGAAACCGGTGATGACTGAAGTATACTCATTCAGGCTGGATAAAGTGGTCTTTATCACATTGCATTACTATCTTTGTTGGCGCTTTGTGCTAAATCTCTGTCTGTGATGCAGAAGGTACAGTACTGACAGATGATCAGACTAGTTCAAAGTAAAGGCGAGAGATGGAGCGACCAGCATACTCCATGATAGTGTAGCAATGGTCAAAAGTGTTAACACTATGCTGATGGTATTTGGGGAGTACGTTCCTGAAGTTAGCTTGTTGAAGTCACAGGCGATGATGAATGTGGCATCAGTGTTTGCCGTCACAAGAGTATAATTCATCAAGTGGCACCTTGAGCTGGTTTGTAGCTTGCTGTCAAGATGGTAGAAGTGAATTCCCTTGGTAGCTAAAAGGGACGGCATTTTATGATCAGGTTCCATGTCAGGGGAGCTAAGATCACATCAGTACACCACGAAGTGTTGATCAAAAAGCAGATCACACATTTCCCCTTGTCCCATGATTCTGCAAGATCCGTATGATAAATCGACAAACCCCCAGGTTGGTGCAGGGGGACGGGCGTCATGGATGGGCCATGTTTCAGTGAAACAAAAGAACACAACAGCCACTGATTCTCCCATTGAAATAAAAGCTTTGCTCCAAGCTCTTCAAGCTTGTTCGAGTGATTGAACATTAAGCTAGAAGTATATGAGGACAGGGAGACCAAAATCCCTGCTATTTCAGTCGTACCTGGAGTCCACTCTTTCCCTGAATGCCACACTTCCATGGTTTGTGCTTACTCACAGCTCTAATAAAGATCGGTAGTCGAGAGCCGTTTTGATTTAGTGACGATTGTTAGAAGAGTTTCAGCGTTTGATCTAATGACTCTCTCAGCACTGGAACAAATAGATAAGGAGAAACGATCATCGAAGGCTGTTTCAACAGGAGGGGCATGCAAAGCGTCACTACTCTCTGATGCAATTTTTTGTACAAATGGGACTTTTTGGTATGAATGTAACTGAGCTAATACTATTTAACTTTTGTCCAGCCATAAGGACTTAGGGAAACTCCCAGAGTGCGTTAAAACATCTCAGAGTAAAAACTCAAGATCCTCACAATATGTTGCCAGTGCTGCTGACACACATCCTGCCCAGGCACAATAGCCACAAATAACCTGGCAATCCCCCTCGGTTTAGTTTTGTTTGCTTGAATTTCTACTCAATGCCACAACTTTTAATCAGCGCACTTCATTATAACCTTTTTTATGAGCAAGTTTGGAATTCACTAAAGATGTGTAAGACTTATCTGCAAGTGAACCAAATTTCTTACCCATTTCAACTAATAAATTGCCAGACAGACAAATTTAACAGCATAAACTAAACATATAACCTGTCCTTCTTGGAAGTGGTGGAGGACGGAAAATTGTGCGCATGTGAGGAAGCAAATATGCAATGCAGTGACAAAAAATAATAATATTTGACACAAAAAGTAAAACAAGACATTTACAATCTAAAAAATCAAAAAAATAACATGCACTGCTCAAAATAGGCTTCAACTGAATTCTACCTCATGGATAGATACAAAATGCTGGAGTAACTCAGCAGGACGATGCTGGAGTAAATCGAACGGCTGAATGGCCTACTCCTGCACCTATTGTCTATTGACAGGCAGCATCTCTGGAGAGAAGGAATGGGCGACGTTTCGGGTCGAGACCCTTCTTCAGACTAGTATCAGGGGAGTGGGCGGGACAGAGATATAGTTGGAGACAGTAAGACTGGTGGGAGAACTGGGAAGGGGAAGGGATGGAGACAGAGGGAAAGCAAGGGCTATTTGAAGTTAGAGAAGTCAATGTTCATACCGCTGGGGTGTAAGCTACCCAAACAAAATATGAGATGCTGTTCCTCCAATTTGCGCTGGGCCTCACTCTGACAATGCAGGACAAAAAGGTCTGATTGGGAATGAGAGGGGGAGTTAAAGTGCTGAGCAACCGGGAGATCAGGTAGGTTAAGGCAGACTGAGGCTGAGCGGAGGATCTACCTCATGGATGTTTACTGCTGTCTTAAGCCATTTTTCAAATACATTACGAAACTGTAATATGCATGTTATTTACTGAGTTAAAATAGACAGATGCCAAGTGCTGGAACTATAAAATATAATTTTGCATTTGCAACTACAACCTTTGTACTTTAGCATAGATGACCCATGTAGTTGGGTTCCCATTAAACCAGGCATATTGCAAGGCTCCATAATAGGAAGCCACAGCTGCATGTGTTGAAAATGAAAGTTTTAGACAGTAAAGATTTCAAGAGATGTGGGTCAAATGTGGGCAGGAGGGAATTATGTACACGCGCCATCTTGGTTGGCATGGACACATTGGGCTAAAGGGCTTGTTTCCATGCTATATGACTCTATTGCATAATTACCATGCTACATTTTTCCACCCACAAATTCGGAGCAAACTATTTTTTATTGTGCATCTCAAATTATTTTGGTTGTGACCAGCGAATTCTATAATGGCAAAGGTACACAAAATTGCTGGAGGAACTCAGCGGGTGCAGCAGCATCTATGGAGCGAAGGAAATAGGCGACGTTTCGGGCCGAAACCCTTCTATAATGGCAAACTTCTGTTACTCAAACTGTACAAGGTGAAGACAGAAAAATGTATGCAACTCTCTCTTTGTTTTGAGCATTGTGAGAACTTTATTTGCACAACTATTGAATGCTGAACATTTAATAAAGTGCACAATTGCTAAACACCAGTGCCATCGAAACCAGCAACATTATGAAGGGGAAGCAGTACAGTTATGGTAGTGGGCAAGAATGGCAGATAAATTACCAATCAAATGGTCCCCAGACTGAAGGAGGAATCTGACCCAAAGCTTCCCCGATCCATCCCTCCACAAATGTGGCCTGACCCTCTGAGGTACGCTAGCATTGTGTTTTACTCAAGTGGTCTTCTTCCTTAACAACCTATTATCTTGGATGGTATTGTTGGAACTACAGTAATGATCATCGGTTTTGGAGATAGTGAAAAGTTTTTAGGACCCATGATACAAGTCACTCAGAGAGCCATCCATTTGAGAGCCACAGTGTTAATCTGGTTAGTCCATTTACAATGCCTGGTAAATAGTGAACAGCCCCCCCCCCCCCCCCAGTTTGCTCAAGTGAGAATTCCAATCATGGTAATGTCTTTTCCATGTCAAAAGGAGAAAATTCAGCCACCCTTTGCAGGATTCTGCCATTTCAGATTCAGATTCAACTTTAATTGTCATTGTCAGTGTACAGTACAGAGACAACGAAATGCAGTTAACATCTCCCTGGAAGAGCGACATAGAATATGATTTCATTGTAGCTAAGGGATATTCTTGAGGGTGCCACCACTTTCCGATAACTTTGTACTTGTCCACCCACGTTCTTGCAGAATGTGACAGGTCTCCATCCAATCCATTGCTTTTGGAACGTCTTATCCAACTGTACCAGGCAGTTTAGTGTTTACTTAAAACATTTCATCACTTCAACTTTAACTTCTTAGGAACATCTGTATCCGTTCTTGACATCCTCCTCTTTATGCATTTCAGAGTTTGCATCAAAGGCCTTCCCAACGAAACACCTTGCATACCAAACGTTCATTTTATGAAAGTAGCAAATACAAGTTTTTCACATGGAGGAAGCAGTACAGATTTATTGCAGTTACTTAATTTTTTTAATGCAGCTTTACTGCAGAAGAGTTACTCAATTTTAAACCTCCCATGGCAAAGAACCATATAGATGTCCCATACCTGGCAAATACCCTGTCTTTGTTTGCTTTCTCTTTTCCATATTGCACGGACTGAACTTCTGTCCTCCCACTACAAATTAAAATCAAATTAAGATTTAATTACCAATCTACTTTAAAATTTATAGTGACAAAGATCTCAATTACTGTCACTTATATTCATATAAAAAGGAGTAAGCCTGGGGCACAGAACTGTTGCATTTGACATGAGACAGTCAGAATATACAAGCATTTGACAAAATGGGTTGTAAACTAAAATTATATTGCAAATTTTAAATACCAGTTTCCATCCAAGGTTAATTTTTGGATTAAAACCCATACATAAATGTCATCAATTTCCATTTAGAAAAAAAAACCCAACTGCATTATTCTGTAATATTTTAGTTCAATACTAGCAGTTCACAAACTTTCCAGTGTGAAAGTCACAAAATTAATTTAATATAAATTAATTACCAAAAGTACACAAGAGGAACATATAAAACTAGTGGTGCGGAGAGATGAAAGATTCTAGATTTGACTTTTTTTCTATTTAAGTGCAAATACACCCTGATAGCACATTGCATATTGTACCTGTTCATCCTCTTTGTTCATATTACAATATTTATAACCAGCCTGGAATTCAACGCAGGCTAATATTAAAATCTGGTCATCCAAATAGATACATTTAATTAAAAGACTGTTGATTTTGGTCCATTATAATTTGAAAAAGTTAAGTAAGCAGAAAGTGACAACTACAACTTTTAAAAATTGTTAATTGTTTTGCACACAAGTTGAAGTGGGTGGAAACCAAAAAATATGCTGGATTGAGTTTAATAATAACTTGCATTGGCTAATGAAGCAGTTACATCCCCACAGCAGAGCCAAACTGTGGAGAATTCCGAATCATACATAATGAAGATAATTGGCACTTCTTTCAAAGCAAGCCGATAGAAAGTGAAATATTTGAAGCCTGAAGAAATCCTCATTCTGAAGATTGATGCAAGTGTATGGTTAAGTTTTAGTGATAAGCATATGCTTTTGGTACATTAAAAAAGCTGAAAGATTAGAATCCTAATGCAACAAAATACTGCCCTAATTTATATTAAGACCACAGACCACAACAAAAGAATGTAAGCCTAAAAAATGCTAGGCAAGATCATAACTGAGGTTATAGCAGCAGTTACACATCATAAACAATACCTTTGTAACCAAATAAAAATGCCATTAATTTAATAAAAGCAATGTGCCTTATTGACCTACCAGTATCGGAACTTTGACCCCAATGTAAAATAATGTGCAAAAAAGTTCTTCTGTGGAGGTACTGGTCTTTCTAGTCGGAAGAATGTATGATGCTCCACACAGGATTTCCATAAATTCTTACAGGCTCGGTAGTTCCCCATATTAAATCCTAGTAATGTTTCTCTCGAGTCAAGCTGAATGGAAAGAAATTTAAGGTTGTTGAATAACTACAAATATTTCCTTAGATTTCCAGAGTAATTAGAAATATCTAAAATCAAAGACAATTGTTTAATTTGCTTTTAATCCCACGTACAATTTCATCAATGTTGAGTAAATAAACTATTTTGCTTTCTGCTATTTTTATTAGAATTCAACGGAACACGATTTGCAAAACTTCATAAATTTGTGTATAGGAAGGAACTGCAGATGCTGGTTTATACCAGATAGACTCCATTCTTCCTGAGGTCATCTGTTGCTGGCCCTTTTTTGTTCTGGCCTGTTCTCACCACCAGCCCTCCCACCTCTATCTTTCACTGAAGAAGAGTTCCAACCCGAAACGTTACCTATTCCTTTTCTCTAGAGATGCTGCCTGACTGCCTGAGTTACTTCAGCATTTTGTCTATCTTCATAAATTTATATTGGCAAAGCCTAAACATGGAATGTAAACCCCTGACCTTAAAGCCTGAAAAGATTGGTGCTAACATAAACTGATATACTGATTTAGCACATGTCAGCATCCTTTGGGGAGCACTAATCCCCACCAGATTGGAATTGTGCAGTGGGCATCAACTCGAGGTTTCCCGACAAATGCTGCTTGACCGGCTAAGTATTTCTGTAATCTTGTTTTTGTTCCCAGATTTCTAGCACACTTAGTTTTTTTGCTTCCATCCAATATAAATGTTGTTTAACTCAGAATGACCTTAAACAGTTTTAGTCAATGGTAACTTGGCGCTAGTATTTAAAGTCTCAATTGTCAGTAACCAGCAACAATTGTGCTTAAGAGCAACAATGTAAATAGTAAACAAAAGAGTAACAATGTAAAAAGGTCTGAAGAAGGCTCTCGGCCCGAGACGTCACCCATTCCTTCTCTTTAGAGGTGCTGCCTGTAATGTTGAGTAATGGGCCCGTCCCACTGTACGAGGTAATTCAAGAGCTCTCCAGAGTTTAAAAAAAAATCAAACCCGTGGTAAGCACGTAGAATGTACGTGGCGGGTAACTCGGAGCTCGGGACGTCTCTTAGCGGCTCGTAACGCTAACGGCAGGTGCTCGGAAAATGCGGTAAGCCCGTGAAGACTCGTGAAGATTTTTCAACATGTTGAAAAATGCCACGAGAGCCCCGAGTACCTACGAGCGGCTATTGCCCTAATTCTCCGAGTTCGAATCAGGGGAAACACGGGAGAACTCTTGAATTAGCTCAGGACAGGCATTTTACTCCAGCATTTCGTGTCTATCTTCATTTAAACCAGCACCTGCAGTTCCTTCTGACACAATGCAAATTGTTCAGCATCCATGACACAAAGATTATTTGGTCCAACACCCTACACACAATGTTGATATTTCACAATCCCACTACCTCTTCCTATCCTCTTCCCAGTATTCATTTCACAAATACATAGATCCTAAAACTTTGGTGAAGCTTAGTGCATCAAAAAATAAAGGAAATATGAGAATAGCAGTCAAAATGCCAGATCAGCAGTACATTTAGAGTTGCACCTGACATCCAGATGCCATAAAATTATTAAGAACTGCTGTAATTATTTATCTTAAAGGTGCATTTTTATCTGTGAAGGTCAAGATAGTTACTGCCCAACTGGTTGTAAAAAATGTTAACCCGTTTTATGTATTACTGTACTAATTGCTTTCGATTAAAAGCATGGTTTTAATTTCATTTTCCTAATTCCGAATTAAATTCTTCTCCCTGCAATGGAATTTAATTCCATAAAATATGTGCAACTTTATACATTTCAAAATACTAGATGTCGGTCACAACTAAATGGACAGCAGTTTGATGAAATAACATTTCTCGCGTTACTCTGAAATGGGCAACATCTGATCTACATTTTTATGGCAACTCCAGCAGTTTTTCTGCAGTTCCTTGTGTCTCTATTAACTTCCTGATCTTTCTTTAGTGTATTTAAAAGATTCTATGATGCGATACGATAAACTTTATTCATCCCCGGAGGGAAATTGGTCTGCCAACCGTCACAACTCACAACAAGGTACACAAAAACTTGAAATTAAAAGTTTCTATTGCTCCTCTCTCAAAGCTGTTATATGTGGTCTCTGAACACCCTTCAAAGGCTTGGGTATATTTCGTTCTAAGAATAAATGGATGTGCAGAAAATAAAAAATATTTCCAAAGCAGAACATAGAACAGTACAGAAGATAGACATAAAAAGCTGGAGTAAGTCAGCGGGACAGGCAGCATCTCTGGAGAGAAGGAATGGGTGATATTTTGGATCAAGGCCTTTTTTCAGACATCTTCAGACACCTCTTGACCCGGAAATGTCACCCATTCCTTCTCTCCAGAGATGTTGCCTGTCCCGTTGAGTTACTCCAGCTTTTTGAGTCCATCTTCAGTTTAAACCACCAATTTGAGGAAAGACATTCTTGTTATTGAGGGAGTGCAGCGTAGGTTCACCATGTTAATTCCCGGGGTGGTGGGTCTGACATATGATGAAAGAATGGGTTGACTGGGCTTGTATTCACTGGAATTTAGAAGGATGAGAGGATATCATAAAGAAACATATAACATTCTTAAGGGATTGGACAGGCTAGATGCAGGAAATTTTTTCCCAATGTTGGGGGAGTCCAGAACCACGGGTCACAGTTTAAGAATAAGGGGTAGGCCATTTAGGACTGAGATGAGGAAAAAATCTTTCACCCAGAGAATTGTGAATCTGTGGAATTCTCTGCCACAGAGGGCAGTGGAGGTCAATTTGCTGGATGTTTTCAAGAGTTAATGGCCTGTCCCACTTTCATGACCTAATTCACGACCTTTTTTACTCGTGGACATTTTTCATCAGGCTAGAAAAACGCCCGGGCCTACTTGATGCCACGAGTACCTATGACAAGCATCACAACCTACCTCGTGACGACTATGCTGCGAGTACGAGTCAAGGGCGAACTCGGCAGAGGTCGTGAATTAGGTCGTGAGAGTGGGACAGGCCCTTTAGATTTAGCTCTTGGGGGTAATGGAACCAAGGGATAGGGGGGGAAAAAGCGGGAATGGGGTACTGATTTTGGATGATCAGTCATGATCATATTGAATCGCGGTGGTGGCTCGGAGGGTCGAATGGCCTACTTCTGCACCTATTTTCTGTTTCTATCTGCGGTTTCATGCTACATAGAACAGTGCAGCACAGGAACTAGCCCTTCAGTCCACATGTATGCCAAATATAGAGCCAAGACCAACTCTTAACTGCCTGCATATAATCCATATCCTTCCATTCCCTGCATATGGATGTGCCTATCCAAAAATCTCATAAACGCCACTGTCATCTCTGCCTCCTCCACCACCAAACCCAGCAGCCCATTCCAGGCACTCATCACCCTCTGTTTTCCCCCCTCACATACTTCCTTTAAACATTGCCCTTCGCACTTTCAAGCTATGCCTTCCCGTATTTGCTATTTCCATCCTGAGAGAAAAGTTTCTGACCGTCGACCCTGTCTATGCCTCTCAACATTATATACCTCTATCAGGTATCCCCCTCAACTTCCGATGTTGCAGAGAAAAAATATATATTTTCCAATCTCTCCTTGTAGCAAATGGCCCCTAATGCAGGCATCTTTTTGGTAAACCTCCCCTGCATTCACTCTAAAGACTCCACATCCTTCCTGGTTTGGGGTGATTAAAAATGCACACAATATTCCAAATACGGTTGAACCAAGGTCCTACTCGGCTGTTTCATGACTTCTTCACTCTTCTACTCAATGCACCGACCAATGAAGGCGAGCATAACACATGCCTTTTTACGATGATGCTGGAATTTATCTGGGGAAGCAGTCGTTCATATAATTTCTTGTTTGACAGTTCTTCAGATACTCGAAAGACTAAAAATACAACACTTCAAGATATTTTAAGAATTCAGTTAATATTCCACATTTAAGATAATGTTATCTCGTGACTCAGAAATGCTTCATATTCACTTGCTTCCATCATTTAAGCCGCAGTTATGCAAGAGTAACAATTTTCCCTCCACACCAACTATCAACACATAACAGAAGAACTGCAGAGCTGAAAAAATACACAATTTACACTGATGGCACCAAATTTAATTTTACTGCCCATGTATTCTGATTGCCAAATAATGTCTAAAGTACATCACCACGAGAGATAAATATCATGCAAATAAATGGTCTTTCAATCAAGTCCACAATAACGATCCCTTGCTTAAGCTATTGCCCATACTATATCTCTCAAAGTATTTTCAAATAGTTCAACCAACTAGCCTATTGCTTTCACCTTATTTAAACAATGTGTAGTAATAACCTGTCATCGTGCCAGCAGCCAAAATTGTTTGGAAAATTAGTCTTAGCCTGTACAATTTAATGATTTGCTTCAATTAAGAGCCTTTTACACATACTTAATGTATCCATTTGAAAGAATGCGCGTCATCTCCAAGTTTACCATTTGCAGTACTTTACATTCTTCCTCTATAATATGAATGATTGTATCATTCCTCTTTCAAGACAACAGACAAATGCAGTACCCTGTTCTTCATCCTTTCAAACATTAACAAAACATCCAAGGATTCCCAACAAGATAAAAGATTAGCCATATTGTAATAATGAAGTAGGTGCAGGGGTTCCAATAGCCTTTTCCTGCTTCCACTTCTTATACAGTTATGCATAATCTATTTAAACACCACCTCTAGCATTCCATTTTCCTATTTAATCCCACCATTGCTTGTTCTATAGTCCTCTTGGCTTTCTGTAATGTTGATAGGATAGAGATTACAAGGTGGCCTTGTTAGATTTAAAACAAGGCATTTTCAGTGTAACAATTCACATCAGGTTGTCAAAAACTCCTTTAAACGAATTCAAATAACACCAATACTATTAGAACCATGTGAAAATAATGATCTATTAAATATATAAATGTTGTGTCTATCTTCGGTTTAAACCAGCATCTGCAGTTCTTTCCTACACTCTACATAGTATAGGTCCACCACCAATTTTCCGACTCCCTTGGTTCCCGAGCCTTACTAGATCATTTGTTTTGCTGGACCAACAGAGATCACAGCTTCCAAGAGCAGTCAAACAGTGCAGAATTGTCTGCCTAGGGGCCGAGATACCGGCCTTGGAAGGAGGCTACAAGAACAAATTTGCCGACTCCGGCTGGCGTTCTAGAGCCCTGACCGCAGGGGGGCAAATTCGAACCGCCGATCAGCTGGCATAGTCCCGATTGGCTATCTCACCCAGGCTAGGCGCCAGATTTCCGGGGGGAGGGATTTCATGTGTACTCTTGTAACTTTGTCCAAATTAAAGGAGGTGCCGGACCACCAGTTGCCGAAACAAATCGGTGGACCTGTGGATGCACACGGCATTGTAACTGCACAGTACAGAGAACATGCATCAGCTGGTTATTCGCTGCCTAGTGTTTGATGCAAATACTCATGATAGTGTGCAGTCTGCAGTCCTTTCATCTCTTCCTCAATGCTCATTTACCTATCGAATGCCCAGAGCATTATAATTCATCACAAGCCATTTAAACCAGTGTGAACTGCAAAGCAATACATAAGCAGAGCCAAAATTGTTTCTTATTTAATGTGGCATAAACACTCGCCGTTAAAATCTACTTTTAAATTCATGCATAAAACTATTTTAAATTAAAACAAAGCACAAAGGTTACTTACCAATTCTCTTCTCAGTTGAATGAAGAACTGTTTGCATTTAAATGATATTTTTACAATCTTCAACCTGTGTAAAAGGAAATGGTTAATAACAGCAACTATCAAATAGCTTAAGAGGAGCATCATTAAAATGTTGGAAAGAAAAACTTATACATATCATATTTCCCATAATAACCTCAGGATATTCCAAATGATTTATTCAGCTAAATAACTTTAAATGCTGTTGACCCTTGTAATGTACAAAATCTAGAAGACAATTTGCAAGGACTTTTATACTGAAGACATTGGGGGAGTACTGCTGCTTTTTAAAGATGGTATGGGATTTTTCACCAATGCCATAGGGTAGATAAGGCCTTGAGCTCACATGACAGTTTAGCATCATCTTAGTATTGCAATGTAGTATCAACCAAGATACTCAATGCAATCCCACCACCTCCTGAATCAGATGAGAATGTCAGCAAGTCAGTTGACCTGTTGGATTAACTTTGTTTTGGAAACTTTTCTTGAACAAACCTGCATTGTAATTAGGGCGGAAATTACTGAAGGGAGAAAGCAATTGAACCTGCATTTTAATCATCAAAAAGCTCTGGTCCGAACATTGACCTGTTTCTTTTACAAATTAGTAATTCAGCACAGTTTCTTCCAGATATAATCATGAGGACTACCTTTGGTTTCTTCTTTAAAACAGAACAATAAAATGGATATAATTGCCATTATTTGCAATACACTAAAGGAAACTAAGATTTTTCTTGCTTTAAGCACTTCCACTTCAGTCAAGGGACAAATCGAAATTCTTCCCATTTATCACTTCAATGTAGCTGCAAGTGTCACAGTCCCTTTGCTGTTGGCTGTGTACACACAGCACAACTCCCTGTGTTAATGGGAAGCTGGCAAGCCTAGAGATCTGTGGCAATAAAAGTTAACATTTAAAGAAGCTGCATACAAAGGGTAGATACTCATAACCAGTGTTTGCGTATTGAACCGCTAAGAATAAAAACTTGGTTAATTATGTGCACTTTGGCACAATGATGCAGTTAACGGTAAAAGGACACAATCGAGATGAATATTTGGCTGGTAATGTGGAGGAGTGGATGAATCCTTGAACAGAGTTATGCTGTATCTGACTGCACATAATTTGAATTACAATTACGAATGTAGTTATTGTTTGTAACCAAAACCTGAAACTAATGCCAATTACCTCACATCGGGTTAAATAACTCCAAGCGGGCACAAAGATTGAAAGGGTGTGGTACAAAGATTTCTATGATCAGAAAATTATGACACCAAAGCAACCATTTAGCCTATTATGCCTGGAGCAGTTTAAAATGTTATTACCAAACCTAATTTCACATTCCAGCACTTGGTCCCGTCATGGTTTTTCAAGTACACATGTAATTACTTTTTCAAAGCCTCTGACATTTTCAGCCTGAGTGTTTTCTCATCTCCGGTCTAAAGCTTCTACCAATAACTTTATATCTATGCTCCTCAAATTTTAAAACCTTCTGCTAATGTAAATAAAATCTTCATTTACCTTCACTAATTTCAATGCAATCAATTACAAAGGAAAACTGCATACGATTAGACCACTTGTTATAGATAATATAGCGGATAATTTGTCATGTCATCAACATTAATGCCGTGAATTACCAATTCCTATTTTCCCTCAAGTTTAAAATATCCAAAATCATCTTTGGTGTGTAATGGTTCTAACTGATGGCTATTAAATATTAAGATTAGTCAGTCTCTCTAACTACATTTCAGCATGAGGCCCCATGCAGTTCTGAACATCTATCCACTGCATGTTATACCGCCCTAATAAGTCACTTAATATTTTAAAGCTTTATATATATTTTATTTGAATTATTTTGCTTAATTTATGCACTGATCTTTTTGTACAGCAGTCTATATTTAAAAAATACCATTCTACTTTAATTTTACATGCAGCAAGAATGTACATGGAAGAAACTCATTTATGTCTCTTCTCGTCACCTTCTCTGTTTACAACCAATTCATCTTTTCTCCTGCCAAAGTTACCTTCAATCACAATACTCTGCCAAAGCCATGGCTATTTTGCTTCCAAGGAACACCCAAGGAAAACCCATATACTGATCTACTGAATAGCGTTCATTTTTCAACTTTATGGCTCACGAAAGTTAATTCTTCATTGATCATGAAACAGTCATAATAAGCAGGCAAGGCAAATTCTAGGAATTTTAGGAATGGAGGAGTTTTAGGAATGGAGGAATTACACTGACAGCATAATTTAAGCATTTTAGGATATGCCTTCCTCCAACTCAATATGAACATTGAACTTTCCAATTTCAGGTAACAACCTCCTGCGTTTTCCTCATTGCTTCCTTCCAATCCACCTCTGGCCCACCCATTTTTGTTCCCTTTCTCTTATGCCAACCTATAATACAAGGGTTAGAACTGGCTTTTCAGCCAAAATAGAGCTGTCTGCTATCAGCACTCAGCGTAAGCGAGTTCACTTAGAAAACCAAAGAAGGGTTTCAGCCCGAAACGTTGCCTATTTCCTTCACTCCATAGATGCTGCCTCACCCGCTGAGTTTCTCCAGCATTTTTTTCTACCTTAGTCTTAGGCAAATAATTTTGTTCATGTGAAAGGACATGTAAATCATGAGGCCACAGTTCACGCAGTCTCAAGGGCATATAGGAGTAAGACAAGAGACATCCAAGGTGCAGCTTGACTTAATAATCCCCGTTATCATGACTATGCAGGATGCCTAGTTTTAAATATAGTTGATTTTTGTTTAAATATTAAGGAAGCAGCTTGGGCATATTAAGTAAAAGTGTATGGTACGAGTGAGCTCATGGGACTTCACGCTGGACTGGGATCCAGAAAGGTGCCAGGATCCTCAAGTTCTCCAAACCGGCCATCGCAAGCCAGAATCCCCAATGGGCAGAAGGCCACAACATGTTGCTACCAGCTGCCACTCGTACCAGTGAAGATCAACGAGCAGTAGGATGTGAGATTCGATGCTTTATTAATTATTTTCCTGTACTTTACTATGATAAACATAGAGCTTGTAGCCTTAAAATGTGATTTCTCCAATCAGTGATACTCAAAAATCTGTTTATATCATTACATTTTTAGAGTAGTTGGCAGTGTTCAGTGAAAACATGGACAGAGATGATTGGAGATCTTTTTCGGAGTTCCAGGGTGAAGGGATAATTCTGATGAAGGGCATGGTAGTTTGGCTAATGTATTAAGTAAATGGGGACCTACTATGTATTGGGAGAGAGTGTTGAAAGATAAACCAGAAAAGCTTGAGTACTTGATTATTATGTTTGGAGGGAACAGGCTTCACCAAAAAGTAGAATGGATACTTGCTACTGCACAAAGGCAGCAGTGTGTCAAGATCAAAAACTTAAAACTGAAAGATTAAAAAGTGCTAGCAATCCAGGAAGAATACTCGAAGTGTTCTTTTTCCAAACATTTATTTGAATCCTCAAAAATCAGCCTATATCATTACACCCCCTCCAGCTCACCACTCACTTTTGTCATCCTCCAGCTTCAAGAAGATTTCTTAACTGTGCTGTTACAGGCTCTTGAAAGGACCTTTCATATGTCAAGGATGAATTTCTGATCTTCCAATCTATTTTGTCACAGCTTGTGTATTTGTAACCGCCACATTCTCTGCAGCTGCAACACATTATTTATTCTACATTGTCTTTTACACCATCTGATGTGCAATATGATTTGCCTGGGTAGCACATAAAACAAACTGTACCTCAATTACACATGACAATAATAAACCAATACCATATGGGCCATGCCCTCATTTTGCTGCTACAGGTGCACAACCTTTTATCCGGAGTTCCGGAAACCGAAAAGCTCCGAAAACCGGACATTTTTTCCAGGATGTCGTCTGCACACCAAAGCTCACGTTTGGTGCCAAACTTGACCCGAAACGACCCACGGTCAACCCAGGTCTGTACTACTGTAGCAGCTGCCTCCTCCCTGGAGACCGGGGAGACACTTAAACATCTGTAAATCACTGCTTAAATGTTAGTCAGTTAGTTTGGAGGGCTTTTATGTGAAGGGGGGGGGGGGTAGGACTTTAATTCTTAGTCCCCTACCTGGTCGGAGAGGCGGGGAGCGGGCAATGCCTTACCGGGTCGCCGTGCAGTAAGCTCCCGAGCGCTGTGGCCGCCGACTCCCAACATCGCGGAGCTGGGGCTGCTGGCGTCCGGCCGCGGGCGGCGCCGGTTGGAGCTCCGACCCCGGCAACTCTACCCCTGGCTGCGCGGCGCTCCAAATCCAGCGCCGCCCGTGGCCGGACGCCCCAGCTCCGCGATGTTGGGAGTCGGCGGCCACAGCGCTCCGGAGCTTACCGCGCGGCGACCCGGTAAGGCATTGCCCGCTCCCCGCTGGTATCCCAGCGCTGTGGCCGCCGACTCCCAACATCGCGGAGCTGAGGCTGCGGGCGTCCGGCTGCGGGCGGCGCTGGATTTAAAAATTTAACTAACATTTAAGCAATGATTTACAATGATTCCCCGGTCTCCGGGGAGGAGGCAGCCGCTCCAGACTTTTCAAGCCGCCCGCGCTACCTACCTAATCTACGCTAAAAATCTTCCATTTCGAAATCCGAAAAATTCCGAAATCCGAGAAGTGTCTGGTCCCAAGGCTTTCGGATAAAAGGTTGTGCACCTGTACCACCAGGCAGGAGATACAAAAGCCTGAAGTTCAACATCACCAGGTTCAGAAACTTTCCTACACCATCAGATTCTTGAACTGGCAACCCTGATCCTACATCAACAACAGAACACCACAGGCAGCATTTGCACCATCATGGACTTGTTTTCTAATTGTGCTTTTATAACAGTGTCTTGTTTATAATCTTTTCACTATCATGATTAAATTGTTTTGTGTGTTGCCCGAGTCCAGTGTCCATAGATGCTGCTACAAGCAAGATTTTAATTGTATTGTACCTCATCGGACTTGTGAGTATGACAATAAACGTAACTTGACACCAGGTTTAGACACCAGGCAGGAGAATGGACTTGAAGGAAGATCAGATTAGTTTACGCTTTATTGACAGAGCAGATTTGAATATGACTTCAATATGACACCCGATCATTATTTATTATTAATCCCCACACTATTTATGTCATAAAAGTTCTTAATTTAGAGATACTAACATATACAATGACCACCAGATATGACATTAGGAACTAAAGCTATTTCAGCCATGAAACATGCAATGGAGAAACATAGGATTTATTTACCGCTTCAATAACCTTAAACGTTTTTACCCAAAATTATGCTGACACAGCCAAAAATCCTCTTGACAAGATTTGTTTATGAAATTTGGGGATTTAATTGAATCTCAAATTTGGCTACATGCTTCAATACTGAAAAAGAATTTCACTGTGACAACTGAGAATTATCAATTTGATTTTGATTTGATTCTACACAATTTGAAATCTGTGCAAATGTTTCAAAATCTTGCCAAAATCAAAATCAAAACCTTACTTCAAAGCGTATTGGTTATATAAATTTATTACACAAATTATTATTTCAAACTTTATTATATAAAAAGCTTTTTCAAAATCAACATGAATGCACAAGCAGAAAAATGTTCAAAGGGCTTCAAACTGGCACAAGGGAAATGGACATCAGCCGAAAGAGGAAAGATTAGCAAGGACTATCAAAGAACTTGGTCAAAAGGCCATTTTAAGTCTCAAAGAGGCAGAGAGAGCTCTTACCATGGGAAGTAGTTAATTCGTACCCTGCTCTTGTAAATTACAATCCCACTTGACAGCACACCAATCATAATTTCTGTGTTACTTTGATCCTAAAAAGGAGATAATTTCATATCAAACTTAGGTTTATATATGCTGGCAAAGATTGAAGGCATAAATTTACAAACCCAGCCTTCTCAGCTTTTACCTCCACATGAAATATCTTCAATTGCAAACTTTAAAAAAAATCATGAAATTACCAAAATAAACTAAAAGCTAAATCAAAGTTTGAAATGCAATATTCTTCAGTTGATGAGCCACATAGTCAATTGCTTATTAGAATATTGAAGCTTGCGTAAACTTACTACTATTTTCTGATATATTGGATTATTTGATGCTCCATATAACTAAAAAAAAGCTAAACAATAATTTAGTGAACTTCCAAGTATATGGTTAAGAAAGCTTATTGATTTCTCTAATTTCAAATAACCCTTGCTTTCCCTCACTCCATCCCTCCCACACCCTAGTTCTCTAGACTAGTTGTACTGCCCTCCTGATTAATTTTATTGTTTGTATGCCTCGTCACCTTCCCCTCAGCCCACAGTGAATTATTCTATATGTGTAGGAAGAAACTGCAGATGCTGGTTTACAAGATAGACACAAAATGCTGGTGTAACTTTGCGGGACAGGCAGCATCTCTGGAGAGAACGAATGGGTGACATTTCGGGTCGAGACCCTTCTTCAGACGGTCTCAATCCCAATGAACTATTCCATATTTCCTTGATCGTCTGCTTTGATCTGAAGTTTTCACAACTTACCCTTCCATATCTCTAGTTTCCCTCTCTCCTGACTGAAGAGTCTCGACTCAAAAGGCACCCATTCCTTCTCTCCAGAGATGCTGCCTGTCCCGTTTAGTTACCCGTCCAGTATTTTGTGTCTATCTTCAGTTTAAACCAGCATCTGCAGTTCCTTCCTACATACCTGATTACTTTAACTTGAATTAAAGGTTGATCTGCACCAGCCCCACACTCACTAAGATCATGGCTGACCTTTCTCGTTTTCTTGTGTTATTGCCATTTCCCTTGATGTCAAAAACTCTATCATTCTTTTCTTTAATATACTCAGCAGCCTCTTGAACTGAAAATTCCAAAGATTTATGAACGCTTTATCTTAATTATGAACCGATGATATCTGATTTTGTAGCTGTGATACCTCAGTTATGGATATACCAACCACTGGGAAACATCTATCCTATTTAAGTTTTCTATTGGATTTATGGCTCACGATCACCTCATTCTTCTTAACTGATTTTCTGGTACTTGCTTAGCTTTCTTGGATTGGTGTTAAATCTCAGCTTTTGAGTTATCTGAAATTTGGAGTATAAAGATTCTTTTGTGATTTCACTAAGCATCTTTGTAGAGCATCTGAGGATTTAGAACCGATACAGAATATTTAAACATTTAGTTAAATTCTAACAATGAATGGTAGAAACAAAGAAGAACTTTATTTTCTGTAATGTAGAGTAATTTCCAGCTTTAACTTACCAGATTTAAACTTACCCTTGCATAGTGCAATTCAACTCCATATAGTTCTAAGCTACGGGCTGTGTTTAAGTAATTAAATTCAGATTCTGCTGGAGAGAGTCCTCTGTTTAAATGAAAAGAAACAATCAATTAAAATAGGGAAATAACATCTAATAAACCAATTCTTTTATCAAAAAAAAAATCGAGCAGAATGCACGGTGGACCAGCTCACCTATGTTGCTGATGCAATTTTGCTATCTCCTTTTCAAAATCTTGAGGCTGGTTGGAGATAAAAGAATAATCGGCAAGGTAACCTGGCAAGTGCTCTGAATTGTTGTAGTCTCCCAGTTCCGCTTTGGAAGAAAATTAATGGTAAAATTAGAAGCAAATACCTCTTTCCTGCTCTGATATTAAAAAAACACTAATGCTGAACACATTTTAGATGAATTTTTTTCCTTTAACTTCTCTTTCCCTTCCATCGGTATTAGTCACACAAATTCTCACAGATTTCATCATTGAAATTTAGGTTAGTTATTTTGTAGGACCAGAATAACAATTTTTTTTCTCGTGTCACCCTTCAACATGATGGAACATTTACTGTACTGTTTTAATACCAATCAGTTACTAAGTTGAAGACTTCCAGTTTATGTTTACCTAATCTTTTTGCATGGAAGACAAAACTCAATTTTTGAGTAAGTTTTAAAGCTTTTATTCGTGTGTGGTGGGAACATGTGCACACTCTATTTTGAAAAGCTGGCTCCTGAATTTATATTAATAATCACTATCTTGTCAAATGCAATATAAAATTTTACTTGTGCCCCATGGATCAGCACCAGAACCCCATTGTTAGTCACATATATTAACGATTTGGATTAGAATGTGGGTGGCGTGATTGGCAAGTTTGGGGGCAACGCCAAAATTGGTGGTCATAAGGTCATAAGTGATAGCAGCCGAATTAGGCCATTCGGCCCATCAAGTCTACCCCACCATTCAATCATAGCTGATCTATCTCTCCCGCCTTCTCATCATATCCCCCGACATCCGTACTAATCAAGAATCTATCTATCTCTGCTTTAAAAATATCCTTTGACTTGGTCTCCACAGCAAAGAATTCCACAGGTGTGGTAAACAATGAGGAAGCTGACCAACGTCACAAAAGGATCTAGGTCAAGCAGGAAAATGAGCAAAGGAATGGCAAATGGAATTTAATTCGAACAAATGACAATTTGTTTTTGCATCTTGCCAAGTTAGACCACAGCAGAACATACATGGTAAATTACAGGACTCTGGTGAGTTTTGTCGAACCTGGGAGAGACCTGGGGGTACCAGTAGATAATTCCCTGAAAGTGGAGACAAAAAGTCACGAAGACAGCATATGGAACACTTGCCTTCATCAGACAAGGACGAGGAACTGGATAGGAGAGTTGGGACGTCACATTAAAGCTGTACATGAATTTGGTGAACAGCACCTGGAATACTGCTAGCATATATGGTCCCCACACTATAGGAAGGGTGTGATTGAGCTAAAGAGAGTGCTGAATATTTAAGAAACAGTCAAAAAGGGGTGATAGAAGTTAGAGGGAAAAGCAAAATTGTCTTGCAGAAGGAACTATCTGTTAAGCCCATACTTACATTGAACAGAATACGAGGCCAGAAGGGCTGCAATGTTGTATGGACACGGCAACCTGTAACAAAATATAAAGTAATGGTGTTACTCCAAAACCAATATGAATACTTTGACCCGTTCCTTCTCTCCATAGATGCTGAGTCACTGCAGCATTTTGTGTCTATCTTCGGTTTAAACCAGCATCTGCAGTTCCTTCCTACACATCAATGCTTTGGCATTTGAACATTTTGGCTGGGCAAGGTTCCAACCTAAAGACCCCGTGTTGAAAGTTATTACTTTTTGTATACCATTATAACATTTTCTTCAATTGCCAACCAGTTTTAACTGTGGTATGATGTTGCTGGTGTCGGAGAGATTGGGAGGGAGAAAGAATCATTGTGCAATAAGCAACCTGCCATATTCATGAGATTATGTGCTTCAAATAGGCAACTTGCTCAGGAATGTCTACTCTTTATGCAGCAAAGTTGTCAGAGATTCACCTTTCACTAATTAGTATAGATTTTCATAACCTGTGAAAAGACTATTTAGTGTAGAAAGTGGAATGCCACATTTGAAACTCTCCAAAGAAGATTGTAACAAATGTGGAAGGCTGTGAAATGTGAAGGAATATGAAATCTCTACGAAATTCCAACAAGGATCCCAACACCCCACAATACTGTGACTACTCTACAATGCATCTCTGCAATGCCATACTAGTGACCATTTATGGCCAATATTTCTGCCACATAAAAGGACACAAAGTGCTGGAATAATTGAGCGGGTCAGGTAGCATCTTTGGAGAACATGGATAGGTGACGTTTCAGATCAGGACCCTTCTTCAGAGTCTATGTTTACAGCACCATCCATGACACAGGATATTTAAAATAGTTAACGTACAGAAAGACTGTATAGGAGCATGAAGAACAAAAGAGACATTAGATGTTTAGGTGTCATAATTGAAGGTCTTAGAAAAAATGTTTTCATTGATTTTTTAAATGGAAAGATGTGGACTTAAAAGGAGATTTTAAGGGCTTAGAGATAGAAGGACTAATTGCAAAATTTCATCACCCATGTAGAGTGGAATTTTAAACTGAAAAATATTTGCCTGCAGCATCCAGTTACATCGATTGAAAATTCTATATTGTGTGCCAGCCCAAACCAACAGGATTTGTTATCGAAATAACTAACAGTTACAGAAATGATACTCACCTTCCACTAAGGATATCTTGTTTAAGTTGCAGGAAATATTGGTACCTAATTAAAAAAATCAATCCATATGTTATAAAATATAGTGCAAGATACAAAAGTCCTTTCAACATTGCTGTTCCTCAATAGTTATCTATATCTTAGGTACGAATATCTATTACCTAATTTACCTGGGAACTGGTCTTATTAAACTTCACATATCTTCTTATACAAGGTGAGCAAAAGTGCACACAATATTGCAGGTAGAGAGCCATCAAATCCCTACACAATTAGAGCAAAGACTGTTAGTCTTGTACTCAAGAAGGCTAACATATTGTTTGACCTCTTAATTAGTTGCTAAATTTGAATGTTGGCTTTCAGTTACATGGGCACAAGAACTTCCAGATCCCCTTGAGTATCAATCCAACCCAATTTCTAAGTATTTTATAAACATTCCACTTTCCTGTTACTTGCCAAGTGTATAAGCTCGCATTTTCCCCATCTGCCGTATTCTCGCCCATTCACTTAGCATGACCATATCCTCCTAAAGTTTCTCTACGTCCTCCACCGTACTCCTACCTAATTTAGTAACTGCTAAACTTGGAAATATTAAAACGTTGAGCTTATACAACTTTGATGTACAGAAATAATCCATTCAGCATATTGCAGCTGTACCAATCTTAAAGTTTCACATTCCTATTTTATCTCCCTGAAGATTTTCTTCTCTTCCAAAACAGTTCTGAAATTATTTCGATTGTTTCCACCAGCCATCATTCCACCAGCCTTTCAGCCACATTCCTTCAATGTGGCTGAGGCCAACTAATTCTCCACAGATGCAAAATCATATGGTTTTGAAATAGTTAACTTGAAGTGTTGTGGAAAATTGTTTAAATGGCCTTCAAGATAATTATGACAGAAACACAATTCACCAGCACCGGTGTAATTCCTTCATTACATTTTGTCTTACACTTGCAGTTCATCTCCTGGTCACATGGTGGCAAAAGCACCAAAACAAAGCGCTCTACAAGACCAGATGTGTCTGTGAAACAAATGCAAAATCAGGTGTGCACTTGAAGCACATTAACCAATTGAAAATATCAGTTTCGATCAAAAGGATCACAATTTCTGTATTTCTTTGTAATTGTATAACCTGCCTTTGGAAGAAAGTCCACTTTAAGATAACTTCATGATATTGATAGAAAATAATGATAAATGAAGGATACAAATATGCATCCGATATTAAGAGTGCTTCATAGTTTTATATACATTCGTTGTCAATTTATGTCACTAGTGATAACTAACATTATGAGAAGACAATTTCTTGGCTTAAATGTGTTGGACCTCATTAAAATAGGGTATGGAATTCCATTTGTAATCGCACACTTAAAAAAGGGTATTGGGTTACCAAATTGAGGAATCCTTCTGCAAGCAAAAATATTTGGCCTTCTTGACAATATTCTTATCAAACTCTTAACGTGCCCGATAGTTTATCCCATTTTCCACACAGTGGTCAATTCCTTTCCTCCAGGCACAAATAGAAGCCAAATTTACACAATTGAGACTGCTGCAATTCATTGCAATGGCTCAATTTAACTGACCTTGCTTGCAATAACCACATCAAGAAATAAAAATCTTAATTTTCAACTTAATCTCTGGTGTCCATCCAGTAAATTTGTACTGTGTCCATTCCACATATTTTGAGATGTGATGCCCGGAACCTCTTGCAATATACCAGATGGAATTTGACCAGATTTATACACAATAGGAACAGAATTTCAATTTGCAGCACATTCTACTTTTATGTAACTGAATGATTTTGGAAACAGCTAATTACATAATTTCAAACACATAAATTTCCGGACCGGATTGATTTCCGGATTGATGGTGAAAGACATTTACGTGCCAAATGTGGATTTGAATCTCTCAAGTTCAAAAAGATTGGCTCTGTGCAATGTGAAGTAAACATTGATAATCCATAAAAGTTCCGTGGGTATCTATGAATTTATTTATTACAATAAATTAATAATTTACTGCAAGAGCACAAACAAGGGGTCAATAGGAAGTTGCAGAAACATGGAATTGCAGATGCTGGTTTACAAACAAAACTCAGCGGCTCAGGCAACATCTTTGGAGAACACGAAATAGGAAGCTACAAGGCTTCAAGACAGATAAATGAGTTCAATATTTTTGCTTTTAGTGTGTTCTTGAGGGTGATGAAAATATTCATTTTACAAAATGTGCCCATGTATTCCAGTCCCTTTAACCAGGTGCCCCTTCCCCAAAAATATACCTAACAGTGTTGGCTCAAGAACCACAATTTGACGAAAATCAAAAATTGCTAGAGATGAAAAGCCAAATAAAAAAGCAGGATCAGCTGCATCTGTGGAAAGAGAACCAGAGGTAATATTTCTGAACTGTGAAATGTTACCACTATTTCACTTTCCAAAAATGCTTCCTCATCCTATTGTTTACAGAATTTACTTTAATTATGTTAATTTTGAGTGGCATCTTTAGTGCTGTACAAGGGTCATTGTAGGGATTTTAGTCTTTCGGATAAGTTGCATAATCAGAGCTTATTTCTCTTGTGGACTTGGTAATCAGGTACACAAATTAATTGACACCCACACCTCTGTAACAGTGTCAACTAAAGTATTTGGCTGATAAACACCTTGGATAACAATGAAAAAGTGAAAACTATCAATGCTTCAAAAAAAAACTACTATAACAGCTCAGCAGGTGAAGCAGCACTCGTAAAGGTTGAAGGATGGCACCATTTCTTGTTAAGCTGCATTAGGACAGAGTGCACAGAGGGTAGTTAGTCAGTATGCAAAAGCAAAGGGGAGGGATTGGTCAGAGACTGATAGGTGACAGGTGGAACCAGAATGCTTCCTTTTCATTATTTGTAAAATAAACGATTTGAGTTTTGACATATAAAAACATGTTTTGTTTTTTTTAATGCAACCCGCCCAAATGGAAAAGAACAGAATTTGGCCAGTTTCCAACAGTTGCATGGTCTGCAAGATCTCATCTGTGTGACTATAACAACCAAAACCAATGGACAAAAATACAGGCATACAACATAGAAAAACTGATAAAGTAGTTATTGGTAAACAATGACAATTAAAAGGGATTGGTAATTGATCATGTATTCAACACTAACATTTTCTACAGTCCCCCCCCCTCTGCTCTTAAGTACTTCCTTTACCTATTCCACCGGGTGGTGCTTCGATGGCAGCCTCGCCTACAGTCTGTCCTTTTCGGTATTTTTTAGTTTTAAAAGTATGTGTTAATGTTCTATGGTTTGTTTTATGTGGGAGGTGGACGGGGGGATCGGGGGAAACTTTTTTTTCAATCTCTTTCCTTGCCGGAGATGCGATTGTTTTCCGGATCGTATCTCCGGTCACTCTGCGGCCTAACATTGTGGAGCTGGAGACCTTGCTCGGGACTGACTTTGAGCCCCACTGCGGGGCGTGGACTTAACATCGGAGCCGATCACTTGCCAGGGATCGACGCTCCAACCGCAGCCTGCGGATTTCACCATCTAGGAGCTCGCAGTCTCGGGTCGAGACCGACGTCGGGAAGCTCCAAAAGCCACACGACATTCGACTAGCATGAACCCGGGGTAGATTGTCCAGCGCGGGGGGCTGAGACTCCCTCCCGAACAGGAGCTTGATTGCCCCAACGAGGAAGGCCCGCCGCCGGCTACGGGAGTAAGATCGTCCCGTACAAAATTCTTAAGAGGTTGGACAGGCTAGATGCAGGAAGATTGTTCCTGATGTTGGGGAAGTCCAGAACAAGGGGTCACAGTTTAAGGATAAGGGGGAGATCTTTTAGGACCGAGATGAGAAAAACATTTTTCACACAGTGGTGAATCTCTGGAATTCTCTGCCACAGAAGGTAGTTGAGGCCAGTTCATTGGCTATATTTAAGAGGGAGTTAGATGTGGCCCTTGTGGCTAAAGGGATCAGGGGATATGGAGAGAAGGCAGGTACAGGATACTGAGTTGGATGATCAGCCATGATCATATTGAATGGTGGTGCAGGCTCGAAGGGCCGAATGGCCTACTCCTGCACCTAATTTCTATGTTTCTATGTCCCGTCAAAGGAAGGTTAGAGGCCCCCGACCGCTGGAGGACAAAGAAGGGAGAGATTGAACTTTTTTTCGCCTTCCATCACAGTGAGATATGCGGAGGAGTCACTGTGGTGGATGTTTATGTTAAAATGTATTTTTGTGTTCTATTGTTTTTTATTGGTATGACTGTATGGCAAATTAAATTCCGCGTATGTTGCAAAACATACTTGGCAATTAAAATATGATTATGACGATTACCTTGTGTATTCTTCTTGTAGCTTATTGAGATCAGTTACAAAAAACTTGACTCTAAAATTCAAGTTGTGTGGGGATCCTCCTGTAATGAATAGAACAGCATTATACTCAGGAATTACATGCTTGAACCAATTATTTCTAGTAAAAAACGATTGAATGGGATAACTTACTTTTTAGCTGCTTTCTGATAGATTTGTTTGGATCTAACCATCGCTGCAAAACATTTAAGAAAACAACCTGAAATGGGGAAATGCATAATTTTCCATTAAATTTAATTAGAAAAACACATCAGCAAATTGAGTTTGCAGAAAGCAAAGCACAAATTGATTTAATAAAATTACAACCTTTGCAAACGTACAATGGCACAACATAAAGTATCAGTGCAACACGAACAGTGTGCAATTTATTTTAATTGCACAACCATGTGTGAATATAAATTAGATGACACCTCTAACAGTGGCATGTACAAAAAGAGCCTATGTTCTGAGGGCAGAAACACCAAACTCTATTCCTCTTCCTTTCCCTAAAGTGTTCGAGAAAATGCAAAGGGCACATTGCTGTGAGTTGCACGCAATTGGTTCAAAATAGAATTCAGTGCGGTAAAAAACAATAATTGAAATATTAATATAAATGCATCTAAATGAATTTTCTGAACACCATGATCTGTTTTTAAAATGTGATTTTTTTTTTTGTAGCATATACTGCATTTACCATAAATAAGCAAGGTCTTACTCCCAATTTGCAATTCTCTAGCCACTTTTCTAAATAAATTAGCTTGCTTTGACCTCTGCAAGAGACCTTTAGCTTCCAGTTAGTACTTTTCCTGAGATTACATGGGAAACATAACAAAAGCAGGCTATCATGCCCAACCTATTCACACCAGCACCCATGAAAAATGTCCCTTTTAAGCTTTCAATTTTTCTCCTGAAATATACCAGCAGATTCCCCAACTCCCCTTCTCTCCTCAAATAATCAACCCCATTCATTCTTTATACCATGATAGCAAGATCAAGATCCTCATTACTCTTTGGGTTAAAAATATATTTTCCCAAATCAATGGATTTCTTGGCAAGCAGAACCATTTTCTTTGTGACCGACGCTCTACATTAAAACATTTAATTTTTTCCCCCACCAAGATCATCCCTTAACCTTCAAGAAAATAGAAACCATCCAGGTTTATCCTTTTTTGACATGCACTTAATCTGAAATTGAAAAAAATCATGGTGTGCAAAATATTGCAAATTTACACGTCAGAAAGGAATACTCACAGGGCTGTCTGTTGCATCATCTGCCAGTTGTAAACCAAAGTAATCTCGTTCTGTTAGATCAAGGTGCCTGAAGACTAAATCCAATAGAACATGTCCCTGATCGTGTTTCTAGAAAACAAAGCCATAAATTTAAGTCTCACAAAAAATTAGTTACAATTAAATTACATCCAATTTGAAAACAATGTATTCCTTGGGAATGAAACACATCATTTTCATTATGCCCAACCTACACTAGAGATGAAACACATCTCTAGTGTAACAGTGTAACAGTGTTACACTGTTAACAGGAAAATTTCAAAGTGAGATATTCCATTCAATAGTTCATACAATACACATATGCCCTGTTACTGTACCTCGTTATAATAAACATACTGCAATTGCATTTTCTTCTTGATAGCAACTAAAGGATTACTCTAATCATAAAATCAGTTAAAAAAAATCGCACTTATTTCTAATGTTCACTTAACGAATTGCCCAAATAATTTCCTTCCCTACATCAATGCATCTCTGCATTGTAGCTGTATAGTAGGGGGCCTGAATACAGCTCTCGCCCCCACCAGATGCAGCCAGAATATTAATTTACTAAGACAAAATCTCATTCCTCTGACATCAAAATGACATGTTTCCAATTTTACATTGCAAGGAAGAATAGTTTTCTCTTGAAGTTCTCAGGTTGGACTTCATAAAGTATTTGTAAAGACAAAAAAAAACAAACTGCTGGTGCAACTCCATTTCGTCCAGAGGAAGGGTCTTGCCCCAAAATGTCTGATGGGACTGAAGGCTGAAACATCCCCGGGGCCTGATGGTCTGCATCCCAGGGTACTTAAGGAAGTGGCTCTAGAAATTGTGGATGCATTGGTGATCATTTTCCAATGTTCTATAGACTCAGGATCAGTTCCTGTGGAATGGAGGGTAGCTAATGTTATCCCACTTTTTAAGAAAGGTGGGAGAGAAAAACGGGGAATTATAGACCAGTTTGCCTGACATCGGTGGTGGGGAAGATGCTGGTCAATTATAAAAGATGAGATAGCCGCACATTTGGATTGGTCCGAGTCAGCATGGATTTACAAAGGGGAAATCATGCTTAACTAATCTTCTGGAATCTTTTGAAGATGTAACTTGGAAAATGGACAAGGGAGAGCCAGTGGATGTAGTGTACCTGGACTTTCAGAATGCATTTGATAAGGTCCCACATAGGAGATTAGTGGGCAAAATTAGGGCACATGGTATTGGGGGTAGAGTGCTGACATGGATAGAGAAGTGGTTGGTAGACAGGAAACAAAGAGTTGGGATTAACGGGTCCCTTTCAGAATGGCAGGCAGTGACTAGTGGAGTACCGCAAGGCTCGGTGCTGGGACCGCAGCTATTTACAATATACATCAATGATTTGGATGAAGGGATTCAAAGTAACATTAGCAAATTTGCAGATGATACAAAGCTGGGTGGCAGTGTGAACTGTGAGGAGGATGCTATGAGAATGCAGGTGACGGACAGGTTGGGGGAGTGGGCAGATGCATGGCAGATGAAGTTTAATGCGGATAAATGTGAGGTTATCCACTTTGGTAGCAAAAATAGGAAGGCAGATTACTATCTAAATGGCGTCAAGTTGGGAAAAGGGGAAGTACAACGGGATCTCAGGGTGCTTGTACATCAGTCTATGAAAGTAAGCATGCAGGTACAGCAGGCAGTGAAGAAAGCGAATGGCATGTTGGCCTTTATAAAAAGGGGAATCGAATATAGTAGCAAAGAGGTCCTTCTGCAGTTGTACAGAGCCCTAGTGAGACCACACCTGGAGTATTGTGTGCAGTTTTGGTCCCCTAATTTGAGGAAGGACATTCTTGCTATTGAGGGAAGGCAGCGTAGGTTTACAAGGTTACTTCTCGGGATGGCGGGACTGTCATATGCTGAGAGAATGGAGCAGCTGGGCTTGTACACTCTGGAGTTTAGAAGGATGAGAGGGTATCTCATTGAAACGTATAAGATTGTTAAGGGCTTGGACAAGCTAGTGGCAGGAAACATGTTCCCGATGTTGGTGGAGTCCAGACCCAGGGGCCACAGTTTAAGAATAAGGAGTAAGCCATTTAGAATGGAGACGAGGAAACACTTTTTCTCACAGAGAGTGGTGAGTCTGTGGAATTTTCTGCCTCAGAGGGCGGTGGAGGCAGGTTCTCTGGATGCTTTCAAGAGAGAGCTAGATAGGGCTCTTAAAAATAGCGGAGTCAGGGGATATGGGGAGAAGGCAGGAAAGGGGTACTGATTGGGGATGATCGGCCATGATCTCATTGAATGGCGGTGTTGGCTCGAAGGGCCAAATGGCCTACTCCTGCACCTATTGTCTATTGTCAATTCCCTTCACAGATACTGTCTGACCTGCTGAGTTCCTCCAGCTGTTTGGTTTCTGCTCCAGACTCCAGCGTTTGCAGCGTTGAGGTGGCATAATGACACAGCGATAGAGTTGCTGCTGTTCGATCCTGACTACAGATACGGTCTGTAAGGACTTTGTACATTCTCCCTGCGACCACGCGAATTTCTCCGGTTGCTCCGGTTTCCTCTCATAAAAATAGTCCCTGGTGTGTAAGATAGTACGAGTCTATGGGGTGATCGCTGGTCGGCACAGACTTGGTGGGCCAAAGGGCCTGTTTCCACGCTGTATTTCTAGTCTAAAGTTGTGCCTCGATTCTAAAACTAATGCAATCTCAAACTGAAGCACTTTCTAACTATGAGAGGGCACTGTTGCACACTTGTTCTGCAGTGCAGTCTTCATTACCAAACTATAGATGGATCTCCTCACCCCGCAACTCGCACCTTACTAATTCATTCTACACCACCCAAAGCACCCAGTGATCTTGAGCAAGTGCTGAACTATTCAACCTCAACTTGTGTTTATCCCACTATTTCCCTTGACTCCATTAATCCAACAATTCAACCTGATAATCTGATGAAATGGTGCCAGACAATGTAACATTAGCAAGATCAAGAAGTTGGTAGTTGACTTCAGGAAGGGAAAGTTAAGGACCCATGAACCTTTCTTTATTAGCAGGACAGTGGAGAGAGTTTAACAGCTTCAAGTTTCTGGTTGTGCACATCTCTGCAGATCTGTCCTGAGCCTAGCACACTGATGAAATCACAAAGAAAGCAAAGCTTCAAATCAGAAGATTGAGTGCTGCTGCTTCAAAAAGACAGCTAATATTAAAGACACACCACCCTGGCCACACTCTCATCTTGCTGCCACGATCAGGAAGATGGTATAGGTCCTGACAATCATTACTTCCTAATTCAAGATCAGCTGCTTGTCATCAAACATCAGACTCTTAAACCACACTGCGTATTCCTACCTCAGTAACAAACTATTACAAACATTGTGTATGTTAGACTGCATACTTCAGCCTGCTCCATTATGGTCCAGTAATAACTGATCATTTATAACATTATTGTATATATTTGTTGTGTGTGGCATTCACAAGCTTGTAAGGTGTATTAAAAATCTCATTATTCCGTCCCCAGAGCCTATGACAAAGATCTTTGGCCTATGACAATTAATTGCTCATGACTTAACTGCCCAACCCATCCTCATCATATCTTTTGTTCCATATAAACTCTTCTAGTCCTATTCACAATCACCCTTTAGTATAATTTTAAGCTCTTCCCCTCCCATAATAAAGGACATTTAACCTGACCACTCACATTTCATTACTACCTTTTCATCTTCATTTCTCGATTCTTTAGTTATTCAAAATGCAAACATCTTTCTCTACAATAACTAAAATCATATCCTCTCATCCATCCTCAATATATTTAGCCTAAATGATCTGCCTTATCTTCAATTAACAGCTTTTGACTGCAGTTGGCTATCCTGACTGCTGCCTTATACATTGTAGGACCAACCTCAGTGTGCGTTATCTTGTCTCCCACCAAAGACCCAAACAGTGTCAACCTCTATAATATAACCAAAAATGCTTACAGCTTAATTTCCCCACTCATACTTTGGAAAATCTGATCAAGAGGCTATGCTCCAACCTCCTGCTTACAACTGTGAGATCCACTCCCCAGTGAAAACCAAGTCTGAGATGTTCACGTAGCCTGCACAAGAAAACTAGGTATGACCTTAGCAAAGCCATCAGAGATGCCAAGACACAATTCCAGACTAAACTAGAGAACCAGACTAACCACCCATCAATTGTGGCAAAGTTTAGTTTAGACATATAGCACGGAAACAGCCCCTTCAACTCACCAAGTCCGCGCCAACCAGCGATCCCCGAATGCTAACATTATCCTACACACCAGAGACAATATACATTTTTTACCAACAAACCTGTACATCTTTGGAGTGTGGGAGGAAACCGGAGCACCCAGAGAAAACTAAGGCAGGTTATGGGGAGAAAGTAGAAACTCTGTACAGACTGCACCCATAATCAGGATCAAGCCCAGGTCTCTAGCGCTGCATGCAATAACGACCTACGATGAAAGGTTGGGCTGAACCATAAGCAACAACACATCCCTCACAGACAAGCTCAAGGCATTCCATGCTTACTTTCAATACAAGGTCAGTGGAATAACATCACTAACCCTGACACCTAAGCAAAAACAAAATGTTGCTTTGTTTGATTGGCTTTAAACTCGTGGAAAACAATCAACCTGGATGGAACTGCTGACAATGTTCTCAGTCCCTGCACGGACCAGCTGGAAGGAGTATTCATTAATAAGTTCCAAAGTGATAGGAGAAGAATTAGGCCATTCGGCCCAGCAAGTCTACACCGCCATTCAATCATGGCTGATCTATCTTCCTCCTAAACCCAATCTCCTGCCGTCTCCCCATAACACCTGACACTCATACTAAATAAGAATCTATCTATCTCTGCCTTTAAAATATCCATTGACGGCCTCCACATCCTTCTGTGGCAATGAATTCCACAGATTCACCACCCTCTGCCTAAAGAAATTCCTCCTCATCTCCTTCCTAAAGGAACATCCTTTAATTCTGAGGCTATGACCTCTGGTCCGAGACTTTCCCCATTAGTAAAAACATCCTCTCCACATCCACTCTATCCAGGCTTACTCATGGACATATTTATCCACTCCGTATATCTTCCAGAGGTTCCCACCTGCTTTGAGACTATTATCACTTCAGTACACAAAAAAATATGGCAGCGTGCCTCACTGACCAAGGTGGTTTTAATATGCACTATCACAAAGTGCTTGAATAGGCTGGTCATGGCGCACATCAATTCCAGCCTCCCAGACAACGTTGACCTACTGTATTTTGCATATCACTTCAAAAGGTCCACGGCAGAGCTTGTTGTTTTTCACAGGTTCACTCTCAGGAAGACCGATCCAACGTCTGCAATGACCATGGGTAAAGGAGCAGCTCACGAGGCCATTGGGATAGGCAACGTAATTTCACTGACTGCTTGTTCAAAACGAGCATTAAATATATTGAACTCATCATGGAGAGATGCATTGCTGCCATCAATACTGCCCGACTTTGCTTTGCAACGCATTATCATATACGAGCCATGCTACAATCAATGGGTTGCCACATGGTTATTGTGGGTTTAGGATTATCTCTTAGCATTTTAGATGACTCTGCGAAGGTCATACCTAGCTTTCCTGCAGATGGTTAGAATCATCTGACTTGAATGCCACAGGCTTGGACTTCACCCAGTAGTTTACCTCACGTTGCGGGAACACATTGATCTATTTTTTTTGGCACTTCATCCTCTACACTTACTGATGCATCCTGTTTAGGCTACTGTTACCCTCCTTAGAATGCGATGATCAATTTTCCTCATTTGTAAAATAACAACTGTTTATTTGTCTCAAGCTATATATAAACAACAAGTTAGTGGCCCAAAAATCTACCCCTTGCCAAAGCAGTGGAATGTTAAAAATAGAGACATACCATCTTAGATCGAAGAACAAAACCCATTGGACTGCTTTATAATGTTGGCACCAGTGCGAGTTATAGGAAACCATTCATTAATGTGATGAGCTTCTGAAGTCAGCTCAAAAACTGCATGTTTGGCAAATTGAAGCCTTTCCTTTTGACATGTCGAGATTAATAAAGGAAGCTTTGAAAATCAAATGAGCACAATCACTTTCAACCTTCATGAATTCATATCCTGTCAGCCAGTTATCTGCTCATAAAGGAGATAATTACTTCATGCATTCATGACATGATGAATGCGTAGAAAAACTGATCCCCTAATGTTATAGCGGCTCTGAACCGGCCCTAATGAGTGCCCCCACCCACCCCCTTTGGACAGTCTCCCTCAGATGGTCACGTCAATCAATTCAGCTTGTTTATTTATGTATTGTATTTATTTACCTTTCTTGTACATCAGTGGAGCTGCATACTAAATCTCGTTGCACTGACGTGCAATGACAATAAAAGATATATTATTATATTATTATTATTATTGTCTATGTCCTCGCAGCATAAAAAGTGGCCAGGGCCAGGACAATCTTCTCATCATTGTGGGAAAAATGTGGGATGTGGCACTTTCGGGGGATCATATGCAAGGAGAAAGCATACAGTTAATAGCAGGACAGTGGTGACTTAGAGAGCTCTTGGACCTTGAAAGCAGCAACCCAAGTAGTTAGAACATTAAAGGAGGCAAGTGGCCTATTTGTCTTCATCAACCAGTATTATAAGAGTGAGGATCTCATGTTGCAGCTTTCCATAACTTTGGTTGGCTACATTTCTAATATTGTGCGCAGTTCCAGTGCCCCTTTCCATGAAGGCTGTGGAGGCTTTAGCGACACTGCATAAGATGTTTACCAGGATGCTACCTAAATTAGAGGTCATTAGCTATAGGGAGATTGTTGGACAAACTTGGACTGTTTTTTTCTGGTGTCAGAGGCTGAGTATCAAATATATTGTCAAATATAAAGTCAAAAAATAGCTTTTAGGTGAGAGGGGGGAAAATTTAAGAGATGTGGATCACATGCAAGTTTAATTTGGCATGATTTTCAGCATAGGCATTGTGTGCCACACAACCTTTCTTGTACTGAGTTCTAATTATCCATCTCCAACATTGCTATATGTTGAATAACACACGGTAGTTCATTGCACTACATGATTCAGTGGCACAAGTTAAAATTGTATTTAAGCCAAGGAAGGCAGATTCTGATGCTGACTACAACATTGCTTCTTTATATGACAGCTGTCACTAAATGTTGACAGAATCTTCCTCTTAAATTAATACCCTTGACAAACCACATAAATACTAACATGGATAGCCAAACATTTATAGTACATTCATTTTATGTTGCAGAAAAGGTAGCATTGTACGGATAGAAAATGTTTGCATTTCAGATTGCATCAGAACTGAAATGTTTACAATCTGCATTAACTCCTTCTTCTTGCGTTTGGGGTACACAGCCTAAAGTTGTAGGACAACTTGTTCTATTTGATCTTATTTGATTGTGCACGCCAGGTTGATAGCATTCGTTGAAACAGGATGGACCACGTGAAGGTTGCAATCTCTCACCCCTGCATTAACTCTTTCAACATCTAGTTCAAGGATAGCTCGCAAACAGTTTTTCACTTTATCTTGGTACACGTGACAAAAATAAATCAATAATAAATAAGATGAAGGGAAGGAGTTGCAGATGCTGGGACCCTGGATAAAAGCAAAGGATTGGAGGAACTCAACAGGTCAGGTAGCATCAATGGAGCTAATGGGCTGTTGATGTTTTGGGTCAAAACCATGTTTATTGAAGAAAAATGCTATCTCAGATGTCCTAGAGAATTTGAATCTTTTCTAGAGAGCAGATCTGGCAGAGAGAGAGAGAGAGAGAGATTGAGTGCAAGGGGTGGTGTTCTTGCAAGAGACAGGGTGAAAGGTGTAGTCATGGTAATTGTGCAAATCAACAGGTCTGTAATGTAAACCCATTTTGCCCACAATTCCACCCCTTTCTCACCCCATCCCCATTCATTTCCACCAATACCCTCCCTCTGACTATACAATTCACTCTTCTCTTCTTATCTGACACCCGTTTGTCTCCATTTCACGTCTAGTCTATCACATGGGCCTGTCCCACTTAGGCGATTTTTCAGGCGACTGTCAAGTTGCCGGCAGTCGCCTGAAATACCAGCAACTATAACGGCGATGTCAGAGTGGAACACACACACACACACACACACACACCGCAGTCGGGGGACAGGGCAAGCAGGGGGATCACTGTCTGAAATTCACACTGTGCAAAGCCAAGGTGATACAGACACACACACGATGAACAGGAAGGTTGGCGCTGTATTTAAGACGGCTAAAGCACAGTGTACGGTAAGTCCTTTAAAAGAGGAGAGAAGGAGGGAGGAATAGAGACAACTTTTAAGAAGCCAGCCAACTTTAAAGAAGCCAGAGATACACGGCTATGAAGCTCAGCGGACATTTAACATTACTGGTCGGTTATCCTTGGTTCTGAAAACTACTGCTTATGTTTTTTTTCCCACAATCAGCACCGGCTACAACCTACAAAAACCTTCGACCTCCTGGCAACCCACCTATGACACGAGAATTCTTGCTACTCTCCATGGCAGTTTCATTCTAGTTGGCGCTAATTTTTCAACAAGTTCCCAGAATGCGGGAACTCCTCACGACCATGAAGACGACTTCCTGGCAACCACCCGCGAACATGTGGTGACTGCAGTCTCCTAAAAAGTCGCCTAAGTGGGACAGGCCCATTACTCCACCCACCTGCCAATCAATCCCTCCTCACCTATATCCATCTATCAGTTTTGAGCAAAAAGGATAGACCTAGTATTAAACATTCAGAAGGCACAAAGTCCTCTACCAACCCACCCCAGCATTCAAAATCAACAGCAATTCTATGGAAACATTTCAGAACTAGTCAAGGACAATTTTACAGCTGCTTCCAATGCACCAACAGATTTGACCAAGTAAGGGAAAAACATTCAAAGATTAACGCATCAAATCTTATGTGATGCTCATGGGCCTATGAAGTTGGAATTAGAACAGGAATAAGTACAGGCTTCGTACAGGGATGGGCCGATGCAAGACCAAAGAGCAAATGGGGCTATGCAGATGCGGCAGACACAGAACGTGAATGTGGAACATCAGTACAATCCATGCCACACCTACTAAGATGCCCACTTCTGGCCAAACCAAATATTTGAAACATAGAGGCTTCAGGCCGTGGCCCCTGTGGATGGTAACATCGGGAGCTGACCTGGTTGGTTTCCGACTCCGAACTCCAGCAACAGCAGTTTCGTCTGCCCCGAATCGTGGGGCTTGAATCGGCCCGATCGCAGGACCTTTCATCGCCCGGCATGGTTTAAAATCGGCCGGCGGAGGCTTCAACATCGGGAGCCTCGATCGCCTCGTTGCAACAGTTTGATTTCTAAGCCACGCCGGGTGATGAAAGGCCCCGCGAACGGGCCGATTCAGCCCTTAGAAAGCGTCTGATACCCAAATCTTTCAAAAGCTACAATGTGATAAATAACACTTAAACAAATAAAACTGAAGTAAATAAAGGCAAACAGAAGAACCAACCTTGGAGGGGTGGGGGTGGTGGGGGAGAAGAGAGATAGAGATGGGAAAAACATACTAAATAACGTGAGTGATCAAGCCACGAAACCCGTTCGTCTGTGGCGCTTAATGAGCTGACCCATTTAAATCCGATACCCGTTTAAATCTTTCCCATCCACCAATACATCCAATTAGTTCAAATGGTAATTGTACCCACATCAGATAGCTTTAAGAAATTATCCGTGAATACCTTCAGTACTACTTGAAGGTCAAAACACAATTGGTGATACATCGTGTTAATAGTGACATTTAACATGCGCTTAACAGTGACACCCCCACTGTCTCACGGAAAGCGGAGATTTTAATAGATTTTTTTGCACCAAATTTCAAAATCCGGATTACAAAGCATGGGGGAATGCGCCCCCCACCGTAATTCCGCCCATGGGAACATGTACAGAACGTTCATGAAGAGGTCCTCTGCCAACCCTGCCCCTGCTGTACCACATTGCCTATCAATAATGATCCAAGCAAGCAAAATGTGCAGGAAGGAACTGCAGATGCTGATTTAAACCGAAGAAGGGTCTCGACCCAAAACGTCACCCATTCCTTCTCTCCACTGATGCTGCCTTTCCGCTGAGTTACTCCAGCTTTTTGTATCTATCGATGATCCAAGCAAGACTATGAAACAAAGTGACTCCCCATATCTAGTGAGCCAACTGATGGCTCGCCCACCTTGACTGTTTCTCATAATACTCCAAAGCCTGATGGACTCAAAATACAATGATTGGACTCTTGGCGACACAATTCCAAAGATAACCCTGCAGAGAAATGCCTTTCTTTAGTCTTAAATAGTTAATTCTTACTCCAAGACCATGCTCCCAGATTTGGATTCCTTCACAGGGAAAACAATCGCTTAGCATCAACCTTGTCAAGTCTCATCAATTATATCCTTCAGAAGAATCACCCTTATTCTTCAACTCTGCAAGGAGCATACAACTTTTCAGCATTTCGTCATGAGCGAGCCTCTACATCCCAATAATTAACCGAGTGATTACAACCTAATACAAGTTTATTGCTCAAGGTAACCTGCAATATCTCTAAAACCCACTATAGCATAACTTTATTATACCACATTCCATTTCAATAGAGGCCAAAATTCCATTAGCCTTCCGGATAACCTTTTACACCTGCATATTAACTTTAAATTTAAAGTAGAAAATCATCCAGATCTGCCAATGTACAGCAGCATACTGTGGAATGTTTCCCACTTAAACAAGATTCTACATTTCTACTAATCTGGATAACCTCCCATTTCAGCACATTACATTTCATCTGTCAAATTTTTATCCACTATCTTAAAATACTATATTGTTTGCTTCTTACAACTTCCTTTCTCATCTCCATTCCTTCAGCGTTTAATTCACTCAAGGCTTGGGACTTCCCAGACTGAGCCAGCATTTAATTGCACATCCCTGATTGCCCTTGAAAAAGTGGTGGCAAGTTGCTTTCTCGAACCCTTGAAGTGCTGGTACACCCAATAGAATCCAAGTCATTAACATAGATTGCTCCTTGTACAGTGCTGCCAAGTTTTGTCTGAGCATTTCAGTATTCTAGTACCTAAAAATCAGCATTTTGCTGAGGAAATCAGTATTTTCACGCGGTGCCATTTTGCTGAAATTTTTTTTTTTTATGTGCGGTCATACCCATGTAAGAGTACAAGAATGCATAACTTTGTTACCAATTGACATGTCTTCTACGCACCTTACTAGACAGTGCATTCATTACCATTTCATTGTATCTGCTGTTCCTGCTTTTAGCACCAGATGATGACGTAGAAGCCATTTTGGAAGTCTCCCTCTCCCTCCCTTGCTCTATCCCTCCTTCCTCTCTTTCCCTCCCTCTCCCTCCTTCCTTTTTTTCCCCTCCCACTCGTTTTCCCTCCCTTCCTCTCACTCCCTCTCCCTCCCCGAACAGTCTGTGAACTATAGCGCTGTGGCCATAGCGCTATGTGTAAAGCCCATAGCGCTATATGTAAAGGCAATAGCGCTCCAGCTTGTAGCGCTATAATTAGAACCTCTAGCGCTGTTCGTTTAAATTCCCACACGCTAAACTGAGAGCGCTGTTTAAACCTGTAGCGGGACAGGCAGATCAAAGCTTACAAAAATTATCCAGATCTTGAAATTTAAAATACTAATAGATTTAATCTGCTATAATTTTTAGAGTCACAGTATGACTTTTTATATCCTTGCATTTTTTAAGCAGCAAGATAAAACTGGAAGTCGGGCCGATTTTAAAAAAATCCGTATTTTACAAAGCAAATCCGTACATCCTTATTCTTATCGCATTTCCGTACAAAATACGGAAAATCCGTACGACTTGGCAGCTCTGCTTGTAGCATCACACTGTTTACAGCTTGCAATCTGCCATTTAGACCAACTGTTTTACTTTAGGCAATCCTCTATCAACACCAATGTGGATCATTTTCAAATGGCAAGATCTATCATATTTTTTAAAAAACGACACAAAGTCTGAGGTAACTCGAGTCAACTCAGCTCGAGAACATGGAGAGGTGACATTTTTTGTCAGGACCCTTCAGACTAATTTTATCCTTTTACATGGTAGCTCAAGAAGTGTCCTGGGCTAAGTCTGCAGATACAGCAAGAGACAGCCATGTAAAAACAAAGAATTGTATTACAACATAGTCATCTGTGACCATGGGGTAGTGAGTCCTGCATACCAACCCATCACTATCAATGCAAATCCTGTGCACACTTACTGAACTGATTTAATAACTGAGGGTGAAGATCGTTAGATTTTTGGAGCAAGTATTACGGAATACAGAATAGGAATAGATACTGTGATATAGTGTCATTTTATAATACAGCACAGAAACTGGGCTTTCAGTCCATTATAGTACAGAGAAGGTTCACCAGACTGATTCCTGGGATGTCAGGACTTTCATATGAAGAAAGACTGGATAGGCTCGGCTTGTACTCGCTAGAATTTAGAAGATTGAGGGGGGATCTTATAGAAACTTACAAAATTCTCAAGGGGTTGGACAGGCTAGATGCAGGAAGATTGTTCCCGATGTTGGGGAAGTCCAGAGCAAGGGGTCACAGTTTAAGGATAAGGGGGAAATCTTTTAGGACCGAGGTGAGAAAAACATTTTTCACACAGAGAGTGGTGAATCTCTGGAATTCTCTGCCACAGTAGGTAGTTGAGGCCAGTTCATTGGCTATATTTAAGAGGGAGTTAGATGTGGCCCTTGTGGCTAAAGGGATCAGGGGTATGGAGAGAAGGCAGGTACAGGATACTGAGTTGGATGATCAGCCATGATCATATTGAATGGCGGTGCAGGCTCGAAGGGCCGAATGGCCTACTCCTGCACCTATTTTCTATGTTTCTATATTATGCACTCTGTATCTGTACAAATTCTGTTTACCCATAATTGGGCTTTAGCCATCTATCCCTTGGCATTCAAGGGTCACGTAGATACTTAAATCTTGATAGCACCTACATCCACCAATGAAAAGGGAACAGTTCACATTGCAGGTAAATGACCTTTCATCAAAACCTTTGATTAACTGAAGGTATTAGCTAACAATCAAGCCCTGTGTAATAAACACTGCTTAAACACATTCAACTATAAGAGATTTGCACATAAGCTTTAATGGTATCAGGATGGAAAACAACTTTAGAGCAAGTCGATTTCTTCAATAAAGTACTTCATAAGAACACAGGAAAATAGCAGCAGTAGGCAACCAAACGTCTTATGCCTGTCCTGTCATTCAGTAGGATCATGAATGGAGAGAGATGGGGTGGCGCCGTGCGCGGCAGCCTCGCCAGCAGCCTGTTCGTCCTTTCAACCTTTTTGATATTTTTTAGTCTGTTTAAAAGTTAAAAGTATGTTCCTGGAGGTTTCTTAGTCTTTTTTTATGTGGGGGAGGTGGGGAGTCGCATCTCCGCCCCCCGTCGCGACCTACCATCTGGATTGGCGCGGCCTTTCCTGCCAGAGACCGGCCAGAGCATCAGCGGCGGCTCAGCACCGATTTACCATCGTGGAGCAGGCGATGCCTTACCAGGGATAACCATGTTGAGGCTCCGGAGTGTTGGGCCAGTTGACTTGAGGCTGTGGTTTGCAGGGCTTCCAGCCACGGGCTGCACTGACTTTTAACTTCGCGGAGCCTGGGATCTTGCTGAGGATCACCAGTGTTGGAGCTCCGTCCAGCTCGGCCTGTCGACTTCAGGAGCCGCGGTCTCCAGTAGGATGTGGCCGATGCGAAAACTCCAAGCCGCTGAGAGTGTTCCCCGTTCCGACGCCGGAACTCCGGTCATCCCAGCGAGAGGGCCTGAAACATCGGGCTGCCCAATTGGTGCATGTGATAATAAATGTCTCTTGAACTCTCTTGCTAGCTTCAATTCTTCATCAGTGCTAGCACTCCACCAATTGCATGATTTAAAAAAATATTTATCGATCTGCACCTTAACTAGTTCTAATATTCTCTCCGTCACCACCTGAAGCTACAGCGACGCATCACTCCTGGATGAATGATCTCCATGCATTCTATGCACGCTTCGAAAGGGAGTACACTCTTGTACCTTATTGGTGCCCAATTGCTACCAATGGCGCGGTAATTGAAGTCACTGAGGTTCATGTCAGAAGATCCTTCACAAGGATGAACTCTTGAAGCGCCTTGATCTGATGTGGAACCTGGCTGTGCTCTTTAAACCAGCACGGACCAACTTGCGAGAGTTTTTAACTGACATCTTCAACCTCTCATTACCCATAATTTATCCAACAACAGTGGCGTCGCCAGCGAACTTAAAGATGGCATTGGACAGGTTGGCGTGGAGAATGTCAACAATGTTTAAGTTCCTGAGTGTGCATACAGTGCATTTCAAGTTCAATTTATTGTCACATGCACCAATTGGTACAGTGAAATTTGAGTTACCATACAGCTATACAATAAAAAATAACACAATACACAATAGAGTTTAACGTAAACATCCCCACACAGCGGAATTAACGTTCCCACTGTGAGGGAAGGCAATAAAGTTCAGTAATCTTCCTCTTTGTTCACCCGTGGTCGGGACCTCTGAGCCCTCCGCAGTCGCCACTACGGGCGACCCGATGTTCAGGCCCTCTCACCAGGATGATGAAAAGTCCGACGTCTGAACGGAAGAACCCACACAGCAGCTTGGAGTTTCCGAATCAGCCGCTGCATACCGGAAGTCCACAGGCGGCTCCCGAAGTCCACAGGCCGAGCTGGACGGAGCTCCAATACTGGCGATCCCCGGCCCAGGACTCCGCGATGTTAAAGTCAGCGCAGCCCACGGCTTGAAGCTCTGCAAACCACAGCTCCACGTTAGCTGGCCCAACACTCCGGAGCTCCACACAGCGATCCCCGGTTAGGCATTGCCCCCTCCGCGATGGTAATTCAGTGCTGTGCCGCCACGGAAGTTCTGGCCGGTCTCCAGCAGGAAAGGCAGCGCCAATCCAGATGGTAGGCGCATCCTCGACCAGGAAGTGACTGGTAAATGATTTCCCCCCCCTTCCCCTCCGCACCTCCCCTACATAAAAAAGACTAAGAAACCTCTAGGAACATACTTTTAAACAGACTAAAAACAACAAAATGGGTGAAAGGACGGACAGACTGCTGGCGAGGCTGCCGCGCGCTGCGCCACCTGAGGAGTTACTTCAGCATTTTGTGTCTACCTTCGATTCAAAGCAGGATCTGCAGTTCTTTCTTACTCAAATTACCCTGACCACACTCACATTTCACTCCTAGCATCAGTAACATAGTTTAGGAGTTTGAAAACTGTGGCCACCCAAGTTCAAGAATAGCTTCTTCCCAACAACCATCTGGCTCTTAACACTAAAACACTAACTTAACTGTGAACTCGGGTCTATGGTTGGACTAAGGATATTTAACTTTTTCTCCCACTTGTATACGGGTTGTTAATTTATTGAATTTTGAGTTTATTAAATGTTATCTTTGAGTATTGGCCTGTTATGCTGCTGCAAATAATAATTTAATTGTCCATTTGTTGGTACATATGACGATTAAACGCTCTTGACTCAACATCTGGAACAAAAAACTACAGGGATTCACTACCCACTGAGAGCAGAGTTTTAAATCTCTATTATCCTGTAGCTATGCAAACTTGCTTGTGATTCTCCAAATCATGAAAATATCTATCGTAAAGCCCCCTTATGATCTTGTATGTGTGAATAAGGTCAGTCCCATTCTTGTAAACTCCATTAACATTAAGTCTCATTACTGACTTCAAGTCTTAGATTTATTATAGAGTCCACAGGTCATCAAGCAGTTCACAAGTGACAGATTAAATTTAGAATACTTGATTCATATTATAATCACTGCCTAAAATAAACTACAATCAAGCCACTTTAGTCAGTTTAAAAGTAGCACACAGAGGCAAATCTAAATACAAGGCAACACAGCAGGATCAAATATGTGAACTAGCTACTCATCACCTTGGAGAAGTTCACAAGGGTTGCAACAGTTCAAGATGGCCATTCACCAACGTAAAGGGAAACTAATGATAGGAAGTACATACTGATCACGTCAGTGATTCTCACGTCACATTAGTGGAAACAATAAATATGATTACTTGCAGCTTTCAATATGAAACCATAGCTTTGTGTGTATCTTCCACACAGAGTACAACTGGACTGTTTCCATAAACCAACAAGCTTGTTTACCTAATGGACAATCAATACATTTATGAACTAGAGCTTATTATTAGAAAGTAATTTTCTGATCCAGAAAAGCACACCAATCACCGAGTAGAATGGAAAATGAAAAATCCCAGGATAAATAGGCAAGCAGATCACACATATGATATTGAAAAATCAAATTACACAATAATGAAGAAGGGTCTCAACCCGAAACGTCACCTATTCCTTCGCTCATAGATGCTGCCTCACCTGCTGAGTTTCTCCAGCATTTTTGTCTACAATGACAGTCATGAGAGCTAAGATAATGAGAGCTAAGATAATATAATTGGACAAAGTCTCAAAAAGGACAATGACAGTCATGAAGTTACCGTTTAGTCGTAAACATTTATCTTGTTCGTAGGTGTTTCCAGGGAACAAAATCTGACGTCCTTTTTTGATCTGGTCAAAATCCAAATCCTAACAAATTTCATGGATAATTGGGGAATGGACAATAAAAATTGGCATTACAATCATCTGTCTAGGGACTGAACCAATGAGAATTTATGAATGGGAAATTATGATCAACAGATTTGGGCTTTAGGGTTGCAATTAATAGCAGGGAACCAGTGGATGCAGTATATCAGACAAGCTCAATACATTCTATAATCGCTTTGAACAGATAGTCAGTGAAGCAACATCCTAAAACCTCGGATGAATCTCTATGCACGGTCAGTATTGCAAAGGTCAGATCTGCCTTCCCTAGAGCGAACCAACGGAAAGCCACTGAACGGAATAGAGTCACTGGCTGTATGCTCACAACCTGCATTGACCTGCGGGCAGAGGTATTCAACAACCTCACCCCACTCCATTATAAGGTTCCTAACTGCTTTAAGACCATTATCACCCCGGTGTCAAAGAAAAGCAAGGTAGTATAACTTAATGGCTTCCATGCATTGGTTCTGACATAGAAACATAGAAATTAGGTGCAGGAGTAGGCCATTCGGCCCTTCGAGCCTGCACCGCCATTCAATATGATCATGGCTGATCATCCAACTCAGTATCCCGTACCTGCCTTCTCTCCATACCCTCTGATCCCCTTAGCCACAAGGGCCACATCTAACTCCCTCTTAAATATAGCCAATGAACTGGCCTCGACTACTCTCTGTGGCAGGGAGTTCCAGAGATTCACCACTCTCTGTGTGAAAAAAGTTCTTCTCATCTCGGTTTTAAAGGATTTCCCCCTTATCCTCAAGCTGTGACCCCTTGTCCTGGACTTCCCCAACATCGGGAGCAATCTTCCTGCATCTAGCCTGTCCAACCCCTTAAGAATTTTGTAAGTTTCTATAAGATCCCCTCTCAATCTCCTAAATTCTAGAGAGTATAAACCAAGTCTATCCAGTCTTTCTTCATAAGACAGTCCTGACATCCCAGGAATCAGTCTGGTGAACCTTCTCTGCACTCCCTCTATGGCAATAATGTCCTTCCTCAGATTTGGAGACCAAAACTGTACGCAATACTCCAGGTGTGGTCTCACCAAGACCATGTACAACTGCAGTAGAACCTCCCTGCTCCTATACTCAAATCCTTTTGCTATGAAAGCTAACATACCATTCGCTTTCTTCACTGCCTGCTGCACCTGCATGCCCACTTTCAATGACTGGTGTACCATGACACCCAGGTCTCGCTGCATCTCCCCTTTGCCTAGTCGGCCACCATCATGGTGCTTTAAGATGCCAGTCATGGCATATATTAACTAAAGCTTCCTACAATGCCATGATCCCCTACAATGTGTTTACCATCACAACAGTTCAATAACAGACCCCATCTCCCTTGTCCTGTACTCATCCCTGGGATATCCCAGCCATGCCAACTACATCCAACTCCTATTTAATGATTATAGTTCCACTTTCCATACCATAACCCCAACCAAACTCTTCTCCAAACCCCTGAACCTCTGAGTCAGAACCCCTTTCTGCAACTTTACCTCCGTGCACGTGACAATAATAATAATAAACTAAACTGTATCCTCGACTTCTTTTAGAGCACAATCAGCAAGGATAGGCAACAAAACATCCTCATGATAAGTCTCAACACTGGTTCTCTACAAGGATTCATTCTCATCATCTTTACTATGCAGCCAACTTCTATTTTAACTCCATTTACAAGTTTGCAGATGATACCACCTTAGTGGGCCAGATCTCAAACAATGATGTGACAGAGGAGAAGAAGGAGCATCAAGACAACAATCTCTCCCTGATCAGCCATGATCATATTGAATGGCGGTGCAGGCTCGAAGGGCCGAATGGCCTACTCCTGCACCTATTTTCTATGTTTCTATGTCTATGTTTTTAAGATGGACATAAAATGCTGGAGTAACTCAGCAGGACAGGAATGATACCCATTCCTCTCTCCAGAGATGCTGCCTGTCCTGCTGAGTTACTCTTGCATTTTGTGCCCATCTTCGGTTTAAACTAGCATCTGCAGTTCCTTCCTACACAATCTCTCCCTCAATCTCAGCAAGACGAAGGAACTCATCAGTGATTACAGGAAACTGAGTAGTGTACATGCACCAGTCAGCATCAATGGTGCAGAGATGGAATTGGTCAGGAGCTTCAAGTTTCTGGGCGTAATTACCAACAATCTACCATGGTCCAACCACATTTAAGCTATAGCCTCAGCATGGTAAAAGTCAGTCTGCCATACTACAAATGGCACGGCCTTGGTCAGTGAATCTGATGCCAGTATTGGGATTAGTGCTGAATGAGTGGAGTGTAGCGCACTTCAAGGGACCAACTTAAGAACAGACCATCTCAGGTCCCAATGCAAAGGCTGAGATGCAAAGATGTGAAGCCATCTTTACTTCACGTAAGTCAATATTCCCAACAAAATGAAGATACAAAGTTTGTACGTTCTCCTTGTGACCACGTGGGTTTTCTCAGGGTGCTGCAGTTTCCTCCCACATTCCAAAGACATGCAGGTTTGTAGGTTAATAGGCTTCTGGCTCCTTGTGTGTAGGATGCACAAATGGGATAACAGAACTAGTATACGGGTGATCGATGGTCGGGGTGGACTCAGTGGGCCAAAGGCCTGTATTCATGCTGCATTTCCAAACTAAACTAAACAAATATTTTTAGGAATTAAGACCAATATATTCCTGTATACTGATGTGTGCAGTAGTTATGCTGTTTGTGCAGCATAATTTTCTTCAAGTTTGCCAAAACTGTTCAAAATAAAGACATTTGAATTTGTTTCTACATCTTTGTCAACTTAAAAATCACCTGTAATTGAGGCTGATCCCACCCACGTTACTCGACCCCACTTCTACCAGATCATTGAAGCTCTCAAGCATGACAGCAATAGGTGCCCTTTCAATCCAGCATATTGAAGATTTTTCATTTAAAGAGAGATATTTACTAATGGGTGATGTTCTGACATTAAAATGCTCATCTTCCTGAAAAATCCCATTTTCTACTGCACAAATAAAATCGCTGTATTAAATACAAATATTTGAAGCAAAGGAATGAGTAACATTCATAACTCTACAGATAGCACATGCTGGAGAAGCAGAATCAAGCGGGTTGTAGTTCCCTTTCAGAGACTAGAGCAGAAAAATGTAGACAAATTTTCTTTTGTTGGAGGCGTTGCCACCGATGAGATGTCAAACAAACGTAGCTTCAGTTGAATGCAAAATATGCCATGGTCATGGGTGGAAATCCTGGGGGGGACGGGGGAGACATGCCCCCTCATGTTTTGAGAGGTGGGGAACAAACCCCCCATGTTTTGTAATCCAGATTTTGAAATTCTGTGAAAATAAACTATTAAAATCTCTGCTTTCCACGACAGTGGGGGTGTCACTGTTAAGCGCTTGTTAAATGTCTCTATTAACACCGTATTAACACGATGTGTCACCAATTGTGTTGTGACCTTCCAAAGCTGTCTGATGTGGGTACAATTACCATTTGAACTAATTGGATGTATTGGTGGATGGGAAAGATTTAAACGGGTATCGGATTTAAACGGGCCAGGTCATTAAGAAATCCGGTCGAACGGGTTTCCTGGCTGGCTTGCAGGTAAGTCCCACACTCAGTCACTCACGTTATTTAGTTTTTTTTCCCCATCTCGTTCTCTCTCCCCATTCCAAGGTTGGTTCTTCTGTTTGCCTTTATTTGCTTCAGTTTAATTTAAGTGTTATTTATTACGTTGTAGCTTTTGAAAGATTCAAGCGGGTATCAGACGCTTTCTCAGGGATGAATCAGCCCGTTCGCGGGGCCTTTCATCGCCTGGCGGGGCTTAAAATCAAACTGTTGTATTGAGGTAATCGAGGCTCCGAGTGTCCCCTTCCCCAAGTTTTGATTGCGATTTCCGTCCCTGGCCATGGTAGTATTGTTGTCTTGGGTCTTTGGGGAAGAGTGACAATGGTATGTTTGAATTTTACATTGAATTTGAAAGTGATGTGGGTCAATGTGAAACTAGGGCCTTAAACCTAAACAAGGCAACTTATGAAGGTGCAAGGAGAGAATGACTGTTTGATTGAGAGTATATACCTTAAATATTTAGCTATGGCTAACAAGTGGTATTAAATCTGAGTAAGAGGGGTTTTTGCACTGCATGATCGACAGAGTGGAGCAGTGGTAGAGTTGCTGCCTATCAGCACCAGAGAGCCGGGTTTGATCCTGACTACGGGTGTTGTCTGCACAGAGTTTTTATTCTCTCCCAGTGACCTCGTGGGTTTTCTCTGGGTGCTCCGGTTTCCTCCCACATTCCAAAGAAGTGAGCAAGCCTCAGGAAGCTATTAACAAATGTTCATGGATACTTGGTTTCTTGCCATTTGGTCTGTGTTCCCTTCCCTTATTTTCTTTTAAATAACCTTACCTTTACATAGAACAGATAAGTACAGCACACGAATAGACCCTTTGGCCACAATGCAGACATATGGGAGTGCAAGTACTGGTTTACACAGTCTCTGCTGAACATGCCAAGCTAAACTAATCTTATCTGCCTTCACATGATGCATGCCCTCCATTCTGTGCATATCCATGTGACTATTTTAACGCCACCTAAATGTGACTATCGAATCTGCCTCTGCCACCTGAAAACACCCACCAGACACCTACCACTCCCTAAAAATTTGCTCAGCATATCTCCTTCAAACTTTGCCCCTTTCACCATAAATCTATGCCCCCTCGTCATAAACATTTCCACTCTGGGAGAAAGGTTCTGCAATTTCATTTTACACCTTTGAACCAACCTAACCTAGCTGTTAATCATTAAGAGCTTGCTTCCTCAATTGATCACGTTGCAACCTTGGTATCAACTACAAAGTTCAAAATTATTGTGCCATCACACGTCCAAACCTTTTGCATATACCAATAGAAGGGCCTAGAACCGAGCTCTGTTAAAGTCTAGTAGATAGAAATGTCAGTCTCATCAACATTTTGCTAAGCAGCCAAGTACAAATTCAACAAGCAGAGTGATGATGGAAGTGAATTTTGCAAAGTGCTAACAAAATACTTTTCAAATACTATGGTGTTCTAGTCTTTGCTGGCTTTTGTAGTCTGCTTATGGATATTTTGTTGGAACACTTGCCTAAACAGGAACATTTTAGATAAAATCTGCAAATCTGAGGGGAGTGTAAGCTATTTTGATTAGTCTAAGACCATGTTTCTGGCAAATCGTCTGATCGTGAAAGGATGTCGCAGAAAACATCTATTCTTTTGTCAAAACTGCTCACTGCATAATAACTTACTTTACATCTGTAATCTTCTCAGAATAGATACATGACTTAGTGATTAGCCACACATCAATGCAATTTATTTACTAAAATCTGCACCAGTTCCAGCACTAACAAATATGTCTGCAGGTTTTCAATATTGCCATAGGGATAGCACATCCTGCCATCAACTACATTTCTGTTAAGTGGCATCTTCTGCCACCTACACTTCAAAGATTTTATTCCCTACAATTGCAACACTGCATCCAAATAGTATAATTACCAAAACTGTTTTTTTTTCCAAATGACTAAGCACAAGAACAACTCTAAGCAGAAGAAACCAAATAACCCCCAATAATCTAATCTACCATGAGAATCAAGATTCAAGAGTATTTGTCATTTGCATAGGATATGAATCGGAACAATTAAATTCTTACTAGCTGCAGATTTAACACTACATTAAACGCAACAATAAATCTACAATAAATTCAGTTATTCCAAATAGAAATATTGCTAATATTGCATCGTTCAAGTAAGGTGAACCCAGAGTCAAAACTCGTCCAGCTGAGACCTCAAAAAAGCTATTGAGAATGTAAAGAGACACTTTTTACATTAAACGGTGGGGTCAGAGGGTTGCATGCCATCACTTTTAATAGGATGAAACCGAGTAGCTTAAGTGACAGAGACACAACACTCCTGGATGATCTCAACGCTTTTTATATAGAGAAAAAGGAATTGCAGATGCTGGTTTACAAAATACAGACTGCTGGAGTTGCTCAGCGTATCAGCTCAGCATCACAGAAGAACATGGATAGGCGATATTTCGGGTCGGGACTCTTCCTGATCCGACGAGTCAGCGTTATCTTTTCAATGCTTTTAATGTTTGCTTCGAAAAGGAGAAAATCATTCTTCCATGGGCCCCACAATCCCCAACAACCCTGTAATCTCAGTCTCCAAGGCCGATGTTTGCATATCCTTCAAGGGTGAACCCTCAGAAAATATCCAGCCTTGACTACACTTGGCTGCCTTCTGAACACCTAGACTTGTCTTTTCGCAAATATCTTCAATGTCTCACGCCCTTGGTCTGGGAACCTCACTTGCTTTAAAAGGACATCCATAATTAGCAAGATGATGGCTCAATGGCAGTTCATTGTGAAGTACTTTGAATGGTTGGTTATGATGCAGATCAACTTCCGTCGCGATAATGAACTGGACCCACTTCAATTTACCAACTACCACAACAGACTAAGAGTTGATGTAATCTCATTGGCTCTCCACTCTGCATTGGACCATGTGGACAACATGTCAAGCTGTTGTTCTTTGATTACATCTCAGCACTCAAAAGCCTCGTCCTTCCAAACTCAAACCCAGGCAACAGGATCTCTGTTCCTCCCTATGCAACTGTATCCTCAGCAGACCTCAATCAGTATGGATTGGCAACAATACCACCTCCTCCTCCCTGACCATTAGTACAGGGGCACCTCAGGACAGTGTGCTCTATCCCTCTGTACCCACGACTGTACAACTTCAACACCGCCATTAGATTCACCAATACCACCATCATTGTAAGTATAACGGGTAATGATTCATAGTACAGGAGGGAGATTGATCAACTGGTTGAGTGGTGCAAGAAACACAATTTTGTTCTCAACGTAGGCAAGACCATCAGGAAGGGAAAGCAGAGGAACCACGCACATGTCCTCTTTGGCGTGACAGCAGTGGAGAGAGTCAACTGCTTCAAATTCCTGGACATACACATCTGTGATGAACTGTCGCCATGGGATCATGTACATATATATACACAACAATGATTTAGATGAAAGGATTCAAAGTAACATTAGCAAATTAGCAGATGACACAAAGCTGGGTGGCAGTGTGAACTGTGAGGAGGATGCTATGAGAATGCAGGGTGACGTGGACTGGTTGGGTGAGTGGGCAGATGCAGTTTAATGTGGATAAATGTGAGGTTATCCATTTTGGTAGCAAAAACAGGAAAGCAGATTATCATCTAAATGGTGTCAAGTTGGCAAAAGGGGAAGTACAACGGGATCTGGGAGTCCTTGTCCATCAGTCAATGAAAGTAAGCATGCAGGTACAGCAGGCAGAGAAGAAACTGAATGGCATGTTGGCCTTTATAACAAGAGTAGTTGAGTAGCAGAGGTTGGGAAGGAGTTTCTTCCCAGAGGCCATTCGGACTGTAAACTCCTATCTCACCAGGGACCAACTTTACTGAACGTTTTTCCTTCCAATATTTAATATGTAAAAGAATATGTGTGTGTTTATGATTGTGTTTATAGTTTGTTCGGTTGTTTGTTTGTTTGTCTTTTTGCACAAAGTCCGCGAGCATTGCCACTTTTCATTTCACTGCACATCTCGTATGTGTATGTGACGAATAAACTCGACTTGACTTGACTTGAGTATAGGAGCAAAGAGGTCCTTCTGTAGTTGTATGGGGCCCTAGTGAGACCACACCTGGAGTATCGTGCGCAGTTTTGGTCCCCAAATTTGGGGAAGGACATTGCTATTGAGCGAATGCAGCTTAGGTTCACAAGGTTAATTCCCGGGATGGCGGGACTGTCATATGCTGAGAGAATGGAGCGGCGGGCTTGTATACTCTGGAATTTAGAAGGATGAGAGGGTATCTTATTGAAACATATAAGATTATTAAGGGTTTGGACACGCTAGAGGCAGGAAACATGTTCCTGATGTTGGGGGAGTCCAGAACCAGGAGCCACAGTTTAAGAATAAGGGGTAAGGCATTTAGAATGGAGATGAGGAAACACTTTTTCTCACAGAGTTGTGCGTCTGTGGAATCCTCTGCCTCAGAGGGCAGTGGATGCCGGTTCTCTGTATACTTTTAAGAGAGCTTGATAGGGCTCTTAAAGAAAGCGGAGTCAGGCGATATGGGGAGAAGGCAGGAACGGGGTACTGATTGTGGATGATCAGCCATGATCACATTGAATGGCTGTGCTGGCTCGAAGGACCGAATGACCTACTCCTGCACCTATTGTCTACATAACTCCACATCAATGCTGATACTGTTTTTATACTGCAGCAGGAGAAACTAAAACAAAACTAGACTTAAGTAATCGTCTTTGTTCTGAACTAGAGAGAAGCTGCACACTCATCCCATTCCCTTCCACACCATACCAGATGAGGGAACAAACTGCACTCACCTAATCACTATACTGTTAATTATTTTGTCTCTTATACCTCAATATTCACCAACACCTAGCAGGTTTGCCAAAGTTAATGAATTAAGTCAAGCCTGCTTCAAATTCAAAAAGTTATCAACTTACATTAACTTTGAAAGCTTGAACAGTATTATCCAGCAGAAGTACGTTGCACACCACTTCTGTGTGTTGTCTATCCCTAGCCAGTTCAGATGCTCGTACATTGTAAGTCCTGCCAGCTGGCAACCGGAAGCGTGATGTCATTACTGTCCACACAGGATCTATGTAAATAATAAAATCAAGTTAATAAGAAAATCTTCATATAACCGAGGATTTTCGAGATAACTAAAAATGTAATTTGACCAAAAATATAGTAAATTGACTGGAATATTAGATGGAAATGAACAAACATTGCTGCCGATTACAATAAAACATTGCTACCACATAGTTCCAGTGACTTAGATTCAATAAGGACCTAAAGTACTGCTTGGAGATTCCACTTTATGACGACTTGGCTTTCCTCTGCGAACTCCAGTTTCTTCCCACATTCCGGAAATGTACATTTTGGAAGGATAATTGGCCACAGTAAGTTGCCTCAAGTGTGTAAAAGGGGAGAAAAATAGGTCAGGGTAGAATTAGTATAAAAATGGGCACTTGGTAATCAGCATGGACTTGGTGGGTCGACAGCCTGTTTACATGCTGTCCCTTTGAGTTATTAAAATGACACAGGTTTTGCGGAAAACAAGATCACATTGCATTTTGGGGAAAGGCAGAGAGCCACCCTCATTTTGGGTTCCATTGAAACCCACTGCAATAAATGTACTATGCATTGACGATCCCAGGTCAGGTCTTAATCTATGCCACATCGGATTATTACAGTGAACATTAACATGAGAAAAAAAAAAATAGAAAGGAGCCAACCTAGTGGAATCAAGGAAAATACAATTTAGATTATCAGAATATTTTGCATGTCATTTTTAAATTGGTCATAAAACATTCAAAGTAATTAGGAAATAATATTTCTACAGTTATAAGACCCAATACAAAGCCTTTATTAACAGTTAGTCCCTATACATAAACAGAAAAATCCAATTGGTCACTCAAATTTAATGGATAAGCAAGTGTTCATATTGGTAACAGTAAAACTAGAACTGAAAGCAGATGCAAAAACTGTAATAAATTAATATTTTAAGATGCAGGAAATTCCTTCTATAACACATCCTGCAATCTCTCATTGAAACACTCAAGCCCAATAAAAACAAATGCTGGTAATTGTTAGGTCAGGCTATTTATAGAGGAACAATTAGCATTTCAAGTTATCAACCTGTAACATTATCTGGAATAAGGTACAATCATAGGCAATCAAAATACAACTCTTTTGAAGCATTAAGGACAGTAGATATGACCATGGAAGGTTGTTTTAAAAAAAAATTCAAATGATGACATCGCTCGTAATTGATGGCATTTATTACTGATCTGAACTGGAAGATAGCAAAAGTAAATTATTCAGCATTAACTGTTTAGAATAAATCAATTTCAAATGCAAAAAGGTCTGGGTGCTACTCAAACTTAAAGCACCTTTATACTCCATAGCTGCTACAAGTATTTCTCACATTTTACATTTTTATTTTAGATATCTGACTTTTGCAATTTGTTTCATGTGCAATGTCCTTTTCAGTAAATTTAAAAGGTTTTCTTCCTTTTTGTGAACCTAGTCCAATATGTAATGCACCACAAACTTCCACAGATGGTGGCCTTTTGGTCTTTCAAGGACCTCTGCTGTTCTCAGAAGTTCAAAATTTCCTCAAAACATTCTGGCAATTTGTTCTCAATCATTTCTCCTAATCCCTCTTCAATGCCCAGAGATGACATAGAGATTACTGATAACTGAAGGAAGTGCTTCAATGGGGATAGGCCAATGGACTGGAGAATTTTCTGATTATCCACATTGCTGTCAATAACACTATCTCGGTTTATAAGTATTGATAACTTGCAGCACAAGTAAATACAATGATTCGACTTTAACATAAGCACACGCTGGTCATTCCACAAAACTAAACCAAAATACTTCCTCTTCCAAAATAACACTGCGTACCATCATGTAGGATGCAGCATATCTGACTGCAACTGAAATTAGTGCACAGAGGACCTGAATTTTGTATTTGGAGAGGTATTTAATAAAAAATAAACAGACTACAAACATGCAATAATACAATATTTATTGTCATTTGAACCTCAGTGAGGCTCAAACAAAACTCTGTTTCTACAGCCATACAAACAAAAAACGATTCCTACTAGACACACCACACAACACAAACATGTAGTTTCCTCTGTTGAATAAAGCCTCACTTTTCCAGCATTTCCTCATTAAGAGGTATCTGATATACAGCGAGGGTAATGTTATGAGCGAACTGTCCCAAATCAGGAAATTTCAATTTTTTTAATTTTTAAAAAACATTTTTGTTGTCAAAGTAAACTGGAGCATTCACACACCAATGTGGAAACTGATTTACACTTTTTTTTTAAATTAAGGGAATTAATAAATGCACATTCAATCAGGTTAAGACCAGAGTTTGCCAAGCCATCAAAAGCCAAATGGCACCAAATGCAGCAAATATTTTCAAGTAGTTTTTCAACACAGCTGGTATATACCTCAACTTTTCATAAATTGCTGAAAGTTGCACTGAATATTGCAAATTCTTGGACCTTGGCATCACAGACAGTAACTTCTGATGTTTTACATTTAATTGCAAAGAGTACAATTTAACTGAAAAATCTGACCCAAACACCATGGGATTTAGTCAACCTGCCCAAAACAGATTGCTGGAATTAATTACCTTAGTGCACTAACCAACAATAAATTAAAGAGTACTGTTACTTTGACAATGAGTTCTAAATTATGGCTTCCAAATTAAATCAATAGCAATCTTTACAATATAGCAGACATTGAAAGCAATAGAAGCCCTAATCGAAGAAAGTACAGATTTTCAACAGCCAGAAACAAATGCTGAATGGTTATTGTGCTCTGCTTTACTAAGTAACCAACATTGCTCAAAATAGAAACAGAAACAGATGTTGTATTACACATTTGTTACCCATCCAAGGATAAAGCCCTGCCTAATATCAGCAGTACTCAAAAGAACATCAAGCCAATTCCAAACTTCCCCAAGCTGCTTTACAAGTTTTATTCAGACCTCAAACTAACTGAGTTGTAGCACAGAAGACCCGCCCCTCCCATGCCACCATTTTTGCCCCATTTACATTAATCTGATTTGTCGCTTGAAGCCTGTCACCGTTTACGCATTGGCAATTTAAGTGCCTCGTTGTCCCTTAACTGCTGAGTATACAACTCCACCACCCATCACACACTATTTAAAATGGCAATGTATTGGGGGTTCAGTATTGATGTGGATAGAGAACTGGCTGGCAGACAGGAAGCAAAGAGTAGGAGTAAATGGGTCCTTTTCACAATGGCAGGCAGTGACTAGTGGGGTACCGCAAGGCTCAGTGCTGGGACCCCAGCTATTTACAATATATATTAATGATTTGGACGAGGGAATTGAATGCAACATCTCCAAGTTTGCGGATGACACGAAGCTGGGGGGCAGTGTGAGCTGTGAGGAGGATGCTAGGAGGCTGCAAGGTGACTTGGATAGGCTGGGTGAGTGGGCAAATGCATAGCAGATGCAGCATAATGTGGATAAATGTGAGGTTATCCACTTTGGTGGCAAAAACAGGAAAGTAGACTATTTGAATGGTGGCCGATTAGGAAAAGGGGAGATGCAATGAGACCTGGGTGTCATGGTACACCAGTCATTGAAAGTAGGCATGCAGGTGCAGCAGGCAGTGATGAAAGCGAATGGTATGTTAGCATTCATAGCAAAAGGATTTGAGTATAGGAGCAGGGAGGTTCTACTGCAGTTGTACAGGGTCTTGGTGAGACCACACCTGGAGTATTGCGTACAGTTTTGGTCTCCTAATCTGAGGAAATACATTCTTGCCATAGAGGGAGTACAGAGAAGGTTCACCAGACTGATTCCTGGGATGTCAGGACTTTCATATGAAGAAAGACTGGATAGACTCGGCTTGTACTCGCTACAATTTAGAAGATTGAGGGGGGATCTTATAGAAACTTACAAAATTCTTAAGGGGTTGGACAGGCTAGATGCAGGAAGATTGTTCCCGATGTTGGGGAAGTCCAGAACAAGGGGTCACAGTTTAAGGATAAGTGGGAAATCTTTTAAGACCGAGATGAGAAAAACATTTTTCACACAGAGAGTGGTGAATCTCTGGAATTCTCTGCCACAGAAGGTAGTTGAGGCCAGTTCATTGGCTATATTTAAGAGGGAGTTAGATGTGGCCCTTGTGGCTAAAGGGATCAGGGGGTATGGAGAGAAGGCAGGTACAGGATACTGAGTTGGATGATCAGCCATGATCATATTGAATGGCGGTGCTGGCTCGAAGGGCCGAATGGCCTACTCCTGCACTTATTTTCTATGTTTCTATGTATGTATGTAGACAAAAATGCTGGAGAAACTCAGTGGGTGAGGCAGCAACTATGATGAGTTTGACAGTCTTCAGCATTTTTGTCTACTGCTCTATAGATGCTGCCTCACCCGCATTCACATTCCCGTGCAAATGGTGTCCACACCGCATGGAGTTTTAACCCCGGCCCTGAGCCAGGAGCAGACCGGGTGAGTGGGGGTGTCGTTGTGCCGCCTCCAGAGCCGCGGGGATGAATCTCGGGCTATAGCTCTGCTCTGATGCCCGACCTCGAGGTCACTGTCCCTCACCTCCCCCAGACCCCTGGGTCACTGACACTCAACTCCACCAGACCACAGCTGGACACAGAGCACCTGGGCCAGCCCACAGTCCCGGGGAGGGGGAGAGAGAGGGAAGTCTTCAAGTCTCCGTTCACTCCGGGTGATGTTGCCACTTCACTGACACACACTCTCACACACAACCTAACACACACCCTTACACACACACACGCGCGCGCACACAAGGTTTAAAGGGATATGGGCCAAATGCGGATAAATGGGACTAGTTTAGATGGGGCATCTTGATCTGCATGGACAAGTTGGGATGAACAATACAATACAATACAATACAATACAATACAATTCAATTTATTGTCATTTGGACCCCTTGAGGTCCAAACGAAATGTCGTTTCTGCAGCCATACATTACAAACAAATAGACCCAAGACACAACATAATTTACATAAACATCCATCACATTGCTGTGATGGAAGGCCAAAAAAACTTATCTCTCCACTGCACTCTCCCCCCCGATGTCAGAGTCAAAGTCAAAATCAAAGCCCCCGGCGGGCGATGGCGAATTGTCCCGTGGCCATTAAAGCCACGCCGGGTGATGCAAGGTCGCGCACCGGGTCTTGATGTTAGAGCCCCCGGCGCGCACTCGCAGTCCCGCAGCCATTCCAAGCCGCGCGGGGCGGTGGTGTAAGGCCCCGCTCCAGGAGCTCTTCAACCCCGCAACTCGGGCGGGAGAAGTCGCCGTTGCGGAAGCCCTGAAAAGCGGTCTCCCTCCAGGGACCCGCGGGCTCCCGGTGCCGCCCGCCAAACCCGCAGTTGCAGCCTCCGAATCTCCGGGGGTCGGGTCGCAGCAGCGTCCACCACAGCTCCACCCGCTCTGGACTCGGCCAGCTCCGCGACGGTGAGGTGAGTAGTCGGCACCACAGCCCCCGGTCTTCCTGTTGGAGGCCGCTCCTCGTTGCAGCCCCAACGACAACGGAGACCCGACAAAGAAAAGGTCGGGTCTCCCGTGCAGGGAGAGATTTAAAAGTTACCCCCACACCCCCACACACATACCCCAACAAAAATAACAAAAACTACATAAAAACATAAAGACATAAAATAATAAAAACGCAGACGGACTGCAGAGGCCGCTGCTGACGAAAGTCGCGCCGCCCATGAAGGGCCTATTTCCATGCTGTAAGACCATGACACACTGTAGAAAGGGTGCAATTGCTCTGGAGAGGATCCAGGGGCGATTTATGAACATATTGGCACGGCTGGAATTTTTTTTTCACTTTGAAGAAAGATTTGATAACTGGGATTGTATTCTCTGCAGCAACGGAGGTGAAGAAAATACTTAGTTGAGGTGAAGAATATTATGAGAATAGGACCTGTTTCGCTAAACAAAGAGTGTAGGAAGGAACTGCAGATGGTGGTTTAAACTGAAGATGGACACTAAAAGCTGGAATAACTCAGCAGGACAGGCAGCATCACTGGAGAGAAAGAATAGATGTTTCTGGTCGAGACCTTAAGACTGAAGAGGTTGAAAACCAGCCATAAAACACAATGACTGGAGATGTGTGTTATCCAACTGAGGGCAGAAATCAGAATCATGTGTTCATCTTTATTGACGTGACACCATAATAAATATTACAGGGAAAATAATTTAATGGGGTGGCACGGTGGCGCAGCAGCACCACAGACACAGATTTGATCCTGACTACGGGTGCTGTCTGTACAGTATTTGTACATTCTCCTTATGACCACATGGTTTTCTCTGGATATTCCGATTTCTCCCACATCCGAAAGAAGTGCAGGTTTGTAGGTTAATTGGCTTCTGTAAATTGTCCATGGCGTGTAGGATACAACTGGTGTATGGTAGATGCTGGTCGGTGTGGACTTGGTGGGCTGAAGGGTCTGTTTCCATATGTAAAACATATATATCTTAATTTCATTGACCAATATACAGTTGAATATGTGGCATTATTTTCGTCTTGTTTCTATAGTCAAAGGGCAAGGTTGATTGATTTATTTGTGCAGAACAGTGATGGAAGTCTAACTCCTCTTGCCTTGTTTCTATGTTTTTGTTTCTCTATATATATATATATATATATATATATGCATAACACCATGAATTATAATCTGATTTCCATACATGAATATACTAAGGTCATTCATGTGCTGCACCTGTTGATCAGAGCCCGACTCTACTGTGGAATGTAATTAGGAATGCAATTTAGCCTAACCTTATTCATACCTAATCCAATTTGAAGCATAAATGTTGCATTCAAGTGTAAGTTAAAAGACTCGCAACAGTATGCACCAGATTGCACAATTTCAAGCTGTAAAATGCAAAAGCTCCCTACTGTGGGGGGGGGGGGGGGGGGGGGGGAACACACACCCCCCTCCCCCCCTCAGTGACTGCACTCCCTTGCAATTTCTCACTCTCAACTCTCACCCAATGTTGGCAGCCCTGGCAGTTGTACAGGGCCCTCGTGAGACCACACCTTGAGTATTATGTGCAGTTTTTGTGCCTTTATTTGAGGAAGGACATTATTGCTATTGAGGGAGTGCAGCGTAGGTTTACAAGGTTAATTCCCAGGATGGCGGGACTGTCATATGGTGAGAGAATGGAGCGGCTGGGCTTGTATACTCTGGAGTTTAGAAGGATGAGAGGGTTTCTTATTGAAACATATTATTAAGGGTTTGGACACGTTACCGATGTTGCGGGAATCCAGAACTAGGGGCCACAGTTTAAGAATAAGGGGTAAGCCATTTAGAACGGAGACGAGGAAACACTTTTTCTCACAGAGAGTGGTGAGTCTGTGGAATTCTCTGCCTCAGAGGGCGGTGGAGGCCGGTTCCCTGGATACTTTCAAGAGAGAGCTAGATAGGGCTCTTAAAGATAGTGGAGTCAGGGGATATGGGGAGAAGGCAGGAACAAGGTACTGATTGGGGATGATCAGCAATGATCACATTGAATGGCGGTGCTGGCTCTAAGGGCCGAATGGCCTACTCCTGCACCTACTGTCTATTGTCTAACAGCCAGGATGACACACCAACTCATCTCCTTCCTCAGGAAACAGAGGATATTACGCATATCTCCAATGTACAGGGCCATCATTCATCATTGTACCGGTACCAAAAAATGCCTCCCCAGCCTGTCTGAATGACTACCGTCCGGTGGCCCTTACCTCGGTAGTCATGAAATGCTTTGAGAGGCTGGTGAAGAAACACATCTGCGCCTTCCTCCCTCGGAACATGGACCCGTTGCAGTTCGCATACCGTCCGAACAGATCCACGGACGATGCGGTCTCCCAGGTCTTGCACACCGCTCTCTCCCATCTGGACAGCCAGAAGGGGGGCTACGTGAGGATGCTGTTCATAGACTACAGTTCAGCCTTCAACACGATAGTCCCCACCAGACTGGCCGGGAAGCTAATGGAATTTGGGCTCAACACCTCCGTGTGCCTGGGTCCTGGACTTTCTCACCACCAGGCCCCAGGTAGTCAAGATGGGAGGGAATACATCGAAGTCCCTCACCCTGAGCACAGGATCGCCCGAGGGTTGCGTCCTCAGCCCCCTATTGTACTCCCTGTACACACATGACTGTGTGGCTAGGTTCAGCTCCAACTCAATAATTAAGTTTGCTGATGACACTGTGGTGGTGGGCCTGATCTCAGACAATGACGAGAAGGCCTACCGGGAGGAGGTGGCTGGTCTAGCACTCTGGTGCCAGGATACCAGCCTCCTCTTGAACATCAAAAAAACGAAGGAGCTGATCATGGACTTTAGGAGGGTACATCATCCGAGGACGTACACTCCATTGAGGATAAATGGGGATCCTGTGGATAAGGTGAACTGTTTTAAATATCTGGGAGTCCACATCTCCGAGGATATGACATGGGCATCACACGCCTCAGCACTCGTTACCACCTCAGGCAATTGAGGAAATTCAGAGTGTCTCCGAGGATCCTCCAGTGCTTCTACGCAGCGGCGGTGGAAAGCATCTTGTCCGGGAACATTACCATCTGGTTTGGGAATTGCTCTGCCAAGGACAAGAAGGCTCTGCAGAGAGTAGTGCGTTCGGCCGAACGCACTATGGGAACTTCACTTGCCCCCCTGCAAGAACTATACATCAGGAGGTGCAACTCCAGAGCCAACAATATCATGAGAGAAGGTACACAAAATTGCTGGAGGAACTCAGTGGGTGCAGCAGCATCTATGGAGCATCATGAGAGACCCCTTCCACCCCTGCAACGGACTGTTCCAGCTGCTACGGTCAGGCAAACGCCTCCGTTGCCATGCGGTGAGAACGGAGAGGTTGAGAAGGAGTTTCTTCCCAGAGGCCATTCGGACTGTAAACGCCTATCTCACCAGGGACTAACTCTACTGAACGTTTTTCCTTCCATTATTTATTATGTAAAAGAATATGTGTGTTATGATTGTGTTTATAGTTAGTTTGGTTGTTTGGTTGTTTGTCTTTTGCACAAAAGTCCGCGAGCATTGCCACTTTCATTTCACTGCACATCTCGTATGTGTATGTGACAAATAAACTTGACTTGACTTGACTTGACTTGTCTCTTACAAACTTCTACAGATGAACCTGAGAAAACATATTGTGGGGTTGCATCACAGATTGGTTTGGGAACAGCTCTGCACAACACTGCAAGAAATTGCAGAGAGTTGTGGATGTTGCCCAGTCCATCACACAAACGAGACTCACCACCATGAATTCCATCTACATCTTATGCTATCTCGTGAAGGCAGCCTGTGTAGATGAGGCACGTTTGGTCAGCATGGGCAAACTGGGCCAAATGTTCCATACTGTAACATTATCAAAGCCTTTTCCCACCCTGGTCATTCCTTCTCACAGCTCCTGTCACGCAAAAGACACAGAAGCTTTAAAGTGTGCGCCACCAGACTCAGGAATAGCCTCTTCTCTTATCAGGCCTCTCAACAATCTCTCCATAAGCTAGGATACAATCGGATGTTCCTCTACCTTATTGAAGACATTGGACTTTGCCTCTGGAATTGTTGTGCTGTAATGAGAACTCCATTCTACATTATCTTTTCCTACATTCTACCTATTGTATTTGAGTTTGGCTTGATTGTATTTATGTGTAGCATTATTTGATTTTGATTGGATAGCATGGAAGACAAAGCTTATGTACCTCAATACACATTAAATCTTCCTGCTTCTCTTACTTGCATTCCTTTGCCCATAAAACCCCCCCCCCCATCAGCTATTTTTATTGTCCTCCCTATCCTGGTTCCATCAATTTACTACCCACACAGCTCACTCATTGGATCCCTTCCCCCATCTTGTTCTATCTGCCTATTCATGAAAGTAAGAATGTCATTGTTCTGTCTGGAACACTCATGACATCTCTCCCTTGAATGGCTCCCTATATCATCTACCTTATCCATCAAATTCCAGCGATTGTACACTTTGTGTCCCCACGTCATACTCCAGTCTGTCATCACGTGCCCACGTCTCCCACACCTGCCTTTATTTGCCTACCAGCCCTCGACCCCTCCTCCGTCCCTCTCCACTCTGATGTTAAACTCAGTTTGAAGTTTTGGCAAGTCGTTTTTTTTACTCTACAGAGTGCTAGGTGCCTGGATTGCACTGCCAGAGGTGGTGGTAGATGCAGATACGATCGCAACATTTACCAGGTATTTAGTCGGACATGAACAGGCAGGGAATAGATATATGGGGTTAGTTTAATTTGGCATCATGGTCAGTAGACCAAAGGATCTGTTCTGTACGTGTGTGTTTCTACATTTCACAAGGCTTTAAGTAAACAAAGACTCTTACCTCATTTGACATCAATTTCACCAATTTCCACACTGAACACTCCCATAGACAAACATGTACGCCCAAGGCCACATTTCTCTAAACGAGTAAACGTGATCCAACATGCCTGCTTTAGTCATCGCTGTATTGATATTATGTTATAAATTCCTCAGCTGGTCTGTTGTGGGATGTTTACGATATTATTAAGCAGAAAGGAATTGCTGGCTTCTTTAAAAGAAAACTTTGGAAATCTAGAGATCTTGCCAACTACATGGATTGCTGTTCAAAAAGAAATGCACTTGGGCTTCAAAATGGCTTTTAAAGTTTCAGCTCTAACTTCTGACACATACTGCTAAACTGAGCTCACTGCAGAGTTAGTGTCCAAAGTACAATGGTCTGTTGTGTGCCTCAAAAGTGTTTCAATAAACCGTTTTATTAGTATCCTACAGAAGCTCCACAGCAGCTTCAAAATTGCAAAGTCTCATGCCTAAGAAAGGAGCGTGGGGGGGGGGAAGAGGGGAATTAATCTGGAGTTCATGGTTACACTCAGTAACTGAATGCTCACTCCGTATAGGATGCGTCACGGTGCTGAAACAATCCAGCAGCCAGATGCCTGCTTATTAGAGCAAAAAAAGGAAACCTATCAGCCAAGTGCACCATTACCCAAACTACCTCTGAAGTTCAGCCATAGATAGTAACCATAGATTTGGAAGAACAGTCAAGAATTGAAAAGTAAAATTTAAAAAGTGTTTTAAATCTTCAATTCCACATGAATGCAAATATTTTTCCTTTGAATTAATGATAATGGAATTTGTCATTCTACAAGCAGAATTTCTAAACAATTGTTTGCAGAAATATTTATAATTTAATCCTGTGGTTGGACAACTCACTATAATGTTCAAAGTTAAGCAGGGCAAACTGAATAGCATTACAAATCAGCATTGGAATATTTACAACTATCCTTCATATTAATTTACAAGTACCAGTGATTACATACATTTGGTTCACTTTCCCAGCGAGCAGCCATACTCCATTTAACATTGTCACTGGTCTTTGACAATATGCTAGGAACAGAATGACTTGATTCAGCATTATTCAACAGATCAACAAAAGCCAACGTCAAACTCTTGTTGTGGACAGTCAATGATGATAACTTATTGCTGCTATCAACAAATGAATGTAAACGGGACAGCCATGAGGTATTTGACCATTTAATCTGGCATTTGCTTTTAAGGCATCCTTTCTACATTGCTGCAAATATATAGGACACTGACATTTTATCCGAATTGAAGACCGCTAATTAAATAAAATAATAAAAACATAATAAATTTCAAGGCAACCCCATTTTACTGGAGAGATTTGCATCTTTAGACAATGGTTTGTATCCCAATTTTCTGTGCATAAAGCCATTTCATCGGCACATACGTTAAGAAAGTGTGTTGAAAGAATGAGGGGTGACCTTATTCCAACCAAGATCCTGAGGAGTCTTGATTGGGCAGATGGAGATGCTTTCACGAGAATAGCTTCACAAGAGAATAGCTTTGAAGGAAGGGGCTGGGGATTTAAAACTATGATGCTGTGAAATTTATTTTCAACACGGGAGTGGATTTTTGGAAATCACAACCCTGGGGTGGTGGAAGCCAGATCATTTGACATATTTAAGGTGGATAAACATAATTAGATCATCTTTTTGAAAGATCGCAAAATTAAGGGTTTTGAGGAAATGGAAAAGGAGCTGAGACCAGCAAAAATCAGCAAGTACCCTATCCCTGCTTCTACTTTGTATTCTTTGCATTAAGATAGCGAATTCAAATTTAGCATGAGAATTATGTTTGTTAATAATTATGTTTCAAGAGGAAGATTCCACCAGACTTCCACAGCTCCTTTAAGCCACAATGAAATCAGTGAAAGAATTATGAATCTGTCTTGTAATTGGCAAATAATAAATCAAAATGTACAAGAGGAAACATCAAGTTGCAGCTCCAATCACAGGGAGTCCCCAAGTTACAGCCATTCTGGTTACAGATTTTTAGCCCTAACAAAAGTCACAAATAACTACCAGAAAATGTAAGATATGGAATTTGCTCTCACCGTCAATAAATGACTATTTTGTTTTTGTCTTGCCTTTCTTAACGTATGTACAGATAATACAGCCCCACTCCTGGGAATACAATCCCTCCATAATTAATGGGTATTAAATTAAATTAAATTAAATTTATTTATTTATATAGCACATTTTTAGTCAACTTGCATTGACCCCAAAGTGCTTCACATAATTACATCCACACACACAGGCAAAGGTGGGTGAAGTGTCTTGCCCAAGGACACACACAGGCAAAGGTGGGTGAAGTGTCTTGCCCAAGGACACAACGACAGTATGCACTCCAAGCGGGATTCGAACCAGCTACCTTCCGGTTGCCAGCCGAACACTTAGCCCATTGTGCCATCTGTCGTCCCTTGATTGGATGATGTTGTTGGGGTGGGGTGGGGAAGGAGTTGGCCTCTGGAAAAAGCAACAGTAGCAGCCAAATCATTGGCATGTATGTTGTGAGAAAGATCAGTCTCGAACAGTGGTGTTAATAGGGGACTCTATAGTCAGTTACTTCGATAGATTTTTCTGTGGTTGCAATTGAGACTCCAGGATGGAACATTGCCTCCTCGATGCCAGGTTTCAGGGCATCTGAGTGGGTGCAAGACATTCGGAAATGGACAAGGGCGGTACCGATTGGTTCTAACAATGGACATGAGATCCACTGATGTAAACACGTTACAGGACCTCTCGTGTTTAGTTCAGTTTAGTTTATTGTCATGCCCACTCAAGAGTGCTCACATTAGTGAGGAATAGGAGAATAAGGCAAATGAATGCATTTATTGAAGAGCTGGTCCGAGAACACTAATGCAATTATGAAGAAAGCTCATCACGCCTCTACTTCCTGAGAAGATTACGGAGAGTCGGTTTGTCAAAGAAGACTCTCTCTAACTTCTACAGGTGCACAGTAGAGAGCATGCTAACCGGTTACATGGTGGCTTGGTTCGGCAATTTGAGCGCCCTGGAGAGGAAAAGACTACAAAATATAGTAAACACTGCCCAGACCATCATCGGATCTGACCTTCCTTCCATCGAGGTGATTTATCGCAGTCGCTGCCTCAAAAAGGCTGGCAGTATCATCAAAGACCCACACCATCCTGGCCACGCACTCATCTCCCTGCTACCTTCAGGTAGAAGGTACAGGAGCCTGAAGACTGCAACAACCAGGTTCAGGAATAGCTACTTCCCCACAGCCATCAGGCTATTAAACCTGGCTCGGACAAAACTCTGATTATTATGAACCCATTTTCTGTTATTTGCACTTTATCAGTTTATTTATTCATGTGTGTATATATTTATATTATGGTATATGGACACACTGATCTGTTTTGTAGTAAATGCCTACTATGTTCTGTGTGCTTAAGCAAAGCAAGAATTTCATTGTCCTACACAGGGACACATGACAATAAACTCACTTGAACTTGAGCTGGTGCAGGGAGGAGTGCTTCAGCTATATGGACTATTGCGATCTCCTCTGGGGCTGAGTTGACCTGTCTGAACAAGAGGGGCAGGTTGCATCTGAACTGAGGAGGGACCAATTCCCTTGAGGAAGATTGATAGTATGACTTGGGAGGGTTTAAAATAGCCTCGTAGGGAGATGGTCCCCAATGCTTTCATGCATCAGATGATAAAGTCCTGAAGGTTAAAATACATGGGATCCAGGGTGAGCTAGCCAAATAGATATTAAATTGGCCTGATGATAGGAAGCACAAGGTGGTAGTGGGAGATGGCTTTGCAGATTGGAGGCCTCTGACCAGCGATGTGCCACAGTAATTACTGCTGGGTTCTCTGTTGTTTATACATCTATTTGAATGAGAATGCATGCGGCATGATTAATAAGTTGATAGCAAAATTGATGATAGTGGGAAGTGAAGATTGTCCAAGATTACACAGGACAGATCAAGGGGGAAAGTGGGCAAGGGAAAGGCAGATGGAATTTAACAAATGCAAAGAGATGCTTTTTGTGAAGTCAAACCAGGGCAGAACATCCAAAAATTATGAGAAGCACGGTAAGGGTAAGGAGCCAGAGTCTGTTATCCTGGATATGAAGTCCATGCAAGTGGGATTAGTATAGATTGGCAGTTGGTCAGCATAGACCCACTGGTTTGAAGTGCTTGCTTCAATGATGTATAACTATGACTAACTTGCCGTTTTAATTGAATATGCCATAAAATACAAATCCAGTGATACATTTAAAAAAAAGTTTTATCAAAAAAAATCTTTGTTTTGTGCAATGACCCATTTCACAGATGAATATTGATTATCTATGTCCACAATTTAGCACTTCTCAATCTGGAACAAAACCAGCAACTGGCAAACATGTTTGTGAACCTTCAACTGGTGAAAGGATGCAAGAGTAGCTGAGACTGAAAACGACGGAGAAAAATATTCACCAGAGATAAGAGATGTTAAGTGCAATAACTAAGACAAGTAGATTTGTATTATTCCATAATCTAGTGCATTTATTTTAGTTTAGAGATTCAGCGCGGAAATAGGCCCTTCGGCCCACCGGGTCCGCGCTGACCAGCGATCCCCGCATATTAACACTATCCTACACACACGAGGGACAATTTACATTTTTACCAAAGCCAATTAACCAACAAACCTGGACGTCTTTGGAGTGTGGGAGGAAACCAAGGATCTCGGAGAAAACCCACACAGGTCACGGAAAATACATACAAACTCCGTACAGGCAGCACCTGTAATTTGGATCGAACCCGGTTCTCTGCTGCTATAAGCTCTAAGGCAGCAACTCTACCGCTGTGCCAACTTGCTGCTCACTGCGCCACTGTGTCGCCCACCTCAAAGGATATTTACTTGGTCTACATTTGATTTAATATTATAAATTTGAATACATGTTAGCATAAACCAAATTTATCAAGCATAATGGCTGCTGCAAAATGGGAGACTGATAATTCATAACTAGGTTCAATTTATTTGCATGAAAAGTTGCTTCATGTTCCCCTCATATTTCATCAACTGAATATGCAGATACAAAATCAAATATCCACCAGAATTAAGGAATCTCCACATCAGGCACTTTCATAGAACAGAGCAGGTAATATCAAGATACAGAATCGTTTCATGTGAAAATTCCAAAATCCTGAATCAAAACAGGATGGCAGCGCGGTGGCGCAGTGGTAAAGTTGCTGCCTTTCAGCGCCAAGGACCCGGGTTCAATCCTGATTATGGGTGCTGTCTGTATGTGACCTGCGTGGGTTTTCTCCGGGAACTCCGGTTTCCTCCCACATTCCAAAGATGTGCAGGATTGTAGGTAAATTGGCTTGGTATAAATGTAAAATTGGCTCTAGTGTGTAGGATAGTGTTGATGTGCGGGATCACTGGTCAGGTGCGGACCCAGTGGCCCGAAGGGCCTGTTTCCACTCTGTATCTCTAAGCTAAACTAAAACTAAAAAACAAGGACAGTAATTTGAAAAGTATGCAAGGGCTAATCCCAAAGACCACACTTGCTGATAGAAAAGTCTATCTTGATTTGAAAAAGCAGATGCATAGCTTCTCAATGCCTTTCTCAGAAAAGTTTTATCCTGATCTTCAGTTTGTATAAAGCAAACTTTTCCCAAAGTAACTGGTCCGCTTAAGGATATTCTAGTTACTTTTGCTGCATTTCCACACTTCAAATATCTTTCAAATCTCCATTTTAATTGCTCAGCCCTTGTGTGGGACACCCAAGAATTTTTTTTTACAAAGCACATCTGCATGGACTGAGTGGTGAAATTAATGTTTCATTTGAAAACCTCAACCCATATGCGACAATGACTTCACTCATGCAGTTTTTGCCTGAACAGAGGTTCTATACAGAGTGTAAATACCAATTGTGGTTGCAGAACACATTGAAGAATTTATCAGCAACGTATAATTTAAGCTTCTTAAACATTCTGAATATAGTATTCTGTATGCAATTATCATCGTAACTGCTCATTCTTCCATTCTAAATCAATGGAATAATAAATTTGCTTTGCTATGAGTATGTTTAAACTTGTACTAGACAGTAATTATTTGCAGTGCTGAAATGGCTTAAACTTTTCCATACATCCCATTATGGCCAATCAGTTAATACCAACTTTAATAACCATATGCATATTGTTCTTTTCCTCTTCCCAAATCCTGCTATTTTCTTTCCCTAAATCTACTCTATTCTTTCCCACAAATAACGGAAATTGAAGTTGTGATCCGCCCAGAGCTATTGTGACTACCAATGGCAGATTGTGGAAGACACTCAATGATGTACTGCGACATTAATATCAACGAGCCGATCACATAATCTTTTTATAAAATAAGGCAATGAATTATTAAAACTACAGACGTGAAAAAAATAGCTGGCCATTTCTTTATCCCTTGTAACAAATTAACTTGGTATTTAAGCGAATTCCTCGATGCGTTAACCAATAAAATGTTCAGTACATTGCAACTAAATGTCAGCGCGGCAAAAAGGAAACGAGCAAAACTGAAAGTGTTCCTAAATGTTATGTGTAATGATTGAATCAAAAAAACATAATAACAATTATTTTGCAAGCTTGAGCAAAACCCAAAAAACTGCTGGAGGAACTTAGCGGGTCAGGCAGCAGCTGTGGAGTGAATGGACAGGTGACAATTTGTGTTGAGACCTTTCTTTAGTCTTAATGGGACATGCAGCATCTCTGGAGATGAGGAATGAGTGACGTTTTGGACCAAGACTCTTTTTCAGTCTCTCTGTCCGCAGTTCCTTCCAATACATACTTATGTCTCTTATTTGACTGCTAAGCTTTCAAAGTCATATCCACTTCTGCACTGCATATAACTACTCTGGAAACAGGATCTATCGAATTAACTTAACGTTAAATCAGCTATGTAATAATCCAAAACAATTTAGTGCAAAAGTGTCGTAAAACCCCAGTCTCTTGAAATAACATAATTGGAGCAAATTAGGAACTAATACTTGAATGTTTGTCTAAGATGACGGATGGATGGACTTCAATTCTGATAAGTGTTATAAAGTGAGGAAGAAAACTGTTTTACAAAATGGTCATAAGTGACTGTAGAATTAGGCCATTCGGCCCATCGTCCACTCCATTATTCAATCATGGCTGATCTTTCTCTCCCTCCTAAACCTCATTCTCCTGCCTTCTCCCCATAACCTCTGACACCTGGACTAGTCAAGAATGCTGCCTTAAAAATATCCACTGACTTGGCCTCCACAGCCTTCTATGGCAAAGAATTCCACAGATTCACCACCCTCTGACTAAAGAAATCTCTCATCGCCTTCCTAAAAGAGTGTCCAGTTGGGTCATCCAGTTGGGTTTCGTTTCCCCAATGTAGACGTCATTACACCTGGGCACATGATGCAAAACACTAAAGCAAATTACTGCTCTGCTTGGAAGATACATTGGGTCAATGGATTATGGAAAGGGAAGATATGCTACATCTCCCCTGGTTCCATGGTAAGAAGGATTGAGCAGGGGAGTAGATGCTGGAGGTGGTGGAAGACTGAACCCAGGAGCGTCAGAGTTAAAAGGTTCCTTTAGAATGCCTGGGGAGAAGGGAGAAGAGAAGATATGAAGAGAAGATTGGGACGACAGATGGCACAATGGGCTAAGTGTTCGGCTGGCAACCGGAAGGTAGCCGGTTCGAATCCTGCTTGGAGTGCATACTGTCGTTGTGTCCTTGGGCAAGACACTTCACCCACCTTTGCCTGTGTGTGAATGTGTGTGAGTGATTGGTGGTGGTCGGAGGGGCCGTAGGCGCAGATTGGCAGCCACGCTTCCGTCAGTCTGCCCCAGGTCAGCTGTGGCTACAGAAGTAGCTTACCACCACCGAGTGTGACTGAGGAGTGAATGAATAATGCGATGTAAAGCGCCTTGAGTATTAGAAAGGCGCTATATAAATCCCATCCATTATTATTATGTCCACAAGTCAGAGGACACTTTCAAATGTGGAGGCTGTCAAGTGTAAAGGGTAAAGGGAACCCTATCCTTTGGATGAGAGAATAGGATAGAAAGGTAGGAATGGTTAGTCCTTCAATAATGCAGGTATACAAGCACCACAAAGAGCTAATTTGTTTAACATATCTTTGAAATGGAGACTTCAAAAGTACCATTTCCACTTTTCATTATTTAATGCTTAAATGACAGAAGAAGTGGCACAGCATGAAATCAAGCCCTACAGCCTAATTCGTCCATGTCAACTAAGATAATAATAATAATAATAATGGATGGGATTTATATAGCGCCTTTCTAATACTCAAGGCGCTTTACATTGCATTATTCATTCACTCCTCAGTCACACTCGGTGGTGGTAAGCTATTTCTGTAGCCACAGCTGCCCTGGGGCAGATTGACGGAAGCGTGGCTGCCATTCTGCGCCTACGGCCCCTCCGACCACCACCAATCACTCACACACATTCACACACATTCACACACAGGCAAAGGTGGGTGAAGTGTCTTGCCCAAGGACACAACGACAGTATGCACTCCAAGCGGGATTCGAACCGGCCACCTTCCGGTCGCCAGCCGAACACTTAGCCCATTGTGCCATCTGTCGTCCACAAGTTAGATGCCCCATCTAAGTTAGTCGTTAGTCCCGGTTGCTACATTTTGTCCATATCTACACCACCAGCCCACCCCACTAATGCCCAAAATGATTCCTAACCACGTACCTGTCCAAATGTCTATTAAATGTAATCTTTAAAAGCAACTGAAGTCAATACAAGGTTATATTATCACAAGATTCTATAGGCTCTTCTTTCAATCACAATTATGAAACAGCTTCCATATGCTCAGATTTTTTTATTTTAATTGAAGCGCAAATACTTTCAAGTCAGTCCAACAAAAAACACTGGCACATTTGATGGAACGGTTCCCTTTGCTCAACACCATTATACTCAAACAGTAACAGCTTTGTTAATATTCCATACGGTAATAAGTTCAACTTAAAATGAGCACTGGCCAGTGAAAGAATGTTCACTTACTGCTCAAACAGAACAGCTAAATAGTAGCAATAATGGAATGATGCATATTGGTTCACAGGGATATGGCTTAACCCCAATCTTCAGACACAGCCCTCCAGTCCAAAGGTTCTTTTGATCATCGCATAAACCGATGGCATGATGGGGAAAAGAGACAAGGAACACCTACCTCATGGTAAACTCTTCTACGTGCCTGGACGTGTGGTCTTGTCCTACCCCTGGTCCCCTCCACTAGAATATCTAGCAGTTAAGTGCCATCCCTTCCACCTGCCGAAGGAATTAATCTGAACTCTCATTGCTGCAGTCTACATCCGACCCAGGCAGACGATCGGTTAGCACTGGAGGAACTATATTCATTGGTAAAACACCAGTGTACCCTATGCATTCTCCATTATTGCCAAAGACCTCACCAAGTACAGTATAAAGAAGCAACTTCCAAACTACCATTAACACATCTCCGGCAGCATCAAATACCCAACCACTGTTACTCCAGATGTCTATTAGACATGCTCATCCCTCCAATTCTCATCCAAAATACTTTGCTCCTTCTTCCTGCATAAAGGCAGCAACTGAAGATCATAGCTCTGGCAAAGAGGATTGTACAGAGCTGGTCAAGGGAGGCAAAGGAGTCACTTTGAGAGTACTTAAGCTCGGCAGACAGGGTGCCGTTCAAGGTATCCACAACACACCCGACATGCAGCATTCAAGTCAGGTGAACCAGAATCATACAAATCCATGCAAGACCTACACAATGTTATCTGCGAACTCAAGAGACACTTCCGGACTAAACTGGAAGCTCTGACAACCTCTAGACAACATTGGCATGGCCTGAACACCACTTCCTGCAAGATTAAATGGAGTAGCCCAAGTGGCAATGATGCATCACACTTAGCTGAATGCAACGCTGTCTATGCTCGCTGTGAATTTAACTTGAAAAATATTTAAACTCTCACATTTGTTCTGTCATTTCATAAATTTGCACACAGAAATTGCTGTTTAATCAAAGCTTAAGGTAATCTAGGTCTTCTGCCATTGAAATCACTTGAAACTGGAATTGTGAAATTTCTATTTTCCAATTTTAGGGTGCGGTGCAGTGCAGTGTCATTTTTTAGATTTTTAGTTTTCTAAAATATAAATAAATTCAAGTTTTATTTACATTGACGCAACATTACCTGCTTCCATGCAAAATATTGTATGGATGGCAGTTTATGCTAGTTTTCATGCACAAAATATAAGTACATTTTGGTTATATTACAGAATGTGTGTAGGTCAACAGATCCTATTTACACAAAATAGAGATCTTTCCTTATCCCTGCTACGTAAAATCTCAAAATGAGTGAAAATTAGCGATCCAATCACTAATTTACAGACAACAGGCAAAATCATCCATCCTTTATACAAACATTTTCTGATCTAAGAAAGCACCAAAGTATTGCTTAAGATAGACAAAAAGCTGAAGTAACTCAGGCAGCATCTCCGGAGAGAAGGAATGGGTGACGTTTTGGGACGAGACCCGCTTCAGACTGAATTGCTCAAGTATTGCATTTGCTGTGGTGCACATTGAGACCAGGTGTCAACTCTTCTTTTTTTTTTAAATATTTCAAAATAGACTTTATTCAGGTAATAAATATATACAATACATGATCCGTGCAAAAAATTCATCCAACATTTTCGGAGACTATACCAAATATTCAATACAGTCTACATACATTGCTCAAATTTCCCAAATTTATCCCCCACCCTTGCCACTCATGTGGCCCACTGTCATGGAATCCCTTCCCTTATTTTGAGGGGCGTCTCCACTACACCCTTTCCCCCCCGCCCCCATGTCCAGCGGCAGAAGGACCCTAGACTGTGGTCCTCCCCCACTGAGCCTTGGCGTTGGCTGCGAGCTTCAGTGTGTCCCTCAGCACGTACTCCTGCAGTCTGCAGCGGGCCAGTCAGCAACATTCCCCGACGGACATCTCGCTCCACTGGGAGGTGAACAACGCTCAGGCAGACCAAAGAGCGTATTTCACCGAGTTGATGACCCTCCAGCAGCACTCGATGTCAGTCTCTGAATGCGTCCCTGGGAACAGACCGTAAATTACAGTCCTCTGTGACGGAGCTGTTCGGAATAAACCGTGACAGGGACCCTTGCAGACCTCTCCAGACTCTCTTTGCGAATCCACACTCTGCAAAGAGGTGGGAAACAGTCTCCTCTCCATAGCAGCCGCCCCGAGGGCAGCGTGCGCAGGTAGTAAGGTTCTGATGGTGCAGGAAGGATCTGACTGGGAGGGCTCCCCTCACCGCCAGCCAAGCCAGGTCTTGGTGCTTGTTGGTGAGTTCTGGCGATGAGGCATTTTGCCAGACAAGCTGGGCAGTCAGTTCTGGGAACCACGCCACAGGATCCATGGAGTCATTTCACTGCAGTGCCTGCAGGACGTTCTGTGCAGACCACTGCCCGATGGACTTGTGGTCAAAGGTGTTGGTCCGGAAGAACTTTTCCACGAACGACAGATGGTGCGGTAATGGCCAGCTGACTGGCACATTGCGTGGCATCTGTGCCAGGCCCATCCTTCGCAATACCGGGGATCAGGTACAACTTCACCAGGTAGTGACACTTGGTGCCCATGTGCCTTGGCTCTACGCTCCACCTGATGCAGCCACACACGAAGGTGGCCATCAGGGTGAGAGCGACGTTGGGCACGCTTTTACCCCCGTTGTCTGCTGACTTGTACATTGTGGCCCGTCGCACCCGGTCTACCCTCGACCCCCAGATGAACTGGAAGATGGCCCGGGTGATCCCTGTGGCGTAGGAGGGAGGGACAGGCCACACTTGCACCAAGTACAGCAGTCCCGAAAGCACCTTACACCTGATGACCAAATTTTCCCCGTTATGGAGAGGGAGCGTTGCTTCCACAGCTCCAGCTTCTTCCCCACCTTGGCTATCTGCTCCAGCCAATTCTTGTCACATGCCTCAGCCCCACTAATCCACATCCCCAGCACCTTCAAGAAGTCAGGCTTGATGGTGAAGGGGACGGAAGATCGGTCGGGCCAGTTGCCAAAGAGCATGGCCTCGCTCTTCCTGCGGCTCACCCTGGCTCCCGTGGCAGTCTCAAACTGGTCGCAGACACTAATCAATCTGCGGACCGACCCTGGATCCGAGCAGAAGACAGCGACATCGTCCATGTACAGGGAGGTTTTGACCTGAGTGCCCCCACTGTCTGGCAATGTCACTCCTCTTACGCTCGCGTCCTTCCTGATGGACTCGGCAAAAGGTTCAATACAACAGACGAACAAGACACGGGAGAGAGGGCAACCCTGCCTGACTCCAGACCTGACGGGGAAGCTGTCTGATTCCCACCCATTGATTTGGACTGCACTGCAGATATCGGTGTAGAGCAGTTGGATCCAATTTCTGATTCCCTCCCCAAAGCCCATTTTGGAGAGCACATCCCTCAGGTACGTGTGCGATATCCTGTCGAAGGCCTTCTCCTGGTCCAAGCAGACTAGATAGGCATCCACCACTCTGTCCTGCACGTGGGCAATGGTATCTCTCAGCAGGGCCAAGCTGAGATTTTCCTGCCAGGTGCAGCACAGGTTTGGTCCTGGGATCACCCGTCCCAGAGCAGACTTTAACCGGTTAGCGATGGCCCTAGACAGGATCTTATAATCTACATTCAACAATGTGATGGGTCTCCAATTCCTTATATCCTTCATCTCCCCTTCTGCTTGTAGATTAGGGTGATGCTGCCCTTCCTCATAGAGTCTGACATGCTGTCGGCTAGGAGCATGTCGTTGTACACTTCTAGCAGGTTCCGTCCCACCCAGTCCCACAGAGCCGAATACAACTCGGCCGGTAAGCCATCGCTTCCGGGAGTTTTACTCAAGTCAAAGGAACGGATGGAGCCAGTCAGCTCCTCTAGGGTCAGTGGTTGGTCCAGACTGCCCTGCTTGCTGTCCTCCAAGACCTCCATGACAGAGGACAGGAAGTTCTGGGAGGCAGTGCTGTCTGTGGCCTTTCTGTCATACAAATCTGTATAAAAGGATGTGCAGATCCTCAGCATATCCGTCTGCAATGATGTTACCGAGCCATCCTCCTCCCTAAGGCTGTTCATCACTGAGCTCCCCCTGTGGACCTTCTGGAAGAAGAAGCGTGATCACATCTCATCCTGCTCCACGTGGCGGACCCTGGATCGGAAGATGATTTTGGAGGATTCAGAGGTAATGAGCCGAGCTTGCCAGCCCTTCAACTCTCTAGGTTCTGCCCTCACATCCACCCCTCTCAACTACAAAAGGAGCAGTTGGTGCAAATCTGTCTGGAGTTGACACAATTCCCTCTGACACTGTCTTGCTCTCTACATCGGCGAAACCAAGCGCAGGCTCGGCGATCACTTCGCTGAACTCCTCCGCTCAGTCCATCTTAACCTGTCCTGGGCCTCCTCCATTGCCAGAGTGAGGCCCAGCCCAAATTGAAGGAACAGCACCTCATATTTTGCTTGGGTAGTTTACACCCCAGCGGTATGAACATTGACTTTTCTAATTTTAGACAGCGCTTGGATCTCCCTTCTTTCCCTCCCCCTTCCCAGTTCTCCCACATCCTACTGTCTCCGCCTACTTCCTTTCTTTTCCCACCCCCCTCACCCACCCTGACATCAGTCTGAAGAAGGGTCTCGACCCGAAACATTGCCAATTCCTTCTCTCCATAGATGCTGCCTCACCCGCTGAGTTTCTCCAGCATTTTATGTTTACCGTCAATTTTTCCAGCATCTGTTCTTTCTTAAACATTCTTAAGCAGAATATACTCATTGGAGAACATGTTCATGAAAAGTTTTCTGCATCCTAAACATGTACTCATCTCAGGTTAAATTTTATAGCGTGAAAACAGGCTCTTTGGCCCAACTTGCCCACATCGAACAACATGTCCCATCTACACTAGTCCTACCTGCCTGCGTTTGGCCCATATCCCTCTAAACCTATCCTTTCCATGTACGTCGAAATGCTTTTTAAACGTAGCATTAGTCCCTGCCTCAACTACCTCCTCCAGCAGCTTGATCCATGCACCTGCCACCCTAATTCTGTACAGACGCCTATCAAACCTGGACATACAAGTACACAATGGAGCAGTACTGGCCATTCTGTCCCGAGTCTCCTTCACAGCCAGAGTGAGGCCACTTGCAAACTGGAGGAACAGCACCTCATTTCACTTGGGTAGCTGACAATCCAGTGATGTGAACGTTGAACTGTTTTTGTTTCAACATCTGCCTGTCAAAAAATCCCCTTCACCCGTGTTGACACATTTATTGCCTGCCATGCTTTGTCCTTCCTCGCCCATTTTTCAGCTTTCTTCTCCCCACCAATAATCAGTCTGAAGCGTGCCGACCTGAAACATCAGCTATTCTTTTTCTCCAGAGATGCTGCTTAATAGCTGATGTTTCAGGTCGGCACGCTTCAGACTGATTATTGGTGGGGAGAAGAAAGCTGAAAAATGGGCGAGGAAGAACAAAGCATGGCAGGCAGTGAATGGTGGCACTCCGCCATTCAATTATGACTGATCCATCTTTCCCTCTCCACCCCATTCTCCTGCCTTCTCCCCATAACCCCTGACACCGTATATTCCAATAGCACATAAACAAACTTGGATTGTTTTCACTGACAGAGAAGTCTAACATTGAGAAGCATAGACGGGGTAAATTTATTTAGTTCAGTTTAGAAATACAGCGCGGAAACAGGCCCTTCGGCCCATCAAATCCGCACCAACCAGTGATCCCTGCACATTAACACTACCCCACACACACTAGGGACAATTTTACATTTTTATACCAAGCCAATTAACCTACAACCCTGTACGTATTTGGAGTGTGGGAGGATACAGATCTCGGAGAAAACCCACGGGGAGAACATAAAAACTCCGACGACACCCTGAGTCAAAATCGAACCGGATCTCTAGCGCTGTAATGCAGCAGCTCTACCGCTATGCCAGCGTGCTACTCTAGAATGCTGGAGTAACTCAGCGGGACAGGCAGTATTTTTCGAGAGAAGAAATGGGGACGTTTCGGGTCGAGACCCTTCTTCAGACAAAGTTTAGTTTAGATATAGTTTGGAAACAGGCCCTTCGGGCCACCGAGTCTGTGCCAATTACCCCGTATCCTACACACTAGGGACAATTTTACAATTTACAGATCTACAATTACAGACATCTCCCAGTCAGGATCGAACCCGGTTTCTGGCGCTGTAAGGCAACAACTCTACCACTGCGCTACCGTGCCGTCCATTTTGCGTTTAAGGTGCACCTTATTCCACTTACAATGATTAAAATACAACTGTTTGTAACTTTGACTCAGAGCTTTATCTACAACTAATATAATGTGCCAAAATATCCTTGTGTAAAATACAAGTTCAAAGGATGTTAAGTTAGAAACTAAATAAAACAGGTTCAGTTATCATCCTCTGGATGTCTTGAGCCAGGTCTATTCCTGTCTGTAAAGAGGGATGCAGTGCTTATTCAATCTTGCTTAATCTCAAGGAAATAATCATCTCTGCCTCCCCCTCATCCTCACCCACGCCAATCCCATATATCAATCTGGTCAACCTTCATTGCAATCCCTCTACTGTAGACTTGTACACATTGGTCCAAGTGCAGTCGCATCAGTGCCCTACACAATTTGAGTAAAATGTCTTTACTTTTGTGGTAAAATCTTCTTTGAATAAAATGCAACATATCATTTACTTTCTTATTAAAGACTCTACATGCATTCTAATGATGCGATGCATGTACAAGGACACCAGGTCCCCTAGAACATGACTTTTCAATGCCTCAGCATTTAAAAAACTCTACTTTTATATTTTTCCTATCAAAGTGGATGACATCAACCAGGACTGCAACACTCTTGCATGTGTTATTTATCACAGCACGTACAATACAAAGAGCACAGAGATATTAAAATGCTGTTAAATTGAGGCAACATAGCAAGTAATTAAAAACTTGACATCAGCAGGACTTATGGTTAAGGAACATATTTTAAATAAAGGTATTTAAAATGAAGGAAAGATAAAACTACTGACACATTACTCGGTAATATCCGCATTTGTGCATTACCAGTTTCACGATCTCTGACACATTGTCTAATAAGCATTTGTCCTGTGGATTGTGTTTTTAAATACCAGCTGCCACATAGAAGTGGGGGGAAATCCTGGCAAAAACACTATTTCGCCAGCTTTTTTTTGCTTATATTAAGATTTTTTTTTAAAGTGTAAATCACTTTAAATTTGGCATGCAGTTCATAAAAGCACGAAAACTTTTTTTTTTTTAAAAGCACTTTTCAGCAGTCCCCACTCAATTTCCCTTCAATGTTATGCAGGGAAGTAAGAGTTGCTGTGCAGTCTTTGGATTTTATTTTAATTACAATCCTAATGGTGGATTGCAGAGTAATTACAGGCCAGGACTGCAGAGCAGCAAGTTATTTTTGTCTACCAAAGAATCTAAAATAAAATAACGCTGGAAAGACTGGGGTCACACAAATATCAAACCAAATTGATTTTATAGATTGGTGACTTTTAAAGCAGAGATCGATAGGTTCTGAGGGAGAAAGTAGATCAGCCATGATCGAATTACGGAGCAGACCCGATGGGCCAAATGGCCTAATTCTGCTCCTATGTCTTATGTCCTTATTAGAATTGGCCATTGAGGATACAAACTGGAAAGGCTAGTTGTCTGAAATTGTTGAGTTCAGTGTCTAGTCCTGGGGATAGCAACATACCAAGTTGGAAGATGAGTTGTTCTTAGATTTAAGAGCATTAGGCAAAAGACAAGTTTTGAGTAGGAGTAGAATAAAGCATTGACGGGACAGGCAATAGAATGTTCAGGGCGATCCTTGCAGATTCAACAGAGTTTGGCTTTTAAAGTGCTGTACAGTTTTCAACAAAATACAGCATGTTAAATTGGAAGTAATACAAGTGAAGCCTTATTTCACCTGGAAAGCACTGTAGAGGTCCAATGAAAGATCAAACATCCACTCTCCATAGATGCTACCTGACCCACTGAGAATTTCTAGCATTGTTTATAACAGATACAAATAAATGTTTTGAATAGAATTTCCATTGTTCAATTGTAAATGAATTAAATTCAAATTTTGATAACCAAATCTTAATGTGTCCAAATAAAACTAATGTTATGAAAAAGGTAGTGTACAATCAAATACAAACTTGGGATGTAATTTACTAGCTATACATTAATTGGGCAATGCATACAACATTTTAGTATCAAAAATGGTCAGAAGCAAAATTCATTTTTGTATTGTGACTAGCGCATGTGAAGTCCTGCATCACTAAGGTCCTGTAAAAAAAAATTATGATCAAGTCAATCATCGCACAATTTTGGAGCACAATATCAGAAACCAATCATGTACCTGGAAGTCAAAAAATTGCTTTAAAAATTACTTTTTAAAAATCTGCATTAACTTTCTCTTGTTCACACGATCAGAAGTATTTTTTTGCATAATATCCAGCTCCCCAGACAATTTCTTGGATAGAACAGTTCCATTCCTGCATGCATTAAAGCTTGTGTAACATGCAGAATGAATTGTGCATAACAGTCAATGGTCATCTCTGATCACAGTGCACCAAACCATCTCCCTTTGGCATCCAAGTTTCAAATATCTTGAAAGTTACCTTCGACAGAAATTTCACTGGATTAGTCACATTAATACTGTGCCCATTAGAGCAAGTCAAACATCTTTAACACTACTCTTCCTGATTCCACACTTCAGCATTATCTGGAGTCTAACAAAATATTCTCCACTTAAGTGCAGCTGCAAATCAACCAGTCCCTTAACAATTAGGGCAAGAAATTTATTTGATTGGCATCTTATCAACTCGGGCAAGCATTTTCCTCCTCCACCACTGACAGAGTATAGCCGTAATAGAGTGAGAGTCATAGTGGAATGCAATAAGGAAACAAGGCCCCTGCTGCCCCCACCCCCCCCCCCCCCCCCACCCACCCCACCCCCCCCACCCCCCCCCCACCCCACCCACCCCCCCCCCCCCCCCCCCCCACACCCCCCCCCCCCCCCACCCCACCCCCCCCCCCCCCCACTACCAGGCCTCAAATCTTTTCCCTCTCACTTTAAACCTTAAATCTTGTTTTTGACTCCCCTGCACTGGAAAAAAAGCTGTGGCGATTCATCTAATTTACAACCCTCATAAATTTATATCGGTCCACTCTCAGCCTCTGATGCTCTTGGGAAAAATAACCCAGCTTATTCAACCTCTCCTTATAATGCAAACCCACCCCTGCAAACATACTCAAATCTTCTTTGCACCTTTCTCAGGTTAATGACGACATCCGTTCAATAGAAGGTGGACCAGAACTGTACTCAAAATGTGCCTTACCAATGTCTTGTACAGCTGTAATATGACAACCCATCTCATGTCTGAAGAAGGGTTTCGGCCCGAAACGTCGCCTATTTCCTTCGCTCCATAGATGCTGCTGCACCCGCTGAGTTTCCCCAGCAATTTTGTGTACCTACATGTACTCAATACCTTGACCAATTAAGACAAGCATGCCAAATACCCTTTTCACCTGCCTGTCCCACCCTTGTTGGTAAGGCAACAAAGTTAAGTACAGTTAACTGGGAAGAGTGCAAAGAAGGGCCGGGTTGGCATAAGTATCCCTACAAAATCTCCTAGGTCCAACTATTTAATGTGTACAGGTATTTTATCTATAAGAGGCACTGCAGTAATTTAGATAAATAAACAGAAATAGGACACACAGCTCCACATTGGCTCAGCCATTCAATAAAACCAACATTTAATTGCTGCAATGCCACTTTCCAACACAAAATCCATATCTCTTCAATCTTTTTGTCTTACACCTTCTGTCTTTTCATCTCTGGCATTTGTCCAACCATCTGTCTATCAAAAACCCTCCTCACTTGTGTTGACTTATTACCTGCCAGGCTTTGTCCTGCCCCTCCTCTCTTCAAGCCCTCCCCCTCTCTCATAATCAGTTTGAAGAAATCGAAACATCACCTATCCACGTTCTGCTGAGATGCTGTCTGACCCGCTGAGCTACTCCAGCACTGGCTTTTGTAAACCAGCATCTATAATTACTTGTTTCAATGAAATCTATCCTTTGTTGGCCTTGTTTAAAATGAAAACTTCAGGCTACAATTTCATTCTCAGAATGTATTGAATAAAGAGGCCAATAATATAATCATACTGCAAGATTATACAGGCCAGTTTCCTCAAATGCAATGATAGCAAAACTACAGGCTTTACCACACCTGAAAATTATAGCATCTTCTGAAGATTTTATACACAAATACAGAAATCCAATCATTGTTTTAACAGCTCCCTGCTCCCCCACAAGGTGCACTATTAGTTTTACCCTTTTCAAACAAGGTCACCACTGCCTAGATTATTATTTAATGCCCCCTATCCGTAATAGTTTTGAGTATTCAGAGCAGTTTGGGGCCCCATATCTGAAGGATGTGCGGGCGTTGGAAAGGGTCCAAAGATGGTTTATGAGAATGATCCCAGGGGTGATTGGGTTAACGTATGATGAGTGTCTGATGGTTCTGGTCCCATACTCGCAAGAGTTTAGAAGGATTTGAGAGGGGGGGGGGGGGGGGGGGGTGGGCAGGAGCGTTGAATGGCAGAGTACACTCGATGGGCCAAATGGCCTAATTATGCTTATGTGGCAAAACACTCAAGCACTACTTACATCTTCAGAACTTCAGTTATTCCAACTACAAAATACATCAACTTTCAACTTCTACATGTTGCAATTACATTTTTAACAGGCTAATTACAAGTATGGAATCTGCTGGGAAAAGCAACGCCTCTACCTCAACCTCACTGTTAAAAATGTTTAAGAAGGAACTGCAGATGCTGGAAAATCGAAGGTAGACAAAAATGCTGGAGAAACTCAGCGGGTGCAGCAGCATCTATGGAGCAAAGGAAATAGGCAACGTTTCAGGCCGAAACCCTTCTTCAGACCGAAACCCTTCTTTAGACTGATGAAGGGTTTCGGCACGAAACTTTGCTTATTTGCATGGACATGTACTCCAAAGAGTCAATGGTGCCATAATTTACAACTGATGCACAAGTTGGCTGCTGCTCAGACATTGGACTCCATGAAGATTCCATAGGCAGAACAGTATGTGCATGTGGTAAATAACTTCAGGAAAAAGACGACCAAGTGCTGATGTAACACAGTGGGACAGGCAACATCCTGGAGAACACGGATGGGCGACTTGATGAGATACTTTGAGTTTTTTTGTAAACACGCATCTGCAGTTCCTTGTTATCACCAGTAACATCAGGACTTGGGTTGCAGAGAAATCTTGAAATTTACTACCACGAGCTAAGAAACGGTGGCAAATCCCAGGCCAACTGCACAAACAATGTGATATTCTCGCTGACTACATGTTTTTTTTTTGAAAATATCAACCAGCAATTCTATTAGAAATCCATCTTAATGAGATCTCAAGGCTCCAGATCAGAGGCCAGTATCATTTTGCTGGTGAATCAAAATCCAAGCATTTGTTCACTTCTACAGAAAACTTATTGCATGGACATTAACCTGGTAACAGTATGCTGGTTCAAATTGTTAAATTATCTGCATGCGGTATAGATGCCCCGTTCGATGTTGAATAGCAGATGACCAATCAGAATTAAGCTCGTACAAGTTTGAAGTTATGGATTAGGCATTAGGAATATTATGATTCTGAATCAAAGAATGTTAGAACAGATGTAAAAAGACAATGTGAAATTACTGATTTTTTTGGAAGAGTTCCATGTTTCCACAAACATGCAGGAGGAAAAAAAAGGGTTTCCAAATTCATTTCCAGATGTTCTAATGTTAAGATCTCAAATCCTTGTTCTCATATCTGCAGTAAGGGAAAATAATTTATTTCTGCATCTGCCTTATTGAAACTGTACCTATACTAGGGAAACACACTGCTGCCCAACACCCCAACCATCCTTTAAAATCAAGTTGGCACAAACTTGTCTGCAACCTACCCCAAATTTAAGTTTCAGGATTCTGATGAAATTAAACTGCTTATCATTTCAGAACAACAATTTTTCCCAGAATCATGCTCAAAATTGAGCAGAATTCATAACTGAGCAGTACTCCGAACCCACCAAAGCTTTAATTTAGTTTAGAGATACAGCGATACGGTCTGATCTGCTGAGTTACTCCAGCTTTTTGTGTCCATCTTCGATATAACCTACAAACCTGTACTTCTTTGGAGTATGGAAAGAAACCGGGGAAAACCCACTTGGTCACAGGGAGAACATACTCGCTCCATGTAGACAGCACCCACAGTCAGGATCAAACTCTGATCTCTGTCACTTTAAGGCACTCTGACAACTTTATCACTGTGCCTCACCAACAGATGTCTCTTAAGTTAGAACTACAGTACTTACCCTATGTTTTTAGAGAGCCCATTCCTGCATAAAAGTGGATGCACCCATGAGTAGCACTGGTCCAAATATTTATTCTGCTTCACTTACCATGGATGCAGACTAACCTGCCGAGCATTTTGTTTTTGTTTTATTTTTCCAACATCTGCAGTTTTTTTTGATTTTCAATTGCAGATTGTTGACTGGTTCTGCTCTCCACAGATTTCGCTCTATCAGCTAAGTATTTGCAGGATTGGTTTTTTTTCCTTTCACATTTCAGCATTTGCAGTTGTTTGCTTTTAATGAATGAACGAACCATTAGTTTAAGTGGCTTATGTACAGGGACATAATTTGCTCTTTCACATTTGGGAGTATTTTACCATTTAGAAGACTGATTTATCAAGTGGATGACCTAATCTCCCCGCACTGAACACCATCTGTCGGTTTTTCTACATTCATTTAACTTGCCACCAGGCAAATTCTCGCTTCATTTCCACAGCGCAGTGTCATCTGCAACCTGCATGTAGAATTTGTTATTCTGCAAGCCAGTACAAACAAAAAGGGAAATATTGGGGCTACAGCTCATTTCATTGTTCAGAGTCTATTCCAAAGTTCCCTGTGACACAACACTTAATTAACTAATGAAAATTGCTTCCAATTCCAAGGCCTACTTTTTGTCTTCTGCCAAGTCAGTTTTTTTAAACATTTAAAAGATTACACTAAATTAACCAATAGATCTACAGTGATGTGACTATTGTGTCTGTCAAATTACTCAGGTACAGGCAACGTGAGTTTTACGTGGGGACTATATTCCGAAAAGCAGCACGTAATGTAAATGCATAAATTAAACATTTAAAAAGGTGTACATTTGGGCACTCCAAAAACACAGCTAGTAAATTAGGGTTTGGTATTAATCACTTTGGTATTTATTACAAAAACACATAAATCAAACACATAAAAGGAGGGGTGCCCTGTATTGGCCCTCAACGCCCTCGTTGAATGTAAATTAAATTCTTAACTGATGCTAAATAGGCTGTTCTGTAGCTGCCCTGAAATAACCCATTAAAGTTTTTCAAGGCTAATCCGCCAGTAAATACAATCCATTTTAGAGTAAAAACAGTGTAAATCTAAGAATTATTTTAGTCCTACTGCTTTAATTACTTTTTGTGGTGGGTTAAACATTTAACCTCAGACCTTGGATTTCTTTGCACTCAGCAAATGATTCGTATATATGATAGAACATACAGTACAGCACAACAGGCCCTTCAGCCCACAATGTCGGTGCCGATCAAGATGCCTACACCATTTCTTATCTATCTGCACATAATCTATATCCCTCTACTCACTGCACATCCATATTCCCATTCAAAAGACTCAAATACAACTATCGTATCTGCCTCAATGCGTTCCAGGCACTCACCGCCCTCTGTATAAAAAATGTTCCCTGTACTTTTCCTTTAAACTTTGGTCCTCTCACCTTAAAGCAATGTCCTCTAGTGTTTAATTTTTCCATCCTTGGAAAAAAGGTTCTGACTGTCTACCCTACCCAAGCCACAATTGTATTTACTTCTATCAGGTCTCCCTGCAACCTCTGGCATTCCAGAGAAAACAATCAAAGTGACTCATACTTAATGTCCCGACCTATAAAAACAAGTATAAATGCCTTCTTTACCACTCTAGCTACTTGTGTTGCCATTTTCTGGGAGTATTAGACTTGGACCCCAAGATCCCTCTGTACATCAATGCTGTTAAGGGGTATGTCATGAATTGTATATTTTCCCCATACATTTGGCGTTCCAAAAAACAACACGCCACACTTGTTAGGATTAAATGCCACCTGCCAATTCTCAACCATTTTCTATAGCTGATCTATATCCTGCTGTATACCTTGACAGCCGACCCTGGAAATCTTGGTGCCATCTACAAACTTACTAACCAACCTGTCCACATTTACTTGTGTAGGAAAGAACTACAGGTGCTGGTTTAAAATGAAGATAGATGCAAAATGCCAGAGTAACTCAGCGGGCCAGGCAGTATCTCTGGAGAGAAGAAATGAGTGACATTTCGGGTCAAGCCCCTTCTTCAGACTGATCTGAAGAAGGGTCTCGACCCATAACGTCACCCATTCCTTCTCTCCAGATATGCTGCCTGGCCCGCTGAGTTACTCTAGATTTTGTGTCTGTCCACATTTACGTTCATTTATGTATATCAAAGATCCCAGCACAGATCCCTACGGAACTCCACAGGTCACAGACCTCCAGCCTGAATATTATCCTTCCACCACAACCCTCTGTCTTTATCGGTAACACAGTTCGGATTCAATACGTTCAAGTCATTGTTAACACCATACATCTTAATTTGCTGGATCAGCCTAACATTGCGGATTTTATCAAATGCCTTACCAAATTCCATGTAGACAACATGCCTCATCGATCATCACTGACACCTCCTCAAAAAATCTATCAAGTTAGTAAGACATAACCTGACATGCACAAAGCCATGCTGACGGTCCCTCACTAATCCATTCTTTTCCAAATGGCAGCAAACCCTATCCCGAAGAATCCTCACCAATAGTATCCCTACCTCTGATGCGAGTCTCACTGGCTCACTGGATTTGCTCTACTTTTTCTTAAATTAAAAAAATAGCTACTCTTTTGTCCTTTGGGACTTTGCCTGTGGTTAGAAAAGGCACAAATATATTTGTTAAGGCCCCCATTATCTCCCCTCTCTCAATAACCTGGGATATATCCCATCAGGTCCTGGGGATTTATCTACTCCAATGCTCTTCAAGAGCCTCAACGCTTATTCCATAATCCCAAACTGCCCTTGCATATCAGTATTCTCCACACATCTCACTGTGCTCCATGTCCTTCTCCTTGGTGAAAACAGATGCAGAAATATTTGTTTAGTACCTCGCCTATATCCCCAGACTCCAAGCACAAATTCCCTTGATCCTTGAGTAGTCCCACCTTCTTCCTGGTTACTCTCTTGTTTGAAATATATATAAATACGTATAAAAAGTTGGGTTATCTTTAATCTCCCAGCCATTTTGCCCCTTCTAATCGTAAATCTGTACATCCTAATTCAGACCTTGATATAAACTATATTTGTTCCCGTAAACCCATCACTCTTTTACAATGTTTATGGTTTAATGTAAATCAATTAATTACTGCTTCCCAATTTATCTTGTCGTCTCACCTTTTAACGATTGTATCAGTTTTGGGCTTGGCTCTAAGTTACAGTTTTCATGAAATGAAATAGACAGTACACTCAGCAGAGAACCTTTGAGCTAGAAAATCGATGACTATTTGAAGAGTGATAATAGGACCAGGTTACATGCAGAAAGATGCAGAGAAATCACTTTGCATACATTCCCGAGTTGCAACAAAACATGCAGTTGTCGCTGAACTGGCACACAGCGCACACACTTCGTTTGAAGCCAATTAAGCACTCATGCACACCCATCATCTCAAATTCATTCCACCCCAAATATAATGAACACATTGTATTCTCAGATTCTCCATTGCACAAAATGTTAAATCCTCACATTGACAAAGTCAATTGCTTTTCAGTGCAGTTATGTTAAAACCATGAATTTCTATTTCATGGTAAATTCTTAATATCATTAAATTTGGGTTTTCCGCTTAAAAATAAGATTGAAGTATTTGTGGAGAAGACTGAAAATAAATGCATACAATCTAACTGAGATACATCAGAACATTTGTTCCTTTCCAGAAAGGAAAGGATCACTTTATTGTTCTTGCAATACAGCCTTTGAATGAAGCCCAATGGAAAAGCAGGATATGTTACAGTTTAACTGCTCAAAATATCTGCACATTCTGAATGGTACCCACCCTCTTAGAGCCCCTATGCAAGCGGGCATCAAAAGGCACATACCTAGTGTGGGAGAGCACCTCTCATTTTTCTGTCCCATGGTTAAAGAATCGTACTGGAATGAGTGCAGAAACCTTTCAGGGTAGAACAAAACCATCATTGGAATAAACATGCCAGAGGGGTCAGCCCTAGATTACATAAATATATCATTGCTTAACTCAAACCATACCAACACTTAGTTGGCATGCCATGTAATTTCCACAATTTAAGTCTGGCTTGATCTTAGAAGGAAATAACTTTTATTTTAACATCCATGAGTGTACATCAGAAGTCAGCAAAACTTTATAAATTAATATAATATTTTTCCATAAAAGGTAATAAACTACATTTTAAAATATTGAACCTACAAGTACAAAGAAAAATACGAATTGTGTTTAGGCTGCAAAGTAGCCATGCTGAAGTTTATAGCAATAACGCTGCACTGCACGTAAATATTGATTTAACAGAGCTCCAACAGTTTATCATTGTTTTTGCAAATAACCAAGAGAAGACCATATTATCACATAATATGTTATGAAAGTCATCCATGATCAAATATTTATATATTCAGTTGATGGGAAAGAAGAGAAATTCAGGCGACGCAATGGCAATAAAAACTACTTTCAGAAAAATGTCTATAGCTTGATTCATTAATTCATTCACAGCACTTCAATACTACTGCAAAAAGTCCCAGGTAACCAATGGATCAACGACATAGGTCATACGGCACAGGGATAGGTTACAGTCAAACCAAGCATTTATGCTTCACTCTGATATTCTTTCAACCTTAAATTGCATCCCTCCCAAAGAGCTTTGCATTTGTTTTAAATACATCAATACTATCTGCTTCAACCACTCCCAGTGGTATTGAGTTCACATTCTGAACAAGTATTTTCTACGAGTTCCTACCGGATAGTATATGATGACCTCAAATTATGCTCTTCCTCAGAAACAAGCCTCTTTTATTTACATCCCTTTTTTTTAAAAAGAACAAGATAACCTAGTCTTTTGTTTTAATCATGTATATATTTATATTTTAGGTATTATCCTTTTACATTATCTCTGCATTCACTCCAGTGCCAGAAATGGAAGTGGGCCACATCTAACTCCCTCTTAAATATAGCCAATGAACTGGCCTCAACTACCTGTCTTGTGGACAGATGATACAAAGATTAACCTATATCAGAGTGATGGCAAGAGCAAAGTATGGAGGAGAGGAACTACTCAAGATACAAAGCATACCAGCTCATCTGTGAAACATGGTGGTGGGGTGTTATGGCCTGGGCATGTCTGGCTGCTGAAGGTACTGGCTCGCTTATCTTCATTGATGATACAACTGTTGATGGTAGTGCCATAATGAATTCTGAAGTATAGACACATCCTATCTGCTCAAGTTCAAACAAATGCCTCAAAACTCATTGGCCGGCAGTTCATTCTATAGCTAGACAATGATTCCAAACATACTGCTAAAGCAACAAAGGAGTTTTTCAAAGCTAAAAAATTGTCAATTCTTGAGTGGCCATGTCAATCACCCAATCCGAACCCAATTGAGCTTGCTATATGCTGAAGAGAAAACTGAAGGGGACTAGCCCCCAAAACATGCATAAGCTAAAGAAGGTGGAAATACAGGTCTGGCAGAGCATCACCAGAGAAGACACCCAGCAACTGGTCATGTCCATGAATCGCAGACTTCAAGCAATCATTGCATGCAAAGGATATGTAACAAAATACTAAACATGACTACTTTCATTTACATGACATTGCTGTCCCCCAAACATTATGGTGCCCTGAAATGGGGGGACTATGTATAAACACTGCTGTAATTTCGACATGGTGAAACCAAAATGTATAAAAATGGCCTTTATTAAAATCTGACAATGTGCACTTTAACCACATGTTATTTTTTTCGATTACAAATCTCAAATTGTGGAGTGCAGAGGCAAATAAATAAATAAATAAATAAATAAATTGGCCTTTGTCTCAAAACATTATGGTGGGTACAGTATGTTAAAATGTATTGGTAAAATTGTATTACTACCTTCAGATACAAATAAAAGTAAAACTATTCCAAGGCGAGAATGGAACACTAAACAGTCACGTTTAAAAAAACCCATAATATTACAAAATTATTTTTGCAGTTGGGTAAAATTTAATGACACCATTGAGACTAAAATGGTCAAAGTGCTGAGTGCTTGAGTAACTCAGCGGGTCAGTCAGACTAATGGTGTCTTAAATAGTGAAAAAAATAATAAAATTGTGTCTTAAAATTAAATTGTTGCTTAAGCATTAAACTATTAGAAATATGTGCCTTGAGCATTCCGTTTGAAAAAAAAGTACAAATTTTAGCATAAGCTCACCAATCTCTTGACCATTGTTTTCATAATACCTAATTGTAATGGCTTTGATGGTTATTTTAGGAACTACTTCAAATTTAATCTGGAGACAATTTCGATTGGTTTTTTTCTGCTATTGTATACTTGAAAATAAAACAAAAGATGCTGGGAATATGAAATTTAAAGCTTAGTCAAGCAGCACCTGTGGAGAGACACGGTTGACATTTCAGATCAATGACAGTCATCAGAATTACCTGTTCTGTAGGTTTCACTACTTTCTGGAATTATTGATATCACATTTACATGTATTTGAAACTGATCTTAAACATACAATGTTACAATGGGTACTTTTCAGATAATTGAAATATTTATATTATACAAAATACTACACAAATACTTCAAATTCACCATCCCTATAACTTCAGTTATTACTTTATTTATTGATTAAGATATACTTTCAAGAACATTCCAATTTAAAATGCCCTATTATTAAACATTTTCACATTTGCTATTTAATGCCTGTATTGGACCAATTGGTTATGATAAAATCTGGGCAATAGATGGTCTTAATGTTTTATTAAAATTGGTCATACACTATTTCCTTTTGACTGTTTGCACAATTACCTTAAATTTTTCCCATGTGCCTTGTTATAATGTCTCTCAATAATTGGCCTGTCCCACTTAGGCGACTTTTTAGGCGATTGCAGGAGACTATGCAGTCGCCACATGGTCACCACATGTTCGCGGATGGTTGCCGGGGAATCGCCTTCATGGTCGTGAGGAGTTCCTCATGTGGGAACTAGTCGCGGCCTCATTATAGTTGCCGTGAATTTTTCAACATGTTTTCAACATGTTGAAAAATTAGCGGCAACTAGAATGAAGCTGCCATGGAGAGTAGCAAGAATTCTCGAGCCGTAGGTGGGTCGGCAGGAGGTCCTAGTGGGCTGCCAGGAGGTCGAAGGTTCTTGGAGGTTCTCGTAGATTAGAGCCGGTGATGACCGGTGAATTTCATTAATGGGACTGGTACATAACTTATAGCTTAACGGCTTTGAAAGAGAAAATGCTAGTAGATTAAGTCTCTTGCTTTTGTGTCCCTCGCATTTTGAAATGTTATATTTGCTATTTTTCACCCTAGTGGAATTCTCCCTGAATCTGGCCAACATTGAAAAATTAAACATCTATTTAGCGAGCCACTTCTTTTAAGACCCCAAGATTAAGTCGACCAGGATCAGAGACTTGATAGCCTCCTGTGCCAATTTGCAAAATCACCTGATTGTAATTTCCCCCAAGAATATCATCCTTCCCTTCCAATTCCTGATTTTTAGCTAGTTCTGGGATGTTACCCGTATCCTATACCATGAAGATTGATGCAAAATATGTTTAATTCATCTGTCGTCTACTTACTTTAAATTTTTAATTATCCATACTCAGTTTATTGAGGACCAACTGTGGTTTTGTCAACTCTTTAAAATAAAATCTACCGAAACTTACTGCTTTTATATATCCATTCCTCTCGTACATCACAAAACAATTAACCTTTCTTTGAGATTTATATTATGCACTCGTCTCAATTTACAACTTTGATAAGTGGTGGAAAACTTAACCTGATTGTTGGAAAGGGGTTGCTACAAAGATGGGATTCCAATTAAAAATGTAGATAGCACATTTATGAACATAAGATATGTATGTGTAAACAAATGCAGCGATCAGTTTCTGTCCAAAATTCTATCTGGCAGTGAGTTGCAAACACCCAACATCCACTAGGTGAAACGCCACTTCAAGTCCAAGTCTTTAATGCCTCGGTTAATAAGGGCAAATGTCCCAAATACAGGAATAGAGATATTGGTTGCCTGGTTTGTTAAATTTTGGAATGTGAAGTTGCTCTAAAAGTCTCAAAATCAGGTATTTAGCAAGCCATAAGGTCATAAGTAATAAGAGCAGAATTAGACCATTTGGCCCATCAAGTCTACTCCCCCATTCAATCATGGCTGATTTATCTCGACCTTCTAACCCCATTCTCCTGCCTTTTCCCCCATAACCCCTGATCTAGAGTAATACAGCGTGGAAACAGGCCCTTCGGCCCAACTTGCCCACACCAGCCAACATATCCCAGCTACACTCATCCCACATGCCTGCATTTGGCCCATATCCCTCCAAACCCGTCCTATCCATGTACCTGTCTAACTGTTTCATAAATGTTGGGATAGTCCCTACCTCAACAACCTCCTCTTGCTACTGAGCTAATTTTTGATGGTCTTTGCAAATTTGTTTGAGCCTTTTTCTTCTACGACCGGTATTCCCATCAAATGAACACAAATTTCTAGTCCAATGTTTAGAGCGTCAGGTAGGCGCAGTGGTTATCCTGTGATCCAGAGATTCAAGTTCAAATTCCATCTGTGAAATTTGAAATCAGTTAATAATTGAAATTTAAAATGGAGAAAATACACTGCAGATGCTGGAACTCGGAGCAAAACAATTTGCTGGATGAACTCAGCAAATCCAGCAGCTCCTAGAAAGAAATGATCAATGTTTTCAATCAAAATCCTGCATCAGGACTCATTCCACTCTCGGTCTTAATGCAGACTTTTGATCCTAATCATTGACGATAAACCATGGGAGAGTTTTGAATACATGAATCCCAACATTTAAGAAATGTTGCGAAAGAGCGGCACGGTGGCCGTGCAGTAGAATCGCAACTTTACAACAATTGCAACGCCAGAAACCCAGGCTAGATCCCGACTACGGGTGCTGTCTGTACGGAAGTGTACGGAATTTGTACGTTCATCCCCTGACCACTTGGGTCTTCTCAGAGATCTTCGGTTTCCTTCCATACTCCAAAGAAGTACAGGTTTGTAGGTTAATTGGCTTGGCATAGCTATAAAATGCTGCCTAGTGTGTGTAGGATAGTGTTAAGTGTGGAGATCGCTGGTCTGTGCAGATGGTGGGCCGAAGGGCAAAAACTAAACTAAACAATTAGACAGGATACATGGATAGGACAAGTTGAGAGGGATATGGGCCAAACGCAGACAGGTGGGAATAGTGAAGATGGGACATGTTGGTCGGTATGGGCAAGTTGGGCCGAAGGGCCCGTTTCCAGGCTGTAAGACTCTATAACTCCATGAATATCACGTAAACACATGTCTCCTAATTAAAGGGCTGGGTTTTTTTTTTTAAACATCCAGACAAGATGCAGCAAGACTGACTATCCAGCACACACCAGACTTTGCTGGACTGGCAGATTTTCCAGAATTTTGGATGTTATTTCTGTTAATACTCCAATGCTTTAAATTCACATTTTTTTTTACAAAAACATGTCACACAGCAGTATAAATACAATTTCCAAAGTTTAAAGAGTGCACAGGAACCAAAATCCCAGCGGATTTCAGGGTAGTGTGGGAACTTCACCCCCGAGCCAGATGTTGACCATTAGGATTTCCAAATAGTATGTTTTGCTCTATTTCTTGGAAAACCTACATAACAATCTGAATCTTGCTGTTAATTGTTGTCTCCATCAATTGGCATCAAGAGTACACAAAGGATGTCACAGATTTGACAACGGTTTCTAAATGAGACAATTATCTCCTCAACACAAATGGCATTAGGTGTGAATCATCTTGATTCTGCAAAGCCGATGTTAGAGGTGAAAGGGCTAATTAGAATGAAAAAAGGAAATCAAAGTTACATTCTTCATCTGCCTCACACATCCAATATCAGTTTACAAAGTTCTTTCTAATGCTGGAGATGCAACTTCCGAGTTTTATAACAACCTGATGATCAAAATGGTGATGTCTTCAATAGACATTAAATTATGTGGCTGTATTTTCTCCCACTGGGTAGCAATCATTACGGCTGACGGATGTCAGGGGTTATGGGGAGAAGGCAGGAGAATAGAGTTAGATCAGCCAAGATTGAATAGCGAAGTAGACTTGATGGGCCGAATGTCCCAATTCTGCTCCTATCACTTATGGCACCACCGAGTTTGGTACGTACAAATATCAGACTATTTTGGCACGCAAGCCGCTTACAATTTTTTCCACAGAACTAAGGCTACCAATTTTCTGAGGGCAGACCAATTATATTTAGCAATATTGCAGAGAGAGTGCAAGTTGTTTCAGACATGACAGCCATATCACCTGAAAGGAGAGTCCAGAGCAGTTTAAAATATTGTGTGCCGAGAAGGACTTTAAGCCCGTTTTTAAGCCTGACAATCTTAGTAGAAAGTCAGAGTCTAGGAGAGTGGTCTCTTAGGAATCAGAGTCTAGGAGAGTGGTCGCTGTGAGAGGAGCAAGGTTTGCCAATGCTACGCTGGGAGGGTTTAAGCTAGATTGACAGGGGGTGGGATCTCGTGCAGGACAGAGGCACTTGAGAGGTTAGAAGTTGGTATGGAGGGTGGTGTGGGGAAGGTTAGTAGTTGGTATGGAGGGTGGTGTGGGGAAGGTTAGTGGACAGAATAGGCAGGCGAAAGACAGTGAGCAAGGAAGGAGGGTTGGTTTAGACTGCATGTATTTTAATGCAAGGGGCCTGACGGGTAAGGCAGATGAGCTTAGGGCATGGATAGGTACGAGTGACTGGGACGTTGTAGCCATGACTGAAACCTGGATAAGGGAGGGGCAGGACTGGCAGCTCAATGTTCCGGGGTACAAGAGCTTCAGGAAAGACAGGGGTGAGGGGAAAAAGAGGAGGGGGGGGCGGGTTGCATTGTTGGTTAAGGGGGATGTCACAGCTGTGTTCAGAGGTGGCATTACGGACGGTTCGTCTAGTGAGGCTATGTGGGTGGGGCTGAGGAACAAGAAAGGGATGATCACCTTGTTGGGGGTGCACTACAAACCCAAGAATAGTGAACGGGAATTAGAAGAACAAATGCGCCAGGAGATTGCAGACAGCTGCAGGTCAAATAAGGTTTTTGTAGTAGGGGATTTTAACTTTCCCAACATAGACTGGGAAAATCATAGCACAAAGGGTTTAGATGGGATGCAATTCCTCAAAAGTGTTCAGGAAAGTTTTCTTAAGCAGTATATGGAGGCCCCCACATGTGAGAGGGCAATGCTGGATCTAGTATTGGGAAATTTGGAAGGGCAAGTTAATGAAGTGTGTGTGTGGAGGAGCCTTTTGGCACCAGTGACCACAGTTCGATTAGGTTTGAGATAGTTATGGATAGGGACAGAGAGGGTCCACGTGTTAAAATGCTCAACTGGGGTAAGGACAACTTTGAGGGTATGAGAGAAGGACTCGCTCAAGTTGACTGGAGCAGGTTATTTGAGGGGAAAGGAACATTGGCCAAGTGGGATGTTTTTAAAAGTGGACTGAAGAAAGCTCAGGATGTGTATGTCCCCGTTAAGGATGTGTATGTCCCCGCAAAGCAGGCAAACGTAAGGAAGTTTGGCTGACAAGGGAAATTGAGACATTAGTCAAAAACAAGAAGGATGCTTGGGACAGGTATAGGCAGCTGGGATCAAGGCCGGTGAGCTTAACATCTATAGTTGGTAAATTACTGGAGAGTTTTCTGTTAGGAAAGGATATACAGGCATTTGGATGGGCAAGGGCTGATTAGGGATAGTCAGCATGGATAGCAAATTGGCTCCATGGAAGGAAGCAGAGGGTAATGGTGGAAGGTTGCTTCTCAGACTGGATGCCTGTGACTAGTTGTGTGCCTCAGGGTTCGGTGCTGGGACCGTTACTGTTTGTCATCTACATGAATGATGTGGATGAAAACCTACAGAACAAGATTAACAAGTTACCAGATGATACAAAAGTTAGTGGTTTTGCAGACAGTGAAGATGGTTGTGAACGATTGCAGCAGGATCTGGATCGATTTGCCAGGTGGGCTGAGGAATGGTTGATGGAATTCAACAGAGAAGTGTGAGCTGTTGCATTTTGGGACGTCGAACAAGGGAAGGACCTACACAGTAAATGGTAGGCTCTGGGTTGTGTTGTAAAGCAGAGGAATCTAGGAGTACAGGTGCAAGGTTCCTTCAAGGTCGAGTTTCAGGTAGATAAGGTGGTCAAAAAGGCTTTTGGCACTTTGGCCTTCAGTCAGAGCAATAAGTTGGGAGGTCATGTTGCAGTTGTATAAGACATTGGTGAGACCGAATTTAGAATATTGTGTTCCGTTCTGGGCACTATGTTATAGGAAACATATTGTCAAGCTTGAACAGGTTCAAAAAAGATTTACGAGGATGTTGCCAGGACTAGAAGGTGTGAGCTGTAGGGAGAGGTTGAGTAGGCTGGGTCTCTATTCCATAGAGCACAAGAGGATGAGGGGAGATCGTACAGAGGTTTACAAAAGTATTTTGCCCAGAGCAAGGGAATCGAGGACCAGAGGACATGGGTTCAAGGTGAAGGGGAAAAGATTTAATAGGAATCCGAGGGGTAACTTTTCACAAAGGGTGGTGGGTGTATGGAACAAGCTGCCAGAGGAGGTAGTTGAAGCTGGGACTATTCCATCGTTAAGAAACAGTTAGACAGGTACATGGATAGGACAGGTTTGGAGGGATATGGACCAAGCGCAGGCAAGTGGGACTAGTGTAGCTGGGACATTGTTGGCTGGTGTAGGTGAGTTCGGCCAAAGGGACTGTTTCCACACTATCACTCTATGAATCTAAGTGTAGCTGATAGGTCAAAAGGCAGACTTTAGGTGAATACTGAGCTTTGGTGAAGAAGGCAAAAACAAAGTAAAAACATGGCAAGATGTTTAAGGTTTATTTCTCAAGTCTGCTAGATTTACTTTTGTATAATGTGGCTATTTATGGGCGTCAGCGGAGTGACATGCTTCTCCTGTCAGATGTGGAAATATCAAGGAGCAGTCAAGTGTCTCTGACAACTGCAGGAAGTGTGCCCAGCTGCAGATCCTCTCAGTCTGCATGGGTTGGTTGGAGCATACAGGAAGTAGAGAGGGTTATAGACAGCAATTTCAGTGAGGAGCTACACTAGTTTTAATCTTCATAAGTGATAGAAGCAGAACCTGATAGATGAGTGACCAGGAGAGGCGGGCAGCTAGTGCAGGAGTCTCCTATGGCTATTTCTCGCTCAAATAAGGACACCGTTGGATATGGTTGAGGGCAAAAGTGATAGGAAACTCCATAGTCGTGGACACAACCAGTGGCCACAAGTGCGACTCCAGGATCCTGTGTTGCCTCCCTAATGCCAGGGTCAAGGATGTCAAATGGGCACAAGACATTGATTGGGGCGGACAGGGGAGAACTGTGCAGCCAGGGGCCATGGTCCATGTTAGTGTCAAAGACATAGGCAGGAAGGTAAGTGAGGTCCTCCAATGAGATTTTAGGAAGTTACATAGCGTTTAATACAAAACAGGACCTTCGGGATAAGTGTGAGGTGCTACATCTTGGCAGGACAAATCAAAATAGGACGTACATGGTAAATGGTAGGGAATTGAAGAATGCAGGTGAACAGAGGGATCTGGGAATAACTGTGCACAGTTCCCTGAAAGTGGAATCTCATGTAGATAGGGTGGTAAAGAAAGCTTTTGGTGTGCTGGCCTTTATAAATCAGAGCATTGAGTATAGAAGTTGGGATGTAATGTTAAAATTGTACAAGGCATTGGTGAGGCCAATTCTGGAGTATGGGGTACAATTTTGGTCGCCTAATTATAGGAAGGATGTCAACAAAATAGAGAGAGTACAGAGGAGATTTACTAGAATGTTGCCTGGGTTTCAGCAACTAAGTTACAGAGAAAGGTTGAACAAGTTAGGGCTTTATTCTTTGGAGCGCAGAAGGTTAAGGGGGGACTTGATAGAGGTCTTTAAAATGATGAGAGGGATAGACAGAGTTGACGTGGATAAGCTTTTCCCGCTGAGAGTAGGGAAGATTCAAACAAGGGGACATGACTTGAGAATTAAGGGACAGAAGTTTAGGGGTAACATGAGGGGGAACTTCTTTACTCAGAGAGTGGTGGCTGTGTGGAATGAGCTTCCAGCGAAGGTGGTGGAGGCAGGTTCGTTTTTATCATTTAAAAATAAATTGGATAGTTATATGGACGGGAAAGGAATGGAGGGTTATGGTCTGAGCGCAGGTATATGGGACTAGGGGAGAATACGTGATCGGCACGGACTAGAAGGGTTGAGATGGCCTGTTTCCGTGCTGTAATTGTTATATGGTTATATGGTAATCCCAGGATTACTTCCCATGCCACAAGCTAGTGGAACAAGAAATCAAAAGATAGTGTTGTTCAGTACATGGACAAGGAGATAGTGCTGGAGGGAGGACATCAGATACATCTCTCATCGTGTTCACTTCCAGAACAGGTAGGACCTGTACACGAGGCTTGGGTAGTACCTGAACTGGAAGGGAACCAATAAAATGACAGGGAGATCCGCTGGTGTTACTTAGGATGGTTTCAACTAGTGACAGGGGAGTTATGAAATGTTCTTGGCACGTAGGATGAAAAAGCATTTCGTACATTCATAAAAAATAAGTGGGTAGTTGGGAGAGTGCAAGATTGGGTAGCAGTCAACTTTGTTCCTTTGTTTTTAGGGAAATAGGGATAATCCAGGAAATTAAAGGCTGGCAAGTCAAAGTGGCAGGGAATCTCAGACTCAGAGAAATGATTTAGTCATATTTGTTGGGATTGTGTCATACACACCGGATATGGAACTGAACAATAAAACTTATATGCTGCAGCTTTACCGGCACATTGCATATTTATTGTTGCTGCATCTAAATTTAATTATTCTAAGTCAACTAAACTATGGTGCAAACTCGCACATTGAGTAACCACAGTAGATTTGTCCAGTGATTCGGAAGGCTTGAGGCAGGGTTGTGATTAGAGTTATGCAGGGTGGTTTAATAACCTGGTGATTGAAGGGGAAAGCTGTTCTTGAACCTGGAGATGATGGTTCTCAGGCTCCTGTACCTTCTTCCCAATGAAGCAGCGGAGAGAGTGTGGCTAGGGTGTTGAGAGTGTGATATCAGCTGCCTTATTGAGGCAGTACTTCCTGTAGATGCTTTCAAAGGTGGGGAGGCCATTATGGAGCCTGGCAAGGCTTTAGACTTTAGAGATTAGAGGGGTCAATGTCAAACACTTTTTACAGTCTCTTTTGTTCTTGAGCATTCAATGTTTGTAAAAATCATGGCCATGATGATACCAGTCTCCACCATACACTTTGACAGGGGTCAGCAACTTACAGCCCAAATGCAGCCCGTAACACGAAATCATCCGGCCCGCAGACGTATTTTTTCCCCCGTAATCATCCGGCACGCAGACTTCCATCATCTCCGGTACCTCTCGAGCCCGAGGCCGTGGCGCCCAGGTGTGGTGACGTAAGGAGGCCTGCGCTGGCGGAGCCGCCGAGCGCGGAGATCTGGCTGTACCGCATCCTGCACAAAGCTGCCGGCACGGCTGTGCACCTTCTTTGTCTGGGTTTCACAGTTCGGATTGGGGTTGTCAATAGGCCGGGGACGTGTGAGTATGAGTATTTGAGCATTTGAGCCACCGCCTTCAGGACAGAGCCAAGGCAATGGTCCGTAGGTGCGCCATGCTCGTGGGCGTCTGTAACTAGGGGCCAGTGCCCCTGGTGGCGTCCTCGAGATCTATGTGAACACGTGATTTGATGCCTGCCATCCGGGGCAGGATGGGGACGGGATCCATGTGTACACGCGATAGATGTGGCCCGCCATCCACTCAGACTTGCGTCCTGGTCCCTATGCAGAACAAGGTTGCCGACCCCTGCACTTGGAGATGTTTAGAATATTCCATGATGCCAATTCTCCTCAAACTTGGGAAAGTGGAGGCATTGGTGAGCTTTCTTTCTAATTGCCTCAAAATCCAGACTCAGGACATCAGAAATGTGTATATGCAAGAACTCGAGTTGTGACTGCAAAAAGTTGTGAGCACTGACCAGTCCATCACTGGCTCTGACCTCCCCACCATCGAAGGGATTTATCGGAGTCACAGCCTCAAAAAGGCAGCTAACATCAACAGAGACCCACACCATCCTGGCCACAAACTCATCTCACCACTGCCATCAGGAAGAAGGTACAGGAGCCTGAGAACTGTAACGTCCAGGTTCGGAACAGCTTCCTACAACCACCAGGCTCTCTCTCCTCCCCTCTCTCTGCCCCCTCTGTCTGTCTGTCTCTGCCCCCTCACTCTCTGCCCTCTCTTTCTACCCCCTCCAGATGCGCCTGCGAGTTGGGGGCTGTGCGTGAGTGGATAGGGCGGGATTGGGTAAAAGGAGCAAATGAATAATATTAATATATCAAGGGGGGTGGTTAGTGTGTGCGTGGGGGGGGTGTGGTCAGTGAATGTGGGGGGGGGGGGGTGGTTAGTGGGTGACGCTGCAGGCCACCCCCCCCCCCCCCCCCCGCAACTGTGCGTTGAGGGGACGGGACCCAACGGGTCCCCCTTGGTCTAGTTAAACGCTAAAAATTCATAAGCTATGAACTACAATAGACTATGATTATTATTATTGCAGTTATTGTTTGTTTTTTTGAGTTTTGTTATATTATGTATTATGTACATACTCTGCTGTGCTGCAGCAAGTAAGAATTTCATTGTTCTATCTAGGACATATGACAATAAAACACTCTTGACTCTCCACAACTGTCCTGCTAAAGACGACAGGTGCATGGTCCCTCAGATTTCCACTCCTGAAGTCAATCAGCTCATTGGTCCTGCTAATGTTGACAATAAGATTTTTATGGCACAACTGAACAACAATTATCGATCTCCCTCCTGTCCTCTGTGCCTCGGGTCAGCAAAATAGAGGGGTTGCTGCCATTCACATTGCGGTCTGCCAATGAGAGAGTCGAGGATCCTGTAGCATAGGAAGCAACAGAGTCCCGGTTTCCTAAGATTAACGATGAGTTTGGAGGAATGATAGTGTTGCGGGCCAGGCTGTAGTCGTACAACAAGCCTGACATGTGTTCCTGTTGTCCCAGGAGAATGACTTAATTTGGAAAAGAATGAACTATGGTTTTGCATGGGGCAGACCATATCTTACAAATTTGATTGTATCTTTTGAGGTGATGATGTTGATGTTGATCAGGCAGATGATGTTTAGTATGGCATTTGACCAAGGTCCATCATAATATGCTGATTCAGTAGTTTGAATTCAGAATTGGCTTACCTATAGAAGACAGAGGGTAGTGGTGGAAGGTTATTATTATGGCTGGTGGCCTACGAACAGTGGCATTCCGCATGGATCAGAGCTAGGACTTTTATTGTTAGAGATATACGTAAATGACATGGACAAAAATGTAGATGGGTTAGTTAGCCTCTTTACAGATGACACCAAACTTGGAGTTGCAGACAATGAAGTAGGCTTTCAAAGGATACAACACGACAAAGATCAGTGACAGAAATGGAGAGAGAAATGACAGATGGAGTTTAATACACACAGGTGTGAGGTGTTGCACCTAAGAACAAAGATCCTATAGCAAGCAAGATAGATCACTTGACGAAAAAGACGTAGGACGGTCATTGGCAGATTCATGGGTAATTTTCGGCCCCATTTCCTTAACCGGCTTCCGTCTCCGCACCAAAGATCCCATTGGATACTAGTATGGAGACGGAAGCCGGTTACGGAAACATCCTCGTAAAAATAAGTTATTTGGGAAAAATCTTCTCCTCATTTTCAGAATTATAATTTATTAACACAAACTGTTCCCCCGCAACGCTGATTACACTACGAGTCGGGTCAGGTTACTGAAATGGATGAAAAAAAGGCCCACGTTCCGCTCCGTTGCGTACTACACGTCAGCTCATTGCATTTCGAAGGAGTGGTCTATCTTGCTTGCTATAGGATCTTTGCCTTAGAAGGTCAAATGCAGGGGGAATGTATGCAGTTAATGGCAGAACTATTAACAGCATTAATGCTCAGAGGGATCTTTGGGTCCAACTTCACAGCTCCCTGCAAACCACGAAGATAGAATGGTAAAGAAGGTGTATGGTATACTTGCCTTCATTAGTCGGGGCATTAAATACAAGGAAATCAAGATGCAGCTTTGAAAAGCTTTAGTAAGGTTGCTTTTGGAGGACTGCATGCAATGCTGGTTGAAACATAGCAGGAATGATGTGGAAAGGGTTTTAGAAGAGGTTTTTCAGAATGTTGCCTGGATTAGTATTAGGTCTAGGAGAGGTTGGACAAACTGGCATTATTTTCTCTGACAGAGGAGAAATCAGAGACGTTTATAATATCATGAGCGGCATGGATAAGTAGACAGTCAGTACGTTTTCCCCCCCAGGGTGGACATGTCAGAAGCTAGATGGCAGAGCTTTAAAGTTAGAGGAGCAAGTTTAAAGGATTGTGTGGGGCTTATTTTTCTTAAGATCGTAATAGGTGGCTGGAACGTGGTATCAAAGATAGACAAAATGCTGGAGTAACTCAGCGGGACAGGTAGCATCTCTGGAGAGAAGGAATGGGTAACATTTTAGGTCGAGACCCTTCTTCAGACTGACCCGAAACATCACCCATTCCTTCTCTTCAGAGATGCTGCCTGTCCTACTCCAGCTTTTTGTATCTATCTTCGATTTAAACCAGCATCTGCAGTTCTTTCCTACACATGTGGTATCAAAGATGGTGGAAGATAGCGCATTTAAGAGGCTTTTGGAAAGGCTTATAAATATGCAGAGATATAGATCATGTGCAGGTCGGAAGATTAGTTTAATTTGGCATCATGTCCAGCAAAGACATGATGCCAAATTAATGGTCCTGTTGGAATGCTCTGTGCGTGGCATTAAATGTACTCAATACAGTACCAAGCCGTATCATGCACATATTTTTGTTTTGGCCAAAAGCATATTAGTCAATAAAAGATTGAATTATAAAGTCCAAGTACAATTTCTGTAACATTACAATTTCAAATTCCAGGTACTAAGTGATTAGAAATATGCAGGTAAAACATCGCCAACTCAATGCAGGTATTGCTGACTATTAAACATCCCAATACAAAAATCAAATGAAGATTGATAATAAATGGAGATGCAGCCAATGATATTCACATCATAGGAACACCGTAAAAAGTCATTTTACGCAAAAGGTAAAATGCGAAAGAAACAAATGCCAGTTGGAGCCATAAAAATATCATATTTTGCTATATATAGGCTATTCCATGAACCAAATTCTGTTCTAATTTGACTTGAAATGTCTCATTTCCGAAGATGCTGCTGAACATCTCCAGCAATTTTCAACTTTACGCCAGATTTCTAGCTTCTAGTTATTTTTTATCACAATAATAAATGCTCATTTCGTAGATAATAGATACAAATCTCTCACTTGTACAACAAATTTGACACTTGAGACTTCCTTCGGAAATTTCTTACAATCACCCAAATTCAGATTTACTTAAACAACCAGGAACTGTTTGAACTTTAATTGATAGCTAATTAACCTTCAATTCATCAGAGAATGACATTTTGTAAATCTGCCTTGACATTAACAATCTGTTATTTTTCATAAATCAAGCCCCGAAGGAAAGCCTATTAGATTCTCAGATTGTGTTAGAGTACAGAAATTGAATCCAGTGAAAATTTTTGGCTTGACCAGTTTAATTTTTTTAAATTTTTTTTTAAGCTGCAAATTACACCAGCGCAGCTTAGTGACAAAAGAATCAAAGGGGAGCTGACGGTGTGTGATAATGAGGTAGCATAAGTTAAGGGAGAGGAACCTGTGAGATTGTACTGCTGGGGGCATGATTGGATCTGGTGGGTCAATCTTTTGGATGGAATCAGTATACGGTTGGAAGGCCACCATTATGCATTTGTTTTCCTGCATTTGTCCTTTTTGCAGGAAACGTGATAAACAAATAATGACTACATAACCGCTAGTTCACAATTTCTTCCAACTCCCACATGACCCCACCAGTCCCTTCTGCCCCCTCTCCTCGCTTTTTTGCATTTCTCAAGAACTGCTCACTTTTAGACTCTCTGACCTGCTCTTTCATTCAACACCCATCACTCTTGTCTTATGACACTCTCCCATGCAGCCAGAGGTGCAACCTCTGTGCATTCACCTCTTGCCTTCCAACTGTCCAAGGATTCAAACAACTGCTCCAGGTGAACTAGCAGTTCACTTGCACTTGTTCCAATCTAGTCTTGGGCTTTCTATATTCACAACATGGTCTCCCCAACATTTGAGAAAGTAAATACAGATTGGGTGATTGCTTTGCAGACACTTGCACTCATTCCAGAAGGGGTGATCCTAATTTTCCTGTTGCATGCCACCTTATTTCTCAATCCCCCTCCTTTTCCAATCTTTGTGTAGCCTTGTCCATTGACATTGCAAAGATCCAACAGTCTGCAGCCCAGCGGCTTGAACATTGACTTCTCCAATTTCCAGTAGCCCTTGCTGTCTCCTCCCCTTCTCAGCTCTCCCTCAGCCCTCTGGCTCTTCCTCTTCCTTTCTTCTTCCCACCCCCCCCCCCCCCTGCATCAGTCTGAGCAAGGTTCTTTCCAATCAAAATTAGTAGAAATAACTGAAATGGACAACTGCTGCAAGATATTTACCAACCTTATACCGATTCCATGCTAAAAAATGAAGTAGAATTACAGCCAGAGCACAATAGATTCCCGTATTAAAATACATTATGGTAAAATATTTATCTCAGATCCAGAATGGTCTTAATAGACTGAATGTAGAAAAGCATGTTTTCTCTTGCGGGGGAATTGAGAAGTGAGAGGCTCTTAAAAAATCAGTCACCCCTTTACGGCAGATGAGGCTAATCTTATTTTTCCAGAAGGCATGCACCTTTGGAATTCTTCCAAGGGTTGAATGGAAAGCTTTGCACATCTTTGAGGGTGAGATAGATACTCGATAAAGGTGAAAGAATACCACAGTAGCGGGAAGGTGAATTTGAGGTTACAATTGGATTAATCATGATCTTATAATTTGGCGTAACAGACTCGAGAAACTGAATCACTTCCTTCTGCTCCTAATCTATGATCTTGTGAAATGAATTATCTTGCTTTCAAAGTCTGGTGCTGACCATGCAAACATGACCTGCACAAAGGAGCATACCAAGTGTGCTTTGGACCTCAATGCCAGGGATGACCGACTGGAAGTGGGCATTGATATTCTTGTTTATCCTTCCAGCAAATGTGGAGAATCTTACAAAGATAGCACTGGATATCCTTTTGATATCCTTTTATTACTTGAGATGCCTGCTGTTGGTTTAGGTAACCCAGATTACATCCATGTGGTGCTAAAATACAGCTCATCTGAAGTCTGGTATCCGTGACTGTGGAATGTAGTCAATACAGGTAGAACAGTTTCCCATGTGCCCTAATTATGTATTTATTTATTTATTTGTTTGATTCTTTATTTCGAATAGAATAAAAGAATAAAAAGCAAGTGTGAAACAGCATACAAAAAACAAAAAAAAACTAAACAACAATATTTATAAAGTGTCATAAACAATATTTATAAATAAATGAAATTGTATGTGACTGAAAAGGAGCAGGAAGAAGCCAAAGCTTATTAATTCCCATCCCTTATTCAACTGCTTAAAATTATCTTATACAAATTTAAACTTCAATATTAACTTCACTCCTATAGGTACATGTGGAGGAGAGGTGAAATGTTGTGTGAGAAAGATTGAGAAAAACATTGGGGTAATAATATGGCCTTATTTGACATAGGTCTAGAGTTCTGAGAAAACAATATTTTCAGTAGCTCCAGACTTGGAAACACAAGACAGCAAATATTGGAATTTTGAGTGAAAAAACAACCTGCAGATCAGGAAGGTCAGATCAGGTAGCATCTGTGGAGGGAAATGGATGGACAACATTTCAGGCTGGGGCTCTCCTTTGGGTTGTTGGAGTGGAGGGGCAACAGCTGGTGGAAAGGTGAGGGGAAGGGATGGGGCAAGAGCTGGAAAGTGATAGGTGAATTGAGGTAAGGAGGGTTGATTGGCAAATGAGTCAGGTGGGGAAGAAAAGGGTAGCAATAGTATTCAGGGCTAGAGGTTACATGGAGAAGTCAAAAGGGTACAAATTGCGCAAAATAAAGTTAACATCACATAACATAAGACAGCCAGTCTGAAGTAGGGCCTCAACCCGAAACGTCACCAGTTCCTTTTACCCAGAGGTGCTGCCTGTCCCGCTGAATTACTCCAGCATTTTGTGTCTTTCTTCAGCTAACATCACACGCTCTTGTGCTATTACCATTGGAGAGATGGTAAAGCAGCCCAGGAATTATTACTTCTGGAATCAAGAACAGCTCTTTTCCATCAACCAGCAGGCTCTTGAACCACCCTTAACAACGCTAACCACCAGCCAACTACAGTGGTGAATCACAATGGACTTTGCACTATTATGACTGTTCTTCCTACTTTGATTTTTCACAATGATCTAATTTACCTCGAATAACTGATAATATATTCTATATTTATTTCTTGTTGCATATAATGTGCCAGCATAGCTGTAGTAAGAAAGAATTTCATTGTTCCAGTCATATCCAGTGCACATGACAAATAATCACTTTTGACTCTTATCATTTCTGGGAAAAGGAGTTGATGACAGGAACCTTTGACAGACTTGTGGCAATCTTCAAGAAATGTGTTGACGAGCTGCAGAATCAAGTAACAGCTGTCAGCAACAAGGAGAGTCATCACAAGAGCTCTTTTCCATCGCCTCTTCTCTTGGAAAAGTTAGTCTCTGAATCGTAAAGGCACAATGCACATCTGACATCAACATCAAAGGAAATGGAGGAATCACAGATGTAACCTATTTTGATTTCACAGAAGCCTTTAACTCAATAAGGCAGCTTTTGGAATATTCTTTTCAAATATACCTGGGCAAAAAAATAAACTAACTTAAACCCTGTCGCATGGTGTACAAGGCATGATCTTAACTGATGAGCCCACAGAAGAGCCAATATCAGAGGGCAAACACGGCTTTACCAATACTTTTCTTAAATCTTTCTCACAACAGTGAATATCAACCCTTTGAATATCCTGTTACAGTTGAGCTAATTTACAGAACAGGTGGAAAACAGCTCAAACTGTATCATATCTATTCCAATCTCAAGATAACGCCAATCCTAATCACTGCATGACAAGGCCAAGGATCTGCAAATCACCTCTCTCTAGAAAAAATGGGCATTAATTATGAAATTCACCACCACTTTGTGAACCAGCACAGCCTTTGCCCAGCTGAGATGTGTTTGATGACCAATATTGTAATGTTCCTGGTCTATCAGACAGCAGTAACCCCCACCTTCCTGTATACTTTTGAGACAAATGCATAAATCCCAGAGCACCAGAGAGGTAACACCATGTTGCTTTGAACATCTTCCAAATTAACTGACTGAATAAGTAAACCAAAAATCAGCATCCTCTCTCAGGATAAGATCTCCAGTATTGAAGTTCTGAATACAATCAGCAAGTTACTACAGGTAGGCCACATAGTTTGCATGCCTGACACAAGACTTCCAAAGCAGACACTTTACTTCAAGCTCTGAACTGCTTGAGATCATCAGCAAGTCCGATGAATGAAGGATGGTCATAAATAGAGCCAGGGTTTTGCCATGCGCCTTTCATGCTTTTTTTGATGATCTCTCCAGGATAATGCCTTTTTTTGATAATTTCACCAGGATAATGCCCTTTTCACGATCGAGTGCCTAAATCAGCCTTTTTTTGCCGTTTTGCTAAAATGTCATGCTATTTTAACTAGTTGTACCATGATTACTGACTGTGATCTAGTTGCATTTGCACTTGTACTGACTGTACATTTTGGCACAAGGTTTGGGGTGTGGGGGGGTGAGGAGAAATACAAGCAGGATTTACAGCATTTAAGCAGTGTCTGCATGAGCAAGTGTTTAAATCCCTTCAGCATAGTGGACCATGGACCCAGTGTTGAGGGATAGGATTAAGGAAGGGTGCCCACAGGTCAGTATTGAACAGTTAGGCTTAATAGTCCGTGGGCCAGAGGGGCCTACCGTACATCCCCCCCTATGATCCTACTGCTTGGGTGTCATTTTGTTCATTGGTATCTCTTCTGTCGGAAAAATGATGTTCCCAAAAAAAAAAACTCATTTGGACCATGTTTTTTTAACCCTTATTTCAATATATGTCAAAATTGTGTTTTTTCATACTTTGCCCTCTCTCTTGGGGGGTTCCTGAATTTGGTACTTGCAATTGAATCTGTTTCTTAGTAAAGATACATAAAAAATCCACTAAATTAGGACCATATCTTCAACTCTATGAGAATCACCAAGCTCTGCCAGAGGTTTCACAAATTTGTTATGCTGTTGCATCAGTTTGATTGGCTTGACTTTGCCGATTCAATTGAAGGCACTTGAGTCACAGCCTGAGAACGCATGCAGTCCAAGTAATGCAGAGTAGTATTCTGAGGAGGACTGCTTTGCAAAATGGGTGACATCTATTAGCCTTTGCCTGTTGTCTATAACTGTGTCAAAGAACACTGTGGTGTCTTGAATGCTGTTTGCATAGTGAAGTGCAATATGAAAAATATATCGCTGTCTGGGCTTTTGACTTGTACGTGGTCATATCCTTGCTCTTTGCCATAGTTGCAAGTCTGTTTCTTCTTGGTTTGACTTCAGGGATTGAATCTCAGACTGCAGTCTCTTTCCCATTCTGAGAAGTAAGAAGTATGGCCTCTCCTTCCTTAATGAAGATCACCTTCCTTCCATGTAGCTTCTTTGTTCTCATCATTGGTCAAGAACTGCTTCCAATCTCTTTTTTTTTTGGTCTTTACTCCTTTGATTATTCTCTTCTCGGCACACCGAGAAAGTGTGCCCTTCTTGTTGAAGTTCGAACCCATTCTCTGATTCTCCAAGATGCCAGAGAGCCTAACGCCACTATCAGCACCTCGAGATTTGCCATGCTTCATGATCATCTCCTCAATCATTTTGTCAATAGCGCATCGGTTTCCTGGTATGAACGACCTGGCGACACTGATGGCACCCACTTTCGAGGAAAGCCAGGGCACCGGGATGTGATTCTTCGATGTTTGCCAAGCACACAGCAAGTCAGATAGCGGGAATAATTGTGACCACCAAAAGTGAAAAAGAGATCGGGCATAAGAAACAGTCAGTGCAAGTACAACGGAAAGTTGTTCTCTTTCACAGACCTAATCAATGAGAGAGCAATCCACACAGAATCAATGTACGACAACCAAAATTGTGCAGTCTTTCCGAGAGATCCTTTCGAACATCAGCTTTGAAGCTGTCATACGACCATCAATGTGTTGAGATCTGCATGGGCCATGACTTCAGCAAGTGCCTGGTGATCGGATTAACTCTTGAAAGATGCCCTTTGATTCCTCTTGTATACTGGACAGCACTGCATCTTTTCTAGACAGGAATTCATCAAGAATGAGCCTCTCCAAGCAATCCACCATCGTCTTGAGGCAGTGCAGACTTCTGTCGTAGTTCTTTCCTGTCATAACACCTTTCATAGAACCAGTAGACATGAGTCCCGATTCCATGAGGACATCCTGAAGTCTGGATCCTTACATTTTCTTTCCAAGCATTTTGAAGTATGCACAAATGACATGGATTGTGCCAACCAACACAATGTGTTCTTGTACTTTACAGGATGACTCCACACGAGAGGATATGCCTTCATGACGGCACCCAAGTCGAATGTTGTAATTACATATTCTTGGATAACCTCATGACTTACTTCTTCAGAAGCTCGTAAACACTCTTGAACTGTACTAAATTCCGTGATGGGATGATTGATCACAGGATAGTAGTCAATTGTGGCCACATTTGAAGGCACCTCACCTGTTGCTGAGACAAATCCAGCCCAAGCTGGAAGCTCTTGACCTTTCTCACTACTCGCTTTCCAGGAAAGCATCCATGCCGGATCTTTTCTTGTACATTGTTTGAATGCTTCATCCCCATCATCACGCTTCCAGTGCTGCACATGAAAATCTGGATTTGCTTTCCGGTTGACATAGGATGATGGAAGAGGGCCACAAGAACAAGGGCAAAGTGTGAAAAAACACAATTTTGATATAGATTGAAATAAGGAGTTACAAAACATAGTCCAAATTAGTTTTTTTCTTGGGAACATTGATTTTCTGACAGAAGAGATATCAATGAACAAAATGACACCCAAGATGTAGGATCATAGGGGGGGGGTGCACGGTAGGCCCCTCTGGCCCACGGACTATAATGGTCTGTATCCATTCTGCATATTTCTATGACTCTAATAGGCCACAGTGGAATGCAACTTTGCAAACCCTATTTCTTTTGTTACATTTGTTGCATTTGATATTGTTAGCTCAAGTGAAGGAGTATTCTATTTTGTGACATCATCACAACACTAAAGAAAATTTGATACATTAATCCACTATCCGTATGAAGATCCTGTTTCTCAATTTGAGACTATTTCTCCTCTTGCAGATGCTATCTGAACAAATGTTTTTAAACAATTTTCAGATTTCATTCAGTGGCTTTTTACGTCACTAATTGACAGAGAAAACCAAAACAATTGGGGCCATTTAAGTGAAATAAATTTGCAGTTCCAAATGCAGATCTTGATCTATAACATCCATATAGTGTAAATTCATTGAATTTGCAAACAGACTGCCTGCCACCACACGTTATTCAAATCATTCTTTGCCCAACCATTGGCAGCTGAGCCTTCATTTGTCTATGATCCATGCTTTGAAATTCCCTCTTAATCAACCCTCTTCTCCTTTAAGACCTCACATAAATGCACTGCTGATCAGCCTTCTTAACAATATGTTTACCCAGCATTCATTTACAAATATGATTACATATGAAATTTCTTCAGAGAAATGCATACAAATACAAAAAGCAATTCTCAAACAAGATATTTTTTCCTTTTTAATATATTAAATGTAGTTGTTATTAATTTCAGTGCTTTTGCAAAGACACCACTCAGAATGTTTTCTAGTTTTACCCACCCTGTAAGCCAAATTGGTTTGAGGCCCTGATGAATAAAGGCTTCATGATAAAACATTATTTCAAGTGATTTCCATGATTCTTTTCCTTACGCAATAAATTGCAGCAACGTTACAAACATTATGTTAGGACCACCATCAGAACGGTCTCATTATAGATGTTTTTTGCTACTGATCAATCCTCCTTTTGTCCTCTCCCCAGTTCCTAATAGTCACATCAATATCTAGTTGAGGTATACTACATCAGTGAAGTACAATACAAAATATAAGAAACAGCCACTTAACTTGAATGAACCCTTTCCCAACAATCATAAATTTAATCTAGTTCTCAATAAGTTAACCTTCTGTTCGATCCTACTCATTTTAAACTTCCGCCATCCGCAAGAAACATCCTAATGGAACCAAGTTTACTATTTATTTAGACCATTCTCACAACAAAATATCCTGGTAAACGGAGTTTAATAATATAGCACATACGTTTTCCCAGAATTAATCTCTCTGGTAATCCTGTAACATTTATCCACTCAAAACTGATAACTATATTTCCTGAACCAGACACATCACAAATTCCCACAAACTGGAATTTCTAAAAGGTTCAAGTTACAAGTTGATGTGCATGTTGCTGGCAATGTCCATTCCAAATGCCATTGGGAAGCTGATTGTTGCGCAATCTTCCTGAACCCTTGCAAACTTTCTAGTAAATCTACTCCCATGTTTCACAATGCCCTCCTTAATGTTTGGGACAAAGACCCATCATTTATTTTTTTGCCTCTGTACTCCACAATTTGAGATTTGTAATAGAAAAAAAAATCACATGTGGTTAAAGTGCACATTGTCAGATTTTAATAAAGGCCATCTTCATACATTTTGGTTTCATCATGTTGAAATTACAACAGTGTTTATACATAGTCCCCCCCGTTTCAGGGAACCATAATATTTGGGACACAGCAAAGTCATGTGAATGAAAGCAGTCATGTTTAGTATTTTGTTGCATATCCTTTGCATGCTGGGTGTCTTCTCTGGTGATGCTCTGCCAGGCCTGTATTGCAGCCATCTTTAGCTTACCCTTTTTAGGGGGCTGGTCCCCTTCAGTTTTCTCTTCAGCATATAAAAGGCATGCTCAATTGGGTTCAGATCAGGTGATTGACTTGGCCACTCAAGAATTGACCATTTTTTAGCTTTGAAAAACTCCGTTGTTGCTTTAACAGTATGTTTGGGATCATTGTCTTGCTGTAGAATGAACAGCCGGCCAATAAGTTTTGAAGCATTTGTTTGAACTTGAGCAGATAGGATGTGTCTATACACTACAGAATTCATTATGCTACTACCATCAGCAGTTGTATCATCAATGAAGATAAGTGAGCCAGTACTTTCAGCAGCCATACATGCCCAGGCCATAACACCCCCACCATCGTGTTTCACAAATGAGGTGGTATGCTTTGGATCTTGGGCAGTTCCTTCTCTGCTCCATACTTTGCTCTTGCCATCACTCTGATACAAGTTAATCTTCGTCTCATCTGTCCACAAGACCTTTTTCCAGAACTGCGGTTGCTCTTTTAAGTACTACTTGGCAAATGGTAACCCAGCTATCCTATTTTTGCAGCTAACCAGTGGTTTGCATCTTGCAGTGTAGCCGCTGTATTTCTGTTCATGAAGTCTTCTGCGGATAGTGGTCATTGACAAATCCACACCTGATTCCTGAAGAGTGTTTCTGATCTGTCAGATAGGTGTTTGGGGATTTTTCTTTATTATAGAGAGAATTCTTCTGTCATCAGCTGTGGAGGTCTTCCTTGGTCTGCAGTCCCTTTGCAATTAGTAAAGTGCTCTCTTTCTTCTTAAAGATGTTCCAAACAGTTGATTTTGGTAAGCCTATGGTTTGGCTGATGTCTCTAACAGTTTTATTCCTGTTTCTTAGTCTCATAATGGCTTCTTTAACTTTCATTGGCACAACCTTGGTCCTCATGTTGATAAACAGCAATAAAAGTTTCCAAAGGTGATGGAAAGACTGGAGGAAAGACTAGGTACTTAGAACTCTCTTATACCTGCATTAAGGAGGCAATTCAACACACCCGAGCAATTACAAATGCCTGTGAAGCCATGTGTCCCAAACATGATATTTGGGACACATGCGGTACTGATTGTGGATGATCAGCCATGATCACATTGAATGGCGGTGCTGGCGCAAAGGGCCGAATGGCCTACGTCTGCACCTATTGTCTATTATGGTGCCCTGAAATAGGGAGACTATGTATCAACACAGCTGTAATTTCCACATGGTGAAACCCAAAAGTATAAAAATACCCTTTAATAAAATCTGACAATGTGCACTTTAACCACATGTGATTTTTTTCTATTACAAATCTCAAATCATGGAGTACAGAGGCAAATAAATAAATAAATGCGTCTTTGTCCCAAACATTATGGAGGGCACCATATTCAGTTATGGGATTTAAATAAGAGGAAATTAATATGTATGAATGTTGTACACAGTCACACTGCAGACTCAGAACAATTAATACTTTGGATGGTGGATTAGATTCCAATTATGAAGGCTGCTTTGCCCTGGATGGGGATGAGTTAAATGAGATAAAATGAGATAAATAAAGTTGTATTGTATCTTAGTTTCTGAAGCATTGTTGGACTTTCATTTATCCAAGCATGTGGAGGATACTCTATCAAATTTGTATCTTACACACAACAGCAAGCAGTTCAGGAAAAGTTAAGTCATTCACTGCAGAATATCAAGGCTTTGAACTGCTCTTGTACCAAAGTACCCATATGGCTCATCCAGTTTCATTCCTGGTCAATATTAACAGAAGAGTGCTGATGGTGGGGACACTGGTAATACCACTGAATGCTCGAGGGAGATAGCTTGCTCTACCGTAGAAAATGCTGCCTACCATTTCATTGGCATGATTGTTACCTCATTTATGAGGCCATGCTGAATGTTGCACTGGCAAATTCTCGTAAATAGACCTATTACACAGCTCCAGAAAACTCATTGATATTTTGGTAAGGGACACACTTCAATGCAAACATGGTATTGGCATTTCCCTTAAAATCTGCTTTAAGAAACAATTAAGTTAAAATGATTCAAAAAAAAAATCCAAAGGACCAGTTACTACAATTAAATATTGATAGAAACCTATCAAATAACAAGACCTAATATTTCAGTATCCTCCACCCCCTACCACCCCCCCCCCCAACAAACCCTGACCTCCACTATGACAACACGTCATGTCTGCTCACTAGAACAAGTGAATGTACAAAGAGGTTTGATAATCACAAAGATCAAGTTAGTTTCCTCTTTTAAGCAGTTCAAGTTTGTTAATAAGTTTAGTGGGATTGTGGTTTCAGCTGTGCTTACATTTATGCCCAACTTGAAATTATTAAAATCATGTTATTACAATTACCATTGCCATATTATCTAAAAATATGTAAATGATCATAGTTCAACACCGAAGGAAGTCCTAAGCTTTAAAACATGCTCAAGATACTGTAAAATCTGATCAGAATGGCATTGCAAAATTTCTTGAATGGAAACATTGTAATGGTTTTCTTACTATATTGCTCACAGTGTTTCCCTGAATCTCATCGGTTAAATAAGCCTTCCCGAAATCTTTCCAAAACATTTAAACTTCTCAAACCACTGACAGCAAGACAAGTATAAAAATAAGCAGAGCAATTTTCTGATTTATTTTTGTCTTTTGGGAACATATCATAGAGCAAGAAGGTTAGGGCAGTGAATCACAAGCAAGGTCGCCTTCTGCTGTCCCTGGACATTTCCATAAAGTTATTTGAACACCCTCTCCTATTGATGCCTCATTCATAGACTCTTTCTCCAGCTAACACTACATGAGTGCAAGGTCATCCCACTGAACATTGAGATCCGAGTTATCATTGTTGTATTCTGTCATAAACTATGCTGCAGGTACTGACCCCATCCAAAATAAATGTCACAGACATATCTACCTTCATAAGGACATGGATTCCCATCAACTACTGCAACCCTTATTCTTTTATTGCTTGTTGATGTGACATATCAATGTTATTCCTGGCTGCCACCGTTTTCCTCTCTGCCTATTGAGGTCAATTAAAACTCTGTGCCCCACATCCTGTGTATAGGAATGCCCACTGTACCATTCACTCATCTCCCTTGTACTTGCTGAGCCTCAGGCTGCAAATGAATTAATGTTTGAATTATTTTTTTCAATCATCCTTGGTTTTAATACCTCAATGGTCTCTTTCACGAGATCCAAATCTATAACTCGTCAATCTTTTAACGCTTAGACTTCTACGTATTACAATTCTAGCTCTTTGAGTATTTAATCACACTGATTGCAATACCTTCATTGCCATTGCCTGCAACTGCGGAATTTTCTCCTAAAATGTATCCATATTGACGCGCGGACAAGTAGAACCCAAATCTCTCAGCAATACATTTTTCCTGACCAATTAATTCTCAATAATTAGGCGAGAGGCATGAAAGATAAGCAAAATGAAATCATTGGTCTACCATATAAAACATTTTATTGGAGATGTACCTAATAAAATCTAAAATGCCTGCCCATATTTAGTGCAGGAAACAAAAAGATCAGATAGCATGTGGTCCAAATAGAGGTTAAAGCCATCAACAAATGTGTGAAAAAAAGAAAAAAAATCAAACCTACTCTTGTATCTACAAATGCACACGTTCCCAAAAACTTCAATATGCCAGTTTTCCGTTGCCAACGTCTGCTCTTATCCATTTCCTCAAAATATAACAACCACCCGCATATCTTGCATAGATTTCTGCTCTCAGATCTTACACAAAAATAAAAAATTCATAACCTGTCAAATACCTCTATCCTTCATCTGCAATTAGCACACCAATATTGTGTTTTGATTTCTTCCTTTTTCATTCTTACCCAGTTGTCTCACTGTTTCATTCAGGAAAGCAGCGTTTCATTCATACAATTTCAAATATCCCCGTTCCCTTCCCACAACAGTCAGTCGGCCTTGCAGTCCCAAAAAAATCCTTGTCGCTATTTAATGATAAACCATTTTTGGTTTGCCTGTCTCCTACCTCTGGCTCTTAATACAGACGTGTTTCTGATTTTACTATGAATACACACACGCTAGTTCACAAATTTGCAGTTCCCATCTTCAGTATTTCTCCATTGCAATATTTATATTTCTATGACAAACAAACTAGCTGAATCCCTTGCAGCAATTCCCTCTTATTACCTTATTCCTCCCCCCATGATTCAGGTGCAGCTCCATGACTGTACTTGCATTTTCTGCCAGGACCTCCCACTCTCATTCATACATTTGAAATCATTTCCTTCCTGTTAATCTATCAGAATTAATGCAACCCAATGGTCAAAATTCAGAGTTCATTTTCCTCCATAAAATTACACTTACTGTATGTTTAAAATCCAGAATGTGCTTTCTTGCCTTGGTTTTTACTGCAGTTTTATTGCTGTTGGCATAGCTATTGTATTGCTTAATCTTTCATTCACTCCAGAAATACTGTACAATTTGTACATTAGTGATCCACTGCACTCAATCACATCACTACTCTGTTGTTGACCTCGCTTAAAATTATCTCCGACAATCCTTTATCTAACTGTCAATGTTACTATACGACACCCATTCATATCGACACAGCTGTAACAGTGCATTACAGGTTTTATACCATATTGCATGTCTTTTCCGACTGCACCACCCCCTCACACTTTTACTGGCAGCAAAATGTCACTCAGATGCATATTTACATTTTTCCTCCTCACAAATTCCACATCACACATTGGGGGGAAAAAACACAATTTGACATGAGATTCCTCCCACACCATCACTCCTCCAAAGAATAATTTCCCATGCTTTCCTCCATTGCACCATTATTCATGCTGTGAATAGTATCAACATGATCTCATTCACTGATTTCGTATTCAAGTCTTTAGCTCTCCCAGAACTTGCAACACTGCAGCACATATAAAAAAAACTATGCACATTCCGAACGCGCACGGATTTCAAAGCCATTATTTCTGCACGATTAACCCTTGCTCTTTGCAGTGCCAAGAAGAAACATAAGACTTTCTCGCAGCAAATACACGCCAGCCAGTGATGTTTGGTCTTGGACGCGTGCTGCTGGCTGTGGGGGAAGCCTGGCACTGACAAGCTCCAAGGCATACAGTTGCACCGGTCTTAAGGTTGCTCTGTTGCCTTCAGCCATGGCGAGCAGCCCGGTGCAAGGAGTGACACATCTCCCCTCCAACACCACCATCACCCCCCCCCCCCCCCCCCCCCCCATCCCGCCGTCGGGTTCGGCCAAGCGGACAAACACCCATCCCCTCAGGATACCTGTTCTGATTCACTCTCCGTCCGTTCTTCCACCTCCTCTTCACTCTCACATCATGGCTCCCCCGTTAGTTGGCAAGGGTGGGGGGGTGGGGGGGGGGGGGGGGGGGGGGGTGGGGTGGGGAGAGGGGAGGGAGGGGGAGCGGGCTGAGGGAGGGGAGCAGGAGGAAGGGGGGACACTGCCGCTTCGCAAACGGGGGCTGGATCCGTTTTATTTTTTCTCTGTCTCTCTTGTCTCTGTGTGCGTGTGTGTTTCACACCCCACCCGCCCCCCACCTCTCCCACTCGGATGCCAACTCGCAGCCGCGGCTCCGCGGCCTAAACGTTGCCGTCGCCGCTCTCCGCCCGCGAGCCCCGCCGCCTAGGGCGCCTGCGCGCCGCCCCCCAATCAGCGAGTAGGCGGCTGGATCCGGCACGTGACCAAAGTGAAACGAGGGCGGTGCCTGGGTCCGACACGTGACCCCAGTGAGGAGAGGGCGGTGCCTGGGTCCGACACGTGACCCCCCTGCGACGATGGGGGCGGTGCCTGAATCCGACACGTGACCCCAGCAAGGAGGGGGCGGTGCCTGGATCCGATACGTGACCCCAGCGACGGGAGGGCGGTGTTGGAGCCGCCACGTGACCCCAGCGAGAAGGAGGAAGGCGGGGCTGACGTCCGGCACGTGACCATTATGGCATATGGGGCGGGGCTTGAATGCGATCACGTGATCCTAATGGCGGCCTGAACGGCACTGCGCGATTTCTATGGTTAGGGGCGGGCGAAATAAAGTAACACCACGTGATACCTCTGGCATAGGGGCGGCGCAGGGCTTGAGTGTGAGCACGTGACCCCTGAGAGGAGGGGGCGGGACCTCGGTCGGACACGTCACTTGTGCCAAGAGACTGGGCGTGGGTTCGAGTAATAAATGCCACGTGATTCTCATGGCAAGAGCCGGGGCGCTTCTTGTGCGCGAGCACGTGATCGCTATGGCAACACCACGTGATCCTTCTGGAGATGGGCGGAGCCTGAATAACACCACGTGGTCCTTGTGTTAAGGGGCGGGGCCAGAGTAACACCACGTGGTCCTTGTGCTAAGCAAAGATTATAGATATAAGATCTTTGGTGCTAAGGGACGGGGCCAGAGTAACACCACGTGGTCCTTGTGCTAAGGGGCGGGGCCAGAGTAACACCACGTGGTCCTTGTGCTAAGGGGCGGGGCCAGAGTAACACCACGTGGTCCTTGTGCTAAGGGGCGGGGCCAGAGTAACACCACGTGGTCCTTGTGCTAAGGGGCGGGGCCAGAGTAACACCACGTGGTCCTTGTGCTAAGGGGCGGGGCCAGAGTAACACCACGTGGTCCTTGTGCTAAGGGGCGGGGCCAGAGTAACACCACGTGGTCCTTGTGTTAAGGGGCGGGGTCAGAGTAACACCACGTGGTCCTTGTGCTAAGGGACGGGGCCTGAGTAACACCACGTGAATGGCATTGGGCAGGGTGGGGCTTGAGTGCGAGCACGTGACCCCGCTGATGGGCGGGGCCTGGCTCACACCTCGTGACTCCTATGGACACGTGATCCTGATGTGTGGGCAGGAGCTGCAGATGCTGGTTGACACCAAGGATAGACACAAAATAGGAACCTGAGGGGTAACCTCTCCACACAAAGAGTGGTGGGTGTACGGAACGAGCTGCTGGAGGACGTAGTTGAGGCAGGGACTATTGCAATGTTTAAGAAACATTTAGATAGACACAAAATGCTGGAGTAACTGAAAGGACTGTCGGGATCCTTGGACAGAGTCGAGGGAGGCAGTATAGAGACAGGTGTTGCATCTCCTGTGGTTGCAGGAGAAGGTACCTGCGAGGGAGGGGTTTGGGTGGGAAGGGATGAGTTAACCAGGGAGTTGCAGGGGCAACGTTGTCTGCGGAAAGGGATGCAGCTGGGAAGATATGACCAGTGGTGGGATCCCGTTGGAGGTGCCGAAAATGTCAGAGGATTATGTGTTGTATGCGACAGCTGTTGAGGTGTAAGATGAGGACTAGGGGGAATCTGTCTCTTTTTGACTCGGAGCTGCGGGGTACCGAGGAGACATGTGTGAAGGCCTCTTCCCTCTCCCACAGTTACGTAAAGAATGAGAACACGCCAGATGTCATCTTGAAATTCATATAACAAGATGAGGCTAGGGTATGATCTTGCAGCAAGGGGCGGGGCCTGAGCTTGAGTATGTGGCACTTATAACAAGGCTGGGTTTGAGGAATCAAATTATTTTATGGGACGGGGCTTGATTGTGAGCACGTAATCCTTATGACAAAAGGTGGGCTGCTGAAGAGGGGTGGATATAAATATGTGAGCTATGAGCCATAAACTTGAGTGTCAATTTTTTGTTTAAAGGTATTTATTGGAATGGAAGATGCCTGGCTTCAGTTTGCTAAGTGGTTTTCCTTGCCCAGGACAAGGGTAGAGTTGTGTAGCATGGAACTACAGATGCTAGTTTACACCGAAGATAGACACAAAGTGCTGGAATAACTCACCGGGAGAAGCAGCGTCTCTAGGGAGAAGGAATGGGTGACATTTCGTGTCGAGACCCTTCTTCAGACTGAAGAAGTCTGACGAAGGGTCTCGACCTGAAACGTCACCCTTTCTTTCTCTACAACAATAGAGTTCTCCTATTCCTCATCTTTTATTCCAGCACATAATTCTGTGACATTTCCGCCACCTTCAACGTGAAAGGAAAGATTTAAGGAACCCAAGAGGCATCTTTTCATACAGAAGGTGGTGTGTATGTGGAACGAGCTGCCAGCAGAGCTAGATAACAGATACAATTTAAGGCAGCACAGTGGTGCATTGTAGCACAGCAGTAGAGTTGCTACCAGAGACCAGGGTTCGATCCTGACTACGGGTGCTGTCTGTACGGAGTTAAAACCTTCCCCGTGTGACAGCGTGGGTTTTCTCCAGGTGCTAGGGTTCCCTCCCACATTCTCAAGATGTGCAGGTTTGTAGGTATATTGGCTTCTGTAAATTGTCCATGGCATGTAGGATGGAACTAGTGTATGGGTGATCGTTGGTCAGCGTGGACCAAAGGACATGTTTCCACACTATATCTCTAAACTCCTCAACTCAACTCAACTCAACATACAGGTGGGACTGCTACTATTTTGGTCAGCATAGCCAAGTAAGGTCAAAGGGCCTATTTCCATTCCGCATGACTCGGACTCTCATGGAAATTTGTACTTATGATTAAACTGCTGAATTCATGTGTTTTAATAATTAATTTAATTATCACTACCTGTTGCATATATTCTCCTTTGACAGTGTCTAAACGTATTGTTCCTTTCTAAATCCTCTTTAAACTGTTAACTGGAATAGATGTAAGCATACATTTTTTAAATTGACAATTGCTGATAAAATATTTATCCCAAAGGTTGACAGATTGTTACTAAGAATATCATTGAATCTACACAGAGGAAAGAACAATTAGTTCTGGTTTGTGATCTGTTAACTAATTGTTACTTCCTGTCATTGCTGCAAATTGCAACCAGTTAGTGAATCTTAGCAAATAATGAAAGCTTATGCAGCTTACAACCCAATGGTGTGATTAATGATTTCTCTAACTTCAAGTAACCCTTGCGTCTCTCTCTGCCCCTCCCCCACCCAAGTTGTACTAGTTTCAAAGCCATCTTATTGAGGCTCATTGTCTGTAACTTGTTTTTACCTAGTCGGTCATATAGATCTACCAAAGCTAACAATAGCCTGTTCCCTTTATCATCGTTACTTGCACATCTTTCATGCATTTGTTCTATCTATATCACCGACTGTATCTCACTTGTCCCTTTCCCCTGACTCTGTCTGAAGAAAGGTCTCGACCTGAAACGTCACCTATTACTTTTCTACAGAGATACTGAGTCTATCTTGAATTTATTTTTAAGTTTTGTAGCCTGTTACATATACTTAGTAATCTTACCTAATTGCATCATAGTAAACTAATAACTGGATGAACTTCCTTTAGAATAAATACAGACATAAAATACTGGGATAACTCAGCAAGTTAGGCAGCATCTCTGGAGAACATGAATTGGTGATATTTCGGGTTGGGACCCTTCCTTGGGTGGATTGTGGAGGGGGGTGGGAGTTGGAATCTGCAAGGACAAAGCTTGGTAGATAGATAAGGTGAGGGTGGGGGGGGAATTGGAGGTGGGGGTTGATAGGCAAATGGTTGGACAAAGGCCAGAGATGGAAAGACAAAAATGTGATACAAGTATAGAAGAGGTGCGAATTGCAAAGCCAGTGAAGGGAATTTAGGTGGAAAGAGAGGGGGAAAAGGATTAATGGGTGCAAATGCTGGTGGTGGGGGGTGGGGGGGGGGGGGGGGGGGGGGGGGAGCGGTGAAGAGAAGGGTGGGTGGTTAGGTTAGTGAGCTAAAATTGGAGAATTCAATGTTCAGACCATTTACAAAATACACTCACCTCTATCCACCTAGAAGGTACACAAAATTGCTGGGGAAACTCAGCGGGTGCAGCAGCATCTATGGAGCGAAGGAAATAGGCGACGTTTCGGGCCGAAACCCTTCTTCAGACTGATGGGGGGTGGGAGACAGAAGTAAAAGGGGAGGAGGGGGAGGAGCCCGAGGGCGGGCGGATGGGAGGGTGGGAGGAGACAGCTAGAGGGTTAAGGAAGGGGAGGAGACAGCAAGGGCTAGCAAAATTGGGAGAATTCAATGTTAATGCCATACGGACACAAGGTCCCCAGACGGAATATGAGGTGCTGTTCCTCCAATTTCCGCTGTTGCTCACTCTGGCAATGTAGGAGACCCAGGACAGAGAGGTCGGATTGGGAATGGGAGGGGGAGTTGAAGTGCTGAGCCACCGGGAGTTCAGGTAGGTTATTGCGGACTGAGCGGAGGTGTTCGGCGAAACGATCGCCCAACCTACGCTTGGTCTCCCCGATGTAAATCACCTGACATCTAGAGCAGCGGATGCAGTAGATGAGGTTGGAGGAGATACAGGTGAACCTTTGTCGCACCTGGAACGACTGCTTGGGTCCTTGAATGGAGTCGAGGGGGGAGGTGAAGGGACAGGTGTTGCATTTCTTGCGGTTGCAACGGAAAGTGCCCGGGGAGGGGGTGGTGCGGGAGGGAAGGGAAGAATTGACGAGGGAGTTGCGGAGGGAGCGGTCTTTGCGGAAGGCAGACATGGGGGGAGATGGGAAGATGTGGCGAGTGGTGGGGTCACGTTGGAGGTGGCGGAAATTGCGGAGGATTATGTGTTGTATTTGGCGGCTAGTGGGGTGAAAGGTGAGGACCAGAGGGACTCTGCCCTTGTTGCGAGTGCGGGGATGGGGAGAGAGGGCAGTGTTACGGGGTATGGATGAGACCCTGGTGTGAGCCTCATCTATGGTGGCGGAGGGGAATCCCCGTTCCCTGAAGAACGAGGACATTTCCGATGCCCTGGTGTGGAATGTCTCATCCTGGGAACAGATGCGGCGTAGGCGGAGGAATTGGGAGTAGGGGATGGAGTCTTTACAGTGGGCAGGGTGGGAAGACGTGTAGTCCAGATAGCCATGTGAGTCAGAGGATTTGTAATGTATGTCGGTCAGGAGTCTGTCCCCTGCGATGGAGATGGTGAGGTCAAGGAATGGTAGGGAAGTGTCGGAAATGGTCCAGGTGTATTGGAGTGCCGGATGGAAGTTGGTGGTGAAGTGGATGAAGTCAGTCAGTTGTGTGTAGGTGCAGGAGGTGGCCCCAAAGCAGTCGTCAATGTAACGGAGGTAGAGGTCGGGGATGGGGCCCTGGTACGTCTCGAACAAGGATTGTTCAACGTACCCGACAAAGAGGCAGGCGTAGCTGGGGCCCATGCGTGTGCCCATAGCTACGCCTTGTGTTTGGAGGAAATGGGAGGAGTCAAATGTAAAGTTGTTGAGGGTGAGGACCAACTCCGCTAAGCGGAGGAGAGTGTCAGTGGCTGGGTATAGGTTGCTCCTCTGGTCGAGGAAGAACCGGAGGGCTCCGAGGCCATCCTGGTGGGGGATGGAGTTGTAGAGTGACTGGACATCCATGGTGAAGATGAGGGGGTGAGGGCCCAGAGAGTGGAATGCATGCATCACCTATTCTTTTTCTCCAGAGATGCTGCCTGACCCGCCGGGTTACTCCAGCATTTTGTGTCTATCTTCCACCTATCACTCGCCAGTCTAGGTCCTGCCCCTCTTCTCTTACTCTTACAAGCAAAATAAATTATTATATGCCGGAAGGTATGAAGATAGATAATCAAAAATGTGTTCCCACCACAGTCCGTCTGAAAAAGAGTCCTGACCTGAAACATCACCTATGATGCTGCCTGACTCACTCTAACACTTTGTGCCTTTTTTTAAATCAAACATCATCTGCAGTTCCTAGTGTCTCCATTTTTCTATATAATAACATTTCCCTGAATCAGCAGTTCCTTCCTCAGAAAATATCCACCACTTAAGGATCTACTGGAATCGACTTGCATACAAATTAATTTCAATTGTTTCCATCCTGATATGGAGCTGCTGCCCCAATTCTTTTTTTTTAGTTTAGAGATACAGCGCGGAAAAAGGCCCTTTGGCCCACCGAGTCTGCATCGACCAGCGAGCCCCGCACATTAACACCACCCTACACACAGTAAGGACAATTTTACATTCATACCGGGCCAATTAAGCTACAAACCTGCACGCCTTTGGAGTGTGGGAGGAAACCAAAGATCTCGTAGAAATCCCACGCAGGTACAAACTCCGTACAGACAAGCACCCATAGTTAGGATCGAACCCAGGTCGATGGCGCTGTAAGTTATCTACAGCTCTACTGCTATGCCACCATGCTGGTATTTAAGGTCATAAGGAATAGGAGTTAGGCCATTCGGCCCATCAAGTCTATTCAATCATGGCTGATTTATCTCTCCCTCCTAACCCCATTCTCCTGCCTTCTCCCCATAACCTCTGACACATGGACTAATCAAGAATCTATCTCTGCCTTAAAAATAGAAACATAGAAATTAGGTGCAGGAGTAGGCCATTCGGCCCTTCGAGCCTGCACCGCCATTCAATATGATCATGGCTGATCATCCAACTCAGTATCCTGTACCTGCCTTCTCTCCATACCCTCTGATCCCCTTAGCCACAAGGGCCACATCTAACTCCCTCTTAAATATAGCCAATGAACTGGCCTCGACTACCCTCTGTGGCAGAGAGTTCCAGAGATTCACCACTCTCTGTGTGAAAAATGTTCTTCTCATCTAGGTTTTAAAGGATTTCCCCCTTATCCTTAAGCTGTGACCCCTTGTCCTGGACTTCCCCAACATCGGGAGCAATCTTCCTGCATCTAGCCTGTCCAACCCCTTAAGAATGTTATAAGTTTCTATAAGATCCCCTCTCAATCTCCTAAATTCTAGAGAGTATAAACCAAGTCTATCCAGTCTTTCTTCATAAGACAGTCCTGACATCCCAGGAATCAGTCTGGTGAACCTTCTCTGCACTCCCTCTATGGCAATAATGTCCTTCCTCAGATTTGGAGACCAAAACTGTACGCAATACTCCAGGTGTGGTCTCACCAAGACCCTGTACAACTGCAGTAGAACCTCCCTGCTCCTATACTCAAATCCTTTTGCTATGAAAGCTAACATACCATTCGCTTTCTTCACTGCCTGCTGCACCTCCATGCCTACTTTCAATGACTGGTGTACCATGACACCCAGGTCTCGCTGCATCTCCCCTTTTCCTAGTCGGCCACCATTTAGATAATAGTCTGCTTTCCTGTTTTTGCCACCAAAATGGATAACCTCACATTTATCCACAAATACCCACTGACTTGGTCTCCACTTTCTGTGGCAAAGAATTCCACAGATTCACTACCTTCTGACTAAAGACCTTTCTCCTCATCTCCTTCCTAAAAGAATGTCCTTTAATTCTGAATATGATTATGATGCCCAGCCTGTGAATATATCAACAGCCTCTTACACTGAAGTGGCACTTTTGATATAATACAGCTCCTCAAAGCACTTAAGGAGCATTATCAGATAACATTTTACAATGAGGAGGCATTAGAAAAAATGAAGCAAAAATCTGCTGGGCTGGAGATCTGAAACACAAACAGAACATGACCTAAACAATCAGTAGGACAGGCAACAAATGGGGTGGAAGATTGCAACCTTCACGTGGTCCGCCCTGTTTCGACTAATGCAATCAACTCGATGTGCACAAACGGAAGATCAAATAGAACAAGTTGTCCAACAACTTTAGGCTGTGCACGCCACACGAAAGAAGAAGAAGAAGGCAACAAATGTGGGGAGTGAAACAGTATAGACAAAAAACTGGAGTAACTCAGCGGGACTCTGGAGAGAAGGAATGGGTGACGTTTCAGGTCAAGAACCTTCAGACTTCAGAGTGAAAACTGAGGCATTGTTTCAAATAAATGACTCTTCATGTTCATAAGTTATAGTTGCAGTATTTGGCCCATCAAGTTTACTCTGCTATTCAATCATGACTGATGGCACAATGGGCTAAGTGTTCGGCTGGCAACCTGAAGGTGGCCGGTTCGAATCCTGCTTGGAGTGTGTACTGTCGTTGTGTCCTTGGCGCAAGACACTTCACCTACCTTTGCCTGGGGACTAGAGACGGAAATTAGCTACTGATTGGCTACAATCTCGCATATTTACATGCAAATGTTCATTAATATGCACTGTCCCTATAAACAAATTATTATTATTATTATTATTATTATTATCTATCATTCCCTCTCGACCCCATTCATCTGCCTTCTCGCTATAACCCCTGACACCCGTACTAATCAATAATCCGTCAATCTCCACCTTAAAAAATATCCATTGACGGCCTCCACAGCCTTCTGTGGCAATGAATTCCACAGAGTCACCACCCTCTGACTAAAGACATTCCTCCTCATCACCTTTCTAAGTGTACGCCCTTTTATTCTGAGGCTCTTGCCTCTGGTCCCAGACTCTCCCCTTGGTGGAAACATCCTCACCACATCCACTCTTATCCAGGCCCTTAACCATTCGGTAAATTTCAATTACCGAGTTTCTCCCTAAACTCCATCCTTCTAAACTCCAGCGAGTACAGGCCCATTGCCGTTAAGTAAGTAAGTAAGTTTAAGTAAGTAAGTACGTTTATTGGCCAAGTATTCACATACAAGGAATTTGCCTTGGTGCTCCGCCCACAAGTAACAACATGACATACAGCGACAGTTACGAATGTTAAAAGCTCATCATACGCTAACCTGTATTCTTCTTCTTCGGAAAGCAAGGCTGAGAATTAGAAAATCATGACATTGATAGTCTTCACACTGTGTTTTTGATTTTCTGTTTTTGGATTGAATTCTGTTTTTAATTTGTGTCTCTGTGATGTCTTTTTTACCTGTTCTATTCCGATTATATGTTTTTATTCCGATTACTATGTAAGGTGTCCTTGAGATGTTTGAAAGGCGCCCATTAAATAAAATTTATTATTATTATTATTAATGTATGTCAGGGAGTATAGGATTCATAGCTTTACAGGATTTGGGAGAAATTAGCTTACAGGTAGTAGCGTTTTAGATGAGCATTAGTTGACAGTGGGTGCGGGGTGAGTTGTCAGGAAGGAGAGCATTGGAATGTATTCTAATTAAAACTTCAAAATTAAACTTGTATTGATTCAATATACTGTATAGAGTCATCGAGTGATACAGTGTGGAAACAGTCCCTTCTATCCAACTTGTTCCGGCTACCCTAATTCCACCTGCCCGTATTTGGTCCATAACCCTCCAAACCTGTTGTATCCAAGTACCTACCTAACTGTTGGGATAGTCCCTGCCTCAACTACCTCCTCTGGCAGCTTGTTCAATACACCTACCAGCCTTTGTGTGAAAAAGTTACTCCTCAGATTCCTATTAAATCTTTTCCCCTGCACCTATGTCATCTGGTCCTCAATTCACTCTCTCTGGACAAGAGACTCTGTGCATCTACATGATCTACAGTATTCCTCCCATGATTTTACACACCTCCATAAGATCATCCCTCATCCTACTGCGCGCCAAGGAATAGAGTCCCTAACCTACCCAACCTCTCCCTATAGCTCAGACCCTCTTAGCCCTGGTAACATCTTTGTAAATCTTCAATTCCAGCTTGACAACATCTTTCCTATAACATGATGCCCAGAACTGAACACAATACTCTAAATGCGGCCTCACCAACGTCTTGTACGACTGCAACATGACCTACCAACTTCCGTACTCAATTCTTCGATGCTAATATAACTATTTTTTTTAATGTATAATAGCTCAGAAAAAGATAAACAAATAAGGAACAAAACTTTGTCTCTATTACTTCCCCCTCACATCCCTCCTCCCCATCCCCCAGCAACCACTAAAAAGTTCAAGCCAAAGCCAATATTATCCAAAGGAATAGTTTCTGGCAATATGTTCAGGTTGACTGCTGATCAATGCAGTGGACTGTGTAAACTCTTGTACTGTAACCTTTGGACTGCCGAATAGCATAGTGTCCGAACGCATACGCCCGTACCACGTGCTCTGATGAATGAGTTTGCACTGTTGTCTATTATTTTACAGGAGGCCTGTAAAATAAATCCGAGATGTCGCTGCTTGTAACAGCGCCACCCCGTGGTAAAGTAACTCATCTCTAAATCTCTATAAAATAGATGAGTTTCAAACCTGCATGAATCATGAAAAAAAAGGGAAATACTTTCAATTACAATTAGATTGTATATTGTATTGTATTGTATTGTATTTTAATGACCACACAGCCAGGCTGGTGGAATTTGTTATCAGTACAGCTCGGTACAGGTTCCAACATTTCATCAAACATTAAACATATAACATAGATATACATACAGACAGACACATTACATAATACATAAGGGCCATGCTTATTCTTATTCCTCACCGTACAGAGTTTAAAATGTTAATTGCAGTGGGAATGAAACTGTTTTTGAAGCGGTTTGTTTTGGAGGCAATTGTCCTGTAACGCCTCCCAGAGGGCAGTAGCTGAAAGGCATAGTGTGCAGGGTGAGTGGGATCAGAGATGATCTTGTGTAGTGTCCGTTTGTGGTAAAGTGATTCAAGGGATGGTAGGGGTAAGCCAATAATTTTGGATGCTCTATTGATGATGCGCTGTAATATCCTTTCATTTTATACCAGCTTATATTATATATTTTTTTATTTTTGTAAACAATCCAAATCCCTAATGCTTTTATTACCTTACTGGATATAATGTCATGTAAATAGCCCTTGTTCACATGTGGAATGATATTGAATAACAGGAACCTACTCTACTTGTCCAACTTGTCTTTATTCAATTTAACTTTTAATTTAGAGATACAACAAGGAAACAGGCCCTTCGGCCCACCGAGTCCACGCCGACCAGCGATCCCTGCATACTAACACTATCCTGCACACACTAGGGACAATTTACAATTATACCAAGCCAATTATCCTACAAACCTGTACGTCTTTGGAATGTGGGAGGAAACCGGAGATCCCGGAAAAAAACCCACGCAGGTCATGGGCAGAACGTACAAACACTGTACAGACATGCACCAATAGTCAGGATTGAACCCGGGTCTCTGGCGCTGTAAGGCAACAACTCTACCGCTGCACCACCAATGCTGCAAACACATGAATCCAACACAAAGCATCAATAGTTCACAGTGTGGGCCAATTGTACTTTTTTGGATGAAGGGGCAACTTCATGAATGGTTTGTCTTCCCAGTCAGGCACTATTCCCATCCAGAGTCACTGTATGATCTTTCTTTAGGCCTCTGATTTTCAATAACATGCTGACCTTTGCTGAATCTCCATGACCAAGAGATACCCAGATCCACCACTGCATTCATTTCTCAAGCCATCAATTGTGTCTGTTTTGTCACAATGCTTGTTAAACATCCTGTATTTTCCTCTCGTTAGACTTTATCATCTTTCCCACAAGCACCATCATTCTTGTGAATTGGAGTCATAAAGTGTCATCCAGCATGGAAACAGGCCCTTTGGCCCAACTTGCCCATGCAGTCCAAGATGCCCCATCTACAGGCAATGTTTATAAAAATGATTTCTATAGACTTGAAAGGGGTTTTAGTTGTTGAGAATTCTCACCACACACATTTAATGATGTGAACATTGAAAATCAAAACAAAATCTGTAGATGCTTAAATTTTGAAATAAAATCAGAAATCCCAGAAACAAACAGAAGATCAGGCAACACCTGTGGAGAGGAAAACAGTTAATAAATATTTCAGACTGAAGAAACAAAAGCTTGATGTACTCTGCATAATCTTAAATTGAAAGAAATACCAAATGCTATGCTGATGCCACTATGAATTTATAAATTGATGAAGAGTCTTTAACTTGAAATGCTTATTCCATTTCTCTTTTCTGACCTGCCAAATGTTTTTAGGCACAGTGGTGGAGCTACTGCCTCACAGCGCCAGAGATCCGTGTTTGATCCTGACCTCGGGTGCAGTCTGTGCGGGTGTGCATGTTTTCCCTGTGCCCATGTGGGTTTCCTCCTAGTGCTATGGTTTCCCCCCACATCCCAAAAACATGCGGGTTTTGTAGGTGAATTGGCCTCTATAAAAAGTGCCCCTAGTGTGTAGGGAGTGGATGCGAAAGTGGGTAATATATAACTAGTGTGAACGGGTGATCGATGGTTGGCATGGGCTCGATGGGCTGAATGGCTGTATCTCTAAACACTGTGTGTTTTTATATAAGGGCATAAAGCTTGATTAATTGTGAATAATTTTGAATGGAAGGAAACATTAGGTGAAACATTATGATGCCATTACTGAGTTTATGAATTCACATAAAATCTATAAATTGAATGTGTTTTGCATAATGTAATAAAAGGAATCCAAAGTGTTTCACTGAGATTTGTCATACACAGATGTATAGCTTTTTACCTTTTGTTTATTGCTTGTTCTGTATTGCCTGGTTATTTTTTTTACCATTTACGATATTGAAGGTTAAATAAAATTATTTTGAAATAATTCAGTAGACAATAGACAATAGGTGCAGGAGTATGCCATTCGGCCCTTCAAGCTAGCACCGCCATTCACCAAAGAATTCTGGGGATCATGGCTGATCATCCACAATCAGTACCCCGTTCCTGCCCTCTCCCCATATCCCTTGACTCTGCTATTTTTAAGAGCTCTATCTAACTCTCTTGACAGCATCCAGGGAATTGGCCTCCACTGCATTCTGAGGCAGAAAATTCCACACAGAATTGCTCTGAGCTAAGTTGTCATGAATACTCTTTCAGTATTATGGATTTAAAAAAGTAATTGGTCCTTGGGATCGATCTATGTTATTTTCAAATTAAATTATGTCATTAGCAAAGGTTAAGGGGTATTACATTTTTGGCAACATGTTTCCTGCATGAATCCAGGTCGACTTGATAGAAACTCAAACACAAGGGTAGTGAATCATGGTAATAAACATGACTGAGGCAAATATATATTTCCCTGGAGTCCAACATTTATGACCTGGAATTAATTGGTTGGCTGCCATCTGCAAAGCCAACCCCTTTAAGTTCCCACAAAGGACTCTATTGAATTTAAGTATGCTAATTTGGATGCAATAGTGCTTCACAGGAAGGATTTTAAAATCCTTTCCTAATTTATTCAAAGGTCTCCTTGAAATTGCTGAAGAAAATTAACCGGATTAACACCCAATGCACAATATTTGATGAACCGTTTCAGACTAAACATTCCTTGGCAAATTTGCTTAGAACATTGGCTATTTCTCACCTGCGAATCTGACACAATTCTACTCAGGGTAACAACTTTACTCAAACTGGTCACTGTGGATAAGATGTAATTATTCTCTTCAGGAATAAAACAGATCCTCTATTTGGCCATGAAAGTGCTTGATAAACTTCGGTTTTCTATTTTTATTTTATTGTCATTAATTAGACAAACATGTCATTGCTTACAAAGGATTCTGGGGAAAGTTATGTTTCCCACAACACTTTCATTCAAAGATCTTAGAGCTCTAAGATCTTTGCTTTCATTTAAGCTATTTGCGTAACGATTTTGAATCCCTATGACGACGTCTTATTTGTTGTGGGGACTGGGGAACCCACCATAGATTTGTAACATCATCCACAGCAGAAACTACCCCATTCACTAAAGGACAATGGATGTTCTTTTGGGAGATAGATGGTTGAAAGGGGTTCTTAAGACTGTAGAAATGGCATATTTTCAATCTTAGAACAATCCCATGGAAACTGTATTAGAAAACTGGGTTAGCATTTCCTAGCTTAATTTGCAGCTTTCTGTCATGTTCCTGTCAGAGTTATGGAGGGAGCATCTTTGAAGGCCAATGCTTCCTTGACCTTTCCACAAAATGTGGAAATAAAAGATGTTCCACTAATTGGGTCCTTGCCAATATTAACAACAGATACATTGCCAAAAAGAGATTATCTGGTATTTCATGTCCTTGGAAATTGTAGAATCTGGCTCCATGTAACTTGGTGTTTGTATGTGAATCCATAATAGTGACACTGTTTTAAAGTAACCTATTAGTTGCAAATTTTGCAACTTCTTCATAGGATCTTTGAACGTGCATAGATGATTCACATGGATGTTGCCAGGACTTAAGGGCCTGACCTATAGGGAGAAGTTGGGCAGGCTAGGGCTTGATTCCTTTGAACACAGAGGGTTGAGGGGTGATCTTATTGGGTATAAGATTATAAGGGGAACAGATGGGGTAAAAGCATTTACCCAGAGTAGGAGAATCAAGAACCAGATTTAAGATGTAAGGTGAGAGGGGAAAGATTTAATTGGAACCTGACGATGGTGGATATATGGAACCAGTTGCCAGAGGAGGTAGTTGAGGTAGGACAGGTACTATAACTTCGTAATGTCATTTGGACAGGTTCATTGGACAGGTTCAAAAAGCATGTTCCATGGAAAAGGAGCTGGGTTCCACCAAGTCCATCACAGGTAATGACCTCCCACCACAGCACTGCCTCCAAAAATATCAAAGACCCACATCACCGTGACTACACTCTCATTCCACTGCTACCTACTGGGTCCTGGATCGACTGGGCTTAGATTCGCTGGAATTTCGAAAAATGCGAGGGGATCTTATAGAAACATATACAATTCTTAAGGGATTGGACAGGCTAGATGCAGGAAAAATGTTCCCCATGTTGGGGTGTCCAGAACCAGGGGTCATAGTTTAAGAATAAGGGGTAGGCCATTTAGGACTGAGATGAGGAAAAACGTTTTCAGCCAGAGAGTTGTGAATCTGTGGAATTCTCTGCCACAGTAGGCAGTGGAGGCCAATTCACTGGATGTATTCAAGAGAGAGTTAAATGTAGCTCTTAGGGCTAATGGAATCAAGGGATATGGGGAGAAAGCAGGGACAGGGTACTGATTCTGGATGATCAACCCTGATCACAGTGAATGGCGGTTCTGACTTGAAGGACCGAATGGCCTACTCCTGCACCTATTTTCTATGTTTCTACTATCAGGAAGAAGGTATAGGAGTCCAAAAATCGGGAACGCCGGGTTGAAGAATAGCTTCTTGAACAGAACATGATGAACTATGGATTGTCTTTGGTTGTACTAAGGACTTCAGGCTTTTCTTCACACTAGTGTTGGGGTTATTTACTGAATTCTTCTTTATTATATATTATCTATGTGTGTGACCTTTCTGTCCTTGGCCTCCTCCATTGTCGGAGTGAGGCCAGTGCAAATGGAAGGAACAGCACTTCATATTTCGCTTGGGTAGTTTACACCCCAGTGGTATGGACATTGACTTCTCTAATTTCAGATAGCCCCTGCTTTCTCCCTCCTTCCCCTCCCCCTTCCCAGTTTTCCTATGTCCTACTGTCTCCGCCCACTTTGTATCTATTACCCGCGCCCCCCGACATCAGTCTGAAGAAGGGTGTCGACCCAAAACGCCACCCATTCCTTCTCTCCAGAGATGCTGCATCACCTTACTCCAGCATTTTGTGTCTACCTAAGATCTTGTTGTTCCGTTTTCAGTACATTAAACAATTATCCAGTCCTGATTCTTGAGAGGTCGTGAGGGTGCTCCGCTTTTCTCCCACACTCCAAAGATGTGCAATTTTTTTGGTTAATTTGGCTTCAGTAAAATTGTAAATTATTTCTAGATTGTAGGACAGTGTTAGTGCACGGGGATCGCTGGTCGTCGCAAACTCTGTGGGCCGAAGTGCCTGTTTCCGCGCTGTATCTCTAAACTAAACTAAACTAAACTAAAAAGGTCCAATGGACAGCAGATTTTGTATCAACAGGCTGCAAATTTCTGCCTCTCAGTTTCTGAAACCAAGTAAGTGTAACTTGCCATCTGTGGATTTGGATTCCTGTAAGTAACATCTCTCTGACAGTGCCCTCTGTAGGTTGGTGAGAGGCTGGCGTCCACAGCTGCTTCTGTCCATCCACTTGTTGGTGCTGGTACATGTGTTAGTCCTGTTGCTGGTGCTGCTGCTGATGATGTAACTCTTGAAGGACTTGCCATCTGCAGTCCCTACAGATGGCAAGTGGTAGAGTCATACAGCTCTAAAACAGGCCCTTCGGCCCAACTCCTCCATGACAATCTTTTTCTTTTGCTACTCTTGCTGTTGATGATGGTGTTAGTTAAGGCTGTTCCCGAACATGTTTCTGGTCATAGTCATTGAGACATACGACATGAACACCAGGCCTATCAACCCACACAACCATCAAGCACCCATTTATACAAATCTTGCACTAATTTATTTGTTCCCACATTCTGAGCAATTTGTCCCAGTTTCTACCACTGCATTTGTCTACACACTAGGGGGAGCTAACAGTGGCTGATTAACTTACCAAACTGCATGTCCTTTGGGACATGGGCGGAAACTGTGGCAACTGGAAGAAGCACACACAGTCACAGGGGAATATGCAAGCTTCACACAGACAGCAACTAAGATCAGGACTGAACGGGGGTTGCTTGAGCTGTAAGGCAGCAGCTACGTGATCTATGCAACAGTGCCCGGAAGGATGGTATATAATTGATTTGGTGGTTTCATTGCAGTAATTCAAAATTCATATTAAAATGATCGGAGACACTATGAATTGAATACTTTATTATCACATGTGACGTCACAGTGAAATTTTTTGCTTGAGTACCCAAGGTATGCAAATAGTTGCCACATAAAGGGCGCTGACAAAATTTCCCGCGCCAAGCCCTCCTTTGTTCTCCCCCCCCCCCTCCCCCATGCTAAGTCCTCCTTTATTCTGAAACACAGTGTAATACATTCACTTTAATTATAAGCTGGCAATGAACATTCAAAATCAACGTATTTGTTTAAAAAAACACAAATTACCGTAGTAGGAGGGAAGAGAACTTTTAGTTTAGTTTAGTTTGGAGATACAGCGAGAAAACTGTTCCTTCGGCCTACCAAGTCCACTCCAACCAGCGATCCCCGTACACTAGAACTATCCTATACACTAGAGACAATTTACAATTTTTACCAAAGCCAATTAACCTCCAAACCTGTACGTCTTTGGAATGTGGAAAAAACTGGAGCACCCGGAGAAAACCCGCGTGGTCACAGAAAGTACATACAAACTCGGTAAAGACAGCACCCGTAGTCAGGAACGAACCTGTGTCTCTGGCACTGCAAGGCACCGACCCTAAGGTCATCCTTCTCGGCCCCACGGACTCAATCAAAATGATAGCAGGCAGCCTTGGAAGCCTTACCCCACTACTCAAACCTCACGTCAAAAACCTCTGCGTGATATTTGACTCAGCACTGAAATTTGACAAACAAGTCAATGCTGTGGTAAAAGCTAACTTCTTTCAGCTTCGGACGATAGCTAAAATAAAACAATTCCTCCACTTTGATGACCTCGAAAAGATCATCCACACATTTATCTCCTCCCGCCTAGATTACTACAACTCTCTTTACACTGGCTTCAGCCAATCCGCCCTGTCCAGCCTGCAACTGGTCCAAAACGCCGCAGCAAGACTCCTGACGGGCACCCGAAAAAGGGACCACATCACCCCGATCCTGGCCTCCCTCCACTGGCTCCCTGTGCGGTTCCGTATACATTTCAAGACCCTCGTCTATGTCTACAAAGCCCTCAATGGGCTTGCCCCCTCCTACATTAAAAGTCTTCTCACCCACCACTCCACCTCCAGGTCCCTCAGATCGGCCGGCTTGGGGCTGCTGAATATCCCGCGGTCTAGGCATAAGCTTAGGGGCGACCGCGCCTTTGCGGTTGCAGCTCCTAGACTGTGGAACAGCATCCCCCTTCCCACCAGAACTGCCCCCTCCATCGACTCCTTTAAGTCAAGACTAAAAACTTATCTATACTCCCAAGCCTTTCCTGACGTCCACGAAGCGAGGGCTATATGTATATATGTATGTAGTTTGTTTGTTTATACTATTCTTAAAACAAATGTAAAGCACTTTGGCCAACGAGAGTTGTTTTTTAAATGTGCTATATAAATAAATGTGACTTGACTAAAGCTGCAACCTCACGTGCTGCCTAAGGTATGCCTACTTCTTCAAAGCAGGCATACCTTGAGATCTCCTACTCTACGATTCTTCCTCTCTTCTGTGAGACCCTCCCTCACTGTTCCCCATCTGTGAGTCCTGCTGCTCCACTGCTTTATGACCATGTTATCAATCCCCTCTCTCCTGTATCCACCTGTTACTTGCCAGGCTTTGTCTGCCCCTCTTCTCTTCCTGCTTTCTTTCCAAGCCCCTTTCCCCCACCCCTCTCATCAATCTCGACCTGAAATGTCCCTTATCCATGTTTCCCAGATACTGCGTGACCCACTGAGTTACTCCAGCACTTTGCGTCTTATTTTTGTAAACCAGCATCTGTAGTTCCTTGTTTCGACTTATTTGTTAACCTCTATTTCACCAAGTTTATCGTTAAGCTCTTACGTGAGACAATATTTTAAGAATGTACTATTTTAATGTTCCTGTTACAATCGATGTGATGCTATGTATACAGTTTAGTTTATTGTCACGTGTACCGAGGTACAGTGATAAGCTTTTGTTGTGCGCTATCCAGTCAGCGGAAAGACAATACATGGTTACAATCAAGCCATTTATAGTGTATGAATACGTGATAAAGGAATAAAGTTAGTAGTGTTGCAGTAGGAAGAGAGATTTAAGAGTGCTGAGCGATTGCAATATGTGATTGTAGATCTTCTTCTCTGGTTAGCACGCAAATAGTCGCCTGGGTTGGGCGCCATCGTCAGGGTGACCTGAATGTAATTTCAAGCTTGGTGCAAGATACCACAAACTAAAGGGCCTGTCCCACTTACGTGTCCTTGGCACGCAAATTACGTGACCTCGTGGTCACGTTGAGGCGCACGGGCATCGTATGGCCGCGAGGGGCCGGTCCCACGGAGAAGCGCGGAGAGGCATGTAGTTGTGCGCGACATCGCGCGGGGCTCTGAAATTTTTGTAGTGAACGAAATCTTCGCGCGCCAACGGCCTGTTGCGGAACTGGTGGCCAAAGTGGGACAGGCCCAAGACCCTGGCGCGACGCAACGTCTCACCTTCAACAGCAGCAGAAGCAGGCAAACGATCGCCGAACTCGGCCTGAGGCTCACGGCCGTTATGGATCCGGATCCGCCCCCACTTCTACTCTCAGAGCGGGGTCAAGAAAATTGAAGATAGACACAAAATGCAGCAGTAACTCAGCGGGACCGGCAGCAGCTCTGGATAGAAGCAATGGGTGACGTTTCGGGTCAAGACCCTTCTTTTCAGACTGAAGAAGAGTCTCGACACGAAACATCACCCATTGTTTCTCTCCAGCGATGCTGCCGGTCCCGCTGAGTTACTCCAGCTTTGTGTCCATCTTCAAATGCGGTCATGCGCTCCAGACGGCTGTGCTTACGCATGTAATCGCACCCGATCTTCGCGGGACCATCTCGGCTCAACGCGACCACGAGGTCGCGTAATTTGCGTGCCCTAAGTGGGACAGGCCCTTAAAGTACATACCTACCACAATTACAAAGAATACACTGCCCCAACCCTTTCTATCACAATCACCTGCATACATTCCCATTTCCTTCTCTTTAACTTAACTTTAGTCAGCTTGTAGTCCAAGGCAACACAGCATAAAGAGAATAAAGAGGACCCATGTGCTGATCCATCAGGGCACTAAAGTGCATATCGGATTACTGAGGTGACCTCCATAGTAACTAAACACAAGTATATGAATTGAGGTCAGGTCGGGGGAGATCCCCCCCGTCACGGGTACCATGTAATCCCGTGCTACCTGCTCCATGGTCGGATAGTCGGCGACTAAACCGTCTCCCCCACTTGGTTTGCCAGGTGGGGAGGGGGCTGTAGACCCCCAGCAGGACCAAAAACAAGACCTGTCAAAGGGCAGATGAGCTTCTAGCAAGCCAACGGCCATCCACACTTCAGTAGAAGTTGCGATCACTGTCGTACATACTGTAGCATTGTAAGAAGTGAAGAAAAACATGAAATGTAATTCTTCCCTCTCCTTGCTTCTCAAAAGAGAAGTTGTTAATAATAATAATAATAGTAAACATAAATTGAGGCAGGTAAGAAGACATGTTTTCATCCTATTTAACTAGTGTTAAGGGCCTGTCCGACTTACGCAATTATTTTCAGCAACTTGCCGGCACCCGTCATAGTTGCAGCAGGTCGCCGAAAATGTTCAAAATGTTGAAAATCCAGCGGCGACCAGAAAAAGGTACGACTCTTTGGGCGACCACTCACGACCAAACAGGCATCACCCCGCTACATGTCATGGAAAAAATCGCGTATGTGAGACAGGGCCTTTAGTCTATCTCAGTTTCCTGGGGTTTCTAGAAAATCTGGGGAACCTTAAACCCCTGTCTCACAGTGCGAGTCGACCCACGAGTGACCCCGAGTTTAAAATAAATTAAACTCATGGTAATCACGTACAATTAACATAGCGGAAAAGTCGGAACTCGTGGATGCAACTTAGCGACTCGTGGCGCTAACGGCAGGTACCCGGGAAACTTGTTAACTCTTGAACATTTTTAAGCATGTTTAAAGATTTCCACGAGTCAAATTTACTCTTAAAGTTAAAATTTGAAACATTTAAACTCGTTGTAATGGGGCTTTTTCACGGGGCGAGTTGACGCAAGATGTCACCAGAGTGAAGTGGTCGTGGTCCAGCACGAGTTTTGCACGATATAACGGGGGGTAGATAAAGAGTTCCCACGGTACTCGGCATTTCTGTTATTTGTGCGAGTGACTTGTCCGTCTCCCGAGCTTTCCCGTTAATCTTGAATGAACATCGTGAATTGTAGTGTTGTTAATCACGTGGCACAAATGATGTTACTTTGTTTTCACACAATATATTGGGTTTTTTCACACACTATATTCCTCCCTTGGTTGAATTGGCTCATTTGGAGACATGCCTATACTAAGTATTTTCGAGTACAGGATGGTGGTTATTTTCATTGACGAGCTGTATGCAGCAGCCCACCATGTGCATCGAGAACGCTTGCGTGAAGGCAGAAGGGTGAGATTAATTAAAAAGAGAATTAAGAGGAAGTCTCACTGGGTAAAGCCCATCTTTCAACGGAGACCTCAATTTGGACAATATGATCAGCTGCTTAATGTGCTGTGCGAAGAGGATAAAAGTGCATTCACAAACTTTGTCAGAATTTCACCCGAGCTCTTTAATGAGCTGAAGAATAATCTGTTTTTTTTTAGACAAATGTTGTTTGGTGTGATGCACCTTCCCTCAATATGTGCAAGAAGTCGTCTTTTTATTTTGTCAAATAGGAATAAAGACTTTGTCTCACATTGACCGTGATGGTTGTCTTATTTTATTATCTACTGAGAGGTGAAACTTTCAAACGTTTAACAAGTCAGTAGACAGACAATAAATAGTAACAATCGAGCCATAAATGGTGTATACATGGTGAAGGGAACAACGCTGTGTGCAAGATAATGTTTAAAATCATGCGAGGAATCGATCGGGTAGATGCACAGTCTCTTGCCCAGAGTAGGCGAATCCAGGACCAGATTACATAGGTTTAAGGTGAAGGGGAAATGATTTAATATGGATCTGATTAAATACTGTCAGTAGTAAACCCGATCAAAAACAACATCAGGACGTCTATTAAACACCAGAGATCCCAGTAAACACCCAGCCGAGACTTATTACAGGTCTAGTGGAAAGACACAAAGCGCTGGAGCAACTCAGCGGGTCAGCCAGCATCGCTAGACAGCATGGATAGATGATGTTTCGGGTCGGGACTCTTCTTCAGCGCTGAGTTACTCCTGCATATTGTATCTTTCCAATGCAGATTAGCGTCTGCGATTCTTTGCTCCTGCATTACGGGGTCTATCTCGATTCCCTATAAAGTCTAAAACCCATCCTCCAGAGTTCTCAGCCCATGGCGCCCATAAACAAGCCCTTAACTCCACACTGGGGACAGAGGCTGAGAGGTGTACAAAACCATGAGACGAACAGGCAGGGAAATAGACAGAGTCCAGGGTAATATATGTCCTTTGCCCACAGAGGGGATTCAAGGACCAGAGGGCATAGGTTCAAGGTGAGGGGGGAAGATCTAATAGGAATCTGAGTGAGGGGTAACATTTTCGCACAAAGGGTGGTGGGTGTATGGAACAAGCTGCCAGAGGAGGTAGTTGAGGCTGGATCCATCCCTACATTTAAGAAACATTTAGACAGGTACATGGATAAGACAGGTTGGGAGGGATATGGACCAGACGCAGGCAGATGGGACTAGTTTCGATGGGACATTTTGGCCGGTATGGGCAAGTTGAGCCGAAGGGCCGGTTTCCACACTGTAACTCGATAAAGCCAGTGAGTATACGATCTAAGATAGTCCGAGGGTCTCGAATGAGGTAGGTAGTAGTTCAGGAATGCTCTGTGGTTGGTGTTAGGATGGTTCAGTTACATAAGTGCACAAATGTAGGCACCGTTTTCGCAGTGGAAGCTCCGAGACTGTGCAGCGGGCGATTGTCGTGTTGGCTGGGACTCCTGTTATCCATGCAGGGGATTGACCTCAGTCTGAAGAAGGCTCTCGACCCGAAATGCCACCCGTTCCTTCTCTCCAGAGTTGCTGCCTGTCCGGCTGAGTTGCTCCAAGCAACTGGTGTCTATCTTCAAAGGACTGACCACCGGGCTGGATGTCGGGGCTGGCGTGTTGCGTTTCACAGACCGAACTGTCCAATTAATGGTAACAGATGGGCACTGAGGGAAGTCCCCCCCCCCCCCTCTGTTTATCTGCCCTTTCTTTAACTTTTGTGCCTCTATGCAAGTATCACGCGAGCCATCCCAGACTGCCCATTTCTGCTCCCCCTAGTCTTTAATAACTACATTTCCCTAACAATTACTATCTTTGTTAGTTATAGGAGCAAAATTAGGCCATTCGGTCCATTAAGTCCACTCCGCCATTCAATCGCGGCTGATCTATCTCTCCCTCTCAACCACATTCTCTTGCCTTCTCCCCATAACCTCCTGACAGCCGCACTAATCAGGAATGTATCTATCTCTGCCCCTATTCTTCACCCTTTTGACAGTAGTTTTGTTTTATTGGAGACGCGGGAGACAGCGGATGCTGGAATACTGAGCAAAATACGAAATGCTGGAGGAACTCGGTGCATTTGTGTTTAAGAAGGAACTGCAGATGCTGGAAAATCGAAGGTACACAATAATGCTGGAGAAACTCAGCGGGTGCAGCAGCATCTATGGAGTGAAGGAAGTAGGCAACGTCTCGGGCCGAAACGTTGCCTATTTCCTTCGTTCCATAGATGCTGCTGCACCCACTGAGTTTCTCCAGCATTTGTGTGTGTGGGTGGGAGTAGGGGGAGGGGGGGGGGGGGGGGGGGGAGAGAGATAAGGCAGCCTGAAGAAAGGGTCGCCTGTCCATTTCCCTCCGTAGATGCTGCCTGGCCCGCGGAGTTCCTACAGTCTTAGAAACTGCTTTAGACAAAAAGAGACACAAACTGCTGGAGTAAAATAGCTCAGCAAGTGAGGTACCTGAACACTCAAAAATGAAAAAGAATGAAAATGTGATTATTTCACCTCCCTTCAACTATTTTGTGTTTCAGCATGAGAGGGATTATAACATTAGAGACATTCATCTTGTAGTGATGTGTTAATGAAGAATTGCAGACATCAATCTGATAGTAAAAAATATATTTATTTAACAATGAGGTAAAACAAGCACTGACAATCAAACTGCTCAGTTACTCACCGTTCGCAGGAGTTCCCACGGTACCCGCAAGAGTTATTACGGATATCGCACGGATATCGCACTGGCCACTATGTTCATACAATGTTGCAATGCTCAACCACAAGTGTACAAGTCACTCTTGGAGAAATTCAAACTTTCTTGAATTTTCTCCCGAGTGACCAAGTTACACGACTACCTGCCGTTAGCGCCACGGTGGTCCACGGTGGTCCACAAATGCCGTACTGTTATCGCACGAGGTTCCCACGATGTTAAACTCTGGTTCACTCTTGCGTCAAGTCGCCCCGTGAAAAAGCCACTTAAGAACCGTGAGTTTACCGTAGTGACTCTTGAGTCTACCGTGGGTTTGGCCTGAGTGCCAGAAGTGAAATGTTGAAGATTAGTCAGATCTTAATGGGCAATGAATGAATGGATGGATGGATTTTGGGGACACAAAATGCTGGAGTAACTCAGTGGGGCAGACAGCATCTCTGGAGAAAAGGAATTGGTGACGTTTCGGGTTAAGACCCTTCTTCAGACTGGTTTTGTGCTGTGCTGTTGCCGTATCTCTAGAGAGAAGTAATGGGTCACGACTCGTAACGTCACCCATTCCTTCTCTCCAGAGATGCTGCCTGTCGCGCTGAGTTACGCCATCATTATGTGTCCATCTTCGTTGGCGAGGAACCGTGCCTGCCCTTTGCAAGTTTTCTCTCTCGAACACAGATAGCAGCGGATTATTAGGGGAAGAAACTCGCGTTCATGCCGCACGACGTGTTTGACCACCTGCCCCTGCTACTCAAGGAGCTTGTGCTGAGCGGTAACCAGCTGCGGAGCATCAACTGGGGCAGGCTTTACCTGCTAGGCTGGTTGGAGCTGCTGGACCTCAGTAGCAACCTGTTGACCACGGTGCCTCACATGCTGTCCAACTGCACCCAGACCCTGCGCGTCTTCAACCTCACCCGCAACCAGATCTCCAAGCTGACCAAGGACTTCCTGCAGGACGTGACCTCCCTGCAGTACCTGGATCTCAGCTACAACAACCTGAAGACCATCCAGGCCTCCAGTTTCCCAGACAGCGCCATCAAACACCTTCGGGAGCTGCGACTAAGCAGCAACCACTTTCTCTGCACCTGCAACGCCAGGTTGTTCGTGTGGTGGATTAATCAGACCACGGTCTACATCCCTCGGTACACAAAAATTCTGGAAAAACTCAGCCGGTGCAGCAGCATCTATGGAGCGAAGGAAATAGGCAACGTTTCAGGCCGAAACCCTTCAATCTACATCCCTCGCCTGATCACCGATGTCACCTGCACCTCCCCCAAAGCCCACCACGGCCACGGCGTCGTCATGGTGGACCTGCACTCCTGCGAGTTGGATTACCTGGGCATTGGCCTCAACACTTTCTCCGCCTTGATCACCCTCTTGCTCCTCTATTTGATACTTAAAACAGGCCTTCATTCACGGTGGTGCAGATGCCTGACAGCGAATGCAGCGTGGGAGACCCAGGTTCGATCCTGACTACGTGTGCTGTCTGTACTGAGTTTGTAAGTTCTCCCCGTGACCTGCGTGGGTTTTCTCCGAGATCCCCCCACACTCCAAAGACGTACAGGTTTGTAGGTTAATTGGCTTGGTGAATGTAAAAATTCCATAGTGGGTGTAGGATGGTGTTAGTGTGCGGGGATCGCTGGTCGGCACGGACTCAGTGGTCCGAAGGGCCTGTTTCCGCGCTGTATCTCTAAACTAAACTAACAGGGGCGAACACTGGACCTTCTTGGTCAGTTTATTATTTTACACTTATATACATTACACAGATCACGGAGTGTGAAATAAAGCTGGCAAGCCGAGGTCATGCAAGAAACGGAGGAAAACGGGAGACGATTTTATTCAGCAACTCCTTTCTGGCAGAACATCTATCCTGTGTTAAGAAACCTAACTTTCAGGGGATTTAAATCTTGAGTTCAACTTCTACCTGAATGTAATCGATTTACAAAAGCATTGAAGTTCTCCCTGCAGTACGTTTCTTAAACACCTTTACGTTTTGCTCTTTTTTTGACAGCCAAGTACTTTAAATGCCATCTATTGCATTGCAGCAATGAGAGGCAACGATTTGATAAAGCGGATAATTACATGACAAGAGAAGCATGAAGCTACATAAGAGACACGCAGAAGCTTATCATCAGGGCAGTTCTGTCCATGGTCATGGGAGGCTTTTTAGAGTTAAAAAAAGCTGCATGACATTTTTATCCATGTTATGATTTTTCCACACATCGGTAGTCGTTGTTGGCTCAAGAGCAACTCGGGAGAGGAACTTGGTACATGGCAGAAATTAGAAGTAAACGGCAAACTTAGACATACACGTGGGAACTCGTTTAAAATCGTTAACATAAACTTGGAATCTCATAGACAACCACGAGTTTGATTTTTTCTTTCACTCGGGATCACTTGTGGGTGGACTCGCACCGTGAGAAGGGGCCATAAGTTGCATTACAATATTGCCTCAATATTACATTATAATAGACAATCACACCCTCCCAAGGTGACTGCTCACATCCAGCCTAAAAGGATATAATTTAATCTAGGAATCAGTGGCTTGGAGCATTCTCAGATCACTGGCATTAGCTCTTCATTCAGTCCCACATCCACACAGGCTGCACATTGAAATGCAGCACAATACGTCAAGGAGTTGTTCTTGTGGTACACCAAGAGGTCGCTTCAGGGTACTTTTGAAAATTTCATGCCTGAAGAGGCGTCGCTCTGCTGTTCTTGCTGAACCTTGTCATCAACAATCAGGAGAGGAGAGGGGACCGGGGTCTGGGCTACTGTGCCCTCTAGGTTAGCTGTGGGGGGCACCCCCGGGGAACAAAGATGGATGGCCGAGCAGAGGGACTTGGCGTCCAAGGAAAGAGATGGTTGGAGGCCTGCAACAGCCTGGGACTTGCCTGGAACAGCTCATAAGGACTAGAGCATGGAGTTTGAAAATGGCGTTGAAACATGGCGCCATGGGCTCAGTAGGCAACTTCTGTACATTTGTTAATTGGGGATCAGGGGTATGGCAATACTCGACTGGACTGTTTGTGAGATAAAGAATTTGACTGCGTTAGCGCTTTACACATGTAACAATAAAAGCAGCATTGAACCATTCAATCAGTGAATCATGAACCCTAGAATGATCCCCAGTGGATAACCTTTGTAATTTTGTTTGCTGGGTATAGTATGTTTTAAGGAGAATATTTGCCAACAAAAATCAGATGGGGATAAGGATGGATTGATCAGAGTAGTCTGCACATAATATGCATCATTGAATATGTCTAAAAAATAAAATAATAAGATTCTAAGCTGCTCCACCAGGTGGCAGAATTCACCTGAACTTTGCAAAAATCCAACATCGAGTTAAGAGTTAAGAATGTTTGTTTAATTATTATATGCACCAGGAACAGAACAGACTCTCAGTCTGTAGAAGGGATTCAACCCAAAACCTATTTCTAGCCTGAAGAAGGGATCCGACCCAAAACCCAGTTGCCTATTCTTTTTCTCAGATGCTGCCTGACCCGCTGAGTTACTCCAGCACTTTGTGTCTATCTTCGATGTAAATCAGCATCTGCAGATGCTTCTTACACAATGAAATTCTCACTTGCTGTAGCTTTAACACAACAAGTAAATACACAACAAACAACAATACAATAACTTATCAGTTATACTAGGTAGGCAGATCACAACAGTGCAAGCCGAATTACAGAATGCGACCTCACACAAAGGCTTTAGAAATTTGGCGCGTTTTAATTGAATTAACACAATGGTATCAACAGGAAGATGTGACCCTGAGGATTCTCTGTGTGGGAAGGTACTGCAGATGCTGGTTTAAACCGGAGATAGACTCAAAAATTTGGAGTAACTCAGCGGGACAGGCAGCATCTCTGGAGAGAAGGAATGGGTGACATTTACCATTCCTTCTCTCCAGAGATGCTGCCTGTCCCACTGAGTCACTCTAGCTTTTTGTGCCTATCTGAGGATTTTCTGATCTTCCCAGAGATGTGTGAGGTATCAAGCAAAGGTAAGGGGACAACTTATTGCCCCAACTGGGTTGATGAGTCAGCACATTCCATATTAAGCATGATTTGGGGGATGCACCAAGGGCATAACGAGCACAGAATTTATTTCTAGACGGCGCTCTGACAGGTAGGATTTTATCTGGAACGTGCTGCCAGAGAAGATGTTGGAATCAGATACAATTACTCCATTTCAGAGGGATTCAGGCAAACACAAATAGGAAAGGCAGACTTGGAGCTATGTGCAGCAGCTTTCTAGATGCATGGTGTCTACTCTTCGAAAGGACAAGGGTTATAGACACATGGAATCACTACCTCCTGAAGATTTTCTCTCCCTGATCATGTTGAATTGGAAATACGGACCATTCTTTCAACCTTTTACAGGTGAAACACTGGAACTCTCTGCAGTGGTAAAAGAAGTTGGCTCAACATCATCTTCTCATTAGTTTAGTTTAGAAATACAGGGGCAACTATTTTACAGAAAATGTGATAGGCAAATGGAATGGGGTGCCTGAATAGGTAATTGAGGCACCATTTAAGAAACATTAGGACAGGTACATGGCTAGGAAACGTTTGGAGAGATATGGGCCGAATACATGGGATGGGATAAGTGGAGATGGGACATTGGTTGGCGTGGGCAAGTTGGGCCAAAGGGCCTGTTTCCATGCTGAATGACTGGATCTACAGCATGGAAACAAGCCATTCTGTCCACCAAAATTCTTGAATATTACGCTCTCGATGTTAATCCAACTATTAGTGGAAGATCATTGCATGCTCCTTGGCAATAAAGTGTTATAATCAGTGTTAAAGTCAAGAAGGGAATGAGTTGTAAACTGCCCTCTTTACAGAATATTAAAAACAGGTAACATTTTTTGTCCATCTTCGATTTTCCAGCATTGCAGTTCCTTCTTTAACATTTATCACCTGGGCCTTGAGTTCTGGAATCACAAAGACCAACTCTGCACTGGGTAACAATTTTATTAGTTGAATTTATCTCTGCCAGGGTATCAGTGTTTTGCTCCCTCCTTGTGCCTGCCTGACTGATGACTGCTCTGCCTGTGCAGTCACCCAGTTTTGTTTGTCTTAGTGCCTACGCCAGATATTTGCTGCAGAGTTCACTGCTCTGATGGCAGTTAGTTTGTTTGCCATGGGGAGAGTTCTTCAAGGATTTGACATGGTTCCCATAATCTGCTGCAGCAATGACATATCAGTTATTATCTTTGTGGGCAGTAAATGCTGAAAGCAGGCAGTTCACAGTAGAGCATACCAAACTTCTTCCCAGCTGTTATCAGGCAACCAAACCATCCCATCCCATCCTATCCTATCCTGTCCTATACTATCCTATCCTATCAGCTAGAGAGCGTTCCTGAACTGCCATCACAGGAGACATTCGGATTATCTTTAATCAGACTTTACTGGACTTTATCTTGCACTAAACGTTATTCCCTTTATCCTGTATCTGTACACCATGGACGGTTTGATTGTAATCACGTATAGTCTTTCCATTGATTGCATAACACGTAACAAAGAAGTGTACATGTGATAATAAATAAAAATAAACTAAAATGAGGAGAAAGACTACAACAATTTATTTAATGGTAAATATCACTAATGTGAACGTGTTAATAGGTTTCCAGATTGGGCCGTGGGGTGAAACAGCACTAGTTTACTGGAACTAGTGGACAACAACAAGTTCTGGACATATCCCTCTTTCCCTTTAAGATGGATTTAAAAATCTAGCTCTTGGTAGCCAGTCCTGAACCCTTGGACTATCTTTGATTGGACTTTACTGGCTTTATCTTGCACTAAACGTTATTCACATTATACCCTTTATCATGTATCTGTACACTGTGGATGGCTCGATTGTAATCATGTATTGTTTTTCCTCTGACTGGTTAACACGCAACAAAAGCTTTTCACTGTACCTCGGTACACGTGACAATAAACTAAACTCAACTTGTAATATTTTATTATGTGGCTCAGTGTCAAAATTTTATCTGCAATGTTCCTGTGAAATATCATGCCATACTTTAAAAAAAGTTGCTATGTAAATGCAAGTAGATGATTTTGTTTGAATGTCCCGACACCTTGCACACAATACAAAGGACTTCTGTGGAACTGGTTAATTGGTTAAAAACAATGGCAAAGAACTTGATCATGTAAATGTACAAATTGGGTGCAATCTGCAGTTAAACTATTTTATGTACATTGACTCAGCATTTGGCAAAAGTTCCATTTTATAGCATAAAACCATTCGCATTACTCAACAGTTACAACACAGTACATTTGTACCAGATGGTCTCTTGATGCCAACTTCCTTAAAATAGTAAACTGCATGACACGCGACCTCATAAATTAATCCCTTTACCACCAGGATGAAGCCGAGAATCACTTTTTTATAGGCTGTCAATGCTTTTGGTCAACAAACGTTCGAGCTTAATTATCAGGTAAATTATTAATTTACAAACTTTACACTCTACTAAATTGCTTAATTTAACTGAGCAATTCTGCTTTTGTTATCTTGTAGTAGAACTGATATGCATGTTATCATATATGAAACCGAGATAGCTTTAGTTATTAAGTATCACGGAAGCAATTTATTGAGGCAAGCAGGAATGTTGATGGTGTTCTGATGAATTTCATGAGAGTGAAAGCAAAAGGCTACAAAACTCATTAATTAGTATAATCTGCAATTCATAGATTACCTTAATCTTGCCAACATTTGGTAGACTATTAATGAAAATAATACAGTGATAACACTCAAGATTGTTTTGACCTGTTGGCACGATAGAAACCTTCAACTGTTAACCACACACACAGTCAATTAATTCCTTTTCAAACATATTAGTTGGTGCTCAATATATTGGTTAAATATATTGAATTTTGACAGGAATATGCTTGACATATTCTTGTGTTCTGACCCTTATCAGTTTTTTTACTAGTGTTCTCTTTTCGGCACTCCAGTTGAACTTTCAAAACTTTATCTTTGTTTAGTTCAATAGACAATAGACAGTAGGTGCAGGAGTAGGCCATTTGGCCCTTCGAGCCAGGACCACCATTCACTGTGACCATGGCTGATCATCCACAATCAGTACCCCATTCCTGCCTTCTCCCTATATCTCGTGACTCCACTATCTTTAAGAGCTCTATCTAACTCTCTCTTGAAAGCATCCAGAGAATTGGCCTCCACTGCCTTCTGAGGCAGGGAATTCCACAGATTCACAACCCTTTGAGTGATTCCTCATCTCCGTTCTAAATGGCTTACCCCTTATTCTTAAACTGTGGCCCCTGGACCTGGACTGCACCAACATCGGGAACATGTTTCCTGCCTCTAGCGTGTCCAAACCCTTAATAATCTTATGTGTTTCAATAAGATATCCTCTCATCCTTCTAAATTCCAGAGTATACAAGCCCAGCCACTCCATTCTATCAACATATGACAGTCCCGCCATCCCGGGAATTAACCTCGTCAACCTACGCTGCACTCCCTCAATAGCAAGTATAGTTTAATTTATCGTCACGTGTACCGAGTTACAGTGAAAAACTTTTTTGTTATATGCCATCCAGTCAGCGGAAAGACTGTACATGATTACAGTCAGGTCGTCCACAGTGTACAGATACAGGAAAAGGGAATAATGTATAGTGTAAGATAAAATCCAGAAAAATCTGATGAAAGATTAAAGTCTAGTGAAGGGTATCGACCCGAAATGTCACCCATTCCTTCTATCCAGAGACGTTGCTTGTCCCGCTGAGTTACTCCAGGCATTTTGTGTCTATCTTCTGATTTAAGATGGTCTTAGGATCTTCAATGAGGGAGATGATAGCTCAGGACCCCTCTCTAATTGGTGATAAGATGCTTCAGTTGCTTGATAACATCCGGGAAGAACCTGTCCCTGAATCTGAAGGTATGCATTTTCAAACCTCCGCAGTCTTGCCTGACGGGAGAGGAGAGAAGAGGGAGTGGCCAGGATGCGACCCGTTCCTGATCATGCTGGTGGTCTTGCCGAGGCAGCGTGACGTTTACACGGAGTAAATGGGAGGAGATTGGTTTGTGTGATGGTCAGGGCTGCATCTTGCAGTCTTGGATGGAGCTGTTCCCAAACCATGCTGTGATGCATCCCGATAAAATGCTTTCTACAGCCAGTCTGTAAAAGTTGGTCAGAGTTGCTGGGGTCATGCCGAACTTCCTAAGCCTTTTATGGAAGTAGAGGCATTGGTGTTGATTTGATTGCCTGTTACTGTTCAACTGTGTTAGTGTTTGCACATTAAAAATATGATGCAAAATGAAAGTCGCAAACTATGGAATTCATATTTTTCAATATTGTTATCAGGGAACAAAGCAGTTCCAATTGTTTGATATTATTCATATGGAGGAGAAAATATAATTGCTCTAAAACCTACCTTAATTTTGCACTCACTAAAGATAACCCTCCCTTTCCCTCTCCCCCCTCCTTCTTCCCCCTCCCTCCACCTCTCTCTCCCTCCCCATCCCTCTCTCCCCCCTCCCCCTCCCACACTCTCTCCCTCCCCCCTCTGTCTCAACCCCACCTTTCCCCCCATCTCACATCCTCCAACTCTCTCTCCCTCCCTCCCTCCCCCTCTCTCTCCCTCCCACGCAGCGAGGCTCCGACTACGCGCCACAGACACCGCAGCCCCCCCCCCGTGGCCCGGAGAAACGGGCACTCCCTCAACGCAATATTCCGCTAATAACCTGGTATAGACACCTAGGATCTTTGGTAGACACGAGGCATTGAGGTGATTGTGTGGAGTGCAAATGGAGATCTGAACCCGCCCGGGCCCACTGCGCACACACGGAGAGACAATGTCATTTTGCGTCGCTATTGCATCACCGGCTTCCCCCAACTGCGCTGGCGCAGATGGTCGCAATTATTTCCCCCAAAACATCCAGCGGGCCGGAACCAGAATTTCTGATAGCGTTCCAATTTGTTTTCCCCTCGATTTTTTTTACTCTGGGAAAAAAACACCTTGGCCCGAGGCCCCCTAGATTTTGTGGCCTTAGGCTTCAGCCTGTGAAGCCTATAGGTAAATCCGGCCCTGGGTGAAGGGCCTGTTTTCACGCTGTATCTCTGAACTAAACTCAAACTAAAATCAGCAGTCAAATTAAGTGCCTGCTGCCAAAAGCAAGGGATTGTGTTACTGCTATACCAAGGACAAACATGTGCTGTTGACAAATATCCATCTCCTTGCTCTTGGGTAAGTGGAGGTGCCCTTTTTTATATGTAGGAAGGAACTGCAGATGCTGGCTTAAACAGAAAATAGACACAAAATGCTGGAGGAACTCAGCAGGACAGGCAGCATCTCTGGGTAGAAGTAATTATTCTTCAGACTGAAGAAGGGTCTCGACCCGAAACGTCCCCCATTCCTTCTCTCCGGAGATGCTGCTCTTTTTTTTTTAATCACTGGCATAATCAGAATGCTGATCCAACTAGTTTATTAATGTCCTGGGATGGCTGGGCTAAATGCAAAATCATTCTAAATAATTTTGTCTTTGGCTCAATTCTGGATGAGCAATAAATGTTGCCAAGTCATCCGCTTTTTTAAGGACAAATATATAAACTCGTTATCAAATAATTACGATTAATCAGACAGCAGCTTGCCAACTGTAGTAGCAGCAATGTAGCTGTCCAATTTTATTTCATTTCCAAGCAGCAGTAATAAAAAGGTAAAACTGCGTTGAGTCTAATCTTTTCAAATAAATATGCAACCATGTATCATGACAAAGCCTTGATTAGCCATTACAATGGAGTGACTGTAGTTAGACACAAAATGCCGAAGTAACTCAGCGGGACAGGCAGCAGCATCTCTGGGTAGAACGAATGGGTGTCGTTTTGGGTCGAGACCTTTTTTCAGACTGAGAGTCAGGGAAGAGAGAGACACAGAGATAAGGAAGGGTAAGGTGTGAAAACGAGACATCAAAGGGGATGTAGTTCAAGGAAAATGTAGAAAAGATACATTAGCTAGGAGAAGGTGACAACAAAGCAAACAGAGATAAAATTTAAGGTACACAAAATTGCTGGGGAAACTCAGCGGGTGCAGCAGCATCTATGGAGCGAAGGAAATAGGCGACGTTTCGGGCCGAAACCCTTCTTCAGACCCGGGTTTTAATTAGAAATTTTAATTTAATTAGGGAGACGGTCAGACTGGTTGGAGAACTGGGAAAAGGGAGGGATGGAGAGAAGGAAAGCAAGGGTTACTTGAAGTTAAAGAAGTCAATTTTCATACCACTGGCATCATGTAAGCTGCCTAAGCGAAACTTGAGATGCTGTTCCTCCAATTTGCGTTGGGCCTCACTCTGACAGTGGAGGAGGCCCAGGACAGAAATGTCAATGTGGGAATGGGAGGGAGAGTTAAAGTGTTAAGCAACTGGGAGATCAGGCAGGTTTAGGCGGACTGAGTGGAGGTGTTAGGCGAAATGAACGGCGAGCCTGTGCTTGGTCTCTCTTATACTCAAGCTGGACTTTTCTTGTTGAATTTTGAATTCCTAATTTCTGTATCAATTTCTTAAGATATTTGTGGAGTTTCATAGAACATAGGTACAGCACAGGAATAGGACCTTGTGCACACCATGTCTATGCCTAACATGATGCCAAGATAAGCTAATCTCAATTGCTGGCACATGATTCTCCATGCCCCTCCATTCTCTGCATATTCATGTGTCTATCTAAAAGCCTCTTACAAGCCAATATTGTATCTATTTCCACCAACCTCTATGTATCTACTTGTGTTGCCACTTTTAGGGAGCTATGGATTTAAATCGCAACATCCCTTTGTACATTAATGCTGTTAATGGTTTTACCATTAATTATATACTTTCCCCTTACATTCTTCCTACCAACGTACCACACCTCACACTTGTTCAGATGAAACTCCATCTGCCATTTTTTCACCTGATAAAATCTAGAGAAATGTATGTATTGGGGCAGAAAAAGAAGAAAAGTGAAAAACCCAAATCCAAAAACTGTTTTTCTTTTATTTTAGTAATTAAACTGTTGCATTTAACACCAGGACTGCATTATCTACTGATAAGCAAATTGAAAATGATATATTTAAGAAAGAACTACAGATGCTGGTAAACTCGAAGGTAGACACAAAATGGACAAGGACAAAGGACAAAGGACATTTATTGTCACATACACCATATACCAATTGGTGTAGTGAAATTTGAGTTGCCATTGTTGGAGAAACTCAGCGGGTGAGGCAGCATCTATGGAGAGAAGGAATTGGCGACGTTTCGGGTCGAGACCCTTCTTCAAACTGATGTCAGGGGAGGGGGTAGGATAGAGAAAGAAAGTGGGCGGAGACAGTGGGACGAGTGGGAGGACTGGGAAGGGGGAGGGGAAGGAGAGAGAGAGAGCAAGGGCTACCTGAAGTATCTGACCTGGGCCCCCTCCATTGTCAGAGTGAGGCCCAGCGCAAATTGGAGGAACAGCACCTCATATTTCGCTTGGGTAGCTTACACCCCAGCGGTATGAACATTGACTTCTCTAACTTTAGGTAGCCCTTGCTCTCTCTCTCTCCTTCCCCTCCCCCTTCCCCTCCCCCTTCCCAGTTCTCCCACTGCTGCCTATCCAGCATTTTTTTGTATATCTTCAACGAAATGTTGGCATTGGAATTGGAATTATTGGACAAGTAATGAAGCAAAGCAGAGCTCACTTGATTGCTGGAGAATTGCACAAAGTTATGAAAGATAATGATCAAGATTGCATCAAGCAGCTGGTGATGGAAAGCAAGATGCATTGTATCAATAACTGCAGATCCTGGTAATAAATGTGGGAGAAGGTCACGTATTATAAGAAACATGAAAGTGCAATGTACCAGGTGTAAGATTGCTCACTGCTAACATTTTTCTTCAATGATTCCCAAGTGTAGTGATCATCCATGCAGTTTGTTTCAGTCAAATAATAAACTTGGAAAAATAATCGCAGGTCTATGAGGGAACAGGTGGGATCGTTTCTTTTTGGATGGCACATATGGCCAGCACTAAATACTGTTAATTCCACAGAATATCTCTGTATCTCCCTCTCCCCTGATTCAGTCTGAAGAAGGGTCTCGACATGAAACATCACACATTCTTTCTATCCAGAGATGCTGCCTGTCCCGCTGAGTTGCTGTGTCTATCTTTGGTTTAAACCAGCATCTATCTGCAGTTCCTTCCTACAATACTAAGTGTTTGATGTATTATTTTGTGATGTAAAAGACCTCTGATTTCATTCATAAGTTCATGTCATAAGGGCAGAATTAGGCCATTCTGCCCATCCATTCTACTCTGTCATTCAAACATGGCTGATCTATCTTTCCCCCTCAGCACCATTCTCCCCGTAACCTTTGACACCTTTCCTAACCAAGAAACTGTCTATCTCCGCTTTAAAAATACACACAGACTTGGTCTCCATAGCCGTCTGTGGCAATGAATTCCACAGATTCATCTCCTTCCTAAAGGTGCGTCCTTTTATTTTGAGGCTGTGCCCTCGGATCCTATACTCTCCCACTAGTGGAAACATCCTCTCCGCATCCACTCTACCCAAGCCTTTCACTATTCGGTAAGTTTCCATGAGTGTCCCCTCATCCTTCTAAACTTCAGCAAGTCCAGGCTCATTTCAGGGCACTTATTCAAATTACATCTTATAATAGGAAGCCTTGCTAACGCTGTGTCTTTGAAGCATCTCACACATCAAACCACTGCAACATAAATGTGACCAATTACTTATGCCCAGGATAAACATCAGCCATTAACAGCCATCATTGAGGTCTTGGGTTTTTCAAAACAAAACAATGCGGTGATATTGGGCATCTAAGTTCACTGGGTGAACACAATATAAATGTGTGCTAGTTCGTATTACTATTGATATTGGTTTCTTATTGTCACCTGTACATAGATACAGTGAAAAACTTTGTGTTGTGATTATGGACATACAAAAACTTGGTTTTGCTCACTATCCATGAAAATCACACCATATGAGGGCACAATAGGCAGTGCAAAAGAAAACATAAACAGTGCAAAATGTAGTGTTACAGCTGCAGGGAAATGCAGACAAAAAAAGTGCAAGGGCTGCAATGAGGTAGATTGGAAGGTGGGTTTATCCCAATGTCAGAGGTCCATTCAAGGATCTGATAACAAAGGGGGAGAAGCTGTTTTTGAATCTGGTGGTACCTGCTTTCAAACATTTGTATCATCTGCTCAATGGGAGAGGAGAGAAGAGGGAACGATGGGAGGTGAGTGGTCCTTGATTATGTTGATTGCTTACCTGAGAGAGGTAGCCTGGGGGGGAATATTGGTTTGCGTGATGGACTGGGCTGCGTTCACAACTCTTTGCAATTTTTGTAGTCTTGGGCAGATCAGTTGCCATACCGATACACAATGCAAATGGATAAAATACTTTCTATGGTGCAACGAGGGAAACAGCGGCGAGTAAATGGAACCTGGCCGAATTTCCTTCGCCTTGTCTCAGGTACGTGTTAGAGATGTGAAACAGATGATTTTGTAGTCACACTGCACAACATGTATACCAACTAGTGCATAATCAATAGGTTTGAGCTCTACAACAGCTGTCCCATCAGCTGGCAGCTGTCCCACGTGAAAGTTAGGATGGTTCCAGAGAGATGGTACGGGCGATCACGGTGGCGCAGCGGTAGAGTTGCTGCCTTACAGCGAATGCAGCGCCGGTGACCCGGGTTCGATCCCGACTACGGGTGCTGTCTGTATGGAGTTTGTTGTACGTTCTCCCCGTGACCTGCGTGGGTTTTCTCCGAGATCTTCTGTTTCCTCCCACACTCCAAATACGGACAGGTTTGTAGGTTAATTGGCTTGGTAAATGTAAAAATGGTCCCAAATGGTTGTAGGATAGTGTTAATGCGCTGGTCAGCGCGGACCCGGTGGGCCGAAGGGTCTGTTTCTGTGCTCTATCTCTAAACTAAACTGCAATTGTGCAAACAAATACAGTGGCGCAACGGTAGAGCTGCTGCCTTACAGTGCCGGAGACCCGGGTTTGATCCTGAGCCCGAGTGCTGTCCGTACAGAGTTTGAACGTTCTCCACGTGAACGCATGGGTTTTCCCCAGGTGCTCCAGATTCCTTCCACACTCCAAAGACGTACAAGTTTGTAAGTTATTCGGCTTTGGTGAAGATTATAAATTGTCCCTTGTGTGTAGGATAGTGTTAGTGTGTGGAGATCGCTGGCTGGCACAGACTCGCCGGGCCGAAGGGCCTGTTTCCATGCTGCATCTCTAAACTCTAACGTTTTAAACAAATACTGTGAGTGATTCTCGGGCTATGAGTGTCTCTGGCAAGACAAACATCAGATTGGTGATACTGATTGGAGGAGGCTACGTCAACTACGTCAAAAGAGTGTTTAATTGTCATATACATCAGGACAGGAACAATGAAATAGTTACTTGCTGCAGGTTTTATTTACATTTACATTTACATTGGTATTAAATTAGAGTGAATCCTAGATTAACCTGAGGGCAGTTTTTAAATATTGTTCATCTCTACTGATATGAGCTACTTACTTACAGGCATTTTAAAATTTGGTTTGATTTTCTTAACTATCTCTGGAACATAACCTGAAGGTACTGTCGTGGTTGTGTGGAACAAGCTGCTGGAGGATGTAGTTGAGGCAGGTACTATTGCAACATTTAAGTAACAGTTAAACATGGATAGGATAGGTTTAGAGGGATATGGGCCAAAAGCAGGCAGGTGGGACTCGTGTAGATTGGGGCTTGTTGGCTGGCGTGAGCAAGTTGGGCCAGGGGGCCTGTTTTCACACTGTATGACTCTAGTGAACATAATCAAGATGACACCATATATTTTGTTTACGGTCTTTATACAGTGCCTGTATAACGCTACTGCTTCACAGCACCAGACGCACAGGTTTGATCCTGACCGCAGGTGCTGTCTGTGTAAAACTTGCACGTTCTCCCTGTGACCTCGTGGGTTTCCTCCGGGTGCTCCATATTCCTCCCACATTCCAAAGACATGCAGGTTTGTAGGTTAATTGACTTCTATAACAAATTGCCCCTAGTGTGTAGGAAGCGAGAGTGCGATCACATAGAACTAATGTTTGGGTGATTGCTTAAGAAGGAACTGCAGATGCTGGAAAAATTGAAAGTAGACATAAAATGCTGGATAAACTCAGCTGGTGAGGCAGCATCTATGGAGAGAAGGAATAGGCGATGTATCGGGTCGAGACCCTTCTTCAGTCTGAAAAGTCACCTATTCTCGACCCAAAACGTCACCTATTCCTTCTCTCCATAGATGATGCCTCACCCGCAGAGTTTCTCCAGCATTTTTTGTCTACTATGGGTGATTGCTGGTCGGCGCTGACTCGGTGGGCCAAAGGGCCCATGTTTCCATGTTATGTCTGTAAACTTAAAAGGTGTTACACCTAACTATTTGCCGAAAGGTGGGATTTCAATGACATTTACTCCATGGTTAATTGTACATATACATTTGGAGGAATAGGCCAGTTGGCCCATTGATCCTCACTATTGTTCATAAGATCATGGTTGATGTGATGGTTCTTCTTCCCCCTGATATGCTTTCCTTCCCTTCCCTCTCAAGAATCTACCTCATATAATATTCAATGTCTGCTTCTATGGTCCTTTGACCACCTTTTCCTTTGTAAACATGTTCTTCATGTTGCCTGTCACCTTCCTGAACTCCAGTGGATATAAGCCTATCTTGTCCAACTTTTCTCATAAGACAATCGCCCAATTCAGATGTTAGTCCAGCAAGTCTGCACGGTACCACTCCTTGTGAATTTAATTCCTTTGTGAAATAGAGATCAATAATGTACACAATGGTCTAGATGTGATCTCATCAATGCTCTATTTCTTATTTCCTCATTAACCTTCCTTATTTTCAATTCAATTTGCAAAGTAATAAACAATATTTTTTTACATTCTCTAATTCCTTGCCCTAATACTTTTTGTGAATTGTGCTTAAAATACCTACAGTAGATGCCCCTGCATTATCAGACCTCTGCAATGCCTCACTATTAGATAATATGCTTATTTTTCCCACCAAAATGGACAATTACACAGAGCGAGAGTATATGCAACGATGGTATTTTTACAAGCTAGACTGTCTGAATTCACATATTCAAAATAAGTTTCCTACGTCTCTTAAGTTTTACGTCAGCTGCTGACATGTGAATGATTCCCTTTGTATCCAAGTTTAGGTTACTAAACACAACAACAGCCGTTGTGACACATCACTGCATAATCCCACTAGATCAACCATTTAAACAACCATTAATCACTGATCGAGATGGACACAAAGTGCTGGAATAACTCAGCGGCTCAGGCAGCATCTATGGAGAAAAAAGGGGGTGACGTTTCGGGTTAGGACTCTCCTTCAGACTAAAGGAGTCTGAAGCAGGGTCCTGACCCGAATCGTCACCCATTCTTTTTCTCTCCAGAGCTGCTGCCTGTCCCGCTGAGTTACTCCAGCACCCTGTGCCGATCTTTGGTATAAACCAGCATCTGCAGTTATTAGTTTCTACATCTGCCACTGCTCTATGGTTTCTTTCCTGCAACCAATTACTCATCCTTGCTGTCATTTTTGTTGTAAAATCTATTAATGCGGTATTTTATAAATTTTTTGCATAGGTCGATACACACAACACAAACAGCAAAATGTTTCCCAATTGCTCTGCTACTGAAATATTAAATTCTTTCAAAAAACACCCAGCATGTGGAACTGCTGAAGAAAGTTTTTATGAATGCAAGAACGTGATGCACAGCAACTGGAATACTGTGTTCAACAGGCCAGTTAGTAAGGTCATGACTGATATGATCATTAGCCATGATTCCAACTTCCTGCCTTATCCTTACCACCCTTGGCTCCTCTATGAGTTGACATATCAAGTCAAGTCAAGTCAAGTCAAGTTTATCCCCCCTCAATCTTCGCTAGAATTTAGAAGATTGAGGGGGGATCTTATAGAAACGTAAAAAATTCTTAAGGGGTTGGACAGGCTAGATAGATGCAGGAAGATTGTTCCCGATGTTGGGGAAGTCCAGAACAAGGGGTCACAGTTTAAGGATAAAGGGGAAATCTTTTAGGATCGAGATGAGGAAAACTTTTTTCACACAGAGAGTGGTGAATCTGTGGAATTCTCTCCCCCAGAAGGTAGTTGAGGCCAGTTCATTGGCTATATTTAAGAGGGAGTTAGATGTGGCCCTTGTGGCTAAAGGGATCAGGGGGTATGGAGAGAAGGCAGGTACAGGATACTGAGTTGGATGATCAGCCATGATCATATTGAATGGCGGTGCAGGCTCGAAGGGCCGAATGGCCTACTCCTGCACCTATTTTCTATGTTTCTATGTTATTTGTCACATATACATACGAGATGTGCAGTGAAATGAAAAGTGGCAATGCTCGCGGTCTTTGTGCAAAAAGACAAACAAACAAACAACCAAACAAACTACAAACAGAATGGAACAGAATCACATATTATTTTACATGTTAAATATTGTGGGCGGGAAGGAAAAAGGGAAAAAAACAGCACTTTTAAAAAAAGCAGTAGAGTGGTCCAGTAAATTTAGTCCCTGGTGAGATAGGAGTTTACAGTCCTAATGGCCTCTGGGAAGAAACTCCTTCTCAACCTCTCTGTTCTCACAGCATGGCAATGGAGGCGTTTGCCTGACCGTAGCAGCTGGAACAGTCCGTTGCAGGGGTGGAAGGGGTCTCCCATGATTTTATTGGCTCTGGAGTTGCACCTCCTGATGTATAGTTCCTGCAGGGGGCAAGTGAAGTTACCATAGTGCGTTCGGCACTATCTATGTAGTTCAATCTTGTGCACACTCAGTGTTTAGTTTAGAGATAGTTTACAGATACAGCCAGGAAACAGGCCCTTCGACCCACGCTGTCCACGCCGACCAGCCATCACCTGTGTGCTAGTTCTAAGTAATCCCACTTTCGCATCCTACACACCAGGGTGAATTCACAGAAGATAATTAACCTAGAAAACTTGCATATCGTTGGCAGGAAAGAGGGAACCCCAGCACCCGGGGAAAACCCACGCCGTCACAAACTCCGTACAAACTCCGTACAGACATCACCCGTAGTCAGGATTGAACCCATGTCTCTGGCGCTGTGAGGCAGCAACTCTACCAGTGCACCATTGTGCCGCCCTAAATAAAAACATTGCCAGCTCCTTGGGCATGAAAATCCTCCAGCAATCCACCCCCCCTCCCCCTCTCCCCACTGAGAGAATAATTCAATTTTTGTTTCTGTTTTTTCTTTTTATCTCTCTTTATTTTTATGAAGGCTCTTAGGCTTTAGTAAATAGCCTTAATTTAAGAAAGAGTCTACTATCTCACGTCTCTTTATCTTGTCTCTTTCTCTTGTTCAAGATTCTCCCACCTGGAGGAGCGTCCTTGCAACATCGGGCTCCCTCACGTTCGAACATAATTCAGTAGAATGATCTCTCTTTCTGAACACTTGAGGATATGCAACTAATATACTCAGTCTTTCCTCATAAAACACCAGTCATTAAAAGTAGGCATGCAGGTGCAGCAGGCAGTGAAGAAGGCGAATGGTATGTTAGCATTCATAGCACTAGGATTTGAGTATAGGAGCAGAGAGGTTCTACTGCAGTTGTACAGGGTCTTGGTGAGACCACACCTGGAGTATTGCGTACAGTTTTGGTCTCCAAATCTGAGGAAAGACATTCTTGCCATAGAGGGAGTACAGAGAAGGTTCACCAGACTGATTCCTGGGATGTCAGAACTTTCATATGAAGAAAGACTGGATAGACTCGGTTTGTACTCGCTAGAATTTAGAAGATTGAGGGGGGATCTTATAGAAACTTACAAAATTCTTAAGGGGTTGGACAGGCTAGATGCAGGAAGATTGTTCCCGATGTTGGGGAAGTCCAGGACAAGGGGTCACAGTTTAAGGATAAGGGGGAAATCTTTTAGGACCGAGATGAGGAAAACATTTTTCACACAGAGAGTGGTGAATCTCTGGAATTCTCTGCCACAGAAGGTAGTTGAGGCCAGTTCATTGGCTATATTTAAGAGGGAGTTAGATGTGGCCCTTGTGGCTAAAGGGATCAGGGGGTATGGAGAGAAGGCAGGTACAGGATACTGAGTTGGATTATCAGCCATGATCATATTGAATGGCGGTGTAGGCTCGAAGGGCCGAATGGCCTACTCCTGCACCTATTTTCCATGTTTCTATCCCCTTTAGTTCAAGAACACATCTAATAAACCTCATCTGTCCTCTCTCCACAACAAACTGTATTCTTCCATTCACGAACAAGCCAGAGTTTTGAACTGCAGTCTGGATTAAGAGTATTGAAGGGTATCCCATTCTTCTAAAATCAGTACCGTTTTAATGTGCCATCTCCACCCATTATTTGGTTCAATACCCCAGCAGCACGACAACTCCTACTTCTCCGTGGCTATGGTTTGCATATTGCTTCATATCTATTGCCTTTTTGAATGCAAGGGAATTATTATATCTTATATTACAACAGATAGGCATAAATAACCATCTGCTATATACAAGCTGTCAAGATGTGTACTTGACAATAAAACTTGCAGATTGCTCAATAAAACAAGTGTAAATATTCATGACGTTAATGATTTTACGTCCAATTTACTGACAGTATAAAATGCAGCAGAGTTGCCCCTAGCTTCTATATTTCAGTCAGTTCCTTCAACAAGGAATTCACTTTAGTAAGTTGTCTGTCTTAATTTAAGAAAGGGTCTATGTTAGCTTAAGAATTTACCATTGCAATGTTTAATGAAAGATATTTACCTTTTTTCAGCCGTTGCAGCATGCTTTCCCACGGAATGCTGGGCTCGCTGCTCCTCGCCATCTTTGCGATTGGACTATGTTCTGCTATGACGAATGAATTTCGTACCTACTTCAATGGAATTGGAAATGCCCATGCATTGACAAACGAGCAGCAAATGAAAATTAAGAATCTAAAGACAGGGACAAATGGACGCGGTAAGTAACCAGGATCTGTTGTGGTCTCAGTGTATGCTTTGTGCATCATAACTATTCAATCACCTTAACAGTGTGGCTGCAGTGGTTTCAAATCTCTGCGTTGATACCAAATATTTCTGATAGTTCCCTTCGAGATGAAGTTGGGTGAAGTACTGTGCAGAGTCATAACTTGATCTAAAGTTAAGCAGTGATGTTTTACCATTGGAGGCTGTTACATAGATCCCAGCCATGTCATAGCATGGAATCTAATTCTAGTGTAAGACTTTGGCAGGTAGATCCAATTAAAGTTATTTTGCTCGGGCTGCATAAAATACGAATGTAGTTCTAGTTTGTAGATAGTGCCTAATGGACAGATTGGCAACATAGGTTTGTCATCAATAACAAGTCAAATAGATTTGATTTGTCTGGGCTCAACCTGCATATGGGTTGATACACAAAAATATCTCTTTAACACACGGACCTTTCTTCATAAGTTCTAGGAGCAGAATTAGGACATTCGGGCCATCACGTCTACTCCGCCATTCATTCATGGCTGATATACCTTTCCCTCTCAACCCCATTCTCCTATCTTCTCCCCATAACCCCTAACACTTTATTTTTGTTAACAAATCAGCATTATTGTACAAATAATAGTTTGCACTATCATTGACCAATGAGGAGAAAAATTGATGCGACAACTTGAAAGTTTTGTTTTCGATTATTAAAATAACCTTTTGCAATTACTGACCATGTTTATCAATGTTTTGCACTTTAATGTAAAACCTTTGGTGACACAAAATTAATTTGATACCTTTTTATATGAAAGTAAAGCAGACTGGAACTCAGCAGATCAAATTGTAGCTGTGCAGATAGAAAAAAAAGTTATTTGGAGGTGAGCTTCCTTCAAAGCTCAGTATAGTCAGATAAAGTATTTTCCAGTATTTTCAGCTTTTATTTTTTACCTCCATTTCCATTTCTGATGCTCTATTTCTTTCTCCATGGATGTTTTGAGCATTTCTGCCAATTTCTGTTTTCATTTCAGGTTTCTGGGATCTGCAACATTTTTCTTGAGCTTGATTGCTTTCTACTGTGCAGAATGATCATAATTCCCCAAGGTACAAACGGGTATAACTCTGTATTCTCACCATTGATTTTACAGTGCATCTCCACCAAGACTGCAAGGCAATAAACCGTTTTGGAAATAAGGACAATGGCATCTACGTCATCAAACCCCAAACCAGTCCACCAGTGTTGGTATACTGCGACATGAAAACTGAAGGTGGCGGCTGGATCCTGCTGCAAAATGTCACGAGAGGCAGCAGCGTATTTTCCCAGAAAAAGTGGGTCGATTACAAAACTACCTTTGGCAATTTAGAAGGCAACTACTGGCTTGGAAACGAACACATGCACGCCATCACGAAGCAACAGCGATTTGAAGTGAAATTTATCATTCAGAATGGTACACAATTTGTGCATGTTGATTACTCCAGCTTTAATATTGACGAGGAGAAAAATAACTATGCACTAAGACTAGGTTATCCCCTCAAGTATTCTGAATATTATGATGTGTTGACTGAACAGGATAACATGATGTTTTCCACTGAAGATGAGGACAATGACAGAGATGCCAACAACAATTGTGCAAAGATGCAAGGGGCTGGGTGGTGGTTTAATAAATGCTCATCTGCTATGTTCTTTGGGCAACGCATTAAATGGCCCAGAATTTGTGATGATTGTGAGTCTGCTGCCATTCTCATTAAACCCACGACCGAAAATTGCATTAGTAATCATAATTAAGTTGCTTAACAGATAATGTTGTTAAATGGAGAACTGAGAAACGTTTGATTTGCTCTTGTCGGTAATAACCATGTATGCTGTAGTATAGTAATAAAATCTTCAAAGCGATAAAAAACCTTGTTTCTGTTTGAGTGACTATAATAATGAAATGGAAAATATCTACTGGCACATTGAAATGAGCTGCTTCCTATCTTTTAGTTTAGATATACAGCACGAAAACAGGCCCTTCGGCCGACAGAGTCCACACCGACCAGCAATCCCCGCACATTAACATTACCCCACACACACACTTGGGACAATTTTTACATTTATACTAAGCCAATTAACCTAAAAACCTGTACGTCTTTGGAGTTTGGGAGGAAACCAAAGTTGTGAGTGTGTGGGAGGAAACCCAGAGAGTTGTGAATCTGTGGAATTCTCTGCCACAGTAGGCAGTGGAAGACAATTCACTGGATGTTTTCAAGAGAGAATTAGATTTAGCTCTTTGGGCTAACGGAATCAAGGGATATGAGGAAAAAGCAGGAACGGGGTACTGATTTTGGATGATCAGCCATGATCATATTGAATCGCTGGCTCGAAGGCCTACTTCTGCACCTATGTTCTATGTTTCGATCTCAGACAAAACCCATGCAGGTCACGGGGAGAACGTACAAACTCTGTACAGACAACCACAAGTAGTGCGATTCAAACCCGGGTCTCTGGTGCTGTAAAGCAGCAGCTCTATGACTACGCCACCGTGCCGCCCATATCTCTGAGATATATGTGCTGCAGGATACTTTACATTGTGTTGTAAGGAGCTGTCTGCATAAACCTGGGTACCTAACCTTTACCATTCTTAAACTTGAGTATAAAACATAAAAGGATGGGATTCTTCACTCTAAATGTAAACCATCAGAAAACAATGTAGGGCTTGTTCTATGCAATAATCGTATGGTATTCAGTTTTTTGGTTTAGTTGATTTGGATGAGGGTTTAAGAGAAATATAACTACATTTGTTGATGACAAAAGGGCTAGGTAGCTGTGTGTGTGTGTGTGGGGGGGAGGATGCAGAAGATTTAAGAGATGATTTGTAGATTAAGTGGGAAGGCAAGGAGATGGCAGCTAGAATACATTGTGGAAAAATATTATCTTTAGTTAAGTTTTAGTTTAGAGATGCAGTGCTGAAACAGGCCCTTCGGCCCACCGAGTCCGCGCCGACCAGCGACCCCAGCACACTTACACTATCCTACACACACTAGGGACAATTTACAATTATACCAAGCCAATTACCATACAAACCTATACGTCTTTGGATGGGGGGGGGGGGGGAAACGGAGATTTCGGAGAAAACCCACGCATGTCACGGGGAGAACGTACAAAATCCGTACAAATAAACACCCGCAGTCAGGATCGAACCCGGGTCTCTGACGCTGTAAGGCAGCAACTCTACCACTGCGCCACCTTTTGCACAATCTATAAGGTGGTGTATTTTTTAATGTACCACACTCTCTGGAGAACAGATCAATGGGAAGTAACCTTGTAGAAACAGTTAAGATACTGAGCAGCTTTGGTAATAATATATGGTCCAAAAATAGACAATAGACAATAGGTGCAGGAGTAGGCCATTTGGCCCTTCGAGCCAGCACCGCCATTCAATGTGATCATGGCTGATCATCCCCAATCAAAATATTCTTAAAATATTTCCCCTGGTGAGCAATCTAGAAATTAGGGAGCGTGGCCCAGCAAAAAGGATCTCCTCATTAAGACTGAGAAAAGTAGGACTTTCTTGTCCCTCAGCGGGCTTTAAATCATTGGATTTATTTTGTCAAGAGGGCACAATGCTGCATCAATAGACAATAGACAATAGGTGCAGAAATAGGCCACTCGGCCCTTCGAGCCAGCACCACCATTCAATGTGATCATGGCTGATCTTCCCCAATCAGTACCCCGTTGCTGCCTTCCCTTGCTGCCTTCCCCCCATATCCCCTGACTCCGCAATATTTAAGAGCCCTATCTAGCTCTCTCTTGAAAGTATCCAGAGAACCTGCCTCCACCACCCTCTGAGACCGAGAATTCCTCAGACTCACAACTCTCTGTGAGAAAAAGTGTTTCCTCGTCTGGGTTCCAAATCATGGATGATCAGCCATGATCATATTGAATGGCGGTGCAGGCTCGAAGAGTCACCCTGCACTCATAACATCCTCCTCACAGTTCACACTGCCACCCAGCTTTGTGTCATCTGCAAATTTGCTAATGTTACTTTGAATCCCTTCATCTAACCATTGATGTATATTGTAAATAGATGCGGTCCCAACAACGAGCCTTGCGGTACCCCACTAGTCACTGCCTGCCATTCTGAAAGGAACCCATTAATCCCTACTCTTTGTTTCCTGTCTGCCAACCAATTTTCTATCCATGTCAGCACTCTACCCCTAATACCATGTGCCCTAATTTTGTCCACTAATCTCCCATGTGGGACCTTATCAAATGGTTTATGAAAGTCCAGGTACACTACATCCACTGGCTCTCCCTTGTCCATTTTCCTAGTTACATCCTCAAAAAATTCCAGAAGATTAGTCAAACATGATCTCTCCTTCGTAAATCCATGCTGACTCAGACCAATCCTGTTACTGCTATCCAAATGTGCTGCTATTTCATATTTTCTGATTGACTCCAGCATCTTCCCCACCACCAATGTCAGGCTAACTGGTCTATAATTCCCTGTTTTCTCTCTCCCGAATTTCTTAAAAAGTGGAATAACATTAGCTACCCTCCAATCCATAGGAACTGATCCTGAATCTATAGAACATTGGAAAATTATCACCAATGCGTCCACGATTTCTAGAGCCACTTCCTTAAGTACCCTGGGATGCCGACCATCAAGGCCTGGGGATTTATTAGCCTTCAGTCCCATCAGTCTATCCAACACCATTTCCTGCCCAATGTTCCTCTGTCACCCAGGATCCTCTGGCCACTAGTACATCAGGAAGATTGTTTGTGTCCTCCTTAGTGAAGACGGGTCCACAGTACCTGTATCATTAAGAAAATTTAAGGCTTAGACAAATGGATTTTTTAGACCTTTACAAAATGAAGGAAACCCCAGACCATTACTTACATTAATATGGTTTAGATTATTATTGTTGTCAAGTGTACTGAGGTATGGTGAAAAACTTTGGTTTGCTACCCAGGTGGCAAAAGAGAAAAGAAGCAGAGTGCAGTTAATAGTTTTACAATACACAAAAAGTGCAGATTTAAAAAAAGTGCAAGGGCAGCTGCAAGGTAGATTGGCAGATTGGGAATTCATTCTTAGCAAATGGGAGGTCCACTTAAGAATGGGAAAGAAGCTGATCTTGAATGTAGTGAGACATTCTTGCAAGCTCTTATGTCATCCGCCCAACGAGAGAGGGGAGAAGAGAGAATGACGAGGGTGTGATGGTCCACGATACTGCTGGCTGCTTTTCTCGGGCAGCATGGGGCAGATGGAGTTAATGGGGGAAGGATAGGAGGAGGAGGAGGAGGAAGAGGCTGGTTTTTGTGATGGACTGAGCTGCGTTCAAAACTCTCTACAATCCCTTGTGATCTTGGGCAGGGCAGTTGCCATACCAAGCAGTGCTTTCTATGCTGCATCTGTAGAAATTGGTAAGAAGCATTGGAGAATCGTTGGAGACTGGCATCCTCTGAGGTGGTGGAGGTGTGATTTCTTGGCCATGGTGCCAATGTGGTTGGATTAGGACAAATTGTTGGTGATATTTACACCAAGGAACTTGAGGTTCTTTACCATCTCCACTTCTGCATCATTTATGCAGACAGGGGTGTGTACACCCCTCTTACTGAAGTTGATGACCAACTCCTTAATATTATTGACATTGAGGGGAAGGTTGTTGGCTTGACACCCTTTAGACTTTTGACTGGAGGCACATTGAGTCTGCGCTGACCAGCGATCACACTGTACATTAGCACTAGAGACAAATTTTATTTTTTTAAATAGTCATAGAGCCATAGAGTGATACAGTGTGGGACCAGGCCCTTCAGCCCAACTTGCCCACTCCAGCCAACATGTCCCAGCTACCTTCACTTGGCCCGTATCTCTCTAAATCTGTCCTATCCATCTAATCCCGTCCTTTCCATGTACCTGTCTAATTGTTTCTTAAACATTGCGAGAGTCCCTGCCTCACTACCTTCTCTAGCAGCTCGTTCCATACACCCATCACCCTTTGTGTGAAAAGGTTACCATTCTGATTCCTATTAAATCTTTTCCCCTTCACCTTAAACCCATGTCCTCTAGTTGTTCCCCTACACTGGGCAAGAGACTCTACCCGATCTATTCCTCTCATGATTTTATACACTTCTATAAGATCACCCCTCATCCTCCTGTGCTTCAAGGAATAGCGTCCCAGCCTACTCAACCTCTCTCTATACCTCAGACCTCTCCCTAGAGCTCAGGCATCCTCATAAATCTTCTCTGCACCCTTTCAAGCTTGACAGCATCCTTATAACACGGTGCCCAGAACTGAACACTAAATGCGGCCTCACCCATATCTTATGCAACTGCAACATGATCTCCCATATATACTTCTATACTCAGTACTTCTAGAGTATATACTTCTACACTTAATTTGTTGACTGATACCCTGTCAATACTCTGAAGACCAACATGCCAAACGCCTTTTTGACCACCCTATCTACATGCGGCTCCACCTTCAAGGAAACATGCACCTACACTCCGAGATCCCTCTGCTCTACAACTCTCCCCTACCATTCACTGTGTAGGTCCTGCCCATGTTAGACTTCCCAAAATGCAGCAGCTCACATTTCTCTGCATTAAATTCCTTCAACCATTGCTCAGCGCACCTGGCCAACCGATCACGATCCTGCTGCAATTTCTCCCATCCATCGTCACCATCTGCAATCCCACCTACTCGTGTATCATCTGCAATCTTGCTTTGTCTGTTCTCATCCAAATTGATATAGGTATCAAGATATTCCCTATAGATTTGTTTAGATATTCCCTCCACATCTGTGAAAGGGGGTATTTCGGGTTGAGACCCTTCTTCATACTGGAGGGTCATTTCCTCAGGTTAGCCTCATATGTATTCAGTATCAATCCTGTCCCACCATGGTTGCTTCAACATAATTACCTTCATAACTCTGAATTCATTACATTTCGTATCTGGGATCACCATCTCCCCACCATCATCCAAATTAATTCAACTAAACAATAGTTTACAATAGTAGGGACACAGCTATGGCAATCCCGACTATGGAGTTTGTACGCTCTCCCCGTGACTGTGTGGGTTTTCTCCGAGATCTTCTGTTTCCTCCCACATCTCCAAAGACGTACAGGTTTGTAGTTTAATTGGCTTGGTATAAGTGTAAATTGTAAATTGTCCACAGTGTGCGCGTAGGATAGTGTTAATGTGTGGGGATCGCTGGTCGGTGCAGACTCGGTGGGCCGAAGGGCCTTGTTTCCGCACTGTATCTCTGAAAAAAATAATCTATATTTGAAATTCCTGAACAGTTGCAATGTTCTGAAGAGACTGACTGGGACTGTCAATTTTTTCAAAGATCTTTTGACTGCCAAAGCCCTTCATGGAGTCACTTTCAGTGACAGCTCGGATAGCTGGAGAGCCTGAGACATCCCTCCCTATAAAGACCATGCTAGAACATGCAGAGGAATCCATCTTTATCACCAACTCTTCTGACCAGTTGTAATCTCCCTCCCTCTCATGGATATTGGTTTGAAATCAAACATCAGAATGCAAGAGTTTAAAGTAATAATCATAGTCAGCCATTTGGTCCTTGCAGCTTGTTCTTCTATTTTAGTCTCGATATGTAGCGTGGAAACAGATCCTTGGTCCCACCGGATTCAGGCTTACTATCGGTCACCCGTACACTAGTTCTATGTCCTACACACTAGGGGCAATTTACAGAAGCCAATATACCTACAAACCTGCATGTCTTTGGAATGTGGGATGAAAACGAGCTCCCGGAGAAAACCCGCTTGGTCACAAGGAAGACGTGCAAACTCTGCACAGACAGTTCTCGTAGTCAGGATCGAAGCCGGGTATCTGGCGCCGTGAGACTGCAACTCTGCTGCTGCGCCACTGTGCCCGTGAATATAAAACTGGCAACCTTGGTCCCAGGGAAGTTTAAGATTAGTGGCATTTCAGTGTTCACACGTAAACACGTACGTGGCACTGCAAGCTTTTCTTCCCATTTACACAGGTGCCAATTCGTGCAAAATAGGGTGGATGTAATAGGTTTACTGTAGTTATTACATTTTATGGAGATTCAAGTGAGATGCTTTGATGATAAGCGCTGAATTACACAGAAGGCACATGATGAGGCCAAATATTTGCAAAAAAGTAATGACAATCAAGGACGACCATTGGCAAATAACTTCTAAAGGAACACCATTCACCAAATGTTTAAGTGTTGTTAGTTGGGCTGTAAACAAAATTTGCTTTGGGTAATTGACAAATAATTGTCATTCCAAAATCTAACATGCAGCATACGCAAAGCTAAGGCTCCTCCCATAACTGATAATTTAATTATTTGGTCATCATGCTTATGTCTATAACCTTTGTTTTATCAAACATTGTTTTATTATATTAATTTTAGGATAATGAACTGAAATCTGCAATCACTCCAATCTGCTTCCTTGTTTCCTTAAACGCAAGTCTTTTTTACTACTGATTTGTTAAAGGCCAATTAAGTTTTGTTTTTTTTGTTGCAAAGCAGGGAAAAAAAATTGAGTTATGTGGTAAACAGGGACTTTCAATAGCGATTTTGAGTCTCATTTTAATGTCTCTGATGATGATTCTTTTACTTTAATTTGGAGATTTTAGTCTAGATATGTAGCGTGGAAACAGGCCCTTCGGCCCATCGGGTCTGCGACGTCCAGCAGTCACCGTAACACTAGCACTATCATACACACTAGAGACAATTTATAATCTTTACCGAAGCCATTTAACCTACAAACCTGTACGTCTTTGGAGTGTGGGAGGAAACCGGACCGCCCGGGGAGAGCCCACGTGGTCGCGGAGAGAGCGTACAAACTTCGTACTGACAGCACCCATAGTCATGATTGAGCCAGGGTTTACTGGCGCTGTGAGGCAGCAACTCTACCACTGCGCCACCGTGCCGTCCCTTCTGCAGTCAGGGGCGTTCATTCTCCTGCAATGTCGATCCTGTATGTCCCATCACAAATGCTGCCCACTTTACTGCATTTCCGCCATGTTCTATTTTTGTTTGAAGATTTCCAGCCTTTCCAGTTTTCTGGCTTCAATGTCGCCACTGTAAGTGAGGATGGATCGTGGCTAGTGGAGGCAGATGCATCACACAGGAGCTAGATGCGCGCGTGAAAGGAAAAGATATGCAGGGTGGTGAGGAGGGATGGGGGGGGGGAGGGGAGGTGAGATGAGTGGGGGGCAGTGGAACTAGTTGAATTGTTCCGGTACCAAAAAATGCCTCCCCAGCCTGTCTGAATGACTACCGTCCGGTGGCCCTCACCTCGGTAGTCATGAAATGCTTTGAGAGGCTGGTGAAGAAACACATCTGCGCCTTCCTCCCTCGCAACATGGACTCGTTGCAGTTCGCATACCGTCCGAACAGATCCATGGACGATGCGGTCTCCCAGGTTTTGCACACCGCTCTCTCTCATCTTGACAGTCAGAAGGGGGGCTACGTGAGGATGCTGTTCATAGACTTCAGTTCAGCCATCAACACAATAGTCCCCACCAGACTGGCCGAGAAGCTACTGGAATTAGGGCTCAACACCCCCCTGTGTGCCTGGGCCCTGGACTTTCTCACCGCCAGGCCCCAGGTAGTCAAGATGGGAGGGAATACATCGAAGTCCCTCACCCTGAGCACAGGATCGCCCCAGGGTTGCGTCCTCAGCCCCCTATTGTACTCCTTGTACACACATGACTGTGTGGCTAGGTTCAGCTCCAACTCAATAATTAAGTTTGCTGATGACACTGTGGTGGTGGGCTTGATCTCAGACAACGATGAGAAGGCCTACCGGGAGGAGGTGGCTGATCTAGCACTCTGGTTCCAGGACAACAGCCTCCTCTTGAACATCAAAAAAACGAAGGAGCTGATCGTGGACTTTAGGAGGGCACATCATCCGAGGACGTACACACCATTGAGGATAAATGGGGATACTGTGGATAGGGTGAGCTGTTTCAAATATCTGGGAGTCCACATCTCTGAGGATATGACATGGACATCACACGCCGCAGCACTCGTGAGTAAGGCAAGGCAGCGCCTTTACCACCTCAGGCAATTGAGGAAATTCAGAGTGTCTCCGAGGATCCTCCAGTGCTTCTACTCAGCGGCTGTGGAAAGCATCTTGTCCGGAAATATTACCATCTGGTTTGGGAATTGCTCTGCCCAAGACAAGAAGGCTCTGCAGAGAGTAGTGCGTTCGGCCGAACGCACTATGGGAACTTCACTCGCCCCCCTGCAGGAACTATACATCAGGAGGTGCAACTCCAGAGCCAATAAAATCATGGGAGACCCCTTCCACCCCTGCAACGGACTGTTCCAGCTGCTACGGTCAGGCAAACGCCTCCGTTGCCATGCTGTGAGAACGGAGAGGTTGAGAAGGAGTTTCTTCCCAGAGGCCATTCGGACTGTAAACTCCTATCTCACCAGGGACTAACTTTACTGAACGTATTTTCCTTCCGCCCACAATATTTAATATGTAAAAGAATATGTGATTGTGTTTATAGTTTGTTTGGTTGTTTGTTTGTTTGTTTATCTTTTTGCACAAAGTCCGCGAGCATTGCCACTTTTCATTTCACTGCACATCTCGTATGTGTATGTGACGAATAAACTTCTTGAGTTGCTCTTGCTTTGAGTTGGCAATTCCCACAGATTCCCTTCTGTGTAGTAACCTTTCCATGGTTCCAAGCAAAATACGGAAGGGTGGCCTGCAGAAAGGGCTTGGTGATGAGTATATGGAGAACAGGAGCCATAAATATAAAATAGTCACGAGAATGTAATAGGGTTCGGCAGCAATTTCTTTACCTGGAGGGTGGTTAATGTTCAACTTGCTGACATATGGAGTGGTTGTGGTGAAATTCAACAATTTTTAAAAGAAAATTCGATCTACATGAGATAAAAGCTGATGGGTTCAGTTGATAGGACATAAAGTCTAAATGGTTAGTGCTGACCTACAGACACATCTTGTGATGCAAATCTCAGATTCCCTGAAAGTGGCAATACAGGCGAAAAGGCATTTGCTATGTGTATCTTCACAAGCCTTGGCATGTTGCAACTGCAGAAAACATTGGTTAGACCACAATTGGAGTAGTTCTGGTCACCAGAGTATAGGAAGGATGTGGTAGCAATCGAGAGAGTACAGAAGAGTTTTACCCAAGATTGGAGTTATAATGAGAGATTGTCGAGATAGGGTTTATTCTCATTATTCTCATGAGGCTAAGGGACCTTATTATGGTTTAGAAAGTTAAGAAGGCATTGATAGGATAGATAGTCACAAACTTTTTGGCAGGGAATCTTAAACTCGAGTGCACAGGTCTAAGGTGAAAGGAGAATCATTTAGAGATTTGAAGGGCAGGGTTTTCACACAAAGGGTGGTGAATATGTGGAATGAGCTGCCGGAGGAGGTAGTGGAGACACGCACTACTACAAAGTTGAAAAAGACATTTAGACAGATATTTTAATAGGAATGGAGTAGGATTTGGGTCACATGATGGCAAATGGACAGGCTGAGATAGGTATTATGATCCATAGGGAAAAGGTGAATCATAGAGTTGTAGAATGCTACAATGTGGAAGCAGGCCCTTCGGCCCAACTTGCCCACACTGGCCAACATGTCCCAGCTGCACTAGTCCCACCTGCCTGCGTTTGGTCTATATCCCTCCAAATCTATCCTATCCATGTACCTGTCTAACTGTTTCTTAGATGTTGGGATAGTCCCAGCCTCAATTGCCTCATCTGGCAGCTGGTTCCATGCACCCACCACCCTTTCTGTGAAAAAGTTACCTCTCAGATTCCTCTTGAATCTTTTCCCCTTCCCCATAAACCTATAATGGATGGGATTTATATAGCGCCTTTCTAATACTCAAGGCGCTTTACATCGCATTATTCATTCACTCCTCAGTCACACTCGGTGGTGGTAAGCTACTTCTGTAGCCACAGCTGCCCTGGGGCAGACTGACGGAAGCGTGGCTGCCAATCTGCGCCTACGGCCCCTCCGACCACCACCAAGCACTCACACACATTCACACACAGGCAAAGGTGGGTGAAGTGTCTTGCCCAAGGACACAACGACAGTATGCACTCCAAGCGGGATTCGAACCGGCTACCTTCCGGGTGCCAGCCGAACACTTAGCCCATTGTGCCATCTGTCGTCCCGTGGTTGTGGTGAAACCTATGTCCTCTGGTCCTCGATTCACCTACTCTAGACAAGAGACTCTGTGCATCTACCCGATCTATTCCTCTCATTTTATTCACCTCTATAAGATCACCCTTCATCTTCTTGTGCTCCAAGAAATAGAGTCCCAGTCTACTCAACCTCTCCCTATAGGTCAGACCCTCTAGTCCTGGCAACATTCTCGTAAATCTTCTCTGTACCCTTTCCAACTTGACAATATATTTTGAAAAACATGGTGCCCAGAACTGAACAGAATACTCTAAATGCGGCCTCACCAACGTCTTATACAACTGCAGCATGACCTCCCAACTTCTATACTCTGTACGAGCCCATCTCAATAAGAGCCCATTTCTGTGCTATCAACAAGGAATGGCGGATGCTGATTTACAAATATGGACACTAGTGCTAGAGTAACACAGCCGGGTCAGGCAGCTTCTCTGGAACATGGATATGTGATGTTTCGTGTTGAGGCCCTTCTCCAGACTTTGTGCTGCTTGTTTTTTATGAATAGTCTAGACCAAGTGGGACCTGTTGGGTCCCTGTCAGACGGGAGGCCTGGTCCCCCAACGCAACCCGTTCCCCCAACGCAATATTCCACCACTCACCCATAGCCCCCACGGGAAGCCTGGTGCCCCAACGCAACCCGAATAGATGAATAAATCATTGAAAATATCTCTCTTATCTGCGCCTGAATTCTATGATAAGTTCAATTTTGAATATTTTGAGTTTAAACAGATTGTAACTAAATACACTATTGTAATCTCATTTAATATTACCTATTGCAAGAAGGGTGTATAACGATGCAACATTGATCTAGGCAACTCAGAATGACTCATGCTGGTATGTTAGATCCAAATAAAATAAATAAGATCATAAACGTGAAGAATAATTGTTAAACAGGAGGTGATGCAATTCTGCATGGTTAGAAAACAATACAACAGAATTGCTAAAATATTTAAATATAAGGTCACTTTATTACCTCTGTAAACATCGACAGATTTTGTTGATGGCTTACTGAAAATGCACATTTACCTACAAGTGAAAGATAACAATTAATTGTCCCTATCACATGCTCCAGCTGTTAAGGCATTTACAATACATTCAGGACATTTGCAATATAAACACAGTTAATATTTAATAGTTTGCGACAATTTAAATTCAGATCTCTTGTATAAAAACCCAACGGTAATCTGCCTGGTCATATCTGCTCCCAGCAAGACCCCTAGTAAGTCTAGAGAAATTTACGACAAATTGAAAATTTAAATTATACTGTAAGATGAATTCATGTAATTTATCCTTTTGCAGGAACCCAATCATGATTTTCCACAATATGTTGTTGGTGCTCTCAGTCGTGATACTGTCTGCTCAAAGCCTCACCAGCTCTGCAGTTCCAGAAGGGGTGGCCTTCCGAGCCCTCCAGGCTAAAGTGGGTAATGCGAAGATGGTGCCCGAAGGCGAAGCAAACAAGATCTTAAACATGAGGGACCTGCTTTTGAAAAAAGGTAAGCTGTTTCAATGGCATTTTTGCTTAAGATTTTTACGTGAATATAATTTATATCCTCCTCTATCTTAGAATTTAAAAAAATACCTGTTTCCCTCTTGTGTAAAGATATTCCTGTCTGATCTAGCATTGCTGGCAAAGGAGAGATAGGATAGATAGGATTAATGGTAGAAACAGCATATTCTCAATGGGCTGAATGTCAGCGCATTAAAATCAAGAAGAAATCCGACTTCTTTGCACAGAAATGTAGGGTTCACTAACATTCTCACATTCTATGAAGAATTCACCAGTTGTGATTCACAACCAATGGACAATGCCATAGACAATAATGCTTTCACATCTTCAAGATGGTACAAAGTGCTTCAGATAATGTTACAGTTGTCATGAAGTATTTTGTTTGGAAGTGAACTAAGTGTTTTGTGCATAAAAAGATAAGTAACTAGGACTATTGCTTGAGGGATGACAATTGGAATAGCACCAGGAGTTTTTAGATATATATTTTTAGCTGGATATCAGCTCCCTGTTCAAGTTCCTGGCACAGTGGCGCAGAGGTAGAGCTGCTGCCTTACAGCACCAGAGACCAGCGTTCAATCCTGACCATGGGTGCTATTTGTATGGAATTTGTATGTTCTGCTTGTGTCCGTGTTAGTTTTCCCCAAGTGCTCCGGTTTCCTCCCTTACACCAGACGTACTGGTTTGGAGGTTAATTGCCTTTGGTAAAAAAATTGTAAATTGTCTCCAGTGTGTAGGATAGTGCTGGTGTACGGGGTGATCGGTGGTCAGCGCGGACTTGGTGGGCCGAAGGGCCGGTTTTCGTGCTGTTCTCTAAATTCTGAAGTAAAGTTACGTCAAAACTAACTAACTCTGAGAATAAAGCACTCATCTCAGAAGTTAACTAATCTGTCAGTCTGGTTTTTGATTGAAGCTTGATTCTCCTAACTCTAACAGTCAACGAATCAACAGGAATTGTATTTAACTGAACTAGGGTGGTATACCAGAATCACCATTAGGTCCTGGCGTGAAGGAAGATAGCAGCCAATGCAATTCTACTGGGATCTTCTTGGGAAAGTAGTATTGACATTTTGCTTAGCACAGGAGGTTTACTAGTAATTGATAAACAAAATGAAAAGTAATAGAAACATAGAAAAATAGAAGATAGGTGCAGGAGTAGGCCATTCGGCCCTTCGAGCCTGCACTCTTCCAATCATAATACATTCTTCCAAATTAAACTCCTTTATATTGAAAGAAATTAGTGTAGTACAAGCAAGACCGAGGTAGTAACAGACAATCTGAAGAAGGGTCTTGACCCAAAATGTCATCCATTCCTGCTCTACAGAGATGCTGCCTGTCCCGTTGAGTTACTCCAGAATTTTGTGTTTACCGTTAAATTTTAAATTTCATTTTAGATTGCATTGATTATTCAAATGACTTGTAAATACAATAAGATATTTGTTAAAATTATGCATGATTATTAATGCAAAAATATACATACATTAAATGCTACGGGAAAAGTAATTAAATGCTTTACGTCACAGCAAGATATGCCAAGGACTGCAATGAACTCTTACGACTAGGTTTCAAGCAAAGTGGCCTCTATGTCATCCAGCCAGAACCAGTAGTAGGCACACCCATGATTGTGGTGAACTGTGAAATGGAATACGACTGTGGTGGATGGACATTGCTGGAAAAGAACTCCAGACAAAGCCCGCTGACGTGGAACGAAACTTGGAGCACATACGAGTTTGGGTTTGGGAATGTTCTGGCTGACCATTACCTTGGCAATCGTTACATCCATTACTTAACCAGCCAAATGTGGTATAAAGCAAGAGTAGTTTTGGATCAGCCAAACAAGGCAAATAAAATCATTCGGAGATACGCAGAGTATGACATGTTCCGGGTCGGTTCATTAGGCACTGGCTACAAACTATATCTTGGCAGCTTTAATGGTAATGGTGGGGATGGTATGACTGTTTTTAACAACCTGGTTGATAATATGCCTTTTAGCACAAGGGATCGGGATTCAGATCAGGATTCAGCTAACTGTGCGCTGAAGTACGGTGGGGGGTGGTGGTTTAATACTTGTGCTTCTGATACCCCCTATGCTATGTTAACCCAGAAAGAGTCCATTAATTGGCAGCCCTTTTGCGAGAACTGTTCTCAAGTCCAAGTCATGGTCAGGTCTGTCAACATGCATTGCCCCAGGAGAGGAATGATGACCAGACACTAATTTTATTTCAATATGCGATGATCTGTGCATTTAGTTACTGGAACGATACAATGCTTGATTCTCTTGTTATCGTATAGAAATAAACTTAATGAAAGCACTTGTGATTGTTTTGTGTACTAAAGCTACTGTTTGCCTTGTTGTGTGTGCAAGATGTCCGATAAAGACATAACAAAAATCGACGGGATCAAGCTAGCAGCTATCAATATTGATCGAAAGGGAGATCAATTTTCGCTCTGCCAGCTAGTTTTCTGCCCCAGGAAGAATGAAAATTAATTACTGAGTATCACACATTGTCGCATAGAATCTAACATCCTATCGCAAGGACAGACAGGTGTGCAGAGGGGGTGGGGTAACACTCCTGGGAAAGAATGAAATTCAGTCCTCAGCAACGGGTGACATAGGATCAGAAGATGTAGAGTCCCTGTGGGTAGAGCAGAAAATCTGCAAGTGTAAAAAGACCCCAATGGGAGTTATTTACAGACCCCCAAACAGTAGCCAGGATGCAGGGTACAAGTTGCATCAGGATATAAAATCGGCGTGTAGGGAAGGCAACACTACGGTGGTCATGGGAGATTTCAATATGCAGGTAGGCTGGGAGAATCAGGCTGGCACTGGACCCCAAGAGAGTGAATGTGTAGAGTGCCTCCGAGATAGTTTCTTAGAGCAGTTTGTGGTGGAGCCGACCAGGGATAAGGCAATTTTAGATTTACTGTTGTGCAAATGAAGCAGATTTAATAAGAGAACTTGAGGTAAAGGATCCACTAGGAGGTAGTGACCACAATATGATAAGATTCAACTTACAATATGAAAGGGAGAAGGTGAAATTGGACGTGTCGGTGTTACAGCTGGGCATTGTGGACTACCGAGGCAGAGGGAGGAGCTGGCAAAGATTGACTGGAAAGGGGCTTTAGTAGGAATGACGGTAGAGCCGCAATGGCAGGAATTTCAGCTGATAATTCAGAAGGTGCAGGATCATTTAATTCCAAACAGGAAGAAAGATTCCAGGGGGAGAATAAGATGACCATGACTGACAAGGGAGGTGAAGGACAACATAAAAGCAAAAGAGAAGGCATATTACATTGCAAAGATTAGTGGGAAGCCAGAGGATTGGGATGTTTTCAAAGAATAACAAAAGGTAACTGATAGGACAATACGTAGATTATTTTCTAAATGGAAAGAGAATCCAGAAATCGGAGGTGCAAAGGGACGGGGGAGTGCTGGTGCAGGACTCCCAAAAAGTTAATTTGCAAGTCGAATCGGTAGTGAGGAAGGCAAATTCAATGCTAGCATTTATATCAAGAGGACTGGAATACAAAAACAGAGATGTAATGCTGAGGCTCTATAAGGCGCTGGTCAGGCTGCATTTGAAGAACTGCATACAAATTTGGGCCCCATATCTGAGGAAGGATGTGCTGGCTCTGGACAGGATTTACAAGAATGATTCCAGGAATTAGTGGGTTAGCATCTGATGAGCACTTGACGGCACTGGGCCTCTACTCACTGGAATTTAGGTTGAGGTGGGACCTCATTGAAACTTACAGAATAATGAAAGGCATAGCTGGAATGGATGTGGAAAGGATGTTCCCAATGGTGAGAGAGTCTAGGACCAGAGGTCATAGCCTCAGAATTAAAAGACACTCTTTTAGAAAGGTGAGGAGGAACTTCTTTAGTCAGAAGGTAGTTAATCTGTGGAATTCATTGCCCCAAAGGGTAGTGGAGGCCAAATCAGTGGCTATTTTTAAGGCAGAGATAGACAAATTATTGATTAGAATGGATGTCAAGGGTTATGGGGGAAAGGCAGGAAAATGGGATTAGGAGGCAGAGATCAGCCATGATTGAATGGCAGAGTTGACTCGATGGGCCGAACAGCATAGTTTTACTCCTATAACTTGTGAAGATAGACACAAAATGCTGGAGTAACTCAGCGGGTCAGGCAGTATCTCTGGAGAAAAGGAATAGGTGACATTTCGGGTTGAGACCGAGTCAGGGGAGAGGGAAACTAGAGGTACGTAAAAGTACAAAGAACAAATGAATAAAAGGTATGAAAAGAACAAATCAAAGCTGGCAGCGATGACCAGTAAATTGTAGAGCCCACAATGGTCCATTGTTGGCTGTGGGAAAGGTGATAACAAGTAGATACAGTGAAACTAAGCAGAATGAATGAAACTAGTAGGATGTCCAGTGTGTGGAGGGACAAAGAGGGTAAGCAAGGGTTACTTTAAATTAGAGAAATCAATATTCATACCGCTGGGTTGTAGGTGGCATGGTGGCGTAACGGTAGAGTTGCTGCCTTGCAGTGCCGGAGACCCGGTTTCGATCCCAACTACAGGTGCTGGCTGTACGGAGTTTGTACGTTCTCCCCATGGGTTTTTTTCCCGAGATTTGGGTTTCCTCCCACACTCAAGATGTAGGTGGAAATAGGGTAAATGGCTTGGTAAATGTAAAAATTGTCCCTAGTGGGTGTAGGACAGCAGAGTTAATACGCGGGGATCGCTGGTTGGCGCGGACCCAATGGACCGTAGGGCCTGTTTCTATGCTGTATCTCTAAACTAAACTAAAGCCGAGGTGCTTTTTACGAGTTACGAGGTGCTGTTCCTCCAATTTGCGTTTGGCCTCATTCTGACAGTGGAGGAGCCCAGGACAGAAAAGTCAGTGTGGGAATGGGAGTCGAAAGTGTTTGCAACCGGGAGATCGAGTGGGCCAAGGCGGACTGAGAGAAGGCATTCAGCGAATCGATCGCCAGTCTGCTCTTGTTCTCACCAATATCTCCTTTTTCCAAAGATGCTGCCTGACCTAACCTGACTCAAGCATTTGGTGTCTATCTTCAGTGTAAACCAGCATTTGCAGTTCCTTCTCACATATAGTATTAGCATCCGTTGTATGGTACTGCCAGAGTTCCGAGACCATCAACTGAATATGGGGTAGGGAGATCCAAATTGTACTACAACGCATAACACAGTAGTGTTAGTATGTCCAGAAACAGCTTCCCAGGCGGCTGGGAAATAAATTGACAGAATACTGACAATATCCTATTATCAAATCATTAAATATCAAATTGACAAATTGCCCAAAGGTTTCACATTAGTTACAGTATATAATGTCTCATACTAATATGCAATACCTTATCTGAAGGAGTACCTAAACACTAGAGGTCATATATTGGACAGAAGTTAAACACAACATGCTGCAGCAAATGAGCAGGTCAGGCAGCATCTCTGGTGCAAAGGAATAAGTAACGTTTCCGGTCGAGACCCTTCTTCAAACTTTGGTGTAAACCAGCATCTGCATTTCATTCCTACACCCCTCATCAAATATTGGACAGTTGGATCGACGTTGCATCCTGCTGATCATGTTCATTCAATTTATTTTGTGTTACGATGAGAGTACACTTATTTTATTATTAAATTAGACTCCTCCTTTATCAGGCTCATCAGAATCTGAGTGGGGTGGCACAGTGGCGCAGCGGAAGAGTTGCCGGCATACAGCGTCAAAAACTCAGCTTCAATCCTGACCACGGGTGCTGTCTGTGCAGTTCTCCCTGTAACTGCATGGGTTTTCTCCGGGTGCTCCAGTTCAAGATTCAAGAGAGTTTATTGTCATGTGTCCCTGATAAGACAATGAAATTCTTGCTTTGCTTCAGCAACAGAACATAGTAGGCATAACTACAGAACAGATCAGTGTGTCCATATACCATTATATAAATATATACACATGAATAAATATACTGATGGAAATAAACAGATAATGGGCTATTTTGTCCGAGCCAGGTTTAATAGCCTGATGGTTGTGGGGAAGTAGCTTTTCCTGAACCTAGTCGTTGCAGTCTTCAGGCTCCTGTACCTTCTATCTGAAGGTAGCGGGGAGATGAGTGTGTGGCCAGGATGGTGTGGGTCTTTGATGATACTGCCAGCCTTTTTGAGGCAGCGACTGCGATACATCCCCTCGATGGAAGGGAGGTCAGAGCCGATGCTGGACTGGGCAGTGTTTACTACTTTTTGTAGTCTTTTCCGCTCCAGGGTGCTCATGTTGCCGAACCAAGCCACGATGCAACCGGTCAGCATGCTCGCTACTGTGCACCTGTAGAAGTTAGAGAGAGTCCTCCTTGACAATCCGACTCTCCGTAATCTTCTCAGGAAGTAGAGGCGCTGATGTGCTTTCTTACTAATTGCATCAGTGTTCTCGGACCAGGAAAGATCTTCAGAGATGTGCACGCTCAGGAATTTGAAGCTCTTGACCCTTTCATCCATCGACCCATTGATATAAACAGGACTTTGGGTCTCCATCCTACTCCTTCCAAAGTCCACAATCAGTTCCTTGGTTTTGCTGGTACTGAGGGCCAGGTTATTGTGCCGGCACCATATGGACAGTTGCTCGATCTCTCTTCTATACTCTGACTCATCCCCATCAGTGATACGTCCCACAACAGTGGTGTCGTCAGCGAACTTGATGATGGAGTTCGCACTATGACCGGCTACGCAGTCATGAATATAGAGTGAGTACAGCAGGGGGCTGAGCACGCAGCCTTGAGATGCTCCCGTGCTGATTGTTATCAAGGCTGACACATTTTCACCAATACGAACGGACTGTGGTCTGTGAATGAAGAAGTCGAGGATCCAATTGCAGAGGGATGCGCAGAGACCCAGTACTGCGAGTTTGGTAACCAGCTTCGAGGGGATGATTGTATTAAATGCCGAGCTGTACTCAATGAATAACAGCCTGACATATGAGTTTTTGTTGTCCAAGTGGTCCAGAGCGGAGTGGAGATCCAACTATTGATCTGTTGTGGCGGTAAGCGAACTGCGGTGGGTCCAGGTTTTTGTTGAGGTAGGAGTTGATTTGCACCATGATCAACCTCTCAAAGCACTTCATCACCACAGACATTAGTGCCACTGGTCGATAGTCATTGAGGCACGTCACCTTGCTCTTAGAAACATAGAAACATAGAAAATAGGTGTAGGAGTAGGCCATTTGGCCCTTCGAGTCTGCACCGCCATTCAATATGATCATGGCTGATCATCCAACTCAGTATCCTGTACCTGCCTTCTCTCCATACCCCCTGATCCCTTTAGCCACAAGGGCCACATCTAACTCTCCCTTAACCAATGCCATGGTATCTTGCACATCCACTGAAGAGAGAAGATGGGTCATCTGATTAGCCTTTATACTTTACTTTGGACTTTAGAGATAGAGCGTGGAATCAGGCCCTTCGGCCCACCGAGTCTGTGCTGGCCGGCAATCGCCCTATACACTAGCACTATCCTACACACTAGGGTCAATTTACAATTTACAGAAGCCAATTAACCTACAAACGTAATATAGACACATAGTGCTGGAGTAACTCAGTGGGTCAGGCAGCATCTCTGGAGAAAAAAAGGATGTGACGTTTTGGATGGGGACCCTACTTCAGGCACAACCCAAAACATTTCTCCAGAGACGCTGCCTGACCCATTGAGTTACTCCAGCACTTTGTATTTATCTTATGTACTTATTCTGAGATTGTGCTTATATATAGTAATAATTTACTGAACTCTATGCAAAAAAGAATTTCACAGTACCTCGGTACATTTGATACTGAAGAACCATTGACCAACAACCCATTCACCATTGTACTGAGAGACAGTGAAAACCTTTGTTTATGTGCTCTCCAGTCAAATGATGCCTTACATGAGTATAACGTATACTTTATTACATTTAATCTGGTGAGAGAGTCTAGGTCTAGAGGTCATAGCCTCAGAATTAAAGGACATTCTTTTAGCAAGGAGCTGAGAGGAAATTGCTTCTCTCCATACCCCCTGATCCCTTTAGCCACAAGGGCCACATCTAATTCCCTCTTAAATATAGCCAATGAACTAGCCTCAACTACCTTCTGTGGCAGAGAATTCCACAGATTCACCACTCTCTGTGTGAAAAATGTTTTTCTCATCTCGGTCCTAAAAGATTTCCCCCTTATCCTTAAACTGTGACCCCTTGTTCTGGACTTCCCCAACATCGGGAACAATCTTCCTGCATCTAGCCTGTCCAACCCCTTAAGAAGGGGTTCCCTCTTCTTGGGCACTGGTATAATTGATGTTCTTTTAAAGCAGGTGGGAACCCCAGACCTCAGAAGTGAGAGGCTGAAAATGTCGGTAAAAACTCCAGCCAGTTGGTCCGCACAGGTTTTTAGAACACGACCGGGTATACCACCGGGTCCAGGCACTTTTCGAGGGTTCACCCCTCTGAAGGATTTCCTGACGTCGGCCTCTGTGACTGAGACTGAAATACCATCACAGTGAATGGGGGCTCGGGAAGGAACATCAGTATTCTCCCTATCAAAGCGTGCGTAAAATGCATTGAGCTCGTCAGGGAGTGATGTTTTGCCGACATTTGAGCTGCCTCCTGATTTCGCCTTGAGGAGGTGATTGCATTCAGGCCCCGCCACAGCTGCCGAACATCTGTCTCATCCTCCAGTTTGGAGCAGAAGTCCCTTTAATCCTTTTTGATGGCCTTACCAAGGTCGTATCTGGACTTCTTGTAGACCATTGTATCATCAGACATGTATGCCCGGTGTCTGGTCTTCAGAAGAGTGCGGATCTTCCGAGTGTTTCCGAGTGTTTCCCAATCAGAAACCTTGGATGAACTTTGAGATCCGCACTCTCCTGAAGTCCAGACACAGGGCATTCACCTCCGATGATACAGTGGCCTACATGAAGACCAGATACGACCTTGGTAAGGCCATCAAAAAGGCCAAAAGGGACTTCTGCTCCAAACTGGAGGACGAGACAGATGTTCGGCAGCTGTGGCAGGGTCTGAATGCAATCACCTCCTATAAGGCAAAACCAGGAGGCAGCTCGAATGCCGGTGTAACATCACTCCCTGACGAGCTCAATGCGTTTTACGCACGCTTTGACAGGGAAAATACTGATGTGCCTTCCCGATCCCCCATTCGCTGCGATGGCATTTCAGTCTCAGTCACAGAGGCCGATGTCAGGAAATCCTTCAGGGGGGTGAACCCCCGAAAAGCACCTGGTCCTGATGGTATACCCGGTCGTGTTCTAAAAACCTGTGCGGACCAACTGGCGGGAGTTTTTACGGACATTTTCAACCTCTTACTTCTGAGGTCTGAGGTCCCCACCTGCTTTAAAAGGGCATCAATTATACCGGTGCCCAAGAAGAGTAAGGTGACGTGCCTCAATGACTATCGACCAGTGGCACTAACGCCGGTGGTGATGAAGTGCTTTGAGAGGTTGATCATGGAGCAAATCAACTCCTACATCGACAAAAACCTGGACCCACTGCAGTTCGCATACCGCCACAACAGATCAACGGTGGATGCGATCTCGCTGGCCCTCCACTCCGCACTGGACCACTTGGACAACAAAAACTCATATGTCAGGCTGTTATTCATTGATTACAGCTCGGCATTTAACACAATCATCCCCTCCAAACTGGTTACCAAACTCGCAGAACTGGGTCTCTGCGCATCCCTCTGCAACTGGATCCTTGACTTCCTCGTCCACAGACCACAGTCTGTTCGTATTGGTGGAAATGTGTCAGCCTCAATAACAATCAGCACGGGAGCACCTCAAGGCTGCGTGCTCAGCCCCCTGCTGTACTCACTCTATACCCATGACTGCGTAGCGAACCACAGTGCGAACTCCATCATCAAGTTCGCTGACGACACCACTATTGTGGGGCGTATCACTGATGGGGATGAGTCAGAGTACAGAAGAGAGATCGAGCAACTGTCCATATGGTGCCAGCGCAATAACCTGGCCCTCAACACCAGCAAAACCAAGGGACTGATTGTGGACTTTGGAAGGAGTAGGAGGGGGACCCACAGCCCCATTTATATCAACGGGTCGATGGTTGAAAGGGTCAAGAGCTTCAAATTCCTGGGCGTGCACATCTCTGAAGATCTTTCCTGGTCCGAGAACACTAATGCAATCATCAATAAAGCACATCAGCGCCTCTACTTTCTGAGAAGATTACGGAGAGTCGGATTGTCAAGGAAGACTCTCTCTAACTTCTACAGGTGCACAGTCGAGAGCATGCTGACCGGTTGCATCGTGGCTTGGTTCGGCAATTTGAGCGCCCTGGAGAGGAAAAGACTACAAAAAGTAGTAAACACTGCCCAGTCCATCATCGGCTCTGACCTTCCTTCCATCGAGGGGATTTATCGCAGTCGCTGCCTCAAAAAGGCTGGCAGTATCATCAAAGACCCACACCATCCTGGCCACACACTCATCTCCCTGCTACCTTCAGGTAGAAGGTACAGGAGCCTGAAGACTGCAACAACCAGGTTCAGGAATAGTTACTTCCCCTCAGCCATCAGGCTATTAAACCTGGCTCGGACAAAACTCTGATTATTACCAACCACTTTCTGTTATTTGCACTATCAGTTTATTTATTCATGTGTGTATATATTTATATCATGGTATATGGACACATTTATCTGTTTTGTAGTAAATGCCTACTATTTTCTGTGTGCTTATGCAAAGCAAGAATTTCATTGTCCTATACAGGGACACATGACAATAAACTCACTTGAACACTTGAACTTGATCTCAATGTTCATCCAAGGTTTCTGATTGGGAAACACTCGGAAGGTTTTTGTGGGGATGCAGTCCTCAACACATTTCTTTATGAAGTCTGTAACGACTGTGGCGTATTCGTTCAAGTCCGTTGCCGAGTCCTTGAACATTGCCCAGTCTACACACTCCAAACAGTCCTCGAGTTGTTCCTCTGCACCCCCCGACCAGCTCTGTACTGTCCTCACTTCTGGGGGTGTGCTCTTTAATTGCTGCTTGTAGGCAGGAAGAAGCAGCACCGCAGTATGGTCGGATTTACTGAAGTGAGGGCGAGGGATAGAGCGATAGGCATTCTTGATGGTGGTGTAGCAGTGGTCGAGGGTGTTTGGTCCTCTGGTGCAGCAGGAGACATGTTGGTGGAAGTTGGGGAGCGATTTCTTGAGGTTTGCCTTATTGAAGTCTTCAGCAATGGTGGTAAATGCCTCGGGGTAAGACGTCTAGTGTTTGTTGACCACGGCGTGCAGCTCCTCCAGTGCCAGTCGGACGTCTGCCTGGGGTGGGATTTAGACCGTGGTCAGGATAATGGAGATGAATTCCCTTGGAAGGTAGAAGGGACGGCACTTCACCGCCAGATGTTCGAGGTGTGGAGAGCAGGAGTTGGACAGGACTGCCATGTCTGAGCACCACCCAGAGTTGACCATGAGGCAGACGCCCCCTCCTCTCCTTTCACAGATGCCAGTGTATGGTCCATACGGTGGATGGAGAATCCTTCAGGCTGGACCGCTGAGTCTGGGGAGCTGGGGGTGAGCCATGTCTCTGTGAAACAGGGCACAGAGCATTCCCTCAGCACCCTTTGATAAAGCAGCCTTGCCCTTAAGTCCTCCACTTTGTTTTCAAGGGACTGTACATTAGCCAGTAGGATAGTAGGGCGAGGGGGCCGAAGACCCTGCGCTTCAGTCTGACCTGAAGTCCTGCCCGTTGGCCACGTTTCCGGACACAATGTTTCCAGGTACTGTGTTTACTGTACCTGCTGTTTCTGCGAACCTGCACTGGAACGGGGATTCCTTCACAGACGGCAGCTCCAGCTCTGTAACGAACGGGGGTACCTTCAAAGTCGACAGCTCCAGCTCCGTAGATTAGATCCTTTATTTGTCATTCAGACCTTTCGGTCTGAACAAAATGTCGTTGCCTGCAGCCATACATGTAATAATAAACAACAAAACACACAATAAACACAAATTAACATCCACCACAGTGAGTTCACCAGGCACCTCCTCACTGTGATGGAGGCAAAAATCTTAGGGTTATGATGAAGCCGAATTTTAGTTAAAATATAAGAAGATATTAAATTGGCTTCTGGGCTAGTTTACAGCTTATATTTAGTCTCAAATTAGGCTTGCCTCAGGTTGCGGGTGTGTGAGATAATAAATCCTATAACATTGTCTCCCAAGTGACAAGCAGAGAGGAGAAGCTAGAGAGATCTCTGTGAAGTAAGATGCCATAAACCAAATGGCCAATGTTTATGAGGGACCAAATGACAGCGAGGAAGCAGCGAAAGAGCTAGGGTGATCTCTGTGAAGATAAAATGGCATTATCCAAATGGCCAATGTTTATGAAGGACGAGAGAGGAACCAGGGAAGTAGAAAGATAAAATGTCGTAAACCAAATGGCCAATGTTATCTTGTAACATGTAAACAAAAGGCCTTTGATGTGATGCATTCTGTGGAAACCTTTTCCTGTACCTCTGACCATGACTAATGTCTGTGAAATGTGCTAAGGGGACAAAAAAACCCTATTTAAGGTAATGTAGTTCTGTTGTTCAGGGAAGGTGGCTGAGCACAGTTAAGTGTCTACATTGGTCACGTAGCTGGAATTCTCACTCCCTTCCATCGGCCGATGTTAAGTAAAGTTTTGAACTGGTCTACCAAACAGTTTGTGTGGTGTCTGTTTATTAAGAAGCGAACCTGGTTTAGTAGTTATAAAAGTAACTTTTTCATTGGCGTAGTTATGCAGGCCTCGCTGGGACCACATCAACAGCTGACTGTGCAAGAGGTTGCAGAGGTTGCCGGGATTGGAAGGGAGATAACTGAGCTCTATCGGCCCCCTTGTCAGACCGACTCCCTAGAAACTCCCGGGAACATCTGTGATCCTTCATCAGACATTGAATTGGTTCCCTGCCGAGGTTCTTAGAAACAGACAAAGGTAAGACCAGTTGGGCTTTATATGTTTTTTTTAAGAAGGGATTGTGTATGTATTTTTAAGACAGAATTGTGCATTTATCTTTTTAAGAAGGACTTGAGCGGTTTCTCTTTCTCTCTCTCTGTCTATCTCTCTTTTTCTCTCTCTCTACAAAGGGCTCATCAGCCTCGTTGAGATATCCGTGATTTGTCGGGTTGAGATACGGGGGTTGAGGTGTGCGTCTGGCTTATTGAGACATCCGAAGGGTTGTCAGGTTGAGAAATAAGTGGCGGTGTATATTAAAGAGTAAGGAGTCTGCCAGGTTGAGAAACGGGGGTCCCGGTTCGCGGGTCTGCTTCGTTGAGACACCTGGGGCTTATTTTAGGTCTGCCAGGTTGAGAAACGGGGGTCTCGGTTAGCGAGTCGGCTTCGTTGAGACACTTGGGTCGTATATTAAAGAGTTAAAAAGTCAGCCAAATTGAGAAACTGGGGTCTCGAGTAGCGGGTCGGCCTGGTTGATATATTTGGAACGATTCGGAATTAAGAAGTCTGTTTTCTCTTTCTCTTTCTCTTTCTTTCTATCTATCTATGGGGAATGCTCTGGATAACCGTTCAACATATGTGTTATTTGAATCCTAAGTATAATAAGAAGTTTAGAATGTTAAGTTATAAGTTGACCAAACGGTTGGGGGATGAAGCCTGGCCAGTAGGGGGTACATGGAATGTCGAGACAATTAAAAAAGCAGAGATGTTGATATGGGAAAGGAAGGCAGGAAAGAAATGGAAGAAGGGAATTAACACGTGGAAAGCAGAAGCAGAAAAGAAGCATGAGGAGAGTAGAGATCGAAGTTGGATGGATACTGCGTGTAAACAAGGGATAGAGTTACGAGATAAGGATGGCACTATGAAAGGATGGAAAGTATTGCAACTAGAATGCCAGTGGGCAGAGGAACAAGAGGAAATAGAATTAAAAGACAGACAGGAGGTGATAAACAGGTGATGGTTAGTAAAAAATAAACCCAGTACTGGTAAATCCTCTGGAGGAGACTTCATGTCTGGCACGACAACCCTATTTGGTAATGAAGATGAGGAGTTAGATAATTTTGGGAGATGTCCACCTCCCTATGCCCTACCAGTAGCAATGGCATCTTTACCTGTGACAGTACCGTCAGTAACATCCCTATACCTTGAAGTTCTGACCTTACAAAGCTCCCCAGGATTGGGAGCATGGGAATGCCTTTTTGTGCGTAATTTGTTTAAGGCATTGATGCTACCAGAACAGCTGGTTATTGTTAAATGTACTGCACACACTGGTGCTGGGGACCCTATAGCAAAAAGCAATAGGTTGCTGATAGTGTATCCAAACAATGCAGCCTGTACATCCAAATGCGTAGTGACAGCACGTAAACAGATGCTAGCAAATAGAACGGTCCTGCCAAACATGAAGGAGGTATGTACATTACAGAGGGACGCCTCTTATATATAAAAATAACTATGGAAACAAGAGGGCTGTGCCATTGATTCAGCACACCCCGCTTGGACAAGTTGGTGTATTCGATACATTTTAACCCGTCTTACCCATGCTGGTAAGGAGGGAATGATAGGATAACAAAGGAAATGTGGTGGCAGGCCTCTGAATGTAAAATTTGCCAACAAAGTAATCCAGGCAAATCAATTAAGATACCCTCAGCGGTGACGCCAATGCCATCACGATCGTTTGAACGCATACAGATTGATTTTATTGAAATGCCAAGGGCCCAGTGTTATAAATATTGCTTAGTGATTTTAGATTTATTTAGCAAGTGGAGTGAAGCTCTACCAACCACTAATAATACTGCTGAAACTACAGTAACATTGTTGTTAATCCCAGGTTTGGCCTACCTACTGTCATAAGTTCAGACAATGGTCTTCATTTTATTGCCACTATTAATAAGGAAAAATGTGCACATTTTAATATTCGACTGCAATTTCACTGTATACACCACCCACAGGCATCTGGGATGGTGGAAAGAGTCAATGGGGATTGCAAAACAAAAATTACCCCGGAGGTAAATCCTTTTTCTGACAGGCAACTATGTTATAAAAAAATTGGGGATGAAGGGAAATTTGATGGAGAAATGAGGAAAGAGCTAGGGAGACTGAAAAGTCACGGGGAGTCTGACTAATCATGATCTGGATCAATGTCCAATTAGGGTTAGGTAACCAGGATTTTGGTAAACAGAAGTCTTGTCAGAAAAAGGGAAAGTAAATTACAAAGAGATGTCTTTGAAGATGAAATATTATATACTGCTGGTAAAACAATGTTTTTGTATATATACTGCTGGTAAAACAATGTTTTTGTTTATGTACTGCTTGTAAAACAAGGTTTTTTGTATGTGGAATGTGTGAAATTCAAAGCAATGAGCAAAGTTGTGTGTCACTTTAAGAAGTTTGTCCTTTAAAATGCAAATGGATAGTTTATGGTGTGCTCCGTTAAGAAACAGGCATGAATGGGGGGCGGAGCTATACTCGAATGATAAAATGTGTTGGTTGATTATAAATCTTTTGAACCAAGTTTAAAAAAGACTCATCCCGATTAAAGTGTTAAATGAGATTGGAAATGTCAAAATTACAGAGAAAAAGAAAATGTATTATTGATTACTGATTCTGAGTGAGTTCTTTTGGGAAAGATTGTTTTGATATGATAACAGAGGTTGTCTTTTAAAATGCAAATGAAGCAAGATTACTGTTTTCAAGCAAATAAAAAGATTTTGAAGCATGGGCTGTTTGAGGGAAATGATGGTAGATGAAAAATTGTATTATGACTTACAAAAGGGGGTTTGAGGGAACTCACAATGAGGGATGAAAGGTGAGAAGATAAAGTAGATTGGGGAAGAGAACATATTTGGAGAATTGAATATTCAGGTGGAGAGAGCCTCTTCGGATATAATTGGATTAAATAATAAGTTCACAGGGAAGTGTTAAGAAGGAACTGAGATACTGGAGGATCAAAGGAAGACAAAAGTGCTGGAGAAACTCAGCTGGGAACAAGATTTACAACTTTTTATTGATACAGGAAAAGCCACTTACAGGCCCTGGGCAATTAACTAATTATGTATGGACGGCAATTAACCCATGTCTTGCCAGATCTACATTCCCAGGTTGGAGGAGTTTTTGCTGGAAACCAGTGACCAAGGCCATAAAAGCTATACGATGATGGTGCTGGGACAAGAAAAAATTGAGACTGTATTGAAAAGAACAACCAAGTGTTGCTAACAACATGAACTGCTGTAAAGATTGAAGATCATCGTCGTTGGATACATTTGATTGACTGTGAACAGTTTGTGGAAACAAGGACGATGGGCTAGTGATGCTCCCTTTATTCTGGGGTGGCCCAGCCCACATGGACTGAACTTTCTTCAGAATGGCAAGCTTGCGGACTAACCCACATTTAAAGGATGGTACACACCTCCTTTTAAACAAGATTTAAGGCAAACATGACAAGCGCAGCAAAGATACCCTGACTACAGACAGTAAGAGGTCTGCAAAGGCCAGTTAAATCTACCTGTTTTTGCCACAACCAAGGCACTGGTGTATTTTTAGGAAACAGTATATTTGTGACAGGGCATTGTTATGTTGCAAATGCAGTGCCACACAAGAGAAGCATGAACCAGTTACACCAGCACACCGGGAATTCCAAGCGAAGCCGAATAAAGGCTGAGCAATTTTTATGATCCTTTTCCTGTCCTATGGTAGTATATTAGTGTCACGTCCGGGGGAGGTTGGTGGCCATTTAAAATGTTTGGAGGGACTTGTGGAACGATTGTCCACTATGAAATGATTGTGTTACTAGTGTACTATTAATTTGTCTGATGAGATGCTTATGGTCTTTCGTATGTACTCAGCAAGGACTGTAGTTGTTATCAAAATTTTGATAAAAGGATGGAATGATGAAGCCGAATTTTAGTTAAAATATAAGAAGATATTAAATTGGCTTCTGGGCTAGCTTACAGCTTATATTTAGTCTCAAATTAGGCTAGCCTCAGGTTGCGGGTGTGTGAGATAATAAATCCTATAATATTGTCTCCCAAGTGACAAGCAGAGAGGAGAAGCTAGAGAGATCTCTGTGAAGTAAGATGCCATAAACCAAATGGCCAATGTTTATGAGGGACCAAATGACAGCGAGGAAGCAGCGAAAGAGCTAGGGTGATCTCTGTGAAGATAAAATGGCATTATCCAAATGGCCAATGTTTATGAAGGACGAGAGAGGAACCAGGGAAGTAGAAAGATAAAATGTCGTAAACCAAATGGCCAATGTTATCTTGTAACATGTAAACAAAAGGCCTTTGATGTGATGCATTCTGTGGAAACCTTTTCCTGTACCTCTGACCATGACTAATGTCTGTGAAATGTGCTAAGGGGACAAAAAAACCCTATTTAAGGTAATGTAATTCTGTTGTTCAGGGAAGGTGGCTGAGCACAGTTAAGTGTCTACATTGGTCACTTAGCTGGAATTCTCACTCCCTTGCATCGGCCGATGTTAAGTAAAGTTTTGAACTGGTCTACCAAACAGTTTGTGTGGTGTCTGTTTATTAAGAAGCGAACCTGGTTTAGTAGTTATAAAAGTAACTTTTTCAGTTACTGTCTCTGGAGTTCCTGGAAGATCCAACTCGTCTGCTCTGGAGGTCATCTCGGAGTTTCCAGGTACATTGCCTGCGTTCCTCCGTCGGGTCGGGGGTTTTACAGCGAGCGTGGGAACGTTTAAAGTCCAGGGCTCCCGCAGCTGCGGGAGATCGCGAAATCGCAAGAGCCTTCAGGTGCCAAAGCAGCTTGTCCGAAACGACACCGATTTCTTCTGTTTCCCTGATGCGGGTGTTGTTGGAAGTTATAGGTGAACCTTTTAGGTTCTGGTGCTTCGCAAAAGTCGCCGCAGGCAGGCGCCATCTTTTATGTGAGTTTCCTCCCACATCCCAAAGATGTGCAGGTTTGTAGGTCGATTGTCCGATATGTGGGATAGTGTTAGTGTACGGGTGATCGTTGGTTGGCGTGGACTCAGTGAGCCAAACGACCTGCTTCCACACTATATCTCAAAACTAAACTAAACTATGGCCATCATTTATTCACATTATTAGTTTTCTTCAAATTTATTTTACTAACTCAGACTGCACCCCAACACATATCACCGCTTTAAAATATTCTGATTTGATGGAAAGATTAGTAAACAACTACATTGAATTACCTCTGACACGCAGCATAAAAGCACCCTTAGCACCACCCTGTGCTGGACAACAAGGGCTTTACAGTAGCACAGCTGATAGAGCTGCTGACTCACAACACCAGAGACAGGGGTTCAATCTTGACCCTGGCTGTTGTCTGCGTGGGGTTTGCAAGTTCTCCCTGTGACTGTGTGGGTTTCCTCAGGGTACTCCGGTTTCTTCCCACATCCGACTTGTGCGGGTTTGTTGGTTAATTGGTCTTTGTAAATTGCCCCAAGTGTGTGGGGAGTGGATGCAAAAGTGGGATAACATACAACTACTGTGAATGTGTGGACTTGTCGACTAAAAAACCTGTTTCCACGCTGTATCTTTCCAATTTCAAAAGTGTACAAGCCTTCTGCTGTTCGATTTACCATTTGTCACTGTAAATTGCTCGTTTCTAAGCTCCCCCCCCCCCCCCCAGTCTAGTTTCAGTAAAAACACTGAATCAAGCACTTGAAACAACTAATCTTTATTTTAACAAAAGCGCATTACAGTTCAATTACTGTACCTATTCCACTGTGGGTTCGTTCCTTGTATCTGCCTGTTCAAGCCCTCTAGGCCTCGCTCAAACAGAGACACTCCAGAAAGTCACGCAGTCCCAAGCGCTCTCCCAGAAGATCGATCCTGGACCTCATGGCAGCGGACTTTTATATGTCCTGGGACCTCGAGGGGTCGAACCACATGGGGGTGGTCTCTTAATAATCCAATTACAGATATCGATTAACCCCATACATAACAGACATTTCCCTAACCCAATAATACAGCAGCATAATACATTGTATAAGAAAGAAAGCTCTCGAAGGAAGCTAACAAGAACAAACATTGAAACATGTGCCCTGAGCTTCAAACAATTTCTCCAAGGCTCAACTGTTCGACCAATCATCAATTAGCAGGATGATCGTCTTGCAACATTATGTAAACTGTTTACAATGTTTTTGCAGCGATCCAATAGTAATAATGCATTTAAGGTTAGTTTGCAAAACCGTTATCAATTTAAGAGGAACAGGGAGAACACCTGGACCCCTTACCATCCCGCATATCAGTTTGAGCCTAGACTGGTTGGCGCCAATCAAAGCCTGCAAAGTTCAGCTGACAAGGGTTAAGCAATTGTGACAGTGCAGGCATCCTCCATTTTATGGTGTCTTTAATTTAGCCAATATTAACATCACCACATTTTTAATCTCCTTTCTCCCATGTGCTCAACTTATTTCTCTTTGGAACGATGTTGTTTGCTTCAATCATTTCCTGTCCCTGCAATTTCCACATTCTGACCAAAGGATTTTTTCTCTTTTGAAACAAAATGATAGCATGAGAAATGGAAACATTTTGTCCATGTCCACCCTCTCCAAACCATTCAGAGTTTTAAGGAAAATAAAAACACCTTACATGTTCAAAGCTGCCTTACAACAATCAACTCAAGTTCAAGTTCACGTTTATTGCCACTTAACCAACTAAGGTACAGTGAAATTTGAGTTACCATACAGCCATACTAAGTGAAAAGCAACAATACACACAGCCACATAAAATAAAATTTAACATAAACATCCACCGCAGTGGAATCCACATTCCTCACTGTGATGGAAGGCAATAAAGTTCAGTCATCATCCTCCTTTGTTCACCCGTAGTTGGGGCCTTTGAACCCTCCGCAGTTCGCCGCTGCCGATGGTCCGATGTTCGAAGCCCTCGCGTCGGGATAAAAGAAGGGACTGCAGATGCTGGTTTACAAAAAAAGGACACAAATTGCTGAAGTAACTCAGCGGGTCAGGCAGAATCGCTGGAGGACATGGATAGATGATGTTTCGGGTCAGGACCCTTCGTCAGATTGATTCTAGTTTTGTTCTTATGTTTTTTCTCCCCCCCCCCCCCCCCCCCCCCACTTTCTCCAGTGTTTCCATGGAAATGTCAACTAAGCAGCAAATTTTAATATGCACAGGGGCAACACTGAGCTTCCCATAGTTTGACACTTTAATTCCCCATCTTGTACCTTCCCCGACCTGTCGATCCGTGGTCTCCTCCACTTACACAGCGAGACCCGATGAAAGCTTCGAGATGCAACACCTCAGCTTTTGATTTGAAAATGGCTTCAACGCAGGGGGCCATTTTGCCAGCAGCAAGATAATCTTAAATATACCGCTTCAAACTTCTACGAGAAGAAAAATGGCATAAATCGGTGCAGTAACCAATTAATTGGACCATTTAAACAAACTAGCGATCCTACAATCACATGAGGGACATGGAGGTTCTGACCCTGTGATATGCAGGCACAGTAATAACAGTACCTGAACGCATCAGGGAGGTCTCCATTACACAGAATAGTGAAAGGACTGGATAGAGAGGATGTTTCCACTAGTATAGGACCAGAGGTCATAGCCTTAGAATTCAAGGACGTTCCTTTCGGAAAGAGACGCGGAGGAATTTCTTTAGTGAATTTGTGGTATTCATTGCCACAGATACCTATGGAGGCCAAGTCAATGGATGTTTTTAAGGCAGAGATAGATTCTTGATTAGTACGGGTGTCAGGGATTATTGTGAGAAGGCAGGAGAATGAGGGAAAGATAGATCAGCCATGATTAAATCGCAGAGTCGACCTAATTCTGCTATCACTTATTAACTTATGCCCGGAAACTTGGTTGCCAAAGCTGCCTCCAAGTAAGTGCTGGGGCCTACAAACACACACCCACCCTCACCAGCCTCTTGGCCAAGAACAGTCTCTAGAAAATAAGACAAAGTACTGAATGACAATCTTCTCCGTGGATTGTCACTTTGTCGTGGTGGAGAAGCTTGTGTGGACCTGAGACCCTGAGAGTGATGCCGTCTGGAGCTATGCTCCTGGTAAGGCCACCCATGGCGGTAAGGTCGAGGGGGATGTCTCTGACAAAGAGCAATCCAACCAAGACCTCAACGGTGGAACAGGCGGAGGATGATGGCTGAAGTTAGTGGAGCATCACAACGGCTGGGAAGGCGGATGAAAACTGCAGCAGAAAAGGGTCTCAGGTTGTATTGGACTCCATGACACTGGATCCTGACCCAGATCTGTCAAGGACCATGGGGAGGCTGTCTGTGCACCAGTCTTCCCACGTTAAACAAAGTCAAGCACAGGCATCCTCCATACAGGGAATAGCATCCTGGAGGCAACCATGATGAGAAGAAAAAAAAGACTGAATGACAAGATTGCTTTACCAAAGGCACGTGAGGGAATATTGCATTCTCCAATTCATAGACATAGCTTGCTCCCAGCTCTCCAGACTCAGAACTCCAACCCAAGGGTTTCTCTGTCCATCGCATGGCTCGGAATGTGCCATCGGAAAAAGAGTCGGCGGCATCTGCCTCATGGTAAACTCATCAAGATTCTCGGATGTGCAAGCCTGCTCCAACTCCTGCTCGCCCACCTACAACATCTAGGAGTGAATGGCCATCCCTTCTACCTCTCAAGCTCCACCATCTTGACTACAGTCTACATTCTGCCCCGTCCAGACATTTGATTATCACTGGAGGAGCTGCACGCCGTGGACGGCACACTCCACATTATGTGCCCTGATGCCTCCTTTAGTTTTGGTTGTGGTCACGTGTACCGAGGTACAGTGAAGAGTTTTTTGTTGCATGCTATCCAGTCAGCATCAGAAAGACTATACATGATGGTCTTCACCAAGGCTAACTTCCAAACCACAATCTGCACGTCTCCTCCAGCACCAGAGGACAAACACTCTTAACCACTGGAGAACATGGATCAATGGCCTGTGGACTTTAACATTGTGAAGCCCGCGGTCTCTGGTAAGAAGAGGCCATAGAAACAATAATAGGTGCAGGATGAGGCCATTCGGCCCTTCGAGTCGTTGTGATCATGGCTGATCGTCCCCATTCAACAGCCCGTGCCTGCCTTCTCACCATATCCCTTAATTCCATCTAGAGTTCTATCTAACTCTCTCTTAAATCCATCCAGGCCAACTGGGAACTACCCAGAGAGTTTCAACCGCCCCGACGCGGGAGTTTCGATCACCCTGATGGGGGTTTCGATTGCGGATGGTTTGACTGCCCCGACCGCGGGAGAACAAAGGAAGAATATTGAACTTTAATGCCTCCCATTGTTAATATTGGCCAAAATAGAGATATTTAAAATGGAGGATCTTTGCATCTGCAGGATCTGCTGGGCCTCTGTCTGTGAAAAGCTGCAGGCTGTGGATTGGTGCCAGCTAGTCTGGACCCTAGATTGATATGCAGGATGGGGAAAGCTCCAGATGTCCTCTCTATTGATAAAATGCACGAGGACTCTGTAGAAGAGCCCAAAGGTGTTGCAGATGCATTAACAGGATTGGCCGACTGCAGAAGTGTTGTAAATACTGTTAATAATGTTACACGGTGTTTGTGTTACTGTTTGATGATTGGCTGAAGTGTGAAGCCTTGTTTGAATTGTTTATACTCCCTGGGAAAATGTTGCGTTATTTGATTAATTGACTTCCTTCCAGAAGCTTCTGTAGAAACATTGTAATGGGGTGCTTTGTAATTGGGTTAGGGAACTGTCAATAACACTTTAATGTAATCAATATCTGTGATTGGTTTGTAGGGGTTACCACCCCCCATGTAGTTCTGCCCCACAGGGTTTGATGACCTATAAAAGGTAACCCCCACGAGGTTCGTTTTGATCTTCTGGAGGAGCACTTGGGATTGCATAACCTTTTGGAGGTGTCTGATTGCACTAGGCTGAAGGGCTTGGACAAGCAGAGACAAGGATCAATCCGGCGGTGGCTTAGGTATCGCATAGGGGATTCGTTATTGTTTCATAAAATAAAGATTAGTGGTCCAGTGCTTGACTCGGTGTTTTACTGAACTAGACTAAGGTTAACTCCAGGAGCATAATTACACCATCACAGTGAGGCATGTGGAATCCACTGTGATGGATGTAAACTTTTATTTTATGTGGGTGTGTGTCTTGTAGCTTTTCACTTAGTATGGCTGTATGGTAACTCAAATTTCACTGTACCTGATCTGGTACATGTGACAATAAACTGACCAAATTCATCTGGTACATGTGACAATAAACTGACCAAATTCTGGAGCAAATTCAGCATGTTACTGAATACTCTGTTGCACTTCAACAGGTTCACAGTGAAGAGTATACCAGTTGTATCCCAGCCTGACTGATTCCGTAATTTGAATGTTCAAGAATATGGGAGGTTACCTTTTCCTTTAGTAAAGTTTTGATCAAAATTTGCTTCCTCGAGTCTCTTTCTACATTTTCTCATTTGGTCTCAGAGGTATTCACTTTATTTGACAAAAACATTCCTATCTTCTCTGCAACTTAAACCAAATTGTTTTCTCTTTCCTGGTTCTGATGAATGGCCTGAAACCCAATGTATCAACGCTGTTCCTCTTTCCAAAGAGACTGCCAGATCTGCCGAGAATTTTCAGCATTTTCAGATTTTATTTTAGATTTCAAGCATCTGCAGTTGATTTCATTTTCATTTCTTGTCAAGCTATCACGAATATTTATAAACATTACCATCGGCCCATTTCAGATTGAGGCAAGGAAAATTATATTGTGGGATTAAAAAATTTGCTCAGATGACATAAAAACACTTTGATAAATATCACAGAACCATAGGTCAAAATTACATCAGCATTCATTTGAAAAAGATACCGAACAAATTAAAGTCAATTGATTTCCAGGACCTGATAACTTGCATCCCAACGCTTTGAATGGGCAGGGCGGATAGTATGAGTGTCATCTTCCAAAATTACAGAGATTAAATAGAAAAGATCAAAAAATAGCAAATGCAACCACTATTACAGAATGAAGAGAACATTTGTAGGTTTGTTGCCTAAAATTGGAGAATTCAATGTTCAAAATTGTCCCTAGTGTGTATAGGATAGGATTAATATGTGGGGATCGCTGGTCGGCGCGGACCTGGTAGGCCGAAGGGCCTGTTTCCACGCTGTAAAACGAAACTAAAACATTAACCTACAGATCAGTCAAATTGATATCAGTGGAAGAATAAATGCTAGATGGAGTATGTATCAACAAACTAGTAACAGGTCACTTGAAGAGCATATATTTATCATATGCTAGGAATCAGGATGATGGCATTCTTCAAGGAAAAACAACCAAAGTTTGCGTGTGGCTTCATTCATGCGCAGAGGCCCAAGATAGAAAATTCTTAATTGCTACGGCCTTACAGACACATTAAACAGAATACAAAATATACAATAAACTATTCTGAGTAAATCAAGGGCCAAGGGTGTTATTTGCCGTATGCAATGGATAGGAACCAGAATAATTAAATTATTGCTTGTTGCAAATTCCCAGGCATAGTGGACACAGCAATAAATACAAAATAAATTATCAGTTATTCAAGTAAACCAGATCATGCATAGGAGTGTGCAAAAACAAAGTGCAGAGAACAAACATGGTACAAAGTCCACAGTGGTTCAGTGCTGAGGAAGGGTTGTGCATAGTGATTGAAGAACCTGATGTTCGACGGGAGGAAGTTGTTCTTGAACCTGGAGGTTGTGATTCTCAAGCTCTTATGGTAGCAGTGAGAAGAGAGCATGACCATGCTGGTGTGGGTCTTTGATGATGCTAACTGCTTTCTTGAGGCAACGCTTCCTATAGATCCCTTAGATGGCGAGGAAGCTTGTTCCCATGATGGGTTGGGCAACGTACACCACTTTCTGCAGCCTCCATCATTCTTGAACCAGGCTGCAATGCAATCAGTTTGCGTATTCTCCACTTTTGGAAGTTTGATAAGACCATTCGGTAACATGCTGAATCTCCTCAAACCTTTGAAGAAGCAGTTTTGTGTTGTCTGAGCTTTGTGATTGCATCAGTGTGCTGGGCCCAGGATAAATCACCAGAGATGTGCACTCCCAGAACTTGAAGCTGTTGTCTCTCTCCACTGCTGTCCAGGCAATGAAGATAGGTGCATTGTCCCTCAGCCTTCCTTTCCTAAAGTCAATAATCAGCCCCTTGATCTTACTAAATTTGAGAGCAAGATCGTTGTTCCAGCACCACTTAACCAATTTGTTAATCTCTCTCCTGTACTCTGACATATTACCCTTTATTACTCCAACAAGAGTGTTTTATTGTCGTATGTCCCAGATAGAACAAAGAAATTCTTATTCGCTGCAGCACAACAGAATGATGAGAGGGATAGACAGAGTTGATGTGGACAAGCTTTTCCCTTTGAGAATAGGGAAGATTCAAACAAGAGGACATGACTTCAGAATTAAGGGACAGAAGTTTAGGGGTAACATGAGGGGGAACTTCTTTACTCAGAGAGTGGTAGCGGTGTGGAATGAGCTTCCAGTGGAAGTGTTGGCGGCAGGTTCGTTTGTATCATTTAAAAATAAATTGGATAGGCATATGGATGAGAAGGGAATGGAGAGTTATGGTATGAGTGCAGGCAGGTGGGACTAAGGGAAAAAAGTTGTTCGGCACGGACTTGTAGGGCCGAGATGGCCTGTTTCCGTGCTGTAATTGTTATATGGTTATATTATAATCATAATAAATAGTATGATAAACGAGAGAGGAGGACAAAAAAGTTCAGTGTGTATATATATATGTGGTATCCATAACAAATTTAAAGATGGCATTGGAGTTGTATTAGTTGGATTAGTTAAAACAAATGTAGGTCCCTTGCAGTCAGAAACGGGTGAATTGATCATGGGGAACAAGGACATGGCAGACCAATTGAATAACTACTTTGGTTCTGTCTTCACTAAGGAAGACATAAATAATCTGCCGGAAATAGCAGGGGACCGGGGGTCAAATGAGATGGAGGAACTGAGCGAAATCCAGGTTAGCCGGGTAGTGGTGTTAGGTAAATTGAATGGATTAAAGGCCGATAAATCCCCAGGGCCAGATAGGCTGCATCCTAGAGTACTTAAGGAAGTAGCCCCAGAAATAGTGGATGCATTAGTGATAATTTTTCAAAACTCTTTAGATTCTGGAGTAGTTCCTGAGGATTGGAGGGTAGCTAATGTAACACCACTTTTTAAAAAGGGAGGGAGAGAGAAAACGGGGAATTACAGACCAGTTAGTCTAACGTCGGTAGTGGGGAAACTGCTAGAATCAGTTATTAAAGATGGGAAAGTAGCACATTTGGAAAGTGGTGAAACCATTGGACAAAGTCAGCATGGATTTATGAAGGGTAAATCATGTCTGACGAATCTTATAGAATTTTTCGAGGATGTAACTAGTAGAGTGGATAAGGGAGAACCAGTGGATGTGTTATATCTGGACTTTCAGAAGGCTTTCGACAAGGTCCCACATAAGAGATTAGTATACAAACTTAAAGCACACGGTATTGGGGGTTCAGTATTGATGTGGATAGAGAACTGGCTGGCAGACAGGAAGCAAAGAGTAGGAGTAAATGGGTCCTTTTCACAATAGCAGGCAGTGACTAGTGGGGTACCACAAGGCTCAGTTCTGGGACCCCAGCTATTTACGATATATATTAATGATTTGGACGAGGGAATTGAATGCAACATCTCCAAGTTTGCGGATGACACGAAGCTGGGGGGCAGTGTTAGCTGTGAGGAGGATGCTAGGAGGCTGCAAGGTGACTTGGATAGGCTGGGTGAGTGGGCAAATGCATGGCAGATGCAGTATAATGTGGATAAATGTGAGGTTATCCACTTTGGTGGCAAAAACAGGAAAGTAGATTATTATCTGAATGGTGGCCGATTAGGAAAGGGGGAGATGCAACGAGACCTGGGTGTCGTGGTACACCAGTCATTAAAAGTAGGCATGCAGGTGCAGCAGGCAGTGAAGAAGGCGAATGGTATGTTAGCATTCATAGCAAAAGGATTTGAGTATAGGAGCAGGGAGGTTCTACTGCAGTTGTTCAGGGTCTCGGTGAGACCACACCTGGAGTATTGCGTACAGTTTTGGTCTCCTAATCTGAGGAAAGACATTCTTGCCATACAGAGAAGGTTCACCAGACTGATTCCTGGGATGTCAGGACTTTCATATGAAGAAAGACTGGATAGACTCGGTTTGTACTCGCTAGAATTTAGAAGGTTGAGAATCTTGTGGTGGCCTGGTCAAGGTCAGGAAAAGACCGGACACCAGGCGGATTCAAAAGAAGCTTTTTAATTCCAGCAGCCCGAGTACACACCACGACACCCTTATCTCTATCCCTAGGGAGTCGTCAGGAAACCCCGTGGCAGACCAACGCCCCTGTCCCTCAATCGGCGAGGGGATGATCCAAGGAGTGGCCTACCCCCCAGGGACCGCCACAGGACCCCCCACAAGTACCCGAGGTACGAAACGGACAGGAGGGCGTACAAGCCGGCCAGCCCGGGTGCACACAACGCTCAGCCCCGGAACAGGCGCCTGGTCAACAAGTGCGGGGGACGAAGTAGCCAGAGGAGGAGGTACCCTAGACAGAGGCCGCCCTCGCTTTCGGGGCAGCGCTACCAGCGCCAGCCGATCGATATCAATATGTGCTGGCTTCAACCGCGCAACTGAAACGGTCTCACGCCGACCCCCAATGTCCAGGACGAAAGTCGACGAGCCATGTTCCAAGACCCGGAAGGGACCTTCGTACGGCCACTGTAGAGGTGTCCGATGTGCTTCCCTGCGCAGAAAAACAAACTGGCAGTCCTTCAGAGCAGAGGGAACGTGCGGACGGAAGGACCCATGGCGAGACGTGGGCACCAGCGCCAGCTTGCCCACCGTCTGCCAAAGACGTTGCAGAGCGTCCGAAGGTTGCTCCACCTGGCCACGTGCCGGCGGGATGAACTCCCCGGGCACCGTTAACGGAGACCCATACACCAACTCGGCGGAGGAGGAGGCCAAGTCCTCCTTGGGTGCGGTGCGTATCCCCAGCAAAACCCAAGGTAGAGCGTCTACCCAGTCTGGGTCAGTGAGCCGCGCCCTCAGGGCACCCTTAAGCTGCCAGTGAAACCGCTCCACTAGGCCGTTCGACTGCGGGTGGTACCCCATCGTGTGGTGCAGACGAACACCCAGGAGGCGTGCCATGGCCGACCACAGCTCTGACGTGAACTGAGGCCCCCGGTCGGAAGTTATGTCCAGTGGAACACCGAACCGGGCGATCCAGTGCGCCAATAATGCTCGAGCACAGGTGGTTGTTGTGGAATTCTGTAGCGGAATGGCTTCAGGCCACCGCGTGAAGCGGTCCACAACGGTGAATAGTTACGTCATGCCCTGGGACGACGGCAGCGGCCCCACGATGTCCACGTGAATGTGGTCGAAACGTTTATGAGGAATGGGGAACTCCTGCAATGGCACGTGCGTGTGTCGTTGCAACTTGGCGGTCTGGCACGGGATGCAAGTGCGCGCCCAATGTCCAACCTCCTTCCGCAGCCCGTGCCACATGAAGCGGGAGGCTACCAGGGCTACTGTCGCCCTGATGGAGGGATGTGCAAGTCCATGGAGCACCTCAAACACCCTCAGCCGCCAGGCGATGGGGACGATGGGTCGCGGAACTCCAGAGGAGACATCGCACAGCAGCGTGGTACCCCCAGGGCCACAGACAACGTCCTCCAACTGCAGGCCCGAAACCGCCGTACGATAGGCGGCCATCTCCTCGTCGACAAGCTGAGCGGCTGCCAGGGCGGAATAGTTGATCCCCTCACCGACTTGGAGAACTGTGTGGACTGCAGGTCTTGATAAGGCATCGGCCACCCTGTTAAATTTGCCCTCAACGAACCGGATGGAGGTGGTGTACTCGGACACATACGCCAACTGCCTCTGCTGCCGGGCAGACCACGGGTCTGATACCTTGGCGAACGTGAAGGTTAGTGGCTTGTGGTCCGTGAATGCAGTAAATGGTCTTCCCTCCAGAAAATAGCGGAAATGACGAACGGCGAGATACAGGGCAAGGAGCTCACGGTCGAAGGCGCTGTAACGACGCTGAGGACCACTGAGATGCCTGCTGAAGAAGGCAAGTGGCCGCCAGCAACCCTCAACGAGCTGCTCTAACACTGCCCCAACCGCAACCTCAGAAGCATCCACCGTCAACGCGGTCGTGGCGTCCTCTCGTGGGTGGACGAGCATTGTGGCCTCAGCCAGTGCCTCCTTAGCCCTCTCAAATGCCGCTGTTGCTTCCACGGACCAATCAACCTCCCTGCGATGACCAGCAATCAGGTGGAAAAGCGGACGCATGACTGCAGCCGCTGACGGCAGGAAGCGGTGATAGAAAGTGACCATCCCCACGAATTCCTGCAGGCCCCTAACTGTGGTCGGACGGGGGAACCTGCGGATAGCGTCCACCCTGGTCGGCAGAGGCACCACCCCTTGTGCAGTCATGCGGTGACCGAGGAAGTCGATAGCCGTCACCCCGAAACGGCACTTGGACGCGTTGATAGCCAAACCGAAATTGCTGAGGCGCTGACAGTTGACGGAGGTGGGTGCAGTGCTCCTGCCGCGAGCGACTGGCCACGAGTATGTCGTCCAGGTACACAAAGACAAAGTCCAATCCGCGGCACACGCAGTCCATAAGCCGCTGAAAGGCCTGCGCGGCGTTTTCAACCCAAACGGCATCCGCACAAATTCGAACAGACCAAGTGGCGTAATAATGGCCGTCTTCGGGATATCGTCAGGGCGGACCGGAATTTGATTGTACCCCCGCACGAGGTCCACCTTGGAAAATACGGATGCTCCAGCCAGATGGGCATTGAAGGCCTGAATGTGCGGGACCGGATACCTGTCGGGGACGGTCGCATCATTCAGGCGACGGTAATCCCCACACGGGCGCCAGCCCCCGTTCTTCTTAGGGACCATGTGGAGCGGTGAGGCCCATGGGCTACCGGAGGGACGCACGATGCCCATCGCCTCCATCTGGCGGAACTCCTCCCGAGCTAGACGGAGCTTGTCTGGGGCGAGACGACGTGCCCGGGCGTGCAAGTAGTGGGGATATAGTGATCCACCCCATGCTTCGAGGTGGAGGAGCGGAAGTGGGGTTCGAGAATGCTGGGAAAATCTGCCAGGATGCGCGCGAAAGTCGCATCCACGGATGACAGGGGGCCATCAGGGCGTACTACAGGATCACCAGTATGGAGGAAGACCGGCTCCAGCGTGACAGAGTGCATCAGGCGCCGCCGCTTGACATCCACGAGCAGTGAATGGGCTCGAAGGAAGTCGGCGCCCAGCAGCGGCTGAGAAACGTCTGCAATGACGAACCTCCACGAAAACGAGTTGCGGCCAAAGTTGAGGGGGATGGTGCGAAACCCATAGGTGCGAATAGCACTCCCGTTCGCCGCGGTGAGGAGGGGGCCTTGTTTGCCCGCACGGATGTCGGCAATGGAGGGAGGCAGAACACTCACTTCCGCACCAGTGTCGACGAGGAAACGTCCCCCACTGCGGCGATCCCAAGCGAAAACGCGATGAATCGTGCCGGCCGCCGAAGGAATCACTGACGACTAGCCCTTTAGTTTCCCGAGAACGAACAGGGTGGGCGACAAAGCCTGGCTGCAGCTCCCCAGCGGCGATGGTAATAACACCAACCAACTTTGCTGGCGTCTGGTTGAACTGCATGCGAATTAGGCTGGTTTGAGCGCCGGCGACCTCTGCTGGCATCTGGTGAAACTGCAAGCCAATTAGGCTGGTACACAAAATTGCTGGGGAAACTCAGCGGGTGCAGCAGCATCTATGGAGCGAAGGAAATAGGCGACGTTTCGGGCCGAAACCCTTCTTCAGACTGATGGGGGGTGGGGAAAGAAAGAAGGAAATGGGGAGGAGGAGGAGGAGCCGGATGGCGGGCGGATGATAGGAGACAGCTAGAGGGTTAAGGAAGGGGAGGAGACAGCACGGGCTAGCCAAATTGGGAGAATTCAATGTTAATGCCATAAGGACGCAAGGACCCCAGACGGAATATGAGGTGCTGTTCCTCCAATTTCCGCTGTTGCTCACTCTGGCAATGGAGGAGACCCAGGACAGAGAGGTCGGATTGGGAATGGGAGGAGGAGTTGAAGTGCTGAGCCACCGGGAGGTCAGGTAGGTTATTGCGGACTGAGCGGAGGTGTTCGGCGAAACGATCGCCCAACCTACGCTTGGTCTCCTCGGATTAGTGGTTTGAACGCCAGTGACCTCTGCTGGCATTGGTTTGAACTGCAGGCTGGCCGTGCTGGAAGGACGTGCCTGCTGTGGAATGCCAGCCGGATTTTGCCGCGGGGGCCGACCGGGAGCAGTGGAGACGCGGTGGATACCGGTCCCGACCTGCTCGGAGTCTCCAAACGCCTCGGGAAGGACGTCCACTGCTTCCAGGTTGTGATGGTGAGAATTCCACAGCTCGTCGGCTTGTTCACCCAGCGCCTGCATGTTGTTAAACCTGGCGAGCTGCATGCGAATGTCGGGAGGCAGCTGCTGCAGGTAGGCATATTTAAATTAAAAACACGGCTCATGGTCCCCCATTAGGGTGAGCATGTCTTCCAGGAGGGCAGACGGCTGGCGGTCGCCCAGGCCGTCCATTCTGAAAATGCGAGCTGCCCGCTCGGCGTCACCCAGGCCAAACCTCCTGATGAGAAATGCTTTAAGGCCAGTATATTTGTTTGTTACCGGGGGGGCCCTGAGGAAAGGCTTAACTCACCTCGCAGTTAGTTGGTCAAGCGAGCCAACCACGTAATAATATTTAGTCTCATCCTGCGTGATACCTCTCACAGCAAACTGTGCCTCTGCCAGCTGGAACCAGGTTTCGGGTTCTTCGGTCCACAGAGTTGGGAGCTTCAACGCAACGGCGTTATTATCCATCACGATGCGTGATGAACGACGCGGGGTCACCAGTGTAGTGGCCTGGTCAAGGTCAGGAAAAGACCGGACACCAGGCGGATTCAAAAGAAGCTTTTTAATTCCAGCAGCCCGAGTACACACCACAACACCCTTATCTCTACCCCTAGGGAGTCGTCAGGAAACCCCGTGGCAGACCAACGTTGTGGCGTGTCCCTCAATCAGCGAGGGGGATGATCCAAGGAGTGGCCTACCCCCCAGGGACCGCCACAATCTTATAGAAACGTACAAAATTCTTAAGGGGTTGGACAGGCTAGATGCAGGAAGATTGTTCCCGATGTTGGGGAAGTCCAGAACAAGGGGTCACAGTTTAAGGATAAAGGGGAAATCTTTTAGGACCGAGATGAGGAAAACTTTTTTCACACAGAGAGTGGTGAATCTGTGGAATTCTCTCCCGCAGAAGGTAGTTGAGGCCAGTTCATTGGCTATATTTAAGAGGGAGTTAGATGTGGCCCTTGTGGCTAAAGGGATCAGGGGGTATGGAGAGAAGGCAGGTACAGGATACTGAGTTGGATGATCAGCCATGATCATATTGAATGGCGGTGCAGGCTCGAAGGGCCGAATGGCCTACTCCTGCACCTATTTTCTATGTTTCTATGTAACTGGCTATAAAATCATGGGAGTAGAGAGAGTAAAGCAGGTGATAGAGCATGCAGCCCTGAGGTGCCACGAAGGTGATGGTCAACGAGGAGGTGGTGTTGTTGCAAATCCAGACAGGTTGAATCTTCAAACGAGCATTTAGCTTGGTGAGAATTTATGTAATGGAATTCAGGTTTGATAAACCTGCCGATTCTGCACCCAAGATGCTGTGCAAGGCTGACATGTAAGCATGGAAGAAATCACTAATTGTTTTGTATCCTTAGGGAAGCGTGATATATGGGGAATCATGAGAAGGACAGGAAGTGTACACCAAGGGAAACAATTTGACACAATCTTACTGAACGGCACAGCAGGTATGAAGGGTTATATAGTTCCTCCTTTCTTACATTCTCAGGATGTCAAAGTCAAGATGGGAAGTCGTACCTGGGGAAGGACCTTCACAGTGAATGGTATGGCCTTGGGGAGTAGGGGTGCAGGTACATAGTTCCCTGAAAGTAGCTTCACAGGTAGATAAGGTGGTCAAGAAGCCTTTTGGTATTTAGGCCTTCATCAGTAATGGTGAGATGGGCAAGATTTATTATGAACCCGAGGGGCAACCAGAGAAGGAAGTTGAGGCAGATACTATAACATTTAAAATACATTGGGACAGGTACATGGATAGTTCACGTTATAGGAGTAGAATTAGGCCATATAGCCCATCAAGTCTACTCTGCCATTCAATCATGGCTGATCTCTGCCTCCTAATCCCATTTTCCTGCCTTTGCCCCAAAGCACACGTTCTAATCAAGAATTTGTCAATCTCTGCCTTAACAATATCCACGGACTTGGCCTCCACACCCTCTGTGGCAATGAGTGCCACAGATTAACTCCCCTCTGACTAAAGTTGGTCCTCTGAGGGAGCGCTGTATTTATGTATGTATTGTTAGATCTATGTGCCATTGTATGTAGCACGTTAGTACCAGTCCAGAGTCTGAGTACCAGAGTCAGAGTACCAGCATAAAGTCCAGAAAAAGGGGTCACAGTTTAAGGATAAGGGGGAGATCTTTTAGGACCGAGATGAGAAAAACATTTTTCACACAGTGGTGAATCTCTGGAATTCTCTGCCACAGAAGGTAGTTGAGGCCAGTTCATTGGCTATATTTAAGAGGGAGTTAGATGTGGCCCTTGTGGCTAAAGGGATCAGGGGGTATGGAGAGAAGGCAGGTACAGGATACTGAGTTGGATGATCAGCCATGATCATATTGAAGGGCCGAATGGCCTACTCCTGCACCTATTTTCTATATTTCTATGTTTACCTGCACTGATGTAAAGCACTTTGGTCAATGAGAGTTGTTTTTAAATGTGCCATAGAAATAAAATTGACTTGACTTGAAAATTCTTCCTCACCTCCTTTCTATTTCTCCATTACCTTGCCTTTAACTGCAGTCTGTAGATTATCTCAATTTTCTCCTCCAACATATTATTCTGTCATCAACATAGCATGAAAAACCATACTAATTTATCAACTTTACATATTCTGAAAGGTTACATAATTTCCACAATATGATAGTCATGGCTATTTGCAAATAATCAAAAAGTAGAAGTGAAATTGAATATTTCCCCCTCCCTCTCCCATAATCTGACAAATAAAACTTCAGGATATCCAATAGGTAACGTGTATATTTTGCATTTAGATTTCATGACATTCAATATGTGCTTTTGGATTTTTGTCAATTAACAAGAGTTCAGTCTTGCATGGCACAAGGCAAGCAGTAGTTTTAGAAACACTAGCAGTTGAAAAGCAAGTTAAGGATATCATTGATTTTTTACATTGTGACTGACTGTGGCATATTTCACTTTAGCTCTGTTTTACAGGTTTTAAACTCACAACTGTGTTTTTGCAATAATGGAAGTAAAAAATGGTTCCCACAAAGGTTGAGTAATCAGATGACAATGCGGTTCAGTTCAAACACAAAATCTGGATGAGAGTCAAGTAAAATCGACGAAGTTTACATGATACATGGAGATGAGCAAATAAATATTGTCAAATCAATTTTACTTCCAACAGTCTTTCAGGGTGTTTTCAATCATCTCCTTCCGGGAGGTGTAAGGAGCATGTTTTAGTCGGAACCAATGCTTAGGGAAAAGGTTGCCATTTGTTGCGTACATTTCCATCCCTTTTTTGCCAAGGAGCAAACGGAAAGTTCGATTTCGTGCAAGAACTTTATCATAAAATTCAATGCCTCCCTTGGCATAATTCTTTGATATTGTTGCTGTCCGGTGGTCTGATCGGTAGTCGAGCCAGTGACTGAGTGCATCAGAAAAAAGAAAATAACCCACAAAGCCCACTGCTGCCGCAGCCAGGTTAAATACTCCACGTAATAAAAAGGGTCCCGAGTAAAGGCCGAGGGCTTGCTTCGAGGCCACACCTATCACGTACGTGCCTGCTAAGCAAGCTGGTGCGAGCGCAGACTGAAGGACGGGGCCACTGCTTTGCAAATACATCACCTCTCTTGCAATGGCAAACCTCTGCGCATCGGAGGAAAAGGTGAGGGATTCTCTCAGAGATTTCCCCACCTCACTATCCCACTTGACGTTCCTGCCATTAATCATGACAATTCGGTTGATTATTCCTTGCCCTTCCGCCCCTGTGCTGTTGAAATTAACTGGGATGCCAATGAGAGCTCCACTGGGCAACCAGGGAACACCCGCACTCACGGGTTGAAAGCTGAAGGCAGCGAACGCTGTATAATTCTGCGTTGAATCCACTCCGGCATCTTGAAGCACCTCTTGGAAAGTGGCTTGCAACCTCTCTGGAAGTTCAGCCGGATCTCCCTTGGACCAAGCTTGATACAACTTTCCATACGTCCGTTGGGGAAAGACATGACAGAAAGCATTGGTGGCAAATAATCCTCCACAGGAAACAGCTAATAACTTGACTCTATGTTTGCTGCCAAATAGAGTAAGTTTCTTAAAAATCTGATTTGCCATCATCAAAATGGATCTGGTCTGGGAATCAAAACACATATTCAGTTGCAGAGAAAAAACCCCCAAATATATTTGATCAAACAAAATTAAACACTAAATATTTCTGCTATGCAGAGGTAAGTGAACTCAAAGGCAAGTGAGAAGCAAAGCTGGATATCATGATTAGTTTACATAGAGATACAGTCCTTCAGTGGAAACAGGCCGTTCGGCACACCGAGACCAAGCCAAGCAACAATCACACGAGTTTAGTTTAGAGATACCACGTGGAAACAGGCCTTTCGGCTCACCGAGTCCACGCCGACCAGCGATCCCCGCACATTAACACTATTCTACGCACACTAGGGACAATTTACACACACACCAATTAAACTACAAATCTGTACGTCTTTGGAGTGTGGGAGGATATCGGAGAAAACCCACGCAGGTCATGGGAGAACGTACAAACAGCACCACCCTGTAGTCGGGATCGAACCGGGGTCTCTGGCGCTGCAAGCGCTGTAAGGCAGCAGTTCTACAGCTGCGCCACCGTGCCGCCCAATACTATGCTAACCTACTTTCGCATCCACACCCTACAAACTAGGGGCAATTTACAGAGGCCAGTAAACCAACACATCTGAGATTTGGGAGCAAACCAGAGCACCTAGATAGAGGAAACCCACGTGTTCACGGGGAGAACATGCAAATTTCACAAAGACAGCACTTAAGGTAAGGAGATTGAACTTGGGTCTATGGTACTGTGAGGCAGCAGGTCCACCTGCTGCACCATTACATCACACCGTGTCATGGTGGGATCTTCTGGGGTCAATGGGCAACCGGCGGGGTACTTTTGAATGTGGTTATTGAGGGGGTACATTTGAGGAGGGAGATCAAGGCCGTCACATCGGGTGGGGGAAAGCGGTGTCCTGGAGCGGTCTTTGAGGAGTGTTTTGCCAGAGGAGGGTGGGAAGTTCTGGAGGGCCAGTGAGGGGAAGGGTGACCCTGGTAGTCTTTGGAGGGGTCTGAAGAGGTGGAGGGGGTCTTTGAGCTGTCTGCGACCTTGACATCTCCTGGGGAGAAGGGGGGGCTGTTCTGTTGGGGTCTTTAGGGCAGGGTATTGGGGGGGGGGGTGGAATATTGCAGGGTCAATGAGGGGCTAGTGAGGTGAGGAGAAACCTGGTAATCTTTGGTGGAGTCTGGAGGGGGGGGGGACGAGACATTGAGGACTGTGGGGCTCTGGCAGGTCACTTGGGTGTGGGGGGGGGGGGGGGGGGGCGAGGTCTCTGGAGAGGGATCCTGGTAGCTTCTTCGGGGAGGGTAATTAAGGTCGGTGAGTCGAGGTGTCTATGGGGTGGGGTATCTGGGGCGGGAAGGGACAACATCTTGAAGTTTTTGTGGGGAGGGGTAATTTAGGGCTGTGAGCGCTGCCAGGCTATTGGGGAGAGTTCTCTGGTCTCCTGGAGTGTGTCTTCCTTCACTCCCTCCACCTTCAGGGACAGGCGAGCGGCCACTCGGGCCCGAGCCGCAGCCTCCTACCCCCCCCCCCCCCCCCACTCCTCTCCCCCCTCCCTCTCTCCCCCCTCCCTCTCTCTCCCCCTCCCCTCCTCTCCACCGACCGCCTTTACCTCCGGCTCCACGCTCGCAGCAAAACGCTGCGGGAGAGGGACACGTCGCAAAATATGGTGACTTCACGCCACCTCTCTGCCGCAGTAGCACAAAGTACGGCTGTAGTTCGACCCCGTGGTTAGCGGAGCGTTGCCGTTTATTTGCTCAGGAGAGTGGAAGGTGCAGTGAAGAGCCATCTTTGTAAGGTCAGAGCGGCCATCTTTGTAAGGTCAGGTAGCGCAGCGGCCAGCTCGGCGGCCATCTTTGTAAGGTGAGGTAACGCCCGGGGCCAATATTGAAGGGCCAGGGCGCTCGGCGGCCATCTTTTGTAAGGTCAGGTAGCGCCGGCGGCCATCTTTTGTAAGGTCAGGTAGCGCCGGCGGCCATCTTTGTAAGGTCAGGTAGTGCAGCGGCCAATATTGAAGGGCTAGGTCGCTCGGCGGCCATCTTTGTAAGGCCAGGTAGCGCCGGCGGCCATCTTTGTCAGGTCAGGTCAAGTCGAGCAGCAGCCACCTTTGTCAGGTAAAGGATAATTAGCAGCCAACATGTGTAGCAAGAAACTGCAGATGCTGATTTAAACTGGACAGGCACACAAATGCAGGAGTAACTCAGCAGGCCAGGCAGCATAAGGTCATAAATAATAGGACCATTTGTCCCATCAGGTCTATTCCACAATTCAATTGTAAAAACATGAAAAATAGGTGCAGGAGGCCATTCAGCCCTTCGAGCCAGCACTGCCATTCAATATGAATCAGTACTTGACCCTGATTTTTCCCCATATCCCTGGATTCCGTTAGCCCTAAGAGCTATATCTAACTCTTGAATTGGCCTCCACTGCCTTCTGTGGCAGAGAATTCCACAGATTCACGACTCTCTAGTTGAAAACGTTTTTCCTCATCTCAGTCCTAAATGGCCTACCTGTAGTGGCACTTGCTGGTGCGCGCCAGCATCGAACCCTGCGGTCGGAAGCCGCGCGCACGTGACTCTGGGAGGGGTCGGGTTTTCGCACGGTTTCTGGGCTCAGCCCGCCAGTCGATTGAGGAGCACCGTTGTGGTCAGTTGTGTATTAGAGCCCGTGTTATCGGAGAACTGTAATTGAGAATAAATTTCATTCAAACAACCGATTGTCGTTTCTAATCCACCAAATTGGTGACCCCGACGAGTCTAACCGTCGTTAAACTCGTGGACATGCAGGAAGAATACTTTCCCGCCAAGGCAGCCGCTGCTCAGCATGACTTCACTGGCCTTCGACTGCCCTCCTATTGGCCCGATCAACCACAGGTTCGGTTCGCGCACGTGGAGGCGCAGTTCCACCTGCACCACGTCGTTGCCGCGTGACCAGATATTTCCACGTGGTGGGAGCCCTGCCGCAGGAGTCAGCCTCGCTGTTGCTGCCGTACCTTCGGGCTCAGGCGCCAAGACCGAGCGGCGAAGATCCTCCATATGGACGGGGTAGGCGATCGGAGGCCTTCCACCATAATGGCCAAGATCCCGGCCCTGAACATCGACCGTGCTTACTCTTCGAGCAGGCGTTCTTGGAGCAGATGCCGGTTGACGTCCGTTTAATGCTCGCTGAGGCCGATTTCGGCGACCCCCAACAGCTCACTGAGAGGGCCGATGAACTCTGGACCACGGGGCGGTGGGACGTTTGCGCCTTCACCCGCCCAGCAATCACAGCTAGAGTGCAGCTGAGGAGGCAGCGCGAGGAAGGCCTGTCACTGGCCGCCTCTGAGGATCCGCCGCAGCATTCTGAGCCATATAGTAGACTACCATCTACGTTTCGGTGCAGAGGCTCGACGCTGCCGAAGCCCCTGCACGTTTCCCGTAGAAGCGACCGTAATCGGCCCGAACGAACGCCTCTACGTCCATGACCTTCACTCTGGCCGCCGTTTCCTGTTGGACTCCGGGGCCAGCATCAAAATCCTTCTCCCGACCGCCCGCGATACCCGCGTCGGTAAGATAGGACCCATCCTCTCAGCTGTTAACGGGAATGAGATTCGAACATACGGTACGCGGACCCTTAACCTAACTTTTGACTCCCACCCGTACAGGTGGAAGTTTATCGTTGCTAACGTCGCCCAGCCGATCATGAGGGCGGATTTCTTGTGCGCGTTTTCCCTTCTCGTGGATGTGCGTGACGGTCTTATGGTCCCGTTGTCAGACCTCCGCCCCAGTGAACCGCTCAACTCACCTCCGCCCAAACAGTAAACCAACGACATCGCAGAGGTCCAGGAGCCTTTCGCCGCTCTGCTATCTGAATTCCCTGAGCTACTCACACCCCGTTTCGACGGGGCTGCGCCACATCACGTGTGGTGCACTATATCCCTACCGAAGGTCCACCGTTGCATGCTCGCGCGCGCCGCCTCCCGCCGGACAAGCTTCGCATTGCCCGCAATGAATTCCAATTGATGGAGGACATGGGTATTGTGCGGCAGTCCGATAGCCCTTGGGCTTCCCCGCTCCATATGGTTCCCAAAGCGTCCGGCGGGTTGGAGGCCTTGTGGTGATTACAGGCGGCTTAACGCGGTAACCACAGCGGACTGGTACCTGGTGCCCCATATTCAGGATTTTTCAGCGCACTTTGAGGACGCGGCCTATTCGAAGGTCGATCTGGTTCCATATATATATGGAATATAACCACATCCCAATCAACCCCGACGACATCCCCATGACAACCACCGTTCGGCCTGTTCGAATGGCTACGAATGCCATTCGGCCTAAAGAACGCCGCTCAGGCATTCCAGCGGCTTATGGATCATGTCGAGCGGGGTTTGCCTTTCATCTTCATTTATTTAGACGATATCCTGGTGGACAGCAGTTCGCAGGCAGAACACGTTAGTCACCTTCGCCTTTTGTTCGAGCGATTACGTGATCACGGTTTGGTGATTAAACCTGCGAAGTGCCAGTTCGGCTTGCGCCCCATCTCCTTCTTAGGGCATCGGGCAACCACTCATGGAGCCGAGCCACTGCCCGAGAAAATCGACGCCATTCACCAGTTCCCTAGGCTGCTCACTGTCAAGGGTCTACAGGAGTTTATCGGGATGGTAAATTTTTACCACCGGTTTGTGCCGTCAGCCGCCACTGTCATGCGTTCCACTATTCCAGTGCCTCACGGGTAAGCAGCGGGATTTGGTATGGTCGGACGAGGCCGACACAGTGTTTGAAGGTGCTAAAGCTGCGCTGGCTAATGCCATCATGCTGGTGCACCCGAGGGCGTCCGCTTCCACTGCGCTCACGGTCGATGCTTCGGATGTCGCGGTGGGGGCAGTCCTGGAGCAGCGGGTCAGTGACCGCTGGCAGCCGCAGTTTTTCAGCCAGCAGCTTCGGCCTCAGGAGTGAAGTTACAGTGCATTCGACAGGGAACTACTCCCGCTCTACCTAGCGATCAGGCATTTCCGTTACTTCCTCGAGGCCCGAGCTTTCACTGTTTTCACGGACCACAAAGTGCTTACTTTCGCGTTGGGCAAGATTGCCGATCCGTGGTCCGCTAGGCAGCAGCGGCACCTTGCCTACATTTCCGAGTTCACGACTGACATTCAGCATGTAGCAGGGAAGCTTAACGTCGTGGCTGACGCGTTGTCTCGTCTGGCCATCCCATCGGTTTTGGCTCTAGACCTGGGAGTCGACTACACTGAGCTGGCAGGTAGGGCCCGCCCGGTTATCCCAGTCAGTCGGAGGCGGCTTGTTTTTGACACTGCCCACAGTTTGGCCCACCCGTCCATTCGTGCCACGTCCGCCCTGGTAGCGTCCAAATTTGTTTGGCACGGGCTGCAGAAGCAGGTGGCCGCCTAGGCCCGTGCTTGCATCCCGTGCCAAACCTGCAAGGTTCAGTGACAAGTACGGTCTCCCGTGTAGGACTTCGCTGTGCCTGATGGCCGGTTCCTGCACATTCATGTAGACCTTGTCGGTCCCTTACCATGTTCGCGGGGTGCCACGCACCTGCTTACTACAGTGGACAGGTTCACTGGGTGACTGGAGGCTACCCCGTTACCAGATACCTCCGCGGAGGCTTGCGCTCGGGCTATCGTGTCCAACTGGATAGCTTGTTTCGGGGTACCGTCTGACATCACCACAGACCGTGGAACTCAGTTTACCTCGTCTCTGTGGTCCGGCTTAGCGTAGCTATATGGCGCCCGCCTACACCAGATGACCGCTTATCACCCGGAGGCGAATGGGTTAGTCGAGCGGTTCCACAGACACCTTAAGTCGGCGTTGAAGGCCCGGCTCACCGGCCCCAATTGGGTTGACCCGGTGCCCTGGATCCTCCTGGGCATCAGAACTGCGCCTAAGGAGGGCCTGGACGTCTCCTTGGCTGAGCTCGTCTATGGCTCTGTTTTGTGGGTACCAGGGGATTTCCTACCCGCCACCCGTGGTCCGGAGGTTTCGGCTTTGGCGGTGCTAGCTGACCTTCGTGAGCGGGTGCGCGCATTAGTCTCTGTCCCAACCTCCGGGCATGGGTTGGGCCCGGTGCATGTGCCGGTGTCATTACACCGTAATGCTTATGTTTTTCTTCGTAGGGACGCTCACCGTTCGCCGTTGCAGTGGGTTTATGAGGGGCCATACAGGGTGCTGAGGACGGGAGTCACGTTCACGTTGGACGTGGGCGGCCGGGAGGAGTTTGTCTCCAGCCGCCTCAATACAATACAATTCAATTTATTGTCATTTGGACCCCTTGAGGTCCAAACGAAATGCCGTTTCTGCAGCCATACATTACAAACAAATAGACCCAAGACACAACATAATTTACATAAACATCCATCACATTGCTGTGATGGAAGGCCAAAAAAACTTCTCTCTCCACTGCACTCTCCCCCCCGATGTCAGAGTCAAAGTCAAAGTCAAAGCCCCCGGCGGGCGATGGCGAATGGTCCCGTGGCCATTATTGCCACGTCGGGTGATGCAAGGCCGCACACCGGGTCTTGGTGTTAGAGCCCCCGGCGCGCGCTCGCAAACTCCCGCGGCCATTCCAAGCCGCGCGGGGCGGTGCTGTAAGGCCCCGCTCCAGGAGCTCTTCAACCTCGCAACTCGGGCGGGAGAAGTCGCCGCTGCGGAAGCCCCGAAAAGCGGTCTCCCTCCAGGGACCCGCGGGCTCCCGGTGTTACCGTCCGCCAAACCCGCAGTTGCAGCCTCCGGTTCTCCAGAGGTCGGGTCGCAGCAGCGTCCACCACAGCTCCACCCGCTCTGGACTCGGCCAGCTCCGCGACGGTGAGGTGAGTGTCGGCACTGGAGCCCCCGGTTTTCCTGTTGGAGGCCGCTCCTCGTTGCAGCCCCAACGACAACGGAGACCCGACAAAGAAAAGGTCGGGTCTCCCGTGCAGGGAGAGATTTAAAAGTTACCCCCAACCCCCCCACACCACCCCCACCCCCCCACACACATACCCCAACAAAAATAACAAAAACTACATAAAAACATAGACTGCGCACATGGACTTGGACAGCCCTGTGGTTGTGGCCACACCACGGTGTAGAGGTCGTGCGCCTCTGACACCCGTACTAGTCAAGAATCTAACTATCTTTGCCTTAAAAATATCCATTGACTTGGCCTTCACAGTCTTGACCTAATTCTATTCCTATCACTTATGACCTTCTGAACCCTTGCTTTCCCTCTCTCTCCGTCCTTCCCGCACCCAAGTTTTCCGGCTAGTTTCACTGTCCTCCTGATCTTTGTACGGTCAAGTCTATTGGCAGCCTCCTTTATAAGATAAAGTCAATTATCGGCCATTTTTGCAACGATAAGCAATTTCACAGCCATCTTTGTACGGTTAAGCCAATGAGCAGCCTCCTTTGTGAGGTCCATTCAATTAGAAGCGATCTTTGTGCAGTCATATCAATGTGTACCCATCTTTTTGTTTTTGTAGGTAACGCACGTGCACACACATTAATCAACAAGTCTAAGTTCAGTAACCAAAACATTCACAGGTGCTTTAATGAAGTTTATTTCTATACTATACCAAGAGAATCAAGCATTACATTGTTCCAGTAACTAGATGCACAAATCAAGGCATGTTGAAATAGAATTAATATCTGGACATATTTCGTCATGTGAGGCAATGCATGTTGACAGGTCTGACCAGGAGTTGGACGAGTACAGTTCTTGCAAAAGGGCTCCCAATGAATGGACTCTTTTTGGGTCACCATAGCATAGATGGGAGGAGAAGCACAAGTGTCAAACCACCACCCCCCACCGTACATCAGTGCACAGTTAGGCGAATCCTGATCTGAATCCCTATCCCATGTACTAAATGGCAAATTATCAACCAGGTTGTTAAAAACCGGCATTTCGCCACCAAGATCTAGTTTGTAGCCAAAAAGCTCTGAACCGATCCGGAACATGTCATACTCTGCGTATCTACGAATGATTTTATTTGCCTCGTTCACCTGATCCAAAACTACTCTTGCTTTTGGCTGGTTATGTAATGCATGTACTTATTGCCAAGGTAATGGTCACCCAGAATATACCCAAACCCATACTCGTATGAGGTCCAGGTTTCGTTCCATATCTCCTTGCTTTGGCTGGAGTTCTGTTCCAGCAATGTCCATCCACCACAGTCATATTCCATTTCACAGTACACCACAATTAGGGGTGTTTCGAGTAATGTTTTTGGCCGGATGACGTAGAGGCCACTCGTATTGTAACCTTGTTGTACGAAGTCATTGCAGTCTTTTGCGTAATTTGCTGCGACATAGAGCATTTAATTAATTTTACCGTATAAATTAATGTATATTTCTGCATTCATAGTCATGCATCGTTGAATCATAGTCATAGAGTGATACAGTGTGGAAACAGGCCCTTCGGCCAAACTTACCAACAATATTCCAGCTACACTGGTCCCACTTGCCTGCGCTTGGTCCATATTCCTCCAAGCTTGTCCTATCCATGCACCTGCCTAACTTTTTTAAATGATGGGATAGTCCCAGCCTCAACTACCACCTCTGGCAGCTTGTTCCATACACCCACCACCCAGAGTTAAGAGAGTTCGAATCAATCAATCAAAATCCAGATTAGTTAATATCTGAGATGAATGCTTTATTGTCAGAGTTAATTGTTTTGATGAAATGTTATTTTGAACTTTAGAGCGGTACAGCGCAGAACAGGCCCTTTGGCCCACCGAGTCCGCGCCGACCACCGATCACCCCTTACACTAGCACGATCCTACACACTGGAGGCAATTTAATTTTTTTACCAAAACCAATTAATGTACAAACCTATAGGTCTTTGGAGTGTGGGAGAAAACTGAGCACCTGATGCAGTCACGGGTAGAACATACAAACTCCATACAAACGGCACTCGTGGTCAGGATCTCTGGTGCTGTAAGGCAGCACTACCTATGAGCCACTGTGCCAGGGTGCAGGGAGGGAGCTGATATCCAGCTAAAAATGTATACCTAGAATCTCCTGGTGCTATTCCAATTGTCATCCTTCAAGCAATAGTACTAGTTACTTATCTTTTTATGTACAAAAGATTTAGTTCACTTCCAAACAAAAGGTCATGACAACTGTGACATTTTCTGAAGCACTTTGGAGCACTTTGAAGATGTGAAAGCATTATTTTCAATGACATTGCCTCCAAATGGTTTGCAAACCACTACTGGTGAATTCTTCATAGAATGTAAGATGTTAGTAAACCCTGGATTTCTATGCAGAGGTCAGATTTATTTTTGATTTTAATGTTTCAACATTAAGCCCATTGAGAATATGCTGGTTCTCAGAGTCACCCTACCGATCCTATCTCTCCATTGCCAACTATGCTGGATCAGACAGGAGCATCTTTTCACAACACAGAAGCATGGTTCTTTGAAGGTGGTCGCGGGTAGGTAGGGTGGTCAAAAATGCTTTTGGCACTGTCCTTCATCAGTCAAAGTATTGAGTATGGAAGTTGGGAGGTCGTTGCAGTTGTATAAGACGTTGGTGAGGCCACATTTAGAGTATTGTGTTCAGTTCTGGGCACCATGTTACAGGAGAGATGTTGTCATGCTGGAAAGGGTACAGAGAAGATTTACAAGGATGTTGCCAGGACTTGAAGGTCTGAGCTATAGGGAGAGGTTGAGTAGGCTGGGTCTCTATACCTTGGAGCGCCGGAGGATGAAGAATGGTCTTAAAGAGGTGTATAAGATTATGAGAGGAATAGATCGGGTAGATGCGCAGAGTCTTGCCCAGAGTAGGTGAATCAAGGACCAGAGGGTCGAAGGGTTAACGTGAAGGGAAAACGATTTATTAGGAATTTGAGGGGTAACTTTTTCACAGGAAGGGAGGTTGGTGTATGGAACAAGCGGCCAGAGGACGTAGTTGAGGCAGGGACTATCCCAACGTTAAACAAACAGTTAGACAAGAACATGGATAGGACAGGTTTGGATGGCAATGGACCAAATGCGGGCAGGTGGGACTAGTGTAGCTGGGACATGTTGGCCGATGTAGCATTTTAAAATTAAAGTTAGGAGCGAATGTACATTATATTCACATCAACATCTTCAGTGAAATGCCATTGAAACTGCTTACCTTTGTTCAAAAGCAGATCCCTCCCATTTATGATCATGTTTACTTTGTCTTTCGGCACTATATTCGCATTAGCCACTAACTTGGAGGGCTTTGTAGGTCAGGCTTTCTGGATCTGCATAGCTGGTGATGCTTTGAGCAGACAGTATCAACACTGAGAACATCAACAACTTATTGTGGAAATTCATGATTGGATTCCTGCAAAAGGATAAAGTACATGAATTAATCTTATAATTAAAATTTTTAATTTGCCGTAAATTTCTCCAGACTTACTAGGGGTCTTGCTGGGAGCAGATTAAGCAGCATATGAACAGGCAGATTACCGTTAGCTTTTATACAAGATCTGAATTTAAATTGTCACAAACTATTAAACATTAACTGTTTATATTGCAAATGTCCTGAATGTATTGTAAATGCTTTAACAGCTGGAGCATGTGATAGGGACTATTAATTGTTATATTTCACTTGTAGGTAAATGTGCATTTTCAGTGAAACATCAACAGCTGGGAAGATAACAGCATGGAAGAAACTGTCCTGAATCTGGAGGTATGTGTTTTCACACTTCTGTACCTCTTGCCTGATGGTAGAAGATAGTGTCCGGGGTGAGTCTTGTCCTTTATAATGCTGGTGGCCTTATTGAGGCAGCGTGAAGTGTGGATGGTCATTAAAAGGGAGGTTACTTTGCGTGGTGGTCTGGCCTGCGTCCACAACTCCTTGCAATATCTTGCGGATTTGGAAAGGACTGTTCCTAAACCATATCGATAAAATGCTTTCTAGGGTGCATCTGTAGGAGTTGGTGAGTGTTTTTGGGGATATTGTATGTAGAAATTGAGACATTATGTTGCAGTTATACATGACATTGGTTAGAGTCCACACTCAGAGCATTGTATTCACTCTGTTATAGGAAAAAAGTCATTGAGCTTGAAAGAGCAGAAATATATTGCACAAATGTTGCCAGAACTCGAGGGACTGTATTATAAGGAGAGGTAAGGCAGGCTGGGACTTTATTCCTTGGAATGTACGAAATTGAGGAATGATCTAATAAAGGTGTAGAGGGATATGGGACAAGCACAGGCAAATGGGACAAGGTAGAGGGGAATCTTGGTCAGCATGGATGTGTTGAGCAGAAGGGCCTTTATCCATGCTCTCTGACTATGCTGTGCCTTTAAGCATCCTTCTTTGCAGTTTGCGACCACACCAATTGAGACTGAATGACTGGCAGGCGATTCTTATTCCTAACTGGTACCCTTGATGCTGGGGCCGCTTCTCTTCATGTTGTATATTAATGATTTGGGTAAGAGGATTAAAGGCTTTGTGGCCAAGTTTGCAGATGATACTAGGATAGGTGGAGGAGCAGGCAGTGTAGAGTAAGCAAGGACTCTGCAGATGGACTTGGACAGGTTAAGAGAGTGGGCAGAGAATTAGCAGATAAAATTCAGTGTAGCAATGTGCGGAGTCATACATTTTGGTAATAAAAAAAGGTTGTAGAGTATTATTTAAATGCAGAGAGAATCCAGAAATCGGAGGTGCATAGAGACTTGTGAGTGCTGTTGCAGGACTCCAAAAAAGTTAATTTGCAAGTCGAATCGGTCCTAAAGAAGGTAAATTCAGTGCCCTCCATAATGTTTGGGACAAAGACCCATCATTTATTTATTTGCCTCTGCACTCCACGATTTGAGATTTGTAATAGAAAAAATCACATGTGGTTAAAGTGCAAATTTTCAGATTTTTATACATTTTGGTTTCACCATGCAGAGATTACAGCTGGGGTATGAGGGGAAATAAGCCACGTCTGCGCAGTTGGGGGCTATAGGACTTGGAAGTGCTGCTGCAGGATTCCAAAAAAGTTAATTTGCAAGTCGAATTAGTCCAAAGGAAGGCAAATTCATGTGGAATATGGTGGTGGAATATTGCGTTAGGGGAATGGGTTGCGTAGGGGAAACGGATGAGTGGTGGAATATTGTGTTGGAGGAATGGGGCCCAACGGGTCTCACTTGGTCTAGTATATTACTAAAACTCTCATCTTGTTTGTTATTATGTCTGTGATTCCGTCTGTCTGTCTGTCTGTCTGTCTGTCTGTCTGTCTGTCTGTCTGTCTGTCTGTCTGTCTGTCTGTCTGTCTGTCTGTCTGTCTGTGATGTGATCCTGAAACTACGTCAAAACGGAACACGATCGTGCTACCATTTTTGGTCCACCTTAATCTCCATTGTCCTGTGGTGTGTATTAGCCAAGTTTTGTTCAGATTGATGTTATATGTTACGTTATTCACATTTTAAACTTTAAAAATGTAACTTTTCACTTTAAAAAATCCAATTCCACTTACCCTGCCCTTGCCCACTCCAATGTTACAAACGACACGACACTGGGACCACCACACTCACCATTGTCCTGTGTTGTGCATCAAGTGTTCAGAATGATGTTATATTTTACGTTATTTACATTTTAAACTTTAAAAATTTAACTTTTCACTTAAAAAAATCAATTTATTTTGCCCTGCCCCTGCCCATTACCATAACCATATAACCATATAACAATTACAGCACGGAAACAGGCCATCTCAACCCTTCTAGTCCGTGCCGAACACATAATCTCCCCTAGTCCCATATACCTGCGCTCAGACCATAACCCTCCATTCCTTTCCCATCCATATAACTATCCAATTTATTTTTAAATGATAAAAACGAACCTGCCTCCACCATCTTCACTGGAAGCTCATTCCACACAGCTACCACTCTCTGAGTAAAGAAGTTCCCCCTCATGTTACCCCTAAACTTCAGTCCCTTAATTCTCAAGTCATGTCCCCTTGTTTGAAACTTCCCTACTCTCAGTGGGAAAAGCTTTTCCACGTCAACTCTGTCTATCCCTCTCATCATTTTAAAAACCTCTAACAAGTCCCCCCTTAACTTTCTGCGCTCCAAAGAATAAAGCCCTAACTTGTTCAACCTTTCTCTGTAACTTAGTTGCTGAAACCCAGGCAACATTCTAGTAAATCTCCTCTGTACTCTCTCTATTTTGTTGACATCCTTCCTATAATTAGGCGACCAAAATGTTATAAATGACTGGACACTGGGAGTCCTGTCATTTGTAACATTATAACAGGCAGAGGCAGGGCAAATGGAATTTGATTTTTTAAAGTGAAAAGTCAATTTTTTAAAGTTTAAAAAGAGGGAAGGAGAAGAGGAGCGGGGGAGGGAGTGCTTGGGAATGAGGGGAAAGGAGCCGCGCCTACGCAGTTAGGGGCTATAGGTGAGTGGTGGAATATTGCGTTGGTGGAAAGGGTCCCACTTGGTCTAGTCTATATCCATATCATATATCCTTATAACTATAAAACTCTGATCTTATGTGGATGTGTGATTGCGTGTGTGCGTGTGTGAGTGTGTGTGTGTGTGTGTGTGTGTGTGTGTGTGTGTGTGTGTGTGTGTGTGTGTGTGTGTGTGTGTGTGTGCGCGCGTGCGTGCGCGTGTGCGTGTGCGTGTGCGTGTGCGTATTTGTTTGTGTGATCACTACTCGAAGAAACGACGCGCCAACGGGAAGATTTTTACATATTCTGGTGGAGATTTACCCCCTGGAGTAAAAAATCGGCTTACCTGAGTTATTAATATAAATGTTCACAAATCCGATCCAACGTTCGATTCAAAACGATTCATTGTATTTTTTTGCTGATGACGTGACAATGCATCTGCTTGCCATCTGCTGCAACTGACATCACCTCCCACCCTCCCTCCTCCCCCTGTTGTTCGAAAGTCGCCCTGTCAACTGAAGACGTTAGCCCGCCCGCTCACGCCTCGGCTCGGCTCGGGCCCTGTACCCGAGAGCACCCGAGAGCTCCCGAGAGTTTTGGTCGATGTATGCTACCATTCCCCCCTCCCCCTCCCCGCGAGCTGCCGCCCCCCCCCCCCCCCCCCTCCGCGAGCTGCCGCCCCCCCCCCCCCTCGCCGACCAAAGATCTCAGCAGAAGATTGCTTCAGTCCAACCGGCACTCCTTTGCTCGCCCCGCTCGCGCCTCGGCTCGGTCTCTCCCCCTCCCCTGTCTCCCCCTCCCCTCTCTCCTCTCTCCCCCACCCCTCTCTCCTCCTCCCCACTCCCCCCCCCCACCCTCTCTCCCCCCCTCTCGCTCTCTCCTCCCCTCTCTCCCCCTCAGCTCGGCCCGGACCTCCCCCCCTCTCTCTCTCCCCTCGGCTCAGCCCGGGTCTCCCCCCCCCCCCCCTCTTCCCCTCGGCTCGCCTGGGCCACCCCCTCTCTCTCCCCACTGTCCCCCTCTCTCTCCCCGCTCCCCCTCTCTCTCCCCACTCTCTCCCCCCTCCCCTCTCACCTCCCCCTCTCCCTCCTCGCCTACCCCCCTCTCCCGTCCCCTCTCCCTCCCCTCTCCCTCCCCTCTCCCTCCCCCTCTCCCTTCCCCTCTCCCTTCCCCTCTCCCCCCCTCTCCCCCCCTCTCCCCCCCTCTCACACCCCCTCCCTCCCTCTTCCCCCACCTCTCACCCCTCTCCCCCACTCCCCCCTTTGGGGTTTATCCTATAGCAGCCATCTCTGTGCGGTCAAGACTATTAGCAGCCTTTTTTTATAAGTTGCAGACTTCTTTACGTCTTTATAAGCAATGGCAGGAATTTCTGGGCATAATCCGGAAGACGCAGGATCATTTCATTCCAAAAAGGAAGAAAGATTCTAAGGGGAGTAGGAGGCAACTGTGGCTGACAAGAGAAGTTAGGGATAGAATAAAACTAAAAGAAAAGATGTATAACACAGCAAAGAGTTGCTGGAAGCCAGAGGATTGGGAAACTTTCTTAGGACAACAGAATGGAAAGGACAGTAAAAGCTTCTTTAGATATGTTAAGGGAAAAAGAGTAGCAAAGTCAAATGTGGGTCCCTTGAAGGCAGACACGGGTGAAATTATTATGGGTAACAAAGAAATGGCAGAAGAGTTGAACAGGTACTTCGGACCTGTCTTCACTAAGGAAGACACAAACAATCTCCCAGATGTACTGGAGGACAGAGGATCTAAGTGGGTAGAGGAACTGAGAGAAATTTTCATTAGGCGAGAAATAGTATTGGGTAGGCAAATGGGACTGAAGGATTATAAATCCCCTGGGCCTGGGTCTGCATCCCAGGGTCCTCAGGGAGGTGGCTCTAGAAATAGTGGAAGCATTGGTGATTATTTTCCAATGTTCGATCGATTCAGGATCAGTTCCTGTGGATTGGAGGATAGCTAACGTTATCCCATTTTTCAAGAAAGGAGCGAGAGAGAAAATGGGGAATTAAAGACCAGTTAGCCTGACTGGTGGTGGGAAAGATGCTGGATTCAATTATTAAAGAGGTAATAATGGGGCATTTGGATAGCAGTAAAAGGATTAGTCCGTCAACATGGATTTATGAAAAGGAAATCTTGCTTGACTAATCTTCTGGAATTTGTTGAGGATGTGACAAGTAAAATGGATGAAGGGGTGCCAGTGGATGTAGTGTATCTAGACTTTCAGAAAGCCTTTGATACGGTCCCGCACGGGAGACTGGTGACTAAAATTAGAGCACATGGTATTGGGGGTAGGGTGTTGACATGGATAGAAAATTGGTTGGCAGACAGGAAGCAAAGAGGAGGAGTGAATGGTAATAGGAGTGAATGGCAGGCAGTGGCGAGTGGAGTGCCGCAAGGCTTGGTGTTGGGTCCGCAACTGTTTACCATATATATTAATGATTTGGAAGAGGGAATTAGGAGCAACACTAGCAGGTTTGTGGATGACACAAAGCTGGGTGGCAGTGTGAACTGTGAAGAGGAGGTTAGGAGGTTGGTGGGTGACCTGGACAGGTTGAGTAAGTGGGCAGATGCGTGGCAGATGCAGTATAATATAGATAAATGTAAGGTTATCAACTTTGGCGGCAAAAATAAGGGGGCAGATTATTATCTCAATGGGGTTAGGTTAGGTAAGGGGGAGGTACAGCGAGACCTGGGCGTCCTTGTACCCCGGTCACTGAAAGTTGGCTTGCAGGTGCAGCAGGCAGTGAAGAAAACTAATGGAATGTTGACCTTCATAACAAGAGGATTTCAGTATAGGAGTAAAGAGGATCTTCTGCAGTTGTATAGGGGTCTGGTGAGACCACATCTGGAGTATTGTGTCCAGTTTTGGTCTCCTAATTTGAGGAAGGATATCCTTGTGATTGAGGCAGTGCAGCGTAGGTTCACGAGATTGATCCCTGGGAATGCGGGACTGTCATATGAGGAAAGGTTGAAAAGACTAGGCTTGGATTCACTGGAGTTTAGAAGGATGAGGTGGGACCTTATAGAAACAAATAAAATTATAAAAGGACTGGACAAGCTAGATGCAGGAAAAATGCTCCCAATGTGGGGCGAGTCCAGAACCAGGGGCCACAGTCTTAGAATAAAGGGGAAGCCATTTAAGACTGAGGTGAGAAAACACTTTTTCACCCAGAGAGTTGTGAATTTGTGGAATTCCCTGCCACAGAGGGCAGTGGAAGCCAAGTCACTAGATGGATTTAAGAGAGAGTTAGATAGAGCTCTAGGGGCTAGTGGAATCAAGGGATATGGGGAGAAGGCAGGCACGGGTTATTGATTGGGTACGATCAGCCATGATCACAATGAATGGCGGTGCTGGCTTGAAGGGCCGAATGGCCTCCTCCTGTACCTATTTTCTATGTTTCTATGTTTCTAAGTTCAAGTCAATTTTCAGCCATCTTTGTAAGGTCTGGTCAATTAGCAGCCTCCCTTGTTAGGACCAGTCAATTAGCAGTCATCTTTGTGCGGTGTAATCAACGTGTACCCATCTTATTTGTTTTTGTGGATCAGACACTTGCACACACATTAGTCAACAAGACAAAAAAATAGCTTCCGTCACAGGTGCTTTAATGAAGTTTATTTCTATACTATACCAAGAGAACCAAACATTGCATTGTTCCAGTAACTAAATGCACAGATCATTGCAGTTTGAAATACAATTAGTATCTGGACATCTTTCCTCATGTGAAGCAATGCAGGTTGACAGGTCTGACCATGATTTGGACTCGAGTACATTTCTTGCAAAAGGGCTCCCAATGAATGGACTCTTTTTGGGTCAACATAGCATAGGGGGTATCAGAAGCACAAGTATTAAACCACCACCCCCCACCGTACTTCAGTGCACAGTTAGCTGAATCCTGATCTGAATCCCGATCCCATGTACTAAATGGCAAATTATCAAACAGGTTATTAAAAACAGACATTTCGCCACCAAGATCTAGTTTGTAGCCAGTGAGTGATGAACCGATCCGGAACATGTCATACTCTGCGTATCTACGAATAATTTGATTTGCCTCGTTCGCCTGATCCAAAACTACTCTTGCTTTATACCACATTTGGCTGGTTATGTAATGCATGTAAATATTGCCAAGGTAATGGTCACCCAGAATATTCCCAAACCCATACTCGTATGTGGTCCAAGTTTCGTTCCATTTCCTCGTGCTTTGTCTGGAGTTCTGTTCCAGCAATGTCCATCCACCACAGTCATATTCCATTTCACAGTTCACCACAATCATGGGTGTTTCTTGTACTGGTTCTGGCTGGATGACATAGAGGCCACTCACCATGTAACCTTGTTGTAAGAGTTCATTGCAGTCTATTGCGTATCTTGCTGTGGCATAAAGCATTTAATTTATTTTGCCGTATCATTTAATGTATATTTTTGCATTAATAATCATGCATAATTTTAACAAATATCTTAATATATTTACCAATCGTTTGAATAATGAATGCAATCTAAAATGAAAATTCATATTTAAAGGCAGCTACAAATATTCTGGAGTAACTCAGCAGGACAGGCAGCATCTCTGTCGAGCCGGTATGGGTGACATTTCTGTTTGAGACCCTTTTTCAGATTGGTCTGTTACTACCTCGGTCTTGCTTGTACTACTCTAATTTCTTTCAACAGTTTAATTTGTAAGAATGTATCACATTTCAATTGTTTAACAATTACAAGTAAATCTCCTGTGCTACACTAGTCCCACTTGCCTGCGCTTGGTCCATATCCCTCCAAACCTGTTCTATCCATGTAACTGTTTCTTAAATGATAGTCCCAGCCTCAATTACCTCCTCTGGCAACTTGTTCCATACACCCACCACCCATTGTGTGAAAAGGTTACCCCTCGGATTCCTATTAAATCTTTTCCACTTCTCCTTGAGCCTATGTCCTCTGGTCCTTGATTCCCCTACTCTGGGCAAGAGACTGTGCATCTGCCCGATCTATTCATCTCATGATTTTGTACACCTCTATAAGATCACCCCTCATCCTCCTGCGCTCCATGGAATAGAGACCCAGCCTGGTCAATATCTTTCCTATAACATGGTGCCCAGAACTGAACACAATATTCTAAATGTGGTCTCACCAACATCTTAGACAACTGCAACATGACCTCCCAACTTCTATACTCAATACTCTGAATGATGTGTGCCAAGAGCCTTTTTGACCATCTTATCTACCTGCAACTCGACCTTCAAGGAACCATGCACCTGTACGCCGAGATCCTTCTTGCTCTACAACACTACCCAGAGGCCTACCATTTACTGTGTAGGTCCTGCCCTTGTTCGATGGCCCAAAATGCAACATCTCCCACTTCTCTGTATTGAATTCCATCAACCATTCCTCCATCCACCTGGCCAATCGATCCAGATCCTGCTGCAATCTTTCACAACCTTCATTATCTGCACAACCACTCACTTTTGTATAATCAGCAAATTTGCTAATCTTGCCCTGTACGTTCTCATCCAAATCATTGATGTAGATGACAAACAGTAATGGGCCTAGCACTGAACCCCGAGGCACAACACTAGTCACAGGCCTTCAGTCCAATAAGCAACCTTCCACCAACACCCTCTGCTTCCTTCCATGGAGCCAATTTGCTATCTATTCGCCTATCTCTCTGTTGATCCCATGCAATGTAACCCTCCTGAGCAGCCTACCATGCTGCTTGTCGAACACCTTACTGAAATCCATGTACACAACATCTACAGCTCTGCCTTCATTGATCTTTGGTCATGTCTCAAAAATATCAATCAGATTTGTGAGACACCACCTCCCATGTACAAAACCATTCTGACTATCCCTAATCAGCCCTTGCCCATCCAAATGTATATATAACCTATCCCTCAGAATACTCTCTAGTAACTTTCCAACTACAGATGTTCTCACCACCCTATAGTTCCCAGCATTTTCCCTGCAGCCCTTCTTGAAAAGAGGCACAACATTTGCCACCCTCCAGTTTTCCGACACCTCTCCTGCATTTACGGACGACTCGTAAATTTCAACCAGGGCTCCCGCAATTTCCTCTCTAGTTTCCCGCAATGTCCTCGGATATATCTGATCAGGCCTTGGAAATTTGTCAGCCTTCATACATGACAATACCTTCAGTACTTCTTTGATTGCTCTCAAGACACTTCCATTGACTGCCCCAAGTTCCTCCATCCTACTATCTTTCTCCCCCATAAATACTGAGGAGAAATACTCATTGAGGACCTTGCCCATCTCCTGTGGCTCCACACAGAGTTGATTGCTTTGATTCCTGAGAGGTCTAACTCTCTCTCTAGTTACCCTTTCCCCCCTTATAATATTTATAATATCTTTTGGGATTGTCCTTAATGCTACCCGCCAGAGCTATATCCTGACCTCTTTTTGCCCTTCTGATCTCCTTTTTCAGTTTACTCCTTAGTTCCCGAAACTTATCCAGGGATGTACTTGATCCCAGCTGCCTATACCTGTCCCATGCATCCTTCTTCTTTTTGACCAACACCTCAATTTCTCTTGTCAGCCAAGCTTCCTTACGTTTTTTACATTGCCCTTCACTCTCTGGGACGTACACATCCTGAGCTTTCTTCAATACACTTTTAAAAAGCATCCCACTTGGCCGATGTTCCTTTCTCCTCAAATAACCTGCTCCAGCCAACTTGAGCGAGACCTTCTTTCATACCCTCAAAGTTGGCCTTACCACAGTTAAGCATTTTAACACGTGCACCCTCTCCGTCCCTATCCATAACTACCCTAAACCTAATCGAACTGTGATCACTGGTCCCAAAAAGCTCCTCCACGAATACTTCATTAACTTGCCCGTCCAAATTTGCCAATACTAGATCCAGTGTTGCCCTCTCATGTGTGGGGACCTCTAGATACTGCATAAGAAAACTTTTCTGAACACTTTTGAGGAATTCCACCCCATTATAGGGCTCTGGTGAGACCACATCTGGAGTGTTGTGTACAGTTTTGGTCTTCTAATTTGAGAAAGGACATCCTTGTGATTGAAGCAGTGCAGCGTAGGTTCACGAGATTGATCCCTGGGATGGCGGGACTGTCATATGAGGAAAGATTGAAAAGACTAGGCTTGTGTTCACTGGAGTTTAGAAGGATGAGGGGGAATCTTATAGAAACATATACAATTATAAAAGGACTGGACAAGCTACATGCAAGAAAAATGTTCCCAATGTTGGGCGAGTCCAGAACCAGGGGCCACAGTCTTAGAATAAAGGCGAGGTCATTTAAGACTGAGGTGAGAAAAAAACGTTTTCACCCAGAGAGTTGTGAATTTATGGAATTCCCTGCCACAGAGGGCAGTGGAGGCCAAGTCACTGGATGGATTTAAGAGAGAATTAGATAGAGCTCTAGGGGCTAGTGGAGTCAAGGGATATGGGGAGAAGGCAGGCACGGGTTATTGATAAGGGACGATCAGCCACGATGAATGGCGGTGCTGGCTCAAAGGGCCGATTGGCCTCCTCCTGCACCTATTTTCTATGTTTCTCTGTTTCTAAACTCTTTACACTGATTTTCCCAGTCTATTTTGGGAAAGTTAAAATCTCCTATTACAACAACCTTATTTGACCTGCAGCTGTCTGCAATCTCCAGGCACATTTGCTCTTCTAATTCCCATTGACTATTCGGGGGTCTGTAGCACACCACTGACAAGGTAATCATCCCTTTCTCATTTCTCAGCTCTACCCATGTAGCCTCACTAGACGAAATGTCCGTATTGTCACCTCTGATCACAGCCGTGACATCCTCCTTAACCAACAATGTAACACCCCCTCCTCTTTTTCCCTCATTCCTGTCTCTCCTGAAGCTCCTGTACCCCAGGAGAGTTAGAATCAAGCTTCAATCAAAAAAACAGATTGACAGATTAGTTAACTTCTGAGAGGGGTGCTTTATTCTCCGTTAATTAGTTTTGATGAATCTTTACTTTAGACTTTAGAGATACAGCGCGGAAACAGGCCCTTCAGCCCACCGAGTCCACTCCGCCCACCGATCACCTCGTACACTAGTGCTATCCTACACCGGAGACAATATACATTGTTTTTTTACTGAAGCCAATTGATCTAAAAGCGGTACGTCTTTGGAGTGTGGGAGGAAACTGAGCAACCGGAGAAAACCCACGCGGTCACGGGGAGAACATACAAACTCTGTACAAACAGCACCCGAGGTCAGGATCAAACCTGGGTTCTCGTGCTGTAAGGCCACTGTGCCACTGGGCCAGGAAATTGAGCAGGGAGCTGATAAACTAATCAAATATGCATATCCAGAATCCCCTGGTGCTATACCAATTGTCATCCCTCAAGCAACAGTCCTAGTTACTTATCTTTTTGTCCACAAAACATTCACTTCCAAACAAAATAAGTCCTGACAACTGTAACATTATCTGAAGCACTTTGGACTATCTTGAAGATGTGAAAGCATTATTGTCGAAGGCATTGCCTCCAGGGGTTGTGAATCAGTACTGGTGAATTCTTCCGAGAATGTAAGATGCTACATTAGTAAACCCTACATTTTTGTGCAAAGAAGTCAGATTTATTTTTGATTTGAATGCGCTGACATTTAGCCCATTGAGAATATGCTGTTTCTCAGAGCAACCCTACCGATCCTATCTCTCCTTTGCCAGCTATGCTAAATCAGACAGGAACATCTTTTCACAACACAGAAACAGGCAGTTTTTAATTAAAGTTAGGAGGGAATATACATTATATTCACATCAACATTTTCAGACAAATGTCATTGAAACAGCTTACCTTTTTTCAAAAGTAGGTCCCTCACGTTTAAGATCTTGCTTGCTTGGCCTTCGGGCACCATATCCGCATTACCCACTTTAGCATTGAGGGCTTGGAAGACCACCCTTTCTGGAACTGCATAGCTGGTGAGGCTTTGAGCAGACAGCATCACGACTGAGAACACCAACAACATATTGTGGAAATCCATGATTAGGTTCCTGCGAAAAGATAAAATACATGAATTAATCTTATAATTTAAATTTTCAATTTGCCATAAATTTCTCTAGACTTACTAGGAGTCTTGCAGGGAGCAGATTAAGCAGCATATGAACAGGCAGATTACCGTTAGCTTTTATACAAGAGATCTGAATTAAATTATCACAAACTATTAAACATTAACTGTTTATATTGCAAATATCCTGAATGTATTGTAAATGCTTTAACAGCTGGAGCATGTAATAGGGACTATTAATTGTTATCTTTCACTTGTAGGTAAATGTGCATTTTCAGTGAACCATCAACAGCTGGGAAGATAACAGCATGGAAGAAACTGTCCTGAATCTGGAGGTATGTGTTTTCACACTTTTGTGCCTCTTGCCTGATGGGAGAAGAGAGCGGCCAGGGTGATATTACTTCCAATCCCGTTACTGGTCCAGGAAATGGCCCAGATGACCTGGTCTAATAGCTTTTTGTCTATGAGTTATGAATTTGCTCGCAGGGGGAATGGCAGTAACTGTTGGGTGTGCACTTCTGTTCCCCACAACAGTGAGGAAGGCGTACCACTAGTGTCAATATCCCTAAATCTAACTGAAAGTCTGGCTCTACTCTGTTTTCGCAACGCAACAGCGTCTAGTAGTTGCCGAGTGATCATGCCATGGGTAAATGGAACCCGTAGGTATGGGGGACTTATGTATGATAATTTTAAAGGATGGTATACACCCCTGTTTAAACCAGGGTGGAAGGAGAATGAAACTAAGGCATGGAACATACCCCGGTTGAGAATAACAAGCAACCCCATATACCATGAAATACCTCAAGTACCCAGATAAAGGGGTATATTTGAGAAACAGCTCATGCACTACAATCTCTCCTCAGGGACCACCACGATCAGTAAATGGAACATACTTTGTGTGTGGGTCATGGGCATATCTATGGCTGCCAGGGATGCCACTGGGAGACTACAGCACTTGGGAAAGGAAGTGGGGAAAGAACAACCACTGGAATGGGTGCTGCTATTTAGCCTATGTTGTTCCCTATAAGAGGGTGGTCCAGGATCTTACAGAGGTAGCTTGAACCCCGAGGGGTATCTCAGAAACTGATAGGTCAAGAAAGGAGCAAGAGAGAAAACAGGGAATTACAGACCAGTTAGCCTGACTTCGGTGGTGGGAAAGATGCTGGAGTCAATTATTAAAGAGGTAATAATGGGTCATTTGGATAGCAGTAAAAGGATTAGTCCAAGTCAACATGGATTTATGAAAGGGAAATCATGCTTCACTAATCTTCTGGAATTTTTTGAGGATGTGACAAGTAAAATGGATGAAGGGGTGCCAGTGGATGTAGTGTATCTAGACTTTCAGAAAGCCTTTGATAAGGTCCCGCACAGGAGACTGGTGACTTAAATTAGAGCACATGGTGTTGACATGGATAGAAAATTGGTTGGCAGACAGGAAGCAAAGAGTAGGAGTGAACGGGTCCTTTTCAGAATAGCAGGCAGTGGCGAGTGGAGTGCCGCAAGGCTCGGTGTTGGGGCCGCAACTGTTTACCATATATATTAATGATTTGGAAGAGGGAATTACGAACAACACTAGCAAGTTTGCGGATGACACAAAGCTGGGTGGCAGTGTGAACTGTGAAGAGGATGTTAGGAGGTTGCAGGGTGACCTGGACAGGTTGAGTGAGTGGGCAGATGCGTGGCAGATGCAGTATAATAGTAAGATTAAACGAGAACTTACCAGTTTGAAGTTTGATCTGTATTTTATGAGGAGTTACGATGAGGGATTACGTGAAGAGCCCGCTCAGCACGCATGCGCGACATACTTCAAAGCAGCGGTGTGGAATCACAGATAGACACAGTTATTGAAATAAACATAGTAAAGAAAAGGAGACCTCAGTTATCAGTTTGACCCATATTATTGACGGTGGGAGCGGAGGGCACGTAATCCCTCATCGTAACTCCTCATAAAATACAGATCAAACTTCAAACTGGTAAGTTCTCGTTTAATCTTACTATTTTACTTCAGAGTCACGTGAGTGACTACGTGAAGATTTTAAAGCTCTGTGATTTCAAACCGTGTAACAGTTCTTACTTCACTCACTGCCGAAGTCCTTGAGGGAGGAAGTGTGTTATCGTAATCAACCAATGAATCTGTTTGTAAAAACAACAACGGTATTTATTAACAATAACAACAAAGAAATTAAATTGCTCCCCTGGGCTTAAATTAAATATTTGCAGACTGCAAAATTTTCTCTGCAAATAAAGCAGGTTTTGCCAACGGCTTATTATAGAAAGTTCGGAACGTTCTTTCCCCCGACCACCCTGCTGTAGCCAGGATGTGTTCTATAGCCACGTCCATTCTTTTGGCTGTCGACGTGGATGCTGCCCTGGTGGAGTGAGATTTGTACATGTTAGTGTTTATACCAGCAGCTTTTAGCACCTGCTTGAGCCATTTCGAAACGGTTTGGCTCGTCACCCGACCATAAGGTTTTTTGTGACTGACCCATAAGGCTTTTTCACTCCCTCGAATTATTTTGGTTGTGTCTATGTAGGACAGTAGTTGGGTCATGGTACATAACCGTGGTTCTGGCGGGTAAGCCCGGAATTCCTCGACTGGGTTGGGTGTTCCTGGTCTGCTCTGTTTGATCAGTCCCTGGATAACGAACGAGACCTGGTCTGGAGCTATGATCATGTTGTCCTGTCGCAAAAGGTGTAGTGACTGGACCCTCTGTGCAGATACAAGTGCCATCAGCATGATAGTCTTGAGCGTAGATTGTTCCAGGGTGAGGGACCTGGCTGGTGGCCATCCCCTGAGGTATGTCAGGACCACACTGACTTCCCATATATGGGTGTACCTTGGTCTGGGGGGTTAGAGTTGTAAATTCCCTTCATTAGTTTAACCACCAGCGGGTGGGACCCCATGGCCTGATGTCCTGGTGACTGAGTTAAATAGGCTGACAGAGCACTTCTAGCTGTGTTGATGGCACTGTAGCTGTCCTTCATCGTGGTGAAGGGCTGCCAGGAACTCCAGTACGTTGGTAACTGTTGCGGTTGTGTAGGTGGTTCCTGTATCCCTGCAGTACTTCTCCCACTTTTTGATGCTGGACAAGTACTGTTTTCTTGTGGATGTTCGGTGGGATGCTGACATGGTGTTGACGGTTTGTTCTGACAATCCCAGTCCCAGTAATGGTCTTTTCAAATCTGCAACCCAGGAGTTTGATTTTATCATGGCATTATGTTATTTATATTTATATTTATTATGCCAGATACTGGGTGGGTTAATAATTCTGGGTTACTGGGAAATATCATCGGGGTTTCAACAACCATGTCGTGGAGTAATGGGAGCCATGGCTGTGTAGGCCAGTCGGGTACTATCAAAATACCTGAAGCAGAGTCCATTTGTATTTTGCGTAGTACCCGGCTGATGAGGCAGAAGGGAGAAAATGCATAGAAGAAGAAATTTCCCCAATCCAGCGCGAACGCATCTACCGCTGCTGCCTCAGGGTCTGGTTCCCAAGCGACATACATAGGTACCTGGTGATTTAGCCTTGACGCAAATAGGTCGATATCTGGCGTGCCATATTGCTTGATAATTTTAGCATACACTTTGGGGTTTAACATCCATTCGGTGTTGTCATTAAATTTGCGTGACCTGGTGTCTGCCACTGTATTTAGCTTACCTGGCAGGTAAGTTGCTGATAGCCAAATATGTCTTTCGACACACCATTGCCAGATAGTGTTGACCAATTTGTCGCTATATATCGATTTTATGCCGCCCATGTGGTTAATATAGGCCACCACCGTAGTATTGTCTATTTGTAACCGAACATGCAAGTGATGCATATTTGATGCATATGCTTTTAAACCGTAAAAGTCACCCAACATCTCTAGATAGTTAATGCCCAGTGTAAGTAGTAACGATGACTCTGGGTTAGTCCATCTACCACCTGTGCTGGATATGGAGTTAGCTGCTCCCCAGCCTTGAGCACTGGCATCTGTTTGGATAACTAAACTGTAGGGGGCGCTCCTCTGTGTGCAGCCATGTCAGCAGCGCGTCCGTTTTTTCAACTTTTTTTTATTTTTTAGTATGTTGTAAAGTGTGTATTTAATGTTCCTTCGTGTGTTTTGTGTGGGGGGTGGTGTGGGGGGGTAAGGGGGAAACCGCTTCGGTCGCCTCCTACATGGAGAGGCGACTTTTTCCAGGTTGCCTCCCCCGTGGCCTAACATCAAGGATCGGTGCGGCCTTTCCCGGAGACGTGCCCGGGGCTCCAGCGGCGAGCGCAGCGTGGACTCTCGTTGTGGAGCGGGTGAACCCTCGCGGGGGCTCGCTGGAGGAGAGCGCTCCGTTTCGCTGGCCCGGGGCAGCCGGCAGCCTGAAGTCGCAGCCTGAAGCCGCGGCCTGCAAAGCTCCAGCTGGTGCGGCGTCTACAGCCCGGGATCCCTCGTGGGGGACCCGGGGGAAGAAGAAGCCATCACTGCCGGCCCGCGGCCAACTTCTACCGCGGGGCCGGCATGGACTTAACAACACCCCTGGAGGGGAGCTTCGACCGCCGGCCCTGCAGTCTACGGTGCTTCTGGATGCGGCGGGGACTTTAAATCTCGACCGCCGGCCTGCGGCCTACATCATCTTAAAGCCGCGGTCTCCGGTGAGGAAGAGCCGATCCTGGACTGACTCTGGACTCTGGTCCTGTACACGGGGGGGAAATGGAGGAGGACTGGCCAAATTTTTGTGCCTTCCACCACAGTGATGAATGCTGTGGTGGATGTTTGTGTTACAGTTTTATTGTGTGTTCTTTATTATTGTACTGCTGCTGACAACCCAAATTTCCACCGACCCTGGTTGTGTGGCAATAAATTATATCTATCTATATCTATCTAAAGTAGGGTTAACGATGATGATAGGGCTGGAACTATGCCAAACGTTTTCTGCCCACCACTGTAGCTCTGATATTGCTTCAGTGGGTAATTTCATGATACGATCATAATGACCTGCATGTCGTTTTACTTTGCTCTTTGTAAGTTTTGATAGTGCAAAGGTCCAAATTGTGTAGCCGGAAATGCTGCTACCATTTTCCCAATTACTCTTGCCACTTGTCGAATAGTTGGTCGCTCGTTGACCATTAAATTGTTACATGATTGTGCCAATTCAGTTGTTTTGTCTTTTGGCAAAGTTACAGACATGTGGACTGAGTTAATAGTGAAGCCCAAGTAGTCCATGGTTGTGGATGGCTTCAACTTAGATTTATCTGGATGTAAGACAAATCCCAAGGTTTCAAACAATTGTTTGGTAGCTGACACAGCTGATATAGCCAATTCCATGGTTTTGCCTACCATTAAGATATCATCAAGATATGCCATGACAATATGTTTTTGTCTCCTTAATATTGCCAGGGCTGGTTTTAGTATCTTGGTGAATAATCTTGGGGCTGATGTTAAACCGTTTGGTAACGCTTTAAACTGCCATTGTTGCCCCATCCAGGTAAATTTCAGGTATCTGCGATGATCCTTATGAATGGGTACTGAATAGTAAGCATCTTTGAGGTCAATGCTTGCCATGAAGTATCCTTTGGAAATCAGTTGTTTGGCAGTAACAAACGTTTCCATTTTGAAATGTACATACTTAACAAACATATTTAGTGAAGTTACGTCAATGATGATGCGACATCCACCATCTTTTTTAGTTTTAGTAAATATATTAGACACAAATTCCAAGGGTTCATGTTTTGTTTTTTCAATGATACCCTTGGTGATTAGTCTCACCAGCTCAGCTTGTCCCTCTCGTTTTTCTTTAACTGAGAGGGAAAAAACCCTCTGGGATGAATGCTGAACTGGTGGCAATTTCTCTAGTGCAAACTGTATTTTGTATCCACGAATGCTATTGAGTATATACTTTTCACTCGTGATAGACTCCCATGCTTCCTTAAACAGGTGTAAGCTCTCCCCTGTTAGTATAGCACCCCTACTTTCTATATGCTAGTAGGAACCAGACCCACCTACCTCCATGGTTATGGGTGTTTCTTCTGCTTCTTCGCAGGATGACGAGTCGTGTGCGTTGTCTGACGTGTTGGTGAGGTTTGGGGTTGGCGCATTTTCCATGGGGTCCGCTCTGGGCCTTGGCCTAAAAAAAGGCTTCCGGTGGTGATATGCGGACCCCGAGCTTTTACCAGTCCTATAGGGTAGACGTCGAATGGTGGACGCGATGGGGTACTGCCGCTTGGGTTTTGTGGTTTTGGTTTTGCTCGTCCCGGGGCCTGCCCTCATGAGGCCGAAAGTTTTGGAAGCATCCTCCATGTCTTTGACTTTTTTGGTGAGGTCTTTGCCAAAGAGCAGTGTATCTGACTCAATGGTTGGAGTTTTGCACAACCCCGCGAATTTCGGGTTGAGGGCAGGTCTTATAATCTCCTTGCGGAGGTTATTTATCTCAAATTGAGTATTGCACAGCAGTGCGAGGGTGTCCTGCTGGTTTGTGGCCATTTCTGTACCATCCACAGAACGAGCAAATGAGGTGATGGCTGACGTCAGGAGCCTGAGGATCCGCTGAAGTTTTAGTTCCTGATTTCGAATATTTGACCCAACGTGCCCCCAGATTTGGCTGTTGACAGCCGGCACTTTGAGCGATTCACAATTTTCAGGAGCCGTATATTGTTCTAAGACCTCATTAACCACCTGCTCCTGTAGGGGCCTGTTGGATAGGTGGTTAATGCTGGCCGCTAGTTTTGGCTCTAATGGCCGTCCTTCACGTGGGGCTGCCATGTAGCGGTCCACCACACCCAACGGCTCTTCCTGTTCCTGTACCCCTGGCATACTCCCGACTTCTTCAGCCATTAACCCCTCTTCTTGACCAGCCCAGCCCTGGTCGCCACAGCTGTCCTCGGATGAGGGGGAAACGATGGCCAGTGCACGAGGCACTGTGGAGGGAGTACCTGAACTCCCTCTGCGAAACTGCTCCTCACGAAGCACGTCTCGCTGGAGCATACGCTCCACGAGCCGCTCCATGCGGCTCATGCGGCTGTCTCTGCCCCGAGCGGGCGGTGAGACGTCCCCGTCCGACGAATCGGAAACCACCGGCCGGATGGTCTTCTTAGTGGCTTTATACCCAGTCCACTGCTCAGGCGCTAGCGAGACTGGGCTCGGCTCGGTGTCGGGGATGGCGGAGCGCTGGGTTAGCGGTCCTACCGCCTCCTGCTCCCCACTGATGGAACGCTCCTCTGTTGGAGTCGAACGGGGGACAGGCTTCTTGGAGAGCCTTGTTCTGTTCATTTTTCTTAGCTGTTGGAACAAAGCAAAAACTCTCCTTTTGCCAAGGAAAACCGACCTCAGAGTAGACTTACGTGACGGTCCGTCTTTTTTAAACTGTAGCGGGAGCGCCTGAGCGCGTGAACGCAATGTCGCGCATGCGTGCTGAGCGGGCTCTTCACGTAGTCACTCACGTGACTCCGAAGTAAAATATAGATAAATGTGAGGTTATCCACTTTGGTGGCAAAAACAAGGGGGCAGATTATTATCTCAATGTGGTTAGGTTAGGTAAGGGGGAGGTGCAGCGAGACCAGGACGTCCTTGTACACCGGTCACTGAAAGTTGGCTTACAGGTACAGCAGGCAGTGAAGAAAGCTAATGGAATGTTGTCCTTCATAACAAGAGGATTTCAGTATAGGAGTAAAGAGGTTCTTCTGCAGTTGTATAGGGCTCTGGTAAGACCACATCTGGAGTATTGTGTACAGTTTTGGTCTCCTAATTTGAGGAAGGATATCCTTGTGATTGAGGCAGTGCAGCGTAGGTTCACGAGATTGATCCCTGGGATGGCGGGACTCATATGAGGAAAGATTAAAAAGACTAGGCTTGTATTCACTGGAGTTTAGAGAGACTATCTTATATAAACATATAAAATTATAAAAGGACTGGTCAATCTAGATGCAGGAAAAATGTTCCCAATGTTGGTCGAGTCCAGAACCAGGGGCCACAGTCTTAGAATAAAGGGGAGTTAATTTAAGACTGAGGTGAGAAAAAACTTTTTCACCCAGAGAGTTGTGAAATTATGGAATTCCCTGCCACAGAGGGCAGTGGAGGCCAAGTCACTGGATGGAGTGAGTTAGATAGAGCTCTAGGGGCTAGTGGTGGCAAGGGATATGTGGAGAGGGCAGGCATGGATTATTGATAGGGGACGATCAGCCATGATCACAATGGCAGTGCTGGCTTGAAGGGCCGAATGGCCTTTCCCTGCACCTATTTTCTATGTTAATATCTTGCGGATTTGGATGGAGCTGTTCCTAATACCGATAAAATGCTTTCTACAGTGCATCTGTAGGAGTTGGTGAGAGTTGTATCCGGGGTGACCCAGTGCGGAGAAGAAGCGCGGAGAATTGATTGTAGACTTTAGGAGAGCTCCCCCTCCCCTCACCCCACTCACCGTCAACAACTCCACAGTCACATCTGTGGAGTATTTTAAGTTCCTGGGAACCATCATCTCCAAGGACCTTAAATGGGGGGCCACCATCGTCTCCACAGTCAAAAAGGCACACAGAGGATGTACTTCCTGCGGCAGCTGAGGAAGCAGGGATTGGCTCTAACCCAAGTGGGGGGAGAGTTAGAAGTGAGTCGGAGGGGGGAAAGCAGTTGAAAGGAGAGGCAAAGCACAGGCAGACTTTACTCAGAGCTCCTGTGGATTTGGAAGCAACAGCAACAAAGAGCAGCAGGAGAAAACACTGATTGGCTCTAACCCAAGTGGGAGGAGAGTTAGAAGTGAGTCAGAGGGGGGTGGCAGTGAGGGAGCGGCCTTGTGAGGAAAGTGCCCTGTGAGAAAAGTGTGAGTCTTTGGCTCGAGAGTCTTCGGCGAGGAGGCTGAGGAGAGGAGGCTACGCACAACACAGGAGAGGGAGAGACGAAAGAAGGAGATGTCAGGCAAGCTGATTCAGTGTGATGCTTGCAGTATGTGGGAGGTCAAGGACACTGCTGGTGCCTCTGCCTGCTACGAATGTGAGAAATGCATCCAGATACAGCTCCTGAAGGACCGTGTTGGGGAACTGGAGAAGCAAGTGGATGACCTCAGGTTCGACCGAGAAACTGAGTCATTCCTCGACAAGTCCTACAGTAAGATTGTTACACCTAAGGTACTGGAAGAGAGAAGGTGGGTGACGGTGAGAAAGGGAAGCATGGAATGCAAACGTCCCCGGGTGTTGTACCTCTTGTGAACAGGTTCACCCACTTTGAAGCTGTCGGGACAGAAGACGTTTTTACACTGAGCGGCGGACTGGCTTGCGAAGCAAATAGGGCTGTTGAGCCAAAACCAAATAGGCCAACGTCAGGCAATGCCATTGTAGTGGGAGACTCCATTGTTAGAGGTACGGACAGGGGTTTCTGCGGCGACAGATGGGATTCGAGGATGGTGTGCTGCCTTCCTGGTGCCAGGATCCAGGATGTCATGGACAGAGTGCAGAAAATCCTCAAGGGCGAAGGTGAACAGCCGGAAGTCATAGTGCATGTCGGCACAAACGATGTTGGAAAGAAGGGGATGAATATTCTGCAGCGTGACTTTAGAGAGCTCGGAAAAATGCTGAAAAGCAGGACCTCCAGGGTTGTTATCTCCAGTTCCTCGTGCTGGCGAGAGCAGGAACAGGGAGATACAGGACCTGAATGTGTGGCTGAGGAACTGGTGCACGGGGCAGGGATTTAGATTCTTAGATCACTGGGATCTGTTTTGGAGTAAGGGGGAACTGTACAAAAGGGGCGGATTGCATCTTAACAGGTGGGGGACCTGCATTCTGGCAGGCAGGTTTGCCACTGCTACACGAGTGGTTTTAAACTGAATAAGGGGGGTAGGGGTCAAATTGGATAGTCGAGGATGGAGTTAAAGGGAAAGGGTTTCTTAAATGTGGGAGTAGAGAGACAGAGGGGTGTAAAATGAGGGTAGAGCAATAGGTAGCAAGGTGAAATTTGGCAGGGAGACAAATCCAGGGCAAAAATCAAAACGGGCCACTTTTCAACATAATTGTATAAGGGGGAAAGGGTGTTGTAAAAACAAGCCTGATGGCTTTGTGTCTCAATGCAAGGAGCATTCATAATAAGGTGGATGAGTTGAATGTGCAGATAGCTATTAATGACTATGATATAGTTGGGATCAAGGAGACATGACTCCAGGGTGACCAAGGCTGGGAGCTGAACATCCAGGGATATTCAATATTCAGGAGGGATAGACAGAAAGGAAAAGGAGGTGGGGTAGTGTTGCTGGTTAGAGAGGGGATTAACGCAATAGAAAGGAAGGACATTAGCTTGGAGGATGTGGAATCGATATGGGCAGAGCTGTGAAACACTAAGGGGCAGAAAACGCTAGTGGGAGTTGTATACAGGCCACCTAACAGTAGCAGTGGAGTTGGGGATGGCATCAAACAGGAAATTAGAAATACGTGCAACAAAGGTAAAATAGTTATAATGGGTGACTTCAATCTACATATAGATTGGGTGAATCAATTTGGCTGGGGTGCTGAGGACGAGGATTTATTGGAATGTATGCGGGATAGTTTTCTAAACCAACATGTAGAGGAACCAACGAGAGAACAGGCTATTCTAGACTGGGTATTGAGCAATGAGGAAGGGTTAGTTAGCAGTCTTGTTGTGCGTGGCCCCTTGGGCAAGAGTGACCATAATATGGTTGAGTTCTTCATTAGGATGGAGAGTGACATAATTAATTCAGAAACAAGGGTCCTGAACTGAATACTTGGCCAATAAACATTCTTTTATTCAACCACTGCTGTCAGCCCAAGGCTGTCGGTTCACCCGGCGGGACAGGCAGAGTTGAGCTGGAATTAGCTTAGCGCTTCTTCTCCGAGCTGGATGTAGACTGGGCCGCCACTGCTCCTGGCTAGTGTCCCTTCAGTCCAGGGCTGTTGGTTAACCCGGCGGGACAGGCAGAGTTGAGCTGGAGTTTGTGCTTTTTCTCCGGGCTGGCTGTAAGCCTGGGCCGACACTGCTTCGGGCCGATGTCCCGTCGGTCCAGGGTCAACCCGGGCATCTCCGGCCGCCACTGGACAGTGATGGGACACTCGGGAGGGGACGGGGACGGTCCAGTCACAATTCAACAGCGCTTGCAATGCCGGAGACCCGGGTTCGATCCTGACTAGGGATGAAATGCAGGTCTGTATTCATGCAGCATCACAGCTGCCGAGAATGTTTATCGCGAGTGACCTTTGACAAATCCCATGATTCCTTGTGTTTTTCGGAATACCGAACTCGCTTATTCTTCAAACAGAAACAGAACATGGCAGAAAAGCAGTAAGCTGGCCAGCATTTGTGATGGGACATACAGGATCAACATTACAGGAGAATGAACGTCCTTTTCTAGCTTAATGATATCTCTCCTATAACAGGGTGGCACGGTGGTGTAACAGTAGAGTTGCTGCCTTACAGTACCAGAGACCTGGATTCGATCCTGACTACGGGTGCTGTCAGTACGAAGTTTGTACATTCTCTCTGCGACTGTGTGGGTTTTCCCTGCGTGCTCCGATTTCCTCCCACACTCCAAAGACGTACATGTTTGCAGGTTAATTGGCTTTGGTAAAGATTGTAAATGGTCCCTCGTGAGTATGATAGTGTGTTATTGGGGATCGGTGGTCGGTGCAGACTCGGTGGGCCGAAGGGCCTGTTTCCACGCTGTATAATTAAATTAAAGTAAAAGACTCGTCATCAGAGACATTAATATGATACTCAAAATGCCTTTTGAAAGTCCCTGTTTACCACAAAACTCACATTTTATTCTCAACTTTGCATTAAAAAAACTTAAACTTAATTTGCTTTCAACGAATCAGTAGTAAAAAACACTTGCGTGTAAGGAAACAAGGAAGCAGATTGGAGTGACTGCAGATTTCAGTTCAATATCCCAAAATTGATATAATAAAACAATGTTTGATAAAACAAAGGTTATAGACATAAGCATGATGATCTAATGATTAAATTATCAGTTATGGAGGAGCCTCAGCTTTGCGTATGCTGCATGTTAGATTTTGGAATGACAATTATTTGTCATTTACCCAAAGCAAATTTTGTTTACAGCCCAACTAACAACACTTAAACATTTGGTGAATGATGTTCCTTTAGAAGTTATTTGCCAATGGTCGTCCTTGACTGTCATTACTTTCTTGCAAATATTTGGCCTTATCATGTGCCTTCTGTGTAATTCAGCGCTTATCATCAAAGCATTTCACTTGAATCCATAAAATGTAATAACTACAGTAAACCTATTACATCCACCCTATTTTGCACGATTGGCACCTGTGTAAATGGGAAGAAAAGCTTGCAGTGCCAGGTACGTGTTCAGGTGTGAACACTGAAATGCCACTAATCTTAAACTTCCCTGGGACCAAGGTTGCCAGTTTTATATTCACGGGCACTCTGGCGCTCTTCCATAATTTGTGGAAATCATGTTTCACAAATTTGATGGATTTCTTTGAGGATGAAAGGAACATGTAAGGGGCGGCACAGTGGTGCAGCAGCAGAGTTGCAGTAAAACAGCGCCAGATACCCGGGTTCGATCCTGACTACGAGTACTGTCTGTGGGGAGTTTGTATTATCAGCCATGATCATATTGAATGGCGGTGCAGGCTCGAAGGGTCGAATAGCCTACTCCTGCACTTATTTTCTATGTTTCTATGTACGTTCTCCCTGTGACCAAGTAGGTTTTCTCCTGGAGCTCGTTTTCATCCCACATTCCAAAGACATGCAGGTTTGTAGGTATATTGGCTTCTGTAAATTGCCCCTAGTGTGTTGGACATAGAACTTGTGTACGGGTGACCGATAGTAAGCCTGAATCCGGTGGGACCAAGGGTCTGTTTCCACGCTACATATCTAGACTAAAATAAAAAACAAGCTGTAAGGACCAAATGGCTGACTATGATTGCTACTTTAAACTCTTGCATTCTGATGTTTGATATCAAACCAATGTCCACGAGAGGATTGGAGATTATAACTGATCAGCAGAGTTGGTGATAAAGATTTAAGTCAACTAATGGACTCGTCTGCTTCTGACCCAGGCTGCTTCTTCTAGCTCTCCAGCTACCCGAGCTGTCACTGAAAGTGACTCCATGAAGGGCTTTGACAGTCAAAAGATGTTTGAAAAAATTGACAGTCCCAGTCAGTCTCTTCAGAACATTGCAACTGTCAAAGATAGGCAATGCAGAGGAAGATAGACACGCCCTTACAACCCAGCATGTTGATTTGAGGTGTAAGAAGCAAACAGAGATTGTAGTCACTGAGTTCATGGTATCCAGTCAAATAACGATAGAGCGTAGAATTGTTTAGTTCAATGAATTTGGATGATGGCAGGGAGATGATGATTTAGGATAAGTAGAACAATGAATTCAGAGTTATGAAGACAATTATATTGAAGCAACAGTGGTAGAACAGGATTGATACTGAATACATACGAGGCTAGGAAGTTTGGCATGTCCCCAACAACTCTCACCAACTTCTACAGATAAGGTCATAGTGATAGGAGTAGAATTAGGCCATTCAGCCCATCATGTCTACTAAGGTACACAAAAAAGCTGGAGAAACTCAGCGGTTGAAGCAGCATCTATGGAGCGAAGGAAATAGGCAACGTTTCGGGCCCAAACCCTTCTTCAGACTACTAAGCCATTCAATCATGGCTGATCTATCTCTCCCCCCAAACCCCAATCTCCTGCCTTCTCCCCACAATCTTCTCCCCATAATCTCTGACACCTATACTAATCAAATCTATATCTATCTCTGGCTTAAAAATATCCACTGACTTGGCATTCACAGCCTACTGTGGCAAAGAATTACACAGATTCACCACCCTCTGACTAAATACTCCTCATTTCCTTCCTAAAAGAACGTCCTTTAATTCTAAAGCTATGACATTTAGTCCTAGACTCTCCCACTAGTGGAAATATCCTCTCCACATCCACTCTATCCAAGCCTTTCACTATTCTGTACGTTTCAATGAGGTCCCCCCTCATTCTTCTAAACTCCAGCGAGTACAAGCCCAGTGCCAACAAACGCTCATCATAGGTTATGTTCAAGAAGGAACTGCAGATGCTGGTATATCGAAGGTAGACAAAAATGCTGGAGAAACTCAGCGGGTGCTGCAGCATCTATGGAGCGAAGGAAATAGGCAACGTCTAGGGCCGAAACCCTTCTTCAGACTCATCATAGATTAACCTACTCATTCCTGGGATCATTCTTAAAAACTTCCTCTGGGCCCTCTCCAGAGACAGCACAACTTTCCTCAAATATGGTTCCCAACATTGCTCACAATATTCCAAATGCGGCCTTACCAGCGCCTTATAGAGCCTCAGCATTTCAGCCCTGTTTTTGTATACAAACCCTCTTGAAATAAATGCTAGCATTGAGTTTGCTTTCTTTACTACCGATTCAACTTGCAGATTAACTTTTTGGGAATCCTGCACAAGCATTCCCAAGTCCCTATGCACCTCTGATTTCTGGATTCTCTCCCCTTTTAGAAAATAGTCTTGCCTTTATTCCTACTACTAAAAAGCATGACTCCACACTTTGCTACACTATATTCCATCTGCCACTTCTGAATGAATGAATTAAAAAAGTTTATTGGCCAAGTATTCACATACAAGGAATTTGCCTTGGTGCTCCGCCCGCAAGTGACAACATGACATATAGTGACAGTTAGGAATGACACATAAAATATTAAACATTAATAATAAATGTTAATAAACATTAATATATTTGCTTCCCTTCACAGCCCACACTCCCAACCTGTCCAAGTCCTTCTGCAGAGTCCCTACTTTCTCTACACTATCTGCCCTTCCACCTATTTTCATATCATCCGCAAACTTGGCCACAAAGCCTTCAATCCCCTCATCCAAATCATTCATATACAACGTGAATTGTAGCGGCCCCAGCACTGACACGCGGGACTCCGCTAGGCACTGGCAGCCAACCAGAAAAAGCCCCCTTTATTGCCACTCTTTGTATTCCGCCATCTAGCCAACCTGCTATCCATGCTAGTATCTGCCCTTTGATACCGTGGGCTCTCATCTTCCTTAGCAGCGTAGAAAACATTTTATCAGGATGCATCACAGCATGGTTTGGGAATGGCTCCATCCAAGACCGCAAGAAATTGCAGAGAATTGTGGACACAGCCCAGACCATCAAACAAACCAACCTCCCTTCCATTGACAGACACAAAAAGCTGGAGTCACAAAAAGCTGGAGCTGGTCAGGCAGCATCTCTGGAGATGCTTCTTCAGATTGAGAGTCAGGGGAAAGGGAAACGAGAGATGGAATGGAATACTTTATTGTCACATGTGACAAGGCACAATGAAATTCTTTGATTGCATGACTAAGGTATAGATCTAGACCGCACTTAGGTGAAATGAAGGGAATATATCTGGAAAAAGCATTGGTAATCAAGGAAATGTGGGGCACACAATAGGCACTGTTGGGTGTGGGATAGGTGGCAATAAATAAACAGAGGAACTCAACAGGACAACAGTAAAACTAGTACGATGACGGGGTGAGGGAGGAACGGAGAGTGAGTGGATGCAAGGGTTACTTGAAGTTGGAGAAATTAATATCTTGCACTGAACATTATTCCCTTTATCACGTATATCTGTATACTGTGGATGGCTTGATTTGAATCATGTATTGTCTTTCTGCTGACTGGTTCACAAACAACAAAATCTTTTCACTGTATTTTGGTACACAGACAATAAATTAAACTAAACTAAATCTAGCTAACCTGAGGAAGTGTCCCTCCAGTGTGAAGAAGGGCCTTAACCCAAAACATCCCCTCACCCATTCCCTCTACAGATGCTGCCTGACCTGCTGTGTTACTCCAGCACTTTGTGTTTTGCTCAGGATTCCAGCATCTGCAGTTCCTTGTGTCATCTGAGGAAGTGACTGGTGTCTAGAATGCAGAATAAGGGTTCTGCCAAGAGATTGAGTGAATTAATAATTGGTTGAATTTTCAACTGCTTATCACCGATCTTAAGCAATGCTAATATGGAGTATGGGAAGGAGATCGAGAGCTTAGTAGCTTGGGCAGCACAGTGACACAGGTTCAATCCTGACTGTACAAAGCTTGATCGTTCTCCCTGTGACCGTGTGGGTTTTCTCCGGGTGCTCAGGTTTCCCCCCACACTTTGCAGGTTTGCAGGTTAATTGGCTTCAGTAAAGAATTGTCCCTAGTGTGTAGGACAGTGCTAATGTACGAGGTGATCGCTGGTCAGTGCTGACTAGGTGGGCCTCTAGAGTCTAAAGTATAATGACATGGGTGAGAACGTCAAGTTCCTTGGTGTAAATATCGCCGACAATTTGTCCTGATTCAACCACATTGGCACCATGGCCAAGAAATCGCACCTCCACCACCTCAGAGGATGCGTCTTCAACGATTCTCCAATGCCTCTTACCAATTTCTACAGATGCAGCATAGAATGCACGATGGCAACTGCCCTGCCCAAGATCACAAGATATTGCAGAGAGTTTTTAACACAGCTCAGTCCATCACAAAAAACAGCCTCTCCCCCCTCCTCCTATCCTTTCCCCATTACCTCCATCTACCCCATGCTGCCTGAGAAAAGCAGCCAGCTGTATCGTGGACCATCACACCCTCGTCATTGTCTCTTCTCCCCTCTCTCGTCGGGCAGGTGACACAAGAACTTACAAGAATGTCCCACTACATTCAAGATCAGCATCTTCCCCGTTTTTAAGTGGACCTCCCATTTGCCAAGGATGAATTCCCAATCTGCCAATCTATCTTGTTGTTGCTCTTGCACTTTAAAGAAAAATTGCACATTTTCCTTTTGTAAAACTATGTTCTACACACTGCCTCGTTTCTCTTTTGCCACTTGGGTAGCATGCAAACCAAAGTTTTTCACCATATCTCAGTACACTCGACAACAATAATAATCTAAACCATATTAATGTAAATAATGGTCTGGGGTTTCCTTCATTTTGTAAAGGTCTAAAAATCCATGTGTCTAAGCCTTAAATGTTCTCAATGATACAGGTACTTTGGATCCGTCTTCACCAAGGAGGAAACAAACAATCTTCCTGATGTACTAGTGGCCAGAGGATCTGGGGTGACGGAGGACCTGAAAGATATGAGGTTGCTTTGGCAAGTAAGGTAAAAGTAAATCCGAAGGGTTTCTACCGCTATATTAATAGCAAAAGGATAACGAGGGATAAAATTGGTCCATTAGAGAGTCAGAGTGGCCAACTATCTGCAGAGCCAAAAGAGATGGGGGAGATATTGAACAGTTTCTTTTCTTCGGTATTCACCAAGGAGAAGGATATTGAATTATGTGAGGTAAGGGAAACAAGTAGAGTAGCTATGGAAACTATGAGGATCAAAGAAGAGGAAGTACTGACACTTTTGAGAAATATAAAAGTGGATAAGTCTCCAGGTCCGGACAGGATATTCCCTAGGACATTGAGGGAAGTTAGTGTAGAAATAGCAGGGGCTATGGCAGAAATATTTCAAATGTCATTAGAAACGGGAATAGTGCCGGAGGATTGGCGTACTGCGCATGTTGTTCCATTGTTTAAAAAGGGGTCTAAGAGTAAACCTAGCAATTATAGACCTATTAGTTTGACGTCAGTGGTGGGCAAATTAATGGAAAGAATACTTAGAGATAATATATATAAGCATCTGGATAAACAGGGTCTGATTAGGAACAGTCAACATGGATTTGTGCCTGGAAGGTCATGTTTAACTAATCTTCTTGAATTTTTTGAAGATGTTACTCGGGAAATTGATGAGGGTAAAGCAGTGGATGTTGTGTATATGGACTTCAGTAAGGCCTTTGACAAGGTTCCTCATGGAAGGTTGGTTAAGAAGGTTCAATGGTTGGGTATTAATGGTGGAGTAGCAAGATGGATTCAACAGTGGCTGAATGGGAGATGCCAGAGAGTAATGGTGGATGGTTGTTTGTCAGGTTGGAGGCCAGTGACGAGTGGGGTGCCACAGGGATCTGTGTTGGGTCCACTGTTGTTTGTCATGTACATCAATGATCTGGACGATGGTGTGGTAAATTGGATTAGTAAGTATGCAGATGATACTAAGATAGGTGGGGTTGCGGGTAATGAAGAAGAGTTTCAAAGTCTACAGAGAGATTTATGCCAGTTGGAAGAGTGGGCTGAAAGATGGCAGATGGAGTTTAATGCTGATAAGTGTGAGGTGCTACATCTTGGCAGGACAAATCAAAATAGGACGTACATGGTAAATGGTAGGGAATTGAAGAATGTAGGTGAACAGAGGGATCTGGGAATAACTGCACAGTTCCATGAAAGTGGAATCTCATGTAGATAGGGTGGTAAAGAAAGCTTTTGGTGTGCTGGCCTTTATAAATCAGAGCATTGAGTATAGAAGTTGGGATGTAATGTTAAAATTGTACAAGGCATTGGTGAGGCCAATTCTGGAGTATGGTGTACAATTTTGGTCACCTAATTATAGGATGGATGTCAACATAATAGAGAGAGTACAGAGGAGATTTACTAGAATGTTGCCTGGGTTTCAGCAACTAAGTTACAGAGAAAGGTTGAACAAGTTAGGGCTTTATTCTTTGGAGCGCAGAAGGTTAAGGGGGGACTTGATAGAGGTTTTTAAAATGATGAGAGGGATAGACAGAGTTGACGTGGAAAAGCTTTTCCCACTGAGAGTAGGGAAGATTCAAACAAGGGGACATGACTTGAGAATTAAGGGACTGAAGTTTAGGGGTAACATGAGGGGGAACTTCTTTACTCAGAGAGTGGTAGCTGTGTGGAATGAGCTTCCAGTGAAGGTGGTGGAGGCAGGTTCGTTTTTATCATTTAAAAATAAATTGGATAGTTATATGGATGGGAAAGGAATGGAGGGTTATGGTCTGAGCGCAGGTATATGGGACTAGGGGAGATTATGTGTTCGGCACGGACTAGAAGGGTCGAGATGGCCTGTTTCCGTGCTGTAATTGTTATATGGTTATTATAAATCCACATTAGGCAGGGAATGGTGTTGGGTAGACTGATGGGACTGAAGGCTGATAAATCCCCAGGGCCTGATGGTCTGCATCCCAGGGTACGGATCTCGACCCAAAACGTTGCCTATTCTCTTCCCTCCATAGATGCTGCCTCAACCACTGTTTTTTTTACTGTATGTCAGTGCATGACAACAATAATAAATAAATCTATATTAATGTAAATAACTTAAATGATGATTTAGGGTTTCCTTCATTTTGTGATCTATACTGTTACTAAAACTCTCATCTTGTCCTCTTCTGGTTTGCGTTATTTTTAAATTTGCACAAATACGGTACCCTATATTGCTAGGCTTTTTTCGCCACCGTTCTCCTCTGCTCCAAGCATACCAGGTTTTGTTCCAATCGGTGGAATATTACAAAAGTTATAAAGGTTTAAAAATCGTGAGATCAGCAAATTGGTCTTCTCGCCTGTCAGTCGCCAGGAAGGTATCGCCCCTTACGACACCCACTATCAATCACCGGTGCGAGGAAAATATAGCCCCGGAGGCTGGGCGTGAGTCCAGAAGTCGGGCGTGTCAGTCAGTCCGGAGCCCGGGAGCCCGGAAGCCGTGAGTGAGAGTCGAGTCCAGCAGCCATGAGTGAGTGATCTGTGAGTCCAGCAGCCTTGGATGAGTCAACTGTGAGCCCAGAAGCCATGAGTGAGTGAACTGTGAGTCCAGAAGCCGTGAGTGATTGAACTGTGAGTCCAGAAGCCGTGAGTCAGTGAACTGTGAGTCCAGAAGCCGTGAGTGAGTGAACTGTGAGTCCAGAAGCCGTGAGTCAGTGAACTGTGAGTCCAGAAGCCGTGAGTCAGTGAACTGCGAGTTCAGAAGCCGTGAGTTAGTGAACTGTGAGCTCAGAATCAGTGAGTGAGTGAACTGTGAGTCCAGAAGCTTCTCGGTGCGCGGAAGCGGACCAGAGCGCGGAGCCTGCCCGATTGTTGCAAACTCGAGATCCAGGGGAAGTGAGGAGTGAGAGTGGGGGTATTGAGGGAGCCGGGCGCTGGTGGGGCCGTGTGCCTGGCGGAGCTCACCACACTCGCCCACACCACCCCATCCCCCTCCCCTCGCACCCCCCCAGCAGCTGACAACGGCAGCGGCAGGCCACGGCATGGCAGCGCTCCCCCCCCCCCCCCCACCGGCCCCCGCCTGAAGCCGTCCCCCTCCCCTGGCAACAGAACGCTCCTGCCTGCCCCCACCTGAAGCCTCCCGTCCCCAGCTGCAGGACCATCCCAAGAATCCATTTGGCCCACAATGTACATACTAACCCCCTGGAAACCGGCCGACAACACCCATACTAGACCTCCAGAAAGCCCCCCCCCCCCCCCCCACTAGCCGCCATCTGAAGCCGTCCCCCTTCCCCAGCTGCAGGACGCTCCCTCCACCCCCACCAGCCCCTGACAGCTGCACCTGCTCAGTAATAACTGCGTGTTCTACGTCCACACCCCATTCTCCTGCCTTCTCCCCATAACCCCTGACACCCGTGCTAATCAAGAATCTATCTACCTGTGCCTTAAAAATATCCACGGCCTCCACAGCCTTCTGTGGCAAAGAATATCACAGATTCGCAACCCTCTGACAAAATAAATTCCTCCTCATTTCCTTCCTAAAAGAACGTCCTTTAATTCTAAGACTATGACCTCTAGGCTTAGACTCTCCCACTAGTGGAAACATTTTCTCCCACTCTATCCAAGCCTTTCACTATTCTGTACATTTCAATGAGGTCCCCTCCCCTCCCTACTGATGTAGCTGATTTTTCCAGGAAGTATTATTTCTTTCCTCTAATCCTCATATCCCACTCTCATTGGAGATGCTCGTATGTATGAAATTGCAATCCAGATCAAATCATCATCTTCAGGAGAAAGAGAATTAAAAATTAGCTGCTGAAGTCTTCTCACAGCCACCTACATTATCGTTGATAATTATATTGCAGAAAATTAAAAGTGCTGCAGTTTCAACACCAAAGTACTGTTGAAACAAGGAACTGCAGATGCTGACTTACCATGGAAAAAGTGCTGGAGTCACTCAGCGGGTCAGGCGGCATCAAGTGCTGGTAGACCACACCTAGAGTATTGTGTGCAGTTTTGGTCTCCAAATTTGAGGAAGGACATTCTTGCTATTTAGGGAGTGCAGTGTAGGTTCACAAGGTTAATTTCCGGGATGGCGGGACTGTCATATGTTGATAGAATGGAGTGGCTGGGCTTGTATACTCTGGAATTTAGAAGGATGAAAGGTTATCTTATTGAAACAGATAGGATTATTAAGGGTTTGGACACACTAGAGGCAGGAAACATGTTCCCGATGTTTGGGAAGTCCATAACCACGGGCCACAGTTTAAGATGGGGCTCCTAAGGGACCGTATTAGGAACCTGGAGCAGCAGCTCGATGACCTCTGTCTGGTCAGGGAGAGTGAGGAGGTCATAGAGAGGAGTTATAGGGAGGTAGTCACTCCAAAACCACGGGAGACAGACATGTGGGTCACGCTTAAGAAGGGCAAGGGGCAGAGGCAGGGACGAGTGAGTACCCCAGTGTCTGTACACCTTGAAAATAAGTACTCCTGTTTGAGTACGGTTGGGGGGGACAGCCTGCCCGGGGTTAGCGACAGCGGCCGGGCCTCCGGCACAGAGACCGGCCCTGTTGCTCAGAAAGGTAGGGATAAAAAGAGGAGGGCAATAGTGATTGGGGACTCTATAGTTAGGGGGTCGGATAGGCGATTCTGTGGACGCAGTCAGGAGACCCGGATGATAGTCTGCCTCCCTGGTGCCAGGGTTTCGGATGCGCCTCAACGCGTCCAAGATATCCTGAAATCAGAGGGAGAGGAGCCTGAGGTTGTGGTACATATAGGTACCAATGACATAGGTAAAAAAAAGAGAAGAGGTCCTGAAGGGAGAATTTAGGGAGTTGGGAGGAGAGTTAAGGAAAAGGACCAAAAAAGTAACCATCTCAGGATTACTGCCTGTGCCACGCGACAGTGAGAGTATGAATGGAGGGAGCTGGAGGACAAATGCGTGGTTGAAGGACTGGTGCAGTGGGCAGGGATTCAAGTTTCTGGATCATTGGGACTTCTTTTGGGGAAGGTGTGACCTGTACAGAAAGGACGGGCTGCACCTGAATCCGAGGGGAACCAATATCCTGGCGGGGAGATTTGCAAAGGCTACTGGGGTGACTTTAAACTAGAATGGTTGGGGGAGGGACTCAAATAGAGAAGGCTAGTAGACAGAGGGTGAGGCAGGAGGCAGAGAAGGGAAGCACTCGGACCCAAAATCTAGGGGAGAAAGAAGAAAAAGAAAATAAACAGAGAAAAAGAGGCGGTGGGTTTCTTAAATGTGTATATTTTAATGCTAGGAGCATTGTAAGAAAGGTGGATGAGCTTAGAGCCTGGATTGATACCTGGAAGTATGATGTTGTGGCGATCAGTGAAACATGGTTGCAGGAGGGCTGTGATTGGAAACTAAATCTTCCAGGATTTCGTTGCTTCAGGTGTGATAGAATTGGAGGGGCAAGAGGTGGAGGTTCTGCATTGCTTGTCAGGGAAGATATTACAGCAGTGCTTTGGCAGGATAGATTGGAGGGATCGTCGAGGGAGGCTATTTGGGTGGAACTGAGAAGTGGGAAAGGTGTAGCAACACTTATAGGGTGTATTATAGACTGCCAAATGGGGAGCGAGAAAGAGCAAATATGTAAGGAGATAGCAGATATTAGTAGTAAGCACAAGGTAGTGATTGTGGGAGATTTCAATTTTCCACACATAGACTGGGAAACACATTCTGTAAATGGGCTGGATGGTTTGGAGTTTGTAAAATGTGTGCAGGATAGTTTTTTGCAGCAATACATAGAGGTACCTACTAGAGAAGGGGCAGTACTGGACCTCCTGTTAGGAAATGAGACAGGTCAGGTGGCGGTGGTATGCGTTGGGGAGCACTTCGGGTCCAGTGATCACAATACCATTACATAGAAACATAGAAATTAGGTGCAGGAGTAGGCCATTCGGCCCTTCGAGCCTGCACCGCCATTCAATATGATCATGGCTGATCATCCAACTCAGTATCCCGTACCTGCCTTCTCTCCATACCCTCTGATCCCCTTAGCCACAAGGGCCACATCTAACTCCCTCTTAAATATAGCCAATGAACTGGCCTCGACTACCCTCTGTGGCAGAGAGTTCCAGAGATTCACCACTCTCTGTGTGAAAAAAGTTCTCATCTCGGTTTTAAAGGATTTCCATCTTATCCTTAAGCTGTGACCCCTTGTCCTGGACTTCCCCAACATCGGGAGCAACTTCCTGCATCTAGCCTGTCCAACCCCTTAAGAATTTTATAAGTTTCTATAAGATCCCCTCTCAATCTCCTAAATTCTAGAGAGTATAAACCAAGTCTATCCAGTCTTTCTTCATAAGACAATCCTGACATCCCAGGAATCAGTCTGGTGAACCTTCTCTGCACTCCCTCTATGGCAATAATGTCCTTCCTCAGATTTGGAGACCAAAACTGTACGCAATACTCCAGGTGTGGTCTCACCAAGACCCTGTACAACTGCAGTAGAACCTCCCTGTACAACTGCAGTAGAACCTCCCTATTAGTTTCAATATAATTATGGAGAGGGTCAGAACTGGACCTAGGGTTGAGATTTTTGATTGGAGAAAGGCTAATTTTGATGAGATGCGAAAGGATTTAAAAGGAGTGAATTGGGACATTTTGTTTTATGGGAAGGATGTAGAAGAGAAATGGAGGACATTTAAAGGGGACATTTTAAGAGTACAGAATCTTTATGTCCCTGTTCGGTTGAAAGGAAATAGTAAAAATTAGAAAGAGCCATGGTTTTCAAGGGAAATTGGACACTTGTTCGGAAAAAAAGAGGGGAACTACAATAATTATAGGCAGCATGGAGTGAATGAGGTGCTTGAGGAGTATAAAGAATAAAAGAATCTTAAGAAAGAAATTAGAAAAGCTAAAAGCAGATATGAGTGGCTTTTTGGCAAGTAAGGTGAAAGTAAATCCAAAAGAGGGTTCTGCTACGGCTATATATTAACAAAATTGTATTAACGCGAGGGATATTAAAATTGGTCAATTAGAGAGTAGAGTTTGAGGCATAGCTATCGTGCAGAGCCATAAAGAGATGGGGGAGATGATTGCACACAATTTCTTTTGTTCTCGGGATTCACCAGAGGAAACTAGGATTATTGACATTAATGTGAGTTAGGGAAACAAGATAAGTTAGCATAAGGATACATGTGGATACAGTCAGGAACAGTCAACTGAGATTTGTGCCTGGAGGTCATGTTTGACTAATCTTCTTGAATTTTTTGAAGAGGTTACTAGGGAAATTGATGAGGGTAAAGCAGTGGATGTTATCTATATGGACTTTAGTAAGGCCTTTGACAAGGTTCCTCATGGAAGGTTGGTTAAGAAGGTTCAATTGGTGGGTATAAATGCAGGAGTAGCAAGATGGATTCAACAGTGGCTGAATGGGAGACGCCAGAGAGTAATGGTGGATGGCTGTTTGTCAGGTTGGAGGCAGGTGACTAGTGGGGTGCCTCAGGGATCTGTGTTGGGTCCACTGTTGTTTGTCATGTACATCAATGATCTGGATGAAGGTGTGGTATATTGGATTAGTAAGTATGCAGATGATACTAAAATAGGTGGTGTTGTGGATAATGAAGTAGATTTCCAAAGTCTACAGAGAGATTTAGGTCATTTGGAAGAATGGGCTGAAAGATGGCAGATGGAGTTTAATGCTGATAAGTGTGAGGTGCTACATCTTGGCAGGACAAATCAAAATAGGACGTACATGGTAAATGGTAGCGAATTGAGGAATGCAGTTGAACAGAGTGATCTAGGAATAACTGTGCATAGTTCCCTGAATGTGGAATCTCATGTAGATAGGGTGGTAAAGAAAGCTTTTGGAATGCTAGCCTTTATAAATCAGAGCATTGAGTATAGAAGTTGGGATGTAATGTTAAAATTGTACAAGGCATTGGTGAGACCAATTCTGGAGTATGGTGTACAATTTTGGTCGCCCAATTATAGGAAGGATGTCAACAAAATAGAGAGAGTACAGAGGAGATTTACTAGAATGTTGCCTGGGTTTCAGCAACTAAGTTACAGAGAAAGGTTGAATAAGTTAGGTCTTTATTCTCTGGAGCGCAGAAGGTTAAGGGGGGGACATGATAGTGGTCTTTAAAATGATGAGAGGGATAGACAGAGTTGACGTGGACAAGCTTTTCCCATTGAGAGTAGGGATGTTCAAACAAGAGGACGTGACTTGAGAATTAAGGGACAGAAGTTTAGGGGTAACATGAGGGGGAACTTCTTTACTCAAGAGAGTGGTAGCTGTGTGGAATGAGCTTCCAGTGGAAGTGGTGGAGGCAGGTTCGATTTTATCATTTAAAAATAAATTGGATAGGTATATGGATGGGAAAGGAATGGAGGGTTATGGTCTGAGTGCAGGTAGATGGGACTAGGGGAAAATAATTGTTCGGCACTGACTTGTAGGGCCGAGATGGCCTGTTTCCATGCTGTAATTGTTATATGGTTATAAGAATAAGGGGTAAGTCATTTAGAACTGAGATGAGAAAAAACTTCACACAGAGAGTTGTGAATCTGTGGAATTCTCTGCCTCAGAAGGCAGTGGAGGGCAATCCTCTGGATGCTTTCATGAGAGAGTTAGATAAAGATAGTGGAATCAAGGGATATGGGGAGAAGGCAGGAAAGGGATACTGATGGTGGATGATCAGCCATGATCACAGTGCTGGCTCGAAGGGCTAAATGGCCTACTCCTGCACCTATTGTCTATTGTGATGTTTTAGGTCAGGATCCTCCTTCAGACTGTTTACAGGGGCCGGAGGAAAGAAAGAGGCTAGGAGAGTGGATGGGCAGGTCACAGATAAACACAGGCAAGGGTTTTTTTGTTGATAAGCAGATGGTTCGGCACAGGCCAGAGATGAACACACACACACACAAGGTTTGAGACAAAAGGTTTAGACAGTTGTCAATTGTGGAGCTAGAGGATTGATGAGTTGCAATTTGTTTAAGAATGCAGGTGGAGAGGGTGGGGAAGGGAGAGATAGGTGCAAGGTCAGCCAGAGCTCAGGGGAGGGGGGGGGGGGGGGGGGGGTTATGAGGGATAGAGGGGAAGGGGAGGTGTTTTGTAGACGTTACCGAAAGTTGGAGAATTCAATCTTCATACCGTTGAGTTGTAAGCTACCCAAGGGGAATATGAGGTGCTGTTCCTTGTAGCCCCACCTTGCCAATGGAGGAGGCCCAGGACAGAAAGGTCAGTACAAGAAAGGGAACTGGAAAAATAAAATAATTTGCAGGATTAAAAGGAAAGATGTGGATGGGATTGTTGGTGTTACTCTTCTCGTGGATAGAATCAACTCAATGGGCCGAATAGACCTCCGTGATGTTGTGATACCATAATTCTGATAGTTACCATAACAACGCGGTATTATTGCAATAAGAAAAATCTTCCATTCATAAAGAAGTAACGCATGTCCTTTAATTAGCTTTGAAATGCCAAATTGAATTGCTAAGCAGAATGAATCAACTGGAAATGTCAACCATTCATGAAAATTGTTCAGTTGACATCGCCCTCCTTTTTATTGACGAGAAGCACATCGGAGGAAAGGAATCACTGCTTCCAGTTAATTGTGAGTTTTGTGACTTTTGTGCCGGGTCAGGGGACTTGATTTTAAAATATTTTCCACCCCAACAAATTAAAGACTGTGTTGGGCACTCAAAGTGATCGTGAGTTACATCATCAATGTATCCCTTCGTCGAAAGGTAACACGAGATGTAGGAAGGAACTGCAGATGCTTGTTTGCACCGAAGATATGTTTATGGGGTAACTCAGTGGGACAGGGTCTTGACCCGAAACGTCACCCATTCCTTCTCTACATAGATGCTGCCCGTCCCGCAGTTACTCCAGCATTTTGTGTCTATGAACGGGTGATCGATGGTTGGTGTAGACTCAGTGGACCAAAAATATATATATACTGTATAGAATGCAGTTAGTAAACATGCCACCAGGGTGTGTAACAAGACATCAGGTGTTTTGGTGCAAGTACTTATTCTATGAAACAATGCACATGGATTATTCTGTGTAGCTATCACCAAATCACAGTTATTATATGTAGAATGCTGCATGAAATAAACATCTTTACAGTTCTATACAATCTATACAGTTCCTCCCCAGGTTGTGAAAGGATTCCATTCCTGAGAACTGTCTGTAACCCGAAAAGTTCGCAAGTCAGGAATGTGACCACAATCCAAATCCTCACATGGCCGAAGGTGTCTGCGGAAGTGAGTTGTCCCATGGGAATATGTAGTTTAGTTTAGTGACATAGTGCGGAAACGGGCCCTTTGGCCCACCAGGTCCACGCTGACCAACGATACCCGCATCTAACATTATCCTACACACACTAGGGATAATTTACAATTATACCAAGCCAATTAGTCTTTCGTCTTTCAAGTATGGGAGGAAACCAGAAGACCCTGAGAAAACCCATGCTGGTCACGGGGAGAACGTACAATCTCTGTACAGAGAAGCACCTGTAGTCATGATCAAACCTGGTTCTCTGGCACTGTAAGGCAGCAACCCTACTGCTACGCCAGCAACGAAGGAAAGATGGAGCCCACAATGGTCCATTGTTTGCTGTGGGGTAGGTGATAACGAGTAATAAAAACAGTGAAACTCAGAAGGACAACAGTGAAACTAATACGACGACTTGGGTGGGGGAGGGACGGAGAGAAGGGATGCAAGGATTACTTGAAGTTAGATTAATCAATATTCTTACCGTGAGGAGAGGAACTGCAGATGCTGGTTTAAAACGCATACACAAAAAGCTGGAGTAACTCAGCGAGTCAGGCAGCATCTCTGGAGAAAAGGAATAGGTGACGTTTCGGGTCGAGTCCCTTCTTCAGACCAGATCTCGACCCGAAGCGTCACCTATTTTTTTTCTTTAGAGATGCTGTGCGACCCGTTGAGTTACTCCAGCTTTATGTGCCATCTTCAATATTCATACCATAGTGTGGAAATAGGCCCTTCAGCCCACCGAGTCCGCGCCGACCAGCGATCCCCACACTATCCTTCGCACAATAGGGACAATTTATGCATACACCAAGTCTACAAACCTGCACGTCTTTGGAGTGTGGGAGGAAACTGAAGATCTCTGAGAAAACCCACGCAGGTCACGGGGAGAACTCCCCACAGACAGCACCCATAGTTGGGATCGAACCCGGGCCTCTGGCACTGCAAGTGCTGTAAGGCAGCAACTCTACAGCTGCGCCACCGTACTGCCCGTGCCGGGTTGGAAGCTGTCCAAGCGAAATATGAGGCGTTTTGGGATTTGACGGGAAACCGGAACACCCGAAGGAAATTCATGCAGTCAAAGAGAAAACGTGCATACTCCACACAGACCGCACCCGAGGTCAGGACTGAACCTAGATCTCTGGTGCTGTGAGGCAACACCAATTTCTGTTGTTGAATTTTAATAATTCTGGCATTCGTAAAGATCCCAATGCCTGGCATTCGATCAAATTTGGGATCCCAGCTACAAAGACAGATGTGTACAGCAATTCGTTCTTCCCCCGCACAATTAAAGCATGGAATAATCTCCACCCTACTATAGTTACCCAACCAGATGCAACTAAATTTAAAGTAGCTCTTTCTTCCCAATAACCCTTTCTGGCTTAAGTCCTCCCCCCACCACCTCCAGTTTAAATTCCATTTGGAATATTTTGGAGGACCAAGAAACCAAGAACCAAGACCCAAGTATGAGTTAATGATTTCCAATCTTAATTTCAAAACGTGTTTAGCAGGGAAAGGAAAGAGTATGGTGAGAAATTGATCATGTCATAACTGCACAGAAAGTCAGTCTTCATCAGATAAAGTTGGAAAGAGTTTCAAGATAGAGCGTTCAATAATGTCAAGGTCAATAATGATATTAGCTGGTGTGAATAACAACTTGGCTGAAGCATTATGAGTTATGTATGAGTTAGAAGATTGTATGTTCAAGTCCCAACAATAGATCTTGAGAATATAAATTGAAGGTATGTCAAATTTCAAAGTTGTCACTCGTAGGATGTGGTTATCTGTTGCACGTCTGAATGTAGAGGTGCTGTTTTTGACTGACTGAAAGATACAGCATGGAAACAGGTCCTTTGGCCCACCGAGTCCACGCCAACCATAGATCATCCATTTTGCGCTAGTTCTGTGTTATCTCACTTTCTCAAACACTCCTTCAGATGTAGACCAGCGGCAATCTGGTGGCCAATTAACCTACAAATCCACATGTCTTTGGGATGTGGGAGGAAACCGGAGCACATGGACGAAACCCATGTGGTCACAGGCAGAGCCTGCAGACTGCACACAGACAGCACCCAAGGACAGGATCGAACCCGGGTCTCTGGCACTGTGAGGCAGCAGCTCAACGAAATGCGCCACCGTGCCATCCCATTTTAAAACTACCTTTGTTATTGCTAGCCTGAGACTCTCTAACCCATAAATCCCGCCCCTCCTTGCCACCATTTCTCTAGAAGAATGAGGAATTATTTCCCTGGTTAACATTCCCTGGTTAACATTCAGTTAACAAACAGTTCCCTGGTTAAAATTCAACCAAAATTGGCTAAAACCAATTTCCCTGGTTAACATTCAGTTAACAAACAGTTCCCTGGTTAAAATTCAACCAAAATTGGCTAAAACCAATTTATGGGATCTTTCTGGGTTGAAATGCACGACAAATCACAGCAGAGGATGTACTTAAAAAAGTGCTTCCTTGGTTGTGAAGTGCATCAAGCTAACTAAATATCTATGGGCGGCATGGTGGCGCAGTGGTAGAGTTGCTATCTTACAAAGCCCGAGACCCTGGTAGGATCCTGAACATGGGTGTGGAATTTGTACATTCTCCCCATGACCCCATGCCTTTTCTCTGGGTGCTCCAATTTCTTCCCACACTCCTAAGACATTGGCTTCGTTAAAAATTATAAAATTGTCAAAAGTGGCCGGGATAGTATGGGGGTGATCGCTGGTCAGCACGGACTCGGTGAGCCGAAGGGCCTGTTTCCACGCTGTATTACTAAAGTCTAAAGGAAGTGAAATGATTCAAATCCATCTTAGAAAGTAAAAAGTGGATACAGCACGAGTCTACATGAGTGTGTGCAGTTATCTGTCAAAAATATCTACTTTTTAAAAAACTGCCTAACACGCAGAAATGCCTATTTAATGTTGAATTATCTTGAATTATGTCAACATAAGTTATGATTTATGTTGAATATGTGTGCAGAGTTATCATATTTTCGCAACAAATTGAAATATCCGTATTTGTTTGGAATGATGGATAAAGAAATAGTGTTTTAATTCAAGAAGAAACAATGTTCCTTTGCGGCCACATGAAGTTCCTTTCTAAAATACTTCTCTTTTGCATATCTCATCCATCAAAAGATTGAAAGTAAGTAAGTAAATGAAATCTGAAATCTGTAGCCTAAAACAAAGCACTGCTCAATGTTATAGGGGAGGTACAAGTTGTTTTTAATTAAATGTGATTGAACGGTTTTTGGTTCTTTCTTGGCAGAACAAGATGCTATCGTTCGGTCGTTTAAAATATTAAAGGCCATCACTGGGTCCAAGTAGGGAGTGTAAGGAAACAAGGAGGTTTTCCATGACCCCTCAATGATCCTCCAACAATTTATATTGCACAAAGCCCATTTAATCCTTGCTAAGTTATGGGCTATTCGCAAAAACAATATGTTTCCTGTTTTTAAGATACAACTCGATTAGGTCTTGATACTTTTATAGAGCTGCCGTATTATAGGCTTAGGATTCATTTGTGCAACATGCAAATTATAAGCCATGTTCTTCTCCTCTCATTAAAGATGACACCGAATAATTACAATGCACCATATGGAGGAGTTTGCTCTCAAAATAAATGCCAAGATGAATGTGTTAATTCTGAAGGTTGGCACCAACTGTCAACACAGCATAACATTTCTCCGAATGCATTGTTCCACCACTAATCCTATAGTTTCAATAATATCCAAGAAATATCACCAGCCTTCCTCATTAAATCAGCATTCTCAATGTCTTGGGAAAGGCACTCCCTTGTTTTTTTTCCGATTGAAAGATACGGCTTGGAAACAGGCCCTTCGGCCCAGCGAGGCCATGCCGGCCCATCGATCACCCATTTACTCTAGTTCTACCTTATCCCAATTTTTGCATCAACTCCCTGCACATTAGTGGCAAGTTAAGGGGCCAGTTAACCTACAAACCCGTACGTCTTTGGGACGTGACAGGAAACCGGAGCACCCGGAGGAAACCCATGTGGTCACCGGGAGAACGTACAAACTCCACACAGACAGCAACTGAGGTCAGGATCCAACCTCGGATGCTGAGTGGCAGCAGCTCTACCAGTTGTGCCACTGTGCCGCCCCTAAATATTGGTTATTAGAATAATCAATTTCCTCTAACAAGGAGACCAATAACTAATTGGCTCAGATTTAAGGAATCCATATTGATTGAAAAAATGGGGACATTACTGTGCCGCCCTTTGCATCACTATTTCTGACTATTTCAAATGCCTGGATTATATGCAGTTTTATATGTGCTTGCTACATGTATATTTGACGTTGACGTCATCCAGCTATTGATGTCCACTTCTAAACTTAAGGCAGGAAATCTACCATCCTCACCCACACTTGTCTATCTGTGACGGTAATTTGATGGTTACTAAAGTGTTCCAGGCACTAAACAAAACTAAAGAATGATAACATGCGCACATAGAGTACGTTTTTATGGTTTGAAGGATTGTGAAGGCCTGACTTAAGGACTGGGTTTCTTCAAACCTTTAGTTACACTTCACTCAACAAATCCTAGGATTTTCAAGGATTTTAACTGCAAGAATTATTTCACAATCATGCCACGATCTCATTAATGTAATTATTCTGTGGGTTATATTGGAAAAAGATGCAAAATAACACAACTCGAGAGGCATAGATAGGATAGGCAGTACCTTTTTCCCAGGGTGGAAATGTCAAGGACGAGAGGGCATAGTTCTATGGTGTGTGGGGCAAAGTTTAAAGGAGTTGTGTAGGCAATTTTCTTTTGACACAGAAAGTGGTGGGTTCCTGGAAACAGCTGCCAACAATGGCGGCCGGTGCAGCAGCACGGCGTGCTGTGGGAGAGTTTTCTCGAGAGTTTTCGCGAATTAAACCGGAGATTTACCATACTGAAGACGGTAGAGTCATAGTCGAGGATGAATTGCTGAACTTTATTATGGTGAAAATGCGAAGATGATATTGTGTCGATAGTTACGAGCAGTTTCAGCTCCGAGCGGATTGAGTCCTCAAAGGCAGTTTTGTCAGAGCTCTTTCCACACAACAAACGATGGATCTCCTACAGGGGACAAAAGAAGGACATTAACAATGTCAAAATGTGCCTGCAAGTGCTTAATGAGTGCGGTGAAGAGATCCCAAGGTTTGTATCGCACTTCCTGGATGAATTACCCCCCGTCTCATTTAAACACATCGATGTGTCTGCGCTCCTCGGGAAAATGCAGCAAATCAATGCTGACATTGACTACCTAAAAAGAACTATGGGAACTCAGGTAGCTGCCTGTGAAACATTGTGGGAGGTTTCTGCTAAACTCGACGGCCGTCTGACTGCTGTGGAGGGGCCCTGTGGCCCGGACGCTACTTTTTCGGCTGCCTGCCTCTCTGCTGTGGAGATACAACCGGGCCCTGCGCCCAGTGCGACAGGTCTTTCCTCGACTGTGATGGAGAAGCCGCCGGGCCCTGATCCTGCCCCCTGCACTCCCTCTGTGGTTAATGGATGGTTGACAGTAACGCCTGGCGGGACCGACGGTAGACAACCAGCCCAGCCTGTAGATCCAGCCCTGGGACGAACGCAGACTCCCCCGTGGAGCATGGTGGTGAAGGAAGGGCGCCGACTGAAGCAGGTACCTGAGAACTCTGCCCATCGACGCCCTACACCTCGCACTGTAAAAACTCCAGCGAGGCATGTGAGAAAGAAGACCGGCATAATCGGGACTGGTGTGGTTAGCAATATACTGGCTGTCAAAACAAAGATGGTAAAGGTATTTGCTACAAAGTTTGATCTCAGCGTGGACGCCAACACTCTCAGTGACTACTTAAAAACGAAGCTGGGTCGGGAAGTGATATGTAGAAAAATAGAGACGACACAGAGTAGATTCAGCTCCTTCTGTGTCACCGCTGAATGTAATGATGTGGCGGAGCTGTACGATCCGCAGCTTTGGCCCGCTGGGTCTTTTGTCCGACGCTACTATGAGCCTCGTCGCCCTAGAGGAGCAGACGGAGGCCCGTCTGGTCCAGAGGATGCCCCTCGCTCTCAGGATGAGGAGCTGCTGCACGGTAACGATGCTGGGGTGCCTGTCGCATCTGTGGGCGAGGACGGGATGAAGGCCAGCTGTTCCGCTGGGAGCGACAAAACACATTAAATGCATGTTGTTTCATACAACACTCGCGGTTTGCGAGTAGGACATTCTGCTACTGATAGATCAAGACGTTTGGTGGTGGACACACTGCTGGACCAATGTGACATTCTGTGCCTGCAAGAAACCTGGATGGCGAAACAAGATCTGGATAAGTTGAACACTCTACACATGAACTTCCACGGGGCTGGAGAGTCCACTACCGACCTCAGTACGAGGCTGGTTCGAGGTAGGATAGCTGGTGGTGTAGCTATACTGTGGAACATCAAATATGACTCACTGGTGAAGGTGGTGCGTCTAAATGTTGACTGGGCCATAGGGCTAGAGTGTAATTATAATGAAAAGAAATTTACTGTCTTAAATGTTTGTACACCGTATGAATCATATGAGCATGAGGACGAGTTTCTGAACAGGTTAGCTTTTATTCAGTCCTTCATAGAGGACAACAGCTCATCTTGTGTCTACGTCATGGGTGATTTTAATGCTGACATGTCAGATAGCAAATCTTTATTTGCAGCACACCTGCAGCAGTTTTGTAATGAGTCTAAATTAATTCTATCGAGTAAAGCTCTGTTGCCTGACACAAGTTTTACCTATGTTAGTGAAGCGTGGCACACAACATCCTGGTTAGGCCATATTGTGACCACAGCTGATGCTCATGCCTCACTGGAAAATGTGGAGATTTGTTATGAACTTGCCACCTCTGATCACATACCTATTGCTGCACGGTTAAATGTTGAGAATGTCCCCCTGCTGTCCAGTAATAATAATGCTGCTTCCTCAAGTAAACTGGACTGGTCAAAACTGAGCAGAGAGGTTTTGGCTGGATACTCACTGTGAACGGACAGTTTTTAAAATAATATTGCATTGCCTCAAGAGGCCCTAATGTGCTCAGATATGAATTGTAAGGACGTGCAACATGCTGAAAAACTCTGTGCCATGTATGATGTCATTGTGAAATGTCTCAATGCTTCCAGTGAACCCTTTCGTAAAAGTAAATGTAAGGTACCCAACATCAGACCTGGGTGGAATGAGTTTGTGGCTGAGCAGTACGCTGAGGCAAGAGAGGCCTTTAGACTCTGGTCAGAGGCAGGTAGGCCTAGACAGGGGGTATTGCTAGATATGAAAAAACGCACAAATGCTAGAGTTAAGTATGCACTTCGTTTTATTAAGAAAAATGAAAACACAATGAGAGCAGACTCGCTTGCCAGAAAGCTACAGAACAACAACCTTACTAACTTCTGGAAAGAGGTCAAAGTAATGAATAACAATAAAACACCCCTACCGTCTGACATTGAAGGTGTTAGTAGCCCAGAAAAAATAGCTGAGATTTGGCGTGAGCACTACCGTAACCTTTTTAATTGTGTTAAAAGTAACCCAGTTAGAATCAATCATGAACATATTGATCTCTCTGCAGATATGATAGTTAGGGCAGCAGATGTCTATGATGCCATTAACATGTTGGATAACAACAAAGCCTGCGGTATGGACTGCATTACTGCAGAACATCTAAAATATGCCAGCTATAAGCTCTGCCCTTTGCTTTCCATGTGCTTTAATGGTTGTCTGGTTCATGGTGTCCTGCCAAATGCTATTATGTCTGTAATGTTAGTGCCTGTGCTTAAAGACAAGGCTGGTAAGCTCAACAGTATTGACAATTATCGACCTATTGCATTAGCCAGTATCTTGTCTAAAGTACTGGAGAGAATACTGTTAACAAAGCCAGAAATGTATGTCCTTACTACTGACAATCAGTTTGGGTTCAAAAGAAAACATGGAACTGACCAGTGTATCTATGCTCTTAAAGAGATTGTGTTCAGGTACACAAGCCTGAATTCATCTGTATTCCTATGTTTTATTGATGCGTCCAAGGCATTTGATAGAATTAATCATGAACAATTGTTTGTAAAATTGCTAGATAGAGGTGCCCCTAAATTTTTAGTGAGAATTTTAGTGTTTTGGTATGCCCATCAAACGTTTCAGGTTAAATGGGACAATGTTGTATCTGCTCCATTCTGTGTTAGTAACGGAGTGCGGCAAGGAGGAATTTTGTCTCCTATTTTATTTAATGTTTATATGGATGAATTATCAAATCAGTTAAATAGGTTAAAAACTGGCTGTCTTGTGGGCAACACTATTGTTAATCATCTTATGTATGCAGACGACCTGGTCCTGCTCTGTCCATATAGTGCTGGGCTGCAGCAGATGTTGAAGGTGTGCTCTCAGTATGGCCTTGATTATGACATAAAGTCTAAAGCTAAGAAAAGCCGCATAATGATAGTTAGAAGCGCTGAGGACAGGAAATCAACTTTTCCGACCTTTTATTTGTCAGACAGTCCTCTTGCTGTGTGTGAGGAAATTAAATACCTAGGTCATGTCATATCCGATGACTGGACGGATGACAAAGACCTCTACCGACAGCGCTGTAAATTTTATTTTCAAGCTAACATGCTTATAAGGAAGTTTTCTATGTGCTCTGACTCTGTGAAGTGTTCCTTGTTCAGAACCTACATCACACCGTTATATACTGCTCAATTGTGGTCTAACTATAAGAAAAAGAGTATGCAGAGGCTCAAGGTAGCATACAATGATGCAATGAGGTTGCTGCTTCGTGTCCCTAGGTGGCATAGTGCCAGTCAATTGTTTGTGTCCACTAGAGTGCCAACCTGTGAGGCACTCTTAAGACAGCTGATGTTTAGTTTTATGTGTCGCCTGGACAAGTCAGAGAACCACATAATTGAAGCCCTAGTCAGCCCTTTGAAAAGCTGCTATAGATTCACTTCTAGGCTAAGATGGCATTGGTGCAATAGCTTGTATATCTTATAGGCTAATATGCAATTTTTAATGTATTTTTTGTATCTCCTTATACTGTATGATGTGTTATATGGACCTGTGTCTGAAATAAAGCTTTATTATTAATGGTGTGGAGGCAGATACGATAGTGGCATTTTTGAGACTTTTAGATAGGCAGATGGATATGCAAGGAATGGAGGGATATGTATCATGAGCAGGCAAATGAGATTAGTTTAGCTTGGCATCATGTTCAACACAGGCAATGAAGGGCATTATTCCTGAGCTGTACTTTACTATGGATAGACACAAAAAGCTGGAGTAACTCAGCGGGTCAGGCAGCATCTCTGGAGAAAAGGAATAGGTGACGGGTCGAGACCCTTCTTCAGACTGGGAGTCAGGTGAAAGGGAAACGAGATATAGATGGTACATAGAACAAATGAATGAAAGATGTGTAAAAAGCAACAATGTGTGGAGCTAGAGAGCAGGAAAAATCACAGAGGGGGGAGAAGCTAGAGAGGGTGTTGCAGAACTCTCGTCAGAGAGGAGGAGAACAGGAGTAGGCCTGCCTTGAGGAGATTTTTCAGTGGACAGAACTCTCTATGTTCTATATTCTATGTTCCAACCTGTGGAGAGGCAGGGAGTCATTCACAACAATTACTAAAATAACACGGTTAACTGTACACAAGTTTCTAGCAAGATCACAATGTAATGGGAGTGAGTTTTGACTTTGGAGTTCAGAGTTTAAAGATACACTGTGGAAACAGGCTCTTCGGCCCACTGAGTCTGCACCGACCAGCGATCCCCGCACATTAACACTATCCTACACACACTAGGGACAATTTGCACTTATACCAAGCCAATTAGTCCACTAACCTGTACGTCTTTGGAGTGTGGGAGGAAACCGGAGATCTCGGAGAAAACCCACGCGGTCACAGGGAAAGCATACAAAATCCCTAAATACAGCATCTGTAGCCAGGATCGCATCCGGGTCTCTGGCGCGGTTAGCGCTGTAAGACAGCAACTCTACTGCCGCTCCTTCCACTATTTTAATAACCACAAGCTCTATGTTTTTGTTTATCCCCCTTTACCTACTTGCATCGCACACTATGAGATGCCATAAGTGCGCGAGACGTCAGCGTACGTGGCAAAATTTGAAATGGTGGTGTGCCCCACTGTTCATTGAGCATGAAGGAATCAATTGTGTCCAATCCACAAAGCCTGTCAATCGAAATAACATGCGGATCATTATTCCATCACAATGTATTGCCTACCGAAAAATTGAAGTGGGTTGTGTTACAGTCATAAATTATAGTGGAGAACTGATGTCAAATCTGAAACACTGTGAGAGCAAGGAAATGATTGTTGGTGGTGGAAATCTGAAATAATGATAGAAAGAGATGAAAATACTCAGCTGATGAGACACCTTCTTTGGAGAAAGAGACAGAGTTTAATATTTTTCATGTAATGAAATTTCATTAGGATTGTTTCTGAAACTTTTTCTTTCCCTATTTCACAAAGTGAGATGGAATACATGCCCCAATCAGCAGCAATGGTGCTGAAGTGATGATGGTTGATGGCTTCATGTTTCTTGGCATAAGTAACACTAACAATTTGTCATGGACCAACCAGATCGAAGTTACAGCCAAATAAAACACACTAACACCTCTCCAACAATTTTTACCAACTTCTAGCGATACATCATGGAGAGCTTGGCTTGGTCCAGGAATAACTCTGCCCAAGACTGCAAGACATTTCAGAGTTGTGGATGTAGCCCAGTCCATCACATACTTCATGCTCCTCATCATCGTCTCTATCGAAACTGCATGCTGCTTGCGGAGAGCAGCCAACATAATCAAGGACATTTCCTCATCCCGGTCATTCCCTCTCCTCCCTTCTCCCATCCAGCAGAAGATGCATAAACTTGAAAGCACATATCATCAAATTCGGGAACAGCCTTTTTCCTGCTCTGAACTTCGGGCGGTCACGATGGTGCAGCGGTAGAGTTGTTGCCTTACAGCGAATGCAGCGCCGGAGACCCGGGTTCGATCCTGACTACGGGTGCTGTCTGTACGGATTTTGTACGTTCACCCCGTGATCTGCATGGGTTTTCTCCGAGATCTTTGGTTTCCTCCCACATCCAAAGACGTACAGGTTTGTAAGTTAATTGGCTTGGTAAATGTAAAAATTGTCCCTGGTCAGCGAGGACCCGGTGGGGCCGAAGAGCCTGTTTCCACGCTGTATCTCCAAACTAAACTAAAACTAAAGCTCTGAACGGTCCTCCCATAAGTTACTGTTGGATGTAGTCCTGATCTTCCTTAATATGAACATTGGAACGTCTTCTCTGAAACAATACAACAATGCTGTGACACTATATTCTTCACTCTGGTATTTTTATCTTTGCCATACAGTTGTACTTGTGCACGGCTTGATTGTACTCATGTATAATACGATTTGGATGACTCAATAGCACGCAAAACAAAACTTTTCACAGTATCTCAATAACAAGTGACAATAATAAACCAACACCAATTTCACTTTACCGGATAGTGAAAGGCCTGGATATAGTGGATGTGGAGAGGATGTTTCCACTGGTGGGAACATTAGTGGGAACACTAGTAGGACCAGAGGCCACAGCCTCAGAACAAACCTTAAGAAAGGAGTTGAGGAGGAATTTCTTTAGCCAGAGGATAGTGGTTCCGTGGAATTCATTGCCAGAGAAGGCAGTGAAGGCTTAGTCAATGGACACTTTTAAGGCAGAGATGGATAAATTCTTGATTAGTACGGGTATCAGGGGTGATGGGGAGAAGGCAAGAGAATGGGGTTAAGAGGGAAAGACAGATCAGCCATGATTGAATTGCGGAGTAGACTAGATGGGCTAAATGGCCTAACTCTGCTCCTTGAATTTATGAATCTTAGGCATGTGAACTGACAGTGAACTTGTGAAAAAGGAATGCTGGCATCGGGGATGTGCTCTCAGTGCTGGATATGTTACTGATGCACAAGATTGCTTGTCTGATTAAATTTACGAGTCCGCAGGAGAGGGAATTAAACCTCTTCACTTTCTCTTACAGACTGAAACACACTTGCGGCCATTTGTTTTGCTTTACATGAGATTTGTGGTTGGCCCGCTGCAAAAATTGATGTAACCCCAGCAACCAGTCCCACCTCCACATGCAAATATTTGCATGTTTTAGAAATACAGCAAAACTTGAGAACTCCTTCTTGGTTCGACATCAATCAAAGTGAAGCAATACTATCTGGACATTTGGTGCAACAATGCGATGTTTGTTCATCAATGGGGTATTGGTATTCCTGACAAAAACAGGAACAATTCAAATCCCTTATTGCACTTGAAAAGGCATTGCCAAATTACTGTGGTGCATGAAATCCCATTGTGTTATTATCGAGTTGTAGATTTCTCAGCCCACAGAATCCATGTTGATCTTAAAAGACTCATCTACACTCCATCCACGATCGCAAGAAACGGCAGCGAATTGTGGACGCAGCCCAGACCATCACGCAAACCAACATCCCTTCCATTGACTACTCAAGCTGCCTCGGCAAGGCCAGCAGCATAATCAAGGACGAGTCGCACCCTGGACATTCCCTCTTCTCCCCTCTCCCATCGGGCAAAAGGTATAGTTGTGTGAAAATACACACCTCCAGAGTCAGGGACTGTATCTTCAAGCTGCTATCAGGCAACTGAACCATCCTACCCCAACCGGAGAGCAGTGCTGAACTATTATCTGCGTCGTTGGTGACCCTCAGACTATCTTTGATCGGACTTCACTGGATTTATCTTGCACTAAAATGGATTCCGTTTACAATCTATCTATACACTGTAAATGGCTCGATTGTAATCATGTATTGTCTTTCCACTGACTGGTTAGCACAACAAAAAGCTTTTCACTGTACTTTGGTACGTGACAATAAACTAAACTGAACTGAACTGAACTTAAACCTATGTCCTCTGGTTCTTGATTCCCCAACTCTGGGTAAAAGGCTCTGTGCATCCACCATCCTATCTATTCCCCTCATGATTTTATACACTTTTATAAGATCACCCCTCATCCTCGTGCACTCCAAGGAATAAAGTCCTAGCCTGCCCAACATCTCCCTATAGCTCAGGCCCAAGTTCTGGCAACATGACTCTGGGCAGTCAGTTACCTGATTTCCAGTTATTAAAGGAGATTGGAACCACTGCATGAAAATTCAGGGCCTGTGTCTTGTGTTTCAGAGAATAGGTGCAGCCATTAATCTTACATGATTGATTGTAAGATACAGCATGGAAACAGGCTCCCCGGGCCCACCGAGTCCGAGCCGACAATCACACAACCTGTTCACACTAGCTCTATGTTATCCAACGTTCGCATCCATTCCCTACAAGAGTCAGGAGTCAAGAGGGTTTTATTTGTTTTATGTCCCATTTAGAACAATGACATTCTTACTTGCAGCAGCACAACAGAATATGTAAACATAATACACTGTAAACAATATAATAAATGAGAAAAACAGTTCAGTGTATATATCTATATAGACACATACACATTAACAACAAACATACAATAACAGTGCAAAAAGACAAAACCAGTGCCCCAGGTATATATATTATACTTATTATCCAGGTATATGTAATATACAGAGCTTATTGGAGTGTTTATTGGCCTGATGGCTGCAGGGATGAAGCTGTTCCTGAACTTGGACATTACAGTTTTCCGGCTCCTGTACCTTCTTCCTGATGGCAGGGGTGAAATGAGTGTGTGACCAGGGCGTTGTGGGTCTCCGGTGATGCTGGCTGCCTTTTTGAGGCAGTGACTCCTGTAAATCCCTTTGAAGGTGGGGAGGTCAGTACCTGTGATGGACTGGGCAGCGTTCAACACCTTTTTGCAGCCGCCTTCACTCCTGGGCATTCAAGGTAGGTATCACGCGACGTATCCTATTGGTGATGGCAACTTCTAGAGATAGGGAGTTCTACACAACATTGGTAATCCCCAGACATGCAGCTCTGCATATTTCATGCTGAACAATTACCAGCAGTGGGCGTTGCATTGGTGTCACAAATGGAGACCTGACTACAGATCAAAGCCATACTCAATGGTGAAGATTGCAATGGGATGATGGTTGAACACTACAGGTCTATGCAAGCTGACAATGGGACATGGTAGTTCAAAGATGACCACAAAATAATGCTCTCGCTGTGTTGAAGACACCAATCCTCAGAGGCTAGCGGAAACGTGATTGTTGCATTTCCAACAAAATGAATGCATTTCCAGCACTAGGCAATCAAATTAAGATATTTTACTTCGGAGTCACGTGAGTGACTACGTGAAGAAGGGCCGTCCGTCTGCGTGCGCGTCATTACGTCTGAACGCAAATGCGCGACGGACTGGCAGAGGCACTGCGTCCTCCCAGGCCGTTAGGATGGGCAGGTAAGGAAAGTTGAATCACTTACCTGCATTCTTTCGGGCTTGAAACTTTTTGTAGTTTCAGGGCCCAGATGTCGAGGAGACGGTCCGCGGGGAAGTCGGCTGCCGAAGACCGCAGCATTTCCCAGTAGCAGGCAACGGTGTTTCCCGACATTTAGCACCGGCAGCTGAACCGGCAGGAGCCTTGTTGCAGGAGGAGGAGCTCCGTTGGTGGTCCTGCAGTACGGGAAAATCCACCCGCAAGTCAAACAACCCGTTGACTCAGAAGAGTCCGGGGAGGGAAAGGGATACCCTCCCTCAACGGAGAGCGTCTGAGGCCGACTCTCCCACATAGGAGCAACTTTTTGGAGAAGTTGCTCCAACAATGACCTGCTCTAAGGAGAGAGCTGTGTCAGCCCAGGGCCTACAGCAGCAGGCAGTACCGGGAGCCTCGCATAATGGGGCAACCCAATGTCTTCCCCATTGGAGGGGGAAGTACATATGGAAGAAACCACTCTGAATCAGAGTACAAAAGCAGGGGGGGGGGGGGGGAAACCTTCCCAGGGACAAGCAGAAGAAAGGAAGTAAGTAAGTAACTTTTACTTATATAGCACTGTTTAAGTTAACTTGCACCAAAGAGCTTTACATAAAATAAATAATAAGCACAAAATAAAAGAAATACTTCTGCAATCATGCAGGTTCCACTGGGTGCTTCCCTGGATAGAGATCTAGAAAATGTCTCCTGCTCTGAGGACAGGAGCATTCATGGTCAGTTTCAGTCTGACCCAAAGCAAGAATCTCATTTAGGCCCGCTGGAGGGGCCATGTCAGCGCAGGTATCCTCAGGGGCCTGCGGCAGCACCTGTTTTCAGGGCTACCTACAAATCTCACTCTCAATGGAGAGGAGTGTGAGTGATCAGTAGGTAACTGATCTCGAATTACAATACTATACAATAACATTTATTTGTCATTTGAACCTCACATAATGTTCAAACGAAATTTGGTTTCGAGATCAGTAGGTAACTGATCTCGAATTAAAGTATGAACATACTGAAGCACATGCATATGGCCTCAAGAGACAGCAGTTGGCAGAATATCCGCACAAATGCCGGCAAGAGAACAGCGCTACCAGGGTGACTTTGGAGAAACCAGCCGCCGAATCCTCTCTTCAGGTAAGACCAGAAGAAGGAAGCAAAAGCTGTCGGACCAATCAAGGTACCAACGACAAGCAAACTTCATCAGTAGGCGACAACACACCCCACACCTCCATAGGGGGTAAGCAGTTCACTGAAGCCGGTGGTAGCTTGAAAGCTGGGCACGGAAATATGATCAGAGTCGTCTTTCAAGGCAGACTCAGAATTATGGCCAGAATTGTCCGACAAGGCAGGCTCAGTATGATAAGGTTTTCAGACCAAGACCCAAGCAGAGGTCAGGAGAAACATGGAATCCACACTCCCTACCAGTCCTACTCCCAATCAAGGAGAGAAAAGGAACCCGCATCAGGGGCCTTTGGGCTTACCACAAGACCACCGGTAGCCATGGAGGTAGGTGGGTCTGGGTTTACTGAAACAAGAGATTGTGGACCAGTTACATGTTGGTAATTTTACTCTTGTGTTTTTGTTCAAAATGACAATAACATGAATTTCAGATCTGGTTTTAAAAAAAAGATAACAACATGTGATTATTTTTTACTGCACAACATACATAGGTTCCAAGCAGACTTGGAACTCGGACCGAAATTGTCTTCAAGGCAGGCCCAGTATTTTGGGCAGGATTGCCTTCCAGGACAGGTGACAGATGGAGGATGTCACTTCATCCAGGTTTAACTCATTTGTGCAGTACAGACTTTTAGAAACAGCTATTTTTTGTTATGGTCTAACTACTGTTTTATAGGAGCTTCCTATAAAATGGTCACATGGCGTGCATCGACCTCAAAGATGCATACTATTCGGTGTCTATTCACTAAGGACAGGAGATATTTGAAGTTTAACTGGATGGTATGGCTCTGCCAAATGGGTTGACATCAGCTCCTAGACTATTGACTAAACTACGGAAACCAATTCTGGGACTACAAAGGTCTCAAAACCACATAGTAATGGCATATTTGGAGGACATTTTCATTTTGGAGTCACCAAGAATTGGCAGAAGCATCAGTCAAGCAAACCAAAACCCTGTTTGAAAGAATTGGTTACCTTATCCATCCAGTTAAATCAAAATTGCCACCTACAAGGGTAATTGATTACCTAGAATTTACTATCAAAAACAGTAAATATGTTGGTGACTTTGCCTAGGGGCAAACGACAATATTAATTAAGGCTGCAATGACCTGATAGTCAAATTCTAGCCATCTATCAGGCAAACAGCGAGTGTAATTGGCAAATAGTAGCTGCATTCCCAGCAGTACGGGCCTTTGCATTACCAGAACTTACAGCAAGCAAAGGAACGAACACTCAGATTACATGCAGGCCGAATTGGCAAACTATGGATTGCCAGCAGAGGCCATGGTTGAATAACTATGGTGGATAACGAATGGGAGACAGCTCAGGGAAATTTTGCTCGAAAGCCATCGAGGGTTCTTCTGACCTATGCAAGTGGCAAAGGATGGGGAGACACCAACACAGTCTAAAGCTGTGGGGGCAGATGGAATGAGCAGGAGTCTGTAATTCCCCAACACATGGAATCAATTACCCAGAATTGTTGGCACAATATGGACTCAAGGTTCTCTGTAGCGATATGCAACCGGTGCTTGTTCAAATTCAGATTGATAACACCACTGCGGTGGCATATATCCATTAACAAGGGTGGTGTAAAATCTGTATCTTACGACTGATTGTCGAACCTCATTTGGCACTCGTGTATCGAGAGGAATATTTGGGAAATCTACGAGGTAGATATAACACGGTGACAGATGTTGGATCACGAACGTTTAATAACAACACAGAATGGATGTTGAATCAGACAGTATTTAATGAAATAACTACACGATTTGGCATACCAGATGTTGATCCGTTTACATCTAGACTAACCATTAGTTACCCAGATATGTGTCCTGCGAGCTGGATCCAGGAACAAGGCAGTGGATGCTTTCTCCCTCAATTGGGGAGGAATGTTTATGTATGCTTTCCGCCAATTTGTCTCACCAACTGATGCTTGACAAAAATCAAGCAAGACTAAGCCACAGGCATATTGGTAGTGCCAGATTGGCCTACTCAAGCCTGGTCCCCAAATGTTTTGGGAATTATAGTCCAGCCAGTAATGGCTGTATCCAAGAGCAGGGACCTCCTAGTAAACCCAGTTACAGGGAGCAATCATCCACTACATGAACGTATAACTTGTTGGTCTGCAGATTCTGAGGAGGCCATTTCAAGGCATAGGACTGTCCGAACAAATACAACACAGTTCGGATAACGGATGTCTTGGAGTTCCTATCAACTGTACTATAACTATAAACTAAGTTATAGTGCATCTATAGTGCCAGAGGCGCACTCTCCTCCAATCTGATGCCGGAAGCAGGGCACAGTTCGATAGGAACGCACCCCTTTACAACAAAATTCATGAAGGGAATTTACAATTTAAGACCTCCAAGGCCAAGGTACACTGACACATGGGATGTGAGCGTGGTACAAATCCTACTTTGACAGTGGGGACCGCCTATAACTAACCCTGAAGGTGGTATGCTGACAAAGTGTCCAGACACTGCAAAAGCTACGGTTGGACTACATGACCACCAATATGAACAACATAACATTCTTAATCAGGAACCTGATAAAACAGAGCAGGCCAGGAATGCCAGGGATGGAGATCCAGTTCTTGGCATATCCAGAGGACCAACGGTTGTGTGGGTGGTGACATACTAACACCACTATCTGAGAGTTACGGAGAACCTCAGAGGCTCAGAACAATCGGTCCTCATCAGCCATAAAAAAAAACACACCAAAAGGTGTCAACTCAAACCATCTCCAGATGGTCAAAAGAGGTAATGGCGGTAGCAGGAGTAAACATTTATATGGTTAAATCTTACTCCACCAGGGCTGCATCTACGTCGGCAACAAGAGCTATGGACGTGCCCCTTGATGACATCCTAGTGGCTGCAGGATGGACGAATGAAATAACGGTCCACCGGTTTTATAACAAACCCATAACAGGACTGGGGGAGTTTGCACGTACCATTTTAAGTTCTGTCCCTTAGTTTCCCCCCCAAGGTTGGGAGGGGTAACTTTAAAAAAAACTTTTCTTTCATTTAAAGCATCAGTTTCTTTACTTAACTGCGTAATGTCTGAATGCTTTAATGATTACAGGCATCCATGGTCAATCCATTCAGTGTGTGACGCCTGGATTCGTAACCGGCGTAAAATCACAGAGCTTTGAAATCTTCACGTAGTCACTCACGCGACTCCGAAGTAAAATAGTAAGATTAAACGAGAACTTACCAGTTTGAAGTTTGATCTTGATTTTATGAGGAGTTACGATGAGCGATTACGTGCCCACCGCTCCCACCCTCATACTATCAAGGTCATATGGAAGTTCTAGTTTCTTCACAATCTTACTATTCTCAGGTCTTCTTTTTATCTGTCATTTAACACCGCTGCTTTGAAGATTGACGCGCACGCAGACGGACGGCCCTTCTTCACGTAATCGCTCATCGTAACTCCTCATAAAATCAAGATCAAACTTCAAACTAGTAAGTTCTCGTTTAATCTTACTATTCTACTTAAAACATTTGTTACCCACGAATAAAATATGCGGCAGTTTCCAAAATTGAGCTGCTATGGAAACCAGAGGGATAACTATTGAAAGTAAACATTTCACGGGATATATGTTGTGTATTTTTCCCTTCTTGCTGCAGGATTTCCAGATGAGCACACCAAAATAAAGGCACTTGCATTTCTGCCAATTAGTTTGCAATGGATTTACATCATCTGGAATAAATTTGCATATGAGACAATCATTTGCTGAGCATTTGTATGTAATTAAGGTATGCCACGCTTGACACTCACTCAACAAGACGAGCTTATATAATACCAGCAGGGAGCTTAATAGATAAATGTGGGTTGCATGCAACTATTTGACTGGGAATATGGGTGGAAAAAATGCTCCCAGGCACCTGCCAGTTGTACGTTTGAAACGAGGCGAAAACAGCAACCCCTGGGATACATTTCATTGTTCTTCGGTGGAGCATGAATAATACTAGTAATTTGCTGTGTGAAAATTCTTGGTACATGCAAAGCCTGAATATAAATGTAAAATCAGCTGCCAAAAAATCAAAGTATTACTTGGGCTACTAGTGTGGTGACACAGTGGTGCTGCGGTAGAGTTGCTGCCTTACAGCACCAGAAACCCGGGTTCGATCCTGACTACGGGTGCTCTCTGTACTTTTTCACCCAGAGAGTTGTGACTGTGGAATTCTCTGCTACAGAAGGCAGTGGAGGCCAATTCGCTGGATGTTTTCAGGAGAGAGCTAGATTTAGCTCTTCGGACTAACAGAGGAAAAAGCAGGAACGGGGTACTGATTTTGGATGATCAGTCATGATCATATTGAATGGTGGTGCTGGCTTGAAGGGCCGAATGGCCTACTCCTGCACCTATATTTCTATGTTTCTATGCATGGAGTTTGTACGTTCTCCCTGTTACAATGTGGGATGTCTCGAGGGTGCACACTCCAAAGACGTCTCCTCCCACACTCCAAAGACTTGGTCCGTTAGGGGCGCTGCGAGTCGGCTGCCCTGCCAGCTGTGTATTCGTTATTTCAACTTTTTTGTTTTTTTTAGTATGTCCAAATGTTTGTTTTAGTGTTTCTCGGTATGTCTTATGTGGGGGGTGGTGGGGGGGAAAAGGGGGAAACTGTTTTTTAATCACTTCCTCGACAGAGAGGTGACTTTTTCCATGTCGCTTTTCCGCCTCCCCTCTTGCGACCTTACAGTTTGGATTGGAGCGGCCTTTCGTGGAGTCGGCCCAGAGCTTCAGCAGCGGGCGTAGCGTGGACTTTTCCATTGCAGAGCGGGGGCGAACCCTTGCCGGGGGTCGCCAGAGAGGAGTGCTCCGATCGCTGGCCTGGCGACTTTGGCATCATGGGGCTGTGGTCTGCAGACCTTCTAGCCATGGGCATGGTATAGACTTACCATCCGGAGCCTGGGATCCCTTACTGGGTATCGCTGGAGAGGAGCTCCGACCGCCGGTCTGTGGCCTATAACATCCTGAAGCCGCGGTCTCCGGTAGGAAAGTGGCGATTCGGGCACTCCAAGCCGCAGAGTGTGTTCGACCGTCCCGATGTCAGCGTTTCAATCATCCCGACGAGAGGGCCTGTACATCCGGCCGTCCGTAGCGGCGACTACAGAGGGTTCATGTCCCCGACCACGTATGAACAAAGGAACAAAGGCGGAGGACTAACTGAACTTTGTTGCCTTTCAGCTCAGTGAAGAATGCTGTGGTGGATGTTTGTGTTGGATTTTATTGTGTATTGTGTGTTTTTTTTCCAACTGTATTGCTGCATGGCAAATTCATTTCACTGTACCTTGGTTGGTGCATGTGACGAATAAATTTGACTGACTTTTTTGACTTTGACGGACAGGTTTGCAGGTTCATTGGCTTCGGTAAAAAATGTAAAATTTCCCAAATGTGTAGGATAGTGCTAGTGTACCGGCTGATCGCTGGTCGGCGTGGACTCGGTAGCCCAAAGGGCCTGTTTCACTGCTGTATCTCTGGAGTAAAGCATTTAATCCTGTGACAAGTGCCTGCAGGAGGGCTTGTAAATAACAAGAAAATGCCCCTAACTTCAATACTTTCAGAATTTTCTGATAATTTGAAACTCTTTAATTGCCTTTGTATGCTAAACCTTTCATTCTGCTATGGCGGGTGCATCTGTAAACTCAGAGCACAATTGGTAGATGTAAAATACATATTGTGTGAAAACGTTGTGCTAAATTTACAAAGTATTAAAGGTGTTGCAATAAAAACATGCCACTTCACAAGGATGCTAATAAGTCAGTGAGCTGAGTATATACCACTTCAAACAAAGTGGTGTTTTATTCATACACTTGCAATTAATCCATCTTTTCCTCCAACAAATAAATGATTTAATTTATTAACCTACTTCAACTTAGTAAAGGATTTTGTAAATTATCCCTTAAGGTAAGGCAGTAAGCATTTTTTCACTTGTAGTTTGTGTTTAAGGTGAGAATTCACATCATGAGACGAGAGTTCACATCACATATCCAGTGAGAAAATAGCGCAGGTCAATCGACACGCTCATCAATAATTTGTCTCCATATATAGATTAGGAGGGGGGTATTTGATAACTCTCTTTCAAGAGAGAGCTGGATAGGGCTCTTAAAAATAGTGGAGTCAGGGGATATGGGGAGAAGGCAGGAACGGGGCACTGATTGGGGATGATCAGCCATGATCACATTGAATGACGGTGCTGGCTCGAAGGGCCAAATGGCCTGCTCCTGCACCTATTGTCTATTGTCTATTGCTCAGAGCTTCAACAGTGATGTTTTGTTTTACAGCTGGCTGCTGTAGAATACGTAGAACTTTTATCTAGCCCACTCCCTTCAGTCACCATTAAAGATTGAGAAAATTCAGTTTGCATGGAACGTAACACATAGAACCATACAGCACAGCTCTATGTCCCACAAAGTTTATGTTGAACGCGATGCCAAGTTAAACTGATCTCTCCTGCCTCTACACAATCCATATCCCTCTATTCCCTGCACTTCCATGTGCCATTCTAAAATCCTCTTAAACGCCACTATCGTATCTGCCTCCACCACCACCCCTAGCAATGTGTTCCAGGCTGCCACTACACTCTGTAAAAAAACACCCCACACATCTCCATTAAATTTCCCCCTCTCACCTCATAGCTATGGCCTCTTGTATTGTATATTTCCCCACTGAAAAAAAGCTCCTGACTGTCTACCCTGTCTATCTTTCATAATTTTATATACTTCTATCAAGTCTCCCCTCAACTTCTGATGTTCCAGAGAAAACAATCCATGTCTATCCTAGTAATGAAATAGTGCGTGGTACCAGCAAAGTGGAAAAGTAAATATTGTCTCTCCAAGTGCTGTTGAATACTGACCCCCTTGGAACAATGATAGTTATTTGCAAATGGTCACATATATGATCCACAGTATTTCAGGTGTTTAGTTTAGTTTACTTTAGTTTAGTTTAGAGATACAGGACGGAAACACGCTGTTCGGCCCACCGGGTCCGCGCCGACCAACGATCCCTGTACAGGAACACTATCCTACACACACTCGGGACAATTTACATTTATACCAAGCTAATTAACCTACAAACCTGTTGGCCTTTGGAGTGTGGGAGGAAACCGAAGATCACGGAGAAAACCCACGCAGGTCACGGGGAGAATGTACAAACTCCGTACATACAAGCGCCCGTAGTCAGGATTGAACCTGGGCCTCTGGCGTGTAAGGCAGTAGCTCTACCGCTACACCACCGTGCCCACCCTCAGCAGGTGCTGAGTTCCTTCTTGAACACTCAGCAGGTGCTTACTGGTTTCAAAATTTTTGAACTTAGCCTGCATCAATCCTAACCAGAGATCCCATTTTATTGTCCTCCAAAATAATATCTGTGCTCTCATTGTGTCAGGGAAATGACTCCTGATGATAAAATTGCCTAATCTCTGAGGTGTACATTGTTTCCTTAAACTACACATTCCTTGTGGATGGGGAGTAGTTGCAAAGTTCTGAAGACAGATCTTCATCTCCATGCCTCTGGTTTGCACCTTTAATGCAGGAGTTATGTTTGAGTGCAAGAAGGTGATAGCAGTAGAATTAGGCCATTCGGCCCATTAAATCTACTCCGCCATTCAATCATGGCCCATCTATATCTCCCTCCTTACGCCATTCTCCTGCCTTCTCCCCATAACCTCTGACACCTGTATTAATCATGAATCGATCTATCTCTGCCTTAAAAATATCCACTGACTTGGCTTCCTCAGCCTTCTGTGGCAAAGAATTCCACAGATTCACCACCTCTGACTAAATAAATTTCTCATCTCCTTCCTAAAAGAACGTATTTTAATTCTGATCAAACTCATGTTGTAAGTAACCGAGATAAATAGGTGCATAGAATTTATAAACACCCTCCATTCACTGTGTTTTCCTGATGTCAGGGTAATGGGGAGAAGGCAGGAGAATGGAGTTAAGAGGGAAAGATAGGTCAGCCATGATTGAATGGTGGAGTAGACTTGATGTGTTGAATGGCCTAATTCTCACTTATGAACATGAAATAATTCTGCTTTTCTTATAAAGCCAATATATTTTCTATTGCCTCCAATTTGTAAATGGACTCTAGTTACCGAGTGAACTGACTTTTTTTGTGTGATATAGGTGACCCTTACTTCACTGTCATTTGGGAAATAAACAGAATTCACAAATTACCACTCAAAAATGTGAGAGATGGAATGAAACTTACAGAATATACATTAAAAAAAAAATCCAATACATAAACACAAAATTTTATTTATCTTAGGGATAATTAAGGGACAGAAGTTTAGGGGTAACATGAGGGGGAACTTCTTTACTCAGAGAGTGGTAGCGGTGTGGAATGAGCTTCCAGTGGAAGTGGTGGCGGCAGGTTCGTTGGTATCATTTAAAAATAAATTGGATAGGCATATGGATGAGAAGGGAATAGAGGGTTATGGTATGAGTGCAGGCAGGTGGGACTAAGGGAAAACAGTTGTTCGGCACGGACTTGTACGGCCGAGATGGCCTGTTTCCGTGCTGTAATTGTTATATGGTTATATGTTGCATGTGCAGATGATGCAGGGCAAATCCCTTGTTTTACGGTGGTTCCCTACAGATTGTTTATTTTAAATCAGTTATATAACTTGCCCCACCTCCAGTTCAACAAAGCTGAACACCCTGTAAAAGAACTCTGTGATATTACAGCAATAACGAAGATGGATAACGGACAGGAAATTGTCTGTTGTCTATTGTCAATTGTCTATTGAAACTGGGGTGTAAAATCACAACATGTGAAAAATGGGAGCAGTCTGTAATTATGATCTGTAATAATAATAATAATAATAACTTTATTTATAAAGCACTTTAAACAACCGCAGTTGCCACAAAGTGCTGTACATGAGAACTCATGGACAAAAAGTTATTACAAACCATTAAAAACCGTAAAACGAAGGACTAAAAAACAGTAAAAATTAAAAGACATTAAAAGCACTAAGAACAGGAGCAATGTCTCAGCCAGTGTCGAAAGCCAGAGAATAAAAATGAGTTTTTAGGGAGGATTTGAAGATGGACAGTGAGGAGGCCTGTCTGATGTGCAACGGCAAGGTGTTCCAGAGTGCCGGAGCAGCAACAGAAAAGGCTCTATCCCCTCTGAGCTTCCGCTTAGACCTTGGTACCTCAAGGAGCAGCTGAGCAGCTGTATAGGGTGTATAGACCACAACAGTAAGCCCTATACACCCACAATTGTATGGTGAAATACAGCTTTGACTCCACCTACAAGTTTGCAGATGACACCACTGTGGCAAGCTGAATCACAAACAATGACGAGACAGAGTACAGGAAGGAGATAGAGAACTTTGTGACATGGTGTCAGGATAATAACCTCTTCCTCAACGCGAGCAAGATAAAAGAGCTAGTTATCAACTTCAGGAAGCATGGTGGTGTACATGTCCCATAGTGCTGAAGTGGAAATGTTTGAGAGCTGAAAGTTACCTGATGTTAATAGTACCATGATCAATCCATGACCAACCAAATTGATTCGACAGCCAAGAAGGAGACTGTGGACATTTGGCAATGTCTCCAAAGACTCTTACAAACTTCTACAGATGCACTATAAAAAGCATGCTCTCAGGGTTGCATCGTAGCTTGGTTTGGGAACAGCTCTGCCCAAAATTGCAAGAAATTGCGGAGAGTTGTGGATGTAGCCCATTCTATCACAGTTCCCACCATTGACTCCATCCACACTCCTAGCTGCCTCAGGAAAGCAACCAACATAATAGTAAGATTAAACGAGAACTTACCAGTTTGAAGTTTGATCTGTATTTTATGAGGAGTTACGATGAGGGATTACGTGAAGAGCCCGCTCAGCACGCATGCGTGGCATACTTCAAAGCAGCGGTGTGGAATCACAGATAGACACAGTTATTGAAGTAAACATAGTAAAGACAAGGAGACATCAGTTTATCAGTTTGACCCATATTATTGAGTGTGGGAGCGGAGGGCACGTAATCCCTCATCGTAACTCCTCATAAAATACAGATCAAACTTCAAACTGGTAAGTTCTCGTTTAATCTTACTATTTTACTTCGGAGTCACGTGAGTGATTCCGTGAAGACTTCAAAGCTCTGTGATTTCAAACCGTGTAACAGTTATTACTTCACGCACTGCCGAAGTCTTTGAGGGAGGAAGTGTGTTATCGTAATCAACCAATGAATCTGTTTGTAGAAAAACACAATGGTATTTTTTAACAATAACAACAAAGAAATTAAATTGCTCCCCTGGGCTTAAATTAAATATTTGCAGTCTAAAATCTTTCCTGCAAATAAAACAGGTTTTGCCAACGGCTTATTATAAAATTTCTGAACGGTCTTTCCCCCCAACCATCCTGCTGTAGCCAGGATGTGGTCTATAGGCACGTCCATTCTTTTAGCCGTCGACGTGGATGCTGCCCTGGTGGAATAAAATTTGTACATGTTAGTGTTTATCCCAGCAGTTTTTAGCACCTGCTTGAGCCATCTCGCAATGGTTTGGCTCGTCACCCGCCCATAAGTTTTTTTATGACTGACCCACAAGGCTTTTCATCTCCCTCGAATATTTTGGTTGTGTCTATGTAGGATAGTAGGTGGGTCATGGCACATAACCGTGGTTCTGGCGGGTAAGCCCGGAATTCCACGACTGGATTAGGTGTTCCTGGTCTGCTCTGTTTGATCAGTCCCTGGATAACGACAGAGATCTGGTCTGGAGCTGTGAGCATGCTGTCCAGTCACAATAGGTGCAGTGACTGGACCCTCTGTGCAGATACAAGTGCCATCAACATGAGTGTTTTGAGCATAGATTGTTCCAGTTTGAGGCATCTGGCTGATGGCCATCCCCTGAGGTATGTCAGGACCACACTGACATCCCATGTATGGGTGTACCTTGGTCTAGGGGGTTAGAGTTGTAAATACCCTTTATTAGTTTGACCACCAGAGGGTGGGACCCCATGGCCTGTTGTCCTGGAGCTGGTTTTAAATAGACAGTGTCAAGTCAAACTGAAATGCAAGAAACTTGCGAGCAGAGAAATGCTACAATTGAAATCACGAGAAGTGATTAAAGTGGGCGGAACCCCAGCCTGCCGAGTTCTGCCTGGGGGTCAAAAGGGACAGAGCACCAGAAGCCAGTGAAGGAGAGACAAGAAATTTGCGAGCAGTGAATCCAGCAGTAAATCAAAAAGACTGTCCGAAAAGACTGCCGCGAGAGCCAGAAAAGGCAAGCAGGACTGATTTTTCTACAGACCTGATTGGCAGCCGGGTTTTCACCTGTTAAAGACCAAAACTGTTAAAGACCCCACTGATAAAGACCAAAACTGATAAAGACCTAAACTGATAAAAACTAATCTGCCAAAATAAAAGAAGGAGAAAATAAAAGGTGGAAAAGAAGTGTTTGGTCTGAGTGAATCCAGTTCATCATTTCGGGGTAGATAAATCAAATCCCTTTCAAGCGGGGAAACTGCACAAACATTAGAAGACTTGACAGTGAAAAACCGCTGTGACCAGGAGATCTGGAAACAGTAGAAGACTTAACAGTGAAAAACCGGGCGGGGCCAGGAGATCTGGAAACCTGGAAAAAAGACAGTTAAGTCAAAATAAAACATGGCTGATGAAGTTGCTGGAAAGTCAGCTGAGCAGCTCAAGCTGAAGAGGACAACAGCAAAACGGGCATTCTCTCGTCTTGTTAACAGCATCATTAGGAACCATGAAGAAATGTCTGAAGAGGAGCTCAGGAACAAGTTCAACAAACTCATGCAGGAGGCCGAAAAAGTCATGGAAGCCAATGACGATGTGGAGGCTGGACTCATTGCAGAGCTGGAGGCGGAGCTGGACGCAGATGAAGAAACTGTGTTAACTGAACAGCAAAAAGCCGACCTGGCAAAGACTGCAAAGGAGTGTGAGTCGAAACTAAAAGAGGTCAAAGGGCTCATCCAGGACACTCTATGGGCAAAGTTTGGAAATGTTGAATTATCCACCTCACTACAGACAGCAGATGGTGCATGTGAACTTGCTGCTGCCACCGCACCATCAAATAGCAACCAAGAAGCATATGAATTCATGCTTAACCACCTGCAGAAACTGGTAAAGACTGCAAAGGAGACGTATAGTCGGTGGAAACGTTGGGTCCCTCTGGATGAGCAAGAGAGCTTCCAGAAACACCTAAGAACACTCGAGCTTCTCGTCCCCAAGCTGGTTTCCAGGAAGGCTGACTTCATACAGGCAAGAATAAAGAAGGACGCTGAAGGATTAGCACAAGCGGCGAATGCTTTCAATTATCCTTCACCAGCCATCAGACTGAGGCCCACGGCCCTTCCTAAGTTTACTGGAAACAAGCGTGACTTTTATAGATGGAGGAAGGATTGGGAAGCACTGCAAAAGCAAGGTGAACCCACTGGATCAAATGAGGTGAAGAAGGTTCAATTGCTGGACAGTCTGGAGGACAAAATTACAAGAGACCTCCGCCTCACAAGTTATAACACTGCAGATGATATCTTTCGTGTCCTAGAGAACCGGTTTGGAAATCAAACAGCTATTGCTATTGAGATAGTGGAGGAGCTTCAGGGAATCCCACCTGTCAGAGGACATCAGCCACGTAAAATAGTGGAATTAATTCAAGCTGTGGAAAAGGCGCTTAATGACTTGAGCGATCTCGGAGACACAGGCGCTATTAAAAATCCACTGATGACAAAATCAATTGAAACCAAGCTTCCAGAAACCCTTAAGAAGGAATGGCTGGTTTATGTAGCTGACAAGAGGAATGGTGTGGCACCAGAGAAACGGTTTGACAGTCTCTTGTCATTTCTCAAAGAGCAGGAGAGCATATACGAACAGCTCGAGCAACTGAGGGACGAGGAGCCGAGTAGAAAGGAAACTCGGACTGAACCAAGACATGCCAGAACCAAGTCTACCAAGTCAGAAAATGACCACACAAGTTGTGTAGTCTGTGGTGACATGAAGCATAAAAGGAAGCTGTACTTCTGCAAGCAGTTTCGAGGGCTAAAGCTGACAGAGAAAAGAGCTGCAGTAAAGAAGTTGGGAGCATGCAAAAAGTGTCTTGAAGTTCATGATGATGGTTCATACTGCAAACCTGCATATCTGTGTAAAAATCAAATCTGCAAGGATGAACAGAATCCTGAGCATCATTTTTATCTGTGCCCCAATTATGAGATGAGGAAAAGCAGTGTGGATCAGAGAAGGAGTAAATTTGGTCCAGAGGAAGATAAAAGCAAGAAGAAATATACAGTGCACCAAGAGGAGTTTTTCAGCAAACTTCCACCAGAGTTGGCAAAACAATGCCGAGATGTGTTCTCGAACACTGCATCAAGAGCCTTCAACACTGCAAAGCATCAGCCAAGCCTCCTAAAGGAAGGTGGACTGCAAGAGCATCCAGTGATTTTGATGCTTCTGGAGGTCGTAGCAAATGCTGGACAAAAGGTTGGGACATTAATTGACTTGGCTTCAGATACCAACTACATAACTCACAAGGCTGCGAGTAGACTGAACCTTAGGAGTGAAGACATCACGCTTATCGTCCATGGAGTTGGGGGGATGAAGGTCCACGTAGAGACGATGCGCTACCTTCTAAAGATCCGAGTGAAGACTCCCAAGGGCACACTCAAGTCGCACCAGTTAGTTTGTTATGGATTGGACAGCATTGCAGATGTTCACAAACATGTGACACCACAGCAGCTGCAAAAGTTCTTTCCAGACGTCCCACTTGAGGAACTTGTGAGACCAAAAGAGATACATTTGCTCATAAGCCATAGAGAAGGTCAGCTAGCGCCTCAGAGGATTAGAACTGTTGGAGATCTCATTCTGTGGGATGGACCACTAGGAAAGACTGTTGGAGGTTGCCATCCTGAGCTGTTTGAGAAGCTTACCATGTCAGCCCACATGTCCAAAACACACTTCGCAAGATCAATGAGAGCAGCTGCTTTAAAGTATGAGGAGCTCACTGCCCCAGTCCCTGAGGAACTTTCACCAAACGGACAGGTCGCCGTCAAAGTTCAGAAGTCACGTACATCAACCGCCAATCGGGACTTCTTGGATTGGTGGAAGTGGGATAGCATTGGAGCAGCATGCGAGCCAAAGTGCGGGGGTTGCCGCTGTGGAAACTGCCAGCCAGGCGGAAAAGAAATGACTCTTGCTGAAGAGAGAGAGCTCGAGGTGGTAAGGGAAGGCCTCACCTACGTAACAGGAGACCGTCACAGTAAAGACCCACATTGGCATGCTAGCTATCCTTGGTTGGAAGACCCAGCTTCTCTACCAAATAATAAAAGGACAGTGGAAGCCACATTTCTCAGGACGGAGAGGCAGCTATCCAGAGAACCTGAATGGAAAAGTGCCTACACAGCTCAGGTGCACGACATGGTGGACCGAAAGGCTGCAATCAAATTGTCCGAAGACATGATTGCAAACTGGAAGGGACCAGTGTGGTATGTGAGTCACCTTATTGCTCCAAACCCTCACTCTGTCACAACCCCAGTGAGACTAGTGTGGAACAGCAGCCAAAAGTGCAATGGTGTCAGCTTAAAATGATTTGCTGATGAAAGGTCCAGACGTCCTCAACCAAATTCGCGCCGTCCTCCTCAGATTCAGAGGCGGAATCTATGCTGCTCTGGGAGACATAAAGAAGATGTATAACTCAGTCTGGTTGGAGGACCGTGAAGTACACTTACACAGATTCCTCTGGCGAGATTCCGAGGACGAGGAGCTGGGAGAGTATGCTATCACAAGAGTGAACATCGGAGACAAACCTGCGGGGTGCATTGCACAGTTGGCAATGCGTGAGACTGCTAATCTTCCTTCTTTTACCCACCTCAAGGATGAGCAGCAAGTACTCCAGAAAGACAGCTATGTTGACGACATCCTCACATCTCACAACAGCCTCGACCAGTTGAGAATCATCACAGCAAATGTGGAACGAATCCTAAAAGCTGGTGGGTTTGAGCTCAAGCCTTGGGTTCTGTCTGGCCAAAGTGGGAGGAAGGAGGACAGTGATGCTTTAAAGAAAAGCAAAACAAAAAGCATGATCCTACCAAACCAAATGCATGATGATGATAACAAGGCACTTGGTCTGGGCTACATTGTAAAAGAGGACATGCTCCACGTTATGGTGGGAATCAATTTCTCCAAGAGAAAGAAAAAGATGCGGCTTGGTCAAAGCCTTCTACAAGAGCAAATCAAAACTCAGACGCCAAATCCCCTAACAAGAAGAGAGCTTCTCAGCCAGGTAGCAGGGCTATATGACCCCATCGGCATAGTGGCTCCTGTTAAGCAAAAGGGAGCGATTCTAGTACGCAGAGCTTTCCAAGAAGCAAAAGAGGGAAGCTGTTCGGTCAGAGACACATGGAACATGGCACTGTCAGATGGACTCAGGGAGGATGCAATTAAGCTCTTTGAAGAGTACGAACAACTTGGAAAAGTCAAGTTCGTCAGGGCACTGACTCCCTCTTGCTCCGCAACTGAACCCTTGGGAATCACCTTTTCTGACAGAAGTGAGCACACCTACGGGGCCGTGATGTACGTGAGATGGGATTCAGACCATGGCCCAATTGTCAGACTGGTGGAATCCAAGGCCAAGTTAACTCCCTTGGACCGCAGAGGAGACGCTGTTAAAGCAGAGATGTGTGGAGCAGTGTTCGCCTCACGTTTAAAGAAGTATTTGAGCTACACAGTCAAATTCAAGTGGAGAAGTGGTATCATCTTGTGGAAAGCCCTAAACAATCCAAAGTGGGAGGCCATCTCTTTGACAGGAGTCATTACAGTAAGAGAACGAGAAAATGCTCTAAAAGACATTTTTTGTGCTGCGCAATTGGGCACAACTTTCCCAAGCACCAAAACAGATCGACTGGTAGCCTATAAAGACCAAGATTCTGGGCTGATGGTTTGTGGTGGCAGAGTGCAGAGCTTTGAAGAGGATAAAGTTGCTGTTCCCATCCTACCCGTTGATGCCTGGGTGTCCATGCTGCTAGCTCGGGAGGCTCACAGGGAGAGTCATGACGGAGTGGCTGGGACCTTGCTTAAAATGAGAAAAAAGGCTTGGGTCATAAAAGGAAGGAGAATTGCTCAAAAAGTTGTTGATCACTGCATAATCTGCAAGAAAGCAAAAGCAAAGAAATGTCAACAAGTAATGAGTGATCTGCCGCCTGAAAGAACTGAACCTGCTGCTCCTTTTGAGTTTACAACAGTAGACCTCTTTGGACCCTACCACGTACACGATGACGTCAAGAAGAGGGTAAAACTCAAAGTCTGGGGAGTTGTCTTACTTCCAGTAGAAGAACAAGACAAAAATGCATCAGGTGACTAAGTTCAAACCCCCATTCAAAGTTTGACTTTAAAGCGTCGATCTCCCAAGTGGTTCCATTGGAAGATCGAGTGGGAGGTGTCAAGTCAAACTGAAATGCAAGAAACTTGCGAGCAGAGAAATGCTACAATTGAAATCACGAGAAGTGATTAAAGTGGGCGGAACCCCAGCCTGCCGAGTTCTGCCTGGGGGTCAAAAGGGACAGAGCACCAGAAGCCAGTGAAGGAGAGACAAGAAATTTGCGAGCAGTGAATCCAGCAGTAAATCAAAAAGACTGTCCGAAAAGACTGCCGCGAGAGCCAGAAAAGGCAAGCAGGACTGATTTTTCTACAGACCCGATTGGCAGCCGGGTTTTCACCTGTTAAAGACCAAAACTGTTAAAGACCCCACTGATAAAGACCAAAACTGATAAAGACCTAAACTGATAAAAACTAATCTGCCAAAATAAAAGAAGGAGAAAATAAAAGGTGGAAAAGAAGTGTTTGGTCTGAGTGAATCCAGTTCATCATTTCGGGGTAGATAAATCAAATCCCTTTCAAGCGGGGAAACTGCACAAACATTAGAAGACTTGACAGACAGCCAGGGCACTTCTAGCTGTGTTGATGGCTCTGTAGCTGAGTCCTTCATCGTGGTGAAGGTTCGCCAGGAATTCCAGTACGTTGGTAACTGTAGCGGTTGAGTAGGTGGTCCCTGTATCCAAGCAGTACTTCTCCCATTTCTTGATGCTGGACAAGTGCTGGTTTTTTTTAGTGGTTGTTCAGAGGGATGCTGACATGGTGTCGACGGTTTGTTCTGATAATCCCAGTCCCAGAAGTGGTTTGTGCAGAATCTGCAACCCAGGAGTTTGATTTTTTCATGGCACGGGTGGCTTGTGCCCGACACTGGGTGTTAATATCTCTGGGTCACTGGGGAATACCATCGGAGTTTCAACAACCATGTCATGGAGTTTTGGGAACCATGGCTGCGTAGGCCAGTCGGGTACTATCAAAATACCTGAAGCAGAGTCCATTTGTATTGTGCGTAGTCCCCAACTGATGAGGCAGAAGGGAGGAAATGCATAGAAGAAGAATTTCCCCAATCCAGCGCGAACGCATCTACCGCTGCTGCCTCAGGGTCTGGTTCCCAAGCGACATACATAGGTACCTGGTGATTTAGCCTTGATGCAAATAAATCGATATCTGGCGTGCCATATTGCTTGATAACTTTTGCAAATTTTTTGGCGTTTAACATCCATCCGATGTTGTCATTAAATTTACGTGACCTTGTGTCTGCCACTGTATTGAGCTTACCTGGCAGGTAAGTTACTGATAGCCAAATATGTCTTTCGACACACCATTGCCAAATTGTGTTGACCAACTTGTCGCATGATACCGATTTTATGCCGCCCATATGGTTAATGTAGGCCACCACCGTAGTATTATCTATTTGTAACCGTACATGCAAGTGATGCATATTTGTGCATATGCTTTTAAACCATAAAAGTCACCCAACATCTGTAGATAATTAATGCCCAGTGTAAGTGGTAACGATGACTCTGGGTTAGTCCATCTACTACTTGTTAGTGATGATAATAGGTTGAAATTATGCCAAACGTTTTTGCCCACCAGTTATGATATTGCTTCAGTGGGTAACTTCATGACACGATCATAATGACCTGTATGTCGTTTTGGTGCCTATACCTTTGCTCTTTGTAAGTTTTGACAGTGCAAAGGTCCGAATTGTGTAGCCGGAAATGCTGCTACCATTTTCCCAATTACTCTGTTACTTGTCGAATAGTTGGGAGTACGTGGACCATTAATTGTTGCATGATTGTGCCAATTCAACTGTTTTGTCTCTTGGCAATGTTACATTCACGTAGACTGGATTAATTGTGAAGCCCAAGTAGTCCATGATTGTGGATGGCTTCAACTTAGATTTATCTGGATGTAAGACAATCCCAGGGTTTCGAATAACTGTTTGGTAGCTGATGCAGCTAACATAGTCAATTCCATGGTCTTGCCTATTTATTTAAGATATCATCAAGATATGACATGACAATATGTTTTTGTCTTGTGAATATTGCCAGAGCTGGTTTTAGTATCTTAGTGAATAATCTTGGGCTGATGTGAACCCATTGGGTAACGCTTTAAATTGCCATAGCTGCCCCATCCAGGTAATTTTCAGGTATCTGCGATGACCCTTGTGAATAGTACTAAATAGTAAACATCTTTAAGATCAATGCTTGCCATGAAGTATCCTTTGGAAATTAGTTGTTTGGCAGTAACAACCGTTTCCATTTTGAAATGTATATACTTAACAAACATATTTAGTGAAGTTAAGTCAATGATGATGCGAAATCCACCATCTTTTTGGGTTTAGTGACGAATATTTGATACGAATTCCAAGGGTTCATGTTTCCCATGATACCCTTTGTAATTAGTCTCACCAGTTCAGCTTGTCCCTCTCGTTTCTTTAACGGAGAGGGAAAATACCCTCTGGGGTAAATGTTGAACTGGTGGCAATTTTTCTAGTATGAATTGTATTTTGTATCCACTAAAGCCATTGAGTATATACTGATCACTCGTGATAGACTCCCGTGCTTCTTAAAACAGGTGTAATCTCCCCCCTGTTAGTATTAAGCCCCTATTTTATATACGTTGGTAGGAACCAGACCCACCTACCTCCATGGTTATGGGTATTCTTCTGTTTCCTGCCGGTCCAACGAGTCTTGCACGTTGTCTGACGTGGCGGTGATGTTGGAGGATGGCGCATTTTCCATGGGGCCTGCTCTGGGCCCTGGCCTGAAAGGCTTACGGGATTGGCATGCAGGCCCCGAGCTTTCACCAGTACCATGAGGTAGACCCTCCTGGTGGACGCGTTAGAGGTACTGCTGACTGGTTTACGTGTGGTGCTCATTCCAGACCCTGCCCTCTTGCGCTGAATATTTTGGACACTTCGTCCAGTTTTTTAGGCTTGGTTTGGTAACTTAGCCAGACAGGAGGATCTGTGGTTGTGAGGTCGGCGTTCTCACAGTCCTGTAAATTTTTTGAGTTGAGGGCAGGTTTTATAACTTCCTGAGAAGTTGCGGAGCACTGCGAACAGTAGGGTCAGGTGTTTTGCCATACTACCCTGACCCTCTGGAAAGATCATGCGAAAATGATAACCGACGTCAGGGATATCAAATTCATTTTAAGATTGAATTGAATTGAATTGAATCCTTTATTTGTCATTCAGACCTTTCGGTCTGAACGAAATGATGTTGCCTGCAGCCATACATGTAATAATAACAAAACACAATAAACACAAATTAACATCCACCACAGTGAGTTCACCAAACACCTCCTCACTGTGATGGAGGCAAAAGTCTTAGAGTTACTGTCTCTTCCCTCCTCTTCTCCCTCTGCGCCGAGGCGATACCCCACCGGGCGATGGTAAGTCAGTCCCGCGGTTCAAGCTCCGCGGCCCGGGGGTGGTCGAAGCTGCCGCCCTCCAGTCCAGCGGACGCAGCTGTTGCAACGGGTGCTCCGGAAAACAGGCACCAGCCTGTGACCTGCGAGCTCCCGACATTGTCATCCACTGGCCCGCGGCCGAGCCCCGGATCCAGGTCGCCGCCGCCAGAACGCCGCCTCAGCCGCCGGAGCACCGTCTCCGCCCCGCACCGGGCCGCCCACACGGCAGCGTCTCAGCCCCGCACCGGGCCGCCCACACGGCAACGTCTCAGCCCCGCACTGGGCCGCCCCCACGGGAGCACCTTCCAGCCGGGACCCAGGCCGCCCTCACCGGAGCGCCTTCCAGCCGGTAGCCAGGCCACCCACACGGCAGCGTCTCAGCCCCGCACCGGGCTGCTCACACGGGAGCGCCTTCCAGTCGGTAGCCGTGCCGCCCGCACGGGAGTGTCTCAGCTCCGCGCCGTCCGCCCTCACCGGAGCGCCGAGTCGTGCCACTACCCGGACGTCGCCACAGCTCGAAGACGGCCAGCCTCGCGTTGGTGAGTCCTGGCTGGCTCTACGTCCGGACCCTCGAGGTCGGTCGCAGGTTGGAGGCCGCCAGCTCCGCCATTAGGCCTCAGCGCAGACGGGGGAAGAGAAGGGGGATACCATTCCCCCGAAGGGAGAGACAGAAAGCCCTGTTTCCCCCTCCCCCCACACACATAACACCACCTAATAACCAAAAAAATTACTAAACTAGACAAAAAAAACAACACAAAAAAGTAAAAACAGACCGCGAGCCGCAGCCGTATCAAAGCGCCGCCACTTACGGGTTTGGGTTTTTAAAAGCTATGCTCAATGTACCCCCCAATAACGGTGGGCACTTTGAGTAAATGCAATTTAGGGGAGGCGTGATGTAATCCAACACCTCATGACTACCTGTCTTGGAGAGGTTTTTTGAAAACAACAGGTAGTAAGCTGGCCGCCAGTTGAGATGAAAACCACATAGCGGCCACACCCAGCAGCTCTTCCTGATCCTGTACCTCAAGCATACTCCCGATGTTGTTCAGCCAGTGACCCCGCTTCTTGAGCAGCCCAGCTCTGGTTCCCATCAATCCCTCGACAAGGGAGATGACCAGTGCTGTTAGGCACTGGAGTGGGAGTGTTAGCTCCCTTGGCGGACTTGCCCCTGCTCCTGAGGTAGTCTCGCTGGAGTTTTTAGCTCCATGACCTTCCTCTGGCTTGGAGAAACAGACACTCTTATTTCTTGTTTGAAGTGCTGATCCCATCTTCCGTGTCTGTCTCCAGCCTGAGGTTGGTCCTGACCTTGCTGTTAGAGGCTGTCTGCCGTTTTCGGGCGGCATTTCAGCGGTTCTCAGGCGGCGAGTCTCCTTGTCGGGAGTCTGCAGGGGTGCCGGCCGGTTTTAAATTTCCCTCCAGTGCGCTGCTGTTGGTCAGACAGCTGTTTTAGCGGACTGGGCATCAGCGCAGCACCCGTGTCTGTGGACCGCAGCGTGTGCGGTCCCGTTGCCGCCTCTCCCCCCTCCACTGTCAGCTCCTTCCCTGGAGTCGAACGGGGGCCGCTTCCCTCTGCTGCTTTGCTCCCCCTGGAGCAAAAACAAATGCTAAGACCGACTTTAAACTGAAGGTAAGTACTTACCTAACGTTCCTTTCCTTCAGGCTCGTAGCGGGAGCGCCTGACTCCCGATGCGCCGCTGTTGCACTGCTGGCGTTAATGCCGCGCATGCGTGCTGAGTGGGCTCTTCACGGAATCACTCACGTGACTCCGAAGTAAAATCAAAGACGTGTTTCATGCCTTCTTCTCCCTGCCCCTGTCCAGCAGAAGATACAGAACCTTGAAGAACACACCGCCAGACATAGGAACAGCTTATTCCCCTCTGTTATCAGGCCTCTGAATGGTCCTTCCATAAGCTAGGGTACTGTCCTTTGCTCTGTCTATTGTTCTTGACTTGATTGTATTGATGTGTGGTATATATGATCTGTTTGGATAACTGGCAACATAAACCTTTACATTGCGCCTCGATACATAGAAACATAGAAAATAGGTGCAGGAGTAGGCCATTCGGCCCTTCAAGCCTGCACCGCCATTCAATATGATCATGGCTGATCATCCAACTCAGTATCCTGTACCTGCCTTCTCTCCATGCCCCCTGATCCCTTTAGCCACAAGGGCCACATCTAACTCCCTCTTAAATATAGCCAATGAACTGGCCTCAACTACCTTCTGTGACAGAGAATACCAGAGATTCATCACTCTCTGTGTGAAAAATGTTTTTCTCATCTCGGTCCTAAAAGATTTCCCCCTTATCCTTAAACTGTGACCCCTTGTTCTGGACTTCCCCAACATCGGGAACAATCTTCCTGCATCTAGCCTGTCCAACCCCTTAAGAATTTTGTAAGTTTCTATAAGATCCCTCCTCAATCTTCTAAATTCTAGCGAGTACAAGCCAAGTCTATCCTGTCTTTCTTCATATGAAAGTCCTGCCATCCCAGGAATCAGTCTGGTGTGACAATGATAATGATACATGACAATGATAAACCTAAATGTTATTCTCGAGTTCAGTTTTGCTAATCCTTGATTGTACATTCCCTACCAGATCGCTCCAGTAATTCCCTCCCTATTTTTGAACCAAAGCCAGTTCTAGCTGAAGACAAACACGATGAATCTGTATCACCTCAGCCCAGACACAGCTCAGCCTTTGAAGTTGTGAAGGGCTTGAATGTTTTGTTCTGAGCTTTGTAACAGGAGTGCGGAGGTGGGATCCAAATACTGAAGTGGAAGAAGATGAGTTATTTCTGTGTTTATTAGTCAACCTCTTACGTTCAAGCTGCACGTTAATCAAACTTATTTACAGCAACGATAGTGCATATGATGTCAGTATGAACTTGAGGGTGATGTTTTTATAGCTGAGAATTACTGTAAGAATGTAACTCCTACGTGCAAAGTGTATTTGCATTAGGTGAATTTATTAAGATTAAATTCCTTTTTTTGTAGGATTTTGAAACTGACTCAAAAGTCCCGACATGAGCTTATAGTGGACTTTGCCCAGTCCATCATGGGCACTGTCATCAAAAACAAAAAATATGAGGCCTTGAAGGTGGCATCTATCAAATTTGATCCTCGCTAGAATTTAGAAGATTGAGGGGGGATCTTATAGAAACGTACAAAATTCTTAAGGGGTTGGACAGGCTAGATGCAGGAAGATTGTTCCCGATGTTGGGGAAGTCCAGAACAAGGGGTCACAGTTTAAGGATAAGGGGGAAGTCTTTTAGGACCGAGATGAGAAAATCATTTTTTACACAGAGAGTGGTGAATCTGTGGAATTCGCTGGCACAGAAGGTAGTTGAGGCCAGTTCATTGGCTATATTTAAGAGGGAGTTAGATGTGGCCCTTGTGGCTAAAGGGATCAGGGGGTATGGAGAGAAGGCAGGTACAGGATACTGAGTTGGATGATCAGCCATGATCATATTGAATGGTGGTGCAGGCTCGAAGTGCCGAATGGCCTACTCCTGCACCTATTTTCTATGTTTCTATCCTCACCTGTGTGTAGGAGATTTCATTATTTTTTATCACTAGGGGGCGAGGACTCCTTCCCATGGAAAAAACGCTTGGATGCGGAGGCGACGGAAGAAGTGCTCCTCATCGTGGCGGACACGGAACTCATTGAGGAGGGGAACAAAAGTGAAGCATCTGTTGAGGACAGCCCCTTCGGTATCTGAGAGGGGGAGATCAGGGGGGATGGTGAACACATGGCAACGATGGGGGTTGGGGCCGGAGGAAGGCAGGTGAGTGGACGGAGGCTGAGGCGATGTCTGAGGCGATGTGTGTAGGAGAATGCTTTTGTAGTGCAAAAAGGAACGATGTCAGGAATGGGATTTGAACCCACGCCTCCAGAGGAGACTGCAAACTGAACGCAGCACCTTAGACTGTTCGAACAGTGTGTGGGACAGTGCTAGCGTACTGGGTGATCACTGGTCAGCGCGGACCTGGTGGGCCGAAAAGACCTATTTCAACCCAGTGTCTCTAAAGTCTAAAGTAAAATCTAAAGTCTAATCTGGACCATGCCAGCTTCTTACTGCTACCATCAGACAGGAGGTACAGAAGCCTGAAGTTACATACCTCCAGGTTCAGTAATAGCTAATTTCCTACAATAAACACATTATTGAACCAATCTGCAGAACCCTAACCCTACCTCAACAACAGAACACCTCTTGCACTTACCAAGGACCTGTTATCAAATTGTGCCTTTGCACCAGTGTCATTATTTTGCACAATTTCTTTTCTTTTCGCTGCCTAGTAAAATAAACCGACTTTTCACCTCTGCCAACACTAATTCAGACAGTAAGTCCCAGGCCATCATCTGAGTGGAGAAATTATTCTTGATCTTCCCTACAACCCTTCATACTTATTGTCTTAGATTTCTAGCACTTCGCTATTGACCTTTCTGCTAAGGGAACTTTTTTTTCTGTTTTCCCTATGTAGGCCTCGCACGATGCCGTATACTTTGAATAAATATGCCTTCAGTTTTCTTAGTGCCTAATAAAACAATCCCAGCCTGGCTAATCTCGCCAGACCTGGTCAAGTCCTTATGAATTTCCTCTTAACCCTCCCTCGTGCCATTATATTCAAAGATCCAAAGACACACAACTTTGTAGGTTAATTGGCTTTGGTCGAAGTTGTAAACTGTCCATAGTGTGTGTGTAGGATAGTGTTATTGTGCAGGATGATCGCTGGTCGACGTGGACTCGGTGGGCCGAAGGGCCCGTTTCCACGCTGTATCTCTAAACTCTAAACTAAAGACTCCCTCCCATTACTTTGTGATCTTGCTAGAAACTTACGTACAGTTAACCATGTTATTTTAGTCATTGTTGTGAATGACTCCCTGCCTCTCCACAGGTTGCAACTTAGAATATAGAACATGTACGAGATTTCTGTCCATTGCAAAATCTCCTCAAGACCTACTTTGAAGAAGTTCTCCTCTCTCCGACGAGAGTTCTGCCACACCCTATCTACCTGTTCCCCCTGTGATTTCTCCTGTTCTCTAGCTCCATTCATTGTTGCTTTTTACACATCTTTCATTTATTTGTTCTATGCACCGTTTATATCTTTTGTTTCCCTTTCACCTGACGCTCAGTCTGAAGAAGGGTCTCGGCCCAGTTTCCTCACAGCATCTCTAAACTAAACTAAACTAAACTAAACTAAACTAAACTAAACTAAACTAAAATATATTCATCCTCCAGGGTGTAACTGGAATGTTTGTTACTCCAGTTGTAATCTAATTAGTGTTCATTACAATTTCATAATGGGCACCCTATTCAATGACGTTGCCTTTTTAGAGAGGCATCGCATAGTGCCACAAGTTGTGCTCATATCAGCATCAAGATACAAAAATTATTGGTCAAAAATAATGGTCAAATTTCTTTACCACTTTTAATGTTAAAATCGTATAGAGTGAAATAAGTTTCGCTATTCTTACTCCAAAAATGAATTTTGGAATTTTATTCCAAAATCCATTGGAATTTGCCTTTTTCCTTTCATTTTATTTTTCTGCATGATATCCAAGGAGGCCATTCTGCTCATCGAGTCTCTGTTGACTTTCAGAGTAATCCCATCAATCCCCATTCCTTCACTTATTTCCCTGAAACCTGTTCCCTCGCATCTCCTCATTAACTCAACCTTCCTCCTAAATTCTCCTGATACTCAGATGAACAAGGAAGGGGAAATTTCCATGGCCAATTTGCTAACAATTGGCAAATCTCTGTGATATAAGGTGAGAGGGAAAATATTATGGTGAGAGGGGAAAGATTCAATAGGAAGCTAAGGGGCAACTTTATTGCGCAGAGGTGGGGATATGGAACGAGCTGCCAGAGGAGGTGGTTGAGGCAGGTTCATTTCATAAGTTTCGAAGTGCTTGGAGCAAAATTAGGCCATTCAGCCCATCAAATCTACTCATTTAATCATGGCTGAACTATCTTTCCCTCTCAACTAGGGTTGCCAACTTTCTCACTCCCAAATAAGGGACAAAAGGTCAAAATAAGGGACAAATTCCCAACGGCAATTTGTTGACCGACTCGGCTGTGGCTGGGTGAATGATGAATTGGCCCGGGTGCTGGACTGCACATAATGCCCAGCCGACAAGCCAGCTGAGGAGTGTGCAAAGTCCATCGCCCCATCCAACTCATCAACCTATGATCGGCCATGAGAAGGAGGGATGGTGGTGTCAGCGGTTAGCAAAGGTCCGAAGGTCGGACAGCTGGCCGGGCTGCCGATCGACGGGGCCACTGGCGAGGCACTGCTGCTGCACTCCATGGGCTGCACTACGACCCGAGTAGTAGCAGTCAAATAAGGGCGGTCCCGTATGGGAAAAACCTATTTAGCCCAATACACGGGATGTCCCGGCTAATACGAGACAGTTGGCAACCATAATCTCAACCCCATTCTCCTGCCTTCTCCCCATAACCCCTGACGCTCACACTAAACAAGAGTCAATCTCCACCTGAAAAATGTCCATTATCTAGGCATCCACAGCCGTCCGTGGCAATGAATTCCACAGATTCACCGCCTTCTGACAAAATAAATTCCTCCTCATTTCCTTTCCAAAGGCACGTCCTTTTATTCTGAGGCTAATATTTAAAGTGACCTACGAGTCACATAAAATTAAAGTGCCATAACCAGGCTTTTATTTAAAAGGCATTTGAACAAGTACATGGGTCGGAAAGGTTTAGAGGAATATGGGCTAAACACGAGCAGGTTGGACCAGCAAAGATGGGGCATCTTGATTGGCATGCACTAGTAGGGCCAAAGGGCCTGTTTCCACACTGTGTGATGCCATGATTTGATGATTCTATGACTTTACTTGGGTGAAACCCATGGACTCACAGGGAGAATGTCCAAGCTGCATATGTACAGCACTGGAGGTCAGTATTAAACCTAGGTGGCTGGGGCTGTGAGCCTCCATTTTGCCACAGAAAATGATACTTAAAAAAAAAAAATCTTATGCAAAACCTAGGATAGCTTAAATTAGCTTTGAAAACATCTCCAATATTTACCTCTGTCTCCCCAGTAACGGCTTCCTCTAATATTCAGAATAGAGGTCTGGTAAGGAAGTCTAGTGCGATCTTGGCAGTTGGTAGAGCTGCTGACTCACAGTGCCAAAGACCCAGGTTTACATAGAAACATAGAAACATAGAAAATAGGTGCAGGAGTAGGTCATTCAGCCCTTCGAGCTAGCACCGCCATTCAATATGATCGTGGCTTATCATCCAAAATCAGTACCTAGTTCCTGCTTTCTCCCCATATCCCTTGAAGGCAGGAACGGGGTACTGATTGTGAATGGTCAGCCATGATCACATTGAATGATGGTGCTGGCTCGAAGGGCCGAATGGCCTACACTGCACCTATTGTCTATTGTCTGTTGTCTATTCTGTTAGCCCTAAGAGCTATATCTAACTCTCTCTTGAAAACATCTACTGTCTTCTGTGGCAGGGAATTCCACAGATTCACATCTCTCTGGGTGAAAAAGCTTTTCCTCATCTCAGTCCTAAATGGCCTACCCCTTATTCTTAAACTGTGACCCCTGGTTCTGGACTCCCCCAACATGGGGAACATTTTTCCTGCATCTGGCCTGTCCAATCCCTTAAGAATTTAAGTTTGATCCTGACCTCGGATGGAGTTTGCACATTCTCCCTGTGACCTTGTGGGTTTCCTCAGGGTACACTGGTTTCCTCCCACAGCCCAAAGATGTGCGGGTTTGTAGGTTAATTGGCCTCTATAAATTTACCCAGAGTGTATAGTGAGTGAGTGGATGAGAAAGTGGGATAACGTAGAACTTGTGTGAACAGGTGATCAATGGTCAGCATGGACTCGGTGGGCCGAAAGGCCTGTTTCCATGCTTTATCTCTAAACAAAACTAAACTAAACAGTACATGGGACAGGTTGGGTAACAGCACGGACATGATGGGCTAAATGGCTTCATTCTGAATAGAAAATCTCTGTTTCTGTGAAGATGAGAATTCCTCAAATGCGTACATCGTTGTTAAGCATTTCAGTGTTTACATGCTATCTTGCCAGGAATATAAACACCCTGAGTGAAAATATTCTCAGGGAACGGGAATATAGTGAAGAATGTGACTCTGGTCAGTGTAGTGGTAATTCAGAATGTCTGCACTCTATTAACAAACATGACAAGCAAGAAACCATTGCTTATATTGTAAGTGACAGGAACTTCTCAAGGGTGGTCTGGCTGTTTAGGGGACTGATTTTCCCAGATCCTGCATTGGATCAGATAATAGGGATTTTTTTTAATCACAAAGCCTTTAGTGAACATTTGTGAAGGCAGTAAAAGTGTATCTATGGGATTCTCTAAGATCTAGGGGCAGCACAGTGGCGTAGCCTAACAGCGCCTGAGACCTGGGTTCGATCCTGACAATGGGCGCTGCCTTCACGGACTTTATACGTTCTCCGTGACCGCGTGGATTTTCTTCAGGTGCTCCAGTTTCCTCCCACTTTCCAAAGACATACAAATTTGCAGGTTAATTGGCTTTGGTAAATAATGTAAATAGTCCCTAGTGTGTAGGATAGTGTGCAGGGTGATCGCTGGTCAGTGCGGACTCAGTGGGCCGAAGAGCCTCTTTCCACGCTGTATCTCTAAAGAAAAGTAAAGCAAATAAACTAACATTTTGCTTGGTCAAGTAAAACCTAATGGGGAATGAAGCTAACAAATACCATGGAGTCATGAATGAGAGAAGGGGATCCAGTCCACCCATTGGGTTTGGGCGTGTCCTGGCTTGTGGACAACGCAATCAACATGCCTCACCACTACATCGGCGAGACCAAGCGCAGGCTCGGCGATTGTTTTGCTGAACACCTCCGCTCAGTCCGTCTTAACCTACCTGATCTCCCGGTGGCTCAGCACCAACTCCCCCTCCCATTCCCAATCTGACCTTTCTGTCCTGGGCCTCCTCCATTGTCAGAGTGAGGCCCAGCGCAAATTGGAGGAACAGCACCTCATGTTTCGCTTGGGTAGTTTACACCCCAGTGGTATGAACATTGACTTCTCTAACTTCAGATAGCCTTTGCTTTCCCCCTCTCTCCCCACCGCCTTCCCAGTTCTCCCACCAGTCTTACTGTCTCCGCTTACAGTCTATCTTTGTCCCGCCCCCTACCATGACATCAGTCTGAAGAAGGGTCTCGACCCGAAAAGTCGCCCATTCCTTCTCTCCAGAGATGTTGCCTCACCCGCTGAATTACTGCAGCATTTATGTGTCTACCTCACCACTTTGCACGATCCAGAGAACTGCAATATGTTAATTTCAAATGTATATTTTTCTGATTCTGAAAGTACAAGCAAAATACCGCCGGAAATCCGAATTAGAAATAAAACATCAGATTGGATAATCAATGGAGAGAGAAACAGTGTCAATGGTCTGAAACTCGAAGGCCCAGTGCACAGGCATAAACTGTTGTGTGTGGACTCCCTATTGCCATGCATCCAGTGGATGCAGATGCCTGATCTCACTGGTCCGCACCAGCAGAGGCACCATCAATAAGCTCAGACAGGAGCCAGAAGACAGTCCTGTCCTCAAAACATCACTAAAAGGCTTGAGCAGCTGGCAAAGTTCCATCTCCAGCTTTGAAGGCTGCAGATATTGTGACTACGGGTGCCGTCTGTACGGAGTTTGTACGTTCTCCCCATGATCTGCGTGGGTTCTTTTCCGGCATCTCTCATTTCCTCCCACTCTCCAAAGATGTACAGGTTTGTAGGTTAATTGGCTTGGTATAATTGTAAATTGTGCCTAGTGTGTCTAGGATAGGGTTGCCAACTGTCCAGTATTAGCCGGGACATCGCAGATATTGGGCTAAATTGGTTTGTCCCATGAGGGACTGCCTTTGTCCTGCATTTGACTGCTACTACTCGGGTCGAGGGGACTGTCGGGTCGGAGCGCCGCGTGCGGCCCCGACTCACCCGTCCTGACGTTGTGCAGCCCATGGAGTGCAGCAGCAGTGCCTCATCCGTGGCCCCGTCGGTCGGCAGCCCGGCCAGCTGTCCGACCTTCGGACCTTCGTTTACCGCTGACACCACCACTCCTCCTTCTCTTTGTGCACGACGTTGCGTCCCTCCGGCGCCCGGGGCCAAAACGCCTCAGCCGAGTCGGTCAACGAATTGCCGTTGGGAATTTGTCTCTTTTATTTTGACCTTTTGCCACTTATTTGGGAGTGAGAAAGGTGGCAACATAAGTGTAGGATGGTATTAGTGTGTGGGGATTGTTGGTCGTCGCAGACTCGGTGGGCCGAAGGGCCTGTTATTGCTGTATTTCTAAAAACTAAAACCATAACTGAAAAGTTTGGGTGGTATTTTTTTAAGTCTTTAAATATCTCTGGTGTTCAGACATTTAAAAAATAACAAATCAATGAAGGATTAAACATGTATGTTGTTAAAACATATCGTAAAATGATCCAAAACTTGTGAATAAATTGTTTAAAAAAACCATTAAGCTATATCCACTTAACCCCTAGACCTATAGCTCCCGTTAAAATTTGAAGTGCTTCAGATCCAATAGCCAGTCTCACCTGTGGCAGGATCTAAAAGTCAATCTCGGTAAGATTTCAGAAACAAGGAACTGCAGATGCTAGTTTACAGAAAAAGGACACAAAGTGCTGGAGTAACAGGGGTCAAGCAGCATCTCTGGAGAACATGGATAGGTGACAATCTGGGTCTAATGATGTCTAGAGATGCTACCTGACCGAAAAAAAGCTACTATAGCATTTTGCGTCCTCATTAAGACAGTACTCTTTTGATGGCTTCCATGTGGAGTTCAGAACCAATTCATGTGCCAACAAGATCAAGCCCAGTGTTTTAGGTCAATAAACACTTTTCCTACATTTTTTTCCTACATTTACATAGGCTGGCTAACGTTGCACATCTCAGAATTTTGTTTTTCTTTAAATTGCCTTATTGGCTTGGCAAACGTATTTTTGAACTATAAATCGCCTTTTTAAATTATCAAAGGAACACTCAAATACATGTTGATGACATTTAGGCATCGGGCAGAAGGTACAGACGTTTGAAAATGCATATCTCCAGATTCAGGAACAGTTTCTTCCCAGCTGTAATCAATAATGTTTTATTATTAATGTTTAATGTTTTATGTATCATTCCTAACAGTCACTGTCACTTGCGGGCGGAGCACCAAGGCAAATTCCTTGTATGTGAATACTTGGCCAATAAATTTATTAATTCGTTCATTCATTCAATTGAATGGTCCTCTCATCAGCTGGAGTGCGGTCCTGACCTCTCACCTACCTCACTAGAGTCCTTTGAAATATCTTCAATTGGACCTCATCGGACTTCAATGTGATATCTTTGTACTAAATTTTTTTTTACATTTTTTTATAATCAAAAATATTTATTCAAATATTAAAATAATTATATAGTACAGTAAAAAACAAAACAGAACCCACCAACATAATACACGACAAACGATAAACTATTATACAACTATCTTCCACTCCTTGTCAAGGATGCATTCAACCCCCCGCGGTGCCCAGCGGTCCCGGAAATCCCGCAGGGCATAGGCGACAGCGCGTAGATCTTCTCTAACACCACCCGAGCACGGACGTAACCCCGGAAAAGGGGCAGGCATTCCGCCTGGCGCCGTGACTCGCGGATGGCCAGCTTGGTCAGTCCCAGGAGCAACCCAAACAGGATATCCTTGGCCCTACCCTCTCCCCTATGCACAGGGTGTCCGAAGATGAGGATTTTGCACTAAATGTTGTACCCTTTTTCATTTATCTGTGTACTGTGAATGTCATGATTATATTCATGTGTAGTCTTTCTTTGACTGTATAACATGCAAACAAAAGCTTTTCACTGTACTTTAGTACACATGCTAATAATAAACTAAACTAAACCTAACCAAACTCATGTGTAGGAAGGAACTGCAGATGCTGGTTTAAACTGAAGATAGGCACAAAAAGCTGGAGTAACTTAGGCAAACTTAGGCAAACATGTCATTTTTAAGTATTATTGTGATTTCACTAATCATTTCATTTGTCCAATATCCCTCATTGGAAGCAACGGGTAGAAACTTATTCTCAGTAACTTACAATTTTAGTATTTTTTTATTTTTAGAGATATACTGCGGAAACTGGCCTTTCGGCTCACCAAGTCCGCGCTGACCAACGTCGCACACTAACAATTTCCTACACACACTAGGGACAATTTGCAATTATACCAAGCCAATTAACCTGCAAACCTGTCTGTCTTTGGAGTGTGGGAGGAAACCAGAGATCCCGTAGAAAATCCACGCAGGTCACGGGGAGAACGCACAAACTCCATATAGTCAATCACCCATAGGCAGTGTTGAACCCAGATCTATTGCGCTGTAAGGCAGCAACTTTAACAATTAAGATCAATACTTACAATGTTGGAGATTGGAGTATAAGAGCGGCCCATGCCATGTAATACGTTGAGCGCAAGTTACTGGTGACAATCTGTCCCCGAAAATATTAATGATGTCAGAAATCTGGATCAAATAAAGAACAAGTCAGAAAATGCAAGATAGACACAAAATGCTGGCGTAACTCAGCAGGACGGGGGGGGAAGGAATGGGTGACGTTTCGGGTCGAGACTTCTATCCAGAGATGCTGCCTGTCCCGCTGAGTTACTCCAGCATTTTGGTGTGAACCAACATCTGCGGTTCTATCCTACACACTAAGTAATTCAAGGCTGCCTCATGGACAATAGGGTCAACAAAAGCTTCTTACACAGTCAGACAATTCAGTCAGACATGGGCAGGGAGTTCCAGTGGAGAGAAGAGCGTGATTAATGACTTGGGTGTGCACATTGCATGCGGCTTATGATATTCAAATTAAATTCCTTCTACCAGCTAAGGCCAGCCACGGATTTGAATTTGCAGCAAAGATGTATTCTCAGGAGTGTGTTAATTAAGAAACACAGGATATCTGCCAAAATCACTTGAGAATTCATGCAATCAAATGTTTTTTTTTTGCATTATTAAATTCATTATCAGTCCACTAGTGGCTTTCTATTCTGAACCATTGCTGTTGGTTCATCAGATTAGATCCTCTCTTAACTGGGTTTAACGCAGGGCTCCACTGCTTTCTTTTACCTCAGGCATTGCGTGAATGTAAAGTCGTTGATAAACCAGTGGACGTGCTTCAAAATATCGAAGCTTGAAATTAAAGGCAAAGTGGCAGCCTAGGTACAAGGAGAGTGTCCTTGGTGATAATGAATATCTCAGACCGGTGGGAATTCCCCCGGTGAAGGCAGGGGATGGGAAGCCGAGCAGAGATTCAGAAATGGAGAAGATTGGAACGGGCACCGGAAGGCAGACAATTAACGAGGCAATTTAAAGGGCTGAGAAAAGAAAAAAACTTGATAGTAAGCAAAAAGGAATCTATCTGGCTGCATATAATCTGGCTATAACCATTACTTTCCCTCGCTCTCCATCCCCTCCTCCTTCGCAGTTCTCCGACCAGTCTTACTGTCTCCGACTACATTTTATCTTTGTCTGCTTTGTCGTTACCTTCTCCCAACGAACAATGATCTATTCTACATTTTCCTTGAACCTCATTCCCTTTGTCCCGTTTTCACACCTTATGTTTCCTTATCTACACACTTCCTTATCTATGTACCTCCCACTCCCCTGACATTAGTCTGCCGAAGGGTCTCAAAACCCAAAAAGTCACCCATTCCTTCTCTCCAGAGATGCTGAGTTACTCCAGCATTTTACTTCGGAGTCACGTGAGTGACTACGTGAAGAACCCGCCAGGACGCATGCGTGTCTAATCGCTTCACGCATTGTGAAACGACAAGCGGGGTGGAGCGTTCCCACGCAGCGGTAATTTTGAAACCGAGACCGCAGGTAAGTGAATTACTCTGCGGTCGTTTTTTGTTTTACGCGCTGTTTTTTACAGGGGGAAACTGGACAAAAATAGAGTCCACAAGGGCTGCGTCTAAAGCTGGCTGGGGAGGACCGTGGAGTTGCGGGCAGCCAGCAGCAGCTGAAGGCACCAGCATCACCATGAGTGGGATCAGCTGTGCCCGTCCAGATCAACACCATGGCCGGGCGGGAAGACTACACAGAACAGAGCTGTTGACTCTGACAAGTGAAAACGGCAAGCGGGGGGAGCATTCCCCTGCAGCGGCAAGTTTAAAAAAAAACAAGACCGACAGGTAAGGGAATTACTGCGGTCGTGTTTGTTTCCCGTGTCTGTTTCTTACAGGGAGAAACTATGGACAAGAGTCCACAAGGGCTGCACTGGCTGGGAAAAACCGCGAAGTTGCGGGAAGCCAGCAGCAGCTAAAGGCACCAGCATCACCGTGAGTGGGATCAGCTGTGCCCGACTTGGCACCCGCGCTGGCCAGATCAACACCACGGCCGGGCGGGAAGGCTATACGGAACAGAGCCGTTGACTCTGACAAGTCGGACTGCAAGAAATGCTGCGGGGACCAGCGTTGCTGGGGCCAAATGGAGCGGCTTATGGAGCAGATGCTCCAACGTGACAGACTCTGGGAGATGGAGTCTAGTCACCATGGGTTATACAAAACACCCACAGCAGCACCTTACGTAGGGCTGCACAGTGCATCTCCCTCGACAGAGGGGAGTACTGGGGGTCAATTCTGAGCTGACCCTGAAGAGGGGTTTGCTGAACAAACAACAAGTGTGCAGGGGGTGCAGGAAGATGAGGAGGCAAAAACCCTGGGGCTCATAAAGACGACAACAGGAAGTACCTCCTACACTCAAAGACCGCACCCTTACACACCCATCAGCAGAGCAAGACAATCAGAAGCTGGTGAAAGCTCAAAGGCCGGAATACAGGACAGCGGTCTTTTTTAGGCCATGGTCCAGACCGGCCTTCGTGGAAAATGCGCAAACCCGAAACCCCAAACCCCAAACACCGGCGCCTCAACCTCCTCGAAGACTACACAGGAAGAAGTAAACTTTCCACTGGTAACCATGGAGGTAGGTGGGTCTGGTCCCTTACAAATTATAGGAAGTGTGGATAACACACATCGGTGGGAGATTACACTTCTTTTGGGAGGCATGGAGTGCATTAACAACAGACAATTATATCCTAAACAGTATCCAGGGATATACCATTGAATTTGTGCACAAAAATAGCCCCAGTTCAGCATGTACCGAACCGAACGTTCGTACTTTCACGAAAAGAAAAATTGGAAGCACATGCTGAACTGGTGAGACTCCACGCTAAGGGGGTTATTGAAAAAACCCAACACGATTCTCTGGAATTTGTATCTAATATCTTTATCAAAAACAAAAAAGATGGTGGTTGTCGCATCATCATAGATTTGACCAAATTGAATATTCATTTCAAAATGGAAACCTTTGTTACTGCCAAACAATTGATTTCCACAGGCTACTTCATGGCCAGCATCGACCTAAAAGATGCTTACTATTCAGTGCCTATACGGACTGATCACAGACGTTATATAAAATTCAACTGGATGGGGCAGCTTTGGCAGTATAGAGCTCTACCAAATGGATTAACATCAGCCCCAGGCTGTTTACAAAAAATTTGAAACCAGCCCTAGCGTTTCTTCGGAAACAAAAACATATGATCATGGCCTATCTAGATGACATATTGATTGTGGGCTAAACTTTGGAATTAGCCAAACTAGCTGTATCAGCCACCAAACAATTGTTTGAGAAACTGGGGTTTATCATCCATCCAGTTAAATCTAAACTAACGCCTTCCACCATAATGGATTATTTGGGGTTCACTATTGACTCAGTTCACATGTCGGTGACTTTACCAAAGGACAAGGCTACAGTCTTAACTGAGGCCTGCAACAACCTCATTGACATCAGTGAACCATCTATCAGATTGGTAGCAAGGGTGGTTGACAAAAAAGTGGCTGCTTTTCCAGCCACACAATTTGGACCTTTGTATTATCAAAATTTACAAAGAGCAAAAATACAAGCACTCAAAATTAATGCTGGTCATTTCGACAGACCAATGAAGCTACCAATCAAAGCAATTATGGAATTAAAATGGTGGAGGGATAACATTCGGCATTGTTCCAGCCCTATCATTATCAGCAACCCCTCAGTGGTGCTACAAACTGATGCCAGTGCACTTGGTTGGGGTGCTACCAATTCCATCTCCAGCTGTGGAGATAGATGGAATGCACAGGAGGCATCATTACTACAGACACTTGGCATAAACTACCTGGAAATGTTGGGTGCGTTCTATGGCCTAAAGTCATACTGTTCTGGAATATATCACCAGCATGTTAGACTACAGATTGACAATACCACCGTGGTGGCATATATTAACCATATGGGTGGAATCAAATCGACATCATGTGACAATCCGGCTAATACAATTTGGCAATGGTGTATCCAGAGAAATATTTGGATATCAGCTACTTATCTACCAGGTAACCTAAATTCAGTGGCAGACACCAGGTCACGCAAATTCAATGAAAACATCGAATGGATGTTGGATATAAAAGTATTTGCTGATATTGTAGCACGGTATGGAACACCAGATATCGATCTATTTGCATCTAGACTCAATCACCAGTTACCAAACTATGTTTCTTGGGAACCAGACCCCGGGGCATCAGCGATAGATGCTTTTTCGCTGCATTGGGGGAAATTGTTTTTCTATGCATTCCCTCCTTTCTGCCTCATCAGTCGGGTATTACGCAAAATACAACAAGACTCGGCGTCTGGTATTTTGGTAGTGCCCGATTGGCCTACTCAACCATGGTTCCCTGTGATACTCGACATGGTCTTAGAACCATGTATCACCATCCTGAAACGACCAGATTTGTTGGTTCATCCCGTAACTGGGGATAGCCATCCATGTCATAATACGACAAACTTATTAATTTGTAGAGTTTAAAGAAACCTCTACTGGAACTGGGACTGACGGACCGAACAATGAACATTATCTCAGCGGCTCACAGGCAGTCCACCAAAATACAATATCTGGTATACATCAGGAAATGGGAGATATATTGTCACAGAAACAACATCACTTATAGCTCGATGAACATAACGTCTGTTCTGGAATTCCTGGCAGACCTCCATTATGATGAGGGGCTCAGTTACAGTGCCATTAACTGCGCCAGAAGTGCCCTTTCAGCATATCTATGGCGAGGATCAGAGCGTCATTCTGTTGGGACTCACCCCCTGGTAACCAAACGTATGAGGGGAGTTTTTTAATATCAATCCCCCAAGAACCAGGTACTCTCAAATATGGGATGTGAGTATTGTCCTAACGTTGCTAAGGAACTGGTCTCCAGCAACAGCTCTGTCCCTGCAAAAACTGACGCATAAAACAGTCATGCTGATGGCTTTGGTCACAGCACAAAGGGTACAGTCTTTACATAAGTTAAGGCTGGACAATATGACTTCTTCAACAAGAAATATAACTTTTCATGTTCACGAATTAGTCAAACAGAACAGACCGGGACCATCAGGCCTCAAAATAGAATTTAGGGCTTACCCTATAGATGATCGTCTCTGTATAATAAGACATTTATTGTTATATATGGAGAACACCAAAAACATCAGAGGCTATGAGATGGCACTACTAATCAGCCACAAGCAACCCCACAAAAAAGTGTCGGTTCAAACTATTTACAGATGGCTGAAACAGGTTTTAACAACAGCTGGAGTGGATACTAACATATTCAAATCTCATTCCACCAGGGCTGCAGCTACATCGGCAGCTATGGAGTTGGACGTACCGATGGACCAAATCCTGGAGACAGCAGGATGGTCAAGGGAAAAACATTCCAACAATTCTACCATAAACCAGTGTTTAAACCTGGAACTTATGCAGAATCAATTTTAAGTTCTGTAATATGATTTCACCCCATGAAATAGGGGCTATAATTTGTTGTTAATAACTTTATCATGGATTTCAATGTCGGATTCATGTTTAAACATGTTAACACAATTCCTCCCTTAGTCAATTAAGGCAGATGTGATGCATGGACTCGTTTCCACGGCATGAAATCACAGAGCTTTGAAATCTTCACGTAGTCACTCACGTGACTCCGAAGTAAAATAGTAAGATTAAACGAGAACTTACCAGTTCGAAGTTTGATCGTTATTTTATGAGGAGTAACGTTGAGGGATTACGTGCCCTCCGCTCCCACCCTTGATCATACAGTTCAACTGGTATCCTCTTCTCTAATCTTACTATGTTCAGTCATTACTGTTATCTGTGATTTCACACCGCTGCTTTGAAGAATGACACGCATGCGTCCTGGCGGGTTCTTCACGTAATCCCTCAACGTACTCCTCATAAAATAACGATCAAACTTCGAACTGGTAAGTTCTCGTTTAATCTTACTATTTTATGTCCATCGTCGATTTAAACTGGCATCTGCAGTTCCTTCCTACACACTGGCTGTATTTAATTCAGCGCAACACAGGGTTAAGTCTGCTGATAATATATCATCAACAGAAATTTAATTGATTGAAATTTTGTTTATTACACAATATCAGTGAATTGTATTTGCTGTTATGCAGTTCCAAGTGAGAATATCATTGTTTAAAAAAAGGTTCAAAGTTCAAAGGTTCAAAGGTTATTTATTGGTCACATACACCTAGGTGTAGTGAAATGCTTCTTGCCAATGCAGCACATAAAGAAAGAATACAGACATAACATTAATAAGAAATTTAAACATAAAGAACATCCCCCCACAATGGCTCCCACCATGAGGGAAGGCACAAAGTCCAGTCCCCAACCCCAGTTCACCCATAGTCGAGCCAATTGAGGCCTCCACAGTTGCCTCTAGGGAGGCCCGATGTTCCTGGCCGTTCTCGCCGGGTGATGGTGCTCCAGCGTCGGGAGAATCCTCACAGCGGCTTGGGACACCTGGAACGGCCGCTTCCGTACTGGAGGCCGCGGCTTCCAAAGCCAACAAGGCCGCGCCGGTTGGAGCTCCACTACTGGCGATCTCATCTAGAGATCCCAGGCTCCCGGTGTACAGTTCAGCGCCGCTGCCCGCGGCCGGCCGCTCCTCAGACCCGCAGCTCCGCGATGTTGTTCCCGGCGGTCTCAGCTCACCGGAGCTCCAGCGCGGCGACCCAGGCAAGGCATCGCCCGCTCCACGATAGCGCTCCAGCGCTGTGCCGCCGCCGAAGCCGTGGTTCTGGGCGGTCCCCGACAGGAAACACCGCTCCAGGCCCGCTGGTAGGCCGTGAGGACGGGTTTAATTGTTCCATTGTCAATACATATGACAATCATCAGTACATATGAGACAAACGTGGGTGGCATTGTGGCACAGTGGTAGAACTGTTATCCTACAGCGCCTCCTCCAACCTCATCTGTTGCATCCGCTGCTCTAGGTGTCAACTGCTCTACTTCCGTGAGACCAAGCGTAGGCTTGGCGACCGCTTCGCCCAACACCTCAGCACAGTTCGCATTAACCAACCCGATCTCCCGGTGGCTCAGCACTTCAACTCCCCCTCCCATTTCGTATCCGACCTTTCTGTCCGGGGCCTCATCCATGGTCAGAGTGAATCCCGCCGCAAATTGGAGGAGCAGCACATCATATTTTGCTTGGGTTGTTTACACCTCAGCTGTATGAACATTGACTTCTCCGATTTCAGGTAGTCTTTTCTTGCTCCCTCCTTCCCCTCCCCTTCCCAGCTCTCCCACAGCCCACTGTCTCCTCCTCTTCATTTCTACTTCCCGCCCCCCCCCCCCACCCCTCCCCCCACCACTGAAGAAGGGTCACGACCCGAAACGTCATCTATTCCTTCACTCCATTGATGCTGCCTAACCCGCTGAGTTTCTCCAGCATTTTTGGCTACCTTTGATTTTTCCAGCATCTGCAGTTCTTTCTTAAACATAATCAAAGATGGACGGGTGTTGTAATTAATGGACTCCAAATGTAAACTTTCCACTTTATCTTTTCATAGGAATCTGGGTTTGAAGAATTTTAATTCAATCAGAATCCCAATTTTTGTGAATTTTTGATTATGAGACGGAAGACTTCAGTGAAGCTCAAAATTATGTTTCTGAAAGCACCACTGGGGAAAAAAGATGATTGGAGTTAGGAAATAATGAGCTTTTGGACCCACGTGGGAATCCCAGGTAATGCAGTGATGCTCTCAGCAGCTCCTGCAGCAAGCAGGCTGTGCAGCTGAAAAACACTTTAATTTGCACTTCGTCAGTTGATGGGGCAGGGGGGGTTGGTAAGGAAATAAAAATAAACTGTGTTATTGTCACACCAAAGACACTGAGCCAGCATTTGAGTTACTATTTTTGAAATCATGGGCTGATCTATTCTCTAAACTTAAAAAAAAGCCTTAATCGGGAAGTCAGAATCAGAATCACTCAGAATCAGAATGCCGTTTATTGTCATTTAAACACAAGGTTCAAACGAAACTAGGTTCCTGCAGTCATAACAGCAAAAAACCGAGACACACAATAAACACAATTCCACAAAAAACATCCATCACAGTCAATCTCCAAACACCTCCTCACTGTGATGGAAGACAAAAGTCTTATCTCTTCCCTGTTCTCTGTTCTTTATTCTTCTTCTCCCACAGTCAAGCTCTCAAACTGCTGCATCGAGCTGATCGAGGCTTTTGATGAAGCAGGTATGAATTTGCACAACATTTAAGTAAGGGTAAAGAAGGCTTTATAGGTCAACGGGTTGAATATAAGAATCAGGAAGGCATGATGCAGATTTCTAGTACTTTGGTTAGACCCCATCTGGAGTACTACATGCAGTTCTGGACGAGGAGGCTTTGGAGAGGGTGCAGAAGAGGTTTACCAGAATGCTTCCAGGACAGAGGGTGTCAGTTATATGGAGTGGTTGGATAAACTTGATTTTCTCTGGAGGCTAAGAGAACTATATAGAATTAAGAGCGGCAGTCAGAACCATTTTCCCAGGGTGGAAGGTTTAATGACTAATGCATAGCTTTAAGGTGAGAGAGGCAAAGTTTAAAGGAGATGGGCCAAACATGATGCCAAGCCAAACTAATCTCATCTGCTTGGACACGATTCATACACCTCCATTCCCTGCAAATCCCATATGCCTATCTAAAAACCTCTTCAATGCCACTATCATATCTAACTCCACCACCGCCATACCCCCAGGCACTCATCGCCACCATTTGCCCTGCACATCTCCTTTAATCTTTGCCCCCTTCACCTTAAAGCTATGCCAGGATGGAAACTGAAGCAGTCGGGGGAGATCTAATGTTGTTGTAGAGAAACCGTGCAAACTCCACATAGATGGTCCAGGAGGTTCGAATCAAACTCGAGTTTCTGGAGTTAAGGGCCTGTCCCACTGTACGAGGTGATTCAGAGTTCTCCCGAGTTTTCCCCTGATTCGAATTTGGAGAATGTCCGTAGCGAGTAGGAGTCCGTAGGAGTTCATGGATGTCTCATAGCGGCTCGTACGAGTAAAAAGTATCAATTTGTTTCATCACGAGTAATTTTTTACTCGTGGACATTTTTCACAGTGTTGAAAAAATGTCACGAGTTAACGGATTTCCTGAGTACCTACCGTTACTCGTATGACCCGCTACGAGACATCCACAAACTCGCTACGGACATTCTCCGAGTTCGAATCAGGGGAAAACTCGGGAGAACTCTTGCATTACCTCGTACAGTGGGACAGGCCCTTTAGGAGGCAGCAGTAAGGGCTACTGGTTCCACTCTGTATGTTTCTGCACATGTACACTTAAATCGGACCAGGAGGCTCCACGCTATGACTGTTGTTGAATCATACAATGCAAACAGGAGTACAGGGAACAGGTCAAGAGATCTATGGGTAGGAAGGAACTGCAGATGCTGGTTTAAGCTGAAGATAGAAGCAAAATGCTGAAGCAACTCAGTGGGATGTTTCAGGTCGAGACCCAAATCTATGGTCCAGGCATTAGAACCACTAGAGTCTGGAATCTGGAGTCCAATACATTGAAATACAAAGTCATCCACTCTCAAGCTTATTATTTAGTTTAGCTCAGTTTAGCAATAAAGTTTGGAAACAGACCCTTCAGCCCACGTCATCCACGCCAACTACCGATGCTCGTTCACATGAGTTCAAGGTAATCTCACTCCCAAATAATAACTGTTTTTTCTATCTGCACAGCTTCTGTCTGACCTGCTGAGTATTTCCAGTCTGCTTTAGAAACATAGAAACATAGAAAATAGGTGCAGGAGTAGGCCATTCGGCCCTTCGAGCCTGCACCGCCATTCAATATGATCATGGCTGATCATCCAACTCAGTATCCTGTACCTGCCTTCTCAAGGATTCAAGGATTAGCAAAACTGAACTAAAAAATAACATTTAGGTTTATCATTGTCATGTATCGAGGCGCAATGCAAAGGTTTATGTTGCTAGTTATCCAAACTGATCATATAAACCATACATCAATACAATCAAGTCAAGAACAAGAGACAGAGCAAAGGACAGTAACCTAGCTTATGGAAGAGGCCTGATAACAGAGGGGAAACATAGAAAATAGGTGTAGGAGTAGGCCATTCGGCCCTTCGAGCCTGCACCGCCATTCAATATGATCATGGTTGATCATCCAACTCAGTGTCCTGTACCTGCCTTCTCTCCATACCCCCTGATCCCTTTAGCCACAAGGGCCACATCTAACTTCCTCTTAAATATAGCCAATGAACTGGCCTCAACTACATTCTGTGGCAGAGAATTCCAGAGATTCACCACTCTCTGTGTAAAACATGCTTTTCTCATCTCAGTCCTAAAAGATTTCCCCTTTATCCTTAAACTGTGACCCCTTGTTCTGGACTTCCCCAACATTGGGAACAATCTTCCTGCATCTAGCCTGTCCAACCCCTTAAGAATTTTGTACGTTTCTATAAGATCCCTCCTCAACCTTCTAAATTCTCGCGAGTACAAGCCGAGTCTATACAGTCTTTCTTCATATGAAAGTCCTGACATCCCAGGAATCAGTCTGGTGAACCTTCTCTGTACTCCCTCTATGGCAAGAAAGTCCTTCCTCAGATTTTTTACTTCCATATTAAAAAATAACAAATTTAATTTGTGTCCCCAAAGGTTATACATTAAAGTCTAAACATTTATAAATATGGCCAATAATTTCAAAAGTTTATTTTAATAATAAAATATATATATTTTCAAGTTGTCAGATAATTCTTCCTCTTCATTGATCTAAAATAATGCAAACTATTACTTGTACATTAACGCTGATTTGTTAACAAAAATAAGGTGTCAGGAGTTATGGGGGGGTGAAGGGAGGAGAATGGGGTTGAGAGGGAAAGATAGATCAGCCATGATTGAATGGCGGAGCAGACTTGATGGACCAAAAATTCTGACTTAATTCTGCTCCTAGAACTTATGAACTTATGAATTATGAAAGTAGAGTGAAAAAATTGCGACATATGCGGCTTCACTATTTGACAAGTGAGGTGTCCTTGTAGCATCCAAAAAATAATTTTAACTAACTAAAACATAAAGCTCATAAACTTATAAAGGTCTGCTGTTGTGCCACGGATATCTATGATTTGCTAAATGTGAAGATATTTCCTTCTTCAATAGCTCTTATGGTCTGTTTGCACAGTACGCCTGCACAGGCTTTCAATCCAATTCCTAATGGATGTTAGCGCATAATTGAACTGAATTTGATACTAATTGGCATGAAGTAGGCTCAGAACGGCCATCAGATTGGGCGGCATAGAGTGTGGGAAATGTTAGGCTTCAGCAGTCGGTACTGCTATTGTGTGAATAGAGGTTCAGTTATTTCAGTTATTTCAGTCTAGTTTATTGTCACCTGTACCGACGTACAATGAAAAGCTTTTGTTATGTGCCAACCACTCAGCAGAAAGACAATGCATGATTACAATCGATCCATTTACAGTGTACAGATACATGATAAGGGAATAACGTTTAGTGCAACGTAAAGCCAACAAAGTCCAATCAAGGATAGTCCAAGGGTCATCAAAGGGGTAGTTACTAGCTCAGCGCTGCTCTCTGGTTGTGGTAGGATGATTCAGTTGCCCGATAACAGCTGGGAAGAAACTGTCCCTGAATCTGAAGATGTGCGTTTTCACACTTCTATACCCTTTGCCTGATGGGAGAGGGGAGAAGTAGGAGTGGCCAGGGTGTGACTCCTCTTTGATTATGCTGCTGGCCTTGCCGACACAGCGTGACGCATAAATGGAGTCAAGAGGAGGTTGGTTTGTGTGATGGTCTGGGCTGCGTCCACAATTCGCTGCAATTTCTTGAGTTGGATGGAGCTGTTCCCGAACCAAGTTGTGATGCATCCTGATAAAATGCTTTCTATGGTGCATCTGAAGAGGACGGTGAGAGTTGTAGGGGTCAGGCCAAACGTCCTCAGCCTTCTCAGGAAGTAGAGGCATTGGTGTGCTTCTCTTGGCCGTTGCTATTGTTGGTGATATTGACTAAGGAATTTGAAGTTTTCAACCATCTACTTCGGCACCATCAATACTATCTGGTTAAAGGGCATTTTAATGGTTTAGTATAGAGGGAGATCTGAAGCATATATCTGGGCTACCAGCTCTCAGAACAAAGGAACAACAGTCACTTTCAGAATTGGAAAGCACAGAGTGTTACGCTGTTCATTTTAAGCACAGCAACCAAATGTGCCAAGGATTATGTAGAACGTAGAAGGCTGCGTAAATCTAATAGATTGTTTTCAGATGGCATATTGCAGGGGAACAATGCACGATTCCTTATGTGTCGGTCACAAATATCCACCATGAAAATGTCCAATTATATTTATTGACAATATGGGGGTGGCTTAGTGTTATTTTTAACTCTCATTAACTAAATGGTGTTACCGAAATTCCAAATGGGATTTACTGGGCTTTTAAAAAGATTAATAACTTTAATGCAAGTGTAATTTTGTGAGTTAATGTATCACGACTAGACGGCTAATGGAATGAACCAGCCAACTTGCATTTTCTGCTCATCAGCTGAAGTAAAAGCTTGGAGGTTAGCTAAAGCTAAAATCAGGCTAATACACATCACGTCTGTGTCACCTGCCGCAGTTTATAATCCATGGCAGCTTTTCAATATTTCAAAAATGCTCTGAAGCATTTACCATAAAATGTGCTGCACATTTTTCCTGATTTCAGCGTGTGCCAAGAATGTTAAGCTAAGCCCACAGAATTCAAGCACTTTTGTTACTTAAAAAAAAACCCCAAATGTTTCCATTTAAGGGGATTTTCACCACTTAAATTCCTGTAGGCCTTGATATAAACTGTTCTATTATACACTGTTTCTAGGCCAAATATAATCTCTTCAGTAATAAACTATATTCAAGCTTAGAATTTGGATGCATTAATTTATGAACATATCTTCCAGAAATCCAATTTGACTCATTATGGATAGCATCTACACATGACCCTGCCTCTGAAAAGCAGCCAATATAATCAAAGACTTGTCCCATCCTGGTCATTCATAAGTCCATAAGTGATAGGAGCAGAATTAGGCCATTCGACCCATCAAATCTACTACACCGTTCAATCATGGCCGATCTATCTTTCCCTCTTAACCCCATTCTCCTGCCTTCTCCCCATAACCCCTGACACCCGTACTAATCAAGAAACTATCTAACTCTGCCGGAAAAATATCCAATTGACTTGGTCTCCACAGCCTTCGGTAGCAATGAATTCCACAGATTCGCCATCATTTAACGAAAGAAATGCCTCCTCATTTCCTTCCTAAAGGAACGTCCATTAATTCTGAGGCTATGACAGGAAGAGATGTATCAGCAGAGCCATCTCCATCATCAAAGACCCCTACCACCCATCGCATCACCCTGCACACTATGCCTTTCAGCTACTGCCCTCTGGGAGGCGTTACAGGTCAATTGCCTCCAAAACAACCCGTTTCAAAAACAGTTTCATTCCTACCGCAATTAACTTTTTAAACTCCGTACGGTGAGGAAATACGAATAAGCATGGCCCTTATGTATTATGAAATGTGTCTGTTTGTATGTATATCTACGTTACGAGTTGAATGTTTGATGAAATGTTGGAACCTGTATCGAGCTGTACTGAGAACAAATTCCACCAGCCTGGCTGTGTGGTCATTAAAAAATACAATACAATACAATACAATACAATATTCTCCATCCTGCCATCTGGGAAGAGGTACAGGAGCATTAGCTGCAAAACCAGCAGGATGCTCCTCAGCTTCTTCCCGCAGGCTATAAGACAGATAAACGGACTTTGCCCCCTGCCAAAGTATCGCGCAACAACCACCAACCTGGACACACTGCAGCAGAGCCACGGTTGTGCCGCTGCCGATCGGAACGCCTGTTGATGTTTAGTAGAGAGTAGAGTGTTTAATTTGTTCATGATGTATGTATTTTTATTTCTATTTTTTTTTTACTGCACACTGAATGGACACTGGCTGAGCAACATTTTTTTGTTTCCTCTGGGTATGTGAGTACTCAGGAAAATGACAATAAAGATATACTATACTACTACTACTACTATGACCTCTGGTCGGAGACTCTCCACTGGTGGAAACATCCTCTCCACATCCACTCTATCCAGACCTCTTTCTTCCTGCTCCTATCCATTAGAGGGTACAGCAACTTGAAAGCCCGCACCACCAGACTCAGGAACAGCCTCTTCTCCACTGTTATCAGGCTTCTGAACGGTCCTTCCATTAGATAGGGTACTGCCCAATTCACTTCTACCTCATTGTGGACTTTGTCTCTGAAACTGTTGTGCTACAGTGCTGAGAACTATATTCTGCACTCTGTATCTTCCCCTTTGCTCTATCTGTTGTACTTGAGTTTGACCTGATTGTATTTAGTATGATCTGATTTTTTTGGATAGCATGCAACACAAAGCTTTTCAGTGTTTCTCGCGACAATAATAGCAACATAGAAAATAGATGCAGGAGTAGTCCATTCGTCCCTTCGAGCCAGCACCGCCATTCAATATGACCATGGCTGATCATCCAAAATCAGTACCCCGTTCCTGCTTTCTCCCCATATCCCTTGTTTCCGTTAGCCCTAAGAGCTATATCTAACTCTCTCTTGAATACATATGGTAAATTGGTCTCCACTGATTCAGATTCAGATTCAGATTCAATCTTTATTGTCATTGTGCAGTGTACATTACAGATACAACAAAATGCAGTTAGCATCTCACCCAGAAGAGCGAACGTAGAGCGAATAATGAGCAATAAATATATATACGTACATACAGTAGTAGGAGTGCAATTTTTCTGGGGGAAGGAGTGTCCGGGGGGGGGGGGGGGGGTGGGGGGGGGTGGGGGGGGTGGTAGGGGGGGATGGGTGGGGGGGTAGGGGGGGGGGGGGTGACTGGCAATCACCAAGGTGCAGAGTTAAGTAGCCACTGCCTTCTGTGGCAGAGAATTCCACAGATTCACAACTGTCTGGGTGAAAAAGTTTCTCCTCATCTCAGTCCTAAATGGCCTACCCATTATTCGTAAACCTAAACCTGGAGCTGATTGATAGATCAAGCTGCTTTTCGACCTAAAGCATCTGCCAACAGCTGAATGATCAAATTATTCAATAGAGATGTAGCCGAGACAGAAATGTTCCTCGGTAATTCTTCCAAAGCAGGAGAGGCAATCTTCCTCATCTGATGTGATTGAGTGTTTTATCTGACACCGAAAATTGGAGCCGGCTGTTTTCATGATTAACAGCAGGCGCTTGGTTCCACCACACTTGCGTCACCACCAACCTGGAAACTTTCAGTGTGAAAATCAATGGGACTGGTCTGGCACTACAGAGGGTTGTGGTCCAAGTAAACGCTGGTCTAATTAAAGACATTTGCACTGTCAGGTAGATAACAATCGTCCATTATTGTCAATTGATCATGAAATGCAATCTCTGGAACCTCGTTTTAACCTGAACGGAGAGACAGACCATTGGCCTGTGAAAAGTGTCATGTCTGAACAGCCTCAACTTTAATGACCCGCAGACTGGAATAAGCTCGTAACTTTCACCAGCAATACTAACACGTAAAGGATAGCCACTAGCAACACCTATAGTGGGGGCAGAGGGTAGGGCGATAGAGGTGAAATGGCAGCTCTAAGTTAAATCGATTATATACTCATTACCATTCCTTATCATCCATGACTTTTTCCAGAGGTTCAAGGAGAAAGCAGTAAAGTTCCAGGGTCACTCATCGGCCTATGTCCGGGTGTGGTGAAGGCAGAGTTTGTATGGGAGGTCAAAGGCGGACAGGGACTGTGCTTCACGATGTATCATTGATTGGAAAATGAGAGAGAGAGAGGGAGAGAGAGAGAGAGGGAGAGAGAGAGAGGGAGAGAGAGTGAGAGGGGGAGAGGGAGAGGGACAGAGGGAGGGAGTGAGGGAGAGAGAGAGCGAGAGAGAGAGAGAGAGAGAGGGAGAGAGGGAGAGAGAGGGAGAGGGAGATGGAGAGACAGCACATCTGATCCCCTGAGTTTACCCATGCTTGTTACCCCAGAGAGTGAGACAGAATTTAATAAGATGTTCAGGAGGATTGATCTTGCAATAAGCGTTTTAGATTGTAGCTTGATATTCATGTATATTAGCAGGAAATCTACTAAAATATACGTAGGTGACTGAAAAAAAAAAGAGAGAGAGAGAGCACTATATTTGTGTGTGTGGGTGGGTGTGTCTGTGTCTATGCATGTGTGTGCGCCCTTGTTCATATGTCTGTGTATATTCCTATGTGTGTCTGCACATATTTGTGTGTTTGTGCATTGAATTAGAACGGCTCAGAAGGAGACTATTCCCTAGCGACGTGAATGCACACATACATATGTGTGTATTTATCTCTGTGCATGTGTATCTATGCACATAATTACCTGAGTGCTTATATCAATCGACCTAATTTGGCTGTCTGACTTCCGTGTTGAAAAGCCAGCCAAGATATAATGCAATCACTGGGGAGCCATTGACTATACTCATAGAATGAGAATAATCCTGAGAAGACAGCAGAGGGAATATAGATATAAATCTATCCACATAATGTTTAGGTCAAAAATACTCATACGTTTTGCCAATGGATGATATCTTCTGAGCATTATGACGATCGATGTAGGCTTGTTAGCACGCAACAAAAGCCTTTCAAGGTTCCTTAGTGTACCTGACAATAAACTAAACTAAATTAAACGTGATCCACGGTGGGAACAATTGTGTCTCTTGTCAGCTGTGGCACAGTTAGTAACACTCACAAACTTAGTTTAGTTTAGTTTAGTTTATTGTAATATGTGCTGAGGTACAGTGAAAAGCTTTTTTGTTGCGTGCTCTATACATGATTACAATCGAGCTGTCCACAATGTATGGATATACAGGATAAAGGAACTAACGTTTAGTGCAAAATAAAGTCCAATAAAATCCGATTAAAGATAGTCTGAGGTAGATTGTAGCTCAGGACCACTCTCTAGTTGTTGATAGGATTATTCAGTTGCCTGATAATAGCTGGGAAGAAACTGTCCCTGAATCTGATGTGCGTTTTCACACATCTGTACCTCTTTGAGCAGAATGCTGTGCATGCAAATCTTCATTCAGAGATACAAGATGCAGAGCACAGGGAGCACTGCATTGTCAGACATGACTGAGATGTCAATAGCAAGACCCCGTCACATTTTCAAGGCATACATTAAGGATTCCCTGAAATTACATTCAGGAGTTGGGTAGTTGGTGTCGTTGGCGATCCGGACAATATTTATTCACATTTTGAGAAACATACAAAGTGCTAGCGTAACTCGGCGGGTCAGGCAGCATCTCTGTAAGACATGGATAGGTGATGTTTCAAGTCTGGACCCTTCATCAGACTGATTGTAGAAGTGGGGGGGTGGTGGAGAAACCTGGTGCACTCCCATTTTTCTCACTATTCCGCCCTCCTTCCCTTCCCCCTCCCCAGTCCTCTTCCAGCTATATCCCACCCCCCCCCCCCCCCCAATGGCTTTGTGTTTCACTTTTCTTATCTGCCACCCATTTAGTCTAACTTTTGCCTACCCATCTTCCAATCAAACCCGGCACGGTGGCGCAGCAGTTGAGTTGCTGCCTCACAGCGCCAGAGACCCGAGACTCGATCAGGACTATGGGTGCTGTCTGTATGGAGTTTGTACGTTCTCCCCGTGACCGCGTGGGTTTTACCGGGTGCTCTGCTTTCTTTCCACATTCAAGATTTCAAAGTTTGCAGGTTAATTGGCTTCGGTCAAGATTGTAAATTGTCCCTAGTGATTAGGATTGTGCTTGTGTACAGCGATCGTGGGTTGGCGTGGACTTGTTGGACCGAAGGGCCTGTTTCCACGCTGTATCTCGAAATGAAACTAAACTAATCTCAAAACAGAACAAAAATCTCTAAACTAAGCTAAACCCCACTTCACCTGTATCCACTTAACACTTGCCAGACTTTATCCCACCCTCACCCCTTTACCAGGTTTCTCCACCCACCCCCCCCCCCAACTACAATCAGTCTGAAGAAAAGTGCAGACCTATCCATGTCCTCCAAAGATGCTGCCTGAGCCGCTGAGCACTCTGTGCATTTTTTTGTTGTAAAACAGCATCTGCAGTTCCATGTGTTTCCATTTATCCAGATTATCTGGCCCTTATAGCATGGATAATTACAAGACATTTTGGTCTACAATTTTCATTTTTGATATTGTAGCTGTTTATGTGCCTTACCATATAACCATATAACAATTACAGCACGGAAACAGGCCATCTCGACCCTTCTAGTCTGTGCCGAACACATAATCTCCCCTAGTCCCACCTGCGCTCAGACCATAACCCTCCATTCCTTTCCCATCCATATAACTATCCAATTTTTTATATACCATCGATCAGAACAAAACTTGTTGCACTTGCAGCACAGGAAAATGTTGAGTAAGGTGGCGAAATATCGTAGCGCTATCTTGTAGCATTTCTGTGCAAATAGGAAAACCACGCAAAGCGGAAGATAACAAGATTAGAGTTTTAGTTATATACTAGACTAAGTGGGACCCGTTGGGTGCCAGTCACATGCGAGGCCTGGTCCCCCAACGCAACCCATTCCCCAACGCAATATTCCACCACTCACCCATAGCCCCCAACTGCGCAGGGGCGGCTGACGGGTTCCCGTTGTGAAACCCCTGATCCCCCTTTCTCCCCTCACCCCCCCACTCTGCCCCTTGCCCTTCCGCCTCCCCACGCACTCCACCCCCCCTCAAACCTCCCCCCCATCCACTCATAGCGGCCTTGCTAAAGGATGAGCAAGATCATGGGAAGTTGGGAGCATACGTGCAGAACGCAGCGGTTAGTAAAACGTGCCAGAGACCTGGGTTCGATCCTGACCTCGGGTGCTGGTTGTGTGGAGTTTGCACATTCTCCCTGTGACCCTGTGTGTTTCCTCCGGGCAGTCTGGTTTCCTCCCACATCTGGCCAAAGTACAGAGGGAAGCAGGTTAGAGTGCAGGGGTCTGAGGGGTGATCTTATAGAGGTGTATAAAATCATGAGGGGAATAGAAAGGGTGAATGTACCCCGGGTCTTTCACCCAGGGTAGGGGAATCAAAAACTAGAGGACAGGGGTTGAAGGAAAGAGGGACAAGTTTTAATAGGAATCTAAGGGGCAATTTTCTCACTCAGGAGGTGGTGGGCATAAGGAACGAGCTGCCGGAGGAGGCACTTGAGGCGGGTACTATAACAGCATTTAAAAGACACTTGGACTGGTACATGGTACATGGGTAGGAAGGGTAGAGAGGGAAATGGACCAAATGCAAGCAAATGGGATTAGTTTAGGTGGAATATCTTGGTCGGCATGCATGAGTTGGGCCGAAGTGCATATTTCCATGCTGTATAACTCTGTTTGACCCAATGAGTTTATTATGGTTCCATACAAGAAGAAGAATGCATGTCCCACTTCCCTGCCCTCTCCCAATAGCCCTGGAACTTTTTTTTCTTTGCCGATACTTATCCAATTTCCTTTTCAACAACTTTACTGACTGTATCTCCAAAACACCCTCTGGCAGTACATTCCAGAGTCAAACCACTAGCTCTGGTAAAAGCTTTTCCCTCACTTCAGTTTTGGTTCTTTGGGCAAAAATCTTCAATCTTTTCCTCTGGTTCTTATTAAACAGGTATTATGTCAAGCACATGTGGATATTTGAAATATTTATGTGAGTGAATGACAATTCACAGATGCTCTGTTGTTTTTTTGTGTGCCAAAATAGTTATAGCTATAGAGTCATAGAGACATACAGCATTGAAACAGGCCCTTTGGCCCAATTTGCCCACACCAACCAACATGTCCCATCTACACTCGTCCCACCCGCCTGCCTGAGAGCCTCGACAACAGTCTGTCTTTTTGGCTTTTTTTTGTTATTTTTGGTGTGTTTTAAAAGTTTGTGCTAATGTTCTGGTTTGTTTTATGTGGGGGGTTGCGTAGGGTGTCGGGGAAACTTTTTTTCAATCTCTTACCTTGCCTGAGATGCGATTGTTTTCCAGAGCGTATCTCCGGTCGCTCTGCGGCCTAACATCATGGAGTTGGAGGCTTTGCTCGGGACTGACTTTGAGCCCCACCGCGGGGACGTGGACTTACCATCGGAGCCGATCTCTTGCCTGGGATCGACGCTCCAACCGAGGCCTGCAGATTTCACCATGGAGGAGCTCGCAGTCTTGGGTAGAGACCGATGTCGGGAAGCTCCAAACAACGCAGAAGGTTTCGACCAGCTCCGAACCAGGGTCAGATCGCCCGGCGCGGGGGAGCTGAGATTTCCTCCCCGATGCGGGAGTTTGATCGCCCCGAATGCGGAGGGCCTGTTCGCTGCCGGCTACAGGAGCCAAGATCGTACCGTCAACGGAAGGCTTGGGGCCCCCGAACGCGAGAGAACAAAGACGGGAAGAGATTGAAAGATTTTTTGCCTTCCTTGATAGATAGACAGAAAGTACTGGAGTAACTCAATGGTTAGGGCAACATCTCTGGAGAAAAAGGATGGGTGACATTTCAGTGAGGAATGTGGAGTATTGATTGTGGTGGATGTTCACGTTAAAATGTTTTTTTTGTGTTTTGTTGCTTTATAATAGTATGACTGTATGGCAAATCAAATTCCTAGTATGTTGCAAAACATACTTGGCTAATAAATTATGATTATGATTACTCTCTCCATAGATGTTGCTCATATTGCTGAGTATTTTGAACATTTTTGGTTTTTATTTCAGATTTCCAGCATCTGCACTATCAGTTTCAATTTAGTTTATTGTCACGTGTACCGAGGTACGGTGAAAAGCTTTTAGTTGCGTGCTATCCAGTCAGCGGGAAGACAATACATGATTACAATCGAGTCATTTACAGTGTACAGATACAAGATACATTTTCCTTTTCAGGCTCAAGCCAAATGAAGCGTGTACTGAAAAATAAATAGAGAAAGATGGAAATACTCAGCAAGTCAGGCAGCATCTGTAGATAAACAGTTAAAGTTCACTGATCTATCAATTAGAATCAAGAAAAGTTAAAGGAAAAGTCCATTTCAGGATACTGAGGAAAGGGGAACCTTATGATAGATGGAGGGTGCAAGTGATTAATTGATGGAAGGAGCAACGACACACAATTAAAGAGATGGGAAAAGAAGAAACATAGAAACATACACCAAAGATAGACAGAAAGTACTGGAGTAACTCAATGGTTAGGGCAATATCTCTGGAGAAAAAGGATGGGTGACATTTCTGGTCGGGATCCTTTGTCAGTGGTTGGAAATAATAATAATAATAATAATAATATATTTTATTGTCATTGCACGTCAGTGCAACGAGATTTAGTATGCAGCTCCAACCGATGTAAAAGAAAAGTAAAATAAATAAATAAGCTGTGTGTCGTGACCATCCGAGGGAGACAGTCCAGGGGGGATGGGGGGGCACTCAGCAGGGCCGGTTCAGAGCCGCTATAGCTCTGGGAATGAAGCTGTTTCTGAGTCTGGAGGTTCGGGCGTAGAAGGCCTTGTAACGTCTGCCGGAGGGAAGTAGTTCGAACAGTCCGTTACAGGGGTGTGATGAGTCTTTATGGATGCTGACGGCCTTCCTGAGGCACCGTGTGTGGTAGATGCCCTCCAAGGCTGGTAGCTCTGTCCCAATGATCCTCTGCGCTCTGTGGACGACGCGCTGAAGAGCTCTCCTCTCCGCCTCCGTGCAGCTGAGATACCACACAGAGATGCCATACGTCAATATGCTCTCTGTGGTGCAGCGGTAGAACGTTGTCAGCAGCTGTTGGGGCAGGAAAAATGAGTCAGGAAAAGAAACAAAAGATGATTTCAAAAGAAGTGATTATAGGGACAGCAAAGTCATTATCTGAAATGTTACTGGAAACAGGAATACAGAAGAGCACAGCACAAGAACAGGCCCTTCAGCTGCCAATGTCTGTGATAAACTTATCTCAGACTCATCTCCCTGCACATGGTCCCTATTCCCTCTATTATTTGGACATCCACATGCCTAACTAAAAGCCTTTTAAACGTCACTGTCGTATCTGCCTCCACCACCATCCCTGGCAGTGCATTCCAGGCACCCACCACTCTCTGTGTAAAGAATTTGCCCTGCACATCTCCTTTAAACGTTGTCCCTTTCACCTTAAAGCTATGCCCTCTAGCCTTTGACATTTCCACCCTGGGCAAAAGGGTTCTGGGGCAAGTGTAAAGAAGCTTCACTAAGAAGTTTGGAGATAGACACAAAATGCTGGAGTAACTCCGTGGGTCAGACAACATCTCTGGAGAGAAGGAATAGGTGACGTTTAGGGTTGAGACCCTTCTTTAGTCTGAAAAAGGGCTTCAACCCAAAACGTCACCTTTTCCTTTTCTCCAAAGATGCTGTCTGGCCCGCTGAGTTACTCCAGCATTTCGTCTTTGCCTTCGATGTGAACCAGCATCTGCGGTTTCTTCCTTCACCAGGATGTAGGCAAGGATGGAGTGTTTCAGTCATGAGGCGAGATTGGATAATGTGGGATTGTATCCCTTGTAGGGGAACAGTCTGAGGAGGTACCTGATTGAACACACGATCATACTACAGGTCCCATTAAGTTCTGCCTCGACTGAGTCTGAGACCCGTTGGGATTTCTGCTCTGAATTACTCTTTCTTCAGGTACGGAAAAGCCCAAATATAAGAGTTACTGTAAATACATCCAGCTGGGATTTAGCTGCAAGCCTGTAAATGTCAAACATTCAGCGAAATGACATGTAAAGTAGGGAACTGCACCACAACGAGAGCCAAAATCTCTTTGGCAATGTAATTACAGTGAAGACTGGCCTGACAATAAATTACTTTTAAATCTATGCCAGATTACTAACAGAAACCAGAGGCAAATATTTTAACTCTGTTGATAGTCTATCTCCTGCGATGGAGACGGTGAGATCAAGAAAGGGGAGGGAGGTGTCGGAGATGGTCCAAGTGAATTTGAGTGCAGGATGGAAATTGGTGGTGAAGTTAATGAAGAAGTGTCTCGAACCGAAGCGTCACCTATTCCTTTTCTCCAGATATGCTGTCTGACCCGCTGAGTTACTCCAGCTTTTTGTGTCTATCTTCAGTTTAAACCAGCAGTTCCTTCCTGCATATTTTAATTCTGTTATCTCTTTCAGAACAATCCAGGAATGTATTTTCTTACCAAAAAATCCAGAGTCGAAATCTAAATCAAGTGGTTCTTGGCATCATGTTGGATTTAGCGGTGAGGGAGATCAAGGTGTATTGTACTCTGATGCAGAGCGTGATGTCTTGGTATTTTCAGCTTTCAGGGAGTTATTACCGAACGTACAGAGTGGGAAAATGGTCACCGGGGTCTCACTGATTAGTTATGGCGTATTGACTGCAAAAGGCACAGAGCTCTGTGACTTTCCCCTGACCCACATCCACTTTGCAAAATAACAGCCTCTGCCAGACATGATTTAATAACCGTGCTGGATTCGAGAACTAAATCTTCACTGAATGTGGTAAGCCAGGTTTGAATGGATTCAATGATTCAATGATACCATATACCTAGGTACAGGGAAATGCTATGTTTTGCAGAAACCCGGGAAAGTCAGACAGCAGACCTCACCGAGGCAGTACACAAAGAGGCATCATGTTTCTGGCACCAACAAAGTTACAAAAGGTTCATGCAACAGTCTTATCTTCTGCTCACAGCGGCGAACCAGGCCTAGCATTGCAGGAGGCCGCAAGTAAACCACCCCCGCCAGGTATAGAAGTGTGAAAACGCACTTCCAGTTTCAGGGACAGTTTCTTCCCAGCTGTTATCAGGCAACAGAACCATCCTACTGCAACTAGAGAGCAGCCCAGAACTACAATCTACCTCATTGGTGACCCTCGGACTATCTTTGATCGGACTTTACTGGCTTTACTTTGCACTAAACATTATTCCCTTATCATGATGTATGTAAACACTGCAAATGCCTTGATTGTAATTATGTTTTCGCTGACTGGTTGGCACGCAACAAAAGCTTTTCACTGTACCTCGGTACACGTGACAATATTAAATGAAACCGAAACTAAACTGAGTAATGAAAGAACTTTAAAATCAAACAGGATCATAGAATTCAAAGGCATTGGCATCATTTGAGAAAGAGGAAATAGCAAATTAGTATTTTTTCCCTTTACTCCTTCGAAAGTGAATCTTTGATGATAAATAAATCGGCAAGAAAACCACATGGGTATGACATAAGCAATCAGAGTGTTTACAGAGTGAAGTGCGGTGGGATTGTGCTGTAATGAAAGTGGGCGAAAATATTGTTGGGCATCAAGTGCAAGCCATAATTTAGCTGTGTAGCTTATTATTCCTGAAGCACATTGAAATGCCTTTGAATACTTTAATAAGTACGTCATTTTCTTCCTTAAGTTCTTTGCCACCTCCAATCTCTGAAGATTCTGAGCGACAATTCTTTCTTTATAAGAGGTTAAGTTATTTCATTCTTGCAACTCCAATACTCTTCAAAAGTTACAATCATCTCATTTGCCACCATGCTTCATTAAACAAACAAATAAATATTTTCCCTTCTTTACATTGTACGTTCAATACAATTGGTGTGATATGTTTTGTATGGCTTTTGTAGTTGTAAGTATTCTTAACTGTTTCTGCACATGTAACCATATAACCATATAACCATATAACAATTACAGCACGGAAACAGGCCATCTCGGCCCTACAAGTCCGTGCCGAACAACTTTTTTCCCTTAGTCCCACCTGCCTGCACTCATACCATAACCCTCCATTCCCTTCTCATCCATATGCCTATCCAATTTATTTTTAAATGATACCAACGAACCTGCCGCCACCACTTCCACTGGAAGCTCATTCCACGCCGCTACCACTCTCTGAGTAAAGAAGTTCCCCCTCATGTTACCCCTAAACTTCTGTCCCTTAATTCTCAAGTCATGTCCTCTTGTTTGAATCTTCCCTATTCTCAAAGGGAAAAGCTTGATCACATCAACTCTGTCTATCCCTCTCATCATTTTAAAGACCTCTATCAAGTCCCCCCTTAACCTTCTGCGCTCCAGAGAATAAAGACCTAACTTATTCAACCTATCTCTGTAACTTAGTTGTTGAAACCCAGGCAACATTCTAGTAAATCTCCTCTGTACTCTCTCTATTTTGTTGACATCCTTCCTATAATTGGGCGACCAAAATTGTACACCATACTCCAGATTTGGTCTCACCAATGCCTTGTACAATTTTAACATTACATCCCAGCTTCTATACTCAATGCTCTGATTTATAAAGGCTAGCATACCAAAAGCTTTCTTTACCACCCTATCTATATGAGATTCCACCTTCAAGGAACTATGCACGGTTATTCCCAGATCCCTCTGTTCAACTGTATTCTTCAATTCCCTACCATTTATCATGTACGTCCTATTTTGATTTGTCCTGCCAAGGTGTAACACCTCACATTTATCAGCATTAAACTCCATCTGCCATCTTTCAGCCCATTTTTCCAAATGGCCTAAATCACTCTGTAGACTTTGGAAATCCTCTTCATTATCCACAACACCCCCTATCTTGGTATCATCTGCATACTTACTAATCCAATTTACCACCCCTTCATCCAGATCATTGATGTACATGACAAACAACAAAGGACCCAACACAGATCCCTGAGGCACCCCACTAGTCACCTGCCTCCAACCCGACAAACAGCCATCCACCATTACCCTCTGGCTTCTCCCATTCAGCCACTGCTGAATCCATCTTGCTATTCCTGCATTTATACCCAACAGTTTAACCTTCTTAACCAACCTTCCATGAGGAACCTTGTCAAAGGCCTTACTAAAGTCCATATAGACAACATCCACTGCTTTACCCTCGTCAATTTCCCTAGTAACCTCTTCAAAAAATTCAAGAAGATTAGTCAAACATGACCTTCCAGGCACAAATCCATGTTGACTGTTCCTAATCAGACCCTGTTTATCCAGATGCTTATATATATTATCTCTAAGTATCTTTTCCATTAATTTGCCCACCACTGAAGTCAAACTAACAGGTCTATAATTGCTAGGTTTACTCTTAGAACCCTTTTTAAACAATGGAACAACATGCGCAGTACGCCAATCCTCAGGGGACTATTCCCGTTTCTAATGACATTTGAAATATTTCTGTCATAGCCCCGGCTATTTCTACACTAACTTCCCTCAATGTCCTAGGGAATATCCTGTCAGGACCTGGAGACTTATCCACTTTTATATTTTTCAAAAGTGTCAGTACTTCTTTTACTTTGAAACTCATAGTATCCATAACTACTCTACTCGTTTCCCTTACCTCACATAATTCAATATCCTTCTCCTTGGTGAATACCGAAGAAAAGAAATTGTTCAATATCTCCCCCATCTCTTTTGGCTCAGCAGATAGCTGCCCACTCTGTTTCTCCAATGGACCAATTTTATCCCTCGTTATCCTTTTGCTATTAATATAGCTGTAGAAACCCTTTGGATTTACTTTCACCTTACTTGCCAAAGCAACCTCATATCTTCTTTTAGCTTTTCTAATTTCTTTCTTAAGATTCTTTTTACATTCCTTATACTCCACAAGCACCTCATTTACTTCATGCTGCCTATAATTATTGTAGATCTCCCTCTTTTTCCGGACAAGATGTCCAATTTCCCTTGAAAACCAGGGCTCTTTCCAATTTTTACTGTTTCCTTTCAACCGTACAGGAACATAAAGATTCTGTACTCTTAAAATTTCCCCTTTAAATGTCCACCATTTCTCTTCTACATCTTTCCCATAAAACAAAATGTCCCAGTCCACTCCTTTTAAATCATCTCGCATCTCATCAAAGTTAGCCTTTCTCCAATCAAAAATCTCAACCCTAGGTCCAGTTCTGACCTTCTCCATAATTATATTGAAACTAATGGTATTGTGATCACTGGACCCGAAGTGCTCCCCAACGCATACCTCCGCCACCTGTCCCGTCTCATTTCCTAACAGGAGGTCCAGCACTGCCCCTCCTCTAGTAGGTACCTCTATGTATTGCTGCAAAAAACTATCCTGCACACATTTTACAAACTCCAAACCATCCAGCCCATTTACAGAATGTGTTTCCCAGTCTATGTGTGGAAAGTTGAAATCTCCCACAATCACTACCTTGTGCTTACTACTAATATCTGCTATCTCCTTACATATTTGCTCTTCCAATTCTCGTTCCCCATTTGGCGGTCTATAATACACCCCTATAAGTGTTGCTACACCTTTCCCACTTCTCAGTTCCACCTAAATAGCCTCCCTAGATGAGCCCTCCAATCTATCCTGCCAAAGCACTGCTGTAATATCTTCCCTGACTAGCAATGCAACACCTCCACCTCTTGCCCCTCCAATTCTATCACACCTGAAGCAACGAAATCCTGGAATATTTAGTTTCCAATCACAGCCCTCCTGCAACCATGTTTCACTGATCGCCACAACATCATACTTCCAGGTGTCTATCCAGACTCTAAGCTCATCCACCTTTCTTACAATGCTCCTAGCATTAAAATATGCACATTTAAGAAACCCCCCGTCTCTTCTTCTCTGTTTATTTCCTTTTTTTTCTTTCTCCTCTTGTGTCCGAGTGCTTCCCTTTTCTGCTTCCTGCCTCCCATTCTGTCTACTAGCTTTCTCTATTTGAGTCCCTCGCCCCAACCATTCTAGTTTAAAGTCTCCCCAGTGACCTTTGCAAATTTCCCCGCCAGGATATTGGTCCCCCTCGGGTTCAAGTGCAACCCATCCTTTCTGTACAGGTCCCACCTTCCCCAAAAGAAGTCCCAATGATTCAGAAACTTGAATCCCTGCCCTCTGCACCAGTCTTTCAGCCACGCATTTATCCTCCACCTCGCTCCATTCCTACTCTCACTGTCGCGTGGTACAGGCAGTAATCCTGAGATTGTTACCTTTTTGGTCCTTTTCCTTAACTCTCCTCCCAACTCCCTAAATCCTCCCTTCAGGACCTCTTCACTTTTTTTACCTATGTCATTTGTACCAATATGTACCACGACCTCAGGCTCCTCTCCCTCTGATTTCAGGATATCTTGGATGCGTTGAGACACGTCCGAGACCTTGGCACCAGGGAGGCAGACCACCATCCTGGTCTCCCGACTGCGTCCACAGAAACGCCTATCCGACCCTCTGACAATAGAGTCCCCAATTCACTATTGCCCTCTTCTTTTATTCCCTACCTTTCGGAGCAACAGGGCCGGTCTCTGTGCTGGAGGCCCGTCCGCTGTTGCTAACCCCGGGTAGGCTGTCACCCCCATCCGTACTCAAACAGGAGTACTTATTTGCAAGGTGTACCGACATTGGAGTACTCCCTCGTTCCTGCCTCTGCCCCTTGCCCTTCCTTAGCGTGACCCACATGTCTCTCTCCCGTGGTTTTGGAGTGAACACCTCCCTATAACTCCCCTCTATGACCTCCTCACTCTCCCTGACCAGACAGAGGTCATCGAGCTGCTGCTCCAGGAACCTAATACGGTCCCTTAGGAGCCCCATCTCTCTGCACCTGGTGCAGATGTGGACGTCTGGAGGGCCATCCGACACCATGACCTCCCACATCTGACATCCAGAACAGTACACTGCTCTGACTGTCATTCTCTCGCCTTACCCTGGATCCGATACCAGTATAATACAATAGAAACTGCTGGGAGAAATTAGCAGGTATCTGACTCACAAACAGCTGCTCCCTCTTGCCCTTTAAACTGCACCTTTATTATATAAACAAAAAGCACTGTACCTTTAGCCCACTGTACCCTTGGCTCACTGTACCTTTAGCCCACTGTACCTTTAGCCCACTGTACCTTTAGCCCACTGTACCTTTAGCTCACTGTACCTTTACTAATGCACTGTACCTTTAACCAGAAAGCAGAAATGCTAACCTGCGGTTGCACCCAATCAGCTGCTTCCTCTAGTCTGCTTCCGCCAATCAGCGGCTTCCACCAGAACCCTCCCTATGGAGTGTGGAACGTTACAGACTTTGGTAAAAGCCTTGACCCTCCTCCACTGTCTCCAACGGTTCCCGGGCCTCTGTGAAAACAAGCCCCGCGCCCGATTTAAGTACTCACCGCCCTGACCCTCCTCCACTGTCTCCAACGGTTCCCGGGCCTCTGTTCAACCAACTACATCTTTTCAACCAACTACATTCCTTTGTGTCCTTATGGTTCCAACTTGACATTAATATTCAATGGCATTGACGACATTTTCTTCGTCCCGTAGTTGAAATTGTAACGTCAGCAGTTTCAGCTTGCTAGAATGTGAGTCGTTATGATTTTCGAGGCAGACCATTAATCGTGACAAATAGATCATTCTGACTTTAACTCAAACAGCTGGAATAATGTTACAAATTATATGAGCATCATATTTTTGTGAGTGATACTTAGAACATTGTCTAGGGGTAGCACGGTGGCGCAGCGGTAGAGTTGCTGCCTTACAGCGTCAGAGACCCGGGTTCAATCCTGACTGCGGGTGCTGTCTGTACGGGGTTTGTACATTCTCCCTGTGACCGCGTGGGTTTTCTCCGGGTGCTCCAGTTTCCTCCCACACTCCAAAGCCGTACAATTTTGTTGGTTAATTAATTTCTGTAAGTTGCAGAATTGTCCCCAGTGTGTGTGGGGTGGTTTACGGAGCGATCGTTGGTCGGTGTGGACTCGGTGGGCCGAAGGGCCTGTTTCCGAGCTGTATCGCTAAAGTTTAAAGTGTAAAGGTATCTCTAGCAAGGCCAGCAATAATTGCCCGTGTTTAATCACTGTTAAAATGTATGACCAACATGCAGCAGAGGGGAGGCAGGAGACTGTGTCAGGTTCCCAGCAAGGCAGCTCTGTGATCAAAGCTCTTAAAAAAAGAGTCTTAAAAAAAAGGTCTTAAAAAAAAGACACAACGTACTGGAATAACTCAGCGGGCCAGGCAGCATCTCTGAACAACATGGATAGGTGACATTATGGTTCGGGACCCTTCTTCCGACTGGAGAAGGCTGAAGAAACGTCACCTATCCGTTTTCTCCAGAGGTCTTAACTGACCTGCTGAGTGGGGTCAAGGAAAGAGCATTCACATCGTGGCCCTCTTTCCACCAATCTTTCCACCACTAAGCACAAGAAGCAGGAGAAGCGCGATAAGCGCAAGACGCCATTGTACGCTGATGCCGAGAAGTGTGTTCAGCTCTGACTGAACAATTTCTAATCATGTGATGTAGACTTGCTAAGAAGACCTGCTGAGTTAATCCAACACTTTGTATCTTTTTTTTGTAAACCAGCATCTGCAGGTACTTGTTTCCCCATTACCCTGTCTAATGCTGATTCCATTCATGCTCCCATTCCTGGGAATGCTTCCCGGGCAGCAAGTCAGGAGTCAGGAATTGAGAAGGTTATTTCCTTATTCTTGCATTGGAACTCAATAAGATCATGGCTCATCTGGTCCTGACCTCCACATTCCTGCCTGTGTCATACGACACTAGTGTCATATAACTCTATTGTCATAGAAAGCATTTTATCAGGATGCATCGCAGCTTGGTTTGGGAACGCCTCCGTCCAGGACCGCAAGAAATTGTAGCGAATTGTGGACGCAGCCCAGGCCATCACACAAACCAACCTCCCTTCTGTTGACTCCAATTATACCTCACGCTACTTCTGTAAGGACAGCAGCATAATCAAGGACGAGTCGCACCCTGACCTCTCCCTCTTCTCCCCTCTCCCATCATGCAAAAGATATAGAAGTGTGAAAACGCACACCTCCAGATTCAGAGACAGTTTCTTCCCAGCTGTTATCAGGCAACTGAATCATCCTACCACAACCAGAGAGCAGTGCTGAACTACTAACTACCTCTTTGATGTTCCTCGGACTATTCTTGAATGGACTTTGCTGGCTTTACCTTGCACTAAACGTTATTCCCTCATCATGTATATATACACTGTAAATACATTGATTGTAATCATGTATGGTCTTTCTGCTGACTGGTTAGCACGCAACAAAAAGCTTTTCACTGTACCTCGGTACACGTGACAATAAACTAAACTGAATGGAAACTGATATAACCCTATTGTCATAATAGTTCAGTTCAGTTTAGTTTATTGTCATGTGTACCAAGGTACAGTGAAAAGCTTTTATGTCCCTATTGTCCACGAGGCAGCCTTGAATTACTTAGTGTGTAGGAAGAAACTGCAGATACTGGTTTACATCGAAGATAGACACAAAATGCTGGTGTAACTCAGTGATACAGGCAACATCTCTGGAGAGAAGGAAAGGGTGATGTTTCAGCTCGAGACCCTTTATCAGACTTCTGAATTACTTAATGCCTCAGCTATCTGGGGCAGAGAATCCCTAAAGGTTCAGGTCACGTACATGTACAAGACATTGGTGAGGCTCCAGTTTAAGTATTATGTTCAGTTTTTGTACCCTGCTACAGGAAGGATGTTGTTGAGCTGGAAAGAGTGCAAAGAAGATTTACGAGGCTGTTGCCAGCATTTGAGGCCCTGAGCTGTAGGGAGAGGTTGGGCAGTCTTGGCCTTTATTCCTTGGAGCGCAGGAAGATGAGGGGTGATCTTATGGAGGTGTATAAGATCATAAGTGGAATAGACAGGTAAAATGCAGGGAGCCTTTTACCCAGAGTTGGGGAACCACCCTGGGGAAAAGATTCAGACTGTCTACCCTATCTATGCCTCTCATCGTTTTATATTCTTCGATCAGGTCTCCTCAAACCCTCCCCTGAACAATTTTGTTGGATAACGTTTTTGTGAAGAGTTGGCTCACTTTGCCGTGTTAAAACGAAGTGGAAGAAACAAAGGAGGAACCTGGGTGGGGGGACCGCCATGAGGGATGGGGGGAGAAAAATGGTGGACTGGCAAAAATAGGGGACCACCTTGATGGGGGGAGAAAAACAATGGACAATGGAGGACCTGGCCTTGGGGGACCGCCATGAGGGATTGGGGGGGGGGGGAAGTACTGTCCTGGAGGAGGGGTGTGGGTGGAATTTGTAAATTTGTAAGTGCCCTTTATCGGTGACTATTTGCATACCTTAGCAAGGTATGCAAACAAAGAATGTCACTGTGACTTGTCACGTGACAATAAAGTGTTCAATTCAATTCAATTCAAAGACGTATTATTAATATAAGTAGTTGGTGCTTTCATTATTTGTCGTTATACGGGGGGAAAAAAATTTCAGGACAAATTGAATGATTGTTGAAATGGCTGTGAATTGTGCAGGCTCTGTGAAAAGAATCCACTGATGAAGTTTCGGGCCCTTCTTCATGCCACACTTCTCTGTGGCATTCAGTGGAAGCAGATTCCACTGGGGGGGGAGTGCAAGGGGGAGGAAAGAGAGGAAATCAATTCTCACCAGCTACAATTTAATGCTCAGCTGTGAAAGCAAGGTTTTGGCAAATCTCAAAGGACCCGCTAAACAGTACATTACAGTCTAGGCTACATATGACTCTCCAATTAGTTCCATTTATGGTGCCATATAACATTAGCTTCATGAATGTTTCAGCTTGAGGTTCATTGCAGTTTTTATCAGACATTACTTTTCGACTTCTTTGTTTCACACACTAAATATCAAGGCATGCCTTTGAATGTCTTTGAATGTCTAAATATTTGTAAGCTGTTGTGTAGCCTATTCGACTGCGGTGATGAGGTAATACATTATTCCACAGTTCTGTGGCTATTTAATGATTCTGAATTATGACTGGAGCTGCAGAATTGACAAATAATTGTGCCCCTGGGAAAATGGGAGCTGCACTTTGGAGGCATCTCTGCGAATTCCAACCCACTTTCAGCCGACAAAACCCAGCCACACAAGAGCAGACATTGCCAACGGCCCAATTGCTCAATATTGAAGAGATATTAACACCGAGGGCCTCATTTAAGAGGGCACTTTTGACACCTAAAGGCTGTAGCCTGAGATTGGGTTGTGGCCCTACTCTTTGGGGTCAATGTTTATGGACTTCATCACAGACATAAATCCTGATCCCAGTCTACTTGTATACACACTGCCTTTACTGTGCATTGCTATGGTGATCCATGGCTGCCCCTCCTCTCTGCTCCCCTCCCCCACGCACACAATTAGTTGCAGGTTTTGGAAACGGCTCAGAATGTAGAAAGACATGGACTCCAGAGAACTTGACCAATTTAATGGCGATGTCGTGAAGATAATCCACTTTAGAAAAGAGAAAGCACAAGAGGACTTAAAACACATCAAGGTAGATACATCCCTGGAACCTGATCAGGTGTTTCCAGGGACATTGAGGGAAGCTAGTGTAGGGAGGAACTGTAGAAGCTGGCTTACACCGAAGATAGACACAAAATGCTGGAGTATCTCTGGATAGAAGGAACGGGTAGCTAGGAATGAATTCACAAGGCCACTGGTAGAGTTATTTGTGCCATTGATTGCTACAGGTGAGGTGCCAGAAAGCTGGAAGGTGGCTAATGATGTGCTTCTATTTAAGAAAGACTGCAAGGAAAATCCACGGAAAGACTAAATCAGTGGTGGGTGGCTAATGGGGGGGGAGGGGGGTTGAAAGTGTCGTCTGAGGGATAGGATCTACATGCAATTTAAAAGGCACGGACTGATTAGGGATAGTCAGCATAGCTTAGTAAATGGAAAATTGTGTTTAACCAATTTGATCGAGTTTTTTTCAATAGTTGGCCTAGAAGATTGACATGGACATTTGTAATGTCTTTTACAAGGCACTATATGGTAGGCTGGCTAGAGAGATAAGGATACATTTCATGGGGTCCTGAGGAAGTTAGCCAATTGGATACAAAATTGGCTTGAAGTTGGAAACAGAGGGTGATGGTAGAGAAAAAGGTCACAAAGTGCTGAAGTAACAGTGTCAGACAGAATCTCTGGAGAAGATGAATAGGTGGTGGCAGAGGATTGTTCTCAGACTGGAGGCCTGTAACAAGAGGTGTACCTCAGGGACTGGTGCTGGGTTCACTGTTATTGGAATGAATGGTCAGTAAGTTTAAACCAAGCTCACAGCTATTTTGGTCCTTATTTTCTTCCCGGCTGTTATCAGGCAAGTGAATCATCCTACCACAACCAGAGAGCAGTGCTGACATGCTATCCACCTCATAGGTGACCCATGGACTATCCTTGATTGGACTTTGCTGTTTTACCTTGCCCTGAACATTATTCCCTTTTATGCCCCTGTCCCACTTAGGAAACTTGAACGGAAACCTCTAGTGACCTTGTGCTCCACCCAAAGTTTCCATGAGTCGCCAGAGGTTTTGGTCACTCGCCTGGAAAGCCTCGACCGAGGCGTGAGGAGTGGAGACAGTTTTAAGAAGTTTATGCAGGCATTTTACCTTCCAGCGGATCTTCTAGGTCCTGAAGGATCCTATAGGATCTTTGCTGAAAACTCCAATGAGCCAATCAAAATGGCCGGTCAGCGAAGGAGATTGCCTTCGACTGCCGGTAAGTAAATAGCGACCCCACTCCACTGGCTTCGACCAAACGGCAACCTATTTTCAGTCGAGGCCGGTTTTGATTTTGCTGAAATAATCGCAGAACATAGAAGTCAAGTCAAGTCAAGTCACATTTATTTATCTAGCACATTTAAAAAACAACTCTCATTGGCCAAAGTGCTTTACATTTGTTATGAGAATAGTATAAACAAACAAACTACATACATATATACATATAGCCCTCGCTCAGTGGACATCAGGAAAGGCTTGGGAGTATAGATAAGTTTTTAGTCTTGACTTAAAGGAGTCGATGGAGGGGGCAGTTCTGATAGGAAGGGGGATGCTGTTCCACAGTCTAGGAGCTGCAACCGCAAAGGCGCGGTCGCCCCTAAGCTTATGCCTAGAAGAAGCCACGACTACGCGGAAACCACTTTCGACCATAAGGGAGAATGACCAAAACCTCCGGGAACCTCACGGAAACCTTGGGTGGGGCGCAAGGTCACCAGAGGTTTCCGTTCTGGTTTCCTAAGTGGGGCAGGGGCTTTATCATGTAAATGGCTCGATTGTAATCATGTATAGTTTTTCCGCTGACTCGATAGCACACAACAAAAGATTTTCACTGTACCTCGGGACACAAGACAATAAACTAAACTGTAATTGTATCCTCCTTTACTCAACAGGCAAGGCTAGAAACAGTTCAGTTAAATTAATTATTTTTTGCATTGGGAGTTTAAATATACAAGCATTTGCCTGTTGCATGTTGTGGTTTGCATCTAAAATTATGTAAAGATATTTGTTTATTTGTCATAATCACATTACTGTTTTAAGAAGCTTTCTATATGTCAATTGGCCACTGCCTTTTTTGCATTGTAAGGCAATGCTTGCTTAGTTGTCATGAACTTGATTAGTAAGGGTGTCAAAGGTTAATGGGAAAAGGCCGAAGAATGGGGTTGAGAGGGACAGATAGATCGACCATGATTGAATAGCAGAGTAGACTCGAATGGGCCGAATGGCCTAATTCTGCTCTTATGACCTGAATATATGAACAGATTCACACAGCTGTCGAGCACCAATGCAGACCATTCAGCCCGACAGACTAGCATACTGGTGGACTAGTAACTAATTATATGACTAGAGGTGTGCCTCGGGGTTGAGTGCTGGGCCCATTACTGTTTGTCATCTACATCAATGATTTGGATGAGAGCATACAGGGCAAGATTAGCAAGTTTGCTGATGATACAAAAGTGAGTGGTTTTGCAGATAGTGAAGATGGTTGTGAACGATTGCAGCAGGATCTGGATCGATTAGCCAGGTGGGCGGAGGAATGATTGATGGAATTCAATACAGAGAAGTGTGAGGTGTTACATTTTGGGATGTCGAACAAGGGCAGGACCTACACAGTAAATGGTAGGCCTCTGGATAGTGTTGCAGAGCAAGAAGGATCTAGGAGTACAGGTGCAAGGTTCCTTGAAGGTCGAGTCGCAGGTAGATAAGGTGGTCAAAAAGGCTTTTGGCACTTTGGCCTTCATCAGTCAGAGTATTGAGCATAGAAGTTGGGAGGTCATGTTGCAGTTGTATAAGACATTGGTGAGACTGCATCTAGAATATTGTGTTCAGTTCTGGGCACCACGTTATAGGAAAGATATTGTCAAGCTTGAAAGGGTTCAGAAAAGATTTACAAGGATGTTGCCAGATCTAGAATGTGTGAGCTATAGGGAGAGATTGAGTGGGCTGGGTATCTATTCCATGGAGCGCAGGAGGATGAGGGGTGATCATGGAATAGAGACCCAGGGATATAGAGATGTATAAAATCATGAGAGGAATAGATTGGGTAGATGCACAGAGTCTCTTGCCCAGAGTAGGGGAATCGACAACCAGAGGACATAGGTTCAAGGCGATGGGGGAAAGATTTAATAGGAATCCGAGGGGTCACTTTTTCACACAATGGGTGGTGAATGTATGGAACAGGTTGCCAGAGGAGGTAGTTGAGGCTGGGACTATCCCATTGTTTAAGAAACAGTTAGACAGGTACATGGATAGGACAGGTTTGGAGGGATATGGACCAAGCGCAGGCAAGTGGGACTAGTGTTGGCCGGTGTGGGCAATTTGGGCCGAAGGACCCGTTTCCATACTGTATCACTCTATGACTCTATGACTAATGAATGATTAAATGAATACTTTATTGTCACAAGTGACAAGTCACAGCCAAGGTATGCAAAGAGTCACCACATAAAGGGCGGCGACAGTTACAAAGTGTCCCGCATCAGGTCCTCCTTTGTTCTCCCCCCCACAGCAGCCCCACCACGTCAGGTCCTCCTTTGTTCCCCCTCACGACGGTTCCCCCACAATGTCTCCTCCTATGTTCCCGGGAGCGCGACGTTCTCACGTACTGCACGCGAACGCAAGTGGCTGCAGAGGGTAGTTCAGCTAGTCCACCACAGGCACAGCCCTTCCCTCCATTGAAATTCATCTACATGAAGCACCACCTCATAATGCTGGCATCTACCATCTACCATCAAGGATCCACCACCATCCCCAGTTCTGACAGAGACATGGCTAAACTCATCTGTACCTGATGCGGCTGTTAGCTTAGGGGGGCTAACAACATTCCGGCTCGACAGGGACACTGTTTTGACTGGTAAATCCCGGGGTGGGGGTGTGTGCATCTACACAAACAACAGCTGGTGTAATAATGCTACCGCTGTTTCCAGCCACTGCTCTCCGGACATAGAGTTTTTGACTGTGAAATGCAGGCCATTCTATCTGCCACGGGAGTTTACTGTGGTTAGCATTACTGCTGTATACATCCCCCCCGCAGCCAACACTAAGGAGGCTCTGCGTATTCTCTACCGTTCCATCAGTGAGCTGCAAAGAAATCATCCAGAGGGCGTTGTCATTGTTGCTGGGGACTTTAACCAGGCCAACATGAAGACTGTCCTCCCTCATTTCCATCAATATGTGGACTTTGCTACACGTGGAGAGAATACGCTGGACCGGGTCTACAGTAACATCAAGCAGGATTTCAGAGCAGTACCCCGGCCTCACCTCGGCTCCTCTGACCACCTCTCTGTAATGCTCATCCCAGCCTATAAGCCCCTTCTGATCAAAGAGAAACCCACTGTGAAGCAGGTTAGAGTCTGGTCTGAGGGAGCTACAGAAGCACTCCAGGACTGCTTTGAGTGCACGGACTGGGACATGTTCAGGACAGCAGCCACTCATAACGAAAACATCAATGTGGATGAGTATGCCATGTCAGTGTCGGGCTACATACAGAAGTGCATGGAGGACGTCACTGTCATCAGGAACATCACAACCCGGGCCAACCACAAACCTTGGATTACTGCAGAGGTGCGTGCCATGCTGAAAGCACGAAATGCGGCTTTTAAATCTGGTGATTTGGGAGCTCAGAACAGCGAGAGCCAACCTCAACCGCGAAATTAAGAAAGCAAAGCGCGCCCACGGACAGAAAATCAAGGGTTTCTTCCAGGATGATACCAACACCAGGAACATGTGGGAAGGCATCCGGGCCATAACAAACTACAAGGCACCTCAGATGTCTTGTAAGGATGACACAGACTTTCTAAATGAACTAAATAATCATTTCGGCAGGTTTGAGGCACTGAACACCACTACAATGAGGAAATTAGAGCCTCAACCAGGAGAACAGACACTGTCTTTTGAAACTGCTGAAGTCCGCAAAATCCTGGAGGGTATTGACCAGCGAAAGGCAGCCGGACCGGATAACATACCGGGGCGTCTGCTTAGGGGATGTGCCGACCAGCTGGCTCTGGTTCTGACAGACATTTTTAACATCTCCCTGAACCAGGCCATTGTTCCATCATGTTTCAAGACAGCCACCATCATACCAGTTCCCAAAAAGTCTACAATAACCTGCCTGAATGATTACCGCCCCGTAGCACTCACACCAATAATAATGAAGTGCTTTGAGAGGCTTATTAAGCAGCACATGGTCTCTAAACTCCCCTCCAGTTTTGACCATTTCCAGTTTGCTTATCGCCCGAACCGCTCCACAGAGGATGCTATTTCCTCTGTAGTCCACCTGAGCCTACAACACCTGGAGGAGAGGAACACCCACGTGCGGATGCTGTTTGTTGATTTCAGCTCAGCATTTAACACGATAATCCCCCAGCATCTGGTGAGCAAACTGGCACCCCTAGGTTTCAATACCATACTATGCAACTGGATCCTGGATTTCCTTTCTGAAAGACCCCAGTCTGTGCGGGTGGGGAAGAACACCTCCTCGGTCATCACACTGAGCACCGGCTCCCCTCAGGGCTGTGTCCTGAGTCCGCTGCTCTTCACATTGATGACACATGACTGTGTCGCCAGGTCCACTACTAACCATATCATCAAATACGCGGATGACACAACAGTAGTGGGCCTCATCCGCAATAACGACGACCAGGCATATAGAGAGGAGGTGGAACAGCTCGTGAGCTGGTGCAGCAGGAACAACCTTCTCCTAAATGTGAACAAAACCAAGGAGATTGTCGTCGATTTCAGAAGGAAAATTCAGCCCAGTCACACTCCACTTTGGATCAACAACTCAGCAGTGGAGCAGGTGAAAAAGATCAAGTTCCTGGGGGTGCATATAACGGACACCTTAAACTGGTCCACAAACATTACATCTCTGGCAAAACGGGCACAGCAGCGGTTGTACTTCCTCCGCAGGTTGAGAAGTTTACACCTCCACCCTCCCATCCTCGCCACTTTCTACAGAAGCACAATTGAGTCGGTCATGACCAGCTGCATCTCTACGTGGTGCGGCAGCTGTACAGCTGCGGACTGGAAGTGCCTTCAGAGAGTGGTGAGGACAGCGGAAAAAATCATTGGGACTTCTCTTCCTTCAATCATGGACATGGGGTACAAGCGCTGTCTGATTAGAGCTAAGGGCATTACCAGAGCCCCCACACACATCCACAATTCGGACTGTTTATACTGCTTAACTCTGGGAGGAGGTACCGCAGCATGAAGAGCGGGACAACCAGGTTCTGCAACAGCTTCATCCCCCAGGCCATAAGATTACTGAACAATCAACAAAACCGAGGCTAGAACTTTTTAAATATCGACACTTTTTAAAAACTTTTTATATATATTTATTTTACAGAACCATGCACATGAGGCATTTTTATGGACGCACCTAGCACTTTTACTTTTACTATTTACCTGATTGGAGAGTCAAATGCAACAAAATTTCGTTCAAGGTGCACTGTGTCTAGGTGTATATCTGAATGACAATAAAGTTTTCATTCATTCATTCATTCATTCATTCTTCTCGTTGCCTCCATTTGGCAGGAGGTACAGAAGCCTGAAGTCCCACACCTCTAGGCTCAGGAACAGTTATGCCCCTGTCCCACTTAGGAAACCTGAACGGAAACCTCTGGAGACTTTGCGCCCCACCCAAGGTAGGGAGACTGACAAAAACCTCCGGGAACCTCCGGGAACCGCACGGAAACCTTGGGTGGGTTGCAACGCCTCCAGAGGTTTCCGTTCAGGTTTCCTAAGTGGGACAGGGGCATTATACATTCCTACAACCAACAACTTCTTGCACTGACCTCCACAACCCTAATACTATCTTGACAATGGAACAGATGACGGAATAGGTGCAAAAGTCCACCTATTGTACTACCTTGGGCTCGTTTATGTTCTAATAATATTTTGTGCTAATGGCTTATTTTCTTGCAATTTTTTAAATAAATTAACGTATGATTCACGTATAATTTGTTGATTTTGTCATTGTACCTGTATCTCACCGTACTTGTACTTATGACAATAAACTAGACTTGTCTTCCATTTGAAACCACTCGCAAACCTCATCAATAAACTTCATCAACATAACAAATAAATAAATAAATAACCTTCTGATCTCCCCCCCCCCCCTCCCCCCCCAGTGTGTTTAGCAAGCTCCCTCTTAGATGGATCTATGATACTTGCCTCATCTGCTTCTGATAACGAGTTCCTCATTCTAGCCACTGTTAATCTCTGTGACATATCAACACATACGCAAGAGAATATTGAAGGAAGAGGCCAGCATGACAGTAAGCATCATAGATTAGCCACAACAGAAGTGTATTTCAACACGGAGCCTGTTGCTAAACCAGGAGATTGTTTTTATTAGCATTCCACCTTTCAGTTTGTACCAATTTACAATGAACCACAGCATTTGCGAGCTTCAAAACTCATTTTGTTTCAACTTTGGAATCTTGTTCTTAAGCAGTTTGGCATCTTCTGGCACCCCCTTCTCACAGCTCGCACCTTGCACCTTGATATCTTAAGGCGTCCTACACTCTGGGAGGGTTGGATTTGAAAACGTGTCTCTGCCTTTCCTTCTCATCACGTTGAGTCTCGCTGGAGCCCCCCCTCCCCCACACGCATTTTATGTTTCGCTGTCTGGGGAGTAATGCAGGGTGATTAATTCCAGGCACTGGAAACATGGGCATAACTACAATAGGTCACTGGACCTCTGTCATAAAATAAACTACACCAAGGATGAATATTTCATGAGGAAAAAAAATAAAACTCTGCAGTTCCTTTCGTGGTCCCAAAGCAGTTAAGGGGATAGGTATTCTAATGTGCTGAACACAGCAAATATGCAGACAGCAAAGTCAAATACATAGAGCTTTGAGATGACCTGATATTAAAGACGGAGAGTACAGATAACTCCCTAGGTCTTCCTTGCGATAGTCCTAATGGATCATTTACATTCATTTGTAGGGCAGATGAGTCTTATTTCAATTTGTTGACTAAAACTCATTCTTTTGCTTTTTGATTTTAAGAGGGAAAGATTTTATGGAATTTGAGGGGTGACTTTTTCACACTGAGGGTGGTGGGGGCATGGAACGGGTTGCCAGAGGAGGTGTTGAGGCAGGAACTATTGCGACGTCTAAGAAGCAATTAGGCAGGTACATGGATAGGACAGGTTTAGATGGATATGGGCCAAACGCAGGCAAGGGGGACTAGTATAGATGGGACATTCTTGCCATAGAGGGAGTACAGAGAAGGTTCACCAGTCTGATTCCTGGGATGTCAGGACTTTCATATGAAGAAAGACTGGATAGACTCGGCTTGTACTCGCTAGAATTTAGAAAATTGAGGGGGGATCTTATAGAAACTTACAAAATTCTTAAGCGGTTGGACAGGCTAGATGCAGGGAGATTGTTCCCGATGTTGGGGAAGTCCAGGACAAGGGGTCACAGTTTAAGGATTAGGGGGAAATCCTTTAGGACCGAGATGAGAAAAACATTTTTCACACAGAGAGAGGTAAATCTCTAGAACTCTCTGCCACAGAAGGTAGTTGAGGCCAGTTCATTGGCTATATTTAAGAGGGAGTTAGATGTGGCCCTTGTGGCTAAAGGGATCAGGGGGTATGGAGAGAAGGCAGGTACAGGATACTGAGTTGGATGATCAGCCATGATCATATTGAATGGCAGTGCAGGCTCGGGCCGAATGGCCTACTGCTGAACCTATTTTCTATGTTTCTATGTTTATATGTTGGTCAGTGTGGGTAAATTGTGCTGAAGGGCCTGTTTCCACACTGTATGAATATGATTCTTTGACTCCCTGAGTGTTCTTCCACATCGATTATGTTTATACAAATGCCCTTTGTGGGCAACATTTACAAACTCACCACGAAGTAGGAAATGGGGGACAGTGTTCACATTTTAGGTGTCAAAGAAAATTTTAAACCAGTCTGGTCAGCAGGGAACTGATGGGATTAAATCAGATGGCACTATTATGTTAAAGGCTCATCACACCCAGTTTGCAAAACTGGGTATGAAACAGATGACCAATCCAGCCAGATACTTTCCTTTCTAGGTGGATTGGGTCAGTCTCTACACTGTGTTTCGTTAAGTTTAGTTTAGAGATACAGGCCCTTCGGCCCATCGAGTCTGCGCCGACCAGCAATCGCCGTTGCACCTGTACTCAGGATCGAACCTAGGTCTCTGGCGCTGAGAAGGGTCTGTCCCACTGTGGCGACCTAATTCGTGAGTTTAGAAGAGTTTGCCCTCGACTCATACTCGCAGCATGGTCGACACGAGGTCCTAGGAGGTCTTTGTAACTCTCCTTCATGCTCGAGAGTAGTCCCTGCATACTCGAGGTCTCATCTAGGTTGCGGCGTTTTTTTCAACATGTTGAAAAATGCCAGCGAGTAAAAAAAGGTCGCCATGGAAAAAAATCGCTATTTTTTTATTCGTAGGTTTAGTCGTAGTAGTACATAGTAGGTTGTAATGCTATCGTAGGTAATCGAAGGCAATCAAAGCTCATCGAAGGTAGTCGAAGGTAAAGCTCGTTGAGACTAAAAAAGATAAGTAAACTGACCGGTAATGTTAAATGCCTGCTAAATTTTATTAAAAGTTGTCTGTCTTCTTAAAATTGTCTCCACTCCTTCTCCCCCCGTTTGCTCCCCCTTCTCTCTCCTTCTCCCCCCTCTCTCCCCTTCTCTCTCTCCCTCCCTCCCCCCCCCCCCTCCCCGCTCTCTAAAGGACTTACCGTTATTGTGCCAGCCGTCTTTTACCTTCCTGTTCATTGTGGGTGTGAATTGCAGACAGAGCTCCCCCTCTTTCCCTGGCCCCCGCCTTTGCGATGTGTTTGTGTGTGTGTATGTGCAGACGGTCGATCCGGCTCGCGGTTTCATCGCTGACGGTCGATCCAGCTCGAGGTTTATCAGGCGAGTACCCTCGAGCTTGAAGGTCGAAGGCAGTCGCTGAAAAGTCGCGTTAGTGGGACAGGCCCTTAAGGCAGCAACTCCTCTGCTGCGCTGCCCTAAATATATTTATTTATCTATATTTTGTCTTTAACAGGTCCAAAGCAATTTTGATTGATCATGAAGAAATATTCATGAATATTCAAGAACACTAATAGCCTTGTCAACTAGTGACATTAGGACTACACTCGAGACTGCAGACGCTGCAAGCTTGAACACAACACAAAGTAATGGAAGAAATTATGGAGCTATGTTTCCGGACGGAAATGTTCATCACACCCAAACATATAAATGACGACACAAACGTAGATAGGCTGGTTAGTATGTTTGCTGATGACATCAAGATTACTGGGGTTCAGTTTGTGGAGGAAGTTCATCAAAGTAGACAGCTACGGAAAAATAGCGGAGAAATAGCAGATAAAGTATAATCCGAGCAAGTGTGAGCTGTTATAATTTGGGAGGTCGATTGTAAGGAGAAAATTCAGAATTACTTTTTTTTTGTTCACTTTAGTTTAGAGATACAGCTTGGAAACAGGCCCTTCGGCCCACCGGGTCCGCGACGACCAGCGATCCCCGCACATTAACACTCTCCTGCACCCACTAGGGACAAGTTTTACATTTACCAAGCCAATGAACCTACAAACCTGTACGTCTTTGGAGTGTGGGAGGAAACCGAAGATCTCGGAGAAAACCCACACAGGTCACGGGGAGAATGTACAAATTCTGTACAGACAGCACCCGTAGTCGGGATCGAACCCGGGTCTCTGGCGCTGCATTTGCTGTAAGGCAGCAACTCTACAGCTGCACCAACATGACCATTTAGTTTAGAGATACAGTGCGGAAACAGGCCCTTCGGCCCACCGAGTCCGCACCGCCCAGCGATCCCCAGACATTAACGCTACCCTATACATACTAGGGAAAATTTACACTTGTACCAAGCCAATTAACGTACAAACCTGTGCGTCTTTTGAGTGTGGGAGGAAACCGAAGATCTCGGAGAAAACCCATGCAGGTCATGAGGAGAACGTACAAACTCCGTACAGACAGCACCCGTAGTCGGGATCGAACCCGGGTCTCTGGCGCTGCATTTGCTGTAAGGCAGCAACTCTACTGCTGCGCCATTGTACCGCCCAATTAATGGAAAGACACTTAACAGCATTGATGTACAGAGGAATATTGGAGTCTATATCCATATCATTCTGAAAGTGGCAATACAAGTAGATGAGAGGAGTAAAGAAGGCATACGGTAATGCTTGCCTTCATCGGTTGAATATAAGAGTCAGGAAGTCATGATGCAGCCTGAGAAGGCTTTTGGTTATAGGCATTTGGAGTAGACCCCTAGTTCCTCTCTCCAATTACCCTTCAAAGAACATACTGCTGCGCTTGGCTCTTTCCCCAATGCCCTTGTACTAATTATATTAACCATAAACTTACATTTTTGACCTTGGCACTGATGTGTTGCAATGAATCATTCCTCCACAAAACTATAGAATTGATTTACGAACCATAACATCTGTGTCTGATTCTCTCCATGGAAACCTTATCCTTTCTTTAATTACCCTATCCATCCTATTTACATGTATAAGCACAGCTGGAGATTTCTTTGCAACATTCCTATGGAATATGTGCAGTTTTTATAAGCTTTCTCAACTATATCCCAGCTTACTTCTAACCCCAATCTATGTCCTTACCTGGATTCCAGTTGTATTCTGTTTTGATTCAGGGTGGCCCCGTGGCATAGAGGGCGGCACGGTGGCTTAGCGGTAGCGCTACTGCCTTTCAGCGTCAGGTTCGATCCTGACTACGGGTGCTTGTCTGTACGGAGTTTGTACGTTCTTCCCGTGACCTGCGTGGGCTTTCTCCGAGATCCACGGTTTCCTCCCACACTCCTAAGACGTACAGGTTTGCATGTTAATTGGCTTGGTATAAGTGTAAATTATCCCTGGTGTGTGTAGGATAATGTTAGTGTGCGGGGATCGCTGGTCGGTGCGGACTGATTCCGCGCTGTATCTCTAAACTAAACTAAACTAAACTAAACTAAACTAAACTAAATTAAGTTCAAGCTGTTCCAGCAGATTCTGGACAAAAGCAAACTCTTGATTTAAGGAGGTTTGCCCTCTGTAATGTATCTTAAGGAATGTACCCCTTCTGTGAATTCTCATAGGAAACAGGGGAAATGTATTAATTGGGAGCTGAGTAGACCACTCAGCACCTTAAGCCTGCTCCGCCATTGAATCTGATCAAGGCTGCTTGGATTGAAACATCAATTAACCATACTAAAGGCACTGACAGCCATAAGAAATAAACCATATGGGATAATTCCATTTCGCAATTGTCAGTCCATGATCCTGTAGGGTACGGATAATCAAAACACCTTTACAGTCACAACGCTGTACAACATAGAATCAGGCCAGGGATTTCCCCAGGGTTGCAGTCTGACCTGCTGAGTTGCTCCAGCAGTTTGTGTCTCTTTGGGTGAACCAGCATCTGCAGGTCAATAGACAATAGGTGCTGGAGTAGGCCATTTGGCCCTTCGAGCCAGCACCGCCATTCAATGTAATCATGGCTGATCATCCCCAATCAGTACCCCATTCCTACCTTCACCCCATATCCCCTGACTCCGCTATCTTTAAGAGCCCCATCTAGCTCTCTCTTGAAAGTATCCAGAGAACCGGCCTCCACTGCCCTCTCAGCCAAATAATTCCACAGACTCACAACTCTTTGTTGGAAAAAGTGTTTCCACGTCTCCGTTCTAAATGGCTTACCCATTATTCTTAAACTGTGGCCTGGTTCTGACCCCGACATCGGGAACATGTTTCTTGTCTCTAGTGTGTCCAAACCCCTAATAATTGTATATGTTTCAATGAGATCCCCTCTCATTCTTCTAAACTACAGAGTGTACAAGACCAGCCGCTCCATTCTCTCAGCATATGACAGTCTTGCCATCCCGGGAATTAACCTTGTAAACCTACGCTGCACTACCTCAATAGCAAGAATGTCCTTCCTCAATTTAGGGAACCAAAACTGCACACAATACTCCAGGTGTGGTCTCACTAGGGCACTATACAACTGCAGAAGGACCTCTTTGCCCCAATACTCGACTCCTCTTGTTATAAAGGCCAACATGCCATTCGCTTTATTCACTGCCTGCTGTACCTGCATGCTTACTTTCATTGACTGATGAACAAGGACTACCAGATCCCGTTGTACTTCCCCTTTTCCCAACTTGACACCATTTAGATAGTAATCTGCCTTCCTGTTTTTGCTACCAGAGTGGATAACCGCACATTTATCCACATTAAACTGCATCTGCCATGCATCTGCCCACTCCCCCAACCTGTCCAAATCACCCTGCATTCTCATAGCATCCTCCTCACAGTTCACACTGCCACCCAGCTTTGTGTCATGTGCAAATTTGCAAAGGTCCATGCTTTGTTTAGTTTAAAGGTACACAAAATTGCTGGAGAAACTCAGCGGGTGCAGCAGCATCTATGGAGCGAAGGAAATAGGCGACGTTTCGGGCTGAAACCCTTCTTCAGACTGATGGGGGGTGGGGGGGGGGGGGGAGAAGGAAGGTTAGTTTAGTTTAGTTTAGAGATACAGAGCGGAAACAGGCCATTTGGCCCACGGGGAGAACATACAAACTCCGTACAGACATGCACCTGTATTTGGGATCGAACCCGGGTCTCCGGCGCTGCAAGAGCTGTAATGCCCCTGTCCCACTTAGGAAACCTGAACGGAAACCTCTGGAGACCTTGCGCCCCGCCCAAGGTTTCTGTGCAGTTCCCGGAGGTTGCAGGTGGTTGCCAGAGGTTGCAGGTAGTGGACGCAGGTAGGGAGGCTGACAAAAACCTCCGGGAACCGCACGGAAACCTTGGGTGGGGCGCAAAGTCTCCAGAGGTTTCCGTTCAGGTTTCCTAAGTGGGACAGGGGCATTAGGCAGCAACACTACCGCTGTGCCACCTTGCCGCACCCATAAATTGGATTTTTTTAAAGTTTAACGTTCCGAAGATGGGTTCTGACTTTTCGTGTCTTTTTTGGCAAACCAGCATCTGCGGTTCTTTGTGTCAACCTAGAAATGTTACCAGTTTCACTAGCAGAACAGCACCACAGTGTGAATGATTTAAAAGATAGCAGCTAATCTATAAATATGGATTTGAGTGCTGAGCTGGGGTTATGGCTTGGGCATGAGCATTAACACATGGAGTACGAATAAATAAACCCATGCAGTGCTGGAAAACACATCAAAACAGAAACGTAGGTCATGACCTATTTTAAAATACTTTGTCTGAAAAATCAATGGACAGCCCCTGGAGGAAGAGGATCATGTTTGGATAATGTGGGCTCAGGTGTGGTTGGGTTTGAACATAATAACAGTTCGTTTAGACGTCCTTCACCCCCATGCCCCCTGAGTGTGTGCATGTATGTGGGACGGGGTGAGAGGGGTCAGGATTGTGACTGATCAAGATTCATTTCCACATGAACTCATTTGATCTGTGGCTGCAGACACTAACCTCTGAGGTTGTACTCGACCGTGTACAGTTGTTCAGGGGAAGCAGTGTATCCATTAACCTTCTCCATTATGCAGGTCATGCAACTCTCCAGAGAAGGCAGATTTACTGTTCAACATTGGATTATCGAATGACAGCACTCCTCTGATAGCTTGCAAAGTATTCGCATGGTTGCAAATATTGCAACATGATGTCTTTGTCTTGTCTCATTAGTTTGGTTTAGTTTAGTCTATTGTCACGTGTACCGAGGTACAGTGAAAAGCTTTTGTCGCGTGCTATCCAGTCAGCGGAAAGACAATGCATGATTACAATCGAGCCATTTGCAGTGTATAGATATGTGATAAGGGAATAAAGTTTAGTGCAAGGTAAAGCCAGCAAAGTCCGATCAAGGATAGTCCAAGGGTCACCGATGAGGTAGATGGTAGTTCTACAGCTGTGGAAGGATGCTTCAGTTGCCTGATAGCTGCTGGGGTGAAAGTCCCTGAATCTGTAGGTCTGCGTTTTTACACTTCTATTCCTTTTGCCTGATGGGAGAGGGGAGAAGAGGGAGTGGCCAGGATGAGACTTGCTTGTATGATGTAGATAGTTAGCACAAGGGAACTTTGCAGAGATTTAAGAGGTTGTCCCACTTAGCGATTTTTTCGGCGACTGCCAGCGTCATTGATTGACGTATCAGGGCCGCCGAAAGATTTTGAACATTTCAAAATCCAGCGACGACAAAAAAATGTTGCGACACTTGAGGAAACACCACGTGTCAATACGTCATCACGCCGCGACACGCCGCATCACGCCGCTACTTTGTCGGTGACCTGATACGTCAGTCAATTATGCCGACAGTCGCTGAAAACATCGCCAATCCCCTGTGTAGTTACTTTCATAGAAGAAGGATTTCCCATTGACTGCAGGGAATTTCTTTTCCAATCAATTCACCATCAATTTTTGGCACAATATGTATCACTTTGTGCATTTGCTTGAGCTATTTTACATTTGTGCCAACACAAAAGCTCTAGGCTAATGGAATAGAGCAGAATTCCATTGGAAGAAACACCAGGAATGTCAGACATGAAAAAAATCTCCTGCTAAATGTTACTTATCAATAAAAGTTGAGTTTTAAAAGATGTGGAAACTATGCCCTACATATGGCAGTTAACTAATGGCACAATGGTTCAAATATACATCTGGCATATGCACTTTTGCCAGCATAATCCCACCATCACTCTATATACAAGTTGAAAGTGTGATTGAAAATGCACATTCCCAGCACTTGGAACTTGGGCTAGCTTCCCAGGGCAGTGTGCAATTGCTTAACAGATGTGACTGCTTACTAGACTGGCATTTTGCCCAAATTATAGGCAAGACAGAGAATGTAACTGGGCAACAGCAACAAAAGACCCAGCGACATTTAGAATTCATCTGCAGACTAAGTAGGGTACTAATCAACTTTTGCACTTTAATTTGGAAGCACATATTTAGTTTAGTTTGTTGTCACGTGTATCGAGGTACAGTGATAAGCTTTTGTTATGTGCTAACCAGTCAGCGGAAAGACTGTACATGATTACAATCAAGCCATCCACTTGCACAGGTACATGAGAAAGGGAATAACATTTAATGCAAGATATTGTTCAGTAAACGTCTGATTAAAGATAGTCCTAAGGCCTCCAATAAGGTAGATAGAAGCACAGGACCGCTCTCTTGTAGTGGATAGGATGGCTCAGTTGCCCGATAACGGTTGGGAATAAACTGTCCCTGAATCTGGAGGTGTGCGGTTACATACTTCGATACCTCTTGCCTAATTGGAGAGAGGAGAAGAGGAAGTGATCGGGGTGAGACTCGTCCTTGATTATGCTGGCGGCCTTTATATTTATATTGATTATGTTGGTGCCTTTAAACTATTCAGTTTGCCTCCATCACTTGACAATGAGTGTTTTATCATTCTATGCCGAGTGTTCTATGCCACGCAAAGTAAATCTTTCCTACCTTAGGAAAGAATGGGCAGTATCAAGAGAAATGGGAAGAAGTTGTTGTAGAACGTTGAATTTTACAACACGTTGAATAGTACAACACAAGAACAGGCCCAGACTATCACTTATATATCTGCGCATAACACATATTTCTCCATTCTCTGCATATCCATATGCCTTTCTAAACGTCTTTTAAATGCAAGTAGCGTATTTGCTTCAACCCTCACCCACAGCAGTACGTTCGATGGACTCACCTGGCTCTGCTAAAAGAAAATTTGTCCCGCACATTTTCATTAAACTTTACCCCTCTCACCTTATAAGCTATGCTCTCTAGCAAATGATATTTCCATCCTGGGAAATAGATTCTGACTGTCTCCCCCTATCTATGCCTCTCATAATTTTGGATTTCTGAGTTCTCAGCCATCAGCCAAGGATAAGGGGGAAGTCTTTTAGGACCGAGATGAGAAAAACATTTTTCACACAGAGAGTGGTGAATCTCTGGAATTCTCTGCCACAGAAGGAAGTTGAGGCCAGTTTATTGGCTATATTTAAGAGGGAGTTAGATGTGGCCCTTGTGGCTAAAGGGATCAGGGGGTATGGAGAGAAGGCAGGTACAGGATACTGAGTTGGATGATCAGCCATGATCATATTGAATGGCAGTGCAGGCTCGAAGGGCCGAATGGCCTACTCCTGCACCTATTTTCTATGTTTCTATTCCTCAAACACTCTGGAGTAAACGGAATGGTGGAAACAGGTGCTCGCAACATTTAAGTATCTAGATAAGCACTTGAATTGCCAACACATAGGAGGCCCACAGACCAGGTGCAGATAAATGGGATTAATATAGACGGGTACTTGGTCAGCATGGATAGGGTGGGCCAAAGAGCCTATTTCTCTTTAGTATGATTGTTTTAAAAACTGATAGAATTAAGCAAGTGTCCGTATTCGTATGTAATAACAATGAACGGCAGATGCTGGTTTCCCAAAGAAAGACACAAAATGGCAGAGTAACTCAACGGGTCAGGCAGCATCTCTGAAGAATTTGAAGAAGGGTCCAGACTTGAAACATCACCCCCCTACATTCTGAAGAGATGCAGCCTGACCCACTGAGTTACTCCAGCACTTTGTGTCTTTGTCGGGGTTTATAGTCTGCTGTACCACATCCTGATTTTTGTTAGCATTGGTCCTCTTCTGCACAGACAATAATTCTCAAATGATATATTTTTTTTAAATTGCTGAAAACATTCAAAAGATCTGTCGGCATCTGTTGAAGCAGTTTTGTGTTTCAGGTCACAATATCTTCAACAGGTTGGATGTTGTAGAACAGGGGAAAAAATAGTGATGGCTAATAATGAGTAAATAGGGATGTGGATTGTACTAATGTGGTGACGGGGAACCGCAAAGTCTAAATGTACAGACATGGAATGCAGCATTGATGACACCCAAGTTTCAGGAACCTCATTGATTATGTTAGAGCGTGCACCAATCACTGTAACTGACAATTAGACCTACTGTCAACAAAGTTAGACTTGTGGATAATCATTTTACTTCAGAGTCACGCGAGTGACTGCATGAAGAAGGCCGTCAGCCCGCATGCTCGTCATTACGTCTAACGCATTGCGCAACGACTGACTGGCAGGCGCGCTGCTCCTTCCAGCGGTAAGTTTACAAGCCTCAGGTAAGTGTTTAAACTTTCTTCTGAGGTCGTTTTTTGCTTGGTTCCGTAAAATTCTTACCTACAGACGAGTTGGAACCATTTCGGAGATGTCGAAGGTGAAGAGACGGTCCGCGGCAAAACCGGCCACCGTGGTGCGGCTAGCGGGCGGCTGTCCGTATCACCTTCGCGGTTGCTGGCGGCAGAGCCAACGACAGCAGTTTTGGTGCCGGGAGATGGCACTGTGGCAGTCCCGCTCGGGCGGAAAGCCACACATACGTCTGTCAGGGCCATGGACTCAGATGAGTCGGGCCAGGAGGATTCCCCTCCTACACTGGGGAGCGTCAGTGGACCTACTGTCAACAAAATTAGATCAGATTCAGATTCAGATTCAATTTTAATTGTCATTGTCAGTGTACAGTACAGAGACAATGAAATGCATTTAGCATCTCCCTGGAAGAGCGACATAGCAAATGATTTGAATAATTAATAATAAGTGATAATAAGTGTCCGGGGGGGGGGGGGGTGATTGGCAGTCACCGAGGTACGTTGTTGAGTAGAGTGACAGCCGCCGGGAAGAAGCTGTTCCTGGACCTGCTGGTTCGGCAACGGAGAGACCTGTAGCACCTCCCGGATGGTAGGAGGGTAAACAGTCCATGGTTGGGGTGAGAGCAGTCCTTGGCGATGCTGAGCGCCCTCCGCAGATAACGCTTGCTTTGGACAGACTCAATGGAGGGGAGCGAGGAACCGGTGATGCGTTGGGCAATTTTCACCACCCTCTGCAATGCCTTCCGGTCGGAGACAGAGCAGTTGCCATACCATACTGTGATGCAGTTGGTAAGGATGCTCTCGATGGTGCAGCGGTAGAAGTTCACCAGGATCTGAGGAGACAGATGGACCTTCTTCAGTCTCCTCAGGAAGAAGAGACGCTGGTGAGCCTTCTTGATCAGAGTTGAGGTATTGTGGGTCCAAGAGAGGTCATCGGAGATGTTGACTCCCAGGAACCTGAAGCTAGAAACACGTTTCACCTCCGTCCCGTTAATGTGGATGGGGGTGTGCGTGCCGCCCCTGGACTTCCTGAAGTCTACAATGAGCTCCTTGGTCTTGTAGACTTGTGGATAATCAATTTATTCTATTTGTTACCTAATTAAGACTTTCAGTAAGCTCCATTCTGTAATCGAGACCTTTTGTTTTCGTGTTAATCATGCTTTTGTGTAATCTTGTCAACTGAGCTCCATTCTGTAATCTAGACCTCGTTTTACTCTTAATCAAGTGTTTGTGTAGTCTTGTCATCCGAGAATATAAAAGCTGTGCCAAAGGCGTGCTCAGGAGATCAGTATTGGCTGGCCTCCTGGTGCTCACCAGTTTTAAGAAATACTTAGGAAAGACTCACCCGTTACTTCGAACACCAATTCCACTTGGCCTTTTGCATTTTTGCTCCAACAATGGAAACGGTGAGAAATAAGTCAGTTTCAAGGTGCACGGAGAGAGGGGGGAGGGATAGATCGAGCAAAGGGGAATCCTTTCAATAATAAGAAGCTGGGGTTGTTCTGGTGATAAACTAACGATGAAGCCATTTGGTTGATGGGTTTGAAAGAAAGAACAAGAATAAGTGGACATGTAAAAGCTGCGAAATGCAGAATGGTAGAGAGGCCTGGTCTGGTGGAGACAGGAAACGCAGCCAGTGTTACAGGTGGATTAGCTACATCAGAAATTGTCAGTCCTGGTACAAAAAGTGAAAGCCAGTTGCCTTAAGTTGCTGAACTCACTCCCTTCTCATACTGAACAGTAAAAATCCAGTCAATGGCACTTCAGACTGTAAACTTGATATTATGGTTAAATTCACAAATATTAATAATTTTGGTCGTAATTCAAGACGTAGAGTTTATCCACGCAAACTATTTCTCAACATGCATATCGTTCTCAAAGCAATATTGCAAATGACAGTTTTCCACTTAGAATTTTATTAAAACTTGTTTAAAACCTTTTTTTTTTGCTGCAATCAAGGTCACATTATACAAATTAACACACAAGAAATCCAAGGTTCAGTTTAATATTAAGTACAGCAGTTGACCTGGAAATCATTTGAATTCACTGTACATTGATTGCCCTTCACGTGGTTCTGTGGTAAACTCAGAAATGTCACCAATTTTCACCAAACCAGTCTGCTGTGAGAAACGAACATGGTAGTGGGGGGCAAAGGAAGAAAATCCTGACCTTCTGCAGACTCTACCATCAAGATGATAATCGTATAATTAAGATATATTCCAAAATGACAAGTCCTTAACATCTCTGGTACCACATATTGAAGTGGCTAAACTCTACGTCCTGAATTTCAACCAGAAATATTTATTTTTGTGAATTTGCCCATAAATTCCCTTTGAACTATTTTGCAACCAATTTAATGCATAAACGCATTTGCCAAATTGCACTGTGTTGACATTCTGAAGATGTTTTGCATCACATACTGACTTACATTAAAATACTGCAGCAAATGACTGGGTGGTGCCATTAGTTCAAGTCAGCTGATTAACCATGTGGGCTTTTGAAAATACAAAGAATGCTTGGTTGTATACATAACATCTGAAGACAATTTTTTCTGATGCAGGCAAAACGTTGACCCACACAGGTGTCAATGTCACAAGCCTTGAACCAGTTTGGCCACAGAATATGTGGCAACTGTACAGGTTCTTACCGACTGAGAGAGGAATTGGTTCCCAACCTTTGTTACTGGGACCAAGTCAAACTGCTCCAACTTTGATGTCAGAAAAAAAAAGTTTACAGCTATGCTCGCCCCAAATCACATCATCGTGCAGAGCAAAGCTGCTTAGTTAGGGACCATTTTATGCTGACACTTATGGAGAGGTTTGAGGCAGTTTATCTTCACTTCAGTCAGAACCTCCCACTCCCGTCAATGGGCAGATGAAAGTTACCTCATCAATCTAGGCCGGACTTGAGTTGTGTCTCCAGACATTGAAGTTTCATCGAGGTACCTACCTTGGTTAGACTTCACTCCCACCTCAGTCAAATGGTCACTGCTTAGAACACTGCTCCACTGGCCTGAGCACATCATCTAAGGTAACAACCCTGTATAGTGAAGGCCAGAGTTGCCACCATTTAGATAGTAAACAAAGATAGCCCTTTTTAGTGAAAAAATAAATGATACCTTACACTGTTCAAATAAATGTCATTTTCCTTCATCATTACCAACCAATGGATTGATGAGATCTTTATTTCAGTTTAAGGAAGTCACCATGCATAAACTGACCTCTGGCTTTATCTACATCACCACAATAACTACACTTAAAGTGCTTCACTGGCAGAAACACTCCTGCAATTTCTTTATCACTCACTAGTGTTTGTTCCTTAATGGGCACGCAATGACAGTCAATCATCTAACAGCTACCGTGCAAGACAGAAAACATTCCTCAGCTGAAATCAATTCACCTAGAGTTAGTCAACAGCAATGTTAATGTTCCCAGCATTCGAGCGGTAGAACCCTTGGCTTCAAGGCTGTTTTGTAACTGGGCCCCAGTGACGGAACATGAAGGGTCTCCATCCGAAACGTCACCCATTCCTTCTCTCCAGAGATGCTGCCTGTCCCGCTGAGTTACTCCAACATTTTGTGTCCATCTTTGGTGTAAACCAGCACCTGCAGTTCCCTCCTACACACTTTGCTTGTGATTCTATTCCTGCCTGTAGCAGTTCAATGGCAATTACATGGCTTCACAATCAATGGCTTCAAGGGTAAAAAGGCTGGGCATCTCTGGAATGTTTCCAGCCCCAGGGAAAAAACTGATACAGCTCTTCTCACAAGACATCGCATGTTGTTACTAACCCGGACAAGACCCTGGAGTCACTTCCAATGGTAATAGAAAAAAGATCAGCAAACATTCACTGCATAAAATGATCAAACCAAAAGGATCTGATTGGAATGTGAACTCCGGAAGGAAAACAGCCAAAGGTTTAATCAGTGATTACAAACATCATATAAAGAGAGAGTTAGCTGGGTAGCTGGTTCAATGCGCATTTCCTGCCATCAATCCAACAGGACATCCCCTGCTGACGTTAAGAACGATCAAGTTCCCAATATTTGCAATGCAAAGAAAAGGCAGAACTGAAAGTTGAACTCAAACAATTGGAAGTGTTCTCCAGTCATGCTGTGCTCTAATGAGTAGAGCCACATCCACCTTGCCTATTCTCAAGCTTAGTTTGACTTTGTTCATCATGGACAGGGCAATGGCTTGCTGAGCCTGACATGACAACGCCGATTTTTATTTCCTGCACTGGGAAGGGGGAGAGAATTTCCTTTTCTGATCAGTTAGAAACGTCTCTTTTTGCATGCATGGTACAAGAAAAAGAAGGGGCCATTTACCCAAACACTGACTTAAAAAAAAACACAGTTGCAGTACAGGTTTAACAGAGAACGCACATATAAAATAGGTATGAAACCCTAACAAAAGTGCAGATAATGTAACCATTGCTAAAAGGAAAAGCCACTTTTATTCCACCTCTTTGAGGGTCTCCCCCAGGTGTTGCTGGCTGAAGACAGTGGACCCTTGTGTGGCCAAACTCTTTACAAAGCCGTCTTTATACATTCAAGTGTGCATGTATGTGTGTGTATATATAAAAGGAACTGCAGTCGTTCATTTTGTGGCCAACAAAGTTGTTTCACGTCGATTTGGATGCAATCTCCAGGAGGCAGCTGAAAATGGATTTAATTCTCTCATTCACATCCCAGTCTCCCCTTACTCCTCGTTTCCACGACACTGCCCCGTGTCTCAGTTAAAGAAGTCAAGGTGCCGCACACTGCTCACGAGCATAGATGCACAGTAACTCAGCATGGTGGAGCTACTTAGTCCGGTACATGGCTCGAAAGTGAAAGGAAACAAAACAACACAAAAACAAAACAAGTCTTTTCTTCAAAGTGGCTTTGCTTCCAAGTTCAGTTCCACTGGAGTCCGGTGAGGTGCTGAACAGGGACTTTGCATTTCACAAGATTGGTCGCTGTAATCAAGTGTGCAAATCTGCTCCGGAGGGAAGAATGCTCTCTCATACTATAAATAACACTGGCGACTGTGCACAGGCTCAAATGTCCTTGTGACACAGACAGGCGGTACATAACTTAGCACTGGTTGCGATGTGCTTTCAGGTCGAACAATAGCAGCTTTCAAGTAGGCGAGAGGCTGCTCACATGACTGAGCACTGCAGTTTGTTTGAACCAGCTGTTCTGTCCCCACGCCATTTTGTTTTCTTTTTCTTTTTCTGGCTCTTCTCCGGTAATTGTTGCCTATTTGGAAATAAACGGCACGTCATATAATATAATGTTATAGTCACATAGCATGAAACATAGAAACATAGAAAATAGGTGCAGGAATAGGCCATTTGGCCCTTCGAGCCTGCACCGCCATTCAATATGATCATGGCTGATCATCCAACTCAGTATCCTGTACCTGCCTTCTCTCCATACCCCCTGATCCCTTTAGCCACAAGGGCCACATCTAACTCCCTCTTAAATATAGCCAACAAACTGGCCTCAACTACCTTCTGTGGCAGAGAATTCCAGAGATTCACCACTCTCTGTGTGAAAAATGTTTTCCTCATCTCGGTCCTAAAGGATTTCCCCCTTATCCTTAAACTGTGACCCCTTGTTCTGGACTTCCCCAACATCGGAAACAATCTTCCTGCATCTAGCCTGTCCAACCCCTTAAGAAACAGGCCATTCAGCCCAGCATGTCCTTGCCAACCAAGATGCCGCATCTAAGCTAGTCCCATTTGCGTGCATTTGGCCCATCACCGTTCCTATCCATGTATCTGTCCATGTCTTTTTTAAATGCTGCTAATGTACCTTGCCTCAACTACCTCCACTGGCAGCTCATTCCATATATCCCCAAGACTCTGAGTGAAAAGGTTGCCCCTCAGGTTTTTCATAGAGTCATAGAGTGATACAGCGTGGAAACAGGCCCTTCGGCCCAACTTGCCCACACCAGTCAACATGTTCCAGCTACACTGGTCCCACCTGCCCACATTTGGTCCATATCCCTCCAAACCTGTCCGATCCATGTACCTGTCTAACTGTTTCTTAAACTTTGGGATAATCCCTGCCTCAACTATCTCTGGCAGCTTGTTCCTTACACCCACCATGCTTTGTGTGAAAAAGTTACCCCTCAGATTCCCATTAAATCTTTTCCCCTTCTCCTTAAACCTATGCTCTCTGGTCCTCAATTTACATACTCTGGGCAAGAGACGCCATGCATCTAAAATCTTACCCCCTCATCTTAAACCTATATCCTCTGGTTCTTGATTCCCCTACCTTGGGTAAAAGACTCTGTGCATTCACCCAATCTATTCCCCTCATGCTTTTGTACACCTCTCTACGATCACCCTTCAGCCACCTTGTGCTCCAAGATATAACATCTTAGCCTGAACAACTTTTCCCATTAGTTCAGGCCCACGAGCCCTGGCAACATACTCATTAATCTTCTCTACACTCATTCCAGCTTAATGATATCCTTCCTCTGGTAGGGTGACCAAAACTGAACTCAATACTCCAAATGTGGCCTCACCAACGACTTCTGCAACTCTAACATAATGTCCCAACTTCAATATTCAATACCATGACTGATGAAGGCCAATGTATCAAAAGCCTTCTTTAACATGCTATTTAGCTGCTCACTTTCAGCGAACAATGTACCTGTACTCTCGGATCCCTCCACTCTACAAAACTCCCAAAGACCCTACCATTCACTGTGTAGGTCCTGTCCTGGTTTGATCTACCAAAACGCAACACCTCCCACTTATCTGCATTAAACCCCATGAGCCATTTCTCAGCCCACTTGCTCACCTGATCAAGATCCTGCTGCTATTTGTGATAATTATCTTCACTGTCTAATATACCACCCACTTTGGCGCCATCTACGAACTTACTAATTATCCTTCAACATTCTCATCCAGGGTGGCGTTTGATTGCTAAAACACTCTGGATTGGCCATTCTATTGCAAGGTGATCAGTAGGATGGGTAATGGTAAAACAAAATAAACTAAAACTCCCACTTTAGCAGTCTACCAGTATTTCAAATTTAACGTTTCCCTTGCCCATCAAATCTTGAGGTTACTCTGATTAAGATTGGTGGTGCACAGCTTAATCATTGACCAAATATTGATGGAAATAATATTGCAAAGACAAAACCTGAAATATCATTAAACAATTTGAGGTCCTTTTGACCCCCAATAATGAACGACATGGGCAAGCTGTGCATGGGGGCCTGTTTCACCCTTTTTCACACAGAGAGTTGTGAATCCGTGGAATTCTCTGCCACAGAAGGAAGTGGGCACCAATTCACTGGATGCATTCAAGAGAGAGTTAGATATAGCTCTTAGGGCTAACGGAATCAAGGGATATGGGGAAAAAGCAGGAACAGGGTACTGATTTTGGATGATCAGCCATGATCATACTGGATGGCGGTGCTGACTCGAAGGGCTGAATGGCCTACTCCTGCACCTATTTTCTATGTTTCAGTGCTGTAAGAGACTATGACTGCTATCTAAGCTGTCACATTGTCCAGTGCCTAACAGTTTAAGGACGAACATGTCATTCCCTGAAGCATTACTATTAACTTGCATGGTGGTACAAATTTCATGCTCCATCCATCTAATAAAAAAATCGCAATATGTTATTGAGAAAATGAGCTGGCTGTTTTCTTGGGGCCCTTGCCAATATTCTTCTTTAGCCAATAAAAACAAAATCTTATGAGCCATTGAGGTCTGTGGGAGTTGCTGTCCACAAACTGATATCTCATCTGCCTGGAACAACAGTATTTATGCTCCAGATGTACTTTATGGGCTGAAAACTATTTCTGACCCAGGGCGTTATATAAATGATTGTTTTTTTTATTTATATGGAAAGAATAGCTACCTCATTTAATTGATACTGATAGACGCAGTCAATAATAAGCTGCATTCTCTTTAGTTTTAGTTTTAGAGAGACTGCCCACCGAGTCCATGCCGACCAGAGATCCCCGCAGACTAATGCCCCTGTCCCACTTAGGAAACCTGAAAGGAAACCTCCGGAGACTTTGCGCCCCACCCAAGGTTTCCGTGCAGTTCCCGGAGGTTGCAGGTGGTTGCCGGAGGTTGCAGGTAGTGGAAGCAGGTAGGGAGACTGACAAAAACCTCCGGGTAGTGCTTCCACTACCTGCAACCTCCGGGAACCGCACTGAAACCTTGGGTGGGGCGCAAAGTCTCCAGAGGTTTCCGTTCAAGTTTCCTAAGTGGGACAGGGGCATAATTACACTATCCTACACACTAGGGACAATTTACAATTTTACCTTACCTAATTAACCTACAAAACCTGTACGTCTTTGGAGTGCAGGAGGAAACCTGAGCACCCGGAGAAAACCCATTGGTTTGCGGGGAGAACGTACAAACTCCGTGAAGACAGTCTCTGTAGTCAGGGTCGGTGGCACTGTAAAGCAGGAACTCTACTGGTGTGCCGCTGTGCCACTCCCTGATAATATTTGATACCAAGTCACATATTTAGGAGCAGGTTTTGACAGTTTGTTTTTTGTTAAAAGGAGAATGGTGGATAGGGGAAGTTGGGGAGGGAATCCCAGAGTGTAGAAGTTAGATAATGATGTCGTTTGGAGATGTGTTAAAAGCAGCCATTATGAAAAATAATGGTAATACCCAAATTTGTTCATTGAATTAACTCGTTTATATATTTTGGTTAAAAAGAACTGCAGATGCTGGAAAAATCGAAGGTAGACAAAAATGCTGGAGAAACTCAGCGGGTGTGGCAGCAGGTCTGAAGAAGGGTCTCGACCCGAAACGTCACCTATTCCTTCGCTCCTAGATGTTACCTCACCCGCTGAGTTTCTCCAGCATTCCTGTTTATATATTATAGTCTTTCTCAAAGCTGGAGGCACTGTCACAGAAATACACAGCTCGGTTGGAAGTTCTTCATGGGACATTCTGTCAAAATTGAATGGCTGGGATTATCTTGCAATGTGCAAGGCTTAAAAATTAAAATAAGGAAAATAAAAATGTGATTTTCCATCCCCGCTTTTAGCCGATGAGGGACTGTTCACAAGTCTGAACTTAACAGAAACATTCCTTGAAATATTTTCCCGTTGCGTTTAGTTTAGAGGTACAGCATGGAAACAGGCCCTTTGGCCATGCCAACCAACAACCACCCATACACTAGAGGCCATTTATTTTACAGGGGCGCATTAACCTAGAAACCTGCACGCCTTTGGAATGTGGGAGGAAACCGGATAACCCGGAGGAACACCACACAGTCAAAGGGAGAACGTACAAACTCCGTATAGGCAGTACCCATAGTCAGGATCGAACACGGGTGTCTGTTACAGTAAGGCAGCAACCCAACCGCTACGCCACTGTGCCGCCCGAAACTGGTGATAACATCCACAAGTTCTCAGAGAATAAGTACCATCCTTTCATTGCACTATCCTTGCTTCAGAAAGGTTCTGACAGTTCATGCAGAACACACAAAGTGAACGATACCACTGGAGTATGATCAAGTTGAAGGCACCTACCTTATGACTCTGACAAGATCATGAAAAGCTTTGTCGACATTCAGAGGTGGATCCTTAGCACTAGTCTCGATGTAAGGTATCTTGAGCAAAAGAAAAAGATTTGTTGATTACTAACAATGAGACACAGAAAGGTAAAACATGATAAGTTTAGTTAAGATTCCCACCCACACCACCCCCTCCCCGGGCACTCTCCCTTGCAACCGCAAGAGATGCTACACGTGTCGCTTTACCTCCCCCCTCGACTCCATTCAAGGACCAAGCAGTCGTTCCAGGTGCGACAGAGGTTCACCTGCATCTCCTCCAACCTCATCTATTGCATCCGCTGCTCTAGATGCCAGCTGATCTACATCGGTGAGACCAAGCGTAGGCTTGGCGATCGTTTCGCCGAACACCTCCGCTCGGTCCGCTTTAACCAACCTGATCTCCCTGTGGCTCAGCACTTCAACTCCCCCCCCCATTCCGAATCCGACCTTTCTGTCCTGGGCCTCCTCCATTGCCAGAGTGAGCTCCACCGGAAATTGGAGGAGCAGCACCTCATATTCCACTTGGGCAGTCTGCACCCCAGTGGCTTGAACATTGACTTCTCCAATTTCCGGTAGCCTTTGCTGTCTCCGCCCCTTCTCAGCTCTCCCTCAGCACTCTGGCTCCTTCTCTTCCTTTCTTCTTCCCCGCCCCCCTCCCTGCATCAGTCTGAAGAAAGGTTTCGGCCCGAAACGTTGCCTATTTCCTTCGGTTCATAGATGCTGCCTCACCCGCTGAGTTTCCCCAGCATTTTTGTCTACCATAAGTTTAATGGAAATGGCAAAAAGTCACTGCCACTTCCTTGATACAGGCGGCCATCACCCCCAAGTGTGGATGTGTAAGTGGGAAAACGTGATTAGTGACAAAATTGGGAATTCCATAAAGAAATGCCCAACACATGGGTTCTAAGAAACAAGTCCGTTTTAACAAGGGCGGCACGGTGGCGCAGCAGTAGAGTTACTGTCTTACAGCGCTTAAAATTAAAATTATCCCTTGGGGTGTGTAGGATAGTGTTTATATGCGGGGATCGCTGGTCGACATGGACTCCGTGGGCCGAAGGGCCTGTTTCCGTGCTGTATCTCTAATCTAAACTAAACTCTGAAGAAGGGTCTCGACCCGAATCGTTACCCATTCCTTCTCCCCAGAGATGCCGCCTGGCCCGCTGAGTTATTCCAACATTTTGTGCCTATCTAAACTAAAAGATAGGCTGGGCACATATCTGATTGGTAGAAACTGAGGAGAGGCAGAGAAGAGTTACGAAGATGCCAAGGGGTTGGATAGGCTAGATGCAGGAAGATTGTTCCCGATGTTGGGGAAGTCCAGGACAAGGGGTCACAGTTTAAGGATGAAGGGGAAATCCTTTAGGACCGAGATGAGAAAAACATTTTTCACACAGAGTGGTGAATCTCTGGAATTCTCTGCCACAGAAGGTAGTTGAGGCCAGTTCATTGCCTATATTTAAGAGGGAGTTAGATGTGGCCCTTGTGGCTAAAGGGATCAGGGGGTATGGAGAGAAGGCAGGTACAGGATACTGAGTTGGATGATCAGACATAATCACATTGAATGGCGGTGCAGGCTCGAAGGGCCGAATGGCCTACTCCTGCACCTATTTTCTATGTTTCTATGCAGAGGAGAATGTGTATGCACCTAGCGTGTGTCCTGATGCAGTGCTTGTTTTACAGTTAGGCCTGATACAAATTAAACTACAACAATCTTATCGACTGTTAGTAATACTGAAGAAGATCCCTGAAGGACTGGCCTTCAGTCATCTTGCAAGGTGCCAAAAGTTCATCCTTATTAAACAACAAAGGTGAAGACAAATAAGCCAGGGTGAAAAATCACGGCAGTATCTGGGTTTCTTATTGAAGATCCTCTTACACAGGGCAAGGCAATGTTACTTATTAATAAAAGGATAGCTCAGCAGTCCTATCTAACACTGAAAATGTTGAACAAAGTTTCCTTTGACAATACTTACATCGTATTTGGCTGCCATCTCTCTTCCTTGGTCGCTTGTGACCTTCTGCAAGTGCATTAAGTCAACCTTGTTGGCCACCAGGATCATGGGGAAAGACTCCCTGCAATAGTTGGACAGTGACCAACATTAAACATTACGTTCAACAACACAAGTCCAACCACTGGCCACCTTCCTCATTCATAAAGTCAAATAGTTTGTCAAAGTTTACAGAACATGTTTCACGTAAAAAAACATCTCAAATGCCTTCTCGAAAAGATTGGAAGTGGATTTGAATGTCTTCTGCATCAGCAAAAATATACATCTAACTTCAATCTGTAATTCAATCAAACAAGTTCAATGATTCAGACAAAATGTGTGGGAAGGAACAGCAGATGCTGGTTTAAATCGAAGATAGACACAAAATGCTGAATGAATTCAGTGGGACAGGCAGCATCTCTGGAGAGAAGGAATGGGTGACATTTCGGGTTTGAGACCCTTCTTCAGACTGAAAAATCACTAGTGAGGAAGGGTCTCGACCTGCAACATCACCCATTCCTTCTCTCCAGAGATGCTGCCTATCCCGCAGAGTTACTCCAGCATTTTGTGTTTAAGTTCAGTGATTTCACTGTCCAATGGATTGATATTTTTCACCATGTTGCAGTTTAATGGGAAAGCCAATTGGGTTGATCTGCAGAGCAGGCTGGTACAATTGTTGGTACCATCTACTGAGTGGATAACAACTGCTGTTGATCGTTCTATTAGTTAATGTCGCAACCAGAAACACGAGTGGCATTCGTCAAGGAGTAGGCATGACCACCGAGACAATCAGGTTGCCAACTTTCTCTCCGGTTTAGCATTAACGGCAAGAAATCCTTGTGGGTGATCAAAATTTATACATGGAAACACAATCAACTAGCCCGAAGGCCGTGTGAGAAGTGGACAAACAAAAAGTAATGAACTGGAGGAAATAATGCGTTTATCTTACTTCTTCATAACAATGATCAAATAAGGAATCATAGAAATTGTCAAATGAGAAGGAAGACTTTATATAAATAACTTTGTGTACATTTCTCATCCAGGACACATTATCTATTCAGTCAAGTTCCAAAAATCATTCCCCCTTAACACGAAAAATAGTGCATTTTTTGGAGATAATAAAAGGTAAAAGATGACGGCTGTGGGTCAGTTGATAGCATCTACTCTGCAGTTTCCTCTGATTCTTGGTTTAACTGATCCTATCACTTGTGAGTTTATGACCTAACACAAAAAATAAGTTCATAAGTAATAGGAACAGAATTAGGCCATTCGGCCCATCAAGTCTACTCTGCCATTCAATCATGGTTGACCTATCTCTCCCTCCTAACACCATTATCCTGACATCCATGCTAATCAAGAATCTATCTATCTCTGCCTTACAAATATTCATCGATGGTCTCCACAGCCTTCTGTGGTAAAGAATTTCAGATTCATCACCCTTGGACTAAATAAATGTCTCTTCATCTCCTTCCTAAAGGAGCGTCCTTTAATTCTGAGGCTTTGGCTAGATTCTCCCACCAGTGGAAACATTCTCCCCACATCCACTCTATCCGGGCCTTTCAAATGGTGAATGTATTTTTTCTTGAGAATAATAAACATTTAAAAGGCCTAAGATGATGGCAGTAGACAAAAATGCTGGAGAAACTCAGCGGATGAGGCAGCATCTATGGAGCGAAGGAAATTGGCGACGTTTCGGGTCGAGGCCCTTCTTCCGACTGATGTGAGGGTGTTGGGGGGACAGGAAGAAGAAAGGAAGAGGCGGAGACAGTGGGCTGTGGGAGAGCTGGGAAGGGGAGGGGAAAGAAGTCCAAGGCGTAGCTATGCCTGCCTCTTTGTAGGTTACGTCGAACAATCTTTGTTCAAGGCGTACCATGGCCCTATCCCCGAACTCCACCTCCGCTACAGTGACGACTGCATTGGTGCTACCTCCGGCACCCTTACAGAACTCACTGACTTCATCCATTTCAGAACTAACTTCCATCCGGCACTCAAATACACCTGGACCATTTCCGACATCTCCCTACCGTTTCTAGACCCCACTCTCTCCATCGCAGGTGTTAGACTACTAACCGACATCTACTAAAACCCACTGACTCCCATGGCTATCTGGACTACACTTCTTCCCACCCTGATTCCTTTAAAGACTCTATCCCCTACTCCCAATTCCTCCGTCTACGCCGCTGGTTTGGAACTAATAAGGTGTTCCAAACCAGGGCATCGGAGATGTCCTCATTCTTTAGTGAACGGTGGTTCCCCTCTTCCACTATAGATGAGACTCTTCTATACCCCGTAACTCTGCTCTCACTCCCCATCCCCCCACTTGTAACAAGGGCAGAGGCCCCTTGTCTTCACCTTCCACCCTACTAGCCGTCACATACAACAAATAATCCTCTGACATTTTTGCCACCACCAACGTGATCCCACCACTGGCCACATCTTCCCATCTCCTCCCCTTTCGGCTTTCCGCAGAGACCGCTCCCTCCGTAACTCCCTGGTCAATTCGTCCCTTCCCACCCAAACCACCCCCTCTCCTGGCACTTTCCCTTGCAACTGCAGGAAATGCTACACTGGTCGCTTTACCTCCCCCCTTGACTCCATTCAAGGACCCACGCAGTCTTTCCAGGTGCGACAGAGGTTCACCTGCACCTCCTCCAACCTCATCTATTGCATCTGCTACTCTAGGTGTCAGCTGCTCCACATTGGTGAGAACTAGCGTAGGCTTGGCGATCGCCTCGCCCAACACCTCCGCTCGTTTTGCAATAACCAACCTAATCTCCCGGTGGCTCAGCACTTCAACTCCCCCTCCCACTCCGAATCCGACCTTTCTGTCCTTGACCTCCTCCATGGCTAGAGTGAGGCCCACTGTAAATTGGAGAAGCAGCACCTCATATTTCGCTTGGGTAGCTTACACCCCAGCGGCATGAACATTGATCTCCAATTTCAGGTAGTCCCTGCTTCCTCCTTCTTTCCCCTCCCCTTCCCAGCTCTCCCACAGCCCACTGTCTCCGCCTCTTCCTTTCTTCTTCCCGCCCGCCCCCCCCCATCCTCACATGTCTGAAGAAGGGTCTCGATCCGAAACGTCACCTATTTCCTTCGCTCCATAGATGCTGCCTCACCCGCTGAGTTTCTCCAGCATTTTAGTCTACCTTCGATTTTCCAGCATCTGCAGTTCATTCTTAAACAGATGATGGCAGTAAGTCGGTTGTTAGCATCCTCTCTGCTGAGATTCCTCGGATTCTTGGTTCAACTCCCACTTCTAAGACACGAGCACAGAAACATTTCCGTGGTGCAGTGCTGAAGGAGGGCTGCTTTGTCAAAGGTGCTTTGTTTTGGTTCAGCCATTAAATCAATACCCAGTCTGCTCTCTTGGATGGAAGTAATAAAATATCCTTTTCTACTTTTCTGTAGAAGAGTCGGGGTGTTATCACTGGCCAATATTTATCCTTGAATCAACATTTAGAACAGACTGTTAGCACATTATCTCATTGTTGTTTGTGGGAGATTGCTGTATATAAATTGGCTGATTTATTATAGTGACTACACTACTTCTTCTTCTTGCGTATGGCGTGCACAGCCTAAAGTAGTCGGACAACTTGTTCTATTTGATCTTATTTGATTGTGCACGCCAGGTTGATTGCATTCGTCGAAACAGGGCGGACCCTGTGACTACACTTCAAAGGTACTGAATTGAAACACTCTGAAACATTCTGTCAGGGATGTAAAAGGCACATTGTAAATTTGGGTCTTTCTTTTTTAATGATAACCATATACAATGAACCATTTGAACATTATTAAGTTATACCGCACTGAGTGGTTTTATTGGAGATATCCAGGAATTGCCGTACTCGACTGTTATCATAGCCTGCTGTCAGGATTGGGTCATTGAAAGCTGATGGCACAATTATAAAAGGCACTCAAATCTTTCGCAGAGCTCCCAAATTATCAAAGCAATTTAGCTAGTTTGTGGTCAAATTATACTGCATTAAAATAAATCAGATGCTTAACTGTGTAAGATATAATCCATTATGTTGGCAAGTATAGATTTCTGTCAGTCTTGGCCTTCTTTCAGCCAAACAACGTTTCCAGTCAAAGCCAAACAAAGAATAATGGGCCTGGTCCCACTTAAGACGATTTTTTGGGAGACTACAGGCGACTGCCACAAAATTTTCAACATGTTGAACATTTTTCGACGACAGTGGCGACAATTTTTGCTGTCGTATGTTGTCATAGGTTGACGTAGGTGCGGTCGTAGGTTGACGCCAGGTGTTGTAGGTGAATTCCATTAAAACTAGTCTCCCAGTCGCCTAAAGAGTCGCCTAAGTGGGACAGGCCCATAAGGCTCTCCAACTTCTAATGCCCCTGTCCCACTTAGGAAACCTGAACGGAAACCTCTGGAGACTTTGCGCCCCACCCAAGGTTTCCGTGCGGTTCCCGGAGGTTTTTGTCTGTCTCCCTCCCTGCTTCCACTACCTGCAACCTCCGGAAACCACCTGCAACCTCTGGGAACCGCACGGAAACCTTGGGTGGGGCGCAAAATCTCCAGAGGTTTCCGTTCAGGTTTCCTAAGTGGGACAGGGGCATAACTTTAAGCCTGCGCATGCGATAATTAATTTTGTGTATTTTTTGCTTTAACTTGGAAAACCACTTCTATTATCAGCCTAAATGCCTTTCTGACTCAGAGGCCTCAGCTGAACTTCCTTATCACAGATTCATATCAATTGTTGGCATAAATAGAGTACTTCTTGATTAATACGGGTGTCAGGGGTTATGGGGAGGAAGCAGGAGAATGGGGTTGAGAGGGAAAGATAAATCAGGAGGCTGCAGGGAGGGAGAAGGGAGCAATATGTGACTGATGATGGAGCTCACATAAATATGTGACCATGAATAGGATGGAAAGTGAAGCCATGGGGAACTCTAATCGTGTCAAGATTGGCATAGAAATGATGGTAAAATCCAAGGTTCTTTTTCTTTGGAATAGTAAGCCAATGAGCGGTATGGGAACACATTAGTTTGTGCTGCTGCCTCATAGCTCCCTCGAACCAAGCTTAATCCCGACCTCGGGTGCTGTCGGTGTGCAATTTATACATTTTCCCTGTGAGCTTGCAGGCTTCCTCCGAATGTGCCTGTTTCCATCCCCATCCCAAGGATGCGCTGGTAGGATAATTGTCCAATGTCAGTTTGGTTTAGAGATGCAGCATGGAACCAGGCCCTTGGGGCCCACCACGTCCACGCCGATTATCGCTCACCATAACACACTTGTTCTAAGTTATCCCACTTTCAGATCCACTCACTGCACGCTGGGGGCAATTTACAGAGGCTCATGCTTTTGGGATGTTGGAGGGAACCAGAGCACCCTAAGGAAACCCAGGTAATAAGGGAAACTCCACACAGAAAGTACACAAGGTCAGGATCGCACCCGGGTCTCTGGCACTGTGAGGCCACAGCTCTACCACTGTGCCACTATGCGCCACACTACCACTATGTTGAGATGGGTCTGGAAGGCCTTTCTTTGGTGGGTGTGAGTTTAATCAGCCGGGGACCGGGAGCCGGGTCATCCGGTGGCGCTGTTGCTAGCTGCCTCCGCCCACGGTCTGGCTGTCTTTTTTTATTTTGTTATGTTTAGAGTGGGGTTTTTCCCCAGTTTTTTATGTGGGGGGAAGCGGGAAACCATCCCTGTCGCTTCCTTGCGAGGATGCGGCTATTATCCGAGTCGTGGCCTCGGCCCCCCTCGCGGCCTACCAGCTGGATTGGCGTGGCCTTTCCTGCCGGGACTGGACCAGAGCTTCAGCAGCGGCGGCGAGGCGCTGGAAACATCGCGGAGCGGGGGAGGCCTTCCTGGTATCGCCGCTTGGAGGTCGGGAGTGCTGGGCTGCTGCTCTAACATCGCGGAGTCCTGGGACCCTTTGCCGGGGGTCACCAGCGTGAATCTCCGCCCAGCGCGGCCTGTGGACATCGGGAGCCGCGGACTCCGGTGGAAGGTGGCCCGACGAGAGGATCCCGGCGAGAGGGCCTGAACATCGGGCCGCCCGTAGCGGCGACTACGGGGTGCTCGGGAAGCCCCGATCACGGGTGAACATTGGGGAACATCGGCGAGGAGGTTGACCGGACTTAGGTTCCTTCCCTCACTGTGGGGAACTTTGGTGCTGCTGTGGGGATGTTTGTGTTGTGGACTACTGTGTTCTGTGTGGTTTTTTTTTTTTTGTATGACTGCAAGGGAAAAATAATTTTGTTGTCTCTTCATTGAAGACAACGACAATAAATTAAATCAAATCAAATCAAATCATTTATAAGTTATAGCAGCAGAATTCGGCCATTCGGCCCCTCAAGTCTACTCCACCATTCAATCATGGCTGATCTATCGTTCCCTCTCAACTCCATTCTCCTGCCTTCTCCCCATAACCCCTGACATCCGTACTAATCAAGAATCTATCAATCTCTGCCTTAAAGATATCTATTGACTCGACCTCCACCGCCATCTATAGCAATGAATTCCACAAATTCATCATCCTTTGAGTAACCAAGGGCAAGGACTCGCTATTTATGCCTATCGTCATTTTGGCACAATATTTTTACCTTACTTCTGCATATCCAGCCTGTCAGACAAGTTCACAGCTTTGTTTTAAGGAATACATCGCCCACACAAAGAAGCATAATGTGCTTCTAACTGCTACATTTATTCATATGGCCTCCCTATATCTAATATATTCCCTTCATTCTAACTAACCCTCCTCCACCTTCACTGCTACTTTTAACTAACTTGTTTTCTCTCTGAAGATAGACACAAAAGTCTGGAGTAACTCAGCGGCACAGGCAGCATCTCTGGAGGGAAGGAATGGGTGACGTTTCGGGTCGATACCCCTTCTTCAGAGTTTAGTTTAGTTGGGGAGGAAACCGAAGCTCTCCGAGAAAACCCACACAAGTCAAGGGGAGGACGGACAAACTCCATAAGACAAGCACCCTAAGCCAGGACTGAATGCGGGTCTCTGGCGCTGTATGTGCTGGAAAGCAGCAACTCCGTCGCTGTGCCACCGTGCCGCCAGTGACGCCTGATCTCTGATAACAATGAGAAGGCCCACCGGGAGGAGGCGGCTGATCCAGCACTCTGGTGTCAGGACAACAGCCTCCTCTTGAACGTCACAAAAAACTAAGGAGCTGATTGCGGACTTTAGAAGGGTACAACATCCGAGGACGTACACGCCACTGGAGATAAGTGGGACTACTGTGGATAGGGTGAGCTGCTTTAAATACCTGGGAGTCCACATCACAGAGGATCTGACATGGACAACACACACTACAGCACTGGTGAGTAAGGCAAGGCAGCGCCTTTACCACCTCAGGCAGCTGAGGAAATTCAATCTCTCTGAGGATCCTTCAGTGCTTCTACTCTGGGGCCGTAGAAAGCATCTTATCCGGCAGCATCACAATCTGGTTTGCGGACTGATCTGCCCAGGACAGGAAGCCTATTCCTTCGCTCCATACATGCTGCCTCATCCACTGAGTTTCTCAAGCACTTTTGTCTACCTTCACTGCTGTGTGGGAGCCTGCAGTGGACAATTCTACTGCTGCCGTTCCACCATTACAATAAGATTTAGAGTGGGGATGTGGAGGAATTTCTTAGAATGGACATGAGGAGGAATTTCTTAAGCCAGAGGGTGGTGAATCCGTGGAATTCATTGCCGCAGACGACTGTGAAGGCCTGGGCATTGGGGATTTATAAAGCAGAGATGGATAGATTCTTGATTAGTAAGGGTGTCAAGGGTTACAGGGAGAAGCCACGGGAATGGGGTTGAGAGGGAAAAATTGAGAAGCCATTTGAGAAGCGGCTGCCAGAACAAGGGGTCACAGTTTAAGGATAAGGGGGAAATCTTTTCGGACCGAGATGAGAAAAACATTTTTCATACAGAGAGTGGTGAATCTCTGGAACTCTCTGCCACAGAAGGTAGTTGAGGCCAGTTCATTGGCTATATTTAAGAGGGAGTTAGATGTGGCCCTTGTGGCTAAAGGGATCGGGGGGTATGGAGAGAAGGCAGGTACAGGATACTGAGTTGGATGATCAGCCATGATCATATTGAATAGCGGTGCTGGCTCGAAGGGCCGAATGGCCTACTCCTGCACCTAATTTCTATGTTTCTAAATGACAGTAGACTAGATGGGCCGAATGGCCTAATTGTGCCCCAATGCCTTCTGTATTATACACATATCATAAATTGATAATAGCTTTGAAACGTCCAGTGATATGCGTGGAAACATATGAATGGATATGTTTGAAGCAGCAGACTAAAGAGAGATTAAATTGTTACATTAAAAAGTCCATATGCTGACAATTCAAGACGAGGCCATGGAGTTCAAGGAAGTAAGACTCATGCAACATTACAGAGACGTACCTGTCTTTGACTCGAAGGATGAGCTGGTGAAACCTGTCCACATGTTCAAAGCTGGCCTTGTCCGTGACTGAATAGACTATGAGAAACCCATCTCCTGTCCTCATGTATTGCTCTCTCATCGCACTGAATTCCTCTTGACCAGCGGTGTCCAGCACTATGAGAAGACACCAAAAAAGATTATTGAGATAGAAATTGTTCTTTAGATTTTAGAAATACAGCGCGGAAACATCTCCATTGGCCCACTGAGTCCACACTGACCAGCGATCACCACCTTCACTAGCACTACCCTACACACTAGGGCCAATTTACAATTTACAGAAGCCAATTAACCTACAAACCTGTACGTGGGAGGAAACCGGAGCACCTAGAGAAAACCCACATGGTCACAGGGAGAACGTTCAAACTCCGTAAAGACAGCACCCGTAATCAGGATCGAACCCGGGTCCCTGCCGCTGTAAGGCAGCAACTCTACCGCTGCCCCACTGTGCCATTCCCACCTGGTTCCAACAATATGCAAGCTAAACCTTTGGACTTTTCATATATCCAATCCACTATTACAATGCTTCCAAAGTAGACTGTTGAAAACAAAACTCACCTGTGAACTTGCTAACATACTTGCACAGAGCAAGACCCTTACATGGTCTTAGAAACATAGAAACATAGAAATTAGGTGCAGGAGTAGGCCATTCGGCCCTTCGAGCCTGCACCGCCATTCAATATGATCATGGCTGATCATCCAACTCAGTATCCCGTACCTGCCTTCTCTCCATACCCTCTGATCCCCTTAGCCACAAGGGCCACATCTAACTCCCTCTTAAATATAGCCAATGAACTGGCCTCGACTACCCTCTGTGGCAGGGAGTTCCAGAGATTCACCACTCTCTGTGTGAAAAAAATTCTTCTCATCTCGGTTTTAAAAGGATTTCCCCTTATCCTTAAGCTGTGACCCCTTGTCCTGGACTTCCCCAACATCGGGAGCAATCTTCCTGCATCTAGCCTGTCCAACCCCTTAAGAATTTTATAAGTTTCTATAAGATCCCCTCTCAATCTCCTAAATTCTAGAGAGTATAAACCAAGTCTATCCAGTCTTTCTTCATAAGACAGTCCTGACATCCCAGGAATCAGTCTGGTGAACCTTCTCTGCACTCCCTCTATGGTAATAATGTCCTTCCTCAGATTTGGAGACCAAAACTGTACGCAATACTCCAGGTGTGGTCTCACCAAGACCCTGTACAACTGCAATAGAACCTCCCTGCTCCTATACTCAAATCCTTTTGCTATGAAAGCTAACATACCATTCGCTTTCTTCACTGCCTGCTGCACCTGCATGCCTACTTTCAATGACTGGTGTACCATGACACCCAGGTCTCGCTGCATCTCCCCTTTTCCTAGTCGGCCACCATTTAGATAATAGTCTGCTTTCCTGTTTTTGCCACCAAAATGGATAACCTCACATTTATCCACATTATACTGCATCTGCCAAACATTTGCCCACTCACCCAGCCTATCCAAGTCACCTTGCAGTCTCCTAGCATCCTCCTCACAGCTAACACTGCCCCCCAGCTTAGTGTCATCCGCAAACTTGGAGATATTGCCTTCAATTCCCTCATCCAGATCATTAATATATATTGTAAATAGCTGGGGTCTGGTATGCAGCTTCCATCCGATGTCATAACTTAATAATTAATAAAATTTAGATTTAGATACCCCAAGAACATGGTTTGTAAAAAGAACATTACAACAGTAAAACAGTTCGGGCGTAGAAGGCCTTGTAACGTCTGCCGGAGGAAGAGGTTCGAGCAGTCCATTACAAGGGTGTGAGGAGTCTTTATGGATGCTGACGGCATCCTGAGTACATTTGCAAGCTCCCAGTACAATGTGGTCTCAGTTGTTTTGTGAACATTAAGGATTTTCTTTTTCTTCAGAGACCAACCAAAGTTAATCACAGTTGCTCCCAAGTGGATGGATGGCAAATTGCTTGTCTAGGAACAGGAGCAGGCTACTCAATTTCTCAAAATTGTTCTGCCATGATGGATCTCCATCTACAGTGGCTTGCAAAAGTTTTCATACCCCTTGAACTTTTCCACATTTTGTCACGTTACAACCACAAACGTAAATGTATTTTATTGGGATTTTATGTGATAGACCAACACAAAGTGGTGCATAATTGTGAAGTGGAAGGAAAATGATATATGGTTTTCAAATTTTTTTACAAATAAAAAACTGAAAAGTGTGGCGTGCAAAAGTATTCAGCCCCCCTGAGTCAATACTTTGTAGAACCACCTTTCGCTGCAATTACAGCTGCAAGTCTTTTGGGGTATGTCTCTACCAGCTTTGCACATCTAGAGACTGAAATTTTTGCCCATTCTTCTTTGCAAAATAGCTCAAGTTCAGTCAGATTGGATGGAGAGTGTCTGTGAACAGCAATTTTCAAGTCTTGCCAGAGATTCCCAATTGGATTTAGGTTTGGACTTTGACTGGGCCATTCTAACACATGAATATGTTTTGATCTAAACCATTCCATTGTAGCTCTGGCTGTATGTTTAGGGTCGTTGTCCTGCTGGAAGGTGAACCTCCGCCCCAGTCTCAAGTCTTTTGCAGACTCTAACAGGTTTTCTTCCAAGATTGCCCTGTATTTGGCTCCATCCATCTTCCCATCAACTCTGACCAGCTTCCCTGTCCCTGCTGAAGAAAAGCATCCCCACAGCATGATGCTGCCACCACCATGTTTCACAGTGGGGATGGTGTGTTCAGGGTGATGTGCAGTGTTAGTTTTCCACCACACATAACGTTTTGCATTTAGGCCAAAAACTTCAATTTTGGTCTCATCTGACCAGAGCACCTTCCTCCACATGTTTGCTGTGTCCCCCACATGGCTTGTGGCAAACTGCAAACGGGACTTCTTATGGCTTTTTTTCAACAATGGCTTTCTTCTTGCCACTCTTCCATAAAGGCCCGATTTGTGGAGTGCACGACTAATAGTTGTCCTGTGGACAGATTCTCCCACCTGAGCTGTGGATCTCTGCAGCTCCTCCAGAGTTACCATGCTTCTCTGATCTGCTTCTCTGATCAATGCTCTCCTTGCCCGACCTGTCAGTTTAGGTGGGCGGCCATGTCTTGATAGGTTTGCAGTTGTGCCATACTCTTTCCATTATCGGATGATGGATTGAACAGTGCTCCGTGAAATGTTCAAAGCTTGGGATACTTTTTTTATAACCTAACCCTGCTTTAAACTTCTCCACAACTTTATCCCTGACCTGTCTGGTGTGTTCCTTGGGCTTCATGATGCTGTTTGTTCACTAATGTTCTCTAACAAACCTCTGAGTCCATCACAGAACAGCTGTATTTATACTGAGATTAGATTACACACAAGTGGACTAATTGGGTGACTTCTGAAGGCAATTGGTTGCACTGGATTTTATTTAGGGGTATCAGAGTAAAGGGGGCTGAATACTTTTGCACGCCACACTTTTCAGTTTTTTAATTGTAAAAAAATTTGAAAATCATGTATCATTTTCCTTCCACTTCACAATTATGCGCCACTTTGTGTTGGTCTATCATATAAAATCCCAATAAAATACATTTACGTTAGTGGTTGTAACGTGACAAAATGTGGAAAAGTTCAAGGGGTATGAACACTTTTGCAAGCCACTGTAACTTAGCAACTTTCTATTGATCAGAAGATAGATACAAAAAGCTGGAGTAATTCAGCAGGTCACACAACATCTCTGGAGAAAAGGAATAGGAAAAATAATAGGTAACGTATTCAGGTCGAGACCCTTCTTCAGACCCTTCAGAAGGGTCTCGCCCCGAACGTCACCTATCCTTTTTCTCCAGAGATGCTGCCTGACCCGGTGATTTAGTCCAGCTTTTTGTATCTATCTTCAGTGTAAACTAGCATCTGTAGTTCCTTCCTGCACTTTCTAATGATCAGTCTCAGTTTTGAAATATCAAATGCCACTTTTTCAACCACCAGTCGACTGATGGGGCTACAGAAAGTACAGGATAGATCCAGTCACCCCGGTTTATCTCATTGGAGACACACCCTACCCCACCATCTCAATGAGCTTATTTTCTCTCCCTCTCTGTTATGATGAAAGATTTTTGACCAAAATTTGACCAGAATGTTTCACAGATACCACCGGTATTTCCAGACTTTTCTGCCTTTAATGAAGATTAATCCAGATTTTCATAGAAACATAGAAAATAGGTGCAGGAGGAACCCATTCGGCCTTCGAGCCAGCACCACCATTCATTGTGATCATGGCTGATCGTCCCCTATCACTAACCCCAATAATCAATATTTTCAATGTTCTTTTGGGAAGATGAATTATATGTTACATCAAATATATGATACATCAGGTTGTACCTAAAGACAATTCGCAAATGGAATCATCTCCACCATGACATTCACACTGCACCCGACGTCACGACCTTCAAGGCCAAGTGGGAAACAATCGATACTAAGTCGCTGACTTCTAAGGCCCACTTTAATATTTAATTGCGACTTTGCACATGACCCTCCTAACGTAAGCGACAACCAGTGGTGGTGATTACACGTCAAGATACAAATACAGATACAGGTTTAGTTTTATCATTGTCAACGTGTACCGAGGTTCTGTATAATGTACAGACAAGCACCCGTAGTCAGGATGGAACCCTGGTCTCTGGCGCTGTAAGTCAGCAACTCTACCGCTGCGCCACCGTGCCACCAATGTAACGGTGATGATTTTTCACAACACTTGTAGCTCCCCTGGTAGTCGTAGGTTTGATATTGTGACATTTTAAAGACAGCGATTACCCTTTACAGTGCACAATATGTTACACTGCTGTCAAAAATAGTGCAACCTCTCCAACGAACGTCACTTGCAGGCTGCAATCCTCCCCCTTTCCACGCATTTTACTTGAGTCATTTGTGCTTTTGCTTAAAACTGCTGTAGGCAGGATAATTCATGCAAGCACAAGAATGCCATCTGATTGTCAATTTGCCTGATACAAAGTCCTTGATATTTAAACTGCAAAGCACATTTCAGGTAACTGCTCATCTAAAGCCGATAAAAAACATTTTTTTAATTAAGTGATTAAAAGATAACGTGACGAACATTAGCGCAATTGATGGGTGTAATCCTATTATCTTGTTCAAATTTTCCTCCACTCAGTAATCTTGGAACATACAAGCCAAACATTCTGTAATCTCTTCTAACCTTGGTAGGGACTCAAAGAGGAAAGAGGAGGCCATCGCGTCTAATGTTCTGCCGATTTAATAATCAATGCTGCCCCTGATCAGAAGATGCTCAAGTCAAGTGAAACCCCGTTCAAAAAAGTTGCATTCTCTGCTTCCGGTGTTATTTTAACAGGAACTTCAACCATTTCCTCAGGTGTAGCATTTGAAACTTGTAGTTTCAGTTCAGTTTAGTTTATTGCCACGTGTACCGAGGTGCAGTGAAATACTTTTGTTGCGTGCTATGCAGTCAGCGGAAAGACATTACATGATTACAATCGAGCCATTTACAGCGCATAGATACATGATAAGGGAATAATGTTTAGTGCAAGGTAAAGCCAGCAATGTCCGAACAAGGATAGTCCGAGGGTCACCATCGAAGTAGATAGTAGTTCGGGACTGCTGTTTAAACACTTCTGTTGAAAAATAATCCCAATGAGAATCTTTTTCACACAGAGAGTTGTGAGTCTGTGGAATTCTCTGCCTCGGTGGAGGCCGGTTCTTTGGATATTTTCATATTGAATGGCGGTGCTGGCTCGAAGGGCCAAATGGCCTACTCCTGCACCTATTGTCTATAAGAGAGATTTTGGTTTCATATCAAGGGTCCTGAACTTAAAGAAAGGTAACTTTGAGGGTATGAGACGTGAATTGGCCAAGATAGACTGGCAATTGATTCTTAATGGGTTGACGGTGGATATGCAATGGAAGGCATTTAATGACTGCATGGATGAACTACAACAATTGTTCATTCCAGTTTGGCAAAAACATAAATCAGGGAAGGTAGTGCATCCGTGGATAACAAGGGAAATCAGGGATAGTATCAAAACAAAAGATGAAGCGTACAAATTAGCCAGAAAAAGCAGCCTACCAGAGGACTGGGAGAAATTCAGAGTCCAGCAGATGAGGACAAAGGGCTTAATTAGGAAAGGGAAAATAGATTATGAAAGAAAACTGGCAGGGAACATAAAAACTGACTGCAAAAGCTTTTATAGATATGTGAAGAGAAAAAGATTAGTTAAAACAAATGTAGGTCCCTTGCAGTCAGAAACAGGTGAATTGATCATGGGGAACAAGGACATGGCAGACCAATTGAATAACTACTTTGGTTCTGTCTTCACTAAGGAAGACATAAATAATCTGCCAGAAATAGCAGGGGACCGGGGGTCAAATGAGATGGAGGAACTGAGTGAAATCCAGGTTAGCCGGGAAGTGGTGTTAGGTAAATTGAATGGATTAAAGGCCGATAAATCCCCAGGGCCAGATAGGCTGCATCCCAAAGTACTTAAGGAAGTAGCCCCAGAAATAGTGGATGCATTAGTGATAATTTTTCAAAACTCTTTAGATTCTGGAGTAGTTCCTGAGGAATGGAGGGTAGCTAATGTAACCGCACTTTTTAAAAAGGGAGGGAGAGAGAAAACGGGGAATTACAGACCAGTTAGTCTAACATCGGTAGTGGGGAAATTGCTAGAGTCAGCTATGAAAGATGGGATAACAGCACATTTGGAAAGTGGTGAAATCATTGGACAAAGTCAGCATGGATTTACGAAACGTAAATCATGTCTGACGAATCTTATAGAATTTTTCGAGGATGTAACTAGTAGAGTGGATAAGGGAGAACCAGTGGATGTGTTATATCTGGACTTTCGGAAGGCTTTCGACAAGGTCCCATAAGAGATTAGTATACGGGGAATTACAGACCAGTTAGTCTAACGTCGGTAGTGGGGAAACTGCTAGAATCAGTTATTAAAGATGGGATAGCAGCACATTTGGAAAGTGGTGAAATCATTGGACAAAGTCAGCATGGATTTATGAAAGGTAAATCATGTCTGACGAATCTTATAGAATTTTTCGAGGATGTAACTAGTAGAGTGGATAAGGGAGAACCAGTGGATGTGTTATATCTGGACTTTCAGAAGGCTTTCGACAAGGTCCCACATAAGAGATTAGTATACAAACTTAAAGCACACGGTATTGGGGGTTCAGTATTGATGTGGATAGCGAACTGGCTGGCAGACAGGAAGCAAAGAGTAGGAGTAAACGGGTCCTTTTCACAATGGCAGGTAGTGACTAGTGGGGTACCGCAAGGCTCAGTGCTGGGACCCCAGCTATTTACGATATATATTAATGATTTGGACGAGGGAATTGAATGCAACATCTCCAAGTTTGCGGATGACACGAAGCTGGGGGGCAGTGTTAGCTGTGAGGAGGATGCTAGGAGGCTGCAAGGTGACTTGGATAGGCTGGGTGAGTGGGCAAATGCATGGCAGATGCAGTATAATGTGGATAAATGTGAGGTTATCCACTTAAGGAAACAGGAAAGTAGACTAATATCTGAATGGTGGCCGATTAGGAAAGGGGGAGATGCAACGAGACCTGGGTGTCATGGTACACCAGTCATTAAAAGTAGGCATGCAGGTGCAGCAGGCAGTGAAGAAGGCGAATGGTATGTTAGCATTCATAGCAAAAGGATTTGAGTATAGGAGCAGGGAGGTTCTACTGCAGTTGTACAGGGTCTTGGTGAGACCACACCTGGAGTATTGCATACAGTTTTGGTCTCCTAATCTGAGGAAAGACATTCTTGCCATAGAGGGAGTACAGAGAAGGTTCACCAGACTGATTCCTGGGATGTCAGGACTTTCATATGAAGAAAGACTGGATAGACTCGGTTTGTACTCACTAGAATTTAGAAGATTGAGGGGGGATCTTATAGAAACTTACAAAATTCTTAAGGGGTTGGACAGGCTAGATGCAGGAAGATTGTTTCCGATGTTGGGGAAGTCCAGAACAAGGGGTCACAGTTTAAGGATAAGGGGGAAATCTTTTAGGACTGAGATGAGGAAAACATTTTTCACACAGAGAGTGGTGAATCTCTGGAATTCTCTGCCACAGAAGGTAGTTGAGGCCAGTTTGTTGGCTATATTTAAGAGGGAGTTAGATGTGGCCCTTGTGGCTAAAGGGATTAGGGGTATGGAGAGAAGGCAGGTACAGAATACTGAGTTGGATGATCAGCCATGATCATATTGAATGGCGGTGCAGGCTCGAAGGGCCGAATGGCCTACTCCTGCACCTATGTTCTATGTTCTATGTTTCTATATCACTTGTGCGAACAACTTATCTCTAAATGTGCTTTACAGAGTGAAATCAATTTCTGAGTTTTAAATGGAGATTCCCAGCAAACCATTTACCCAGCTCAGTTCACAACTTTGCTTAGAGTCATCGAATGATACAGTATGGAAACAGGCCCTTTGGCCCAACTTGCTCACACCGACCAACATGTCCCATCTACACCAGTCCCACCTGCATGCTTTTGGCCCATATCCCTCCAAACCTGTCCTATCCATGTGCCTGTATAAATGTTCCTTAAACACTGCCTCAATTACTTTTCAAAAAAATTGCCACTTTTAGGAGCGGCATGGTGGCTCTTTTGGTAGAGTTGCTGCCTTAATGCGCCAGAGACCCGGGTCCGTTCCTGACTATGGGTGCTGTCTGTACAGAGTTGATATGTTGTCCCCATAACCTGCATGGGTTTTCTCCGGTTTCCTCCCAAACTCCAAAGACATACAGGTTCTGTAGGTTGGTATAATTGTAAATTGTCCCTAGTGTGTGTAGGAACGTGTCAATGTGCGGGGATCGCTGGTCGGCGTTGACTCGGCGGGCCGAAGGACCTGTTTCCATGTTGTATCTCTAAACTAAACTAAATTAAACTGAAGCAACTTCTTGATGCTTTTACACTGCAACACAGCTCTACAGAAACTTGACTAGGAGCTGCTATATTTTTGACAATAGAACTTCCTGGAGTTTTGAAGCCACTGACTAATGCAGCAGAAAATAGAAGAAGTGCAGATGGCTATTTGAAGAAGGCATTTTAACGCCAGCAATCGCAACTGCTCTGGATAAGTTATGCTGAGAGGAATGGAAATTGAAAGGTTTTATTGTTTTGGAGTTAAATTAACTCCCTGGTGCTTAATTTCAAAAGTTAATAAAGAGCATTGGCAGAACAGGGAGTGGAAGCTTCACATGCAGGTTTACAGCTTAAAGCTAAGGTTCAGATCCACATTGCCAGTGATTGAGCATTATGCCTTTGCACAGATGTCAGGATCAAACAGAGGCATCATTTCTATAAATTAGGATAAACAGACTACCCGAGAATGGATTGCCGACCTGTGACTATGGTAGCATTGATTAAAATTACTCTGACAAGATTACTCTGAGTTAGTTTCAATTTACTACCAGAATCAAAACTTGGAGGCACAGATGTACAACTGATAGAGCCGTTGCCTCACAGCACCAGTGACCCGGATTCAATTCTGACCTTGGGTACTGTCTGTGCGGAGTTTGCACGTTCTCCCTGTGACCATGAGGGTTTTCTATGGGTGCTCCGTTTTCCTAACCACATTCCAAAGATGCGCAGGTCCGTAGGTTAGTTGGCCTCTGTAATACGTCCCAAATGTGTAGGGAAAGTAGGATAACATAGAACTAGTGTGAACGGGTGATGAATGGTCGGCATGGACATGGTGGGTCGAAGGGCATGATTTCATGCAGCATTTCCAAACTAAAGTAAACAGAACTTGTAGATTTGCTGTAAAATTAATATTTACTCATTGGAAGTTTAATTTTGAAAAAAACAAACAAGAAAAATCACAAGTTCCATTCGTTCTGCAACAGTGTTAATAGAAAAGACGTGGCACAGTGGCGCAGCAATAGAGTTGCTGCCTTACAGCGCCAAGGACAAGGGTTCGATCCTGGGCATGGGTGTTGTATGTTCTCCCTGTGACCGAATGGGTTTTTAACAGGTGCTCTGGTTTCCTCTCACACTCCAAAGCCGAACAGGTACTGTAGGTTTTACTGTAGGTCAATTCTTCCCTTCCCTCCCGTACCACCCCCTCCCCTGGCACTTTCCGTTGCAACCGCAAGAAATGCAACACCTGTCCCTTTACCTCCCCCCTCGACTCCATTCAAGGACCCAAGCAGTCGTTCCAGGTGCGACAAAGGTTCACCTGTATCTCCTCCAACCTCATCTACTGCATCCGCAGCTCTAGATGCCAGCTGATTTACATCGGTGAGACTAAGCGGAGGTTGGGCGATCGTTTCGCCGAACACCTCCGCTCAGTCCGCAAGAACCTACCTGAACTCCCGGTGGCTCAGCACTTCAACTCCCCCTCCCATTCCCAATCCGACCTCTCTGTCCTGGGTCTCCTCCATTGCCAGAGTGAGCAACACCGGAAATTGGAGGAACAGCACCTCATATTCCACCTGGGTAGCCTGCGTCCGGCGGGCATAAACATTGAATTCTCCCAATTTTGCTAGCCCTTGCTGTCTTCTCCCCTTCCTTAACCCTCGAGCTGTCTCCTCCCATCCCCCCGCCCTCGGGCTCCTCCTCCTCCCTTTTTCCTTCCTTCTCCCCCCCCCCCCCCCCACCCCCTATCAGTCTGAAGAAGGGTTTCGGCCCGAAACGTCACCTATTTCCTTCGCTCCATAGATGCTGCTGCACCCGCTGAGTTTCTCCAGCATTTTAGGTACTGTAGGTTAATTGGTTTGATATAAGATATAAATTGTCCCTAGTGTGTAGGATAGTGTAAGTGTACGGGGTGATCGCTGGTCGGCATGGTCTCGGTGGGGTCGAAGGGCCTGGTTTTGCGCTGAATCTCTAAAACGGAAAAAACTAAAAACTAAAAGAGAATTGGACAATAGAATGATGCTGGTTTACAATAAAACGACACAAAGTATTTGAACAACTCAGCGTTTCAGCCGGCATCTCTGGAGAACTTGGATAGGTGTCGTTTTGGGTTGGGACACGACCAGAAATGATGCCAATCGATGTTCTCCAGAGATGTTCCTGGCCTGCTGAGTAACACCAGCACTTTGTATCTTTTTCAGGCAGTAAAAAGAACAATGCGTTCACATTTAACTGAAAAGCAGTGATTATTATGTGTGCTACTGCTCGGCAATCAATTTCTAAAACACAGCCCAAGCACTGACAAGCCAGGAGACCAAGGATTAACCTTAAATTCTCTAAATGTTTTGGGATTTGGATAAGCAGGCGACAAATAAACAATTTCACTGCCCAATCCTTGAACCAGTGATTAAGTTTGATAAAAAAAACTCAATTGCATGTAAACGGCACACTGCCCAACAAATGAATGTAGACAGGGTTCAGAGAAGGTCATGTTGGGAACCATGCAGTTCTACAGGAATTAGTGATCAGGCAATAAGCAACGTTCTCTCAACCTTTCAGCTGGAGAAGGTCAACGATGTGGTAAAGGGCCAACTATTCAATGTATCACTGAGCAAGAACTATTGCAGCTCACAGCTAACTAGTGAACTGCTGCTGTTCACGTGACAACGTGCAAGTGACGGTAAAGAGCCATTGAGCCATTTGCTGGACACTCAGACGTGCAACTTACTTGTTTGTGCTTTCCTCATGGATTTGGAAGGCTTTGGAAGACCAAAAATAAACACAAAATGCTGGAGTTACTCAGCGAGCCAGGCAGCATCTCTGGTGGGAAGGAATGGGTGACGTTTCGGGTCGAGACCCTTCTTCAGACTGAGAGACAGAGGAGGGCGAGATTCAGAGGTAAGGAAGTGTAAGGTGTGAAAATAAGACATCAAAGGGGATGGCGATCAAGGAAAATGTCAAGACATCAAATGGGGTGGATATCAGTCCTGAGCTACTATCTACATCATGGTACCTTTGGACTATCTATGAATGGACTTTATCTCGCACTAAACATTAGTCACGTTATTCCCTTTATCATGTATCTGTACATTGTGGGTGGCTTGATTGTAATCATGTATTGTCTTTCCGCTGACTGATTAGCACGCAACAAAAGATGTTCACTGTGCCTCGGTGCAAGTGACAATAAACTAAACTCATTTCAAACTCAGTGCTTCCTCAAACTGAAGCTCTGTGCCTGGCCTGTGAATTGTGCTGGTAAATAGTAGTAGTTCAGTCATGGGATCTTTAACACATAGACGTCCAAAACTCGCTGACAGATCCCAGCCGGTTAATCTGTCGGTGTTACAGAAGCAGAAGAAGGAACTCAGCGGGTCAGGCAGCATCCGAGAGGGGAAATATAGTCAGTCGACGTTTCAGGTCGAGACCCTTCAAACCAGTGGGTGTGTTCTGCTGCAAGACTCCACAAGGAGCCCCCAAAAACAGAGCACAAACCTACTGCAAGAACAAGGAACTGCAGATGCTGGTTTATATAACAGGACACAAAGTGCTGGAGTATAGGGCCTGTCCCACGAGCATGCGACTCCATGCGGCAAGCGCGAACTAAAGGGCCGGTCCCACTAGCATGCGACTCCATGCGGCAAGCGCGAACTAAAGGGCCGGTCCCACCAGCATGCGGCAAGCATGACCAAACCAGAAGCGGGGGCCGCGCGGAGGTCGAGTGAGTGACATGAAGTTCGAGCAAAGTCCGCGGGAAGTTCGCGCGTGACGTACGGTGTCGTGGCGGCTGCGGGCCGGCGCCGCACAGAATTTTTGAACACGGTCAGTTTTTCGGAGCCCCGCGCGATGTCGGGACCAGCTCCGCACAACTCCATACGGCTCTGGCGATTGAAGTGGGACCGGCCCCGCGAGGCCGTACAGCTCAAGCGACCACGTTAGGTCGCGCTTGCCGCATGCAGGCGCATGCTGGTGGGACCGGCCCTTTAGGTCGCGCTTGCCGCATGGAGTCGCTTGCTCGTGGAACAGGCCCTTTACTCAACGGGACAGGCAGCAGCTCTGGGGAACATGGATAGGTGACATTTTGGGTTGGGGCCCTTCTTCGGCTAACCCACCAACCAGTGGGTCATTGGGATGTGGGAGGAAGCCCAGGGTCACAGGAAGAACGTGCAAATTTCACTATAGGTCAGGATTAAACCCAGTGCTGCTGGGGCACAAGGGAGCAACTCTTCTTACTCTACCACTGCACTATCCATTGGATCATTGTATTCTCCTCAAGGTCATGAAGAGTGGCACAGTAGTGCAGCTGGTGTAGAGATCTGGACTGACCTCGGGTACTATCTGTATGGAGTTTGCATGTTCTTCATGTGAAATTGGAATAACATAGAACTAGTGTGAACGGGTGATCGAAGGTGGGTGTTGACTCAGTTGGCTGAAGGGCCCGTTTCCATGCTGTGTCTGTGAACTAAACTAAATGTTTCTCCCCAACCCAACAGCTGAGTACACTTTGCTGCTGAATGACATTTCCAGAGTAAATTGCTGCAGCATCGAAAGACAATTTACATGCGGTTGCAATGTCACATTCTTCCCCCACAACATGGTGATTAAAGGTGAAGAAATGGTCACAGAACCCTTCTCTGCCCCGCACTCCTTCATGAAATGGGATTCTTGTTTTAATTAAGGCCGACGTTCCCAAGGTTCCCATGATGATCTCGCAACATATGGCTCTTATTCGAACCAGACAATTAAGTCGCATTATGTTTGAAGGAGAAGCATGCACCACTCCCTCCCAGCCATCTGCAAACCACCCTTAGCTTTAACCTGCAGGACAGATTATGCAGAGTTTGCATAACACCAAGCAATTCAGTTCAGTTTAGTTTATTATCACGTGTACCAAGGTGCTGTGAAAAGCTTTTGTTGCGTGCTAACCAGTCAGCGGAAAGACAATACATGATTACAATCAGTGGCGGACTATGTCTAAAAATATTGGTTGCCAGGAGACAAAGGGGGCCCACCCACAACTACAATGCTATCATTTAACAGGGGCCCACTTGACATCACTTGCTATCACTTCATCAGGGGCCCACTTGCCATCGGGCAAGATGACACCCTGGCCAGTCCGCCACTGATTACAATCGAGCCATTTACAGTGTATAGATACATGATAAGGGAATAGGTTTAAAAGTGTGGAGCAATTGTAACTTGTGATTGCAGATCCACCTCTGTGACACGCACACAAATAGTTGCCTGTGCTGGGCGCCATCTTGGAGCATTCCTTCTACTTTAAGCATCCATCTTTGAGATCTCATCCCATACAGAGTCGAGTTATGCAAAGCAATTTTGCTTCTTAAACATTTAAAACCAAATTATCTTTCCTGTTGTTCTTTAGAATAATTAAAAGACAAAAGAAACAAATATCATGCTCTTACCTGAAGTCCTTTTTAAACTCAATTCTCGTATTGATAAAATATCTGCACTAATGCAAAGCAAGTGTAACTATATGCTGGGAATGGGAATGCTAGGGTTCCAGAGGGAAAAAAACATTGATGGGCCACAGAAGTGAAGATTTTCATGCGTGGAAAAGAAGGAATTGGAGGTGTGTGGGGAGAAGGGAGGGCAGAGCAATAATGAATAGTTTAGTTTCGAGATATAGTGTGGAAATAGGCCCTTTGGCCCACTGAGTCGCCACCTGTTCACACTAGTTCTATGTTATCCCACTTCCTCATCCTACACACAAGGTGCAAATTACAGAAGCCATTAACCTATAAACCTGTACGTCTTTGGAATGTGGGAGGAAACCAGAGCACCCGGAGAAAACCCACGCAGTCACGGGGAGAACATGCAAACTCTGTACAGACAGCACCCGTAGGCACAATCGAACCCGGGTCTCTGGCGCTGTAAGGCAACAACTCTACCGTTGTGCCAATGTGCTGGTCCTTTTTAAAGCAGGAGTATTTTTCAAATGTCTTCAATTCCTGGCTGGAAAACACTCGGTTCTGATTAGGATGTGAAATAGATAGAAAGAATAAAAGTCACAGATAATTTTCTCCTTATAGAATCAGTTATATAGCATGGAAACAGGCCCTTCTGACTAACTCGTCCATGCCTTCCTGAACTAGTTTATGTTTAGTTTTAGACTCTCCTATCATTTTAGACTCTCCTATCACTCTCTGCCACAGAGGGTAGTTGAGGCCAGTTCATTGGCTATATTTAAGAGGGAGTTAGATGTGGCCCTTGTGGCTAAGGGGATCAGAGGGTATGGAGAGAAGGCAGGTACGGGATACTGAGTTGGATGATCAGCCATGATCATATTGAATGGCGGTGCAGGCTCGAAGGGCTGAATGGCCTACTCCTGCACCTAATTTCTATGTTTCTATGTTTCTATTAGAAAAAGACTATAACAACCTACCTTATCTATGCCCCTCATGATTCTATGAACCTCTGCAAGACCATAGTCAGTGTCCGAGTGATGCAGCATGGAAAAAGGCCCTTCGGCCCAAATTTCCCACACCGACCAACACATCCCAGCTAAACTAATCCCTCCTGCCCGCATGTTGCCCATATCTGTCCAAACCTGTCCTATCCATGTGTATGAATGAAGAAGTCTGAGGAAGGGTCTCGACCTGAAACATCACCCATTCCTTCTCTCCAGAGATGCTGCCTTATGTTGTGTTACTCCAGCTTTTTGAGTCTATCTTCTGTCCTATCCATGTACCTGGTTAACTGTTTCTTAAACATTGGGATAGTCCCAGCCTCAACTACCGCATTAACATTGAATTCTCCCAATTTGGCTAGCCCGTGCTGTCTCCTCCCCTTCCTTTACCCTCTAGCTGTCTCCTCCCACCCTCCCATCCGCCCGCCCTCGGGCTCCTCCTCCTCCTCCCCTTTTCCTTCTTTCTTTCCCCACCCCCCATCAGTCTGAAGAAGGGTTTCGGCCCGAAACGTCGCCCATTTCCTTCGCTCCATAGATGCTGCTGCACCCGCTGAGTTTCCCCAGCAATTTTGTGTACCTCATCTAGCAGCTCGTTCCATACATCCACCACCCTCTGTGTGGAAACAGTTACCCCCTCATATTCCTATTAAATCTTTTCCCCTTCACCTTAAACCTGTGTCCTCTGGTCCTCGATTCACCTAATCTGGGCAAGAAAGTTTCAAGATATAGTGTGAAAATAGGCCCTTTGGATAGAGATAGAGATGTTTTTTTGCCTTCTATCACAGCGAGGAGGAGATGCGCTGTGATGGATGTCTGTGTAAATTGTGTTGTGTCTTGGGTCTTTTTTTTCATGTGTGTATGACTGCAGAAACAACATTTCATTTGAGCCTCTATGAGGTTCAAGTGACAAATAAATTGTATTGTGTATTGTGTTGTGTGTATTGTGAGACTCTGCATCTACACGATCCATTCCTCTCATGATTTTATGCACTCATCCCTTAGCCTCCTTTGCTCCGGGGAAAACAGTGTCAGACTAAACCGATCTCTCTTTATAACTTAAGCCTTCCAGACCCAGCAACATCCTTGTCTGGACTTTCCAGATGAATGGCATTGTTCCTACCATGCAGTCACCAGAACGACACAACTGCATCAGAACTGCATAACATTATTTATTTTCATTAACAGGAGCACTTTTCAAATGGCTTCGATTCATGGCTGGATGACCTTCAGCTCTGATTAGGATGTAAAACAGAGAGCAGGAATACGTCACAGAGTTTTCTCCTGTATATTACACGCAAGGAATTGTACGATGCTCTAAAAGAATGTTCAGACTACAGGATAAGCATGGGCACAGAGGCAAAACCTCCCTGTGCCAACAGCAAGCCAAAATAAAGAAGGCTTAACTCTATTCTACATTAGTCGCTTAAATTTAGAAGATTGAGGGGGGATCTTATAGAAACTTACAAAATTCTTAAGGGGTTCGACAGGCTAGATGCAGGAAGATTGTTCCCGATGTTGGGGAAGTCCAGAACAAGGGGGTCACAGTTTAAGGATAAGGGGGAAATCTTTTAGGACCGAGATGAGAAAAACATTTTGCACACAGTGAAATCTCTGGAATTCTCTGCCACAGAAGGTAGTTGAGGCCAGTTCATTGGCTATATTTAAGAGGGAGTTAGATGTGGCCCTTGTGGCTAAAGGGATCAGGGGGTATGGAGAGAAGGCAGGTACAGGATACTGAGTTGGATGATCAGCCATGATCATATTGAATGGCGGTGCAGGCTCGAAGGGCCGAATGGCCTACTCCTGCACCTATTTTCTATGTTTCTATTAAACACAAACAAGATTTGGGCAGCAAGTGGGTGGCACGGTGGCGTAGTGGTAGATCTACTGCCTTACAGCGTCAGAGACCAGGGTTCGATCCTGACGACGGGTGCTTGTCTGTACGGAGTTTGTACGTTCTCCCCATGACCTGCGTGAGTTTTCTCCGAGATCTTCGGTTTCCTCCCACGCTCCAAAGACTACAGGTTTATAGGCTAATTAGCTTGATATAAATGTATACATGTTAAATTGTCCCCAGTGTGTGTAGGGTAGTGTTAATATGTGGGGATCGCTGGTCAGTGCGGACTTGGTGGGCGGACTCAGACCTGTTTCAGCGCTGTATCTCTAAACTAAAAAGCGAAATTCTTTCCTGGCAGGAATCTCAGCTTGGTTTTTCCTGGAACAACTGCCCCCACATATCAGTGCGTGGCTGCACAAGCATTATAGTTGAAGGCTTGCAACCAAGCAAATTGCTGCAGCCCTGTTCTGGTTATATCTTGAGTCATACTGAAATTTTACACTTCAGTTTAGTTTAGTTTAGAGACACAGCACGGAAACAGGCCCTGCGGCCCACCGAGACCATGCCGACCAGCGATCCCCGCGCACTAATGCTATCCTACACACTCTAGGGAAAATTTACATTTATACCTGGCCAATTAACCTACAAACCTGTACGTCTTTGGAGTGTCGGAGGAAATGGGAAATCCTGGAGAAAACCCACATGGGTCACGGGGAGAACGGACAAACTCCGTGCAGAGAGCACCCCTTTAGTTAGGATCGAGCCTGGGTCTCTGGTGCTGTAAGGCAGCAACTCTACAACTATGCCACCGTGCTGCCCTATAAAGGTCCCTGGCTGATTGAACCAAGTGCCCAGACTTGTGGCTTTGGCAAAGGAAGCCTCATGTAAAACTAACTGCAATGGAACACAAAATTAAATGTCATTTTTATAAAGTAAATCGTTGCATTCTTCCCCAGCACATACAGCCAAACATTTCAAAGCAAAGTGCCTAACCATATGGTAAATAAAAATCTGAATTACAAACTTTAATTCATGGCTCATTAAACGGTTTAATGAGCCAGCTGCCTATTTATTTTACACGAGTTAATACTGGTTAATATTGGACAGAGAAATGTAACAAGTCCGCAAGCCGCTCTTTAATGTAATAAATGGATTGCAGATTGCCCACTTGGCAAGACAGATACTTTTCCGTTAAAACGACTGCAAACAGAGGTCGTCTCAGGGCAGCACAGTGGCACAACTGGTGGAGCAGCTTCCTCAAACTCCAGTGATCAGAGTTCAAGTCTGGACTCTGGTGTTGTCCGTGCTGAGTTCCAATGTATTCCCTGTTAAGGTGCAGGTTTTTCTTCTGGATGCTCTCATCTTCGAAGGGCCTGTTTCCGTGATGCAACTAAACTAAACTGAAGTGTAAAATGATCCCAGGAATGAGTAGGTTAACCTATGATGACCAATTGTGGTCACTGGGCCTGTATTCGGTAGAGTTTAGAAGAATGAGGGGACAAACTCATTGAAACACACAGAATAGAGAATGGCTTGTGGATAGAGTGGATGTGGAGAGGATGTTTCCACTAGTGGGAGAGTCTAGGTCTAGAGGTCATAGCCTCATGATTAAAGGACTTTCTTTTAGGAAGGAGATGAGGAGACATTTCTTTAGTCAGAAGGTGGTGAATCTGTGGAATTATTTGCCACAGAAGGCTATGGAGGCCAAATCAGTAGATATTTTTAGGGCAGAGATAGATAGATATATTCTTGATTAGTATAGGTGTCAGAGGTTATGGGAAGAAGGCAGGAGAATGGGGTTAGGAGGGAGAGATAGATCAGCCATGATTGAATGGCGGAGTATACTTGGTGGTCCGAATGGCCTAATTCCACTTATTCCTTATGACCATGTGACTCCAGGCATGGATATCACAGTGGCACAGCCAGTAGAGCTGCTGCCTCACAGCACCAGAGTCCCAGGTTCAATCATGACCTCGGGTGCTGTCTGTGTGAAGTTTGCACGCTCTCCCTGTGACCGCGTGGGTTTCCTCCAGGTGCTCCGGTTTCCTCCCACATCCCAGACTTGCGAGTTAATTAGCTTGTGTAAATTGCCCCTAGTGTGTAGCGAATGAATGCAAAAATGCGACAATAGAACTAGCATGAATGGTTGGTGTGGGCTCGATGGGTTTGTTTCCATGCTGTCTCTCTAAACTAAACTTAAAAAACTAAATGTAGTATCATAATAAGAGTTTATTATTCAACTACTGAGCTTTGTTGCATTCATCATGTGCATGCTGTTGTTCTTTGGTCTATATCCCTTTTTAATTGGAACTGTCATAAGATATCACTGCACCACCCTCAAGATCTACCTCAGCTCTGTTCTGTAGCAATTCTATAATTTTAAGAAATAGAATCGTTTCAACTTTCAGAAGTTAGTTTAGGTAATTCCAGTCCTGACATTGTCTAAAAGGGGTGTCATTACCTGCAAGGCTTTGTCCTGCCCCTCTTCTCTTCCAGCTTTCTTTCCCACCCCCTGAAGAATGATCCCAACCTAAAATGTCACCTATCCCTGTTCTCCAGAGATGCTCTAGCGCATGGTGTATTTTTTGGACAGAGGGAGTTGCGTGTAGTGTAAAGAGCTCAGCCTACCTGTAGGAACATAGAAAGTGGATGCAGGAGTAGGCCATTCGGCCCTTCGAGCCAACACCTCCATTTAAATATGATCATAGCCGATCATCCAGAATCAGTTCCCTGTTCCTGTTTTTTTCCATTATCCCTTGATTCCATTAGCCCTAAGAGCTATATCTAACTCTTTCTTGATTACATCCAGTGAATTGGCCTCCACTGCCTTCTGCGGCAGAGAATTCCACAGATTCACAACTCTCTGGATGAAAACATTTTTTCCTCAACTCAGTCCTAAGTTGCCTGCCCATTATTCTTAAACTGTAACCCCTGGATCTGGACTCCCCCAACGTCGGGAACATTTTTTCTTCATCAAGCCTGTCCAATCCCTTAAGAATTTTATATGTTTCAATAAAATCCCCTCTCATCATTCTAAATTCCAGTGAATACAAGCCCTGTCAATCCATGTATAGGTGAATTATACTGGAGAGTCACCATAGTGGTGCAGCAGGAATACTGAGCCTGTGCCTCAAGAATTCAATTATAAAAATAGGCAGACTTGAGTCACCAGTGCAAACAAAATAGACAGGTTGAAATGTTTGCCTTCCCCAATTCCTGTGGCAACAGTTTTGTCGATTTGTGGTAATTGGGCGCAGCGTTTTAGGTGCTCGAACCAACCTTGGAACCAATAAAGCTGAATAGCTTCTTTCAAAAAGGGGGAAGGAAAGTAAGAGAATGCTAGGGACTTTAGAAATGCAGCAGGGAAAAAGGGCCTTCGGCCCACCGAGACCACACCGACCAGACATGCCCGCACATTAACACAATCCCACACACACTAGAGACAACTAAAATGTTTATGTCAAGCCAATTGGTGTACGTCTTTGTACATCTTCGGAGGAAACTGATGGTCTCGGAGGAAACCCACGCAGGTCACGGGGAAAACGTACAAACTCCGTACATACAGCACCCATAGTCGGGATTAAACCCGGATCTCTGGCGCTATAACAGCTACAAGGCTGCATCTCTACCATGCTATCGGGGAGAACATATAAACTCAGTACCTGTAGTCGGGATCGAACCCATGTCTCTGGTACTGCAAAGGCAGCAACTCTACTGCTGCGCCACCGTGACGCCCTGAAGTTACCTAGAACCTTCTAATCTTGGCTTGGACATGCTGATCTCAACTAAAAAATAAGAAAAGCCTGAAACTAATTGAGAGAGCTTTTACATTGGTAACAAAAGTAAAAGAATAATCCCCATGACCCTGATACTCTGTAATCCTGGAGCCCCCTCAGTTGGAACCCTCATCTAAAATCGCTGGTTCTGCAAGGAACAGGGTGTGGAATCATTGAAATTCAGAGCCTTGGACAGACACCATTTGGCCCATGTACTGGAGCCGAAAAAAACTACAGCTGGAGTCCCTGCGTCACTTCATGGTCACAACCTCCCAATCCCAAGGCAACCAATTTTTCTGTTTGTTAACCAATTCTCAATCCATGTCCTGAAAGGAATGGTAGATGCTGGTATATTCCGGAGATAGACACAAATTGCAGGGGTAACTCAGCGGGTCAGGCAGCATCCCTGTGCTTTGTGGCCATTATTAAATTGCCTATGCAGTTGAGATTGATCCTCACCCTAAGGAATGAAGATAAAACAATGGCAACAAAAATCCTCTGTGTGACTGTTGAAATGAATAGGTACAGTTTGCAAAGTAATGTCTTCAGATCAACGTGACCACAAGTTTGTATCTATGGAAAAATGTACCAATTTGTAGAATAAAAACATATTTTAGGTCCTTCAGAGCATTAACTACAGAGCTACACTTGGCCCATTGACTGCAGGACCAGCACCTATTGGTCATAGAGCAAGGAAGCAGGCCCTTTTGACCCAACCCGACCAAGATGTCCCATCTACACTAGTCCCACCAGCCCATGTTTGGCTCACAGCATCTAAACCTTTCCTTTCCACAGAAGACTGTAGAAGCCAAGTCAATAGATATTTTTAAGGCAGAGATTGATCGATTCTTGACTAGTACAGGTGTCAGGGATTATGTGAGGGAAAGGGAAGCGAGGGAAATATAGATCAGCCATGATTTAATGGCGGAGTGGACTTGATGGGCTGAATGGCTTATTTCTGCTCCTACAACTTATGAACTATCCATGTACCTGTCCAAATGTCTTTTAAATATTGTGAAAGTATCTGCCTCATCTATCTCCTCTGGGTGGTCATTCCATATACCCACCACCCTCTGTGTGAAAACGTCGCTAACTAGGGCTGTAGATTTCTATGATTCAACACTTATAGCCTTGCAGAATTGGAAACAACATACTACAGATGTGTAGGAAGGAACTGCAGATGCTGCTTTACATTGAAGATAGACACAAAATTGCTGGAGTATCTCTAGTTTCCCTCCCCCCTGACTCTCGGTCCGAAGAAAGGTCTCGACCCGAAACGTCACCCATGCTTGTCCCGCTGAGTTACTCCAGCATTTTATGCCAACTATGGATTAAACGTTGCTGTTATATCTAGAACATGCACTCTTGCTTTTAAAAAGCTTTTGCTTTCCATGAAATGTTACAACACATCTATGCTCTTTATGTGACTTTCACACCTTAGATGGGAAAGGTAATGGTCTGACAATTGGTCAAACGTCGAACTTACCATCTAGAATTGCCCATTGGCCGTCGATTTCTGTGTGTTTCAAGTAAGAGTCTTCAATTGTTGGGTCATAATCCGGCACAAAAATCTTCTGGAAGAACTGGATGGTGAGCGCACTTTTCCCAACACCGCCGTCCCCGACCACCACAAGTTTGTACGTGGGGAGATTGTCACTAGGTAATGCACTCGCTGCCATCGTACAATTTAACCTGTTGAAACAAAAGAAGAGACAACACAACATTAAAACCTGTACCAAAATGACACAAAATGCTGAGTTAACTCAGGGGATCAGCCAGCACCTCTGGAGAACATGGATGCGTGACCTTTTGGGTCGGGACTCTTAATAGAGTCATAGAGTGATACAGTGTGGAAACAGGCCCCTCGGCCCAACTTGCCCACACCAATCAATATGTCCCAGCTACACTAATCCCACCAGCCTGAGTTTGGTCCATATCCCTCCAAACATGTCCTATGTTACCTTTCTGCACATTCCTTTAGGTCTTGACCTTTCCTCAAACTCCCTCACATTCTCCGGAGATACTGCCTGACCCGCTGAGTTACTCCAGCACTCGATGTCTTTTTTTTTGGGTAAACCAACATAATTTTTTTGTAAACCAACAGTAAAACAGTTGTGGTGGCACAGTGGCAACAGTGGTAGAGTTGCTACATTACAGCACAAGAGACCCGGGTTCGATCCTGACTTTGGGACAATTTACAATTTTACCGATGCCAGTTAACCTACAAACCTGTACGTCTTTCGAGCGTGGGAGGAAGCCGGAGCAACCCGGGGAAAAGCCATGCAGGTCACAGGGAGAACGTACAAAACTTACTTTTAGTTTTTAGTTTACTTTTAGAGAGACAGTGCGGAAACATGCCACTCGGCCCACCGGGTCCATGCCGACCAGCGATTCCCGCACATGAACACTATCTTACACACACACTACACAAGGGACAATTTTACACACACTCCAAGCCAATTAACCTACATACCTGTATAGACTCTGTACAGACAGCACCTGCGATCAGGATCGATGCCAGGTCTTGGCGCTGTAATGGCAGCAACTCTACTGCTGCGCCATCGTGTCACCCCTGTTTCCAATTCTGCTCGTCACCCCCACACTTTCTCCAGAACCACAACTTATTAGTTCCAGTACTTCTACTTTTATGGCATTTCAGCCATTTGTCTGTCCATCTCCTTTGATGGCACATCTAGCTTATTCTTGAACGTAGAATCCCATCCCAATAAAGAAATCACATCTTACCCCCCTCCTCCTCCTGAAATTTAGTGCTCATTAAATCTTTGGCTACTCCTTCTCATTGCAGGTGACACATTCCATCGTTACACACCTGGGCCAAACAATCACACAAGCAGATGTAGGGCAGTGCGAGTTAATCCCTTAAAGAGGAAATTACTCGAGACCTTTTGGGAGCGATTAATGTAGGAAGGATTTTAAACTAAACAGCAGAGCCAAATAGTGCTCAATGGCATTATAAAGGATATAGAAATTCAACTTCAGGAGACCAGGTACTGAGAAGGTATTAGTAATCTAGGAGAGCAGAGGGAGCGTGCGGAAGGTCATCGGAGAGCGCGTAGGGACATTGAAGAGCGAGGACTGCCGAGAACAAGGAGAGACACCAAGAACTAATGGGGGGGAGGGAACAACGAGAACAGAGGGGAACCGGCAATAGACAATAGGTGCAGGAATTGGCCATTCGGCCCTTCGAGCCAGCACCGCCATTCAATGTGATCCACAATCAGTACCCCGTTCCTGCCTTCTCCCCATATCCATTGACTCCGCTTTCTTTAAGATCTCTGTCTAGCTCTCTCTTGAAAGCATCCAGAGAGCCAGCCTCCGCCGCCCTCTGAGGCAGAGAATTCCACAGACTCACAACTCTTTGTGTGAAAATGTTTTTCCTCATCTCCGTTCTAAATGGCTTACTCCTTATTCTGAAGAAGGGTTTCAGCCCGAAACGTTGCCTATTTCCGTCGCTCCATAGATGCTGCCACACCCGCTGAGTTTTTCCAGCATTCTTGTCTATCTTAAACTGTGGCCCCTGGTTCTGGACTCCCCCAACATCATGAACATGTTTCCTGCCTCTAGCGTGTCCAAACCCTTAATAATCTTATATGTTTCAATAAGATATCCTCTCATCCTTCTAAATTCCAGAATATACAAGCCCAGCCGCTCCATTCTATCAACATATGACAGGAGAGGGGTTGCTGTCACCTGTGGTGGCAGGCAGTAGATAGGACCGTTCAATTGACTTTTGTAACTTTGTGCGTGCCAAAACGTGGTGACACCTGTTCTGCCCACTGTATGATTTTACAGGGTTCTATGCAAAATTGTTATCAAGCAACCAAATCATCTTACCACAACCAGAGAGCAGTCCTGAACTACCATCTACCTCTTTAGTGACCCTCGGACTATCCTTAATTGGATTTTGCTGGTTTTACCTTGCACTAAACTTTATTCCCTTATCAGATATCTACACACTGTAATTGGATCGATGGTAATCATGTTTGTCTTTCGACCGACTAGTTAGCACGCAACAAAAGCTTTTCACTGTACCTCGGTACACTTGACAATAAACTAAACTGAACTGAAAAATAAAGCATTTCACTGTGCCGAGTTACAGGTGACATTGTATCATTGTATCATTCAATATGTTTTGGAAAAATTACCGAAGATGCCAAAACATGAAATAATTGATAATGCAGAAAGAATTCAGCAGGTCAGGTGAAACACTTGGACTCTTTCCATACCATGCCAGTGTTCACGATGCAGTCTCTTCTGCACAAATGCAACTTGACTACTTCACAGAATTCCTTTGTTTAGCTTGCAAGGGTTTCCAGCTATCCATAACTTTAAATATCACCAGCCTACCCCAACTTTAACCTCCTAAAGTAATCAAATAAACTTCAGCGCAATTTTGTGGAACAGCACATCAACTCGTGACAGCAGAGTACAGCTTTCCTGAATTAACATTAAATTCAATTTCAGAGAATCAATCTTTCCCAGTTTGCATTACACATTTCCATCACATACTTTCTACTGCTCACCTGCCACTTAAGACCATAAGAATTAGTCCATTCGGCCCATCTAGTATGCTCTGACATTCGATCTTAGCTGATCTATTTTTCCCTCTCAACCCCATTCCCCTGCCTTCTAACAGTAACCTTTGACACCCTTACTAATCTCTGGATTGCTTCCAGTACCTCATGCTAGTGAAGACAGGAACAGGGAGATAGGGGATCTGAATGTGTGGCTGAGGGGCTGGTGCAGGGAGCAAGGATTTAGATTTATAGACCACTGGGATATCTTCTGGGGTAGGGATGACCTGTACAAAAGGGACGGGTTACATCTTTACTGGAGGGGGACCGACATTCTGGCAGGCAAGTTTGCTAGGGCTACACGTGTGGGTTTAAACTAAATAGTGGGGGGAGGGATTGACAAATTGGGAGTATAAAGATGGAGTTGAAGGGGAAGTGAGTACAGGAAACATTACAAAAGATTCTCAAATTAATGGGAAGGAAAGTTCGAGAAGGGATAAAAGAGTAAGGTCAGGACAAATTGTGAGCGGTGCGAGGAGAGAGGTGAATACGGAGGTCAAAGTGTTGTATATGAATGCGCGAAGTATAAGAAATAAAGTGGACGAGCTTGAGGCTCAGTTAGAAATTGGCAAGTATGATGTTGTGGGAAGTTCAGAGACATGGCTGCAAGAGGGCCAGGGCTGGGAACTGAATATTCAAGGGTATACCTCCTATCGAAAAGACAGACAGGTGGGCATAGGGGGTGGGGTAGCTCTGTTGGTGAGGAAGGAAATTCAGTCCCTTGCAAGGGGTAACATTGAAACAGGAGATGTGGAGTCAGTATGGACAGAACTAAGGAATTATAAGGGTAAAAAGACCCTAGTGGGACTTATCTACAAACCCCAAACAGTAGCCTGGACATAGGGTGCAAGTTGAATCAGGAGTTAAAATTGGCATGTCGCAAAGGTAATGCTGTGGTTGTTATGGGAGATTTCAACATGCAGGTAGACTTGGAAAATCAGGTTGGTACTGGACCCCAAGAAAGGGACTTTGTAGTGCCTTTGTGATGGATTCTTAGAGCAGCTTGTATTGGGGCCTACCAGGGAGAAGGCAATTCGGGATTTAGTGTTATGTAATGAACCGGATTTGATAAAGGAACTTGAGGTTAATGAGCCATTAGGAGGCAGTGACCATAACATGGTCAGGTTTAATCTACAATTGGAGAGGGAGAAGGGTAGATCGGAGGTGTCAGTGTTGCAATTGAATAAAGGAGAATATGGGGCCATGAGGGAGGAGCTGGCCAAAGCTGACTGGAAAGATACCCTAGCAGGGATGACAGTGGAACAACAAAGGCAAGTATTTCTAGGAATAATACAGAAGGTGCAGGATCAGTTCATTCCTAGGAGGAAGAAAGATTCAAAGGGGAGTAAGGGGTGACCGTGGCTGACAAGGGACGTCAGGGACAGTATACAAATAAAAGAGAAGAAGTACAACATAGCAAAGATGAGCGGGAAGCAAGAGGATTGGGTAATGTTTAAAGAGCAACAGAAGAACTAAAAAGACAATACGGGGAGAAAAGATGTGGTACGAAGGTAAGCTAGCCAAGAATATACAGGATAGTAAAAGCTTCTTTAGGTATGTGAAGAGGAAAAAATTAGTTATGATCAAAGTTGGACCCTTGAGGACCGAAAAAGATGAATTTATTATGGAGAACAAGGAAATGGCAGATGAGTTGAACAGGTACTTTGGATCCGTCTTTACTAAGGAGGACACAAACAATCTTCCTGATATAGTAATGGCCAGAGGAACTAAAGGAAATCCACATTAGGCAGGAAATGGTGTTGGTTAGACGGATGGGACTGAAGGCTGATAAATCCCCAGGGCCTGATGGTCTGGATCCCAGGGTACTTAAGGAAACGAGTCTAGAAATCGTGGATGCATTGGTGATAATTTTTCAATGTTCTATAGACTCAGGATCAGTTCCTGTGGATTGGAGGGTAGCTAATGTTATCCCACTTTTTAAGAAAGGCGGGAGAGAGGGAATTATAGACCAGTTAGCCTGACATCGATGGTGGGGAAGATGCTGGAGTCAATTATAAAAGATGAAATAGCCGCACATTTGGATAGCAGTAACAGGATCGGTCCGAATCAGCATGGATTTACGAAGGGAAAATCATGCTTGACTAATCTACTGGAATTTTTTGAGGATGTAACTAGAAAAATGGACTTTCAGAAAGCATTTGATAAGGTACCACATAGGAGATTAGTGGGCAAAATTAGCGCACATGGTATTGGGGGTATGGTGCTGACATGGATAGAAAATTGGTTGGCAAACAGGAAACAAAGAGTAGGGATTAACGGGTCCCTTTCAGAATGGCAGGCAGTGACTAGTGGGGTACCGCAAGGCTCGGTGCTGGGACCGCAGCTATTTACAATATACATCAATGATTTGGATGAAGGGATTCAAAGTAACATTAGCAAATTTGCAGATGACACAAAGCTGGGTGGCAGTGTGAACTGTGAGGAGGATGCTATGAGAATACAGGGTGACTTGGACAGGTTGGGGGAGTGGGAAGATGCATGGCAGATGAATTAATGTGGATAAATGTGATGTTATCCACTTTGGTATAAAATACAGGTAGGCAGATTACTATCTAAATGGCGTCTAGTTGGGAAAAGGGGAAGTACAACGGGATCTGGGGGTCCTTGTTCATCAGTCTATGAAAGTAAGCATGCAGGTACAGCAGGCATTGAAGAAAGCGAATGGCATGTTGGCCTTTATAACAAGAAGAGTCGAGTATAGGAACAAAGAGGTCCTTCTGCAGTTGTACAGAGCCCTAGTGAGACCACACCTGAAGTATTGTGTGCAGTTTTGGTCCCCTAATTCGAGGAAGGACATTCGTGCTATTGGGGGAGTGCAGCGTAGTTTACAAGGTTAATTCCCGGGATGGCGGGACTGTCATATGCTGAGAGAATGGAGCGGCTGGGCTTGTACACTCTGGAGTTTAGAAGGATGAGAGGGAATCTTATTGAAACATATAAGATTGTTAAGGTTTTGGACACGCTAGAGGCAGGAAACATGTTCCCGATGTTGGGGGAATCCAGAACCACAGTTTAAGAATAAGGAGTAAGCCATTTATAACGGATATGAGGAAACACTTTTTCTCACAGAGAGTTGTGAGTCTGTGGAATTCTCTGCCTCAGAGGGCGGTGGAGGCCGGTTCTCTGGATACTTTCAAGAGAGAGCAAAATGGGGCTCTTAAAAATAGCGGAGTCAGGGGATATGGGGAGAAGGCAGGAACGGGGTACTGATTGGGGATGATCAGCCATGATCACATTGAATGGTGGTGCTGGCTCGAAGGGCCGAATGTCCTACTCCTGCACCTATTGTCTATTGTCTATAATCAAGAACCTGTGAACCTTTGCTTTAAAAGATGTCCAATGACTTGGCCTCCGCAGCTGACTGTGGCAACGAATTCCACAGGTTCACCACCCTCTGGCTAAAGAATTTCATCATCTTCATTCCAAAGGAGAGTAACTTTGCAACTTTGTCAGCATCCAATTATACAGTTTTGACTCTTTATGCAAGTTATGTATGGTATACAAAACAAAGACTATACAAAAGAAAACATGCGATAATAACCTATCTATCTATCGATCTATCTAAAAGTATGTCCTTTTATTCTGAATCTGCCCCCTCAGGTCCTAGATGCTCCATTACTGGAAACTCTATCCATGCCTTTCATTATTGGGTAGGTTTCAATGAAATCCCCCCTTATTTTCTTTAATTCTGCTTCTGACGTTCCATGTGGTATTCATCTTTTTATATTTACATAACCTCAAGCCAAATCTCTACGACAATCCTTTAGCCAAAACCACCAAATGCCTCTATCCTGTCACAGTGGTTTATTTTGGTCCTCTTCGCTTCATTTCCAGCTTTTCACAGATCAGATCAATTCTAGGGCGGCACGGTGGCGTGGCAATAGAGTTGTTGCCTTACAGCGAATGCAGCGCCGGAGACCTGCGTTCAATCCCGACTACGGGCGCTGTATGTACGGAGTTTGTACGTTCTCCCCGTGACCTGATGGGTTATCTCCGAGATCTTCGGTTTCCTCCCACACTCCAAAGACGTACAGGTCTGTAGGTTAATTGGCTTGGTAAAGGTAAAAATTGTCCCTAGTAGGTATAGGATAGTGTTGATGTGCGGGGATCGCTGGTCGGCGCGGTCCCGGTGGGCCGAAAGGGCCTGTTTCCACGCTGTATTTCTAAACTAAACTAAACTAAACTGATGAAAGGCTATCAACCCAAAATGTTAGACACAGAAAGCTGGAGTATCTCAGCGGATCTGACACCATCTCCCTTTGTTTCTTCTTTGAGCACAGAACCAGCCAATTTGCCTCTGCTAACACTCTCATCCACCTAGCGGAGGTGATCCTCACTCTTAACAACTTCTCCTTTGACTGCTCTCACATCCTCTAAATCAAAGGAGTATCTATAGGCATGAGCATGGGCCCCAGCCTCTTTGTAGAAAACTCCCTTTCCCCTGACTCTCAGTCTGAAAAAGGCTCTCGACCTCTCGACCCATTCCTTTTCTCCAGAGATGCTGTCTGACCCGCTGGGTTACTCCAACTTTTTGTATCTATCGTCGGTTTAAACCAGCATCTGCAGTTCCTTCCTACACAACCCAAATTGTTAACTCGATTTCTCACTCTATGGACGTTGCCTGGCCTGCTGAGTAGTTCCATGGGTTCCCATCTTATCTCTATCATTTCTGTGCCCAAGAAAATGTTCAGGGCGCTGAAATTAGGAGAATATCACTTTTATGAATTCCAAAATATTACTTTTTCTATTGTGACCAATGATGCCCATTACCACTTAAATACAAAATGGTGGCTGTTAAAGGTCAGAAACTCATTTACATGAGCACCAAGGGTTGCCAACTGTCCCATATTAGCCGGGACATCCCGTATATTGGGTTTGTCCCATTCGGGACCGACCTTGTCCCGTATTTGACTGCTACTACCAGGTGCTCCTCAACGTACGATGGGGTTACGTTCCGATAAGCCCATCGTAAATCGAAAATATCGTAAGTCGAAAATACATTTAATACAGCAAAGCTACCATCACCAGAGTATTAAGGGTTGGACCGCCAGGCGCCTGTGGATTTGCATTCTCCGGGTTAACGGACTGTGTCCCCTCCCCATATATCATACACCAACACATCTAAGCTCGCCCATACTTTGACAGCTAGACACCTGTCAAAGCAAAGCCACTGTTCGGTCTGAATGTCTGTTTTTAGGCCTATTTTAGATATGGTAATTTTAATTTTTAAAGCTATATGTATTTTATTGTTTTTATTAAGTGCACTGAAGGGAACTGATTTAGAAACAATTTTTCGTTTCATCTGTGTATGTAAGTACTCAGTTAAAATGTCATTAGAGTAAATACTGAATACTGAAGTTTCTCCCCCCCCCCCTCTTTCTCAACTTCAATCCTCTGCCTCTGGGAGTGTTTTTAATTTCCACGTTTTAATCATGAAATCTCTTTGGCGTCTCTCAATCGGCCACCCCCACTCCCACCACCGCCCCTGTTTGGGTCGAAGCGCTCACCAATTCCCTGAGCACCGACGCCCCTTAAATATGGTGCCACCCCCCGCAAGAGCGGCCACATGGCGAATTGTCACAACAGGTAGCAGCTCTGAGATTTTATCAACCGGCTCATCAGATCTGTTGCCGTTCGATGTCCTGCAAATTCCTCACAAGTCCCTCTCTCGTCTCTTCCTCCCACGGAAAGGCTAACACGGTTCACTTCATCCCGGGCGAGCATCATACCCACACTGTGGCGGCACGCCACCTTGTGTCCTTATTTAACAATAGACAATAGGTGCAGGAGTAGGCCATTCAGCCCTTCGAGCCAGCACCGCCATTCAATGTGATCATGGCTGACCATCCACAATCAGTACCTTGTTCCTGCCCATATCCCCATTTCCCTTGACTCCGCTATCTTTAAGAGCTCTGTCTAGTTATCTCTTGAAAGTATCCAGAGAACCAGTCTCCATCGCCCTCTGAGGCAGAGAATTCCAGACTCACAACCCTCTGTATGAAAACGTTTTTCCTCATCTCTGTTCTAAATGGCTTACCCCCTATTCTTAAACTGTGGCCCCTAGTTCTGGACTCGCCCAACATCGGGAACATGTTTCCTGCCTCTCGCTTGTCCAAACCCTTAATAATCTTATATGTTTCAATAAGATCCCCTCTCATTCTCCTAAATTCCAGAGTATACAAGCCCAGCAGCTCCATTCTATCAACATATGACAGTCCCCCGATCCCGGGAATTAACCTGGTGAACCTACACTACACTCCCTCAATACCAAGAATTTTGTCCCTTATTTGGGAGTGAGAGAGTTGGCAACCCTATGAGCACCCAAAGGACAACATTATAATTGATATTTATCATGTCAACAGGCACACTGAAAAGTAATTTTGAGGCAGCAAATTCTTGTCAGAATGTGACCAAAGGTTTCGGACTACAGAAAAAAAATGGAATATCTAAAACAACCATCCGCAGCATACAGAAAGCAAATCTCTCTTTAAATGCCAAAGTAACTAAATATTTGTCGTGGTAAGCAAACAGCTATCTGTGTATTCTTGGAGCTGCCAGCAAATAATGTTCAGCGTTTGGGGTGTCCAGGTATCTAAAAGTGGATCTGAGCAAACTTCAGAATTCTAAGTACCAAGAACAAGCCACCGTTACAAATCAGCAGTTAGCATCGATCCAAAATGAACACATTTATAACAATGTGGATCATTGTACTGACTCAGAAACTACAGTGTTGCATTTATAGGTCGAACAAACAAAAAATTGGCAGTCTAACTTTTTCAAAGAAACGTTTCTACTTTTCGGCCACTGAGCCAAACAAAGATACATACACTGCTGCTAAAGGACATTCAGAAAAATAATACAAATCACACAGAGGACCTGGCACAGAAGTGCACTTGAATACTCACTGTAAGAAAAATGGGACAGGCAGCATCAACTTTCTAGAGCAGAAAAAAAGATCAGTCTTCACGTTCATTACTTAAGTAATATAAGCATAATAAGGACAGTATAAAGCGACAGGGAAGTTTTACAAGTTGCCAGGACTAGAGGGTCTGAGCTATAGGGACATAGAAACATAGAAAATAGGTGCAGGAGTAGGCCATTCGGCCCTTCGAGCCTGCACCGCCATTTAATATGATCATGGCTGATCATCCAACTCAGTATCCTGTACCTGCCTTCTCTCCATACCCCCTGATCCCTTTAGCCACAAGGGCCACATCTAACTTCCTCTTAAATATAGCCAATGAACTGGCCTCAACTACCTTCTGTGGCAGAGAGTTCCAGAGATTCACCACTCTCTGTGTGAAAAATGTTTTTCTCATCTCGGTCCTAAAGGATTTCCCCTTTATCCTTAAACTGTGACCCCTTGTCCTGGACTTCCCCAACATCGGGAACAATCTTCCTGCATCTAGCCTGTCCAACCCCTTAAGAATTTTGTGAGTTTCTATAAGATCCCCCCTCAATCTTCTAAATTCTAGCGAGTACAAGCCGAGTCTAGCCAGTCTTTCTTCATATGAAAGTCCTGACATCCCAGGAATCAGTCTGGTGAACCTTCTCTGTACTCCCTCTAAGGCAAGCATGTCTTTCCTCAGATTTGGAGACCAAAACTGTACACAATACTCCAGGTGTGGTCTCACCAATACCCTGTCCAACTGCAGTAGAACCAGGGACAGGTTCAGTAGGCTGGGATTATATTCCTTGGAGGATGAGGAGTGAACTTACAGAGGTGCATAAAATCATGAGAGGAATAATAATAATGTCTTATTTATATAGCACATTTTTAGTCAACTTGCATTGACCCCAAAGTGCTTCACACAATTACTTCCATACAGACAGGCAAAGGTGGGTGAAGTGTCTTGCCCAAGGACACACACAGGCAAAGGTGGGTGAAGTGTCTTGCCCAAGGACACAACGACAGTATGCACTCCAAGCGGGATTCGAACCAGCTACCTTCCGGTTGCCAGCCGAACACTTAGCCTATTGTGCCATCTGTCGTCCTTTAATAATGATGTGAATACCAGAATAGATCAGGTAGATGCACACTCTTGCCCAGTGTAGGTGAATCGAGGACCAGAGGACATAGGTTCAAGGTGAAGGGGAAAAGATTTAATCGGAATCTGAGGGGTAACTTTTTCATACAAAAGGTGGTGGGTGTATGGAATGAGCTGCCAGAGGAGGTACTTGAGGCAGGTCCAATCCCAACATTTACGAAACAGTTAGACAGGTACATAGGTAGGACAGGTTTGGAGGGATATGGAGCAAACACGGGCAGGTGGAACTGGTGTAGCTGAGACATGTTGGCCGGTGTGGGGAGGTTGGGCCGAAGGGCCTGTTTCCACACTGTATCGCTCTGTGACAGGACCTGGATTGAATTTAGAAGGAGTCTGAAGAAGGATCCCAACCCGAAACGTCGCCTTTCCATGTTCCCTGCTACTCCGACACTTTTCTGGAATAATCCTGACAGATGATTTCAAAGCATCTGCATTCCACGTTAATGAGAATATCAAGAATAAGTGGGTTAGAGAAACACGGTGGGCTCCGGAATCTTTGCCAGAATATTATTTCTTAATTACCGTGGTGATTATTTCATTGCTTCAAGCAGTTTTTGTGGACATATCCTACTGTATATTTTGGCAGAGAATGACTCAGTGCTCAGTCATCAATTTCAACACTGAGAGCTGACAATGGTCAAGAAATAACAACTGGTGTAAAAACAGCTGAGGAGAACTCAGCAGTTTTGAGGTTTTGTTCAAGGGCTGATAATGATTCACATCATCATCAGGCTTAGAAAAAAGAGAACCTTTTAACAGCTGAGCATTCTTCAATAAAATTAAAGCCACATAAAAGGACCCATGGAGAATAGAGAAAACATTGACCTAAAATGAACTTACAGGGGGGGGGGGGGAAATAAAGCTGCTTTAGTCGATCCTGTGGGCCAAAGTAACATTCCCTCCCTCAACCTCCTTACAACAGTTCTCGGAAAAAAGACAGCTTCCTGTTTCTTCCCCCCCCCCCCCCCCCATAAAAACCGAGTGCCAATGATCTCACACTCTGCTTTCCTTGTGCAAAATTTAAAAAAAATTCTTCCCTAATTAAATGCCGAATTGAAACTAGAATCTGAAAGAGATATTCACAAAGCCGACGTGGATACGAGGAACTGCAGGTGCAGGTTTAAAATAGAAAAACGTAAGGTGCTGGAGTAACTCAGAGGGCCAGGCTGCGTCTCTGACGTTTTCAGTCGGGACCATGAAGGGTCTCCAGCGAAGTTGCCTGACCCACTGAGTTACTCCACCACTTTGTCTCTCGTTCCCCCTCCCCGCAGTAACCCGTCGGGCCTGTTTTTGGAAATCCAAAACCAGGCGTTCAATGTTGACCGGCAATCGTGCCCAGACCCACATAACTCAGAACATGAGAAGAAAATGTTGGACCCCCACATGGAAACCAAACATAACAGCAGATCTTCGGCTGCCCAGTAATGGTGAAGCCAATCCCTTTGCATCCACTTCCACACGCATTCACTCTCAGGGTGTGGATCTGTGTTCACTCACCCGATGGGGGGTATGACTGGCAGTGGCAGCATTCACTGCCCATCCCTAATGGCCCCCATACTCAGGAGGAAGTTAAGAGCAAAATCTCAATGATAGGTCCATCTAGACAAAGACAACTTCAGGGCTCGGACAGAAACGTCACCCATTCCTTCTATCCAGAGATGCTGCCTGTACCACGGAGTTACTCCAGCATTTTGTGTCTATCTTTGGCCAACTTCCTTCCCTGAACTATACCAGATGGGTTTTTACAACAACCTGAAGGTTCCACAGCTATCTTTGCTCATAGAACAGTAAAGCACAGGAACAGGCCCTTCAGCCCACTATGTCCATGCTGAATACGATGCCAGGTCAAACTAATCTCCTCTGTTTAGTTTTTCAATTCAGAGACAGAGCGTGGAAACAGGCCCTTTGGCCCACCGAGTCCACACCGACCAGCGATCCATGCACATTAACACTATCCTACACACACAAGGAACATTTTTTTTCCATTTACGCCAAGCCAATTAACCTACAAACCTGTACATAAAGGGTGGTGGGTGTATGGAACAAGCTGCCAGAGGAGATAGATGAGGCTGGGACTATCCCAGTTAGACAGGTACATGGATAGGACAGGTTTGCAGGGATATGGACCAAACACAGGCAGGTGGGACTAGAGTAGCTGGGACATGTTAGCCAGTGTGGGCTAGTTGGGCTGAAGGGCCCGTTTCCACACTGTATCACTCTATAACTCCATCTCATCCACTCCCTGCACGTTAGCAGCAATTTATAGAGGGCAATTAACCTACAATGCTGTATGTCTTTGGGATGAGAACAGTGACCGGAGCGTCAGGAGGAAACCCACCCACATGGTCACAGGGAGAATGTGCAAATTCCGGATCGACAGCACCCGAGGTCAGGATCGAACCCGGGTCTCTGTAGCTGTGAGGCAGCAGCTCGACCAGCTTGGCCTCTGTGCTACCCTGAATGTCTCTGAGTCAATGGTCTATAACTCTAACTGCTATTGCAGTAATTTAACTAGCACACCATCATACCGTCAATGCTGTTAGAACAGCCACCTTTTTATTTTGGCCAAGATAAAGGCAAAGATGATTAAACTGCACATTGAATTGTTTAAGAAACAGAATGTTTACACACTGATAAATTTTAAACAGATCTAGTTAATATTGTCCCAATCAGGGGCAACATGATGGATTGCAGAGAAAATGATACTTTCACACTGGATCTCTTTGTTCAAAAAGCAACAAATAAAAAGAAAATATTTTAAAATATCACCTATTTTTCTTTTTAAATGGATGGTAACGGGTAAAGTGCTGGAGTAACTCAGCGGGTCAGGTAGCATCTGTGAAAAAACATAGAGGGGCGTTTTCCTCTTTCTAAAATAAATATAAATATATATAATGTTATAGAGTTACAGTATAACATTGCCTATCCATGTTATGCAGAGATGCTGCCCGTCCCATTGAGATACTCTAGCATTGTGTTCTTATTTGTAAACCGCCTTCTGCAGTTCCTTGTGTCTAGAAAAAGATAACATTTGGTCAAGTTGAGAATAAATTTTTCCGTTGTATGATAGTTGTATTCTATGATTTTTCAGTTTAATATGGTAGATACACAGAAGGACAAATCTGTGGAAATTAGGTGTTAATTTATATTGCCAAATGCAAATATTAATCAACTAAAAAAAGCTCCCCAATTGCTCATGGCAATCGTATATATGGCATTATGCAAATTAACTACCACATCACTCAGAACAATTTAATCAAAATCTAACCGATATGGTACTGTTCCACAATCTAATTTTGAGCTGGACTAATTCCATTAGATTGAAGTTAACAAAATTGGTAATTGATCATTTACCCTTGGTTGCCGTGAAGAATAGCAGTCTTGCCTTGATATCTCCATAACTGAGTCACCAAACAGTAATCTAATTGATGGCCTTAGATCACTACACTCAAGTGAAGCCTGAACAGCTCAGGTCTTTTATCCGAACCCCAAGACCATGCCGTTGTCTTATAAATCATTTTTATATTAATCACAACTTTAGTACAAATCAAAGAGTGCTCTTTCGAGATGGGATGGGAATAGGTTTGCAGAAACAAAGAACTGCAGATGCTGGTTTATGCTGTCTACAGACACAGAGTGCTGGGGTAACTCAGCGGGTCAGGCAGCATCTCTGGAGTACAAGGATGAGTGATACTTAGAGTCTGAAGAAAGGTCCTGACCCAAAACGTCACCTATCCTTTTTCTCCAGAGATACTTCCTGACACATAACGTTGGAGTAACTCAGCGGGACTGGCAGCATCTCTGGAGAGAAGGAATGGGTGACGTTTCGAGTCGAGGCCCTTCTTCAGACCCAAAATGTCACCCATTTCTTCTCTCCAGAGCTGTGTCTGTCCCACTGAGTTACTCCAGCTTTTGTGTCTACCTTCGGTTTAAACCAGCATCTGCAGTTCCTTCTTAAACATACTTCCTGACACGCTGAATTATCCTAGCACTTTGTGCCTGTAATGAGAATACCCTGGTCTGAAGAAGGTTCTTGACCCGAAATGTCACCCATTCCTTCTCTCCCGAGATGCTGCCTGTCCCACTGAGTTACTCCAGCTTTCTGTGTCTATCTTTGGTTTAAACCAGCATTTGCAGTTCCTTCCTACACATGAAAATATCATTGATCGATTTGCCTTCCATAGCTCTGTTATTAGAATGAGATACGAGTTATGAGAGTGAAATGATAATAGTGGAATTATCAATTTTACACCCCAGGATTATCAGAAACAGTTTTTTTAAAATCTTCCACAGTGAATGACAATGACAGCTACCACACATACTAAATGTGATTGATTTACTTTAGTGGTAACACCGTTTTAAGTGGTAATGTCGAGTTACTTTCCAATGTAACTTTCATTAGATTCTCTCTGGAATGTAGGAGGCTGAGGGATGACCTTATAGAGGTTTACAAAAGTAAGAGGTGTACAGGTAGGATCAATTTTTATGACCCCCCCCCCCCAGGGCAACGGAGTCTCAACTAGGAACCCACAGGTTTAAGAAGGAACTGCAGATGCTAGAAAATTGAAGGTACATAAAAATGCTGGAGAAACTCAGCGGGTGCAGCAGCATCTATGGAGTGAAGGAAATAGGCAACGTTTCGGGTCGAAACCCTTCTTCAGACTGAGAAGAAAGGAAAAAGGAGGAGGAGGAGCCCGAGGGCTGAGGGAGAGATAGGAAGGGGAGGAGACAGCAAGGGCTAACAAAATTGGGAGAATTCAATGTTCATGCCACCAGGAATGCAGACTCCCCAAGCGGAATATGAGGTGCTGTTCCTCCAATTGTACTCACAGGTTTAGAAACATAGAAACATAGAAATTAGGTGCAGGAGTAGGCCATTCGGCCCTTCGAGCCTGCACCGCCATTCAATATGATCATGGCTGATCATCCAACTCAGTATCCCGTACCTGCCTTCTCTCCATACTCTCTGATCCCCTTAGCCACAAGGGCCACATCTAACTCCCTCTTAAATATAGCCAATGAACTGGCCTCGACTACCCTCTGTGGCAGGGAGTTCCAGAGATTCACCACTCTCTGTGTGAAAAAAGTTCTTCTCATCTCGGTTTTAAAGGATTTCCCCCTTATCCTTAAGCTGTGACCCCTTGTCCTGGACTTCCCCAACATCGGGAGCAATCTTCCTGCATCTAGCCTGTCCAACCCCTTAAGAATTTTGTAAGTTTCTATAAGATCCCCTCTCAATCTCCTAAATTCTAGAGAGTATAAACCAAGTCTATCCAGTCTTTCTTCATAAGACAGTCCTGACATCCCAGGAATCAGTCTGGTGAACCTTCTCTGCACTCCCTCTATGGCAATAATGTCCTTCCTCAGATTTGGAGACCAAAACTGTACGCAATACTCCAGGTGTGGTCTCACCAAGACCCTGTACAACTGCAGTAGAACCTCCCTGCTCCTATACTCAAATCCTTTTGCTATGAAAGCTAACATACCATTCGCTTTCTTCACTGCCTGCTGCACCTGCATGCCCACTTTCAATGACTGGTGTACCATGACACCCAGGTCTCGCTGCATCTCCCCTTTTCCTAGTCGGCCACCATTTAGATAATATTCTGCTTTCCTGTTTTTGCCACCAAAATGGAGAACCTCACATTTATCCACATTATACTGCATCTGCCAAACATTTGCCCACTCACCCAGCCTATCCAAGTCACCTTGCAGTCTCCTATCATCCTCCTCACAGCTAACACTGCCCCCCAGCTTAGTGTCATCCGCAAACTTGGAGATATTGCCTTCAATTCCCTCATCCAGATCATTAATATATATTGTAAATAGCTGGGGTCCCAGCACTGAGCCTTGCGGTACCCCACTAGTCACTGCCTGCCATTGTGAAAAGGACCCGTTTACTCCTACTCTTTGCTTCCTGTTTGCCAGCCAGTTCTCTATCCACATCAATACTGAACCCCCAATGCCGTGTGCTTTAAGTTTGTAAACTAATCTCTTATGTGGGACCTTGTCGAAAGCCTTCTGGAAGTCCAGATACACCACATCCACTGGTTCTCCCCTATCCACGCTACTAGTTACATCCTCGAAGAATTCTATAAGATTCGTCAGACATGATTTACCTTTTGTAAATCCATGCTGACTTTGTCCAATGGTTTCACCACTTTCCAAATGTGCTGCTATCCCATCTTTAATAACTGACTCTAGCAGTTTCCCCACTACCGATGTTAGACTAACTGGTCTGTAATTCCCCGTTTTCTCTCTCCCTCCCTTCTTAAAAAGTGGGGTTAAGTTGAGAGGGGACGTTTAAATAAGATCTAAAAAAAGTAAGCTGCTGGATGAATTCAGTAAGTCAAGCAGTATCTGTGGAGGCAATTCAGGTATAGACCTTGCATCAAGAAAAAGTATAGAAGTGTGAAAACGCACACCTCCAGATTCAGGGACAGTTTCTTTCTAGCTGTTATCGGGCAACTGAATCATCTCACCACGACCAGAGAGCAGTGCTGAACTACTATCTACATCTTTGATGACCCTCGGACTATCCTTGATCGGACTTTGCTGGCTTAACCTTGCACTAAACGTTATTCCCTTATCATGTATCTGTACACTGTAAATGGGTCGATTGTAATCAAGTGTTGTCTTTCTGCTGACTGGTTAACACGCAACAAAAAGCTTTTCACTGTACCCCGGTGAAATAACTCACACTGCTGGCTTGGACATGGAAACAGGTAGAATAAACCATTACTGTACTTAAAAATCTTAAAACACCCCCTTCCCTTACTCCCTCCGTAAGGCGAGTGGTATCGTAATAATGCAGGGCATTCCTCCAACTCCAAAGTCGCCAAAATTTACCATGAAATAAAGTTTTAAAAGGCTGAAGTGTGATTAATTAGATCTGGCCATGTCACAGCCAAACGCAATATATGTGTTCATCTTTGGGAACTTGCTTAAAACCGTAGAGCGTCTACCAATTTATGATTCGGATACAATAGTCTATTGCTATTTGGAACAGAATTCAGGGCGTAGAAGCAGGTTATTGGCTTACTGTGGATATTAAGTAACAAGGAAGGTTAAAAACACCCAGAGTTTTTTAAAGTAGTTGTAATCCAACCTGGAGGGTCCAGGCCACAAGTGTTGTCCATCTGTGGCTCCGGCTCCCTCTCTCTCCCCCTCCCTCCCCGTCCCTTCTTCTCCCTCCCTCCCTCTCACCCTCCCTACCTCTTACCCTCACCCTCCGCTCTCCTTCCACACAGCAAAACACACCCCTCCTTCCTCTTTCCCATGCACCGGAAACCACCACCGCCGCCGCCAGTCCAGAGAGAACCTGCTCCGACTGAACTCTCTAATCCATGCTTTATATTCCAACAGTTGGTGCTTAAAAATAGCACGCAAACCGACCCAGTGCCTTCCCCTGCCAGCACTCCTCTGCCAGCACTCCCCCTCCCCCTCTCCCCGTTCTCTCTCCTCTCCCTCTCCATCCCTTCTCCTTCTCTCCGCCCCTTCTCTCGCTCCCCCTCTTTCTCCCACCCCCCTTCTCTCTCCCACCCCGTCTCTATATTTCTCCACCTCTCTCCGCCCTCCCTTCTCTCTCTATCTTCCTTCTCTCCCCCCCATCTCCCTCTCCCCCCCCTTCTCTCTCCCCCCCCATCTCCCTCTCCCCCCCCCCTTCTCTCTCCCCCCCATCTCCCTCTCCCCCCCCTCTCCCTCTCCCCCCCCTTCTCCCTCTCCCCCCCCTTCTCTCTCCCCCCTCTCTCTCTCTCTCTCTCTCTCTCTCTCTCTCACCCCCTTCTCCCTCTCACCCTCTTCTCCCTCCCCCCCTTCTCTCCCTTTCCCCCCATCTCCCTCTCCCTCCCTCTCCTTCTCTCCTCCCCCCTTCTCCCTCTCCCCCCCCTTCTCCCTCTCCCCCCCTCTATTCCTCTCCCTCCTCCCTCTCCTCCCCTTCTCCCTCCCCCACCCTCCCTCCCCCCCCCTCTCTTCCTCTCCCTCCCTCTCCCTCCCCCTCTCACCCCCCTTCTCCCTCTCCCCCCCCTTCTCCCTCTCCCCTCCTCTCTTCCTCTCACCCCCCTTCTCTCCCTCCCCTTCTCCCTCCCCCCCCCCCCTTCTCTCCCTCTCCCCCCTGCCCGGCGTTACTGCGGCCAGACAGCGCCGCCTTCTCGCATGGGCTGGGCTGCCCCAGCCCGGGGTCTGGGTGGTGGAGACACCGTCAGATCTGCGGCTTTGTCTTTCCCGCGATCATTGGACTCACAAGAGCTGGCGGTGGGCGCTCTGCTCTCCCCCTCTCCCTCTCCCTCTGCTCGTCCTCCCTCGGGGTTCAGCCAAGCGGCGGCGGCGGCAGCAGCGGCATCGCCCTGGCTCCCGAAACACAAGAGGCTCCGACACACACACACACGGACGTCAGCCCGCCGCTAGTTCCTGGTTTCACTGTCAGAGCTGCGTGTGGACGGACGCTGCTGTGATCTGATTCACAATGCGCTGCTCTCACCCAAATGTGCACTCGCACTCTCTCTCTCTCTCTCTCTCCCTCCCCTGCACACATGTACACTCACTCTCCCTTCCCCCTCCTCCCATCCCCCTCCTCCCTCCCCCTCCACCCCTCTCCCTCCATCCTTCTCCCTCCTCCCCACTCCCTCTCTTCCCCCTCCCATCCTCTCCCCTTCCCTCTACTCACCTGTCCCTCTCTACTCACCCTTCCCTTCCTCCTCCCTCCCTCTCTCCCTCCCTCTCTCCCTCCCTCCCTCTCCTTCTCTCGTCTCCCCTCCCTCCCTCTCCCCCCTCCCTCGCTCCTCTCCCCTACCCTCTACACCTCCCCTACCCTCTCCCCCTCCCTCCCTTCCTCTCCCTCCCTCCCTCGCTCCTCTCCCTTACTCCTCTCCCCCCACCCTTCCTCTCCCTCCCTCTCTCCCCCTCCCTCGCTCCTCTCCCTTTCCCTCTCCCCCTCCCTTCCTCTCCCTCTCTCCAGCAGGACTTTGGGATGTGGGAGGAAACCAGAGCTCCCTGAGGAAACCCACGTGCTCAAAAGAAGAAATTACAAACTCCAGACAGACAGCACCCGAGATTATGATCGAACCGCAGTCTCTGGTGCTGTGAGGTAGCAGATCTACCACTTGTAGATAGTAAAAGCAGTACTACATTATTGATATTATTGAAATGTACATTACTACATTTTTATTCCTGAAAGAAGGATTTGGTAGCAGGAAGAATGATATTCCGTAGTTTCGATTGTCTCCCTTTGTGGGCCTCCAAAAAATGCATTGTAGGAACATAACTTTCGCATTAGGTTGTGAAACAACACACTTTATTTTCCACAGCAAGTTAGCTTCACATTTTTGATTCCAAAAATATGCAATTTCTTGAAATTGTTATTAGAAACATAAACATTGAAAAAAAAATGCAGGATTAGGCCATTCGACCCCTGGAACCAGCACCGCCATTTAATATGATCAGGGCTGATTATCTAAAATCAGTACCCAGTTCCTACTTTCTCCCCATATCCCTTGATTCCTTTAGCTCTAAGGGCTAAATCGAACTCTCTCTTGAAAACATCCAGTGAATTGGCCTCCACTGCCTTCTGTGGCAGAGAATTCCCCAGATTCACAACTCTTTGGGGGAAAACATTTTTCCTCATCTCAGTCCCGAATGGCCTTATTCTTAAACTGTGACCCCTATTGCGAGGGTGATGATGAGTGGTGCAGATGATGCGGCGATTTGTGGTGATTTTTAGGTAAAGACATCTCTATTTCTGTCACATTTGCCCACAGCACAATAGGAAGTCATCAAGTGATATCACATGAGTTGGAAAGCTGATTGTAGTGTCCGCAAGAAATGTATGTTATTCCAGAAATTGATTACACACTCTTTCGACAAGGCAAACGCATAATTAAATCATTCTGAATCCTGCTGGAAGATCCTTTTGGTTTGATTCGGTCATGGTAACTGTTTGGTCTATCTTAATGCTTAATAATACCTTTATTTTATATCTTACTATTATTTTTAGTTCAGTTCAGTTTATTGTCACGTGTACTGAGGTACAGTGAAAAGTCTTTGTTGCGTGCTATCCAGTCAGCGGAAAGACAATACAGGATTACAATCGAGCCACTTACAGTGTACAGATGCATGATAAGGGCATAACGTTTAGTGCAAGGTAAAGGTGCCTGTCCCACCAGCATGCGATTGCATGCGGCTAGCGCGACCAAACGTGGTGGCTTGAGGCGTACGGCCTCGCGGGGCCTGTCCCACTTCCAACCGCGGAGCCGTCTGGAGTTGTGCGGGGCTAGTCCCGACATCATACTCACCAATCAGCTGGGCAGGAGGCGGGCCGACTGAATTTGGACGGCGTCGGGCGGTTACGTCATCACGCAATGGCAAGCCGGGCGGTGAGGTCATCGCGCAAAGCCATGCACTAGGCGTACGGCGTCGAGGCGCTGCGTTCGGCCTCAAGGCGGTTGCGGGGGGTATGATGTCGGGACCAGCTATGCGGAATTTTTGAACACGGCCAGTTTTTCGGAGCCCCGCGCGATGTCGGGACCAGCCCCGCACAACTCCATACGGCTCCGGCGATCGAAGTGGGACCAGCCCCGCGAGGCCGTACGGCTCAGGCGACCACGTTTGGTCGCGCTCGCCGCATGCAGTCGCATGCTGGTGGGACAGGCCCTTAAAGCTAGCAAAGTCTGATCAAGGATAGCCTGAGGATCACAAGAAATAACATACATTTCTTGCGGACACTACAATCAGCTTTCTAACTCGTGTGATATCACTTGATGACTTCCTATTGTGCTGTGGGCAAATGTGACAGAAATGTGACAGATAGTAGTTCAGGACTGCTCTCTAGTTGAGACAGGATGATTCAGTTGCCTGATAACAGCTGGGAAGAAACTGTCCCTGAATCTGGAGGTGTGTGTTTTCACACTTCTATACCTTTTGCCCGATGGGAGAGGGGAGAAGAGGGAGTGGCCAGGGTGCGACCCGTCCTTGATTATGATGCTGACCTTACCGAGGCAGCGTGAGGTACAAATTAAGTCAATAGAAGGGAGGTTGGTTTGTGTGATGGTCTGGGCTGCTCCACAATTTGCTGCAATTTCTTGTGGTCTTGGATGGAGCTGTTCCCAAACCAAGCTGTGATGCATCCTGATAATTGTAACTTATTTGTTAAGATTACATTATTAATCACAATGGTGGAAACAAATGAATGGAGGAGGTCAAGGAGAGGAAGAGCAGTTGAACTTTCCATATCTACTGGTGGGTAAATGATATCATCAATTCAAGAGGTGCTCCACCCAGGAATATTTTAGTCGGGCACTGTATGTACTGCATCAGAGAAAAGGTTGCATGGACTGGTGAAAATCTCAAAAAAATGCTGATGCTGGAAATCTTAAACATAATCAGAACATGCTGGACATACTGTATGGGTCAGCCAGCATCTTTAGAGTTTAGAGAAACAGTGTGGAAACAGGCCCTTGGCCCACCGAGTCTGTGCCGACCAGCAAGCACACGTACACTAGTTCTGTCCTGCACACAAGGGGCCTTTTACAGAAGACAATTAACCTACAAACCTGCACGTCTTTAGAGTGTGGGAGGAAACCAGATCACCGGGAGAAAACCCAGGGAGAACGTGTAAACTCTGTGCAGACAGCAACCGTAGTCAGGATCGAACCCTGGCCTCTGGTGCTCTGAGGCACTGTGGAAACGGGGGTCAAACAGGGATGCATCATCGCACCCACCATTGCTGCCATGCTTCACCTCATTGGTGAAGAGCTGCCACAGGGGATCCCAATCCTCTACAGAACTGACGGTGGGCTCTTCAACCTTAATAGGTTGAAGGCCAAGAGCAAAGTCAGTAACACCGCCATCATGTAGCTTCAGTATGCGGACGACTGCGCCATTGCAACACTCTGCAGAAGACCTCCAGGGCATCCTGAATGCCTTTGCCAAGGCATACAGAGCCATGGGCCTAGCCTTAAATATCAAGAATACCCAGGTCCTACATCAACCTCCACCCAACCAGCCATCTACCCAGCCCACTATGAAAGTGGACGACACCACTCTTGAAAACGTTGACCACTTCCCCAACCTTGGCAGCATTCTTTCCTCAAAAGCTGACATCGACTCTGAGGTCAACCATTGCCTACGCCAGACTCAGGAAAAGAGTTTGAAGATTGAGTCCTAAAGGCTCAAGCAAAACTGCTGGTCTACAGATACGCTGTCCTCTCCACCCTGTTTTATGGAGCCGAGTCATGGACCACCTACAGCAGGCACCTGAGAGCCCTGGAACAATACCATCAAAGATCCTTACGAAAGATTCTGAGTATCAGCTGGGAGGACAAACGCACCAACATCGGTGTTTTGGAGGAAGCCAACATGACCAGCATCATCACCACAATAATGCAGCACCAACTTCGATGGATTGGCCATGTCATCCCCATGTCCAACACACGTCTCCCTAAACAGATCCTGTACTCTCAATTGAAGGAAGATCGGCGAGCCCCCCGGCAGGCCAAAGAAACGCTTCAAGGACAACATCAAGAACAGTCTGAAGTAATTCCACATCACATCGAGCAACTAGGAGCATATTGCACTGGACAGGCGCTCCTGGAGGAAATCTGTGCATGAAGTCACAAGTCAAGTCAAGTCACATTTATTTATATAGCACATTTAAAAAACAACTCTCGTTGGCCAAAGTGCTTTATATTTGTTATAAGAATAGTATAAACAAACAAACTACATACATATATACATATAGCCCTCGCTCAGTGGACGTCAGGAAAGGATTGGGAGTATAGATAAGTTTTTAGTCTTGACCTTTAAGTCGATGGAGAGGGCAGTTCTGATGGGAAAGGGGATGCTGGTGCACAGTCTAGGTGCTGCAACCGCAAAGGCACGGTCGCCCCTGAGCTTATGCCTAGACCGCGGGATATTCAGCAGCCCCAAGTCGGCTGACCTGAGGGACCTGGAGGTATAGTGGTGGTGGAGTGGTGGGTGAAGGAGCTGCACATCATGAAACGGAGCTACGCCGTGTCTCAGAGACAAAGCGACAGCACCGTAACAAGAGAGAGAAGGGGACTCGACAACTGCCAACCACCGCCAGTCTCCAATGCCCACGTTGCACCAAGGTGTGTGGATCGCGGATCAGCCTCTACAGACCTCTGCAGACCCACAAGTAGACGACCCTATGGAGAGGAGAGGACAGTTGTACTTGTTTCGAGTGACCGCTGATCAAGGCAGCAACTCTACCTCTGCGCCACCATGCCGCCCTGTGGAAAGAGACGCAAAAGTAGGATTTTAGCTTGAAGAACTCCTTAGTTGAAGGGTCTTCAACAGATGCTGACTGAGCTTCCAACATCTCTTGTTTATTAATGGATAGAATTTGAATCTTTATGTGTTCCTAAACGTATGGATATGGGCAGGATTGTTTAGTTTAATTTAGTTTAGAGATACGGCGTGGAAACAGGCCCTTCGGTCCAACGAGTGCGCAGCGATCCCAGCACATTAACACTATCCTGCACACACTAGGAATAATTTCACATTCATAACCAAGCCAATTAACCTACAAACCTGTACGTCTTTGGAGTGTGGGATGATTCCGAAGATCACGCAGGTCATGGGGAGAATGCACAAACTCCATACATACAAGCACCCGTAGTCGGGTTCGAACCCGGGTCTCTGGTGCTGTAAGCGCTGTAAGACAGTTACTCTACCGCTGCGCCACCGTGCCACACTTTGATGAAGAATTTTGATGAAGAAATTTCCCCTCAGGAAATAATTTTCTTCTTATGTCCTTTTGGAACAGTATTTGGCCTCTTGGGTCTGATCCTCTATTTCCTTGTTTTCTTTAATTGTATTTATTTAAGTGCATTGATCTCCTGTTGCCATAGCATCCACCGGATTTTGAGGTAAAGGATTTGCAGAATTACTTGCTCCTTGTTCCCGGATGACTTGGTTTAAATTCTAAGATCGTTGCAGATTCTTCTTGAAACCAAACAGCGGAAAATAGTTGCTCATTGGTTAAGCAAGTCCTCTTAACCTATTTAGCATCTTGTAATGACACTGTCCCCTGCTGGTCTTTACAAACTCAATAGAATACTGACATAATTATTTGTAAACTAAAACCTATCCATATGACCAAGACCTGGTCATATGGTGAGTCTAGGGAAGGTTCTCAACCCGAAACGTCGCCAATTCCTTCTCTCCATAGATGCTGCCTCACCCGCTGTGTTTCTCCAGCATTTTGTGTCTACCTTCGATTTTACCAGCATCTGTAATCCTTTCGTAAACACCTGGTCATATAGGTAGGTTTTGGTTTAAGAAAAGATAGACACAAAATGCTGGAGTAACTCAGCGGGACAGGCAGCATCTCTGGAGAGAAGGAATGGGTGACATTTCGGGTCGAGACCCTTCTTCCTTTTTAGGTTTTAGTTCAGCTTAGTTTAGAGGTACATTATGGAAACAGGCCCTTCGGCCCACAGAGTCCACGCTGACCACCGATCACCCGTTCACACTAGTTCTACGTCATCCCACTTTCTCATCCACTCCAACAAAAACACAAAGGACTGTGTAAAGGAATGGGAAACTGTCATATAGTCAACCAGCTTCAAAGACTCGAAAAGAAGAAGATCCACTCCCTACACACTAGGGGCAATTTACGGAGGCCATTTAACCGACAAACCCGCACGTCTTTGGGATGTGGGAGGAACGCGGAACACACAGAGGAAACCCACACGGTCACAAGGAGAACTCCGCACAGACAGCATTCAGGCCTGGCACTGTGAGGTAGTGGCTCTGCCAGCTGCACCACTGTGCTGATGTAGGGTAGGTTTTAAGGAGTGCTTTAAAGGAGGGAAAATAAGTAAATAGTTGGAATGGTTTGCAAAGGGAATTTCTTAGCTCAGCAGCTGAATGCTGGAGGACCAATGTCCAATAGAGGAACAACTCGACTCGGGAATGATCAAAAGAGCAGAATTCAGATGCAAATCCTGGAATAACTCAGCGGGCCAGGCGGCAACACTGGGGAAAAAGGACTGGGTGATGATTGGGTCGAGACCCTTCGTCAGACTGCATCCTTACAGGAAAGAGAAAAACTCAAAGTGCTGGAGGAACTCAACAGGTCAGGCAGCATCTTTGGAGGGAATTGGATAGGCAATATTTCAGGTCGGGACCCTTCTTCTGTCCTTTGTCTGAGTCTCGACCCGAAACGTCACCTATTCCTTTCCTCCAGAGATGCTGCCTGACCCACTGAGTTACTCCAGCTTTTTGTGTCAGTCTTCGGTTCCTCGCTAGGGAAGAGAGCAGAATTGATGGAGGACAGGTATCTCGGAAGAAGGAATGGAGGAGATTGGAGGCGCAGGGTGGGAGTGGAGTTGAGGTAAGTGAAGATTATAGCTGCGATTTGAAAAAAGGGTCGAGAATAATAAATCATTGTTCCTCACAGTGTAACCTCCCACACTGACATAATTCAGGACCAACAGACATTGTCGTGTGAAATCAGTTGGTTTGTAACGTCAAACGTTTAAAATATTCTCCCTTATACGGCACGCACCACATGGCAATTTGTTACATTACAGCCAACAGAATGGTCTTCTATTAATAGGCAGTTAATGTCGGCATGAAATATGATTGTTCCCATGTTAAGAAACTTGACTCAAATAATTCTCTTTTGAGGTGGCACTCAACAATAGGGAGATTTGACAAAGTAATAATATTCTAAAGAAACTGAAGAAAGCAGATGTAGATATTGAAATGGTTACCAGGTCATGGATTTTTGCGCTTGGTATTCATTGTGCAGGGAGAATGTTGATCCTCATCTTACAAACTCAAGAAGATAGACACAAAATGCAGGAGTAACTCAGTGGGTCAGGCAGCATCTATGGAGAAAAGGAATAGGTGATGATCGGCTCGAGACCCTTCTTCAGACTGGAAAGTCTAAAGAAGGATCTCGACCTGAAACATCACCTATTCCTTTTTTCCAGATATACTGCCTGACTGACCTACAGAGTTACTCCTGCATTTTGTGTCTATCTTCGGTGTAAACCAGCATCTGTAGTTCCTTCCAACACACAACCGTGTACATAATCTGATTTAACATTCCTTCGTCTCCATGCTCCTGTCCTGCAGAAGGGACAGAAGCTTGAAAGTGCACACCAGACTCAGGAAATGCTTCTGCCTCTCTGTCATCAGGCTTCTGAATGGTCCTTCCATAAGCTGGGGCACTGTACCCCAATTCACCACTCCCCCATTGAAGACATTGGACTATGCACTCTATTTTGGAGTTGCTCGATCTTCCCTGGCTCGTCTCCAGTTGGTTCAGAATGCTGCTGCTCGCCTTTTAACTGGAACTCGAAAGAGGGAGCACATAACGCCAATTCTGGCCTCCCTCCACTGGCTCCCGGTGTACTTTCGAGTTCATTTTAAAATTATTTTATTTGTTTTTAAATCTTTAAATGGGCTTGCCCCGCCTTACCTCTCTGAGCTGCTTCATCCATACGCTCCTGCCCGGTGCCTCAGGTCAGCTGATCAGCTGCTCCTGGAGGTACCGAGGTCTAAGCGGAAGCTCAGAGGGGATAGAGCCTTCTCTGTTACTGCTCCGGCACTCTGGAACACTCTGCCGTTGCACATCAGACAGGCCTCCTCACTGTCCATCTTCAAAACCAGTATTAAAACACATTTATATTCCTTGGCTTTTGACCCTGCTTGAGACTTTGCTCCTGTTTTAGTGCTTTTAATGTTTTTAATTTTATTGTTTTTACTCTTTCTTTTAATGTTTTTATTGTCGTGTAATAATTTCTTGCCCATGACTAGTCATGTACAGCACTTTGTTGCAACAGTGGTTGTTTTTAAAGTGCTCTATAAATAAAGTTATTATTATTATGGAACTGATGCGCTATAATACTGAGAACTATATTCTGCATTCTGTATCTTACCCATTGCTCTATCCATTGTACTTGAGTTTGACTTGATTGTATGTATGTATGTATGTATGTGTGGTATATCTGATCTGTTGGGTAACATGCAAAATAATGCTTTTCACTGTACCTCAGTACAAGTGACAATAATAAACTTAAGCCTAAATTTCAGAATTTCAACTCAGCAATGAAAGAATGGTAACATGGTCCAATTCAGGACATGTACATGTTGGAGGGGATCTTGCAGGTCGGAGTGTGCCCGTGTGGCTGCTGCCCTTGTTTCTTGGTGGTATATATTGTAGAAGCAATGAACTGCAGATGCTGGTTAATATACAGAATGACACAAAGGGTTGGAGTAACTCAGCAGGTCAGTCAGCATCTCTGGAGAACATTTCGGATTGAGATCTTTCTTCAGCACTTTGTGTCCTTTTTGGTAGATGTAGGTTTGGGAGATGCTGTCACAAACTGGCATGTTAGTAATGAAGAAATATTTTATAAACATACACACAAGTAAACAAATTATGAAAAGTCTGGACAGAGTGAATGCGGAGAGGATGTTTCCACTAGTGAGAGAGTCTAGGACCAGAGGCCATAGCCTCAGAATAAAAGAATGCACCTTTAGAAAGCAGATGAGGAGGAATTTCTTTAGTCAGAGGGTGGTGAATCTGTGGAAATCATTGCTGCAATAGGCTGGTGGAGGCCGTCAATAGATATTTTTAAGGCGGAGATTGACAGATTACTGTGTAGAAAGGACCAACAGATGTTGGTTTACACTGAAGGTAGACACAAAATGCTGGAGTAACTCAGCGGGACAGGCAACATCTCTGGATTAAAGGAATGGGTGACGTTTCGGGTCGAGGCCCTTCTTCAGTCAGAAATGTCATCCATTCCTTCTATCCGGAGATGTTGCCTGTCCCGCTGCGGTACTCCAACATTTTGTGTCTATCTTCAATTGACAGATTCTTGATTAGTGAGGGTGTCAGGGGTTATGGGGAGAAGGCAGGAGAATGGGGTTGAGAGAGGAGGATAGATCAGCCACGATTGAATGGCGGTGTAGACTTGATGGGCTGAATGGCCTTATTCTGCTCCTAAAACTTAAGAAAAATAATAAAATCAATGTTACAAAGTAACAACGTATGATGGGCTACTGTGCGTAAGCTGAGAAACAGCTTGTGGACTGCAGTTCAGTCATGTAACAATATGTGTTAGCAGTGACGAAGAGCAAAAAGCAAGTTAACATATGTTGTATTACAGTGTTAGCTGCATCAAGATGATTAATTATAAGTTTCAAGCACAACCAGAGGACATAGGTTTAAGATGAAGGGGGGAAAGTTTTAATAGGAATCCGAGGGGTCACCTTTTCACACAAAGGATGGTGGGTGTATGCAATGAGTTGCCAGAGGAGGTAGTTGAGGTAATGTTTAATGCCCCTGTCCCACTTAGGAAACCTGAACAGAAACCTCTGGAGACTTTGCGCCCCACCTAAGGTTTCCATGCGGTTCCCGGAGGTTTTTGTCAGTCTCCCTACCTGCTTCCACTACCTGCAACCTCCGGCAACCACCTGCAACCTCCGGGAACCGCATGGAAACCTTGGGTGGGGCGCAAAGTCTCCAGAGGTTTCCGTTCAGGTTTCCTAAGTGGGACAGGGGCATACGAAACAATAGGATAGGTACATGGATAGGACAGGTTTAAAGGAATATACAGGTGGGTGGGTCCAGTGTAGATGGGACATGTTAATCAGTGTGGGCCAGTTGAGCCGAAGAGCCTGTTTCCACGCTGGTGGAACCTGTGCTTGCTAACCTACACTGACTCCAGTTTAAGCAGTTAATCTGCATTAAAATTCTCATCCTGTACTTCGAATCCTTTCATGGTCGAACGACCCCTCCCTGTCTTGCTAATCCCTTCCACTTGGCATTCCTTCAATTCTGCCCTCTCGAGTGTGTAAGCGTTTAATTATTCCAACATTGGTGGCCATGCCTCAGACTCCCATGTTCAGAGGCTCTGCGATTGCCGCATAAAATGCTTGTGTTTTATATACTTATCTCCCTTGACACCTGATGCACACACTTCTGTGACGAGGCTCCTCCTGTACAACCTGTACTAATATCTCAGTTTGTGGCTCAATGATGATCTTCTCTTTGATTACGTCCTTGTGAAGTCTCGTGGAACGCTTTCGCCATATCAAAGATGCTGGTGAAGTGTAAAGTTTTGATGTTTTCTTCCAGTGATATGGGGCGTGGAGAGGACGGATTGCAGTGGTAGTGTTAAGCTGCACACATTCTTGCTGGGAATGAGAAGTCACAGTCATAGAGAATGGACACAGGCCTTTCAGCCCCACTTGTCTATGCTGACCAAGATGCCCAATCTAAGCTGGTGCTGTTTGCCCACATTTGGCCCATACCTTTCTAAACCTTTCCTATCCATGTATCTGTCCAATGGTCTTTTAAATATTGTTATTGCACTTGCCTCAAAAACCTCCAAAGGTAGCTTATTGCATATATCCACCACTCTCTGAGTGAAAATATATCCCCTCTCACCTTAAATCTAGTTCCTCTGTGCTGGAACCACCATGGGTAAAATACTCTGGGCACTCACCCAATCTATTCCTCTCATGATTTTATACACCTCTATAAGATCACCCCTCAGCTTCCCGAGCTCCAAGGAATAAAGTCCTAGCCTGCTCAATCTTTCCCTAAGCTCAGGGCCTCAAGTTCTGGCAACCTCCTTGTTTATCTTTTCTGCACTCATTCCAGCTTTATGACATCTGTCCAAGAGTACTGTGACCAAAACTGAAGACAGTAACATAGAAACATAGAAAATAGGTGCAGGAGGAGGCCCTTCGGCCCTTCGGCCCTGCACCGCCATTCATTGTGATCATGGCTGATCGTCCCCTATCAATAACCCGTGCCTGCCTTCTCCCCATATCCCTTGACTCCACTAGCCCCTAGAGCTCTATCTAACTCTCTCTTAAATCCATCCAGTGATTTGGCCTCCACTGCCCTCTGTGGCAGGGAATTCCATAAATTCACAACTCTGGGTGAAAAAGTTTTTTCTCATCTCAGTCTTAAATGACCTTCCCTTTATTCTATGACTGTGGCCCCTGGTTCTGGACTCGCCCAACATTGGATACATTTTACTGCATCTAGCTTGTCCAGTCCTTTTATAATTGTATATGTTTCTATAAGATCTCCCCCTCATCCTTCTAAACTCCAGTGAACACAAGCCTAGTACTCCAAACGCGGCCAAACCAATTGAGGAAACTGCAGTATGACAAAGGTTAAGTTAGCTGCACAGCACGTGGACCTTTGGACATTCTTTGACGTCCAGCACAAGGTCATTGTTAGGCATCATTTGACGTGCAGCTAGCTATAACCGAGAGCACAAGGTTTGTGATGGTCACCCTTAATAAAATAAAATACAAAGAAAGGATTGAATAGCATGTAGTTTTATTAGATATCAGTGTTGGGATGCAAGCAGAAGCCTCCACGTGGCGCATCCCGGGCAATGCTGACGACAGAAACTGTACCACAGTGACTGACTGAAGCAGCCAATTCTGCAACCACCGACCGTCAATCGTCACTGACCGACCGGAAAGACGTGATATAGAAGATGGCCGGACACGAGGAAGAAGTTTTCAAGAATATATTGTGATTGGTGATAAGAATTGAGAATGCGCGTACCATTTCAAAGGTCAAAATCTGTATAAAAGATGACCGTTCCGAGTAGAATTTCCGAGTAGTCTGGTAACTGGGACAGTGCTGCTCCCTTGTGCACAAGTAAATAAAGTGTGTCTGGAAAATGAACGCAAGTTGTCAAGAGTCCAGTTGATTGGTGATGATACAATGTCTTTTGCAAGCTTGAAAAATGATCTAATTTGAATTGCATATTGGCCTGATGTTGGGGAGAATTGCTGTCATATCCCTGCCAAGATGCCAGTAGGTACACGCTTGCAGCAGTGAACACAGAACTTCCGAACTTCCAGAAAGTTGTGAGCCAGCATTTTCACTCCATGGTCTGCAGTAGCTACTGCCGAATGCAGGAGTTCCTGCGATTCTTTCTTGCATATGAAAACGAATTGATCGATATACACCAGGTTGGACCTAGAGTAGGAACATAATTTCTGATCATTTCAGTGGAGATGGGTGGCTGCGAGACACTTAAGACAAATGTTGGTACATTTCTGCATTGGAAAGTCTTAATTAATCAGACTTGGAGAGGAGGTTTACAGGAGTTATCCCAGGAATGAGTGGGTTAACTTATGATGAGCGTTTGACGGCACTGGGCATGTACTCGCTGGAGTTTATAAGGATGAGGGGGAGCCTCATTGAAACGTACCAAATAGTGAAAGACTTGAATAGAGTGGATGTAGTGAGAAAGTTTCCCCTAGTGGGAGAATCTAGGATAAGAGGACATAGCCTCCAAATTAAAGGGCGTTCCTTTAGGAAGGAGATGAGAAGGAATTTCTTTAGTCAGAGGGTGGTGAATCTGTGGAATTCTTTGCCACAGAAGGCTGTGGAGGCCAAGTCAATCAATATTTTTAAAGCAGAGATAGATGGATTCTTGATTAGGGGTTATGGGGAGAAGGCAGGAGAATGGGATTAGAAGGGAGAGATAGATCAGTCAAGATTGAATGGCGGAGTAGACTTGATGGGCTAAATGGCCTAATTCTGCTCCTATCACTTATGACCTTATGACTTTATAATCACATTAAACCCTTACAACTTGAAGTGGCCTTAAGTCCTGAAAATCAAAAAGGCTATTACTACTTACGGTCAATGTTATATGTAAAATGTAAGAAATAATAATGTAACATTTTTCACAAGCTAACTTTAATTCGTATTGATAATATAACTGGTAATATCATATACTTAGCATGATGTATGTTACCAATATCATGCATTGCATTGGTAACTCTCCTGTTTGCTGCTTCAGTGATAGCCACGAGCAGCCAGCTGCCATGGATGGTGAGAAAAAATCCGAAGCAAGTCAGTCGCCCACCTATAAGGATGGAGACACAAGAGACGGCGGATGCTAGAATCTTGAGCGAAATACAAGGTGCTGGAAGAATTCAGCGGGTCAGGCAGCATATGTGGAGGAAATGGGCAGAGCACAGTTTGGGTCAGGATCCTTTTTCAGACTGAGGACAAATGACTGAAGAAATGTCTTGACCCAAAACATTGCCTGATCTAGACCCGCTGAGTTACACCAGCACTTTGTGTTTTTCTCCTTCCTATAAGAATGCAGTCTGAAGAAAGGTCTTGACCAGAAACATCACCCATTCCTTTTCTCCAGAGATGCTGCCTGACCCGCTGAGATTCTCCAACTTTTTGTGTCCCTTTGCAGTAAATCAAAAGTTTGACTGCCATTAAAGACGAAATAGATTTAAATACAAATTACTGTGATTGGTTGACAATTTGTATATCCTTCATTCAACTGAAATTATTGATGGAAATGACAAGTGGGAGGGCATCGTTTAGGATGGGAAAATCATTAAAATCCTGGGGGAAAAGAAAACAATGGTTTGCTGATCAATCTGCAAGGCTTGTTTAGAAAATATTCCAAAGGGAGATTTTCTGAGCATTTTGTCTTTCAAAAACAATGTATATCTGGTTGTTTCATTTTACCTCATGCAGTTGGTCAGACATTAATTTTCATTTAAAACCTTGATATTTGAAGAAATGAGTGATCATATAATCTTCAAAATTCATTTTGAAGGCTGTTAAGGTCTCCATTGATTTATTTGTGTTACAACTTCAGAATTAGAGGTCACAGTTTAAGGATAAGAGGGAAGTCTTTTAGGACCGAGATGAGAAAATCATTTTTTACAGAGAGTGGTGAATCTGTGGAATTCTCTGCCACAGAAGGTAGTTGAGGCCAGTTCATTGGCTATATTTAAGAGGGAGTTAGATGTGGCCCTTGTGGCTATAGGGATCAGGGGGTATGGAGAGAAGGCAGGGATGGGATACTGAGTTGGATGATCAGCCATGATCATATCGAATGGCGGTGCAGGCTCGAAGGGCCGAATGGCCTACTCCTGCACCTATTTTCTATGTTTCTTGAAGTTGTTTTATCCATTTAGAGGTTGACTGTGAATCTACAGAACTGGTAAAATGGGTGGGAGACCTCAGAGTTTACTCTATTGCACTTCCAAAAGGAAGGACCGGTGGGCCGCGGCTTGTAAAGGGAAGCCGTCGAGCTTGGCCCCTGCTTGTCTCACGAGGACCGGAGGACCCAGAGTGGAGGATGGAGAGAGCCAGCGACAATGGATGCAAGGGCCGGTTAGAGAGGCTTACCTCAAGATCGACTGCAGGAGGTGACCCCGGTGCACAAGGGCTGAAGGCAGCCCGGACGAGGGGAGGGATGACTGGTCGCTGGACCATCCGGATGGAGGTGATCACTGGAGGCCCTGCAGCAGCCTGGGGCTCGCCTGGATCAGGTGCCCCCTCCAGGACACCGAGCGAGCGGATCGGAATGGACTTTGAAGATGACACCAAAACTTGACCGCTCTTGCATGCGGTCTCAGTGGACTATTTCCATACACTTTGCTATTTGGGGATTGTGCACACACAAAAAAAAAAAGTTAATTGTACCTTGGTACATTGATAATAAGGCACAATTGCCACATGACCTGTTGTTAGGCCTATATTACCAATGTTCCCATTTTTGTACTGAGGTGTGGTTTTACCGTATCATGAAATTACATTACTCAGTTAGCATCTCACCCAAAAGAGCGAACATAGAATAATGGAACAGTAATATATATATATATGTACATACAGTGGCAGTAGTGCAATTTTTCTTGTTTTACACAAGATTGTCCAAGGTAGCAACCATGATTCCGATGAAAAGTAATTGAATGAAAACGTTAACTGTATTTATTCCCATGGATGATGCCTGATGATTCTAAATGATTTCCAGCATTTAGATTTTTTTTAATTTCTTAGCTCATTTACAGTCTTGAATTGCTCGAGTCAATTTATTTCTTTGCAACCATTTACATTTTTAAACTTTTTTAAAAACAATTTTTGATCTTTTTACAATTTTATTAGTTTTTTCGGAGGTTTTAGTATTTTTACTGAAACATTCATAGTCATTTAGAACTTTTCCACGTAACTATGTTGCGTCTTATTTGTTTGTCATAGAGTTTACAGCATTTTCTTGGGCAGGTCTGTTCTGGCCTTACTGTGATGGATTAATGTTGTAGACGGCTCCATTGCGAACAAAGAGCTTGGCTGGTGAGGATTGGGGTGGTTTGGCCCAGCATGTTACCAGAGGGAATTCAGAACCGTGCGAGTGTGGACTTTGTTTTCATATTGATAATGAGAAACTCCACAGCTCAGATTGGGTCCATTTTTACTGTACCATGGCACTCTATCAGTGTAGGTAAAATCGAGGACCAGAGGACGTAGGTTTAAGGTGAAGGGGGAAATATTTATTAGGAATCTGAGGGGTTACTTTTTCACACATAGGGATGTGGGCATATGGAACAAGCTGCCAGTGGAGGTAGTTGAGGCAGGGGCTATCCCAAAGTTTGAGAAATAGTTAGACAGTTACATGCATAGGACAGGCTTGAAGAGATATGGTCCAAACGTGGGCAGGTGGGACTAGTGTAGCTGGGACATATTGGCTGGTTTGGACGAGTTGGATCAAAGGGCCCGTTTCCATGCTGTATGACTATGAATATCACTAGGAACGGCTAGTTTATTGCTTTATTCAGAAACTTGCATGTATTAGAGGATTAATTTTCTGCATGGTTATTAAGTCAAACTTAGTTCAAACAGCAGATGACAATAGCCTGTGAGGTGCAGTAGAACTGTGACAAAACATGCTGTACTTTAAATTTGGTTCGTCATCAAGTCATTCTTGTGACACAAAATATAGCTATTTGCACTTGCCACCATTTTAGATTTTGTATTAGACCAGATTTATTTATTTAAATAACCAATAGTCTTTACTGTTTAAAGTACAAAATAAAATGCTGGAAATACTCAGCAGGCCAGGCAGCATCCGTAGAAAGAGAAACAATTAATGTTCAGGTTGTTGAAATTTCATAAGATGATAGATTAGTTTAACACTGAATACCTCCGCTCAGTCCGACTAAATTTATGCGCTCTCCCGGTTGCTCAACACTTTAACTCCCCCTCTCATTCCCACACTGACCTTTCTGTCATGCGCCTCCTCCATTTTCAGAGTGAGGCCCAGCGCATATTGGAGGAACAGCACCTCATATTTCACTTGGGTAACTTACACCCCAGCGGTATGAACATTCACTTCTCGAACTTCAAGTAGCCCTTGCTTTCCCTCTCTCTCCATCCCCTCCCCCTTCCTATTTCTCCTACCAGTCTTACTGTCACCGACTACATTTTATCTCTGTACTGCCCACTCCCCTGACATCAGCCTGAAGAAAGGTCTCGACCCAAAATGTCACCCATTCCTTCTCTTCGGAGTTGCTGCCTGCCCTGCTGTGTTACTCCAGCATTTTGTGTCTATCTTCGGTTTAAACCAGCATCTGCAGTTCTTTCCTACGTAGATTAGTTTAACTCTGTTTCTCTCTGACATATTAAATATTTCCAGCATTTTCTGTTTCTGTTCAGGTTTGCAATATCTGACTGTAGCCCTTCTTGTTTTTCCAGACGGTTTGGACTAAAAAGATCAGAAAATTTTGTAGAATTTCCCTGTGGATTCTACTGATTTCTCATTGTAATCTTAGCAAGAACCCACGGCAAATGAGGTTAACAATGTTAAAGTGAGAGATCTAGACACTCTGAATACACTATGTACACACTGAACTTTGTTTTCTTTCTCGTTTATTATATTGTTTACAGAATACTATGTTTACATATTCTGTTGTGCTGCTGCATTGTTCTATCTGGGACCTATTTATTTATTTAGCGAATGCAAAGTCCTTTAGCCAAGCAGTTGCCTCTTGAACAAGCACACCGTGCGGTTGGGCTGCTGCCCCATTTGTGAAGGCTGGCCAAGCAGGGGCCTTGTCCAGTCCTGAATAGCAAAGAAGATCAAAGCCATTGATGGTGTAACGGCCCGCTTCCTCTGTGCCCAACGTGAGTCTCTTGGAGACAGATGACGTCGATGGAGTGTTGGTGGGCGAGGACTTCGATGAGGTGTCACTTGGCTGCAGAGAGGCCTTCAACATTCAGTTGTAGTATTCGGAGAGCAGGTGCAACTGCGAGGTGCTCTTGAGGCTGGTCGTTGTTGCTGCTTTCGGCTTTGGGATAATGACTAGGATTCTTTGACTTGGCTCTCAGGCGTCGTCTTGTAGAATTTAGTCTGCTGGGAGGATCATTGGCTTCTGCTGGGACCTATGACAATATAGCATAGAAACATAGAACCATATAAAATATAGTAGGTCATTCAGCCCTTCGAGTCAGCACCGCCATTCAATATGAACATGGCTGATCATCCGTGCCAGCAGCCTCCTCCTACAGCCCAGTATCTTTTTGTTTTTTTGTTTTTTTGTTTTTGTTAAAGTGTGTTTTTGATGTTTTTTTTAATGTCTTTATGTGGGGGAAGCGGGCACGGTAAGGGGGATACCGTCCTTCAGTCGCTTCCTGGAGAGGACGCAACTATTATTCGAGTCACGTCCTCGCCCCCCCCCCCCAGCGGCCTACCTGGATTGGCGCGGCCTTTCCTGCCGGGATCGACCAGAGCTCCAGCAGCAGTGGGACAGCGCTGAAACATCGCGGGGCTGGCGATGCCTTACCGGGGGTCGCCGTCTGGAGCCCGGAGTGCTGGACCTGCTGCACCGACATCATGGAGCTGCGGTTTGCGGGCTCCCAACGCGGGCGGCGCTGATAGACAACGCGGGGTCCTGCGACTCCGCCCGGCTCGGCCTGCGGACTCGAAAGCTGCGGACTCCGGCTGCGGGAGGCGGCTGATCTGGAGGTCCGGGCCGCTGAGGAGGATGTTCACCGTCGGGGATCGGCGTCGGCGTTCCACCAGCCCGGCGTGAGGGCCTGAACATCGGGCCACCCGGGGCGGCGACTGCGGGTGCTAGGAAGGCCTCGACCATGAGTGAACAACTGGGAAGAACGGAGGGGAGGCTGGCTGGACTATGGTGCCTTCCTCACCTTGGTGCCACTGTGTTATGTTGTGTCGTGGACTTTCAGTGTTTGTGCTTTTTTTTTAAATTCTAATTTATTTTTAATATGTTTTATTATTTATTATTATTTATTTATTTTTATGATACTGCCTGTAAGGGAAATTCATTTCGTTGTCTCTAACTGAGACAATGACAATAAATTTGAATACAATACAATACAATACAAAATAGTAAGATTAAACGAGAACTTACCAGTTTGAAGTTTGATCTTTATTTTATGAGGAGTTACGATGAGGGTCTACGTGAAGAACCCCATCCAGCCGCACGTGCGTCAATCTTCAAAGCAGCGGTGTGAAATCACAGGTAATAGTGACTGAAGTATAATAGTAAGATAAAAGAAGACTAGAACTACCAGATGACATTTATGAGGGTTGGGAGCGGAGGGCACGTAGTCCCCCATCGTAATTCCTCATAAAATAAAGATCAAACGTCAAACTGGTAAGTTCTCGTTTAATCTTACTATTTTACTTCGGAGTCACGTGAGTGACTACGTGAAGATTTCAAAGCTCTGTGATTTAATGCCGCAGATTCAAATCCCGGCCTCTCACTGCATTGATTGACTCAACATAATTAAATAATCAATAATGCATCAACCATAACATTGCTTAAACAAATTAACGGTTTACTTTAACAAAGAAAACAATAGTAACCCCTCTATCCCAGGGGGAAACTATATAACTGAACTTAAAACAGAATATGCAAATACCTCCAGCCTTGCAATTGGCTTATGATAAAATCTTTGGAACATCAGTTCACTGGACCATCCTGCGGCCGCGAGGATATGGTCTATAGGAACGTCCATCGCCCTGGCCACTGAAGTTGATGCCGCCCTGGTCGAATAAGATTTAAAATTATCAGTGTCAATCCCAGCGCTTACCAGAACCTGCTTTAGCCACCTTGAAATTGTTTGCACCGACACCGTACTGTGCGTTTTTATGTGGCTTATGAACCTTCATGGTGAGTTTGGCTAGAGATAGGACTGCGACAGGAGCCCACTGGCGAAGCAGCATAAGAACTTTGTTTACTTTCCAGATAACCGAATACCTGGGCTTGGGAGGATTGGAATTAAAAACTCCCTTCATGAATCTAGAGACTAATGGATGTGTCCCCACTGAATGTAATTCTGACACCATGGGTAAATATGAAGACAGAGCACTTCTGGCTGTATTGATCGCACTATAGCTTAACTTTTGATCAAAATAGAGAGTTGACAAGAACTCTAGCACATCTGGGATGCCTGCAGTTTGATATGAAATATTCTGCCGTAAACAGAACATCTCCCACTTTCTTATCGAAGAGATGTACTGCTTTTGGGTACTATCTCTCCAGGCCGCAGTGATAACATCCACGGTGCGATCGGATAGTCCTCTCGCCAGGTATGGTCTCCTTACAATCTGCAAATGAACAGATCAATACGATCATGTAAAGGATGTTGATCGCCAGTTACCGGATTCACCAGTAGGTTTTTGTGTTTGGGAACAATCATGTGAGGCCGAGTAGCCATCTCCACAACATGAGCATACCATGGCAGAGTAGGCCAGTTGGGTACCACCAATACTCCTGAAGCAGAGTCCTGCTTGATTTTTTGCAGGCATCGACTGACGCATCGACCGCTGCTGCCCCAGGATCTGGTTCCCACGAAACGTATTTAGGCAACTGGTGGTTAGTCTGGATGCAAATAAATCGATATCTGGCATCCCAAACCGAGCAACAACATTTTCAAATATATCATGGTTCAACATCCATTCTATGTTGTCATTGAATTGTCATGACCTTGTGTCTGCGACTATGTTGAATCTACCTGGTGAATGGATTGCTGAAATCCAAATGTTTCTGTCAATACACCAGCTCCAGATCTGATTAGCCAACCTATCACAAGCTTTCGACGACTCCACCCATATGATTCAGATATGCTACTGCAGTAGTGTTGTCAATTTCAACCTGCACATGCACCTGACTTTTGGTAAAACAATAAGCTTTAAGCCCATAGAATGTTCCCAGAAGCTCTAAATAATTGATCCCTCGCAACTGCAGAAGGGATGCCTCATCACTATACTATCTGCCTCCACAGTTGGAAAACGTATCAGTAGCACCCCAACCTAGGCCACTGACATCAGTCTATAAAACTATGGAAGGTGGGTCAACCAAAACCTTCCTGGAGCTAGTTGCAACATTCATAATCCACCATTGTATCTCAGAAATGGCTTCTGCTGGCAACTTCATAGGCCTGTGAAATTGCCTGCATGTGGTCTCAGTGCTTGTTCTTTTGCTTGTTGTAATTGTTGATAATGCAGAGGCCCAAACTGCACAGCTGGAAAAACAGCCACCAGCTTACCAATCAACCTGGCCCACCTGTCTAATTGAGGGTAGTTGTTCCTCAATAAGCTTGACACTTTCTTCAATTAACTGCTGCCTTTGTTCACTCGGCAGTCACTAACATTTGATCTGAGTTAATGGTGAAGCCCAAGTAATCAATAACTTTAACTGGTGTTAATTTGGATTTATCTGGATGAATAATGAACCCCAACTGCTCAAAAGTGAGTTTAACAACTGAAACAGATGATTCAGCTGCCCCCCGAGTGTTCCCTACAATAAAAATATAATCCAAAAATTACCACATTACCCTGTGTTCGGAGTAAGCCAAGAATTGGTTTTAACAATTTGGTAAACAATCTCGGAGCTGAGGTTAAACCATTAGGCAGTGCTTTGAATTGCCACAATTGACATCCAACTAAATTTCAAATATCTCCTATCATCACAATGAACAGACACTGAGTAATGTGCAACTTTGAGATCTATGCTTTCCATATAACACCCTTTGGAAACCAGCTGTTTAGCAGTAGAAAAAGTTTCCATTTTGAAATGTCTATACTGCACAAAAGGGTTAAGGCTTGTCAGGTCCAGAATGATTCTACACCCCCCCCATCCTTTTTAGACCTAGGAAAAATACTTGACACAAACTGATGGGATTGACGAACCGACTTCTCAATAACCCCTTTTTTGCACAATATCTCAAGCCCTGCCTGTATCTGTATATTCTCTTCGTGTGAAAACACGAGTGTCTGACATGGGACGTGCTGAGTGGGCGGACACACAGTAGGGTTGAATTCAATTCGAAACCCCTCTATACTGCCCAGCACAAATGGATCTGATGTTATCTCCTGCCATTCTTTGAGAAACAAGTGTAACCTGCCCCCAACTTGAACATCTTTCCCATTTAATTTATTTCCCTCAGGAGCAAAATCTCTTACCTGCACATTTACTTACTGAGCTTGTTGCCCCCGGCCCCTCGTAGGAAAATTCATCTTTGCCCTTGTGCCTGTGGCAGGATACCAGCTTCGTGTGTTCGGGAATGAACGGCTCGTCCCTTCACCAGCCCCTGTCATAGCACCCCGTCGATAGGGGAAAAACCTCTTGCCCATTTTGCTGCTTGTTGGCACTTAGAAACATAGAAACATAGAAATTAGGTGCAGGAGTAGGCCATTCGGCCCTTCGAGCCTGCACCGCCATTCAATATGATCATGGCTGATCATCCAACTCAGTATCCCGTACCTGCCTTCTCTCCATACCCTCTGATCCCCTTAGCCACAAGGGCGACATCTAACTCCCTCTTAAATATGGCCAATGAACTGGCCTCGACTACCCTCTGTGGCAGGGAGTTCCAGAGATTCACCACTCTCTGTGTGAAAAAAGTTCTTCTCATCTCGGTTTTAAAGGATTTCCCCCTTATCCTTAAGCTGTGACCCCTTGTCCTGGACTTCCCCAACATCGGGAGCAATCTTCCTGCATCTAGCCTGTCCAACCCCTTAAGAATTTTGTAAGTTTCTATAAGATCCCCTCTCAATCTCCTAAATTCTAGAGAGTATAAACCAAGTCTATCCAGTCTTTCTTCATAAGACAGTCCTGACATCCCAGGAATCAGTCTGGTGAACCTTCTCTGCACTCCCTCTATGGCAATAATGTCCTTCCTCAGATTTGGAGACCAAAACTGTACGCAATACTCCAGGTGTGGTCTCACCAAGACCCTGTACAACTGCAGTAGAACCTCCCTGCTCCTATACGCAAATCCTTTTGCTATGAGGCTTTTATGAGGCCCACAGTTTTTGCCTCTTCATCAAGTTCTTTCACTCGCTTTGCGAGGTCCTCCCCAAACAACAGATTCAGTAGTTGTACATTATTAGGTTTGCAGAGTGCTGCAAATTTTGGGTGAATGGTGGGGCGTATGGCCCATCTACTGAACCTGCTGCTAGCAATTTGAGCACCCTCTGGAGCTTTAACTCTTGTGCCCGCACTGCAATCTCCATTTGGCCCCATATCACATGGTTGACCACTGGCACCTTCAACAACCCACAGTTAACCGGGGTTTCGTATTTTTTAGCAATATCGTCCACTGTCAGCTCATGGAGCTGATGGGAGAGCATATAATTAATTGTAGTAGCCAACTCCTCCCCCAATGGCTCCCCTGCTTCTCTGGAGATTGCAAACTTGGCAGCCAAATTAGGCACAAAAACCTCTTGCCCTTCACCCTTTAGGCTATGTTCAGCCACTACCTCGGCATCAGTATAACCCTGACCCGGCAAACCCTCCTCCTCCATAAGGGGGCGATTATGCAGCCCTATTCCAGGCGCTGCTGGCACAGGCTCTCCAACAGCCTGGCGAGTACACCACTCCTCCTTCTCGAGCAACCTCTCCATTAGGTGCTCGATCTGTGAGAGCCGTGAGCAAACGGACTCCCCTTGCGGAGGTGAATCTTCCTGGCCCGACTCTGGGTCAATGGGCCTGGCAGACTTACGCCCTACCGTTGCAGCAGCGCTGCTCCCAGGCAACGTGTCTGCAGTCGCAAGCCCCCCTGCTTGCGACAAAATCGGTGAGCTAGGCGGGCACCCGCTACCCGCACTCCTGCGGTCCTCCAAACTTTTCGTCATGGGTCGCCTCGCCTTCACCTTACTTGCTTTCTGCACCTTCGAACTCCAAAACAACCACCAACATGGAAAGCGACCTCAAGACTAAGTTTTCCACTTACCTCGAGGTGTTTTAAACGTACCCGCTGGAGGAGCTCTGCTGCTCCAACCGGCCGCCTGCACCAATGCGTCTGACGTAATGACGCACGTGGGGCTGGACTCATGTGACTCTGAAGTAAAATCAGTAGCCCATTCCTGCTTTTTTCCCTACATCCCTTGATTCCGTTAGCCCCAAGGGCTAAATCTAACTCTCTCTTGAACACATCCAGTGAATTGGCCTCCACTGCCTTCGGTGGCAGGGAATTCCACAGATTCACAACTCTCTGGGTGAAAAAGGTTTTCCTCATCGCAGTCCTAAATGGCCTACCCCTTATTCTTAAACTGTGACCCCTGGTTCTGGACTCTCCCAACATTGGGAACATTTTGCCTGCATCTAGCCTGTCCAATCCCTTAAGAATTTTATATGTTTCTATAAGATCCCCTCTCATCCTAAATCCCAGTGAATACAAGCCCAGCCGACCCATTCTTTCACCATATGTCAGTCTTGACTCTCGACTAGATAATTCCTCGGAAGTTCCAACACACTGTGTTTCAGGAGTTGAAACAGTGTCATCTTGACTCAATAGTAATGTTCTTTTGTATGAGTCAGAGAAAAAAAAAGTAAGATAATCCTCACTTCAGGTCTCTAGTACAATGTCTATATCGCCATTTTTACACACTACCCGAGGTGTAGTCTTTCCAATCAGATGTCTACTGAAGTCAGTTCCAGAGGAGGTTTACGAGAATGATCCCAGGAATGATTGGGTTAGTATATGATGAGTGTTTGATGCACTGGGCCTGTACTCGCTGGAGTTTTAAAGGATGAGGGGGAACCTCATTGAAACTTACAGAATAGAGAAAAGCTTGCATAGGATGGATGTGGAGAGGATGTTTCCACTAGTGGGAGAGCTATATGAGAGAAAACATGTTTTTTTTGTGGTGACTTTCCCATCCTTATTAAATGTATTTTCCATTCAATGCGTTACTTGCTATTGAAGGCACCTAATCTGTACATAGCAAGAGACTATGTTCGAAAACAGGTTGAAGACCAGATAGTGCGGTGGATTTTCCTCTGTCGTTGCTTGCACTGTTTGTGCTACATGCTGCATTCCTCTGCCAACATTTATTTCTGTTGAAATCACAGGATAGACGTTCCTATATTTCTTTTTTTTTTTTTTTTTTTATTAGAAGTACGGTAAATTACAATAACACACAACACATATATCTTGATACATTTTTTGTACCGCTTCATTTTTTTTTTTTTTAAAGCTTTAAGAAAAAGATAGAAGTAAGGAAAGTAAAGAAGGTGCGCAAGAGTTGTGAAGTGCAGGAGAGTGTTGGGAAAAGAAAGCCCCTTAGAAAAGAAGTTAGAGAAGGAAGTAAAGTAAGAAAGTAGACCCTAGAAAAGAAAGAAAAAGAAAGTAAGGCCAATCGCTCTATTATAACATTAAACTCCGCAGAAAGACTACCAACCAAGTCTGTTTTTGTTGTTTTATCTCCCAATGCCAGGTCCTGATACCATTTATTTATTTATTTATTTTTAAAATTACTATTGCACCTCATGCTTGTAATAGGTCCATAAACGTAGACCACGTCTTTTGGAATTGGTTTGCTTTATCTGCTAAGAGGAATCTCATCTCTTCCAGATGTAATGTTTCAAACATATTTGATATCCACATTTTTATTGTTGGTGTGGGCGCATTTTTCCAGAATTTAAGTATGAGCTTTTTTCCCATTATTAGCCCGTAATTGAGTAAATTCTTCTGATACACGTTTAATTCAGGGATACCTTCCGATATCCCAAAAATGATCCATTCTGGTTTTGGTCGTTCCTATATTTCAATCCCAATTAATTCCACATTCCATTTTCTCTTTAATTGTAATTTGTGAAGAAGAATTATGATCAACATTTATTGCTATTTTAGAGACATAGATGGACTCATAGAATCCTACAGCAAGGAAACAGGCCCATTGGCCCAACTTGTCCATGATGACCAAGATGCCCCCATCTTCACTGGTCCCACCTGCCCGCATTTGGTACATATCCATTTCATAAGGAGATACAAGGAACCGCAGATGCTGGTTTACAAACAATATACAAAGTGCTGGAGTAATTCAGCGGGTCAGGCAGCATCTCTGGAGGACATGGATAGAGTTATAGGGTCATACCGCAGGGAAACATGGCCTTCGGCCCTACTTGTCCATGCCAACCAAAATGCCCCATCTACACAAGTCCCACCCGCCTGTATTTGATCCATGTCTATCTAAACCTTTCCTATCCATGTACCTGTCCAAATACCTTTTAAATGTTGTTATAGTACCTGCCTCAGCTACCTTCTTTGGCAGCTTGTTCCATACACCCAACATCCTCGGTGTGAAAAAGTTGCCCCTAGAAGCTCCTATTAAATGTTTCCCCTCTCACCTTATTTAACTCTAAATCTTAAGCACACAAATATTTCCCATTGCTAATTTTATTGGAAAGTTCAAATGGGCATTAAATATATCTACCCATACATTAAGAAGAACAAGGACATTTATCAATGCCAATCAATACTGGAGTACCATTACGTTAATTGCTACAATTCTGTTGACATTAATTTGAAATTTTTGCAGAGTCAGAATTTCAAGCCCTTTTAAATTGGTGTGTGCAAAATTGAACATTGATCACTCTTCAAATAAAGGCTTGCCCAAAATTAATAGAATTAAACCTCAAAATTCTCGCAAGAATCGCAATTCCTGACAAATGTTTGACTTTTTAAAACAATTAAGAATGGAGTTCTCTTTAGCAATTTGAAGCCAAATTAATGTCCTTTATGTCCCACTAAAGGATTATTATACTTTGGTTACGTTAGACTTCCTGACCGTGAACATTTGTATTTAGTACTCACCATTAATTCCTTATACATCATTTTCTTTAGATAATTAAAATTAGCGCCATTTATAGACTTATTTGAAGATGGATATTCTGCAAGTTCTAGACAATAGACAATAGGTGCACGAGTAGGCCATTTGACCCTTCGAGCTAGTGATCATGGCTGATCATCCACAATCAGTACCCCGTTCCTGCCTTCTCCCCATATCCTCAGACTCCGCAATTTTTAAGAGCCCTATCTAACTCTCTCTTGAAAGCATCCAGAGAACCTGCCTCCACCGCCCTCTGAGGCAGAGAATTCCACAGACTCACAACTCTGTTTGTGTTTCCTCGTCTCCGTTCTAAATGTCTTACTCCTTATTCTTAACCTGTGGCCCCTGGTTCTGCACTCCCCCAACATTGGGAACATGTTTCCTGCCTCTAGTGTGTCCAAGCCCTTAAAAATCTTATATGTTTCAAGTTAAAAGGGAAATAAATCTAATTCTTTGTGCACTACTGTTCTGTGTGATTTATTGGTCCAAGAAGAGAAAGGGGAAATGTGTACACCTGAACAAACAGTGCAGATGTTAACATTAACCCGAGATAATGTTGGATGCACATTGGATGGACACACACCGACCAACATGCCCCATCTACACTAGTCCCACCTGCCCGCACTTGAACCCATTATCCTCTAAAACTATCTTATCCATAACGGTCCAAATGTCCCTTAAATGTTATGATAGTACCTACCTCAATTACCTCCTCTGGTAGCTCATTCCATGTACCCAATACACTTTGTTACCCCTCAGGCTCTTGTTAAATCTTCCCACCCCCTCACCTTAAACCTATGTCGCCTATAATTAAATGCATCCATGGAATAAAGACATGTAGCTTCAATTATTTAAAACGAATGTAACTAAACTCCAAAGACGTACATGTTTATGGATTAATTATCTTGGCATAAATGTAAAATTGTCCCTGGTGCGTGTCGGATAGTGTTAATGTGCGGGGATCGTTCGTTGGTGGGCCGAAGGGCCTGTCGACTTTGTGGGCCGAAGGGCCTGATTCCGCGCAGTATCTCTAAACTAAACTAAATGAATTTAATCAGTCAACATACGCTGCTAATAAGATACACAAAGGAATAGTGTAATATACTGGAGAACAAAGCATGAGTGAATCAGTCATAAATGAGCAAAAAAAAAATCCGGAGTTCTGGAGTGCCAAGAATATTTTGTTGTCATATGTCCCAAAACAGAACAATGAAATTCTTACATGCAGCAGCATAATAGATATGTAAACGCCATAATAAACAGTAAATCATGGGCCGCAGTTGGGTTCGATCCCAACTACGGGTGCAGTCTGTACAGAGTTTGTACGTTCTCACCATGACCTGAGTGGATTTTTCTCCGAGATCTTTGGTTCCCTCCCATATTCCAAAGACGTACAGGTTTGTAGGTTAATTGGCTTGGTAATTGTAAAAAAAACTGTCCATAGTGTGTGTAGGATAGTGTTTATATGCGCGGATCACTGGTCGGCATGGACCCGGTGGGTCGAAGGCCTTGTTTCCGCGCTGTATCTCTAAAAACTATACTAAAATCATATATATATATATATATATATATATATCACAAACGGTAACAGTAAAATAATAAAAGCAATGCCCCCAAGTCTATGTAGTTCGGAGCATATTTGTAGATTGTAGTGTTTAATATGCTGATGATTATAGGGAAGTAGCTGCTCCTGAACACGGACGTTACAGGTGCCTCATCAATGCCAGTGTTGTTCCTGCCTCCACCACGTCCCCTCTGGCAGCTCATTCCAAATTCTCTATGTGTGAAAAATTGTACCCTGCAGATCCCTTTTAAACCTCCTCCCATTCACCTTAAATCCAAGCCCTCTACTTTTAGACGCTATTGTCATAGAAAACACTCACTGAGTGCTTCGAGCATTTTATTTCTCGCTTAGGATTTCAGTATCTCACCAGCATTCTATACAACTGCAAATCATTTTGTACATTTAATTACTTTACTTGTCTTTTTAGATTGAAGTTTACTTAAAACTGTTTAATCATCACTTAGCACAAACAATTATGCAAATTTGATCAAATTTTATGAAACTCTGATTCAATGCAACATTTAAATTACTTATTGAACTTTTTGTTTGTGTCCCCTGTATAATTATCGTCAATTTGAATAGATAATGCATTTTTGAATGGGTTATTCGCTTTTCCAGAATGGATAATGAGATAAGAATTATTTCTGGAACCTTCACCCTCACAAAGTTGCTTCTAATTGTCAAGTCAACCTTTCCCTGTCTCAGCAAGGTATCCAATCTTCTCTGCCCAGTAAAGCAAATGAGTTGATAAATAAGTTGTTCAAAAGGGAACTGCAGATGCTGGAATATCGAAGGTACACACAATTGCTGGGGAAACTCAGCGGGTGCAGCAGCATCTATGGAGCGAAGGAAATAGGCGACGTTTCGGGCCGAAACCCTTCTTCAGACTGGCAGTCTGAAGAAGGGTTTCGGCCCGAAACGTCGCCTATTTCCTTCGCTCCATAGATGCTGCTGCACGAGTTGATAAATAATCCTTGATACCTTTATCAATCTACAGGTGTACAGTAGAGAGCATATTGATAGGTTGCATCACGGCCTGGTTCGGCAACTTGAATGCCCAGGAGCGAAGAAGACTGCAAAAAGTTGCGAACACTGCCCAGTCCATCACCGGATCTGACCACCCCACCATCAAACGGATTTACTGGAGTCGCTGCCTCAAAAATTTCGTGCCTCCTGGCACGAAATGTCTCCCATTCCATCTCTCCAGAGATGCTGCCTGTCCCACTGAGTTACTCCAGCATTTTGTGTCTATCTTCAGTTTAAACCAGCATCTGCACTTCCTTCATATATATATATATATACATATATATATATATGTGCTCTATATATACGTGTGTTTGTGAGTATGTATATATACACACACTGAACTTTTTTTTCTCATTTATTATATTATTTACAGTGTGTTATGTTTACATATTCTGTTGTGCTGCTACAAGTAAAAAAAATACTCTTGTCTTGACCCTTGACAATCAAGTATCCCTCAATCTCCACCTTAAAAATACCCATTGACTTGACAGCCATCCACTGCAATGAATCCCACAGATTCACCACCCTCTAGTTTTGAGTTAAGTTTGCTGTGGACTTAAGTACAGCTAACCCCACACAAGCAACTATTCTATCCATCCCATGAAAAGCAGGCATTCATGTAGGTTGCCATAGCAACATGTTACATTGGAACAAGTGAACGGATTCAAAGGAAAATATTTTCACACGTTCCTGAAGACTATTTGAATTTGAAATGTAAGAACTCAATGAGAAACATGCTCATTATGCCAAATTAGTTATATGAGGCATATCCAGGGGTAATTCAATATATGTAGCAAATGATCAGTCAACTCAGTAACTCAAGGGGGCTACAGTGGTGCAGTGGTAGAATTGCTGTCTTACACTGCCAGAGACCCTGGTACAATCCTGACTATGGATGCTGTCGGTATGCAGTTTGTAAGTTCTCCCAGTGACCACGTGGGTTTTCTCTGGGTGCTCAGGTTTCCTCCCAAACTCCAAAGATGTACGGATTTGCAGGTTAATTTGGCTTCGGTAGAAATTGTAAATTGTCCCTAGTGTGTATAGGCTAGTGTTGGTGTGCGGGGATCGCTGGTCAGCACAGGCTCAGTGGGCTGAAGGGCCTGTTTCCACGCTGTATTTCTAACTTGAAAAAAACAAAACTAAATGGTAATTAAATAAGAAGCTGCAGCTTCGAAGCTGCGTCAAATGGACTAAAATTTCAGTGGTAATGACGCATTCACTTTACCATGACAACCCTCTGCTGCACAATAAAATCCTTGCCACCATGACTGAAAATATCTCTGAAAGGCTTTCTGCATTATGATATGAATTTGAAAATAACTTTGAGAGAAAGCATTAATTGGTATACAGTAATTACTGGTTCTGTCCAAAGAGACTTTACTTCCCATTATTCTGGGGCTTTTTCGACACAGCCACCTACACCCCCATTTGCTATTTATACAACACTGAGAAATGAAATCTATTTGCTATGCTTGATTAAAGCTTAAAGCTTAATGATTAAAGCTCCGGCAAAGAAACAAGTAAAATGTACGTAGTGTTGCTTGGAATAGTATGCGTCTGAACAAGATGGCACCCAACATGGGCGACTGTTTGCATGCTAACCACAGAAGCAGATCTACAAACTCATAATACAATCGTTTCACACTCTCACATCTCCATTCCTACAGCAACATTTCTTGTCATGTATTCTACACTGTAAATGGATCATTTGTAATCATGTATTGTCTTTCGCTGACTGGTTAGCACGCAACAAAAAGCTTTTCAATGTACCTCGACACACGTGACAAGAAACTAAATTGAACTGAAATGAACACACGTGAATGATGGATTACCAACCTTTTAAGTTTCTTTTGGCGTCTCCAAACAATTGCACAGGTCCGGTGGACTGGGACATCGGGAGCTCGCGGGTCCGGGGGGAGAGAGAGACCGCTTCCCGGAGCTCCCGCAACGCAACTTCTCCAGCCCGTGTCGCGGGGTTGGAACGACCCGGACCGGGACCGTACATCGCCAGGCGCGGCTTCATGGCCGTGGGACTCACCATCGCCCGTGGGGGTTCCAACCTTGTACTTTCAGACCGGGAGCGCGGCCGTAAATCGCCCCGCGCGGCCTAAAATGGTCGTGGGACTTATCATCACCCGCCTGGGGCTTGGACATCGGGAGAGAAATTGAGAGCAGGGGAGAGAAAAGACTTTGCCTTCCATCACAGTGGGTTCACTGTGATGGATGTTAATGTGAATTTAATTGTGTGTATGTCTGTAGGACATTGTCTTTGTTTGTATGGCTGTGTAAACGAAATTTCGTTTGAGTCTCACTGAGGCTCAAATGACAATAAATTTGTATTGTATTGTATTGTATTGTATTGTATTGTATTGTATCTCTGGAATGGTGCAAGCGACGCGCAACAAAGGTCACCGATGTATTAAAATTAATGCTGTTCTTTATTGAACGAATGCTGTTCTTTATTGACATTCTTGCTATTGAGGGAGTGCAGTGTAGGTTCACGAGGTTAATTCCTGGGATGGCGGGACTGTCATATGTTGATAGAATGGAGCGGATGGTATACTCTTGAATTTAGAAGGACGAGAGGCAATCTTTTTGAAACATATAAGATTATTAAGGGATTGGACATGCTAGAGGCAGGAAACATGTTCCCGATGTTGGGGGAGTCCAGAACCAGGGGCCACAGTTTAAGAATAAGGGGTAGGCCATTTAGAATGAAGATGAGGAAAAATGTTTTCACCCAGAGAGTTGTGAATCTGTGGAATTCTCTGCCTCAGAGGGCGATGGAGGCAGGTCTATTGTCTATTGACTTCTTCACCACTGTCTACCAGAGTCACCACTTTCAGGGAACTATGTATCTATACTCTTAGGTCACTCTGCTGTACCAAGTGGCCTTCTCCTGCACCTATTGTCTATTATGTAATTTCTTTCCGTTTTATTGGAACTATTAATATTATAATGGTTAAAAGTACTGGTGACGAGTGGAAGAATCTGGAGTAACTCAGCGGGACAGGCAGCATCTCTGGAGAGAAGGAATGGATGACGTTTTGGGTCGAGACCCTTCTTCAGACTGAGTGTCAGTCACTTCAGGTCAGTGTGGGAATGGGAGGGGGAGTTAAAGTGTTTAGCAACCGGGAGACCGCATAGGCCTAGGCGGACTGAGAGAAGGAGTTCAGCGAAACGATCGCCAAGCCTGCGCTTGGTCTCGCTGATATACAGTATAGGAGAACTATAACAAATAATGTCAGGGATAGGGCCATCCAGCCCCAGGAGACTGCTTTACTGTGCAATGATGTGATTTATCTAATATCTGACCAAGACATTCCTTGCCTGGTGGGACTCCCCAGATCTCACAAGCGATTCAAAATAATCAATTATTGTTTTATTTAACCTCATCCTCAACCTTACCGCCATGTAAAGTGAAAAGAAAAAGCACTTTAACAACAATTACTGATCTGATAGACACAAAATGCCGGAGTAACAGCGGATCAGACAGAATCCCTGGAGAGAAGAAATAGGTGACGTTTCAGGTCGAGGCCCTTATTCTGACTGAAAGGTTACGACCTGTATCATCACCTATTTTATTTTCTCCAGAGATGCTGCCTGACCCACTGAGTTACTCCAGCATTTTGGGTCCATCTTTGGCGTAAAGCAGCATCTGCAGTTCCCTCCTACACAATTAATGATCTGTTGTTGAGACTAATGAATAGGGTGAATAATATGTCCTTCGCTCAGACAATGTTATACATAAGATAAATTAATTGTTGGCGCTCATATGAAATGAGCTGGGGAGTATTACGCTGGTTACTTGCCTCTGAACATTCAGATCTATTGTGTGGACATGCGTACAGCCAGCTAATACTTTACTTTAGTTTACAGCACGGAAACAGGCCCTTCGGCCCACTGGGTCCGCGCTGACCAGCGATCCCCATACACCAGCACTATTCTACACACACTGGGGACAATTTTTACATTTATACCAAGCCAATTAACCTACAAACCAGTACGTCTTTGGAGTTTGGGAGGAAACTGAAGATCTCGGAGGAAACCCACGCAGGTCACGGGGAGAACAAACAAACTCCGTTACAGACAGCACAGGATCAAACTCGGGACCCTGACGCTGTAAGGCTGCAACTCTACCGCTGCGCCACCGTGCTGCCCACTATATTTCTTTAACATGTTAGCAACAAAAGACAACGATAAAAAGCTCTCCCATATAAAACCTTAAATAGACACAAGAGTAGGTCACACAGTTCGTCAAGTCTGCTTTGCCATTTAATCAAGCCATGGCTGATTTGATCTTGGATCTTAATTCTATTTTCCTGCTTATTCTTCACAACCCTCAACCCTCAAGGTAGGTTTATCACAACCTTATATGTATTCAATGAATCAGCTTCTAAACTACTCTAGGACAGAGAATTCCAAAGATTCACAACCTTCTGATAGAAGGGCTTGAATCTTTCAGTATTGGAGATAAAATCAACCTGATAGTTGTACACTTTCTTCACTTGCAGGAGCACAAAATGTTGCCTACTTTTTATCAAAGTGTATTTCTCTATTCTATATTGTCAATGTATTGCTGACTCATCACCGCAGCCTCCCACAGCTGGAAGGCATGATTCATTCATTGAGTAGCTTGGCAGGGTTAACCACCTGCACAATGAACTGCATTTCCTATCTCTGCCTGTGGTGAAACACCTCCTCTTCATATAATAATCAACATCTTGATAGTCATTCAGAGGAGGAAAGCAAGAGGCTGAGGACATACCTTCGGACTTTCTTAGCATATACTGTATTGATGCTGTCCTCTTCGGAACGTTTGCCTTGTCGTGGTGAAGAGGCTTGCGTGCCCCCATGATTCTGATTGGGATGCTGTCGGAAGCACCAGCTTCTGGTAGGGCCACCCATGGCGGTAAGGTTGAGGATGAGGGTAAGAACGATTCAACCTACAAGACCTCAACAGCAGTCCAGGTGGACGAAGTTATCTCGAACGGCTGTGAAAGCGGATGAAGGCTGCAACAGATCTATCAGCTCCATTCGTCTTGATTCCCTTGCCATTGGAATTAGTTGATTGATTTGTGAAGGACCGTGTGCTTCTGAGAGTGCAACATCAAGTACACGTTAAACAAACATATGCACAGGCGTCTTCGTTCTGTGAGCAGCACAAAACTTCTCAACATTTTCGGCGATCGGGCAAGGGTGACGGGAGCAGGCCACGTGATGGCTGGAAGCTCCTTGTCAAGAACCGGCACGGAAGCGGTGAATAATCGATTCAATCGCACAACTTTGGACAGAAGCAGGAAAGTTGTTCGGTAGCAGTATTCATGTCTGTGCAGCACTATTTAGGATCCACTCTGCTCACCCTGAACTGGGAAGGGGCTAGAAAAGTTCCCCTAAAAATAGTCTGCTTTGCCTCGTCCTGTCTGGAAAGCCGCATCCAGAGGGATCACCATCATGCGGTCGGAAACCATCAAGGAGCAAAACAATGAAACTTGGAACTCTGATGGACAACCCAAGCTCAGACCGACCAGAGAGAAGAACTGCCTTTGTTGCTCGGGAACTCCGAAAATTCAGCTTTGACATCGTTGCTCTGAGTGAGACCCGTAGAGCTGGTGAAGAGTGACTAAAGGAAGAACAAGGTCAATACACCTTTTTCTGGTAAGGTCTTGATCCTAAACGCCCGAGGATCCACGGAGTAGGATTTGCCATCTGAAACAACCTACGTCTGAAGCTGACAGAGCAACTACTGGGAATCAACGAACGTCTTATGACTCTACGAATCCTGCTCGTCGAGAACCAATACACCACCATCATCAGCTCCTATGCTCTAACTCTGGACACTGAAGACTAAGTAAAGGAGAACTTCTACGCCCAACTTGACGACGTACTTTCCTCTGTTCTCAATGACGACAAGATCATTCTCTTAGGAGACTTCAATGCCAGAATCGGGAAAGATCATAGGCTTTGGACCGGAACAATCGGCAAGGAAGGAGTTGGCAAGGTCAATGCCAATGGAACACTCCTCCCCACCAAATGTGCTGAACACAACCTGGTGATTACAAAACACCTTATTTCTCCAGAAAAACAGACACAAAGTCTCCTGGCAACATCCACGTTCCAAACACTGGCACCTTATCGATTACATCATCGTACGATCCCGTGACCAACACGATGTACTGAAAACAAGAGCTGTTACTGGTGCCGACAAGTGCTGGACAGACCATATTCTCATCTCGTCCACCATGGGAAAGAAGATTCAGCCCAAAAGGAAACATCAAAAACAGAACACCATCAAGAAATTCAATGTTGACATCCTTCAAGACATCGACCATGTACAGAAGTTTCAACAAAATCTTGAAGAACAACGGCCTCAACAAATCCCACCATCTGTCGAAGAACGCTGGAATCTTCGCCTCCTGCAAGGAAACAATTGGGTTCGAGTAAAAAAACCCATCAGGATTGGTTCGACGATAATGACAAACAACTCCAACAACTCATCGATGAAAAGAGAAAAGCTTTCATCACCTTACAAAATGACCAACAGTCAGCTACCGAAAGGAAGTGCTATCAGGAATGCAAGGCTGCAGTCCAGAAGAGCACCCAAAACCTGAAAAGTCAATGGTGGAGGGAGAAAGCTCAGGAAATCCAACAACTAGCAGACGCCAACGACACTCGAGGCTTTTTCAACGCCACCAAAGCCATTTTTGGTCCATCCACTCACGGTCAAGCCCCTCTCAAAAGCAAAGATGGGTCAACCATCCTGAAGAGCAATGCTGACATCAATTCTAGATGGAGGGAGCACTTTGAAGATCTTCTAAATCAAATTGCCTCATTTGACAGGAATGTGATCAACAACATTCCAAAGCTGCCTGTTGGTGACTCCCTAAGCAGAAGTCAAGGAAGCCATCAAAACCTTGAAATACAACAAGGCAGCTGGACTTGACAGAATACCAGCCGAGGACTATAAAATTGAAGGTAACCTGCTCCATTACCAACTGCATCAACTTCAAACCAACCACCACCAACCATTTGCTGTGCTTTAGTTCAAACCAACCACATTTTCATTTTCAAACCACATTAAGGGCACTCAAGGTCACAGATTAGTAGACATGTGTCCAGTGTTATTCACAGCTCAGACTGAGAGACATGACCCTCTCGCTTCCCCCATCTTGCAGAGACTGACTGAGGCACAACACTTTCGGGTTTTATAGTCCCTCCAGAAGGGGCGTGGCCTTCAGTAGAGAGAATCTCAACATTTTTTAAACACTATTAACTCTTTTATTCTTCATCTATGGGAAAAATCCTCTTGTCCTGCGCAGCGGAGGGGGACTCTGAGTAAGATGGTTAAAAATCACAGCCGTAAGTGGCAGCGTTTTTTCTAAAATCAATATACAGAGCAACAGGAAGCGGTCAATATCACACTATTAGTAATATAGATTTCAAATTAGGAGAACAGAAGTTAGACAGTACCGTGATGTCGCTGCACCAGCCCTGGTTGGTATAGAAGAATATTGCACCGCCTCTTGATTTCCCCGCTGCCTCCGTTTCGCGGTCCGCTCTGTGTAGTTGAAAGCCAGCCAGTTGCAGCGCACTGTCCGGGGTCGACTCAGGTCTCGGTGAAGCACAGGGCAGCGGCTCGAGAGAAGTTCTTGTTTGTCTGGCGCAGGAGTTGCAGTTCTATTATTGAGAGAACGTAAATTTGCAAGGAATATATTCGGGAGTGGTGTGCATAATCCTCGTCCCTGGAGTCGGGAGAGTGCTCCAGAGCACTTCCCACTGGTCCTCCTCTGTCTCAAGACCTTGAACACAGCCACAGCCCCGCCGACGAGTATGTCCAAATAATCTATTGAGTGAGAGAAATGTTGGGAGGTATGTCTGATGTTCATGGGTACCTCTCTCATGAAAGTGATCTTTGTGGCATTTTCACAGACGACACAAACGAACAAACACAGACAAAACAGCAAGGAGCACTTCACCGTGGCAGCCATCATCGGCGCCACCTTTACCAGAGTCTCTGAAATATTAGAAGTAAAAATAAAGTCTAAAATTTGTATAACAGCTTCCAGTTGACCATCATTTCAATTTCCTACCCCATTCCTGTTCCAACTTCACTATGACTAGCTACCTACGTTGTTCCAATAAAGCTCAATCTAAGTTCAAGGCACAAAAACACTTTCTCACACCCTCCTGGATTTTCAGATCTCAATTCCAGATATTGAGAATCTTTTTTTTCTTTTTCTGGTATTCAGAGTATTAATCTTTGAATTTTAAGATACTGTTTGTGTCACTCCCACTTGCATCTCCTATGAACCAACTTTTGTTTCTTTTCCTGTTCCACCTCCTTCCTCTATCACCCTGCAGTGTCTTCCTTTCTTGCCATTAAATATTTCCTTCTCTCCGCCCTATCCTAGACCCACCCTTTTGCTCACTCTTCCCCCACTTCTTCCTCCCATTTCTTTGCTTATTTAAGGTGGCATGGTGGAGTCGCTGTCTTACAGCGCCAGAGACCTGGGTACGATCCTGGGGACTGGTGCTGTCTGTACGGAGTTTGTAACTTCTCCACCTAACCGAGATCTTCGGTTTGCTCCCACACTCCAGACGTATAGGTGTGTAGATTAATTGGCTTGGTGTAAGTCCAAGTTCAAGTTTAAGAGAGTTTATTGTCATGTGTCCCTGATAGGACAATGAAATTCTTGCTTTGCTTTAGCACAACAGAGCATAGTAGGCATGACTACAGAACAGATCAGTGTGTCCATATACCATGATATAAATATATACACACATGTATATACACACACATGTATATACACATGTGTAAGTGTAAATTGTCCCTGGTGTGTGTAGGATAGTGTTAGTGTGCGGGGATCGCTGGTCAGCATGAACTCGGTGGGCTGAAGGGCTTGTTTCCGTGCTGATTCTCTAAACTAAACTTTAAACCTTTTATCCCTCTTTCCCAATTTTGACATTGACTCCATTTCTCTACTTGGCCTGGAGAGTATTTCTGGTATTTTCCCTTCATTTCCGATCTGCAGCACCTATTGTGCAAATATTTCATTAAAAAAAAATCATTCCTTTTTGAAATCATAATTGTGCAGAATAATGTTATTTCAAATCAGTCATCCAAACATTGAGCAAGTTATGCATGTCAAATGCATGGGAAGAGAAATCAGAATATGGAACATGGAGTGTCTGTGCTGACCATGATGCCAAGACCAACTCTTATCTGACTTCACATAATCCAATTTTTTAAATTAAACTTTTTTTTAGAGATACAGCATGGAAACAGGCCCTCCTTCTCACAGAATGCACGCAGATCAACGAACACCCCATACAATAGCTCTACCCAAGACACTAGGGACATTTTTTTACATTTTTTACTGATGCCAATTAGCCAGTTGCCTGCTGTTATGAAGCTAAATGCAAGCTTTGCATTTAACCCTCTTTCTCCCCACACCCCCCTCCTTCCCTACCCTAGGTCCATTTTGTGTCTATCGCTCCTTTTCCAGCGTTCTTCTTCTCTCCCCGTCACAATCAGTCTGAAGAAAGGTCTTATCCACCTTCTCCAGAGATTCTGCCTGATCTACTGAGTTTAGTTTAGTTTAATTTAGAGATACAGCGGGGAAACAGGCCCTTCGGCTCACCGAGTGCGCGCCGCCCAGCAATCCCCGCACATTAACATTATCCTACACACACTTGGGACAATTTACACATACACCAAGCCAATTAACCTGCAAACCTGTACGTTGTTGGAGTGTGGGAAGAAACCGTAGATCTCGGAGAAAACCCACGCGGTCACGGGGTGAACGTGCAAACTCCGTACAGACAAGCACACGTAATCGGGATCGAACCCGGGTCTCCAGCGCTGCAAGCGCTGTAAGGCAGCAACTCTACCGCTGCGCCACCGTGCCACCCTCCAACACTTTGCGTCCATTTGTTCATTAACCCGCATATGCAGTTCTTTGTTTCGAAGTTCCTACAAGCATCAATTTACACCTAGCAGCAAATGCACTAAATGGCTGGCTGGTCTGTTTCTCATTGAGGAGTCTGGATGAAGTCGCTGAGTTGGCCAGCAAAGCTTTAGAATTTTACATCCGTTTGCATAGCAGGCAGGGTTTTGATTTAACTATCCTTGCCAAATATATTGGGACTAACCAAATTAGATTAGAGCTGTCACCAAGTTTCACTGCCTGATGAAACCCCCGGTCCATGTGCATGTAGCCTGGGTCTGTAGCAGAGGGCACAAAGTGCTGAACTTCTGCACCCTGGAGGCAAAGAACTGGCAGAGATGGTGAGGCTTTGGTGATAAGTAGGTCTCGGGTGGCCTTGGGTTCTTGCCCTGAACACATGAATAGGAGGCAAGACTGGGGCATATTCTTACTGCAGTCCAAGTGAGCATATGGAAACTATTAGCACTGCTATAAATAATTTAAATTTAGTTTAGTGTAGCTTAAAGGTACAACATGGAGACAGGCCCTTTGGCCCACTGAGTCCATGTACTTGTTCACACTTGTTCCATCTTAACCCACTTTCTGATCCACTCCCTACACACGAGGGTTATTTCAAGAGGGCCAATTAATCTACAAATGCGCACGTCTGTGGATGTGTGAGAAAACCGGAGCACCCAAAGGAACCCCACACAGTCACAGGGAGAACATGCAAACTCCACACAGTCAGCACCTGAGGTCAGGATTGAGCTGGGTCTCCGGTGCTGTAAGGTCGCAACTCTACCGCTGCACCACGTCGCCACCTTCACCTTTAAACAGGTTTAGGTTCCACTCAGACAGCACTCGAGGTCAGGATCGAAGCCGGTTCTCTGGCACAGTGAGGCAGTGGATCTACCAGCTGCACCACTGTACCATCCTAAAAAGTATTGTTTATTAAAATAATTTAAATAATAATTCCGAAACTACAACATAATTTGTAATTTGTGTCGAACATGTTGTTGAGATCCGGAATTGCACACATGGATTAAAAATGCCATTCCGGGCGGCACAGTGGCGCAGCGGTAGAGTTGCTGGCCTACAACGCTTGCAGCGCTGGAGACCCGGGTTCGATCCTGACCAGGGGTGCTGTCTGTACGGAGTTTGTACGTTCTCCCCATGACCTGCGTGGGTTTTCTCCCAGATAGAAACATAGAAACATAGAATTAGGTGCAGGAGTAGGCCATTCGGCCCTTCGAGCCTGCACTGCCATTCAACATGATCATCGCTGATCATCCAACTCAGTATCCTGTACCTGCCTTCTCTCCATACCCCCTGATCCCTTTAGCCACAAGGGCCACATCTAACTCCCTCTTAAATATAGCCAATGAACTGGCCTCAACTACCTTCTGTGGCAGAGAATTCCAGAGATTCACCACTCTCTGTGTGAAAAATATTTTTCTCATCTCGGTCCTAAAAGATTTCCCCCTTATCCTTAAACTGTGACCCCTTGTTCTGGACTTCCCCAACATCGGGAACAATCTTCCTGCATCTAGCCTGTCCAACCCCTTAAGAATTTTGTAAGTTTCTATAAGATCTTTGGTTTCCTCCCACACTCCAAAGACGTACAGGTTTGTTGGTGTATTGGATTGGTAAATATAAAAATTGTCCCTAGCGTGTGTAGGACTGTGTTAATGTGCAGGGATCGCTGGTCAGCACGGACTTGGTGGGCTGAAGGGTCTGTTTCCGCACTGTATCTCTAAAACTAAGACACTAACACAATTTCCCCCCGAGAAATGAATGGAGATTCTGATCCCCTGCAACATCTGGCTGTGTGAGGAAGTCAGATGTGGATTTCCAAACATTCAGCAAGATGCACACCGATATCTGTCTCTCAATGCACCACAGAACTGCACGGTGGCACAGTGGTTGCTCCCTTACAGCACCAGAGACCCGAGTTCGATCCTGACTACATAAAAACATAGAAACATAATAAATAGATGCAGTAGTAGGCCATTAGGCCTTTCATAGAAACATAGAAAATAGGTGCAGGAGTAGACCATTCGGCCCTTCGAGTTCAATATGATCATGGCTGATCATCCAACTCAGTATCCTGTACCTGCCTTCTCTCCATACCCCCTGATCCCTTTAGCCACAAGGGCCACATCTAACTCCCTCTTAAATAAAAGCCAATGAACTGGCCTCAACTACCTTCTGTGGCAGAGAATTCCAGAGATTCACCACTCCTGTGTGAAAAATGTTTTTCTCATCTCGGTCCTAAAAGATTTCCCCCTTATCCTTAAACTGTGACCCATTGTTCTGCACTTCCTCAACATCGGGAACAATCATCCTGCATCTAGCCTGTCCAACCCCTTAAGAATTTTGTAAGTTTCTATAAGATCCCCCCTCAATCTTCTAAATTTCGATCCAGCATCACCATTCAATACGATAATGACTGATCATCCAAAATCAGTACCCCGTTCCTGCGTTCTCCCCGTATCCCTTGATTCCGTTAGCCCTAAGAGCTATATCTAACTCTCTCTTGTAAACATCCAGTGAATTGGTCTCCACAGCTTTCTGTGGCAGAGAATTCCACTGATTCACAACTCCCTGGGTGAAAAAGTTTTTCCTTATCTCAGTCCTAAACCCCTTATCCCTAAACTGTGACCCCTGGTTCTGGACTCCTCCAACATCGGGAACATGTTTTCTGCATCAAGCCTGTCGAATCCCTTAAGAATTTTATATGTTTCTATAAGATCCCCTCTCATTCTTCTAAATTCCAGTGAATATAAGCCCAGTCCATCCATTCTTTCATCATATGTCAGTCACGGCTGCTGTCTGTGCGGAGTTTGTCCATTCTCCCTGTGACCTGCATGGGTTTTCTCCAGGTGCTCCGGTTTCGTCCCACACCGCAAAAATGTACAGATTTGTAGGTGTATTGGGTTGGTAACATTGTGAATTGTCAATAGACAATAGTTGCAGGAGTAGGCCATTCGGTAAGCGAGCCAGGAGTAGGCGAGGAACAATCATCCTGCATCTAGCCTGTCCAACCCCTTAAGAATTTTGTAAGTTTCTATAAGATCCCCCCTCAATCTTCTAAATTTCGATCCAGCATCACCATTCAATACGATAATGACTGATCATCCACAATCAGTACCCCGTTCCTGCCTTCTCCTTGACTCCGCTATCTTTAAGAATTCTATCTAACTCTCTCTTGAAAGCATCCAGAGAATCGGCCTCCACTGCCTTCTGAAGCAGAGAATTTCACTGATTCACAATTCTCTGGGTGAAAACGTTTTTCCTCATTTCCGTTCTAAATGGCCTATCACTTATTCTTAAACAGTGGCTCCTGGTTCTGGACTCCCCCAACATTCTGCCTCTAGCATGTCCAATCTCTTAATAATCTTATATGTTTCAACAAGATCGCCTCTCATCCTTCTAAATTCCAGTGTGTACAAGCCCAGTCGCTCCATTCTTTTAACCGATGACAGTCCCGCCATCCCGGGAAATAACCTGGTGAACCTAAGCTGCACTCCCTCAATAGCAAGAATGTCGTTCCTCAAATTTGGAGACCAAAACTGCACACAATACTCCAGGTGTGGTCTCACCAGGGCCCTGTACAACTGCAGAAGGACCTCTTTGCTTGTATACTCAACTCAACTCCTCTTGTTATGAAGGCCAACATGCCATTCGCTTTCTTCATTGCGAGCTGTATTTGCATGCTTACTTTCAGTGACTGATGTACAACACCCAGATCTCGTTCTACTTCCCCTTTTCCTAACTTGACACCATTCAGATAATAATCTGCTTTCCTGTTTTTGCCACCAAAGTGGATAATCTCACATTTATCCACATTAATCTGCATCTGCCATGCATCTGCCCAGTCACCCAACCTTTCCAAGTCACCTTGCATCCTCATAGCATCCTCCTCACAGTTCACACTGCCACCCGGCTTTGTGTCATCTGCAAATTTGCTAATGTTATTTTTAAACCCTTCATCTAAATCCTTAATGTATATTGTAAATAGCTGCAGTTCCAGCACCGAGCCTTGCCGTACCGCACTAGTCACTGCCTGCCATTCTGAATGGCAACCCGTTAATCCCTACCCTTTGTTTCCTGTCTGCCAACCATTTATCTATCCAAGTCAGCACTCTACCCCCAATACCATGTGCTTTAATTTTGCCCACTAATCTCCTATGTGGGACCTTATCAAAGGTTTTCTGAAAGTCCAGGTACACTACATCCATTGGCACTCCCTTGTCCATTTCCCTAGTTGAATCCTCAAAAAATTCCAGAAGATTAGTCAAGCATGATTTCCCCTTCATATATCCATGCTGACTCGGACCGATCCTGTTACTGCTATCCAAATGTCCTATTTCATTTTTTATTATTGACTCCAACATCTTCCCCACCACCGATGTCAGGCTAACTGGTCTATAATAGTAAGATTAAACGAGAGCTTACCAGTTTGAAGTTTGATCTGTATTTTATGAGGAGTTACGATGAGGGATTACGTGAAGAGCCCGCTCAGCACGCATGCGCGACATACTTCAAAGCAGCGGTGTGGAATCACAGACAGACACAGTTATTGAAATAAACATAGTAAAGAAAAGGAGACCTTAGTTATCAGTTTGACCCATATTATTGAGGGTGGGAGCGGAGGGCACGTAATCCCTCATCGTAACTCCTCATAAAATACAGATCAAACTTCAAACTGGTAAGTTCTCGTTTAATCTTACTATTTTACTTCGGAGTCACGTGAGTGACTACGTGAAGATTTTAAAGTTCTGTGATTTCAAACCGTGTAACAGTTCATACTTCACTCGCTGCCGAAGTCTTTCGAGGGAGGAAGTATGTTATCGTAATCAACCATGAATCTGTTTGTAAAAACAATAATGGTGTTGTTAACAACAACAAGACCAAATGCTCCCCCGGGCTTAAATTATATATTTTTTGCAGATTCTTTTTCTGCAAACGATACAGGTTCTGTCAGTGGTTTGTTATAAAAGTTTGGAACGTATACTCCCTAGACCACCCCGCTGTAGCCAGGATGTGGTCCATTGGCACGTCCATCCTCTTAGTCACTGATGTGGATGCTGTCCTGGTGGAGTAAGATTTATACACGTTAATATGTACTCCAGCGACTCCCAGTACCTGCTTGAGCCACTTGAGATAGTTTGGCTCATCACCTGACCATAACGTTTCTTGTGGCTGACCCATAAGGCTTTTTCTCTCCCTCGAGGATTACTTATTGTGTCGATGTAGTTCAATAAGTGGGTCATGACACATAACCGTGGTTCAGGTGGGTATGCCCGGAATTCCATGACTAGACCTGATGTTCCTGGTCTGCTCCGTTTGCCCAGTCCCTAATAGTAATGTAACGTGGTGTAATGGACCATATTGTCCAATCGTAGTGGATGGAGGAACTGGACTCTTTTGTGCTGAGACAAGGCCATCAGCATGTCCCTTCAGGGTGGGCTGTTCCAGGTTGAGGGACCTAGCTGGTGACCATCCCCTAAGGTACGTCAGGTCCACACTGACATCCCAGATTTGGGTGTCCCTGGGTCTGGGGGATTAACCTCTCCTGAATTTGATCACCAGCGGGAGGTACCCTATAATAATAATAATAAATTTTATATTTAATGGGCGCCTTTCATACAAAATCTCAAGGACACCTTACATAGTAAAACATATAATCAGAATAAAATAAGTAATAAAGACATCACAGAGACACAAATTAAAAACAGAATTCATTCCAAAAACAGAAAATCAAAAACACAGTGTGAAGAGAGAGCAGCGGCAACCAATTCGTGCCAGCGTCCACTCTCTCTTCACGGCAGCCATCTTGGACACAGACCTACAGGATTACATTAGACAAAAAAATCATCCCCCCACAATGGACACCACTGTGGGGGAAGGCACAATGTCCAGTCCCCACCCCATGTTCACCCCAAAGTCAGGCCTATTGAGGCCACCGCAATTGCCTCTACGGAGGCCCGATGTTCCTGGCCGTTCTCACCGGGTGGTCTTGCCCCGGCGTCGGGAGAGTCCTTTCGGCGGCTGGGCCACCTGGAACGGCCGCTTCCTGGTTGGAGCCCGCGGCTGCCGAAGCCGACAAGGCCGCGCCGGTTTGGAGCACCCAGGCTCCCGATGGTAAAGTTGGCGCCGCCTCTCCGCTCCGCAGACCCGCAGCCCGGAGATGTTGCTCTCGCCGGTCCAGCTCGCCAGAGCTCCAGCGCGTCGCTCCAGCGCGGCGACCCAGGCAAGGCATCGCCCGCTCCGCGATAGCGCTCCAACACTGTGCCGCCACCGAGGCCAAGCTGCTGGGCGGTGCCCGCCAGGAAACGGCGCTCCAAGCCCGCTGGTAGGCCACGAGGACGGGTCAGCGGGCAGCCCGGAGAAAAAGCTGCCTCACCGACCAGGTAGGGACCTAGAAATAAAGTTGAGACCTACCCCCCACATTAAAAAGTCCATATCCCCTACAAACGAAAAACAGGACTCACTAAAAACTATACAGACCCTATGGCCTGTGGTCCTGGTGCCCGAGTTAAGTAGGCTGACAGAGCACTTCTGGCTGAATCCTTTATTGTGGTGAAGATCTGCCAGAACTCCAGTACAGGTTTTTGTTGTAGTTGAATGTGTAGTTCCTGTGTTTGAGCAGTTTTTTCCCACTTCTTGATGTTTGTCAGGTATGTTCCCTAGTGGACATTCGACGGAATGCTGTCATCATGTTGATAGTGCTGTCTGATCCAGGCCCAGCAGTGGTCTTCCCAATTCTGCAATCCAGGCCCAGCAGTGGTCTTTTAATGGCCATGTCGAGGACCACTGGGAACCATGACTGTGGGTTTAGTCCACTGTATTTTGCGTAGTACCCGACTGATGAGGCCCAAGTACCTATTGATGAGGTAGAAGAAGGGGAGAACATAGATATTAAATCCCCCCCCCCCTCAATACATGGGAATGTATCGATAGCCGCTGCCTTGAGTTTGGTTTCATGCGACATACATTGGTACGTGGCGCTTTAATTGGATATAAGGAAGTCGATATCTGGTGACCATATTGCTTTGTAATCTCAGCAAATATTTTGGTTTAAATGTTCGTTTACAGTATTTAGCTCACCTGATAGGTAAGTTACTGATGGTCAAACATGTTTGACGACATACGGTTACCAATTGTTAAATAAATTGTCACATAATATCGATTTTATTCCGCCCAAGTGGTTTGGTATATGTCACCACTGTGATGTTGTTAATTTATAAACAAACATGCAAAACGGTGCACTACTGAGCAATATGCTTCACTAATGGTAAGTCATTTTATTATATAGCACGTTTAAGTCAACTTGCATTGGCACCAAGTGCTAGCAAAGCTCAGTATCTATATCAGGACATACAAGAATGTTACTCAAGAAAAAAAGGTGGAAAGGATACAAATACTATCCTCCTTCTCTGAAGAGTTTGAGGCTGCTACAAAATTGCATTTACAAATGAATTCCATAATGACACTGGCCACTTAAAACAACTTTGGATGTTTGCATACCATAGAAAAAGGTTAACAAACAAGAAAAAATGGACATAACACATGAATAGAGTTTGACACATACGTCCCCCCACAGCAGAATCAATCTCCACTGTGGGGAAGGCATCAGAATGTTAAGTTCTCTTCCTATGAAAAACCCCGAGGTCAGGTCCATTTGTGGCCTTACAGCCAGTCCGATGAATATACTCAATAGAACATACACAAAATTACTAACTAGGTTAATGCCCAGTGTCTAGGTGATGATAACTCCAGATAGCCCATTTGCCACCATATTCTAGGTATGGAATATAGTTGAACACTAGTATCTAGCTCACTGGAAAGGTACAATGTTCAGTAGCTAGTAAAGCTGCTACTGATCCCAATACTCTATCACGTAGATGATAGGTGGTTGATGTGCCATAACTGATAGTATTAATTAATTCCAGATAGACAATGTTGTGGATGGGGTCAACGTAGATATCTGGATATATGATAGAGCCCAGGCTAAATAAGTTAGTAGCTAATGCTGCTGATAGCTACATCCAAGGATAGTCTGTCGTGAATATATAGACATGCCATGACTTAATGTTCCTTAAAGTGTCAGGGCTGTTTTGATTCTGGATAGCTTCAGCTCATATTAGCCAAGTCTAGTCACATACATATGCGAGATGTGCAGTGAATGAAAATGGCAATGCTTGCCATGGTTACCCCATCCAGGTAAATTGTGGTATACCCAAAGCCTTATGAAGGGGTACTGAATAGTATGCATCTTTAAAGTCGATGCTTACCATAAAGTAACCTAGGAATCCATGGTAGCAGTTACAGATTCCATAAGTGGGTATACCTGATGAATATTTCATGTGGTTTTAATCAATGATGGTGCGACATTCACCATCTGTGGTTATTAGGGTACCCAAGGCTGTATGGGATTTCTTATGACCCCTGGTATATTTCCCCAGAAGCTAGACCCTCATGTTTATTAGAGGGAGGGTAGACCCCATGCTGTACTGGTGGCAAGATATTAATTCTATTTGGAATATAACCACCAAGAGTGATAGCTTCCCAACCAGGTGTGATTCCCTCCCCTCTGTTAGTACAAACCCTTCACCTTTATGTGATGGTAGGAACCATACTTATCTGTCTTCACTGTTGTTTCTTCGGTTTCTGGTTCCTTGTCTGTAGGGATGTTGTTTGTTGGGGGGTGGCGCATTTTCCATGGGGTCTGCTCTGGGCCCTGGCCTGAAAGGCTTACGGGATTGGCATGCAGGCCCCGAGCTCGCGTTAGAGGTACTGCTGACTGGTTTAGTGTGGTGCTCATTCCAGACCCTGTCCTCTTGAGCCGAATATTTTGGACACTTTGTCCAGTTTTTTAGACTTAGTTTGGTAACTTAGCCAGATAGCAGGATCTGTGGTTGTGAGGTCGGCGTTCTCACAGTCCTGTAAATTTCTTAAGTTGAGGGCAGGTTTTATGACTTCCTGAGAAGTTGCGGAGCATTGCGAGCAGTAGGGTCAGGTGTTTTGCCATACTACCCTGACCCTCTGGGATGAGCATGCGAAAATGATAGCCGACGTCAGGGATATCAAATTCATTTTGAGATATTTGGGTTTTTAAAAGCTATGCTCAATGTACCCCCCAATAACGGTGGGCACTTTGAGTAAATGCAATTTAGGGGAGGCGTGATGAAATCCAACACCTCATGACTACCTGTCTTGGAGAGGTTTTTTGAGAAGAACAGGTAGTAAGCTGGCCGCCAGTTGAGACTGAAAAGCCATCTCGCTAGTGGTGGAGCCACATAGCGGCCACACCCAGCAGCTCTTCCTGATCCTGTACCTCAGCATACTCCTCTTCAGCCAGTGACCCCTCTTCTTGACCAGCCCAGCTCTGGTCCCCATCGATCCCTCGACAAGGGAGATGGCCAGTGTGGAAGCACTGGAGTGGGAGTTTTAAGCTCCCTTGGCGGACTTACCCCTGCTCCTGAGGCAAGTCTCGCTGGAGTTTTTAGCTCCATGACCTTCCTCTGGCTTGGAGAAACAGACACTCTTGTTTCTTGTTTGAAGTGTTGATTCCATCTTCAGTGTCTGTCTCCAGCCTGAGGTTGGTCCTGACCTTGCTGTTAGAGGCTGTCTGCCGTTTTCGGGCGGCATTTCAGCGGTTCTCGGGCGGCGAGTCTCCTTGTCGGGTGTCTGCAGGGGTGCCGGCCGGTTTTTAAATTTCCCTCCAGTCCGCTGCTGTTGGTCAGACAGCTGTTTTAGCGGACTGGGCATCAGCGCAGCACCCGTGTCTGTGGACCGCAGCGTGTGCGGTCCCGTTGCCGCCTCTCCCCCCTCCACTGTCAGCTCCTTCCCTGGAGTCGAACGGGGGCCGCTTCCCTCTGCTGCTTTGCTCCCCCTGCAGCAAAAACAAACGCAAAGTCGCTAGTTTAAACTGAAGGTAAGTACTTACCTAACGGTCCTTTCCTTCAGGCTCGTAGCGGGAGCTGCCTACTCCCGCTGCGCCGCTGTTGCCTGCGTGAACGCAATGCGCGCATGCGTGCTGAGCGGGCTCTTCACATAGTCACTCACGTGACTCCGAAGTAAAATTCCCTGTTTTCACTCTCCCTCCTTTCTTAAACAGTGGGATAACATTAGCTACACTCCAATCCACAGGAACTGATCCTGAATCCATAGAACAATGCATCTACGATTACTAGAGCCACCTCCTTAAGATTCAAGATTCAAGAGAGTTTATTGTCATGTGTCCCTGATAGGACTATGAAATTATTGCTTTGCTTCAGCACAACAGAACATAGTAGGCATGGTACCAAGGCATAGTACCCTGGGATGCAGACCATCAGGCTGTAGGCCTTCAGTCCCATCAGTCTACGCATCATTTCTTGCCTAATTTGAATTTACTTCAGTTCCTCTGTCACCTAGTGTTAGTGAGTGGGGATCGCTGGTCGGCGTGGACTCGGTGGGCCAAAGGGCCAGTTTCTGCACTGTATCTCTTAACTTTACACTAAACTAAACTGGTGAATGTGCGGAGTCGCTGGTTAATCACCAAGACCTCCTCCTGGAACTGACCGCGATTGCTGGCATCAACCAGCCAAGTTTGACAGGGTTCAGAGAAGATTTACGAGGATGTTGCCAGGACTAGAGGGTCTGAGTTATAGGGAGGGGTTGAGCAGGATGGGTCTCTATTCCTTGTAGCGCAGGAGGCTGAGGGATGATCTTATGGAGGTGTATACAATCATGAGAGCAATAGATCGGGTAGATACACAGAATCTCTTGCCCAGAGTTGGGGAAACAAGGACCAGAGGACATTGGTTTGGGGTGAAGCGGAAAGGATTTAATAGGAATCTGAGGGGTAACTTTTTCACGCAAAGGGTGGTGGGTGTATGGAACAAGCTGCCAGAGGAGGTAGTTGAGGCTGGGACTATCCCAATGTTTAAGAAACAGTTAGACAGGTACATGGATAGGACAGGTTTGGAGGGATATGAACCAAATGCAGGCAGGCGGGACTAGTGTAGCTGGGCCGGTGTGGGCTAGTTGGGCCGAAGGGCCTGTTTCTACACTGTATCATTGTGTGACCTATATGACCTCTAACCAGCCAGTGGCTTCAATAGCCAGGTTTGGGATGGTGAGTGCAGTGAAGGTGAGAATACAGTCAGATTGAATTGGGGTGTCACAGTGGCACATCGGTAGAGTCTCTGCCTCACTCACATCGCCAGAGATCCTGACCATGGGTGCTGTCTGTGTTGAGTTTGTACATTCTCCCTGTGACCGCATGGGTTTTCTCCGGTTTCGATCCGGTTTCCTTCCACATTCCAAAGACGTGCAGGTTTGTAGGTAAATTGGCTTCTGTAAATTGCCCCCCCCCCCCCCCCCCCCCCCTCCCAGATGTGTAGGATACAAAGGTGGGATAACGCACAACTGATCTACGGGTGATGGAGTTTGAATAATGATCCCAACCCGAAACGTCACCTATCCATGAATCAATCAATGGCATCACCACTTTGCGTAAATCAATGACATCAGCCAGCACAGTTAGAAACATAGAAACATAGAAAGTAGGTGCGAGAGTAGACCACCAGGTCCGTCGAGCCCGCACCTCCACTCGCTCATGGCTGAACACTAAACAGACACACTTACCCACAAACAGTAGACACAAGACACAGAACACAAGACACTACCCTCCCCTTTATACCGCTATCACCCCTCTCCACCCCAAAAACCTCGTGATCTCCTGGGAGAGGCAAAAAAACGGATAAAAACCCAGGTCCAATTCGGGAAAAAAATCCGGGAAATTCCTCTCCGACCCCAATCCAGGCGATCGACACTTGTCCAGGAGATCACTCAGGTCTTACTATACTAACCATACCTAGGTCCATATCCCTGCCCTCTCCCCGTAGCCCCTTATCCCCTTGGCAGCTAAAAAACCATCTATTTTAGTCTTAAATATATTTAAAGTTTCTGCTTCCACTGCTCCCTGGGGCAGTGAATTCCATAAATTAACCACCCTCTGGGTGAAGAAGTTCTTCCTCATCTCCGTTTTAAAAGAGCCCCCCCTTATTCTGCAACTATGTCCCCTAGTTCTAGTTTCCCCGATCATTGGGAACATCCTCGGTGCATCCACCCGATCAAGGCCCCTCACGATCTTATATGTTTCAATGAGATCGCCTCTCATTCTTCTAAACTCCAAAGAGTAGAGTTCCAGCCTACTTAACCTTTCCTCATATGTCAATCCCCTCATTGCAGGAATTAATCTTGTAAACCTTCGCTGCACTGCCTCCAGGGCTAGTACATCCTTTCTTAAGTATGGACCCCAGAACTGTACACAGTATTCCAAATGTGGTCTCACTAATACTGTGTACAGCTGCAGCAAGACCTCCGTGTTTTTATACTCAATCCCCCTAGCAATAAAGGCCAAAACTCCATTGGCCTTCCTGATTGCTTGCTGCACCTGCATACTAACTTTTAGTGATTCATGTACTAATACCCCTAGATCCCTTTGCGTTGCATTACAACGCAGCTCCTCCTCATTTAGAAAATAACTTGCCCTATCATTTTTTTTCCCAAAGTGAATGACTTCACATTTATTAGTATTAAACTTCATCTGCCAAGTTGTTGCCCACTCACCTAGCTTATCTATATCCTTTTGCAGACTCTTCCTATCCTCCTCATCCCCTACTTTTCCTCCCATTTTTGTATCGTCCGCAAATTTTGATATATTACACTTGGTTCCCTCCTCCAAATCATTTATATAAATTGTGAACAACTGGGGTCCCAGCACCGACCCTTGCGGAACCCCGCTAGTTACCGGTTGCCATCCCGAGTATGAACCATTTATCCCCACTCTCTGCTTCCTATTTGTTAGCCAATCCTCTACCCATGCTAATATATTACCCCCAATCCCATAATTTTTTATTTTTAGCAATAGTCTCTTATGTGGCACCTTGTCAAAAGCCTTTTGGAAGTCCAAGTATACCACATCCACCGGTTCCCCTTTATCCACCCGGGTTGTTACTTCCTCAAAGAATTCGAGCAGATTCGTTAAACAGGACTTCCCCTTCACAAAACCATGCTGGTTCTGTCCGATGAAGTCATGTTTATCCAAGTGCCCCGTTAGTGTTTCTTTAATAATTGTCTCTAACATTTTACCCACCACCGATGTTAGACTAACCGGTCTATAGTTACCCGCCTTCTGTTTACTTCCTTTTTTAAATATAGGTGTTACATTGGCCATTTTCCAATCCACTGGGACCGTTCCTGCCTCCAGGGAGTTTTGGAAAATTATCACCAATGCATCCACAATCCCCACCGCTATCTCCCTCAAGACCCTTGGATGTAATCCATCAGGCCCAGGGGATTTATCCTCCTTCAGTCTCATTAATTTCCCTAATACCACCTCCTTGGTGATCTTAATAGTATTTAGCTCCTCCATTCCTACCGCCCCCTGTTTATCCAGCGTTGGAATATTTTTTGTGTCTTCTATGGTGAAGACTGATACAAAATACTCGTTTAATGCCTTTGCCATTTCCATGTTCCCCACCAACAACTCTCCAGTCTCACCCTCCAATGGACCAACGTTCACCTTAGCCACCCTTTTTCTTTTTATATAGCTATAAAAACTCTTACTATTAGTTTTTATGTTGTTTGCTAATTTCCTTTCATAGTCTATTTTCCCCGTCTTAATTAATCTCTTAGTTATTTTTTGCTGACCTTTAAATGCTTCCCAATCCTCTACCCTCCCACTATCTCTGGCTACCTTATATGCCCTTGCCTTCAGCCGAATACTATCCTTTATAGTTTTACTGAGCCATGGCTGACTGTTCTTACCCTTACCCCTTTTTTTCTTCATAGGAATAAATTTTTCTTGAAGGTTATACAGTAGACCCTTAAACGTACACCACTGCTCATGTACCGTCTTATTCTTGAGTCTGCTATCCCAGTCAACTTTGATCAGCTCATTCCTCATACCTTCATAATCCCCCTTATTTAGACTAAGCACCCTAGCCTGAGTTTCAACCTGCTCCCCTTCTATTTGAATATGGAATTCGACCATATTGTGGTCACTTGTTCCCAACGAGTCCCTAACTATGACATTTTAATTCATCCTGCTTCATTACACAGGACCAGATCCAAGATTGCCTCCCCCCTTGTCGGTTCTGTGACATACTGTTCTAGGAACCCGTCTCTAATACATTCTATAAACTCTTCCTCTAGTCTACCCTGCCCAGTTTGGTTTGCCCAATTAATATGAAAATTGAAGTCCCCCATGATTACAGCAGTTCCCTTTTTACATGCGTCAACTATTTGCAGATTTATGTTCTGACTAACAGCGTCACAGCTATTTGGAGGTCTATAAATTACACCCACTAGTGTTTTTTTTCCCCTTGTTATTCTCTATCTGTACCCAAGCTGTTTCACTATCCTGATCCTTCAACGCAATATCCTTCCTCTCTATTGCCGTTATTCCCTCCCTTATTAAAAGGGCCACCCCTCCTCCCTTTCTTTCCTGTCTATCTTTCCTAATTGTCGAGTACCCCTCTATATTTAACTCCCAGTCCTGATCCCCTTGCAGCCATGTCTCCGTAATGGCCACAATATCATAACTATATATACTTAATTGCACCGTTAATTCATTTATCTTATTACGAATACTCCGTGCATTTAGATAAAGCACTTTCAGATGATTTTTACTACCCTTCCTTTCTGTTTTTGCCCCTTTTACATCTAGAGCTTTATCTTCACACATTCTGTCTCCTGTCACTTTTTGACTTTCCGCTTCCCCACTGATACCCTGCTCTATTTCCTCTACCCCTGCCGTTATTACCCCCCTTGATACCTCCCCCCCGCTACTTAGTTTAAAGACCTCTCTACTGCCCTAGTTATATGATTTGCCAGGACCCCAGTCCCAGCACCGTTCAGGTGAAGTCCGTCCTTACAGAACAGATCCCCCCTGTCCCAGTACTGGTGCCAGTGGCCCAAGAAACCAAACCCATTATTCCCACACCAGTCTTTGAGCCACGCATTCAGCTTTTTAATTTTACGTACCCTCGCCGATTTGGCCCGTGGCTCAGGTAGCAATCCGGAGATCAGTACCCTCGAGGTTCTGCTTTTTAATTTATTCCCTAACTGCTCAAACTCCTTCAGCAGATCCTCCTTCCTCGTCCTTCCTATGTCATTGGTCCCCACATGGACCACGACCACTGGATCCTCCCCCTCCCACTGCAAATTTCTCTCCAGCATCGCAGAGATATCCTTAACCCTAGCACCGGGTAGGCAACACAGCCTTCGGGACATGTTCTGCTGGCCGCAGAGAACCCTATCTACCCCCCGAATAATACTATCCCCTATCACTACGGCATTTCTTCTAACTCCCCCCTCTTGAATGGCCTCCTGATCCACGGTGCTGCAGCCAGGTTGCTCATCCCTCCCACAGCCCCTGATCCCGTCCTTACATTGAGTAAGAGCCTCGGTCATGCTTGTCAGGGACAAGGGCTGTGGCTCCTGCCGCATCTCCTCCTGGTTCCCCCTACCTGCCTCGCTTATGGCCACACCTTCCTTTCCTTGCTCACTGCCTACTAAATTAGTTAAACTGGTCGGTGTGACCATCCCCTGGCACAAAACATCCAGGTAATACTCCCCCTCCCTGATGTACCGCAGCGTATGAAGTTGGGTCTCCAGCTCATCAATGCGGAGCTGGAGTTCCTCTAGCCTCAAACACTTACTGCAGCTGTAGGGATCTTCTACTTCAATGGTGTCGACAAATTCCCACATCTCGCAGTATTGGCACATCTCCTGACCGCCCATCTTATATAAGTAATTAACTGGTCCTATTTAAGAATCCCCTACTGTATTGATACACCCCTTATTTATATAATCCTACCTCCTATAAATACGGCATTTACAACATATAAAAGGCATTTGGGCTGGTACATAGATAGCAAAGGTTTGGAGGGAGATGAGTGTGTGGCCAGGATGGTGTGGGTCTTTGATGATACTGCCAGCCTTTTTGAGGCAGCGACTGCGATAAATCCCCTCGATGGAAGGAAGGTCAGAGCCGATGATGGACTGGGCAGCGTTTACTACTTTTTGTAGTCTTTTCCTCTCCAGGGCGCTCGGGTTGCTGAACCAAGCCACGATGCAACCGGTCAGCAAGCCCTCTACTGTGCACCTGTAGAAGTTAGAGAGAGTCTTCCTTGACAAACCGAC